>NC_142757.1:10045000-11295000 GCF_054948205.1 Urtica dioica subsp. dioica | reverse complement strand
CTAGAGAGCGTTCGATCAGAGGGAGCGACGTCCGGGAGTCCCCGAGAGTGCTTCAGAACCTCTGAGAACGAGAAAGACTTGTGAGAGTGCTTCAGGCCAAAGTTGGCATCAAAAGAAGCAGAGGAGAGCGAGAATTCGAGCGTATCCATAGGAGAAAATTGGATTGCTTCCCCCTCAGTGGGAGGGGTTTTTTATAGGTGTTTGAGGGCCTTGAGAGGGTCCTTTGGCGTCCATGTGGGACTAGAGGCGCGCACCTCATCAAGTGGAGGTGCACAAGGGGTGTGTGACGCGCAATGCGCGGCGCGCGGGATACGCCGCACAGCGCGCCGCGCGACCCTGCCCGGGCGCGGCGCAGCAGGTGCGGCGCGCGCTGGGCCGTGTCTTCGTGGTCTTTTCGCGACCGTCGTTCTACCGGGCCCGTCAAGTCGTTATGGGTTTCGCATCCCGCGTTTGCGACACGAATGTACCCATTTGACGGGTGAGATCCGACACGAGGCTCGTCTCGAGGGGACCGACACCAGTCTCGACTCGAGGAGCGAGGCTCGATTTGAGGAAAATGACTCGAGGCTCGACTCGAGGAGCTAGGTTCAACTTGAGGAGACTGACTCGAACCTCAACTCGAGGAGCGAGGCTCGACTCGAAGAGACTGACTCAGGTCTCAACTCGAGGAGCGAGGCTCGACTCAAGTGGTTGATTCAAATCTCGACTCGAGGGGCTAAGTTCGACTCAAGGGGCTAAGAGTTCATCGTGAGGGCTTGCCGGTCGACACGTGATGGAGGGCTTGCCGCTTTCCAGGACCTCCGGCCTGACCATCGGCCCTTCGAGCGGCATGCCTTTCTTGACGTTTCGGGTTTTCTGAAAATGACCGACAACAGTGTTTAAACGTGCCTACACACTAAATCCTTCTTACCTCGAGTGATTCATGTCATAAAAACTTTCGTGGTTACTCGAATTCCTGAAGAACGAAGAAAGGCGACCTGCGTGGGGAGACGAGCGATTCAACCTCCACAAGCTTATCAACGATCAAGCTACGTAAAGGTTAGTAAACGAGTGATTGTTCTTCAATAGTTTTAATTGAAAATAACATGTGCTTTCTCTTTGTCTAGGTTAGTAAAAATTGTTTTACTTGTTTAAATTTTTTTTATATTCCGCCGCTTTCTAGAAGCGATAAATCTTTTTTTAATCCTAGAACGTTTCGTTACACTCAAGTCCGGAATTTAATTATTTCCAGTTTTCTTCTATTCTTTCCAATGCCATTTGTTTTAGGTCAAAAGGATGTCGGAGCCGCCTGTTATGGCGATTTTACTCCGAGGTGCGCAGCTGCTCCAAAAGTCCAGTTTTTTAGAATTTTTTGAATTCCAGATTTCCGACCCCACTCCATGAGTTATAGAACTCTAAAGAGAAAATTTCCTTCAGCAAAATTGTTTTTCATAAAATAATAAACATAGTGTGAAAGATTAAAATGTTTTGTTTTTTGAAAATTTAATTGAAATTGAATTCTTACAAAACTAGTTTGAATTTTGAAAAACGTTTTTCCTTTCAAACTTGAAAATATTTGTTGTTGTTGCAGTTTTTCGGACAACGATTTAGGAGCCCAGAGTGGTTAGACCCAAGGCCGGACCAAGTGGTCTCACTCCGGCTTGAGCGTGTTGGACTTGGTATCCCAAGTCGTCCCTTAGCTGTGGGTGAAGCTCACCTCGTCTCGATACCTGAAAAGCAAGAAAGAGATTGTGAACTACAAAGGGGAAACACGGGGGTGCCCCTGCTTACCTCTCCGACGCTCAACATTAGTGGGATTGAGGTGGAGTATAGAGGTTTTAGGGGTGGTGAGAGGCCAAAGATGAGCGAAACGAGCGAAGTACGAGTTCGGCAGCGTTTCGGGACTCAAAATTTAGATTACCTTTGGGAGAGGGCAGACCTCTCAATTTATAGGCGGCCAAGGGGTGTTTGGGGAACCCCTTGGACGAGCGCCGGCCTTGAATTAGCGACGGCCTTGGACGAGCGCCGGCCTTGAATTAGCGCCGGCCTTGGACGAGTGCCGGCCTTGAATTAGCGCCGGCCTTGGACGAGAGCCGGCCTTGAATTAGCACCGGCCTTGGACGAGTGCCGGCCTTGAATTAGTGCCGGCCTTGGACGAGTGCCGGCCTTGAATTAGCGCCGGCCTTGGACGAGTGCCGGCCTTGAATTAGCGCCGGCCTTGGACGAGTGCCGGCCTTGAATTAGCGCCGGCCTTGGACGAGTGCCGGCCTTGAATTAGCGCCGGCCTTGGACGAGTGCCGGCCTTGAATTAGCGACGGCCTTGGACGAGTGCCGGCCTTGAATTAGCGCCGGCCTTGGACGAGTGCCGGCCTTGAATTAGCGCCGGCCTTGGACGAGCGCCGGCCTTGAATTAGCGCCGGCCTTGGACGAGTGCCGGCCTTGAATTAGAGCCGGCCTTGGACGAGTGCCGACCTTGAATTAGCGCCGGCCTTGGACGAGTGCCGTCCTTGAATTAGTGCCGGCCTTGGACGAGTGCCGGCCTTGAATTAGCACCGGCCTTGGACGAGTGCCGACCTTGAATTAGCGCCGGCCTTGGACGAGTGCCGACCTTGAATTAGCGCCGGCCTTGGATGAGCGAGTCTCAGGACGGCCGCCAGCGTGGCCGTCGTCGATCTACCGGGCCGAGACGGACCGGTAACATTAGCCCCCGAGTTTCCGGTCGAGCGTAGGTCGAGTGTAAACTCAAAACCTACGCTTTCATGTGGATGCGGGGTGAACGCTCTCGGGATTTCGTCACAGGGAACGGCCTTTGTGCGTCGCGAGTGACGGCCTTAGTGCGCCACGAGGGATGGCCTCTGTGCGTCACGAGGGACGGCTTTTGTGCGTCACGAGGGACGGCTTTTGTGCGTCGCGAGGGACGGCTTTTCCTGCGCGTGGCTTATTTTCTCGACTTACCGATGAAGGCGTAATCGATTTGCACGTCTTTGTCATGCGCGGCTTATTTTCTTGACCTACCAGTGAAGGCGTAATCGATTTGCACGTCTTTGTCACGCGCGGCTTATTTTCTTGACCTACCAGTGAAGGCGTGATTGATTAGCACGGCTTGGGCCTCGGGGGGCCTCGGTGTCACGTTTGCGTGACCGGGTTTTCCGTGGACGCTGGCTAGACCAGATACGCCCTGGCGGACGCAAGCCTTTGAAACCCATTTGTAACTCGTTACCTGTCGGCTCACGAGCTCGACGGCGAGCACGATGCCACATTTGGGTGGCCAGGTTTCCCGTGGACGATGGCTAGACCAGATTCGTCCAGCGGACGCAAGCCTTGAACCCATTTGTAACTCGCTGCCTATCGGCTCACGAGCTGGGCGGCGAGCGCGATGCCACATTTGTGTGGCCAGGTTTCCCGTGGACGCTGGCTAGACCAGATACGCCCAGCGGACGCAAGCCTTGAACCCATTTGTAACTCGTTGCCTATCGACTCACGAGCTGGGCGGCGAGCGCGATGCCACATTTGTGTGGCCAGGTTTCCCGTGGACGCTGGCTAGACCAGATACGCCCAGCGGACGCAAGCCTTGAACCCATTTGTAACTCGTTGCCTATCGGCTCACGAGCTGGGCGGCGAGCGCGATGCCACATTTGTGTGGCCAGGTTTCCCGTGGACGCTGGCCAGACCAGATACGCCCAGCGGACGCAAGCCTTGAACCCATTTGTAACTCGTTGCCTATCGGCTCACGAGCTGGGCGGCGATCGCGATGCCACATTTGTGTGGCCAGGTTTCCCGTGGACGCTGGCCAGACCAGATACGCCCAGCGGCTGCAAGCCTTGAACCCATTTGTAACTCGTTGCCTATCGGCTCACGAGCTGGGCGGCGAGCGCGATGCCACATTTGTGTGGCCAGGTTTCCCGTGGACGCTGGCCAGACCAGATACGCCCAGCGGACGCAAGCCTTGAACCCATTTGTAACTCGTTGCCTATCGGCTCACGAGCTGGGCGGCGAGCGCGATGCCACATTTGTGTGGCCAGGTTTCCCGTGGACGCTGGCCAGACCAGATACGCCCAGCGGACGCAAGCCTTGAACCCATTTGTAACTCGTTGCCTATCGGCTCACGAGCTGGGCGGCGAGCGCGATGCCACATTTGTGTGGCCAGGTTTCCCGTGGACGCTGGCCAGACCAGATACGCCCAGCGGACGCAAGCCTTGAACCCATTTGTAACTCGTTGCCTATCGGCTCACGAGCTGGGCGGCGAGCGCGATGCCACATTTGTGTGGTCAGGTTTCCCGTGGACGCTGGCTAGACCAGATACGCCCAGCGGACGCAAGCCTTGAACCCATTTGTAACTCGTTGCCTATCGGCTCACGAGCTGGGCGGCGAGCGCGGACTCGAGACTCAACTCGAGGACTCATGTAGAGCTTGCACGAGGAGTAGTTAGTTGACATGTGAACCCGGGACTCAACTCGATGAATGAACTCATCTCGAGGAGACATGTGAAGAGTTGGCACGAGGAGTATCAGTCGACTCGTGGACTCGAACTCGGCTCGAGGGCTTATGTAGCCTGCACGAGGAGTTTCGTGAAGAGTCGGCGCGAGGAGTATCGGTCGACTCGCGGATTCGGAGCTCGACTCGAGGAATGAACTCATCTCTAGGAGACATGTGAAGAGTCGGCACGAGGAGTATCAGTCGACTCGTGGACTCGAACTCGGCTCGAGGTCTTATGTAGCCTGCACGAGGAGTTTCGTGAAGAATCGGCGCGAGGAGTATCGGTCGACTCACGGACTCGAACTCGACTCGAGGAGTGAACTCATCTCGAGGAGACATGTGAGGAGTCGGCACGGGGAGTATCTGTCGACTCGTGGACTCGGGACTCAACTCGAGGGCTCACGTAGAGCCTGCACGAGGAGTATCGGTCGACTCGCGAACTCGGAGCTCGACTCGAGGAATGAACTCATCTCGAGGAGACATGTGAAGAGTCGGCACGAGGAGTATCAGCCGACTCGTGGACTCGAACTCGACTCGAGGACTCGCGTATAGCCTGCACGAGGAGTTTCGTGGAGAGTTGGCGCGATGAGTATCGGTCGACTCGCGAACTCGGAGCTCGACTCGAAGAATGAACTCATCTCGAGGAGACATGTGGAGTCGGCACGAGGAGTTTCAGTCGACTCATGGACTCAAACTCGACTCAAGGACTCACGTAGAGCCTGCACGAGGAGTTTCGGTCGACTCGCGGACTCGGACTCAACTCGAGGACTCATGTAGAGCCTGCACGAGGAGCCACGTGAAGAGTCGGCGCGAGGATTACCGGTCGACTTGCGGATTCGAAACTCGACTCGAGGAATGAACTCATCTCGAGGAGACATGTGGAGTTGGCACGAGGAGTAGCTTGTCGACTCGTGGACTCGAACTCGACTCGAGGACTCACGTAGAGCCTGCACGAGGAGTTTCGTGAAGAGTCTGCGCGAGGAGTATCGGTCGACTCGCCGACTTGGAGCTCGACTCGAGGAATGATCTCGTCTCGAGGAGATATGTGAAGAGTCGGCATGAGAGGTATCGGTCGACTCGTGGACTCTAACTCGACTCAAGGAATGTACTCATTTCGAGGGGTTCGTGGGGAGTCTCTCTTTGGGACCTCCGGCCTAGCCATCGACCCCTTGAGACTTTACTATTATTATTATTTGTTTTTTTTTAGTTGCTGTTGAGTTGTTTTTGATTGAGCATTGATCCCTGTTAGCCCCCCGAGTTTCTTGCGTTTGTGAGACGAAGGCCAAGAAACTCTTGTGTTGGAGGTATACAAAAAGGTTGTCATGTGTAGAATAACTTTTTATTGCAATAAAGGGGGTCGTTACAAGTAGTCATGGCACTTGGCCTTCTTTGAAAAAAGAAGAAATTACATTTTCGAAATAAGAGTGACCACGAAGCCGATCGGGTTCGGGCGTGAATTTAAGGGTCGAAGTCGCGACAATCATGGCTTGCTAGTAGATGCGACGAATTCCTTGAAGTCCCCACCTCGAATTAGGGAATCAATCCGCTTCTTAAGCTGGTAGCATTCGATCGTCACGTGCCCGTGATCTTTGTGGTATTCGTAGAACCTACTTCGATCTCGCTTCGCGGGGTCCTTTGTGAGTGGAGCGGGGCTTCCCAGCTCGTCGCGGCGTAAGCTCAGGATCCGGTCGGGCGTTGTGTTGAGTGGGACGAAGGATTGCTTCGGGGCTAGAGAAGGGTGGTCATTAGGGACTTGACCCTTCCGGCGCCTTTTCCTTCGTGACTCGGGTGTTGGAATCGATCTAGGGTTTGAGAAAATAATTAACGCTTCGATAAGCGGCGGAATTTTAAAAATTTTCTTTTACAAGTAAAACAGTTTTTACTAACCTAGACAAGTGCAAGTACATGTAATTAAAAACCAATATGAGCTAAAAGTTTACTAACCTTTCTTGAAGCTTAAACTTTGAAGAAGCTTGTGGAAAGTTTGCAACGCTCATCTCTCCTCGCAGCACGTCTCTCTTTCTTTCCTCGGCACCTCGAGCAACCACGAAAGTTTCTATCACTAAATCACTCGAAAAGAAGGAATCAGTGAGTGGGCACTTTTAAACACTACGACTTAAGAACGAGTCTCAAAGTCGCAGAGCTAAAGACTAGGTCGAGTGAGGACCTAGGTGCCAAGACAAGAAAAATCGAAAATAGAAACTAGAAAGAGAGAGAAGAGGGGCGGCCAACAATGTCTAGAGAGAGAGTCTCTCAATCTGTAACTTATGTTGAATGAATGGAATGAAGGGAATGAGGCCTCTATTTATAGAGGAGGTTTTACCTTCAATAAGGTAGTTTCCTCTTTCATTAAATATCACATATTCATGAGCAAATATTGCTCTCCTTCCCTTAGAGTCACTCGGCCAAATAGGCTTCTAGAAGCCCTTGGATTTGTTTCCCTTTTTGTTCCATTCCTTGCTTGGTACTCTCTTGGCCGAATTCCCTCTTACCCAACATAGGAAATTCATTTCCTCTTTTTCTTTTGGCATGTATCTTGATACATTAATGCACAAAATTGGTCTCTCTTCTCTTGGGTTTGGGCGTGTAAGACTTTCTAGAAGCCTTCTAGATTTTTCTTCATTTGTTCATAACAACATAAGAAAAGCCCATTAAGAATTTTCAATAAAATTCTTATGAAATGAAATTAATTCACAAGGCCCAATGATCAAGTCATGGCCGAGTGAAACATGTCATAAAATGATCTTGTCAAAAATTTATTGACATTCATTTCATCCTTTGTCTCAAAAGACAAAAATACCCTTTTAACTATTTTCGTTCTTGTTTTGACTTAGCTTCCAGTTTAACTATTCCTATCGATGTGATTCGTGACAGTGACCTCATGGACCCAAATGAACAAAGCTTGAGCTAAACACTTGGCCTCAAAAGTTCACAAACCTTTTCCAAGTTTAGCTTAATGCCAACTGACTCCACTAAAGAGCTGACACTGAAAATCTCTCGGTTCAAATGAATTTATTTTCTACTCAAGAATTCGACCTAATTATGATGAGCGGATCCACTGAATATTATCTATGTTTACCCTTCATGAATGTCATCATCTAGTCGGGATTTACTAAATTACCATTTTACCCTTCTAGCTGTTATTTCCTCAACTCCTTTGTCGCTTGTGAATAAGTTAGAAACAATGTATTGACGAGGAGCTAACAAGTCACATTGTTTCATCCAAAAGAGTCAGGACTCAATTTGGACACTGGCCAGTTCATTTATTCACACTCCAAGGAACAAAGCATGAGGTGACATACATTGCATTTCAGCAATCTTGTACATGAATTCCATATCTATGAGAACTTCACAAAGTTACTCATGACAGACTCACAACTTAGTACTTCACAAATAGGCCTTGTTCGGAATCACATAGTGAGTCCGAACTTTGACTTTCTCAAATGAGAATACTAAGGTGTGAAATGGCATGTCTCATTTCAGGATTAAGGTAAGCATGATGCAATTCATACATAGTGACTTCGAGACATAAGAGGTTAAATGGTTTGTTCTTATATTGTCTCTAGAAGTGCACTGGTCAATTCAGTACCTTCGGAAGATACCTAGAAGAACTATAGAGTCCCCAACTCTCAATGCCTCATAACCAGACATCATAGATTCTTCTAACAATCATACTGAGGTCAATAGTCCTATGACCCTAAGATTGCGAATATATTGTTGTTGGCCCGTCTAGGGCCAACGGGAACAAGGGCATCTCTTCGACCCACATGGCTAGTACGAGGTCTTGGGCGGCGGAACCCTGACTCAACCAGGAGCCGGCCCAGACCAATGGCCAAGTCAAAGCCCAGCCATGGGCTGAGTCAATGGCTCACTCGGCCATTGGCTGGGTCAAATGGCTCACTCGGCCATTGGACAGTTCACTCGGCCAATGGCCGAGTGAACCCCTCAGCCACCAAGGCAGTTCACTCGGCCATTGGCCGAGTGAACCTTCCAGCAGTTCACTCGGCCAATGGCCGAGTGAACCCCTCAGCCACCAAGGCAGTTCACTCGGCCATTGGCCGAGTGAACCTTCCAGCAGTTCACTCGGCCAATGGCCGAGTGAACCCCCCAGCCACCAAGGCAGTTCACTCGGCCATTGGCCGAGTGAACCTTCCAGCAGTTCACTCGGCCAATGGCCGAGTGAACCTCCCAGCTGCCTCAACAGTTCACTCGGCCATTGGCCGAGTGAGCCTTCCAGCAGTTCACTCGGCCAATGGCCGAGTGAACCTCCCAGCTGCCTCAACAGTTCACTCGGCCATTGGCCGAGTGAACCTTCCAGCAGTTCACTCGGCCAATGGCCGAGTGAACCTCAGCCGGCCCAGGACCTTCACTCGGCCAATGGCCGAGTGAACCTCACCACCATGTTCACTCGGCCATTGGCCGACCCAGCCTCCTCCAATGCCGACCCAAGCATTCTCACTCGGCCAAGGGGTCTTCAAACCACCCCTTGGCTGCCTATAAATACCAAGGCACGCCCCTTGGTCCAGGTAATCCATTCTTGAGTACTGAAACGCTGTCGAACTCGTACCTCGCTCGTTTCTCTCAAGCCTCGACCTCTAAACACTAAACCCTCTATATTCCACCTCAATCACACTAATGTTGAGCGTCGGAGAGGTAAACAGGGGCACCCCCCCTGTTTCCCCTTTGTAGTTCACATGTTCTCTATTCCTTTTCTGGTACTCTGACGAACTCAAGGGACATCCACAGCTAAGGGATGACTCGGGATACCGGGTCTGAAACGCTCGAGTCAAGACGAGACCACTTGGTCCGGCCTTGGGTCTAACCGTCTTTGGCTCCTAAATAGTTGTCTGAAAAACAGCGACAACATTTTGGCGCTAGAAGGAGGGGCCCACCGACCTTAGCACGCTCTCCCTTCCATTCCACACTTTCACCACTCCTACGACTCTCGAGAGATGAGTCACCTACCCACTACCTCCGCGGGTACCCGAGCGACGAGCTCGAGGTACGGTCTCCGACTCCTTGCACACCGTCTTGAAGGGCAACCTCGCGATAGCGAGATCCAGCCCCAAGACCCGGTGAACGACCCCGAGGCCGAGCTCCGAGAGGACACGGCCCGGCGGCTCGCGGAGCTCCTTGACCGTCCCGGCGTTGACACCTCCCTCATAGCCGGTCTCCTCGGCTACGACGTCGAGGATCGATCTGCTCAAGATTACTCCGACCCCGAATACGTGGAGGAGTCGAGGACCGACGAGGCCACCCCTAACCTCGCTCAAGCGCGACCCGAGAGGGCCAACGGTGCGTTGGCCGATCCTTTGTACCCGGCGCGACAACAGGCACGGTCACAGTCCCGGGGACTCGCCCCTTCGGTTTCAAGACGTGGCCGGACACGGCCCCTCGCCGAGGAGAGAGCGACTCTGGTCGACGATGGAGCCGATAGCCGAAGCGCTCGCCGGACGACCCGACCAAGGGCGACCTCGCCTCGTCACGCACCGAGTGTGGACCTTAGAGAGCGCTTGACGGCGCAGAGAAACTCCCGAGGGGAGGATCTCCGCCAAAGGCTAAACTCTCGAAGGGACGCGCTCCCCTCCGCAACTCTCGGCCGGCCGCAGGCCAATGTCGTGGACCAAGCGTCCAACGAACGCCAACCGGTGACTCCCGTGGCCCCGACGGTCGGCCCTGCTAACGGGCTTGACGTGGTCACGATGATTCAGAGCCTCCAGAATCAAATCATCGAGATGAGGGAGTCAGGGAGGCAAAGGCCGTACGGAGGGATTGAGGAATCATACTCTCCCTTCGCCGCACAGGTCCTCGCGCAGCCATGCGTGGGAAACTTTAAGTTACCGTCCATCCCCCCCTATGATGGACGTACGGACCCCCACTTCCACGTCCAACACTATGAGACGTGGATGACGATGCAAGGGCAGACGGACGCCACCCTCTGCCAAGCCTTCAGCCTGACCCTCACAGGGTCGGGCTTTGAGTGGTTCCAAAGTTTGAGGCCTGGAAGCATCCGTCCTTCCGGGCCTTGCGAGAGGCTTTCCTCGCTCGCTTTGCCACGCTTGTGGCACAAAAGAAATCGAAGACCCACCTCCTCTCCATTCGACAGGGGAGAGATGAGACATTGAGACAATACCTCGCTCGCTTCACCGAGGAGTCTCACAAAGTCGAGGGCTTCGACGACAAGGACGCCATCACGGCGATCACCGAGGGAGTTCGTACGAGCGACTTCCTCAAGTCCATTGTCGGGCAAGTCCCGCGAGACATGGCGGAGCTGATGACGAGAGCCCGCACACATATGGGAATCGAGGACTATCTCGATGGCCGCGATGGCCGAAAGTCAGGAGGACAAGGTAGTCGCCACCGCGAAGAACGGGACGAAGATCGCCCCGACCCTCAAAACAAGAGGAGCAAGGGAGGCCGGGCCCCTAACGGTCGCCCTCTCTCCGGTCCAAGATCGTCGCACGTTGATAGCTTCCGAGCGTCATCAACATACACCCCGCTGAACACTCCGCAAGAGCGGATCCTAGCTCTACACCGCGACAAGCTAGGAAGTCCGGCTCCCCTTGCGAAGGACCCCGCGAAGAGGGATCGAAATAAGTTCTGTGAGTACCACCAGGATCACGGGCATCTGACGTCCGAGTGCTACCATCTTAGGCGTCAGATCGAGGACCTGATTCAAGACGGGAAATTAAAAGAGTATGTCCTGAGAACGGTCGGGGAGGCCACGGTGCACGAAGGCCATCCATGGCAGGGAAGGAAGGGTCTGGCGACGGTGACTGTCATGGACCAGGCAGCGATTGAAGAACCGGAGAGCTCACAGCTGCATGTCGTGGGCTAAGCCCGTCCCCTTTTCTCATTATGTCATTTTATTTCCGGTTTTAAGACAATCTCGAATTTCAATAAGGCCAATGGCCCAGGGATGTAATTTTTGACTATTTCTACATGGTAATTAGATTACATTTCACCTTGTTGCATTATAATTTCTAGTCTCCTCTACGAGTACACACGAAACTCGGGGGGCTAATGGGAAACAATGCTCAACGAAACTAGAGCTCACTCGCTCACCAAAAAAAAAACAAAAAAGACGCGCAAATCGATTATGCCTTCGTTGGCAAATCGAGAAAACAAGACGCGCACAATACAAAAAAGACGCGCAAATCGATTATGCCTTCGTTGGCAAATCGAGAAAACAAGACGCGTACAAAACAAAAAAGACGTGCAAATCGATTATGCCTTCGTTGGCAAATCGAGAAAACAAGACGCGCACAATACAACAAAGACGTGCTAATCGATTATGCCTTCGTTGGCAGGTCGAGAAAACAAGACGCGCACAAAACAACAAAGACGCGCAAATCGATTATGCCTTCGTGGGCAAATCGAGAAAACAAGACGCGCACAATACAAAAAAGACGCGCAAATCGATTATGCCTTCGTTGGCAAGTCGAGAAAAGTAAGACGCGCACAATACAACAAAGATGCGCAAATCGATTATGCCTTCGTTGGCATGTCGAGAAAAGTAAGACGCGCACAATACAACAAAGACGTGCAAATCGATTATGCCTTCGTTGGCATGTCGAGAAAAGTAAGACGCGCACAATACAACAAAGACGCGCAAATCGATTATGCCTTCGTTGGCATGTCGAGAAAAGTAAGACGCGCACAATACAACAAAGACGTGCAAATCGATTATGCCTTCGTTGGCATGTCGAGAAAAGTAAGACGCGCACAATACAACAAAGACGTGCAAATCGATTATGCCTTCGTTGGCATGTCGAGAAAAGTAAGACGCGCACAACACAACGAAGACGCGCAAATCGATTATGCCTTCGTTGGCAGGTCGAGAAAATAAGACGCGCACAATACAAAAAAGACGTGCAAATCGATTATGCCCTCATTGGCAGGTCGAGAAAACAAGACGCGCACAACACAATAAAGCCGTGCTAATCGATCACGCCCTCATTGGTAGATCGAGAAAATAAGCCGCGCACGATCAACCCGAAACAGTAAGTCGTCCCTCACGACGCACAAAAGCCATCCCTCGCGACGCACAAGAGCCATCGTTCGCAACGCGCGAAAGCCGTCCCCCGTGACGCGCAAAGGCTGTTCCCCGTGATGCAAACCCGAGAGCGTTCATCCCGCGTCCGGATAAAAGCGTAGATTTTGAGTTTCCACTCGACCTACGCTCGACCGGAAACTCGGGGGGCTAATGTTGTTGGCCCGTCTAGGGCTAACGGGAACAAGGGCATCTCTTCGACCCACATGGCTAGTACGAGGTCTTGGGCGGCGGAACCCTGACTCAACCAGGAGCCGGCCCAGACCAATGGCCAAGTCAAAGCCCAGCCATGGGCCGAGTCAATGGCTCACTCGGCCATTGGCTGGGTCAAATGGCTCACTCGACCATTGGGCAGTTCACTCGGCCAATGGCCGAGTGAACCCCTCAGCCACCAAGGCAGTTCACTCGGCCATTGGCCGAGTGAACCTTCCAGCAGTTCACTCGGCCAATGGCCGAGTGAACCCCTCAGCCACCAAGGCAGTTCACTCGGCCATTGGCCGAGTGAACCTTCCAGCAGTTCACTCGGCCAATGGCCGAGTGAACCCCCCAGCCACCAAGGCAGTTCACTCGGCCATTGGCCGAGTGAACCTTCCAGCAGTTCACTCGGCCAATGGCCGAGTGAACCTCCCAGCTGCCTCAACAGTTCACTCGGCCATTGGCCGAGTGAACCTTCCAGCAATTCACTCGGCCAATGGCCGAGTGAACCTCCCAGCTACCTCAACAGTTCACTCGGCCATTGGCCGAGTGAACCTTCCAGCAGTTCACTCGGCCAATGGCCGAGTGAACCTCAGCCGGCCCAGGACCTTCACTCGGCCAATGGCCGAGTGAACCTCACCACCATGTTCACTCGGCCATTGGCCGACCCAGCCTCCTCCAATGCCGACCCAAGCATTCTCACTCGGCCAAGGGGTCTTCAAACCACCCCTTGGCTGCCTATAAATACCAAGGCACCCCCCTTGGTCCAGGTAATCCATTCTTGAGTACTGAAACGCTGTCGAACTCGTACCTCGCTCGTTTCTCTCAAGCCTCGACCTCTAAACACTAAACCCTCTATATTCCACCTCAATCACACTAATGTTGAGCGTCGGAGAGGTAAACAGGGGCACCCCCCCTGTTTCCCCTTTGTAGTTCACATGTTCTCTATTCCTTTTCAGGTACTCTGACGAACTCAAGGGACATCCACAGCTAAGGGACGACTCGGGATACCGGGTCTGACACGCTCGAGTCAAGACGAGACCACTTGGTCCGGCATTGGGTCTAATCGTCTTTTGCTCCTAAATAGTTGTCCGAAAAACAGCGACAACATATATCGTTTTAAGCAAACTACGAAGAATTTGTTCATGCAAATCTACATTTGTCTCTTCGTAAGTTGTTTAGTTTGTTTATGGACTAAAAGACTATGGTTTTATCATAAAGCTTCAGACAAGGAAGATTGAATGAACGTTTCAACTTTATTAATGAATGAATAGGCAATTACAAGCAAGAGTCTTCATGAGACTTTATTACATCAAATGTTCAGAATAAAGATTACAACTCTTCTTGTGGGCACCATTGACAACATCGGGACCAACGGCCGGTATCACAAGCGCGGCTGCGCGCTTCTGGTTGGGTGCTCGATCAATGTTGGGTGGTCGCTGCCCCAAGACGATCACGGTCTCGCGTTGAGCGTCGAGTTTTTCTCTCAAGTCGAATTCGTGATCTTCTCTTTGAGAGCTGAGGCGGTCTCTCAAGTCTCCGGAGGCCGTCCCTATCACCCTTGTCAAGGGCGTGTCACTCAGGCGACGCCTTTGGCGGAGGCCGCGACCATCGACCATCGACCATCGACGCCTTTGGTGGTGAGCTTGGAGCGTCCCTCTCGGGGCCTAGAGGTTGATCGCCCCCGTGTACCTTTCGACACTTGTCATCTTGACGTGGTCGCCCGAGGGTGTTCCCTAGAGGGCGCGTGCGGGTGCTCATCAGAAAGTTGACGTTTCGACGCGGCCGCCCGAGGGTGTCCCCTTGGAAGCGTGTGCGTGTGTCCACTTTCGTGAATAGCGTGGTCGAGGTTGGTCTCGTGGTTGATGTCGTCGATGTTGTTGGAGTCGAGGAGGTCGGCGATGAGCGCACTGGTAACGCCGGGGTGGTCTAGGAGTTCGGCGAGCCCTCGAGCCGTGTCCTCTCAGACTGCGGCCTCGGGGTCATTCGCCGGGTCTCGGGGCTGGCTCTCGTTATCACGAGGTTGCTTTCCAAGACGATGCGCGGGGCTTCGGAGGCCGCACCTCGAGCTCGTTGCTCGGGCGCCCACGGCGGTGGCGGGGCCATGACTCATCTCTCGAGAGTCGTAGAAGTAAGAAGAAGACTGGTAGAGGGGATATGTCGCCAAGGTCGAGAGATCCCCGCCCTCCTTCTAGCGCCAAAATGTTGTCGCAGTTTTTCGGACAATGATTTAGGAGCCCAGAGTGGTTAGACCTAAGGCCGGACCAAGTGGTCTCACTCCGGCTCGAGCGTGTTGGACTTCGTATCCCAAGTCGTCCCTTAGCTGTGGGTGAAGCTCACCTCGTCTCGATACCTGAAAAGCAAGAAAGAGATTGTGAACTACAAAGGGGAAACGGGGGGGGGGGGGTGCCCCTGTTTACCTCTCCGACGCTCAACATTAGTGGGATTGAGGTGGAGTATAGAGGTTTTAGGGGTGGTGAGAGGCCAAAGATAGGCGAAACGAGCGAAGTACGAGTTCGGCAGCGTGTCGGGACTCAAAATTTGGATTACCTTTGGGAGAGGGCAGACCTCTCTATTTATAGGCGGCCAAGGGCTGTTTGGGGAACCCCTTGGACGAGCGCCAGCCTTGAATTAGCGCCGGCCTTGGACCAGCGCCGGCCTTGAATTAGCGCCGGCCTTGGACGAGTGCCGGCCTTGAATTAGCGCCGGCCTTGAATTAGCGCCGGCCTTGGACGAGTGCCGGCCTTGAATTAGCGCCGGCCTTGGACGAGTGCCGGCCTTGAATTAGCGCCGGCCTTGGACGAGTGCCGGCCTTGAATTAGCGCCGGCCTTGGACAAGTGCCGGCCTTGAATTAGCGCCGGCCTTGGATGAGTGCCGGCCTTGAATTAGCTCCGGCCTTGGCGAGTGCCGGCCTTGAATTAGCGGCGGCCTAGGACGAGCGCCGGCCTTGAATTAGCGCCGGCCTTGGACGAGTGCCGGCCTTGAATCAGCACCGGCCTTGGACGAGTGCCGGCCTTAATTAGCGCCGGCCTTGGACGAGTGCCGGCCTTGAATTAGCGCCGGCCTTGGACGAGTGCCGGCCTTGAATTAGCGCCGGCCTTGGACGAGTGCCGGCCTTGAATTAGCGCCGGCCTTGGACGAGTGCCGGCCTTGAATTAGCGCCGGCCTTGGATGAGTGCCGGCCTTGAATTAGCGCCGGCCTTGGATGAGCGAGTCTCAGGACGGCCGCCAGCGTGGCCGTCGTCGATCTACCGGGCCGAGACGGACCGGTAACATTTGTCATCCAAATCAAATAAGTTTTCATAATGTTTTCAAAACTATATCTATATCACATATGTTCAAAATGTATATGCTCTTTAAAATTTGAGTTGGAGGTCTCCTAAAAAACGAGCTGAAAAAATAAAGATGTGTAATCTCAAACTTTCAAGTGTTCAAGTGAGTTGAAGTTCATGTTGTCAATGGTGCCCACAAGAAGAGTAGTAGTGTCTATTTATGTACATTTGATGTCATATAGTCTTACGAAGACTCTTGCTTGTAATTGCCTATTCATTCATTAATAAAGTTGAAACGTTCATTCAATCTTCCTTGTCTGAAGCTTTATGATAAAACCATAGTCTTTTAGTCCATAAACAAACTTAACAACTTACGAAGAGACAAATGTAGATTTGCATGAACAAACTCTTCGTAGTTTGCTTAAAACGATATATTCGCAATCTTAGGGTCAAAGGACTATTGACCTCAGTATGATTGTTAGAAGAATCTATGATGTCTGGTTATGAGGCATTGAGAGTTGGGGACTCTATAGTTCTTCTAGGTATCTTCCGAAGGTACTGAATTGACCAGTGCACTTCTAGAGACAATATAAGAACAAACCATTTAACCTCTTATGTCTCGAAGTCACTATGTATGAATTGCATCATGCTTACCTTAATCCTGAAATGAGACATGCCATTTCACACCTTAGTATTCTCATTTGAGAAAGTCAGAGTTCGGACTCACTATGTCATTCCGAACAGGGCCTATTGGTGAAATACTAAGTTGTGAGTATGTCATGAGTAACTTTGTGAAGTTCTCATAGATATGGAATTCATGTACAAGATTGCTGAAATGCAATGTATGTCACCTCATGCTTTGTTCCTTGGAGTGTGAATAAATGAACTGGCCAGTGTCCAAATTGAGTCTTGACTCTTTTGGATGAAACAATGTGACTTGTTAGCTCCTCGTCAATACATTGTTTCTAACTTATTCACAAGCGACAAAGGAGTTGAGGAAATAACAGCTAGAAGGGTAAAATGGTAATTTAGTAAATCCCGACTAGATGATGACATTCATTAAGGGTAAACATAGATAATATTCAGTGGATCCGCTCATCATAATTAGGTCGAATTCTTGAGTAGAAAAT
Organism: Urtica dioica subsp. dioica; assembly: GCF_054948205.1. Lineage (NCBI taxonomy): Eukaryota > Viridiplantae > Streptophyta > Magnoliopsida > Rosales > Urticaceae > Urtica > Urtica dioica. Next base: position 11,277,894 of record NC_142757.1, on the reverse strand, counting down.
AAATTCATTTGAACCGAGAGATTTTCAGTGTCAGCTCTTTAGTGGAGTCAGTTGGCATTAAGCTAAACTTGGAAAAGGTTTGTGAACTTTTGAGTCCAAGTGTTTAGCTAAAGCTTTGTTCATTTGGGTCCATGAGGTCACTGTCACGAATCACATCGATAGGAATAGTTAAACTGGAAGCTAAGCCAAAACAAGAACGAAAATAGTTAAAAGGGTATTTTTGTCTTTTGAGACAAACGATGAAATGAATGTCAATAAATTTTTGACAAGGTCATTTTATGACATGTTTCACTCGGCCATGACTTGATCATTGGGCCTTGTGAATTAATTTCATTTCATAAGAATTTTATTGAAAATTCTAAATGGGCCTTTTCTTATGTTGTCTTGAACAAGTGAAGAAAATTCTAGAAGCCTTTTTCTAGACATGTTGGGCGCCCATAATACCCAAGAAAGAGAAATTATTTTGTGCATAAATGTATTTAGATACTTGCCAAAAGAAAAAGAGGAAACAAATTTGCATATTAGATGCACAAGGGAATCGGCCAAGAGACTAATAGGCAAGCCAAGGAACAAAAAAGGAAACAAATCCTAGCCTTCTAGAAGGCTGCCTTGGGCGCCTAAGATGAATGGGAAATAAGGGTTATTTTGCTCATGAATATGTGATATTCTATAGAAGAGGAAACTACCTTATTGAAGGTGAGACCTCTCCTATAAATAGGAGCCTCATTCTTCTCATTTTGATTCATCCAAGTTTAAGAGATTTGAGAGACTCTCTCTCTAGAACTTGGCCGAAGTCCTCTTCTCTCTCTCTCTAGTTTATTTTCGGTTTTCTCTTGTCTTGGCACCTAGGTCCTCACTCGACCTAGTCTTTAGCTCTGCGACTTCGAGACTCGTTCTCAAGTCGTAGTGTTTAAAAGTGCCCACTCACTGATTCCTTCTTTTCGAGTGATTTAGTGATAGAAACTTTCGTGGTTGCTCGAGGTGCCGAGGAAAGAAAGAGAGACGTGCTGCGAGGGGAGACGAGCGTTGCAACTTTCCAAAAGCTTCTACAAGGTTCAAGCTTCAAGAAAGGTTAGTAACTTTAATAGCTCATATTAGTTTTTATTTACATGTACATGCTCTTGTCTAGGTTAGTAAAAACTAGTTTTACTTAAAAAGAAAATTTTTAAAATTCCGCCGCTTAACGAAACGTTAAACTTTTTCTTAAACCCTAGATCGATTCCAACAAATGGTATCAGAGCTATGGTCAAAGGAATGCATGTACATGTTTTTTAAATTATGAGCTTGAAAATCGTTTTCGAAAGTTTACTAATTTTGTGACAAGTTAGAATTGTAATCTTAGATTTTTTTTAATTTATTGCTCATGCCTTTAAATTAAAAACCATGTTGATTTTCTATGAGTTTGGGATGATGTTAAAACACATTAGAATCAGTTCTAAAAGTTTTTAATTTTTTATATTGAAAAACGTGTTTTAAAGGTTTGAGAATTTTCGAGTAAATTTTGTGACTAGTTATATTTTCTTGCTAGTTTCGTTTATTTACTTGAATCGTTTTATGCATGTTGTTTTTTCTTTTATTCTATGTTATTACCCTGCTAATAAAACACAAATAAAAGCTTTAAACAATATCTTAAAACGTTCCGTTACACTCGATTCTTTTTCGCACCTAAAAGGACGAAGCTTTAATTTATTTCTTTTTCTTCGAGCTGGAATGTAAACCCGCATTAAAAGCGGCATAACTCTCTGCTCAGAAATCCAAATTTAATGATTCTTGAATCAAATTAAAGCTCTGTCTGTCCTCTGTCCAATGCCACCGGTTTCGGCTGAAAAGGACATCGGAGCCGCCAGATATGGCGATTTTACTCCGAGGTGCGCGGCTGTCTGAAACTCCAGTTTTTTAGAAATCCGGATTTTCAAACCCCACTACCATGAGTTATAGAACTCTAATGAGAAAATTTTCTTGAGCAAAAATGTTTTTCATATGATTATAAACATGATGTGTAAAGATTAAAAGTTTTGATTTTTGAAAGATTAATTGAAATTGTTTTTTTTCAAAACTAGTTTGAATTTTGAAAAACCGTTTTCACTTTCAAACTTGAAAATATTTTGTCATCCAAATCAAATAAGTTTTCAAAATGTTTTCAAAACTATATCTATATCACATATGTTCAAAATCTATATGCTCTTGAAAATTTGAGTGGGAGGTCTCCTTGTAGACAAGCCGAAAAATAAAAGGATGTGTAATCTCAAACTTTCAAGTGTTCGAGTGAGTTGAAGTTCACACTTCCCTCACGCACTTTCCCGAAATAGAAAATAGGAAAAGATCGAGTATGTACCTTGTGCCTTTATGCACTAATACTGCTCTGAACATGTCGATCTAGGATTCTCTTCTAGTTGTCCGCTCTGTCGCTCTCTAACTAGGAAATCTGTTTCCGAACTTAAAAGAGTCGATGAACCAACTCCAAAAACTAAGTGGGAGGGTTATATTCGTTGTTTGTAACCCACGATCCCCAACACTAATGAAAGATGCAATAACGTGGGACTAAGAGCCGCTCTTGCAACCCTCACTTAAATGTGAGTACTCCAAGGCGTTATTGCTTCGATCATTGCTCAATGAGCTACGTCCGAGAGTGATGCAATGATGGCAAGGCCTCCCCTTGGGGGATTGTTTTTCAAAGCTGATCTTTTGGACTAAGTGGTTGGTTGCACACTTAGGCTCAATCCCTAGTATCCTTCCTTAAGGCTCTGCAAAAGGATGTGAGTGATCAAACCAATTTACAAGGTGGCTAGTCAAAATGATGTACTGACATCTTGGCTCAGCATTAATGATGTGTCATTTACTTATAAATGGAGATTTTTTGCGGCCTTCTCTTGAGGGAGTAAATTATCGTTTAGTTTATAACACCTTTGGATTTTATAAAAAGTCTTAATAAAACTTAAATCCTAAACCAAAGACTAATCATAAACTTGTTTCAACTTAAATAGGCAATATGTCTCTCAACCCTCTCTCAATCTTTCTTTCCTCGAACAAACTCGAAAACGAAAACTACGTAGATTCGAAACGTAACCTCGACATAATACCTACCGTTAACAAGCACAAATGGGTACTCACCACCCCGTGTCCTCCTCTGACGAATGATGATTCAACTCAAGAGGACAATGACGCCTTAGCGGCCTGGCTTCGATCCGATGAGATTGTGAGGTGCTATATCTTGGCATCTATGAACAATATGCTGAAAGAGCAACATCGTGACTTCGAGACTGCCGCTGACATGCTCTACAATCTCCTTGAGATGTTTGGAGGGCAAAGGCGTCAAACAAGGCTACAAGCAGTCCGACAGTTTATGAACTGTCATATGCAGGCTAGGACTCCTGTTGGAGACTTCATGATACTGATCATTAGTTTTCTGAATAAAATGGAAATCCTAGGATCTGAGACTGATGGGAAGAATATCATAGATATGATCTTAGAAACTCTCCCCGCATCTCTTGATACCTCCAAGATGAACTACTCCATAAACATGCTAGAGTACACTGTTACCAAGCTTATGGAGGAACTTCACACTGCTATAGGTCTCACTAAGAAAAAGAGGAATCAAGGGTGAGGCACATGCTACTGAGCAAAAAGCCTCCGCCTCTGGAACTGTGAAGAGACCTCACAAGGCCGATAAGAAGAACTGTCCTGCCAATCTCAAAGCAAAGGAACATAGTATTGTACTAGTTACAGAAGCATGCTTAGTAGCTGATAATGTATCAACGTGGATTCTTGACTCCGCTGCTACTAACCATATTTGTTGTTCCTTGAATGGTTTCAAGAAAACCAAAAGCTTAGAGGAAGGCGAGTTCTGTTTCAAATGGGGTGATGGGAGCCTGGTGTCTGCGAAGGCTGTGGGATCCGTGACGCTGTCTTTTGAAGACCGCACTTTAAACTTGAATAATGTTTATTTTGTTCCTACCTTTGGGAAGAACTTAATATCCGTTGCTCGTCTTCTAGAGCAAGATTATTGTTTAAAGTTCATTAAGAATGGAATTCGTATTTCGTTTCCTGATAATTCTTTTGTCACTGATGCATGTATGAAGAATGCTCTTTTCTACATCTATCCCACTAAACCTTCTCTTTTAGACACCGAAATAGATGACGATCTAATTAGGGAGCCAAAGAGGATCAAACTTTCTGAATCCTCCGATCTAACAAAATCAACATACCTCTGGCACTTAAGACTTGGTCATATTAGTCTAGATAGGATTAAGAGACTTGTGAGGGATGGTCCACTCCAAGCCTCTGCAATAGGCTCACTACCTACTTGTGAATCCTGTATAGAAGGAAAAATGACTAAGCGACCTTTCTCCGATAAGGGTCGCAGAGCCACTGAGTTGCTGGAACTAATACATTCTGATGTATGTGGTCCGCTCAACCAACAGGCACGTGGAGGATACGAATACTTCGTTACCTTCACTGATGATTATTCAAGATATGGGTTTGTCTATTTGCTTAAACACAAATCCGAGACCTTTAACGTATTTAAGGTCTTTAGGGCTTTAGTGGAAAAGCAAACTGGCAAAGTGATCAAAACCCTTCGATCTGATCGAGGTGGTGAGTATATGTCTAGAGAGTTTGATGACTTTCTTAAAGAAGAAGGTATCGCTTCTCAGCTTACCGCACCTGGCACACCTCAACAAAACGGAGTGTCAGAGAGAAGAAACCGAACTCTTATGGAGATGGTTAGATCAAAGATGAGTTACTCATCACTCCCGCTTTCCTTTTGGGGATATGCCCTCGAAACAGCCGCCTACATTCTGAACCAAGTTCCGTCCAAAACGGTTCCTGGTACTCCTTATGAACGATGGACTGGCCGTAAAGTGAATCTTGGCCGCATCCGAATTTGGGGTTGCCCTGCACACGTGCTGAGGCAAAAGACTAGCAAGTTGGCTAGTAGGTCAGAATTGTGCCTGTTTGTAGGATATCCGAAGGAAACCAAAGGTTTTACTTTCTATAGTCCCGAGGACGATAAGACTTTCTTTAGCACGAATGCTCGTTTCCTTGAGGAGGACTTTATGAAGGATGCGAAACCTAGAAGCAAAATTGTGCTTGAAGAAAAGTTGGGTGAGGAAGCTTCTACCTCATCTGTAAGAACTGTTCTTACCCCAACTGAAACACAACCTAACTCATCAGAATCTCGTCAAGTAGTACTTAGACGTAGTGGGAGGGCTACTCAAAAGCCTGACAGGTACATGTCTTATGGAGACTCTCTTGTAGCCGTCTCCGACATGGATGACCCTGTTTCCTATAGCCAAGCGATGGCTTGTTCTGAATCAAACCTTTGGCTTGACGCCATGAAAGTTGAAATGCACTCGATGTATGTCAACAAAGTCTGGAAACTTGTAGACCTTCCTGAAGGGATTAAACCCGTAGGGTGTAAGTAGATATACAAGAAGAAAAGGGGTCCTGATGGGAACGTCGAGACGTTCAAAGCACGACTTGTGGCAAAGGGTTATACCCAACAAGAAGGGATTGACTATGAAGAAACCTTCTCGCCAGTCGCGATGCTTAAATCCATCCGCATACTCCTATCCATAGCTGCAGCTCTCGACTATGAGATCTGGCAAATGGATGTCAAGACAGCCTTTCTGAATGGCAATCTTGACGAGCGCATTTACATGGCTCAACCAGACGGTTTCGTGGATAAAGGTCAAGAGACCAAGGTTTGTGAGTTGCTTAAATCCATTTATGGACTAAAGCAAGCATCTAGGTCATGGAATATAAGATTCGATGAAACTGTAAAGAGCTTCGGCTTTGAACAGTCAATAGATGAGCCTTGTGTTTACAAGTTAATACACGAAGGCAAAGTTGTGTTTCTGGTACTATATGTCGATGATATACTACTCATTGGTAATGACGTGGGTAAGTTATCTGAGGTTAAGGTCTGGCTAGCAAAGCAATTCGATATGAAGGATCTAGGAGAAGCCGCGTACATTCTGGGGATCCAAATCTTTCGAGATAGGAAAAACCGGACCCTGTCGCTCTCTCAAGCATCTTATATTGATAAGGTGATGGATCGCTTCTCGATGCAAGACTGCAAGAGGGGTCAAACACCCTTTAGGCATGGAGTTTCACTCTCTAAGGACCAGTCTCCCAAGACTGCACAAGAGATTGAAGACATGAGGAAAATTCCTTACGCCTCTGTCTTAGGAAGCCTTATGTATGCTATGCTTTGCACTAGACCTGACATCTGTTTCGCCGTTGGCATAGTTAGCCGTTTCCAATCCAACCCTGAACCCGAGCACTGGATTGCTGTTAAGCATGTTCTTAAGTATCTTCGAAGAACTAGGAACTCGATGCTTACATACTCAGGTACTGACCTGACTATGATGGGATATACCGACTCCGATTTTCAAGCGGATAAGGATTCCAGGAAATCCACTTCGGGATCTGTGTTCATCCTTAATGGTGGAGCTGTTGTGTGGAGAAGTATTAAGCAATCTTGCATTGCTGACTCCACAATGGAAGCAGAATATGTGGCTGCTTGTGAAGCATCCAAAGAGGCTGTATGGCTTAGAAAGTTCCTTAAGTATTTGGAAGTTGTTCCAAACGTCGACGAGCCCATGACCCTTTATTGTGATAATAGTGGGGCTGTCGCTAACTCAAAGGAACCTAGAGGCCATAAGCACTCTAAACATATTGAGAGGAAATACCATTTGATTCGAGAGATCGCGCAATGCGGAGACGTGGAGGTGAAGTAGATCTCTGGAAGATCTATTCACCAAGGCCCTAGCGAACAAGGTCTTCGACCAACATCGTGAGGGATTAGGCATGTAGGACTACTCACATCTTCTTTGAGTCAAGTGGGAGTTTGTTGTCAATGGTGCCCACAAGAAGAGTAGTAGTGTCTATTTATGTACATTTGATGTCATATAGTCTTACGAAGACTCTTGCTTGTAATTGCCTATTCATTCATTAATAAAGTTGAAACGTTCATTCAATCTTCCTTGTCTGAAGCTTTATGATAAAACCATAGTCTTTTAGTCCATAAACAAACTTAACAACTTACGAAGAGACAAATGTAGATTTGCATGAACAAACTCTTCGTAGTTTGCTTAAAACGATATATTCGCAATCTTAGGGTCAAAGGACTATTGACCTCAGTATGATTGTTAGAAGAATCTATGATGTCTGGTTATGAGGCATTGAGAGTTGGGGACTCTATAGTTCTTCTAGGTATCTTCCGAAGGTACTGAATTGACCAGTGCACTTCTAGAGACAATATAAGAACAAACCATTTAACCTCTTATGTCTCGAAGTCACTATGTATGAATTGCATCATGCTTACCTTAATCCTGAAATGAGACATGCCATTTCACACCTTAGTATTCTCATTTGAGAAAGTCAGAGTTCGGACTCACTATGTCATTCCGAACAGGGCCTATTGGTGAAATACTAAGTTGTGAGTATGTCATGAGTAACTTTGTGAAGTTCTCATAGATATGGAATTCATGTACAAGATTGCTGAAATGCAATGTATGTCACCTCATGCTTTGTTCCTTGGAGTGTGAATAAATGAACTGGCCAGTGTCCAAATTGAGTCTTGACTCTTTTGGATGAAACAATGTGACTTGTTAGCTCCTCGTCAATACATTGTTTCTAACTTATTCACAAGCGACAAAGGAGTTGAGGAAATAACAGCTAGAAGGGTAAAATGGTAATTTAGTAAATCCCGACTAGATGATGACATTCATGAAGGGTAAACATAGATAATATTCAGTGGATCCGCTCATCATAATTAGGTCGAATTCTTGAGTAGAAAATAAATTCATTTGAACCGAGAGATTTTCAGTGTCAGCTCTTTAGTGGAGTCAGTTGGCATTAAGCTAAACTTGGAAAAGGTTTGTGAACTTTTGAGTCCAAGTGTTTAGCTAAAGCTTTGTTCATTTGGGTCCATGAGGTCACTGTCACGAATCACATCGATAGGAATAGTTAAACTGGAAGCTAAGCCAAAACAAGAACGAAAATAGTTAAAAGGGTATTTTTGTCTTTTGAGACAAACGATGAAATGAATGTCAATAAATTTTTGACAAGGTCATTTTATGACATGTTTCACTCGGCCATGACTTGATCATTGGGCCTTGTGAATTAATTTCATTTCATAAGAATTTTATTGAAAATTCTAAATGGGCCTTTTCTTATGTTGTCTTGAACAAGTGAAGAAAATTCTAGAAGCCTTTTTCTAGACATGTTGGGCGCCCATAATACCCAAGAAAGAGAAATTATTTTGTGCATAAATGTATTTAGATACTTGCCAAAAGAAAAAGAGGAAACAAATTTGCATATTAGATGCACAAGGGAATCGGCCAAGAGACTAATAGGCAAGCCAAGGAACAAAAAAGGAAACAAATCCTAGCCTTCTAGAAGGCTGCCTTGGGCGCCTAAGAGGAATGGGAAATAAGGGTTATTTTGCTCATGAATATGTGATATTCTATAGAAGAGGAAACTACCTTATTGAAGGTGAGACCTCTCCTATAAATAGGAGCCTCATTCTTCTCATTTTGATTCATCCAAGTTTAAGAGATTTGAGAGACTCTCTCTCTAGAACTTGGCCGAAGTCCTCTTCTCTCTCTCTCTAGTTTATTTTCGGTTTTCTCTTGTCTTGGCACCTAGGTCCTCACTCGACCTAGTCTTTAGCTCTGCGACTTCGAGACTCGTTCTCAAGTCGTAGTGTTTAAAAGTGCCCACTCACTGATTCCTTCTTTTCGAGTGATTTAGTGATAGAAACTTTCGTGGTTGCTCGAGGTGCCGAGGAAAGAAAGAGAGACGTGCTGCGAGGGGAGACGAGCGTTGCAACTTTCCAAAAGCTTCTACAAGGTTCAAGCTTCAAGAAAGGTTAGTAACTTTAATAGCTCATATTAGTTTTTATTTACATGTACATGCTCTTGTCTAGGTTAGTAAAAACTAGTTTTACTTAAAAAGAAAATTTTTAAAATTCCGCCGCTTAACGAAACGTTAAACTTTTTCTTAAACCCTAGATCGATTCCAACAGTTCACATTTCCCTCATGCACTTTCCCGAATAGAAAATAGGAAAATGTCCGTGTATGTACCTTGTGCCTTTATGCACTAACACTGCTCTTCCTTGAAGATGAAGATCTAAGATTCCTTTCTAGAAGTCCACTCTATCGCTCTATAACTAGGAAATGTGTTTTCAAACTTATGAGAGACGATGTGTCAACTGTAAAAATTACGTGGGAAGGTTATACTTGTTGTATGCAACCCACGATCCACAACACTAATGAAAACTGCATTTGTCGCCAGACTAAAGTCACCCTCGTGGCCCTATCTTAAATGAGAGTACTCAACGGCGCTTTGCTCTGATCATTGCTCAATGAGCTACGTCCGAGAGTGAGACAATGAGACAAAGGATGTGAATGATCAAACTTTTTTATAAGGTGGCTAGTCAAATATGATGTGTTGACATCTTGGCTATGCATTAATGATGAGTCATTTACTTATGAAAGGAGACTCGTTGCGGCCTTCCCTCGACGGAGTAAAGTGTCATTTTGTTCATAACACCTTTGGATTTTTCCTATCTTATTCATCCTAAAAACATAAACAAACTAAATCCTAAACCAAAAGACTAATCATAAACTTGTTTCAACTTAACTTTAGTAAGATGTCTCTCAACCCTCTTTTAATCATCATTTCCTCAAACAAACTCGAAAACTACGCTGATTGGAAAAGTAACCTCAACATCGTACTTACCGTTAACAAGCACAAATGGGTACTCACCACTCTGTGTCCTCTTCAGACGAATGATCATTCGACTTAAAAGGACAGGGACGCCTTAACGGCGTGGCTCTGCTCTGATGAGATTGTGAGGTGCTATATCTTAGCATCTATGACCAATGTGCTCCATCAGCAACATCATGACATTGAGACAGCCGCCGACATGCTCTACAATCTCCATGAGTTGTTTGGAGGGCAAGGGTGTTAGGCCATATAGCAAGCAGACCGACAATTTATGAACTTTTGGATGAAAACTGGGACTCCTGTCAGGGACCATATGATGCTGATCATTAGTTACCTGAACGAGATGGAAATCCTAGGATCTGAGATTGACGGGGAGACCAAAATAGATATGATATTAGAAACTCTCCCCGAGTCTGTTGATGCCTTCTAGCTGAACTACTCCATGAACAAGCTAGAGTACACTGTTACCGAGCTTATGAAGGAGCGTCACACTGCTGAAGGTCTCACTAAGAAAAAGAGGACTCAAAGCATAGAGCCTCCACCTCTGGATCTAAGAAGAGACCTCGCAAGGCAGAGAATAAGAACTGTCCTGCCTACCTCAAAGCAACAGAAAATAGTAATGTACTTATTAGTAAAGCATGCTTAGTTGCTGATAATGTATCAACGTGGATTCTTGACTCCGCGGCTACTAACCATATTTGTTGTTCCTTGAATGGTGACTTCTCCTTCAGATGGGGTGATGGGAGCTCAGTGTCAGCAACGGCCATGGGATCAGTGACACTATCTTTTGAAGATAGAACTTTAAATTTAAATAATGTTTATTTGGTTCCTTCCTTCGGGAAGAACTTGATATCCGTTACCCGTCTTTATGAGCAAGATTATTGTTTAAAGTTTATTAAGAATGGAATTAGAATTTCTCTTTCCAATAATTCTTTCGTCACTGATGCGTGTATGAAGAATGCTCTCTTTTACATTTTTCCCATGCAACCTTCGCTTTTAGACACTGAAATAGATAATGATCTAGTTAGGGAGCCAAAGAGGATAAAACATTCTAATTCCTCAAATCTAATAAAATGAACATATCTCTAGCCCTTAAGACTTGATCATATCAGTCTAGACAGGATTAAGAGACTTGTAATGGATGGTCCACTCCAAGCCTTTGCAATAGGTTCATTACCTACTTGTGAATCTTGTATAGAAGGAAAAATGACTAAGCGACCATTCTAAGCCAAGGGTCGAAGAGCCACTGAGCTTTTGGAATGTGTGCATCCTGATGTATGTGGTCCGCTCAGTACACATGCATGGGGAGGATACAAATACTTCGTTACCTTCACCGATGATTACTCAAGATATGGTTTTGTCTATTTGCTCAAACACAAATCCGATACCTTTAACGTATTTAAGCTCTGTCGGGCTTTAGTGGAAAAACAAATTGGCAAATAGATCAAAACCCTTTGATCTGATCAAGGTGATGAGTTCATGTCTGGAGAGTTCGATGACTTTCTTAAAGAAGAAGGTACCGCTTCTCAGCTTACAGAACCTGGCACACCTAAACAAAATGGAGTTTCAGAGAGAAGGAACAGAACTCTAATGGAGATGGTTAGATCAATGATGAGTTACTCATCACTCCCTCTTTCCTTTTGGGAATATGCCCTCGAAACAGTAGCTTACATTCTGAACCAAGTTCCGTCTAAAATGATTCCTGATACTCCTTATGAACGATGGACTGGTCGTAAAGTAAATCTAGGCCAGATCAGAATTTGGGGTTGCTCTGCACATGTGCTAAGGCAAAAGACTAGCAAGTTGGCTAGTAGGTCAGAATTAAAATATTTCTCACTGATATTCTTTCTCGATTCAAAAGAGCCGAACTTATAGTCAAACTCGGTTTTAAACGTAAATTAAAATACGGATATTAAATAATTAATCGAATGATCAACGATAACGATAACATAATTTTAATTTTTTTAACGAGTTATATTGAAACTAACTTGACAATAAAACATAACAACGTACTAATTCGGGACAACTCGTACAATTAACTAAAGCTTCGTAACTAACTCGAGTCGAGACTCGGGACAAACCCTGACTCGGCTTAACTAATCGGAGACTCCTCTAGTCCCCGAGCCGAGGTCTGAAACTTCAAGGTTCGTGATGGCTTTCAACAAAAACAACATCGTCCTCGTAGCCCCGTCACAACGCTTACTTGCGCCACATCTCCGACGAAACAAAGCTTATTAACCCTTGTTGCGTGGACAGCCTTTTCGCCAACCCGTCGCATGCTCGGCACCTCGACCAACACAAAAAAACACGACACATAACACATCCATATATTACACACGATAACTCAACAAGTTAACAAGTTCAACAACCGAAAACAGCTTGTTGTCGCATGAAAATGAAAAACGATTGAAAACCTCAGGCGGTTCGATCCAAGGCCGGACCAAGTGATCGGACCCGGAGGATTGAGTTTGTTGGGATTGAGTTTCATTTTATATCGGCGGAGGATCATGAACATCTCCCATAGGTCGTGTACGTGATTAGTTGCTAGTAGGCTTTTGACGAGCATGTCGTCCACGTATACTTCCATGGTCTTGCCGATTTGATCGGCAAAGATCGGATTTACCAAGCGCTGGTACATTGCTCCCGCGTTCTTAAGGCCGAAAGGCATGACCTTATAACAGTAGAGACCTCGATCGGTGACAAAGGTTGTCTTAATTTGATCGGGTTCGTGTATTCGAATTTGGTTGTAGCCAGAATAGGCGTCCATGAAACTGAGAAGTTCATGGCCAACCGTGGCATCGACCAGTTATTCGATGCGCGGGAGCGGAAAATAGTCCTTAGGGCATGCTTTGTTAAGATATTTGTAATCTATACAAATTCGCCACTTCCCATTAGGCATTTTTACCATTACCACGTTGGCGACCCATTTGGGGTACTTAGCCTCTCGGATGAAGTTTGCGGCGAGAAGTTTCTCGACCTCTTCATTTATGGCCAGGTAATGTTCTGGGTTGAACGTTCGTCTAGCCTGCACCTTTTCGGCGACCTTCGGGTCGTTGTTCAATCGGTGTACTATTATCTCGGGATCAATTCCGAGCATGTCCATGTGAGTCCATGCGAAAGCATCCTTGAATTAGCGGAGGAAGGCAGTGAGCTGAGTTTTGATGGCGAGTGGAAGCCGGATGGCGACCTTTACAACTTGATCAGGCTTAGATTCATCCAGGACGATCGGCACAAGATCATCAGAGGTTTCCACCTTGATTCTTTCGATTCATCTCGAGGGTAAAGTTCTCCGAACTTCCTTGCGTCCCTTAGGTCGCATGGATAATCGTCCCCCAGTTGGAAGATTGTGTTGACCATTTTCCCCGCAGATTTACCATCAACTCCTTGCACGTAGCATATTCTGGCCTGGGATTGGTCTCCGGCCATGATGCCAATTCCCTCTTCAGTGGGGAATTTCACCAGTAGGTGGTACGTGGAAGTGATAGCTCTTAGCCGGTTCAGCGTAGGTCGCCCGATGATTAAGTTATAGGGCGACTCCTGATCAACCACTAGGAATGGGACCATGTGAACGGCATCATTGCCTTTAGGGGTCCCGAAGGTGACCGGCAGATCGATGATGCCTTCGGTCATAACCTTTTCTCCAGTGAACCCAAACAAGGGCATTTGGGTCGGAGTCGGGCGTAGCCCCCCGAGCTTCATGCGCTCTAGGGTGGACTTGAAGATTATGTCAGCAGCACTGCCGTTGTCGATGAGAACCCTTTTCACCAAATTATTGGCCATTTGTGCTTTGAGCACAATCGCGTCATTGTGTGGATGCACAACTCGCTTGGCTTCCTCATTGGTGAAATACATCGTCTCGTGAGGCACAGATGGAAGTTCTTCATACTTAAAGTTGACGTGCATGGCAGCGTCTTCCTGAGCCACGGCCCTAAGAAATTTCTTCCGTTGTCGAGCTGAATCTCCATCTTGCGGACCTCCCAGTATGGTGGTCACAATGTGGAGTTGCGGTTTGGCGTTGGCAGTAACCGAGATTCGGTCGGCAGAAGCGGCTGTTCCTCCTCCTTTACCAGACTGTGGTCTGTTTGTGGTGGGGCTCGCAGCGCTAATCATGCGTAAGACGAATTCTTTCAGCTCACCCCGTTGGATCAAAGCCTTGATTTTCTTTTTAAGGTTGTAGCATTCCGAGGTCAAATGACCGTATTCCTGATGGAACTCACAATATCTAGATCGATCGCGAGTTGCGGGATATTTTTTCATCGGAGTCGGGGGTGTGAACTTGTCACGTGCCAGAGCCAGGATCCGTTCTGGTGCCGTGTTCAATGGTGTGAACGACGAATACCCTTTGAAGTTTTCCGCAAGTCGCGGCATCTGGGGTATAGGGGGATGGTTATTGGAACCCTGATTCCCCTTGTTCCATCTTTTGCGAGATTCCCCTTGCTCGTGGCAAGGTTCTTCTCGACGGCGAGAGTTTTGATTGTTGCTCTTGCGGCTGTCGAGGTAATCTTTGACTCCAATGAAGGTCTTAGCTCGAGTCATCAACTCGGCCATGGTAGAAGGGACACGGCCGACGACCGACTTGAGGAAGTCACTTGTGCGCAAGCCTTCAATGATAGCGGCAATTGCGTCACCGTCGTCAAAGCGGTCGACCTTGTTTGACCCTTCAGTGAATCGGGCGAGGTATCGCCTAAGAGACTCGCCACGCTCTTGCCTGATTGACCATAGGTACATCTTCATCTTCTTTTGAACCATAGATGTGGCGAACCGTGCTAGGAACATATCCTTCAGGTCTTTGAACGAGTGTATGCTTCCCGGCCTTAAATTCTTGAACCACTCGAAACCGGGTCCGGCGAGGGTAAGACTAAAAGCTTGGCACATAGCGCCCTGATTGACCACAGGAGAGACACCCTGCATCGTCATCCGGGTTTCATACTGCTGGATGTGGTAAGCAGGATCTGCTTTTCCATCATAGGGAGTGAGGTTCGGGAGTTTGAAATTCCGCGTACAAACCTCACCCAATATCTGAGCCGTGAAAGGCGAGGAATTCTCCTCAACGACTCCATAGGTGCTTCCGCCTATTCCGTATTCTCGGAGATCTCGTACCTCGTTTTGAAGATTGTGGATCATAGTGACCACATCGAGACCGGTCGTTGGAGTAACCCCCTGTTCGGGAGGAGTCACCTGTCGCCTTTCGTTAGACCCCTGACCTATGCGGCGGTTCCCGTTAGTTGGGGCTGCCAGTGGGATGTTGGGTCTAGAGCTTAGTCGCTCTCTCAGATCATTACCACGCCCGATGCGTTGATCAGTGAGCTGGTCCCTAAGATCAGGGCTGGTCATACGGAGGCGTAGGCTTCGTCTGCGACGGCACGCTCTTCGCGTGCCCTGACTTTCCGCAACATTCTTCCTTTAACCTAGTCGGTCGAGGGCTAAACGTCGGGAATTCCCCTCTTGAGAAGCTGCCGGCGCGTCGCCCGTCCTGGGTAATGGGTTCGAAGGACCGGCTTCAAACACGGTGGGGAGTCCCCATCCTTCGTCAGAGAAGTCTCGATATCCTCCGAATCGCCATTACCCTCGTAATCAGGGTCGCGGTCGCGACTTTCCTCGTTGAGGTTCTCAGGATCGTCTTCGGGGGTCACCGTATCATGCGTAGGTCGTTTTGCAGCCAGTCGATTGTGGTACCTCACGTTCTTCGCCTTTAGTTGGCGAATATTCTCCTCCAATTCCATGATGAGGTTGTCCATGCAATCTAGAGATGGAGATGGTGAGCGGGTCAAGCTCTCTTCATGGAGCGACTCTTCGTCACCATGCGCTTGGGAGCGCAAGAAGTACTTTTTGGTTCCAGTGACGTTATCAGGGTTGTTAATGCCCTCAGAACGTACGGGTGGCTGATTGCTCTTCTTTTCTCATGTCCGAGAAAGTCGAGTTTGCAGAAGAAAAGAAGAAGATGGATAGAAGGGATTTCGGGCTGAACAGGTCGGGAAGTCCCCTCCTTCTAGCGCCAAAACGTTGTCGCACGAAAATGAACAACGATTGAATACCTCGGGCGGTTCGATCCAAGGCCGGACCAAGAGATTTCACCCGGGCCAAAATGTGAACTCGAAAGTCTCGAGCTAGGTTTTCTCCGATCCACCCGCCTCTCGGAAGAGGGAACGGGTGAGGAGGAGGAGTGACCGTGCCTTTGTGGTGTAGGCTGCCTACGTACCCATGTGTGGGATCTCAGAACGTAGTTCAGGGCGTGTGTAACGCAGCGTGAGGCGTGGAGCCTTGGTGGAGAAGCGTGCTCGACGAAGGAGATGGTGCGCGGAGAAGTCCTCGTCGGCGTCTCAGAACTTCGGAGATCGCGTACGCGTCTAGCGTGTTAGACGCGTTAGGGGGACTCTAGTTGAGAACCCTTGGAGCGTGCCTGGGCACCGGAGGGCGTTTGATCAGAGGGAGCGACGTCCGGGAGTCCCCAAGAGTGCTTCAGAACCTCTGAGAACGAGATAGACTTGTGGGAGTGCTTCAGGCCAAACCTGGCATCAAAAGAAGCAGAGGAGAGCGAGAATTCGAGCATATCGATAGGAGAAAATGGGATGGCTTCCCTTTCAGTGAGAGGGGGTTTTTATAGGTGTTTGAGGGCCTTAAGAAGGTCATTCATTGTCCATGTGGGACTAGGGGCGCGCATCTCATCAAGTGGAGGCGCACAAGCAGTGTGCGGGGCGCCATGTGCGGCGCGACCCTGCCCGAGCGCGGCGCGCGCTGGGCCGTGTCTTCATGGGCTTTTCACGGCCGTCATTCTATCGGGCCCATCAAGCCGTCTTGGGTTTCGCATCCCACGTTCGCGACATGAATGTGCCTATTCGACGGGTGGGATCCGACTCAAGGCTCGTCTCAATGAGACCGACTCCGGTCTCGACTCGAGGAGCGAGGCTCGATTCGAGGAGAATAACTCAAGGCTCGACTTGAGGAGCGGGGCTCGACTCGAGGAGACTTACTCAAGTCCTGACTCGAGGGGCTAGGCTCGACTCAAGGAGTTGAGAGTTTGGCG
Organism: Urtica dioica subsp. dioica; assembly: GCF_054948205.1. Taxonomy (NCBI): domain Eukaryota; kingdom Viridiplantae; phylum Streptophyta; class Magnoliopsida; order Rosales; family Urticaceae; genus Urtica; species Urtica dioica. Next base: position 11,261,134 of record NC_142757.1, on the reverse strand, counting down.
CGAGGGCTTGCCGGTCGATTCGTGACGGAGGGCTTGCCGCTTTCCAGGACCTCCGGACTGACCATCGGCCCTTCGAGCGGTGCATTTTTCTTGACGTTTCGGGTTATTAGAAAACGACTGACAACACAGCCCGTAATTCAGATATCCAGTTTCGGATTTCCTGTTTCATAGCTTCAAACACCAGTTTTCCAAAAATCATAACTAACTGCACACACCTTGGATTTACAAGTTTTGGATTCTATACAAATCTTATGAAGTCTATTATCCATAAAAAAATCCTAAAAAAAATCAACTAAGAATATATCAAACTGTCCATGTCTGTTTTACCATGTTGTCCAGATCAGTTTCCAAACAAAAACAATAATCCAAGAAATTGTCACAACCCATCATCAATCCAAGCAACAACGAGCCAAAATCCAAGTTCAAAACATATAGAAACACACGAAATCAAGGCAAGAAACAAAAGCCCCGATTCGAAGAGATGAACCTTAATTTTCAAATCCAAAATTGGGGAAAAATAACAAAAATCTCTTTACCTCGCTATGAAATTCGAAGACACAATCCACAACCATTCTTCTTCGTCCGAATATGACCAAGAGTCTAAAACCGAGAGGAAGAAAAAGTTAATTCAAACCCTAAGTCTTAAAGACAACATAAGAGAAGAGAGAGGAGGAGAGCAAGAAATTAGAGAAGATATCGGTCTCACCTCACTCCGGCAGACTCTCCTCTTCTTCTCCGACCAATATCGTCGCGCGTGCCCTCTTTTTCTCTCTTCCTTCATGTTCTTCTTTTTCTGGTCGCAAGTTTTCTTTTGTTCGTGTGTTTGGTGAAGTGAAGAACGAAGTGGGATGAGGAGTAGGGTTAGGCGGATTTTAAATGGCCAAGAATCCAATAATGACTCATTTTAGTCCACAACTGTTAGCCAGGTTCTCACTTCTAGCCCAATTTGTATTTATGTGTCAAAGAGGTCCTTTAAATGTGTTGCAAATGGGTCCTATCATATAATTCCTTAATTAAATCCATAATCGAATGTATAATTATACGATTTAAACATAGGGAGTTTTCATTCGTTCTCGATTAATTCAAATAATTCTTGTTCTTGAGAATTTATTTATTAAATTATTTTTTTGAATATTTCCTCGGGATTAATTTATTTATCGAGATAAACTCGATAATACCTTTACTTATTCCGAGATTTCTTCTTACCTTAATATATATTAATTAATTCGATAAATTAATAGGACAATAATTTACTCAAGAATTAGTTGTAACTACAGAAGCTCGCTGATCATCTCATAAGCATTCACTAGCTTAGGTCCCGCTGATTCACAAACATAACATACTTCCTTTTGTCAAAACTATAGAATTACCAGCTTAGGTCCCATTAACTCCTACTTACTTTAGAACTTGCCAGCTTAGGTCCTGGCCATTCCCATCATACAATACGTGTCCTGCTTCGGATCCCTCAATGATATCTGCACGACATATGTCTTATTGGCACCAGACATGATGGTGCACAATCTCCTGCCTAATCCCCATGTGGTACCACCATGAAGGATAACATGTACCTGCTTAAATGGGATATATGTCGGAGGCGGTACCATTCTATGTCTTCTCTTTAATTAACTTAACATGAGAGACTGCTTAGTTCGGGTTCAATCCCAATCTTAACATAAATTCTTTTCGCTTATTACCTCGTGACTTATAAGATCTAAGGATGTGACTCCCAGAGATCCTAACATAATATCATCGCTTCTGAATACGAGTTTTAATCACAATCTTTCGTAACCCAGTTCACTAGGACTGGATCTCTAGGGGAAAACTAACTAAACACGTAACAAAGGCATGGGTTCCTAATCACCTCTAGCCATTTTTGTTAGCCGGACTAATTCCGTTTCCCAATTTGTTAGTGGCTTAAAGCCCTTAATCTTGATAGTAATTTATATTTTGTCTTCTCTTACTCTTGCTTACTAGAAAGCACATAAAAAGATGCACGTACAATATATGTATTGTTGGAATTGATCTAGGGTTAAGAAAAGATTTAACGCTTCTAGCAAGCGGCGGAAAATAAAAAATTTCTTTAAACAAGTAAAACGATTTTACTAACCTAGACAAGAGGAAGCACATGTTATTTTTAAATTAAACTATCTAAGAGCATTACTCATTTACTAACCTTTATTGAAGTTTGATCGTTGAGAAGCTTGTGGAGGTTGAATCACTCGTCTCCCCACGCAGCTTGTCTTTCTTCGTTTTTCGAGAACTCGAGTAAGCATGTAAGTTTCTATCACATAAATCACTCGAGGTAAGAAGGAATAAGTGTGTGGACACTTTTAAGAGTCGAAGAGCTAAAACCAACGCTAGGTCAAATGTTGACCTAGGTGCCAAAACAAAAATGAAAAGGGAAGAGAGAGAGAGAGAGAGAGAGAGAGAGAGAGAGAGAGAGAGAGAGAGAGAGAGAGAGAGCGAGAGAGGGCGGCCACTTGTTCTAGAGAGATAAGCTCTCAATCTATAAAATTGTGGAATGAGAAAATGAGAGGAATGATGGCTCTATTTATTGGAGAAGGATTACCTTCAAAAGGTAGTTTCCTTTTCTCTATTGAATATCACATATTCATGAGCAAATCCCTTGTTTCCCCTTTCTCATTTGGACTTCTCCCTCTTTAGCGGAAATTGTTTATTGCTTGTAGACGCAATTTGTTTCCTCTTTTTCTTTTGGCAAGTATCTTCATACATTAATGCACAAAATAAATCTCTTATTCTCTCTATGGTATGGGCAGTTTTGGGTTCTAGAAGGACCTTCTAGACGTGTTTTTCATTTGTTCATGACAACATGAGTAAAGCCCATTAAGAATTTTCAAGTAAAATTCCATGAAATTAAATTAATCCTCAGGCCCAATTACTCTAATCTTGGCCGTGTGGTACATTTCATTTGTCATCATATGACAATGTCAAAAAAATTATTTATTGACATTCATACCATCCCATGTCCAAAAGGACAAAAATACCCTTTAGACAATTTTCGTAAAACTTGTCTCGTTCTTGTTTTGACTTAGCTTCTAGTTTAACTAATCCTACTCGAATTGACTTGTGACAATGATCTCATGGATCCAAATGAACAAATCTTGAGCTAACATACTTGGACTAGAAAGTTCACAAACCTTTTCCAAGTTTAGCTTAATGTCAAGTGACTCCACTAAAGAGTTGACACTGAGAATCTCTCGTTTCAAATGAATTTATATTCTACTAAAAAATTCAACTTAATTGTGATGAGTGGATCCACTGAATATTATCTATGTTTACCCTTCATGAATATCATCAGCTAGATGGGATTTACAAATTACCATTGTTATCGGCCCGACTCGGACCTTATGGACAAAAGCGTCACTTCAACCCTCACGACCGGCGCGAGGCCTCGGACGGCGAAACCTTGCCTCGGCCATTGGCCGGCCCAAGATTGACTCAGCCATTGGCCGACCATAACCCTTCAGCCGGCCAATGGACGACCCAAGGTTCAGCGGGCCATTGGCCGGCCCAAGCTTTCAGCCGGCCAATGGCCGACCCAAGGTTTAGCCGGCTATTAGACGGCCCAAGCTTTTAGCCGGCCAATGGCCGACCCAAAGTTAAGCCGGCCATTGGCCGGCCAAAGCTTTCAGCCGGGGCCAATTGCCGACCCAAGATTCAGCCGGCCATTGGCCGGCCCAAGCTTTCAGGCGGCCAATGGCCGACCCAAGGTTCAGCAGGCCATTGGCCGGCTCAAGCTTTCAGCTGGCCAATGGCCGACCCAAGGTTCAGCCGGCCATTGGCCGGCCCAAGCTTTCAGCCGGCCAATGGCCGACCCAAGCTTTCAGCCGGCCATTGGCCGGCCCAAAGTTCACTCGGCCATTGGCCGAGTCAAAGCTTCAGCCGGCCAATGGCCGGCTCAAAGTTCACTTGGCCATTGGCCGAGTCAAAGCTTCAGCCGGCAAATGGCCGGCCCAAAGTTCACTCGGCCATTGGCCTAGTCAAAGCTTCAGTCGGCCAATGGCCGACCCAAAAGTCTCACTCGGCCAAGGGGTGCCCCAATGATCCCTTGGTCACCTATAAATACAAGAGGTCCGCCCTCTCCCAAAGGTAATCCAATTTTGAGTCATGAAACACTGTCGAACTCGGACCTCGCTCGTTTCACTCATCTTTGGCATCTAAACACCTAAACCCTCTATATTCCACCTCAATCCTACTAATGTTGAGCGTCGGAGAGGTAAACAGAGGCACCCCCTCTGTTTCCCCTTTGTAGTTCATTCTCTTTTTCCTACTTTTCAGGTGCTAAGACGAGACGAGCATCAACAACAGCTAAGGGACGACTTGGGATACCAAGTCCGACATGCTCGAACCGATGCGAGATCACTTGGTCCGGCCTTGGGTCTGGTCGCTTCCGGTTCCTAAATCGTTGTTCGAAAACGAGCGATAACATTTTGGTGCTAGAAGGAGGGGATCTCCCGACCTTGGCGACACATTCCCTCTACCACTCTTCTTCTATCTTCGATGAAAAAACTCTCGATAGATGAGTGAATTGTCTGTCACCTCTGCGACCGACCGAGCGACTAGCTCAAAATACGCCTTGGGAAGCTTTGCACGCCGGATTGGGAATCAAGGGCCGAACCAGCCATCCATGAACCGGCCGGCGATGCCAATGACGCTCTCCGTGAAGACACGGCCCGGAGACTCTCTAAACTACTCGAGCAGCCTGTTGTCAATGGTGCCCACAAGAAGAGTTGTAATCTTTATTTTGTACATTTGATGTAATAAAGTCTCATGAAGACTCTTGCTTGTAATTGCTTATTCATTAATAAAAAGTTGAAACGTTCATTCAATCTTCCTTGTCTGAAGCTTTATGATAAAACCTTAGTCTTTTAGTCCATAAACAAACTTAACAACTTACGAAGAGACAAATGTAGATTTGCATGAACAAACTCTTCGTAGTTTGCTTAAAACGATAAATTCGCAATCTAAGGGTCAAAGGACTATTGACCCCAGTATGATTGTTAGAAGAATCTATGATGTCTGGTTTTGAGGCATTGAGAGTTGGAGACTCTATAGTTCTTCTAGGTATCTTCCGAAGGTACTGAATTGACCAGTGCACTTCTAGAGACAAGATAAGAACAAACCATTTAACCTCTTATGTCTCGAAGTCACTACGTATGAATTGCATCGTGCTTACCTTAATCCTGAAATGAGACATATCATTTCACACCTTAGTATTCTCATTTGAGAAAGTCAGAGTTCGGACTCACTATGTGATTACGAACAAGGCCTATTGGTGAAGTACTAAGTTGTGAGTATGTCATGAGTAACTTTGTGAAGTTCTCATAGATATGGAATTCATGTACAAGATTGCTGAAATGCAATGTATATCACCTCATGCTTTGTTCCCTGGAAGGTGAATAAATGAACTGAGCAGTGTCCAAATTGAGTCTTGACTCTTTTGGATGAAACAATGTGACTTGTTAGCTCCTCGTCAATACATTGTTTCTAACTTATTCACAAGCGACAAAGGAGTTGAGGAAATAACAGCTAGAAGGATAAAATGGTAATATTGTAAATCCCGACTAGCTGATGATATTCATGAAGGGTAAACATAGATAATATTCAGTGGATCCGCTCATCATAATTTTGTTGAATTCTTGAGTAGAAAATAAATTCATTTGAACCGAGAGATTTTCAGTGTCAACTCTTTAGTGGAGTCAGTTGACATTAAGCTAAACTTGGAAAAGGTTTGTGAACTTTTGAGTCCAAGTGTTTAGCTCAAGCTTTATTCATTTGGATCCATGAGGTCTGTTGTCGGTCGTTTTCGGAAAACCCGAGACGCCAAGAAGGCACGTCGCTCAAAGGGCCGATGGTCAGGCCGGAGGTCCCGAAGAACGGCAGGTCTTCAAGCCCTCGCCCAAACTCTTGACTCCTCGAGTCGAGCTTCGCTCCTCGAGTCGAGTCTTGAGTCAATCTCCTCGAGTCGAGCTTCGCTCCTTGAGTCGAGCCTTGAGTCAATCTCCTCGAGTCGAGCTTCGCTCCTCGAGTCGAGCCTTGAATTATTCTTCGAGTCGAGCCGCGAGTCATTCTCGAGTCGCTCCTCGAGTCAAGTCGCTAGTCGCTCTCGTCGAGTTGAGCCTTGCTCCTCGAATCGAGTCACTCTCGTCAAGTGGAAATCTTCATATTTCACGTGGGAAGAATGATATTCGAAGGCCCGCAAGAGCCCGGCAAGACGAGCCGTTCATGACGCGCACAACACGCTATGCCGGCCAGCCGTGCAGCAGACGGCGCGCCGCGCCAGGCAGGCGCGCGCCGCGCGCTCTATGCGCCGCGCCCCCTGCGCCGCGTGCCGCACGCCGCGCGTTGTGCACCGCGCTTTGTGCGCCGTGCGCCTCCACTTGATGGCATGCGCGTTCCTAGTCCCACATGGATGAAAAAGGGACCTTCTAAGGCTCCCAAACACCTATATAAACCCCCTCCCATTGAGGGGAAAGCCATCCAATAATATCCCATTGAAGCCTATTCAATTCGATAAATTCTCTTCATCTCCTATCGACACGCTCGATTTCTTACTGTTCTCTGCTTCTCTGGATGCCATATTTGGCCTGAAGCAGACTCTCTTCTCTCTCCCCCGTTCTCAAAGGTTCCGAAGCACTCACGGGGAGTTCCCGGACGTCGCTCCCTTTGACCGAACGTTCTCCGGTGCTCAAGCACGCCCCTAGGGTTCTCGACTAGAGTTCCCCTCGCGCGTCTAACACGCTAGACGCGTACGCGATCTCCGAAGTTCTGAGACGCTGCCGAGGACTCCTCGCGCCCCGTCTCCTTCGTCGAGCACGCCTCTCCACCAAGGCTCCGCGCCTCATACTGCGTCACATACGCTTGAACTACGTTCTGACCTGATCCCACGCACGGGTATGTAGGCAGCCGACAACCAAGGCACGGTCACTCCTCCTCCTCACCCCCTACCTCTCCCGAGAGGCGGGTTGATCGGAGAAAACCTAGCTCGAGACTATCGAGTTCACACTCTTGGCCGGGGTGCGATCACTTGGTCCGGCCTTGGATCGAACCGCCCGAGGTATATAATAGTTGTTCATTTTCGTGCGACAACATTTTGGCGCTAGAAGGAGGGGGCTTCCCGATCTATTCAGCCCGAAATTCCTTCTGTTCATCTTCTTCTTTTCTTCTGCGAACTTAACTTTCTCGAACTTGAGAAAAGATGAGTAGCCAACCACCCGTACGTTCTGAGGGCGTGAACAACCCCGAAAACGTCACTGGGACCAAGAAATACTTCTTGCGCTCCCGAGCGCATGGTGACGAAGAGTCGCTCCACGAAGAGAGCTCGACCCGCTCACCATCTCCATCTCCTGATAGCAGGGACAACCGCATCGTGGAGTTAGAGGAGAGTATCCGCCGACTGAAGGCGAAGAACGCAAGGTACCACAGCCGACTGGCTGCGAAGCAACCTATGCGTGACACGACGATCCCCAACGGGGATCCTGAGAACCTCAACGAGGAAAGCCACGACCGCGACCCTGATTACGAGGGTACTGGTGAGTCGGAGGATATCGAGATTTCTCTCACGAAGGACGGGGGACTCCCCGCCGTGTTTGAAGCCGGTCCGTCGAATCCCTTACCCCGAACAGGCGATGCACCGGCAGCTTCTCAAGAGGGGAATTCCCGACGTTCGGCTCTCGACCGACTAGGTCCGAGGGAGAATGTTGCGGACAGTCAGGGCGCGCGGAGAGCGCACCGTCGCAAGCAAAGCTGGCGCCTCCGTACGGCCAGCCCTGACCTTAGGGACCACCTCACTGCTCAATGCATTGGGCCTGGCAATGATCTGAGAGAGCGACTAAGCTCTACACCCAATATCCCGCTGGCAGCCCCAACTAACGAGAACCGCCGCGCAGGACAAGGGTCTAACGAGAGGCTGCAGGTGACTCCTCCCGATCAAGGGGTTACTCCAACGACCACTCTCGATGTGGTCACTATGATCCACAACCTTCGAAATGAGATACGAGATCTCCGAGAATACGGAATAGGTGGAAGTGCCTATGGGGTCGTTGAGGAGAATTCATCACCTTTCACTACTCAGATACTGGCTGAGGTTTGTACGGGGAATTTCAAGCTCCCGAACCTCGCTCCCTATGATGGGAAAGCAGATCCTGCTTACCACATCCAGCACTATGAAACCTGGATGACGATGCAAGGTGTTTCTCCTGGTGCCATGTGCCAAGCCTTTAGTTTGACCCTCGCCGGACCCGGCTTTGACTGGTTCAAGAACTTAAAGCCAGGAAGCATCCACTCGTTCAAAGACCTGAAGGACAGGTTCCTAGCATGGTTCGCTACATCTATGGTCCAAAAGAAGACCAAGATGTTCCTGTGGTCAATCAGGCAAGAGAGTAGCGAGACTCTTAGAAGATACCTCGCCCGATTCACTGAAGAGTCAAACAAGGTCGACCGCTTTGACAACAGTGACGCAATTGCCGCTATCATAGAAGGCTTGCGCACAAGTGACTTCCTCAAGTCTGTCGTCGGCCGTGTCCCTTCCACCATGGCCGAGTTAATGACTCGAGCTAAGACCTTCATGGGAGTCGAAGATTACCTCGACAGCTGCAAGAGCACTAATCAAAGCTCTCGCCGCCGAGAAGAACCTAGCCGCGAGCAGAACGAACCTCGTAAAAGGCGAAACAAGGGGAACCAGGTTCCTAGCAACCAACCCCCTGTACCTCAGAAACCGCGACTTGCGGAAAACTTCAAAGGGTACTCGTCATTCACGCCGCTGAACACGGCGCCGGAAAGGATCTTGGCTCTGGCACGTGACAAGTTCACGCCCCCGGCTCCAATGAAGAAGGATCCCGCAACTCACGATCGATCCAGGTATTGTGAGTTCCATCGGGAATACGGTCATTTGACCTCGGAATGCTACAACCTCAAAAGGCAAATCGAGGCTTTGATCCAACGGGGTGAGCTGAAGGAGTTCAAGTTGCGCATGATTGGCGCTGCGGGCCCCACCGCGAACAGACAACAGTCTAGTCAAGGAGGAGGAACAGCCGCTTCTGCAGACCGAACCACGGCTACTGCCAACGCCAACCCACAACTGCACGTGGTAACCACCATACTGGGAGGTCCATGTTGTCGCAGTTTTTCGGACAACGATTTAGGAGTCGCAGACGGTTAGACCCAAGGCCGGACCAAGTGGTCTCGTCTCGACTCGAGCGTGTCGGGCTTGGTATCCTAAGCCGTCCCTTAGCTGTAGGTGATCTCTATCTCGTCCAGGCACCTGAAACGTGAACCGAAAGGTGTGAACTACAAAGGGGAAACAGAGGGGTTGCCTCTGTTTACCTCTCCGACGCTCAACATTAGTAGGATTGAGGTGGTTTGTAGAGGGTTTAGTGTTTAGAGGTCGGGACTTGAGAGAAACGAGCGAGGTACGAGTTCGACAGCGTTTCAGTACTCAAATTCGGATTACCTGGACTAAGGGACGGACCCCTCTATTTATAGGCGACCAAGGGACGTATTGAGGGTCCCTTGGCCGAGTGAGGCTGAGTCGGCCATCGGCCGAGTGAGGCTCATTTGGCCGATGGCCGAGTGAGATGATGGCCGCCGAGGGAGATTCACTCGGCCAATGGCCGAGTGAAGGAATGGATGCCGGGTGAGCTTTACTCGGCCATTGGCCGAGTGAAGAGTCTGGGCCGAGAGAAGACTCACTCGGCGGTTGACCGAGCGAGCTGTCGAGACGGCAGGGGTCTTCATTCGGCCTTCGGCCGATCGAGCGTGCTGGGCCGCCTGGGGCCTCACTCGGACAATGGCCGAGGGATCATGGTGGGCCGGTTGGAGACTTCCTTCGGCCCTTGGCCGGGCGAACACGTTGGGACGTCTGAGGCCTCATTCGGCCATGGGCCGAGTGAGCATGGTGGATCTCGTTCGGCCATTGGCCGAGTGAACATATGGAGAAGTTCACTCGGCCGTTGGCCGAGTGACGGGCCTGGGCCGAGAGAAGGCTCACCCGGCCATTGGCCGAGTGAGTCGATGGGCCGGCCGAGAGAAGGCTCACCCGGCCATTGGCCGAGTGAGTTGATGGGCCAGCCGAGTGTGGGCTGGAAGTAGGGTTTCACTCGGCCATTGGCCGAGTGAGCTTGCTCGGCCGCCCGAAATGTCGATCGAGCCGTCGGACCTCGTCGGGCCAACAACATTAGCCCCCCGTGTTTGGCACCGGGCGTAGCCCGTGTGGTAAACTCAAGCAGCTCCGTCTTTAGTCGTCTCGCCGAACCGTCTTGTCAACAATTGGTAAGCCCGCTCACCTTAGGTAATTTTTTAATATTTTCGCTGACGTGTTCATCGTTATTCGCGCTCATGGATCCCACCAACCACCTGTCGGGGTGTGGGTCCGTTGAGGACGACCTTTACCCTCTTCTCGAGAATCAAGACGCCGAATTGGATAATTTTTGGGCACAACTCTCGCCCACCCCTCCCAACTACAACGCATCGTCTTCGTTTGTCTCGAGCAGGAACGTGGTGGATACGACGGGTGGCGATTTTTCTTTGATCGAGGCGTGGTTGGCCGACGGGGAGGGGGACACGCGCGCCGGAGACTACCCAAACCGACAAGGGAGCGCCGGCTTGATGGCACCAGCCGCCGGGGACAGCCGGGCCGACCAGCGCGAGGCTGGCTTGGTCGAAGGACGCGCCACGGAGGTCGCGCGCGCAGGGTCGACCACCCAGGAGGCCGGCGATGATACATGTAGCGCCGTGAGGGGCGCCCTTGTCGACCCTGGCGCCGGAGGAGGCGGGCCGGCCACGGGCGGCGCTGTGCAGGCCGCCGCCAACGCCGGGGGAGTCGCGCCTGGCTGGGTCGGCGCCGTCTGCGCTGGACCCAGCCCCGGGATCACGCCAGAAGGGCCGTGCGTGACGATCCCGACCGGGGAGCACGCCGACAAAGCAGAGGAGGCCGGCGCCGACGTGGAGGAGGCCGCGCCCGGCCGAGTCAGCGCCGTCTGGGGCGAACCCAGACCTGGGGGAGACGCCCCTCGCCCTGGGAGGGCCGAGCCGATCGTGGAGGACGCGGGCGAGCCTTGGGGCGGCGCGTCTGGCCAGGCCGACGCCGGCGATGGCGCGCTGGGGTGGAGGAACGCCGCCTGGGGCGGCGCTGGTGTCAGGGAGGACCCCACCCTCTCGGGTGGGGTTGTGTTGCAGGTGGTCGGCGGCCATGGCGGGGGAGCGCCGCCGGCGGCGGCCGACGCTGCAGGTGGGGGCGGCGACGCCGGACAGGAGGAGTACCGGCCACCCAACGCCGGAGAGGAAGAATGCCGACCGCCCATGGCTGGAGAGGAGGAGGCGTCCACCTTGGCTGTCTTGCAAACCCTAGGGCCCAATGGGCCGGGCCTAGGTGAAGAAGATTTGGCCCCTCTTGGGTCGGGTCATATGATTGGGCCGGATGCACTAGACTGAGGTCCCATGGCCGACCCAGTGACCCAGGGCCAAGAGGAGGACACGCTTGGGCCGGCCCTAGGCGAGATCGGCCTCCGGGCTCGAGCGACCGACGCGTATCATGGGCCTGCGACAGGGCCGGATGCGCCGACAGGGCCACCTCTCGTGGATGATACACGAGAAACGGGCCCGGCCGGGCCGAACGCGCGCGCTTCGGCTCGAGCGACCCATCCTGACGCCGAGGGCTCGGGCGAGGCGTTGAGCCGCCGTACTCCGTCGACCGCCTCAGTCAGCTTGACCGCACAGGAAGAAGAACGTGCATCGTCGTTTCCTATCGGAGAATCAGCGATTCGGGACGGCTTCGACTGTTCCGGCGTCGACTTCCCGAGTTCTCTTTCGTTCGCGAGCTTTAGAGGTCTGAGGAAACGTTTCGGTATCCCGGAGTCCGTGTCGCTACTGCGACCATTGCCTGAAGACCTCCCCACTCGTCCTCGGAAGGGATATGCCGCCGTCCACGAGGCTATTCTTCGCGGGGGGTTGCGACTACCTTTTCAGCCCGTGATCCAGGACCTTCTAGCTCGGCTCGGTGTTCATGCGGCCCAGATGTCTCCATCCTTTTACCGTATGGTGGCTGCCTGCCACATGATGCTGCACCGAGCGAAAGGTCGAACCGTTACGGCCGACGACATCAGGAATCTCGTGGCCGTCTTCGATGTTCCCGGGAAACCCGGCTTCTACAAGGTTCAGCACCGGAAGCGATTCCCCATCCTCACCAAGCTGACCTCGAAACACCGATACCCTTGGGTGTGGGTGTCCGAATCTGCCTTCGGGACGGCACCTCTCGCCTTTGGCCCCGTCGCTGAATTCCCGGCCGACTACGGCATCGAGAGCTCCGAACTCGCGCTCGTGATCGGAGCGGTCCCCGACTCGAGGCGGCAAGGATCGCTTTTCGAGTCCCCGGACCTTATGGCGAGGACTGGGTGGTTCGTGCCTAGTTACGATGTTCCTTTGCACCCTGGCCTCGACGCAGGGGCCACGGAGGATCCCAAGTCCGAGGCGGGGGGTTCGTCAGCTCCTTCCCCCGACGCGGGGGGTACTGGCCGCGCATATACTTTCTCGTTATCGTGCTATCGTTGTTTTCTATTATTTGTGCTTATCGTTATGTTTTAACTGACAGACGCTCTTCTCTCCTCTGCAGGAACCATGGCTCGGCGTCATCGACCGCGCACACAAATGCCGAGAGCAACGCCCACTGACGACGTTACGACCGTGGCCCGCCCTCCAGCTGAGGCCCGTCGCGGAGGGTCGCCATCACGGGCGAGGAATGAAGCGATCTCCTCCAACAAGCGACCATCATCGTCGGCTCCTCTCGGGTCACCGCCCGGCCACAAACGCGCTCACACATCGACGGTGTCAGACAGCTTGGACTCTATGCTCCTAGTGGAGGCGGCAGAGTTGAGAGACCAATGCTCCCGAGGGATCCTCGAGACCTCCTTGCGAGATTTCAAGGGTCTGCTGACAACGAGCGACCTTGAGCACTTCCAGAACGGGATCGGCGACGCCCGAAAGGTATGACTCGTTTTGCTTGTGTTATGTATGGCTGTCGTGCTTATTGTAATCATACGCGTTTCATTTGCTTGCAGATGCTCGCGCGCCAAGAGCGGAGCGATCGCATTCTCCGAGATATGCTACAACGCATGCAAATCATGGAGAAGGAGAAGACGAGCACGACGGCCACGCACGCTGCCGCCCTAGCGGGGGCTCGCATCGCCCAAGAGTTTGAGGCGCTCGAGGGGGAGCTAGAGCGAGCTCGCAGGGAATTGGCCACCGAGAAGGCGCTTCGTGAGAAGGCGGAGCAGGCAGCCGACACCTTCCTGGGGGAAACGAAGAAGTTTCAGACGGCACTCTCGAGCCGGGATGCAGAGCTTAGCATCGTCCACGCTCAACTATCGGCGAGCGAGATCGCTCGAGTTAAGGTCGAGAGGGAGAGGGATACCCTTCGGACAGAGATGCAGACCCTTGCCGAGGAGAAGGAAGACGCCGTGCGATCCAAGACTGACTTGGAGGACGACTGGGACTTGGCGTTGGAGGCGGCTCGTTACGAGGCGGCCAGGCGAGTTCGGGAAGCGACCGCGATGGAGAACGCGTCTCGCGGGACCACGTTTTCCTTTTTCAACACCATGTTCCCTCCTTACGACGACGAGCTGCCGGATGACGACCCGCATCCCCGAATTCCTGCCGAGGCTGCGCAATCGACGATCCATCAACCGGACGGAGAAGCCGTCGGCGGGTTTGGCGCTTCTTGCCCCGAAGAAGATGAGGAGCAGATTGATTTCGGCTCGGAGTAGCCAACTTTTCTTTAGTTTTTCGCGCAATTGTTTAGCGCTTACGTATTGTTTGCTTTCGGATTCTCATTTGTTCGGCATGCATCGTACTTTCTTTGTTTTTCTCGCCGGTTTGATTGTGTGACATTGTCTTGCTTTGATTGAAGTTTTTACATTTGTTATGCGTCTTATTTTCTCGATCTATAATGCTCAGTATATCGGTTTGCACAATTTGAATAGTGCGTGTCTTACGAGCCCGGCTTACTATGCTTAGCGTAATCGGTTGGCACGGCTTACTGCCGCATTTGGCGGCAAAGTTTCCCGCGGACGCTGGCTAGACCAGTTTCATCCGGCGGCTGCGATTTTCGGCCATCCATTCGTGACTCGCTGCCTATCGGCGTGCGCGAGCTGGGTGGCCGTCGCGCCCATCCTCCGGCGAGTACGCTACCTATCGGCGTGCGTATCGGGATGAGTTCACAGTTCCCAGTGAGCGTGGTACTTGTTGGTACGCGTGTCACGTTTTGGGTTTTGACTGCCGAGATCGGTAATCCGGTGCGCGGACGTGATCCATCGATGTCTTGCTGCCTATCGGTGTGGAAGTTGCATCGATGCGCGAGAGGGTTGCAGCGAAAGACGTGCGAGGCCGGAGGTCCGGTGCGCGGATCCAACCTGTCGACGTTTCGCTATCTCTCGGCGTACGGCCTCAACCTGTGCGAGAGCGTCGCACGAGGAGGGTACGAAGTCGGAGGTCCGGTGCGCGGATCCGATTTATGGGTGTTTTGTTACCACTTGGTGCGTGAAAAGTGGAGTAGGCAGGCTTGTTATCCTCACCTTATCCTCCTTAGCCCCCCGAGTTTCTTGGGTGCTCGTAGAGGAGGCTAGAAACTAAGATACAAAGTTTTGAAGTGAAATGTAATTCATTAAATTATTGAAATGGTTCAAAAATTACATCCCAGGCCGTTGGCCGAACTTGAAATTTTAAATTGTCTTTGCTAGAATCGAAAATTACATGAAAACAACAAAGCGAAAAATGGACGAATGAACATCCACTGGTAATATTGACTAAGGTGCTCCGCGTTCCACGGGTGTGTGAACACGAGTCCCTCCATGTTCTCGAGCTCGTATGTGCCGTTGTGGATGGCTCGGCGCACACGGTACGGGCCTTCCCAGGTGGGGCCTAGAACTCCCGCACCTTGCACCTTGGTGTTTTGGAACACCCTTCGAAGAACGAGGCTTCCGTCGGCGAACTTTCGCAGCTTGATCTTCGAGTTGTAGTATTTCTCGACTTTCCTCTTTTGCGCAGCAAGCCGGGTGAGCGCGTCCAACCTCCTTTCGTCTATGAGGTCTAACTCGAGCCTGATTGCGTCATCGTTGGCGGCTTCTTCGTACTCCTCGATGCGCAAGGTTGGGAGCTTGGTCTCGACGGGTACCACGGCCTCGACGCCGAACGCGAGAGCGAAAGGAGTTTCACCGGTCGCATTTCGAGCGGTGGTGCGGTACGCCCATAAGACCATGGGGAGCTCGTCGGCCCAAGCTCCCTTTCTTTCCTCCAGCTTCTTCTTCAAGTTCTCTTTGATCGTCTTGTTAACCGCCTCGACTTGACCGTTGGCTTGAGGATGGCGAGGAGAGGAGAAGGTCTTGCGAATGCCTAGTTGTTCGCACATTTCCCGGAGGCGCGCGTTGTCGAATTGTTTCCCGTTGTTGGTTACAATTGACGCGGGGATCCCGAAGCGGCAGATGATGCTTTTCCAATTGAAGCTCGTCGTGTTCGCCTCAGTGATCTTCGCTAGCGGCTCGGCCTCTACCCACTTTGTGAAGTAATCGATGGCCACGATTGCGTGCTTGTATTGCGTCGGGGCCGTAGGTAGCTCACCAATGAGGTCGATTCCCCAGTTCGCGAAAGGTCGCGGCACGATGATTGGACACAATGGGGCCGGTGCTTGACGCGGGATGTGGGCGAATCTTTGGCACTTATCACATTTTTTGGCCCACTCGTGGGAGTCCTTTTTCAAGGTCGGCCAAAAGTATCCAAGTCTCAGTAGCTTCAATGCCAACGATTGCCGAGCGGCGTGGTTTCCGCACACCCCCTCGTGCACCTCGCGGAGCGCCTTCTTCGCCTCGACTTCGGTCAAGCAGCGAAGGAGAGGCATAGAGTAGCCTCTCTTGAACAAGTTGTCCTCCCTCATTGTGTACTTCGGCGCAAAGCTTCTCAGCTTTCTGGCCTCTTCTCTGTCTTCGGGAACGACTCCTCACTTAAGGAATTCCACGAGCGGCGTCATCCATGAGGGAGGCGGAGTCTCGTCAACGACCCCTACGTCACATCTCGAGACGTAGGGTCGGGTCAACACTTCGATTGGGACGCTACCCTCGCCCTCCTCGTCTATCCCCGACGCGAGGCGAGCCAGGGCGTCAGCATCAATGTTCGCCTCTCGAGGAACTTGGACGATCTCGAACCACGACAGGGCCTCTAGATTCTTTTGGGCCTTGGACAGGTATGCGATCATGTGTGGCTCCTTCGCGGCGTAGTCGCCCTTAACTTGGTTCACGATCAATTGCGAGTCGCAATGGATGCGCAGGTTTTGGGCGCCTAAATTGTTCGCTAGCTCCAAGCCAACGATCAGAGCCTCGTACTCAGCCTCGTTGTTGGAAGCCTTGAACTCGAACCGCAGGGCGTATCTCAGTTTTTCCCTGTCGGGATTTGTGAGCACAATGCCGGCGCCAACCCCCCGGGCGTTTGACGCGCCATCCACGTGCAAGTCCCAGACCGGCCCTATCGGGTCGTTGGTTCTCTTCTTCGACGACTCGCTGTGGTCGTCCTTCTTCTCTTCCGTGCTCTTGTTACTCTCATCGCCCTCGTCGGTTGGGGGCGTGCTTGTGAATTCGGCGATGAAGTCGGCGAGGGCCTGACCCTTAATGGCGGTTCTCGGTTGGAACTCGATCCCGTACTCGCCCAGCTCTTGGGACCATATCGCCATTCGAGAGGAGGTCCCTTTTTGAAGGGCCTTCTCGATGGGATGTCCCGAGCGGACCACAATGGGGTGCGCTTGGAAGTAGGGCCGGAGCTTTCTCGCGCTCATGACGAGGGCGAGGGACAGTCTCTCGATTTCCGGGTATCGGGTTTCAGCGTCAAGAAGCGCCTTGCTAACGTAATACACCGGCCATTGTACCCTGTCTTCCTCGCGTATGAGGACCGCGCTCACGGCCCTATCGGAAACCGCGAGGTAGAGGTACAGGGTTTCGCCATTCTTTGGCTTCGCGAGGAACGGGGGGGGAGGTGAAATATGCTTTCATATCGCGGAATGCTCCCTCGCACTCCTCCGTCCACACGAACCCGTCGGTCTTCTTCAGTGCCTTGAAAAATGGTTGGCACCTATCAGTGGCTTATGAAACGAATCGCGTCAGGGCGGCGATCCTTCTCGTCAAGCTTTGAACTTCTTTGACCTTTTGTGGCGACCTCATCTCTAAGATCGCCTTAATCTTCTAAGGATTGGCCTCGATCCCGCGGCGGCTCACCATGTAGCCCAGAAACTTTCCAGACTCGACCCCGAAAGCGCACTTGTTGGGGTTGAGCTTCATTTTGTAGCGTCGCAGGATCGTGAACATTTCCCTAAGGTCTCGAACGTGGTCGTGGGCTTTGAGGCTTTTGAAAAGCATGTCGTCCACGTAGACCTCCATGGTTTTGCCAATTTGATTGGCGAACATTCGGTTCACCAACCTTTGATACGTTGCTCCCGCGTTTTTGAGGCCAAATGGCATGACCTTGTAACAGTAGAGTCCTCGGTTCGTAACAAAGGTGGTCTTAATCTAATCCGGCTCGTGCATGCGGATCTGGTTGTAGCCTGAATAGTCGTCCATGAAGCTCAGCAACTCGTGGCCCACCGTGGCGTCCACGAGCTGCTCGATCCTCGGGAGAGGGAAGCTGTCTTTCGGGCAGGCTTTGTTGAGATCTTTGTAATCGATACAGATCCGCCACTTCCCGTTTGGCTTCTTGACCATCACCACATTGGACACCCACTTGGGGTGCTCCGCCTCCCTGATGAAGTCGGCGGCGAGAAGTTTGTCAACTTCTTCACCAATGGCTTGGTACCTCTCCCCACTGAACGCACGCCGCGGTTGGACGCGCTCGGCCACTCTCTTGTCGTCGTTGAGACGATGAACCATGATTTCGGGGTCGATCCCCGGCATGTCGGCGTGTGTCCACGCGAAGACATCTTTGTGCTCTCGGAGGAAAGCGGCGAGCTCGGTTCGGACTTCAGACGAGAGTTGGGCGCCTACCTTGACCACTTGGTCAGGCTTGGCGTCGTCCAACACGACGGGAATGAGGTCGTCCGGTGTCTCCACCTTCCGACGCTCGACTTCGTCCCTTTGGTCTAGCTCTCCGAAGGTGCCTCCCTCCTCTAACTTGCACGGGAATTTGTCCCCGAGTTGGAAGACGGTGCTCACCATCTTTCCTTTCCCTTTTCCGTCCACGCCCTGGATGTAGCACATCCTCGCCATGGATTGGTCTCCCAACATCACGGCGATTCCTTTCTCGGTTGGTAACTTCATCATCAGGTGGTACGTGGACGTTATGGCCTTCAACCGATTGAGAGTCGGGCGGCCGACGATGATGTTGTAAGCCGAGGGCTGATCCACCACTAGGAACAACACGATGTGGGTAACCTCGAGCCCCCCCGGCGTACCGAAGGTAACCGGGAGGTCGATAATCCCCTCCGTCATAACCCTCTCCCCAGAGAAGCCGAAGAGTGGGGTTGAGATTGGGGTCGGTCTCACCCCGGATAGCTTCATCCTGTCCAACGCCGACTTGAAGATTATGTCGGCGGAGCTCCCATTGTCGATCAGGATTCTCCGGACGAGGTTGTTGGCGACCGGGGCAGAGACGACCATCGCGTCGTTGTGTGGATGGAGTACTCGCGCCGCTTCTTGTCCGGTGAAGAACATGGACTCGAAGGGGGCCGGAGGAGGGACCTCGTACGTATGGTTGATGTAGTGCGCTATTTACCCTTGGGAAACTTCGCGCACGTACTTCTTCCTTTGCGTAGCCGAGTCTCCGAACTCCGGGCCGCCCAAGATCGCGCCCACGACGTGAAGTTGCGAGCTCTCCGGTTCTTCGTTTGTCGCGCGGTCCGTGACGGTCACCGTCGCTGGACCTTTCTTTCCTTGCCGCGGGCGGCCTCCGTGCGCCGCGGCCGTCCCGATAGTTCTAAGGACGTATTCTTTCAGCTTTCCATCTTGAATCAGGGCCTCAATCTGACGCTTGAGTTGATAGCATTCGGATGTCAGGTGCCCGTGATCCTGATGGTAGTCACAGTACTTGCTTTGATCCCTCTTGGCGGGATCCTTCGTGAGAGGGGTTGGACTCCCCAACTTGTCACGGTGCAGAGCCAGGATTCGCTCCGGCGAAGTGTTCAGAGGAGTGAATGGCGAGAACTTTCGGAAGCTATCGACATGTGGCGGCCTCGGCCCGGGGAGGGAACGGCCGTTAGGGGCCTGGCTTCCCTTATTCCTCCTCTTTTGGGGGTCGGGACGATCTTCGTCTCGGTCGTCGCGGCGGCGACTCCCCTGTCCTCCTGACTTTCGGCCATCTCGGCCATTGAGATAGTCCTCGACTCCCATGTATGTGTGGGCTCTTGTCATTAGCTCCGCCATGTCACGCGGGACTTGGCCAACAATAGACTTGAGGAAGTCACTCGTGTGGACTCCCTCAGTGATCGCCGTGATGGCGTCTCTGTCGTCGAACCCTTCAACCTTGTGAGACTCCTCGGTGAAGTGAGCGAGGTATTGTCTCAATGTCTCGTCTCTTCCTTGTCGGATAGAGAGGAGGTGGGTCTTTGGTTTCTTTTGCGCCACGAGGGTGGCGAATCGGGCGAGGAACGCCTCTCGTAAGGCCCGGAAAGACGGGATGCTTCCCGGCCTCAAACTTCGGAACCACTCAAACCCCGACCCTGTGAGGGTCAGGCTGAAGGCTTGGCAGAGGGTGGCGTCCGTCTGCCCTTGCATCGTCATCCACGTCTCATAGTGTTGGACGTGGAAATGGGGATCCGTACGTCCATCGTAGGGGGGAATGGACGGTAACTTGAAGTTTCCCACGCATGGTTGCGCGAGGACTTGTGCGGCGAAGGGAGAGTATGATTCCTCGATCCCTCCGTACGGCCTTTGCCTCCCTGACTCCCTCATTTCTATGATTTGATTTTGGAGGCTCTGAATCATTGTGACCATGTCGAGCCCGTTAGCGGGGCCGACTGTCGGGGCCACGGGAGTCACCGGTTGGCGTTCGTTGGACGCTTGGTCCACGACATTGGCCTGGGGCCGGCCGAGAGTTGCGGCGGGGAGCGCGTCCCTTCGAGAGTTTAGCCTTTGGCGGAGATCCTCCCCTCGGGAGTTTCTCTGCGCCGTCAAGCGCTCTCTAAGGTCCACGCTTGGTGCGGGGCGAGGCGAGGTCGCCCTTGGTCGAACTGTCCGGTGGGCGCTTCGGCTATCGGCCCCATCATCTACCAGAGTCGCTCTCTCCTCGGCGAGGGGCCGTGTCCGGCCGCCTCTTGAAACCGAGGGGGCGAGTCCCCGGGAATGTGACCGTGCCTGCTGCCGCTCTAGGTGCAACGGCCCGGCCAAAGCATTGTTAGACCTCTCGGGCCGTGAAGGGGCAAGGCTGGGCGTTGCCTCATTGGTCCTCGACTCCCCCACATATTCGGGGTCGGAGTCGTCTTGGGCGGACCTATCTTCAATGTCATAGCCGAGGAGGTCGGCTATGAGCGTACCGTCGACGCCGGGGCGGTCAAGGAGCTCGGCAAGCCGCCGGGCCGTGTGCTCTCGGAGCTCGGCCTCGGGGTCAATCATCGGGTCTTGGGGCTGGCTCTCGCTATCGCGAGGTTGCCCTTCAAGACGATGTGCGAGGCGTCGAAGACCGTACCTCGAGCTCGTCGCTCGGGTACCCGCGGAGGTGGTGGGAATGTGACTCATCTCTCGAGAGTCGTGAGAACAAAGGAAGAAGACTGGTAGACGGAATGCGTCGTCAAGGTCGAGAGATGCCCTCCTTCTAGCGCCTAAATGTTGTCGCAGTTTTTCGGACAACGATTTAGGAGTCGCAGACGGTTAGACCCAAGGCCGGACCAAGTGGTCTCGTCTCGACTCGAGCGTGTCGGGCTTGGTATCCCAAGCCGTCCCTTAGCTGTAGGTGATCTCTATCTCGTCCAAGCACCTGAAACGTGAACAGAAAGGTGTGAACTACAAAGGGGAAACAGAGGGGTTGCCTCTGTTTACCTCTCCGACGCTCAACATTAGTAGGATTGAGGTGGTTTGTAGAGGGTTTAGTGTTTAGAGGTCGGGACTTGAGAGAAACGAGCGAGGTACGAGTTCGACAGCGTTTCAGTACTCAAATTCGGATTATCTGGACTAAGGGACGGACCCCTCTATTTATAGGCGACCAAGGGACGTATTGAGGGTCCCTTGGCCGAGTGAGGCTGAGTCGGCCATCGGCCGAGTGAGGCTCGGCCGGCCGATGGCCGAGTGAGATGATGGCCGCCGAGGGAGATTCACTCGGCCAATGGCCGAGTGAAGGAATGGATGCCGGGTGAGCTTTACTCGGCCATTGGCCGAGTGAAGAGTCTGGGCCGAGAGAAGACTCACTCGGCGGTTGACCGAGCGAGCTGTCGGGACGGCAGGGGTCTTCATTCGGCCTTCGGCCGATCGAGCGTGCTGGGCCGCCTGGGGCCTCACTCGGACAATGGCCGAGGGATCATGGTGGGCCGGCTGGAGACTTCCTTCGGCCCTTGGCCGGGCGAACACGTTGGGACGTCTGAGGCCTCATTCGGCCATGGGCCGAGTGAGCATGGTGGATCTCGTTCGGCCATTGGCCGAGTGAACATATGGAGAAGTTCACTCGGCCGTTGGCCGAGTGACGGGCCTGGGCCGAGAGAAGGCTCACCCGGCCATTGGCCGAGTGAGTCGTTGGGCCGGCCGAGAGAAGGCTCACCCGGCCATTGGCCGAGTGAGTTGATGGGCCGGCCGAGTGTGGGCTGGAAGTAGGGTTTCACTCGGCCATTGGCCGAGTGAGCTTGCTCGGCCGCCCGAAATGTCGATCGAGCCGTCGGACCTCGTCGGGCCGACAACAGTCCACAAGATGGAGATTCAGCCCGACAACGGAAGAAATTCCTTAGGGCCGTGTCTCAGGAAGACGCTGCTATGCACGTCAACTTCACTTATGAAGAACCTCCGTCCGTGCCTCACGAGATGATGTATTTCACCAATGAAGAGGTCAAGCGAGTTGTGCATCCGCACAATGACGCGATCGTGCTCAAAGCCCAAGTGGCCAATAACTTGGTGAAAAGGGTTCTCATCGATAACGGCAGCGCTGCCGACATAATTTTCAAGTCCACCCTAGAGCGCATGAAGCTCGGGGGGCTGCTCCCGACTCCGACCCAAACACCATTGTTTGGGTTCACTGGGGAAAAGGTTATCACCGAGGGCATTATCGACCTGCCGGTCACCTTTGGGACCCCTGGAGGAATCGAGGCGGTTCACATGGTCCCATTCCTAGTGGTCGATCAAGAGTCGCCTTACAACTTAATCATCGGGCGACCCACGTTGAACCGGCTAAGGGCAATCACTTCCACGTATCACCTACTGGTGAAGTTCCCCACCGAAGGGGGAATTGGCATTATGGCTGGAGACCAATCCCAAGCCAGAATATGCTACGTGCAAGGAGTTGATGGCAAGTCCGCGGGCAAAGGGGTCAACACAATCTTCCAACTGGAAGACGATTACCCATGCAACCCAAGGGATGCAAGGAAGTTCGGAGAACTTGACCCCCGTGATGAAGTCGAAAGACTTAAGGTGGAAACCTCCGATGATCTTGTGCCAATCGTCCTGGACGAATCAAAGCCTGATCAGGTTGTAAAAATCGGCACCCGACTTCCACTCGCCATCAAAACTCAGCTTACCGCCTTCCTTAGGGAGTTCAAGGATGTTTTTGCATGGACTCATGCGGACATGCCCGGAATCGATCCCGAGGTAATAGTGCACCGACTGAACGATGACCCAAAGGTCGCCGAAAAAGTGCAGGCTAGACGAACGTTCAACCCAGAACGATACCTGGCCATAAATGAAGAGGTCGAGAAACTCCTCACCGCAAACTTCATTCGAGAGGCTAAGTACCCCAAGTGGGTCGCCAACGTGGTAATGGTAAAAAAGCCCAACAGGAGGTGGCGAATTTGTATAGACTACAAAGATCTTAACAAAGCCTGCCCTAAGGACTGCTTTCCACTCCCGCGCATCGAACAACTGGTGGACGCCACGGCCGGCCATGAACTTCTAAGCTTCATGGATGCCTATTCAGGCTACAACCAAATTCGAATGCACGAGCCCGATCAAATTAAGACGACCTTTGTCACCGATCGAGGTCTCTACTGTTACAAGGGCATGCCTTTCGGCCTTAAGAACGCGGGAGCAACGTACCAACGCTTGGTAAATCGGATCTTCGCCGATCAAATCGGCAAGACGATGGAGGTGTACGTGGACGACATGCTCGTTAAAAGCCTACTGGCAACCAATCACGTACACGACCTAAGGGAGATGTTCACAATCCTCCGCCGATATAAAATGAAGCTCAACCCCAACAAGTGCGTATTCGGGGTTGAATCCGGGAAGTTCCTCGGTTACATCGTCAGCCGACGAGGCATAGAGGCGAACCCGGAAAAAATCAAGGCACTCCTTGAAATGAAGTCGCCAAGACGAGTCAAAGAGGTACAAAGCCTGACCGGTCGGATTGCCGCTCTAACACGCTTCGTGTCTAAAGCCACCGACAAGTGTCAACCGTTCTTCAAAGCTCTGAAGAAGACGGACGGCTTTGAGTGGACGGACGAATGCGAAAGTGCCTTCCAAGAAATGAAGGCTTACTTCGGGTCCCCACTATTCCTCTCTAAACCGAGAGAGGGCGAGACGCTATACGTGTATCTCGCCGTCTCTGAAAGAGCTGTAAGTGCTGTCCTTGTCTGCGAAGAAAACAAGGTCCAGTGGCCGATCTACTACGTAAGCAAAGCCTTACTCGACGCGGAAGCGCGCTACACCGAGATTGAGAAACTTTCTCTGGCTCTCGTAACGGCAGCAAAGAAGCTACGACCGTACTTCCAAGATCACCCAATTGCGGTGCGAACTGAGCATCCAATCGGTAAAGCTCTTCAAAAGGGAACATCGACTTGCATGGCGATCTGGTCCCAAGAATTGAGCGAGTACGGGATTGAGTTCCACCCAAGAACGGCTATAAAGGGGCAGGCCTTAGCCGACTTCGTGGCAGAATTCTCCTACGCTCCCGATGTGGAAAGAGCGGAAGCCGACCTAAGCTATGATACGCTAACTCGGAAAAGGAAGGTAGACCCAACGGATCCCATCTGGGAGTTATACGTAGACGGAGCATCTAATGCTCGGGGGGCTGGCGCCGGAATAATCCTGATTAACCCCGACGGGGAAAAGCTGCGATACGCCCTTCCCTACGGCTTCCAAGCCTCCAACAATGAAGCTGAATACGAAGCGCTCATCGTAGGGATAGAGCTGGCACAGAAATTCGGCTCCCATAACCTGCGAATACACTGCGACTCGCAGTTGATCGTAAACCAGGTTAAAGGAGATTACATCGCCAAGGACCCTAACATGGTCGCATACCTGGCTAAGACGAATTCCAAACTCGATGCCTTCTCTTGGTTTGAGATTCACCAAATCCCGAGAGAACAAAATTCGGAGGCTGACGCGCTTGCTCGCCTCGGATCTTGCATCGACGAAGACGGATTGGGGATCGTACCCATTGAATCCCTCCCACGACCGTCCGTCTCCCGAGACGAAGTCGGGACCATAGAGGTGGCATGTCAACCCACTTGGATGGACTCAATTGTCGAGTTTCTGCGAAGAGGGGAACTCCCCGAAGACCGCAAAGAAGCCGATAAACTGAGGGCCTTAGCATCCAAATACACGCTCCGTGAGGGCATACTCTATAAGCGCGGTTACTCGACACCGCTGCTCCGATGCCTCGATAGCGTTGAGTCGACCAAGGTCCTCCACGAAATCCATGAGGGCATCTGCGGAAACCACGCCGCTGGAACTTCCCTTGCGCTCAAAGCGCTTAAGCAAGGCTATTTCTGGCCTACCATGAAGCGAGATGCTTGCGAATGGGCAAGGCGTCGCGATAAATGCCAGCGCTTCGCGGAAATTCCGCGACAGCCCCCGACCCCGTTAAACAACATCGTTGTCCCACGTTCCTTTGCTAAGTGGGGCGTGGACATCATTGGCAAGCTCCCTAGAGCACCGAGGCAATACGAGTACGCCATTATCGCCATCGACTACTTCACTAAGTGGGTAAAGGCCGAGCCGCTTGCCAGAATAACTGAAGCAAACACGACAAACTTCATATGGAAAAACATCATATGCAGGCACGGTATCCCCGCCTCGATTGTGACCGACAACGGAGCACAATTTGACAACGCGCGAGTAAGACATATCTGCGATCAACTGAAGATCAGCAAGACCTTCTCCTCGCCGCGTCATTCTCAGGCCAACGGCCAAGTCGAGGCAGTCAACAAGACTATCAAAAGCAACCTGAAAAAGAAGCTCAAAGACAAGAAAGGCGCCTGGGCCGAGGAATTGCCATTCGTCCTATGGGCATATACGACAACCGCGCGAAACGCCACCGGCGAGACGCCATTCTCCCTTGCATATGGGGTCGAGGCCGTGGCTCCAATTGAAACCGAGGTACCCACGTTCCGAGTAGATACATTCGACGAAGCGGACAATGACGAGGCCATGCGCCTTGAGTTGGACCTGATCGATGAAAAGAGAGCGGAAGCATTCAGACGCCTCGCCGCACAGAAGCGCAAGGTCGAAAGATACTACAACTCCAAGATCAAAAGGCGAACCTTTGCCGTCGGAAGCCTCGTCCTCAGACGAGTGTTCCAGAACACACAAGTCCAAGGCGCCGGCGTCCTAGGCCCGAACTGGGAAGGCCCTTACAAAGTCCGCAAAGTCATTCACGACGGGACATACTACATCGAGCACACGGACGGAACTCCGATTCGCCACCCGTGGAACGCGGAGCACTTGAGGCAGTACTATCAGTAGCTAGCGTCCCCCGCTTTTTTATCGCTTTTATTTCCCATTTTCAATAAGGCCTACGAGCCAATGTTTTAGGATTTAAATTTTCTCGCAAGTTTCGCAAAAGTAATAAAACTCGAGTTCTCCGTTTCAAATTACGTTATATGCAAGTTTTCTGGTTATCACCAATTAACTTATAACCCAAAAAACTTGGGGGGCTAGCTATGGTAAGGAAACTCTCAAAAGAACACGCTCCACCAAAAAATCGTAAGACGCCTACATGGCGCAACCCATAAGACGCCTACATGGCGCCACCTAAGACGCCTACATGGCGCATGTAAGACGCGTAAAGGCGCAACCCGTAAGACGCCTACATGGCGCAACCTAAGACGCCTACATGGCGCACGTAAGACGCGTAAAGGCGCAACCCGTAAGACGCCTACATGGCGCAACCTAAGACGCCTACATGGCGCACTTAAGACGCCTACATGGCGCAACCCGTAAGACGCCTACATGGCGCAACCTAAGACGCCTACATGGCGCACGTAAGACGCGTAAAGGCGCAACCCGTAAGACGCCTACATGGCGCAACCTAAGACGCCTACATGGCGCATGTAAGACGCGTAAAGGCGCAACCCGTAAGACGCCTACATGGCGCAACTTAAGACGCCTACATGGCGCACGTAAGACGCGTAAAGGCGCAACCCGTAAGACGCCTACATGGCGCAACTTAAGACGCCTACATGGCGCACGTAAGACGCGTAAAGGCGCAACCCGTAAGACGCCTACATGGCGCAACTTAAGACGCCTACATGGCGCACGTAAGACGCTTAAAGGCGCAACCTGTAAGACGCCTACATGGCGCAACCTAAGATGCCTACATGGCGCACTTAAGACGTCTACATGGCGCACTCAAGACGCCTACATGGCGCAACCTAAGACGCCTACATGGCGCAATCCAAGACGCCTGCATGGCGCGCTTAAAACGCCTACCTGGCGCGGCCTGATACGTCCACTTGGCACAATCCGGCACACGTAAGGCGCTTACGTAGCATGGCTGATTCGCAGTTGAAAATACTTAAAAACGCGAACCATCCAAGTGACTGGCGTGTTTGAAAAGGTACTCTGCTGAGGTAAAAGGATGGGCAAAACCATTGACACAAACAAATCGACCATCCAAGCATGCCATGAAAGATGAATGTGCGAAAACATTCGTAAGAATAAATAAATAACTTCTCATAAAAGAAAGAGGCAACTGCCTCAAATCCTAGAAAGCATGCGCTAAGACAAGTGCGCTAAAGGGAAAAATCCTAGTAAGCAAGCGCTAAGACAGGTGCGCTGAATGGAAAAACCTAAAAAGCATGCGCTAAACACTTGCGCAAGAAAAATAAAGAAAGGAAAAGGTCACTCGGCGGGAGTGTTGCCTACAGGATCGGCCCCGTCGAGTGATGGGAACAGCGAGTCGAAGAAGTGGAAGGTGACCCCCCGAGAAACATTCTCGGTAGCTGTGGCGTCCCGACACTCCACCGCCGCTGCATGCCTTGCCTCCTCGACTCCGACATCAAAGTCGTCTTGAAGGTCGGACGCAAGCTGTTCCGCCGCGGCTTTCTCCTCGGTAACCCGAGCCACCTCCTCCGCCAAGGAGTCAGGCTTACGCTCCGCACGAACACGGGCAGCCTCACTCGATGTAAGCTGGCCCTGAAGAATGCCAACTTCTTCCATGCGCGATTCCAACTGACGTCGAAGGTCCCGCGCTTCGCTCCGGAAGACCTCCGTCGATCGAGTCGCCACTTCGAGGGCTTGACGTTCCGTCGTTAGCTCCTCAGCCATCTTCGCCACCGCCGCCTGAGCACGGTCGCACTTGCCGCGGGTAACTCCCAATTCCACGCGAGCCTCCTGAAGCTGCTCGCGGAGACTCGCAAACTCCGCCTTTGAGTGAGAACCTTGCTCGGCGTGGGTCAGCTGGTAGTTCGCTTGAGCAAGCTCTTCCTGGGCACGGCTCATCCGCCTGATGAGGTCGTGAAGGATCTTCTCGCCCCGGGTCGCTCGAGCAAGCACCTGAGAAGGCAAAAAGATAATTTAGCAAAAGATAGGTTCATCACAAACGAGGCAAGGGAAACTTACTCTCTGTGCATCGAAAACGCCGTGACGAAAGAACTCCACGTCGCTGCTGGCCACGATGCTCTTCCACATCTTCATCGAAGATTGAGCAAGGCCCAGGGAACATTCCCCCCTAACCTCCGCAGCCTCCACGTCAACCATCGAGTTTACGCGCTTGGAATCCGAAGACGTGTCGGGTAAAGCCGAGGAGGAGGGTCGCTTCAAAGAAGCGCGAGGACCACTCCCCGTCCGATGATCGGTATTAGGTTTCTCCCGACCGTTCCGAGCGGCAATCCGACAACGGACCGCCGCCAACGACTTCGGGTCCCGAGAAGCCTTCGCTAGGCGCGCTCGAGCCCTCGCCCTAGCCGAAGAGACTACAAAAGCAACAAAAGTCAAAAACCTAAGCTAAAAACAAGAGCAAGAAGTGAGAAACATCGACATACGTTGCAGATCGCCACTCGAGAGAGATGATGCGGCACTGGGGGCACTCTCGGTCTGCTGGCTAGGTGGAAATGGCGGGAACCACCCAGTAGAAGCCATCAGCTCAGGGGAACGAAATCGTTCGACGGCTTTCCGAGCCTCCGACATTCCCCGGATCTCCTTCACAAAGTCGAGGTCATCGGCCCCCACGTTAGCAGAAAATTCGGCCAAGGGGCCGAACCGGAGCGGCGCGTCGCCAAAAGCCTCCACCGAGACCCATACCCATGGTCGTCGATTATACTTCTCTGAATCGACGATCAGCTTAGTATTCCGGCGATCGCGGGCCACAAAGAAACTGGGTTGCCCGGGCGCAGGAAAGACCGCGATGAGATTGCGAAAATCACTCACGGTCATTACCCGCTCAGTCTGGCAATGCCACTCCATGTGGCACATCGCCACTATGCGGTAGAATGCCGGGCTCATCTGACATGCGTTCACCCCCAGACGGGCGAGAAGCTGCTGAATGATGGGTTGAAACGGCAGCCGCAACTCGCAGTTGAGACTTGCAACTCAAACTGCGGCAAATCCACGACGAGGCCGGAAAGGACGGTCGCCCTGTAAAGGACGGAGAAGCGCCACGGACGACGGAATGGCGAATGCCTCCCGGAGACCGACGAATGTCCGGTAGGTGAGCGAGCTCGAAGCATCGACCCCCGAAAAATCGAAGTCCTCGGGAGCAGCAAGGCCCTCCTCGGGATACCACTCCGTCCTAGCAAGCGACCTCGCCGATACTAACGCCTCTGCGTCAGGGGTCTCGGGCTGAGAACCCCATGGCTACGCGGAAGGGTCCCTGCCCTCTGACACGACCGCGGCAGCTGCCGACGGTACCTCGGGACGCTCCGATGCGAGGCCTTCAGCCCCCGGACATGTCTCTGACTCACCTTCGGGATCTTCAGACTCGGGACCAAAGTCGTCCACGCAGTCTATCTCGTCGAGAACCGACTCTAGCGGAGTCACCGCATCCGCGTCCGTAACATCTCCCGGCACGCCTTTAAAGTCCAAGTCGGACTGCGGCACATCGAGGCGGGCTTTGTCACGAGCCCCCTCGCCAACTAAGTTGATCACGAGGCGAGGGGCAGGCTCCCCGGACGCGGGATGATCAATCACCCCACCTGTATCGTGCCCAGTTGGTGCGCACTCTTCGAGAGGCTGAGCAGCGCATCGAGCCACTGCTCTACTCCGCTTGGATTTTCTTCCACGTGCAGAGGAACTTCCCTTAATCCCGCGAAGAGATCATCCTCTGCGTGTTCAGAACCCTGAAACAAGAGAGAGAAATCAATCTCGGGACTCTCAGCTGAGAAAAGGGGAGGGACACCCATAATGCAAGCGTAAGAAAAGAAAACAAGCGTAGAGAAAAGAGAAAAAATAAAGTGATGAATAAAGGGAAGGAGGGAGGCCTATTTATAGACTTCTAGGGGGTAGGAGTCGAAATCCTACTCCCACAAGGAGAAAAATCGGAGAAAAAGCTCCAAAAAGTCAGAGTTCTCCCGCGCAAGGCGAACCAGCCCCGCGCACGGGGCGCGCCGCGCGCCAAGCCTGCGTGCCGCGCGGGCCAGGCTGCCCAAACCGCGCGCCGCGCCGTCCAGGGCGCGCGCCGCGCGGCCCCCCTAAAAAAAAAAAAAGAAAAAAAAAGAGGAGGACAAGATTTTTCCTCGGGGTCACAAGACACGGGAAATATTTTCCTCAAACACCCAACTAGAAGAACAAAAAGTTCATCGCTGGGACACCTCCCGAACGACGAACTTGGGGGGCTAATGTTGTCGGTCATTTTCGGAAAACCCGAGACGCCAAGAAGGCACGTCGCTCAAAGGGCCGATGGTCAGGCCGGAGGTCCCGAAGAGCGGCAGGTCTTCAAGCCCTCGCCCAAACTCTTGACTCCTCGAGTCGAGTCTTGAGTCAATCTCCTCGAGTCGAGCTTCGCTCCTTGAGTCGAGCCTTGAGTCCATCTCTTTGAGTCGAGCTTCGCTCCTCGAGTCGAGCCTTGAATTGTTCTTCGAGTCGAGCCGCGAGTCATTCTCGAGTCGCTCCTCGAGTCAAGTCGCTAGTCGCTCTCGTGGAGTTGAGCCTTGCTCCTCGAATCGAGTCACTCTCGTCAAGTGGAAATCTTCATCTTTCACGTGGGAAGAATGATATTCGAAGGCCCGCAAGAGCCCGGCAAGATGAGCCGTTCATCACGCGCACAACACACTACGGCGGTGACCCGCACGCCGCGCCCCCTACGCCGCGCGCCGCGCGCCGCGCTTTGTGCGCCGCACGCCGCGCTTTGTGCGCCGCACGCGCCGTGCGCCTCCACTTGATGGCATGCGCGTTCCTAGTCCCACATGGACGAAAAAGGGACCTTCTAAGGCTCCCAAACACCTATATAAACCCCCTCCCATTGAGGGGAAAGCCATCCAATAATATCCCATTGAAGCCTATTCAATTCGATAAATTCTCTTCATCTCCTATCGACACGCTCGATTTCTTACTCTTCTCTGCTTCTCTGGATGCCATATTTGGCCTAAAGCAGACTCTCTTCTCTGCTTCACCGGACGTCGCTCCCTTTGACCGAACGTTCTCCGGTGCTCAAGCACGCCCCTAGGGTTCTCGACTAGAGTTCCCCTCGCGCGTCTAACACGCTAGACGCGTACGCGATCTCCGAAGTTCTGAGACGCTGCCAAGGACTCCTCGCGCCCCGTCTCCTTCGTCGAGCACGCCTCTCCACCAAGGCTTCGCGCCTCATACTGCGTCACATACGCTTGAACTACGTTCTGACCTGATCCCACGCACGGGTACGTAGGCAGCCGACAACCAAGGCACGGTCACTCCTCCTCCTCACCCCCTACCGCTTCCGAGAGGCGGGTTGATCGGAGAAAACCTAGCTCGAGACTATCGAGTTCGCACTCTTGGCCCGGGTGCGATCACTTGGTCCGGCCTTGGATCGAACCGCCCGAGGTATATAATAGTTGTTTATTTTCGTGCGACAACAAGGTCACTGTCACAAATCATATCGAGTAGGAATAGTTAAACTAGCAGCTAAGTCAAAACAAGAACGAGACATGTTTTGTGAAAATTGTTTAAAGGGTATTTTTGTCTTTTTAGACATACGACGAAATGAATGTCAATAAATTTTTTGACATTGTCATATGATGACGAATGAAAATTTAAATCACACGGCCAACTTAAATAATTTGGGCCTTGAGGATTAATTTCATTTCATAGAATTTTACTTGAAAATTCTTAATGGGCTTTTCTTATGTTGTCATGAACAAATGAAGAAACATCTAGAAGCTCCTTCTAGAAGCTCAAATTTCGTCCAACCCAAGGAGAATAAGGCTGAATTTCGTTCATGCCATAGTGGGAAAGAGAGTTTATTTTGTGCATTAATGTATGAAGATACTTGCCAAAAGAAAAAGAGGAAACAAATTTCCTCTAGAAGGAAAGTGCATTTTCGGCCAACTAAGAGAGAACGAATGAGGAAACAAATCCAAGGACTTGCATGACATGTCATGAACGTCCAACATGGGTAGAAAAGAGGAAATAAGATTTGCTCATGCCTCCCCTATAAATAGAGACGTCATTTCTCTCATTCTAGTCATTCCAAATAAGTTAGAGATTGAGAGCTTCTCTCTCTAGACCTTGTGGCCGATCCTCTCTCTCTCTCTCTAGTTATTTTCGGTTTTTGTTTTGGCACCTAGGTCCACATTTGACCTAGTGGTTTAGCTCTTCGACTCTAAGACTTGTTCTTGAGTTGTCGTGTTTAAAAGTGCCCACTCACTAATTTCTTTTTT
This sequence comes from Urtica dioica subsp. dioica, assembly GCF_054948205.1. Taxonomy (NCBI): domain Eukaryota; kingdom Viridiplantae; phylum Streptophyta; class Magnoliopsida; order Rosales; family Urticaceae; genus Urtica; species Urtica dioica. The sequence continues at coordinate 11,228,952 of NC_142757.1, read as the reverse complement.
CTGGAGTGATTCTTGTGATAGAAACCATCGTGGTTGCTCGTAATGCCGAGGAAAGAAGAGAGACGTGTTGTGAGGGAGATGAACGTTGCAACCTTCCGAAGGCTCATCCACGTTCAAGCTTCTAAAAGGTTAGTAAATTTTTTATGCTCATAATAGTTTTTATTTACATGTGCTTGCTCTTTGTCTAGGTTAGTAAAATCGTTTTACTTGTTAAAAGAAAATTTTTAAAATTCCGCCGCTTACCGAAGCGTTAAACTTTTTCTTAAACCCTAGATCAATTACAACACAGCCATGGGTGAATGGCACTCTCATCGCCGACCTCCTCAGCTACAACATTGTCGATGATGTCAACAATGACGAGAAAGACCCCAACCATGTGGCGAAATCAAAAGCTAACCTCGACCGCGCGGCTCACGAAAGTGAACGCGCACACACGCCTTCAAGGGTACACGCTCAGGCGATCGCACCAGGACATCAATCAATGATTGGACGCACACATGCGCCCTCGAGGGGACACCCTCGAGAGACCACCTCAAGGCGTCAAAGATCGAGCAATACTCAAGGACGCTCGATCTCAAGGTCCCGAAAGGGATGCTCCGAGCTCACCATTTCCGTCCGAAACCCCCGGACATATGACGACATCGGTGGTCGCGGTGTCCGTCGAGGAGGTCGCTTGAATAACACGCCCTTGCCAAGGGTGATAGGAACGGCCAACGGAGACTTGAGAGATCGCCTCAATTCCCAAAGGGAGAATCATGGGAGCGACTTGAGAGAAAAACTCAACGCCCGACGCGAGATCGCGAGAGAAGTCGCCGTGGGAGACCAACGACCCAAAGTTGTTGATCGAGCATCCAACAAGAAGCGTGTTGCCATACTCGTCGCACCGGTCGTCGGTCCCAACTCGCGAAGGAAGAGACGTAGAAATGGCCAGGTCCCCAATGACCATCCTTCTCCGACCCCGAAGCAATCCTTCGTCCCTCTCAACACGACGTCCAACAAGATCCTGAGCTTACACAGAGAGGACCTGGGATCCTCGTCTCCAATGAAGAGGGACCCCGCAACGCGGGATAGGAGCAAAGAATGCGAGTATCACCGAGACCATGGACACGCTGTTGTCAATGGTGCCCACAAGAAGAGTAGTAGTATCTATTTATGTATATTTGATGTCATATAGTCTTACGAAGACTCTTGCTTGTAATTTCTTATTCATTATTAATAAAGTTGAAACGTTCATTCATTCTTCTTTGTTTGAAGCTTTATGATAAAACATTAGTCTTTTAGTCCATAAACAAACTTAACAACTTACGAAGAGACAAATGTAGATTTGCATGAACAAACTCTTCGTAGTTTGCTTAAAACGATATATTCGCAATCTTAGGGTCAAAGGACTATTGACCTCAGTATGATTGTTAGAAGAATCTATGATGTCTGGTTATGAGGCATTGAGAGTTGGGGACTCTATAGTTCTTCTAGGTATCTTCCGAAGGTACTGAATTGACCAGTGCACTTCTAGAGACAATATAAGAACAAACCATTTAACCTCTTGTGTCTCGAAGTCACTATGTATAAATTGCATCATGCTTACCTTAATCTTGAAATGAGACATGCCATTTCACACCTTAGTATTCTCATTTGAGAAAGTCAAAGTTCGGACTCACTATGTGATTCCGAACAAGGCCTATTGGTGAAGTACTAAGTTGTGAGTCTGTCATGAGTAACTTTGTGAAGTTCTCATAGATATGGAATTCATGTACAAGATTGCTGAAATGCGATGTATGTCACCTCATGCTTTGTTCCTTGGAGTGTGAATAAATGAACTGGCCAGTGTCCAAATTGAGTCCTGACTCTTTTGGATGAAACAATGTGACTTGTTAGCTCCTCGTCAATACATTGTTTCTAACTTATTCACAAGCGACAAAGGAGTTGAGGAAATAACAGCTAGAAGGGTAAAATGGTAATTTAGTAAATCCCGACTAGCTGATGACATTCATGAACGGTAAACATAGATAATATTCAGTGGATCCGCTCATCATAATTAGGTCGAATTCTTGAGTAGAAAACAAATTCATTTGAACCGAGAGATTTTCAGTGTCAGCTCTTTAGTGGAGTCAGTTGGCATTAAGCTAAACTTGGAAAAGGTTTGTGAACTTTTGAGTCCAAGTGTTTAGCTCAAGCTTTGTTCATTTGGGTCCATGAGGTCACTGTCACGAATCACATCGATAGGAATAGTTAAACTGGAAGCTAAGTCAAAACAAGAACGAGACAGTTTTACGAAAATTGTCAAAAGGGTATTTTTGTCTTTTTGGACATAGGACGAAAAGAATGTCAATAAATTTTTTTGACATTGTCATATGATGACAAATGAAATAAATATTACTTAGCCATATTAGTGTAATTGGGCCTTGAGGATTAATTTCATTTCATAGAATTTTACTTGAAAATTCTTATTGGGCTTTTCTTATGTTGTCATGAACAAATGAAGAAACATCTAGAAGCTCCTTCTAGAAGCTCAAATTTCGTCCAACCCAAGGAAAATAAGGCTGAATTTCGTTCATGCCATAGTGGGAAAGAGAGTTTATTTTGTGCATTGATGTATGAAGATACTTGCCAAAAGAAAAAGGGGAAACAAATTTCCTTAAGAAGGAAAGTGCATTTTCGGCCAACTAAGAGGAAATCAAATGAGGAAACAAATCCTAAGCCTTCATGAGGCATGTTGGACGTGCAAGTCAATAGGAAAAGAGGAAACTACCTTTTGAAGGTAATCTTCCTCCTATAAATAGGAGCCTCATTCCTCACATTTCATTCATCCAAGTTTAAGAGATTTGAGAGACTCTCTCTCTAGAACTTTGGCCGAACTCCTCTCTCTCTCTCTAGTTTATTTTCGATTTTGTTTTGGCACCTAGGTCCTCATTTGACCTAGAGTTTAGCTCTGCGACTTCAATACTCGTTCTTAAGTCGTAGTGTTTAAAAGTGCCCACTCACGGATTCCTTTTATTTCGAGTGATTTAGTGATAGAAACTATCGTGGTTGCTCGAGGTGCCGAGGAAAGAAAGAGAGACGTGCTGCGAGGAGACGAGCGTTGCAAACTTTCCAAAAGCTTCTACAAAGTTCAAGCTTCAAGAAAGGTTAGTAAACTTCTATACTCATAATAGGTTTTAATTACATGTACTTGCTCTTTGTCTAGGTTAGTAAAAACTGTTTTTACTTGAAAATAATTTTTTTAAAATTCCGCCGCTTCCCGAAGCGTTTAATCTTTTTCTTAAACCCTAGATCAATTCCAACACACGCGACGGCCGAATATTACCAGCTTAGGAAGCAAATTGATTCACTGATTCGAGGCGGGAATCTCAAAGAATTCGTCCCATCCGCTAGCAAGATGAAAATCCCGACTGAGCACCCGACTCGTCAAAGGGAATGAAACATCGACTAAAGAACAAGCTCCCACCATTTTCAGCCACGATTGTCACAGCTTTCGCCGTTGAACTCACACCCGAACTTACTCGGCTTTGTTTTATTTCAAGCATGTTATTTTCTTTTTGCAAAAAAGGCAAAGTGCCATGGCAAGCTGTAACAACCTCCTTATTACAATAAAAAATTGCGCTACCTATTATGACATATTATTGTATATCCCCTGCACGAGAGTTTCCTGCTTTTCGTCTCACAAACGCAAGAAACTCAGGGGGCTAATAGGGAACAACACTCAATCAAAACAGCTCAAAAAAAACTATAACAAAGTCTCAGGGGGCCAATGGTTTGGCCGGAGGTCCCGAAGAGAGATAATCTACACACGACTCTTCGAGTTGACTTATGAGTCCACGAGTCGACTAACTACACCTCGTGCCGACTCTACACCACTCCTCGAGTTGAGTTCACTCCTCGTGTTGAGTTCTAAGTCCACGAGTCGACTAAGTACGCCTCGTGACGACTCTACATGACTCCTAAAGTTGAGTTCACTCCTCGAGTCGAATACCGAGTCCATGAGTCGACTAACTACTCCTCGTGCCGACTCTACATGACTCCTCGAGTTGAGTTAGCTCCTCAATACCGAGTCCACGAGTTGGCTGATAAGCCCTCGTTCCAACTCTACATGGCTCCTCGAGTTGAGTTCACTACTCGAGTCGAATACCGAGTCCATGAGTCGACTAACTACTCCTCGTGCCGACTCTACATGACTCCTCGAGTTGAGTTCGCTCCTCGAGTCGAATACCGAGTCCACGAGTTGGCTGATAAGCCCTCGTGCCGACTCTACGCACGACTCCTCGAGTTGAGTTCTCAGTCCATGAGTCGACTAACTACTCCTCGTGCCGACTCTACACGACTCCTCGAGTTGAGTTCACTCCTCGAGTTGAGTTCTGAGTCCACGGGTCGACTAACTATTCCTCGTGCCGACTCTACACAACTCCTCGAGTTGACTTCACTCCTCGAGTTGAGTTCTGAGTCCACGAGTCGACTAACTACTCCTTGTGACGACTCTACATGACTCCTAAAGTTGAGTTCACTCCTTGAGTTGAATACCGAGTCCACGAGTCGACTAACTACTCCTCACGCCGACTCTACATGACTCCTCGAGTTGAGTTCGCTCCTCGAGTCGAATACCAAGTCCATGAGTCGACTAACTACTCCTCGTGCCGACTCTACATGACTCCTCCAGTTGAGTTCGCTCCTCGAGTCGAATATCGAGTCCACGAGTTGGCTGATAAGCCCTCTTGCCAACTCTACATGGCTCCTCGAGTTGAGTTCACTCCTCGAGTCGAATACCGAGTCCACGAGTCGATTAACTACTCCTCGTGCCGACTCTACATGACTCCTCGAGTTGAGTTCGCTCCTCGAGTCGAATATCGAGTCCACGAGTTGGCTGATAAGCCCTCGTGCCGACTCTATATGACTCCTCGAGTTGAGTTAACTCCTCTAGTCGAATACCGAGTCCACGAGTCGACTAACTACTCCTCGTGCCGACTCTACATGACTACTCGAGTTGAGTTCACTCCTCGAGTCGAATGCCGAGTCCACGAGTCGAGTGATAAGTCCTCGTACCGACTCTACGCATGACTCCTTGAGTTGAGTTCACTCCTCGAGTTGAGTTCTGATTCCACGAGTCGACTAACTACTCCTCGTGTCGACTCTACATGACTCCTCGATTTGAGGTCATTCCTTGAGTCGAGCTCCGAGTTCACGAGTCGACTGATAAGTCCTCGTGCCGACTCTACACGTGGCTCCATGAGTGGAGTTCACTCCTCGAGAAGAGTTCCTAGTCCACGAGTCGACTGATAAGTCCTCGTGCCAACCCTACACATGACTCCTTGAGTTGAGGTCAATCCTCGAGATGAGTCCCGAGCCCGCGAGCCGACTTACGTGTCCTCGTGCCAGACCTGCACGACCTCTTGGCTCACCAATCAACGATAGACTCACAAGTCTCGATGACAAATCCACATGCTCTCCTACAACCAACATAAAAAAATCGTCCCTAACGACGTGCTTAAGTCGCCCCTAACGGCGCACCAAAATTCGCTCTACGACGCTCTCGTGACAGAAAGAATGGGCCTACTGAGTCTCTAAAACATGACACGCGCGCCGTGGCATCACGCTCACAAGGGCACAAGACTCGACCCAAGAGACTCAACCCGAAAACGCGACCAGTGCACTAAGGTGCCACACTCGCCGGGGGATCAAGTCTACACCTAACCCCGCCTACCATATGACGTGCGCGCCCAAGGGTGCCACGATCATAAGATGGTACGGTCACGCTCGTCGCCCAGCTCGTGCGCCAATAGGCAACGAGTCACATATGGGTTTCAAAGGCCTGCGCTCGCCGGACGAAACTAGTCTAGCCAGCATCGACGGAATACCTGGTCACGCAATGTGGCACCGGGGCCCTTTCAAGGGTAAAGCCGTGCAAATCGATCACGCCTTCATTGGTAGGTCGAGAAAATAAGCCACGCACAACAATGTTGGAATTGATCTAGGGTTTAAGAAAAAGATTAAACGCTTCGGGAAGCGGCGGAATTTTAAAAAATTTCTTTACAAGTAAAAACAGTTTTTACTAACCTAGACAAAGAGCAAGTACATGTAATTAAAAACTAATATGAGCTAGAAGTTTACTAACCTTTCTTGAAGCTTGAACTTTGAATAAGCTTTTGGAAAGTTTGCAACGCTCGTCTCCCCTCGCAGCACGTCTCTCTTTCTTTCCTCGGCACCTCGAGCAACCACGAAAGTTTCTATCACTAAGTCACTCGAAAAGAAGGAATCAGTGAGTGGGCACTTTTAAACACTACGACTTAAGAACGAGTCTCGAAGTCGCAGAGCTAAACACTAGGTCGAATGAGGACCTAGGTGCCAAGACAAGAAAAAATCGAAAATAAACTAGAGAGAGAGAGAGGATTTTCGGCCAAAAGTTCTGGAGAGAGAGTCTCTCAAATCTCTTAAACTTGGATGAATGAAATGTGAGGAAATGAGGCTCCTATTTATAGGAGAGGTCTCACCTTCTATAAGGTAGTTTCCTCTTCTATAGAATATCACATATTCATGACCCAATTACCTCTTTTCCCACTTGAGATGCTCGGCCAACATAGGCTTCAATAAGCCTTGGATTTGTTTCCTATTTTGTTCCAAGCCTTGCTTTGTCTCTCTCTTGGCCAAAGTTATGCTTTCCTTCTAGAGGAAATTTGTTTCCTCTTTTTCTTTTGGCAAGTATCTTGATACATTTATGCACAAAATAAACTCTCTTTCCTTGGGTATTATGGGCGCCTATTCTCATCTAGAAGGAGCTTCTAGAAGCTTCTTCATTTGTTCATGACAACATGAGAAAAGCCCATTAAGAATTTTCAATAAAATTCTTATGAAATGAAATTAATTCACAAGGCCCAATAATCAAGTTATGGCCGAGTGACATTAAGTCATCAAATGAACTTGTCAAAAAATTTATTGACATTCATTTCATCATATGTCTCAAAAGACAAAAATACCCTTTTGACTATTTTCGTTCTTGTTTTGACTTAGCTTCCAGTTTAACTATTCATATCGATGTGATTCGTGACAGTGACCTCATGGACCCAAATGAACAAAGCTTGAGCTAAACACTTGGACTCAAAAGTTCACAAACCTTTTCCAAGTTTAGCTTAATGTCAACTGACTCCACTAAAGAGCTGACACTGAAAATCTCTCGGTTCAAATGAATTTGTTTTCTACTCAAGAATTCGACCTAATTATGATGAGCGGATCCACTGAATATTATCTATGTTTACCCTTCATGAATGTCATCAGCTAGTAGGGATTTACTAAATTACCATTTTACCCTTCTAGCTGTTATTTCCTCAACTCCTTTGTCGCTTGTGAATAAGTTAGAAACAATGTATTGACGAGGAGCTAACAAGTCACATTGTTTCATCCAAAAGAGTCAGGACTCAATTTGGACACTGGCCAGTTCATTTATTCACACTCCAAGGAACAAAGCATGAGGTGACATACATTGCATTTCAGCAATCTTGTACATGAATTCCATATCTATGAGAACTTCACAAAGTTACTCATGACATACTCACAACTTAGTACTTCACCAATAGGCCTTGTTCGGAATCACATAGTGAGTCCGAACTTTGACTTTCTCAAATGAGAATACTAAGGTGTGAAATGGCATGTCTCATTTCAGGATTAAGGTAAGCATGATGCAATTCATACATAGTGACTTCGAGACACACGAGGTTAAATGGTTTGTTCTTATATTGTCTCTAGAAGTGCACTGGTCAATTCAGTACCTTCGGAAGATACCTAGAAGAACTATAGAGTCCCAAACTCTCAATGCCTCATAACCAGACATCATAGATTCTTCTAACAATCATACTGAGGTCAATAGTCCTTTGACCCTAAGATTGCGAATATATCGTTTTAAGCAAACTACGAAGAGTTTGTTCATGCAAATCTACATTTGTCTCTTCGTAAGTTGTTAAGTTTGTTTATGGACTAAAAGACTAAGGTTTTATCATAAAGCTTCAAACAAAGAAAGAATGAATGAACGTTTCAACTTTATTAATGAATGAATAGGCAATTACAAGCAAGAGTCTTCATGAGACTTTATTACATCAAATGTACAAAATAAAGACTACAACTCTTCTTGTGGGTACCATTGACAACAAACAAAGCCGTTCAAATCGATCACGCCTTCATTAGTAGGTCGAGAAAATAAGCCGCGCACAATAAAGCCGTGCAAATCGATTACGCCTTCGTTGGTAAATCGAGAAAATAAGCCACGCACCATCGAGACGTGCAAATCGATTACGCCTTCACTGGAAAATCGAGAAAATAAGCCACACACCACCAATAATGCCGTACAAATCGATTATGCCTTCATTGGTAAGTCGATAAAATAAGCCACGCCCCGACAAGATGCGCGAATCGATCACGCCTTCGCTGGCAAATCAAGAAAATAAGCCACGCACCATCGAGACGTGCAAATCGATTACGCCTTCATTGGTAAATCGAGAAAATAAGCCGCGCACCACCAATAAATTTGTGCAAATCGATTACACCTTCATTGGTAAGTCGAGAAAATAAGCCACACACCGACAAGACGCGCGAATCGATCACGCCTTCGCCGGCAAATCGAGAAAATAAGACGAACATCAACAACACCGTGCGAGTTGATTACCATAGTATGTCGAAAACATAAGACGCGCAAAACGAAAGACAACAAAAGCCGTCCCTCGCGACGCGCAAAAGCCGTCCCTCGAGATGCACCAAGGCCGTCCCTTGCAATGCATTAAAAGCCCTTTTACGGCGCGCTCACAAACCCGAGAGCGTTCGTCCCGTGCCGCACGTCAGCGCAAGTACTGAGTTTCCACTCGACCCACGCTCGACCAAAAACTTGGGGGGCTAATGTTATCAGCCCATCTCGGACCTTGTGGACAAAAGCGTCACTTTAACCCACACGACCGCCGCGAGGCCTCGGACGGCGAAACCTTGCCTCGGCCATTGGCCGGCCAAAGATTGACTCAACTATTGGCCGGCCCAAACCCTTCAGCCGGCCAATGGCCGACCCAAGGTTCAGCCGGCCATTGGCCGGCCCAAGCTCTCAGCTGACCAATGGCCGACCCAAGGTGCAGCCGGCCATTGGCCGGCCAAGCTTTCAGCCGGCCAATGGAAGACCCAAGGTTCAGCCGGCCATTGGCCGGCCCAAGCTTTCAGCCGGCCAATGGCCGACCCATGGTTCAGCCGGCCATTGGCCGGCCCAAGCTTTCAGGCGGCCAACGGCCGGCCCAAGGTTCAGCCGGCCATTGGCCGGCCCAAGCTTTCAGCCGGCCAATGGCCGACCCAAGGTTCAGCCGGCCATTGGCCGACCCAAGCTTTCAGCCAGTTCACTCGGCCATTGGTCGAGTCAAAGCTTGAGCCGGCCATTGGCCGAGTTAAAGCTTCAACCGGCTAATGGCCGGCCCAAAGTTCACTCGGCCATTGGCCGAGTCAAAGCTTCAGTCGGCCAATGGCCGACCCAAAAGTCTCACTCGGCCAAGGGGTGCCCCAATGACCCCTTGGTCGCCTATAAATACAAGAGGTCCATCCTCTCCCAAAGGTAATCCAATTTTGAGTCATGAAACGTTGTCGAACTCGGACCTCGCTCGTTTAACTCATCTTTGGCATCTAAACACCTAAACCCTCTATATTCCACCTCAATCCTACTAATGTTGAGCGTCGTAGAGGTAAACAGAGGCACCCCCTCTGTTTCCCCTTTGTAGTTTATACTCTTTTTCCTACTTTTTAAGTGCTAAGACGAGACGAGCATCAACAACAGCTAAGGGACGACTTGGGATACCAAGTTCGACATGCTTGAACCGAAGCGAGATCACTTGGTCCGGCCTTGGGTCTGGCCACTTTCGGTTCCTATATCGTTGTCCGAAAATGAGCGACAACAACAATTTTACCCTTCTAGCTATTATTTCCACTATTCTTTTGTTGCTTGTGAATAAGTTAGAAACAGTGTATTGACGAGGAGCTAACAAGTCACATTGATTCATCCAAAAGTGTCATGACTCAATTTGGACACTGGCGAGTTCATTTATTCACATTCCAAGGAACAAAGTGTTATCGCTCGTTTTCGGACAACGATTTAGGAGCCCCAAACGGTTCGACCCAAGGCCGGACCAAGTGGTCGCGTTCGGGCTTGAGCGTGTCGGACTCGATACCCAAGTCGTCCCTTAGCTATGGATAGTGTATGCCTCATCTCAATACCTGAAAAGGAGGAAGAGAATGTGAACTACAAAGGGGAAACAGAGGGGGTGCCTCTGTTTACCTCTCCGACGCTACATTAGTAGGATTGAGGTGGGTAAAACAGAATAGGTGTTTAGAGGGCCGAGACTTGAGAGAAACGAGCGAGTTACGAGTTCGACAGCGTTTCAGTACTCAAATTCCGATTACCTGGATCAGGGGAGAGACCCATGTATTCATAGGCGACCAAGGGGTGTTTTGAGCAACCCCTTGGTCGAGTGGACACATTTGGCCCGGCCATTGGCCGAGACAAGCCTTGGGCCGGCCAATGGCCGGGTATAGCCTTGACTCGGCCATTGGCCGAGGCTGGCCCTTGGGCCGGCCAATGGCCGAGGATAATTTGGCCCGCCCATTGGCCGAGGCTGGCCCTTAGGCCAGCCAATGGCCGAGAATAACCTGGCCCGGCCATCGGCCGAGACTCGCCTTTGGGCCGGCCGATGGCCGGGTCTAATCTGGCCGGGCCATTGGCCGAGGCTGGCCCTTGTGCCGGCCAATGGCCGAGGATATCTTGGCCCGGCCATTGGCCGAGGCTGGCCCTTGGGCCGGCCAATGGCCGAGGATATCTTGACCCGGCCATTGGCCGAGGCTAGCCCTTGGGCCGGCTAATGGCCGGGTATGGCTTTTGGCTCGGCCATTGGCTGAGGCTGGCCTTTGGGCCAGCCAATGGCCGAGGATATTTGGGCCGGCCATCGGCCGAGGCTGGCCCTAGGGCTGGCCAATGGCCGGGGCAAGCCGCCGGGGGTCATTTGACGTCGTTTTTCCTTTGTTCGGTCGCGATCGGGGTCGGGCCGATAACATTAGCCCCCCGAGTTTATCGTCGAGTGAAACTTGGGCGGTAAACTCAAGAACCTCATCGCCGTCGGCCCATCGGAGCGACCCTACCATACAAAGGTTTGTCTCGAGTACCTTTAATTATTATTTTTTCTTTAGGTCGCATCACTTTCTGCACATTTCGTCTCGTTGCACGTGTCAATGGACCCTACCAACCACCTATCGGGGTGTGGGACCATCGAAGATGACCTCTTCCCTTTGCTCAGGAATCAAAACGTTGACCTGGATGATTTTTAGGCTCAATTCTCATCCCCCTCGATCCCTTACAATGTACCGCCCTCAATTTCTTCGAGCAACAACGTGGCAGAAATGACTAGGAGCGATTTTCCCTCGATCGAAGCATGGCTGGCCGACGAGGAGGAAGACGCGCGCACCGGAGATGGCCCCTGCCGTCAGGGGGACACCGGCCCAGGAGCGTCGGGCGCCAGGGAGAGCTGGGCCGACCAGCGCAGGGCCGGCTTGGTCGAGGGAAGCACCGTGGCCGTCGTGCGCGCAGGGTCGGCCACCCAGGAGGCCGTTGGCGGGCCATCCAGCATCGGGGGAGCCATCTCCGACGAGTCTGGAGCCGGGGGGTGAGCCGGCCGTGGGTGGCGTCGCGCAGGTCGTCGCCGACGTCGGGGGAGCCGTGCCTGGCTGGGTCGATGCCGTCTGGGACGATCCCGGCCCCGGGGGAGCTTCTGCTGGGCTGCGCGCGACCAGCCCGGTCGGGGCGCACGCCGGAGTGGCCGAAAGGGCCGACGCTGGCGTGGGGGGAGCTGCGCTCAGCCGGGTCGGGGGCGTCTGGGTCGACCCCAGCCCCGGAGGAGATCTCCCTCAGCCAGGGGAAGTTTGGCCGACTGTGGAGGGCGCTGGAAAGGCGCGCGAGCCAGGGAGCGCCGCGCCTGGCGGGGAGAGCGCCGGAGATAGCGCGTCGGCCCGAGGCCGCGTCGCCGGGGTCGATGCCGGCACCGGGAAGGATCCCACCCCTCGGGTGGGGCTGGTTTGCAGGTGGCTGGCGGCGCTGAAGGCCTGGGCGGCGCTGAGGGCACACGCGCGAGCGAGGGGTCGCCGGAGGCGGGTTGCGCCGCTGGTGGGAACGCCGGCATCGGAGGCGAAGAGCGCCGGCCGGGGGGCGGCGGCCGAGGCGCTGAACGCCCTAGCCCTAGGGACCGGTGGGCTAGGGTTGCGCGAGAGCAGCCCACCCGACGGGCCGGGCTGCGCTGTCGCGCCAGACGCGCGCGTTACTGGGCCGGGCGAGAGCCCAAGAGGCCTAGGCGACCTGGGCGCGCAAAGGGGCTTCCCACCTGGGCCGGGCGCTGGTGAGGCCGGCCCAACGGTCTTGGGCGCCCAGCGTGGGGACCTGGACGGGATGTGCCTTGGCGAGGATTGCCCGCCGGGCTTAGGGCCGAGCGCCGACGATGGGCCCATTGTTGGGCCGGCCACGGGGGAGACAAGGCCCGCCTGGATGGGCACGCGCGCAAGGGACCGGCCGGTCGGCTCGAGCGACCACCACGAAGGACTTATTGAACCGAGAATCGCCCCCGACATTGAGTGCTCGGGCGAATCATCGAGTCGCCACGCCACATCGATGGCCACCGTCACCCTAACTGTGCGAGAAGAGTCGCGAGCCTTGGCCTTCCCGATCGAGGGATCTGCAATCCGCGGCGGCCTGGACTGCTCGGGTGTCGATATCTCCAGCTCGCTTTCATTCGCTAATTTCCTAAGCTTGAGGAAGAACTTCGGCATCCTGTCATCCATATCAATCTCCCGACTCGCCCACGAAAAGGGTACGCCGCCATTCATGAGGCAAGTCTCCGCGGAGGGCTACGGTTACCCTTTCAGCCAGTGATCCAAGAGTTGTTGATCTGATTGGGAGTGCACGCGTCGCAGATGTCCCCATCCTTCTATCGGGTGGTCGTGGCATGCCACATGATGCTCTATTAAGCAAAGAGAAGGGCGGTCACTTCAGATGACATTCAAGATTTCGTGGTCGTTCGTGGGGTTCCGGGGAAACCGGGCTTCTACCTGGCGACCCCTCGGAAACACATCTCCATCATTACCAAGGTTACCTCGAAGCATCGATACCCTTGGGTGTGGGTGTCCGAGTTGGCCTTCGGGGCAGCGCCCTTAATGTTTGGACCTGCGGCCGATTTTCCATCCGTCAGGGATGCCGAGGACTCCGAACTTGTAGCTGTGACCAAGGCGATTCCGGACTCGAGGCGGCAAGGGTCGTTGTTTGAGTCTCTGGATCTAATGGCGATGACTGGGTGGTTTGTGCCTGAGGATGAGGCTCCTCGACGTCCCACCCCTGGCACGGAGGCCATGGAGGACCCCAGATCCGAGGCCGAGGGTTCGTCCGCTCCCCTCCCCGACGCGGGGGGTACTAACCACATATGCACTTTTATTTTATCGCAGTTTTCTGTTATTTATGCTTATTGTTGCGTCCTAACTGACTGATGCCTTTTCTTTTTTGCAGATACCATGGTTCGGCATCGGTCGCGCGCGAGAGTGCCGAGGGTAGAACCTTCTGCTGAAGCTCTGGCCGCGGCTCGTTCTCGAGTTGAGGCTTGTCGTGGAGGATCGCCATCGCGGGCGAGGAACGAGGCTATTTCTTCGAACAAGCGACCGTCGTCGTCAATCTCCCTCGGCTCGCCCTCCGGTCACAAGCGTGCTCATACGTTGGCGGTGTCAGATGGCATGGATTCGATGCTCCTAGCGGAGGCGGCGGAGCTGCGAGGCCAATGTTCCTAGGGAATCCTCGAGACCCCTCAGGGAGACTTCAAGGGTCTGCTGACGACGAGCGATCTCAATTACCTCCAAAACGGAGTCCGCAACGCGCGAAAGGTATGGCCCGTTTGTTTGACCTACATGCGACCCTTGTACTCGTTATGATAGTACATGCACCACCATTTTTTGTAGATGCTCGCATGTCAAGAACGAGGTGAACGTATCCTCCGGGACCTACTTCGGAGAATGCAAATCATTAAGAAGAGACATGGAGAGCACGGCGGCCGACCACGCTGCCGCTCTAGCGGGGGTTCGGACTGCCCAAGAGTTTCAGGCGCTTGAGGAAGAGTCGAGGCAGACCCGTGAGGAACTGGCGGCCGAGAGATCACAGCGCATGATGGCGCAGGCGTCTCTGGAGAAGGCGGAGCAGGCCGCCGACACTTTCTTGGGGGAGACGAAGAAACTCCAGGCGGCGCTCTCTAGCCAAGACGAGGAGCTGAACATTGTCCACGCTCGGCTATCGGCGAGCGAGATCTCTCGAGTCAATGCCAAAAGGGAGAGGGATTCCCTGCTAATGGAGATGCAGACCCTCATCGAGGAGAAGGACGACGCCGTGCGATCCAAGGCGGACCTAGAGGACGATTGGGACCTCGCGTTGGAGGTGGCTCGTTACGAAGCGGCCATACCGGTTCGAGATGCGACCACGAAGGAGAACGCGTCTCGTGGGACCACCTTTTCCTTCTTTGACGCCATGTTCCCTCCTCTGGACGACAAGCCACAGGTGGACGACCCGCCTCCCCAAGTCTCCGGGGAGGCTGCTCAGTCGACGAACCGTCTGCTTGACGGAGAGGCTATCAATGGGTTAGGCGCCCCTCGCCCCGAGGATGATGAGGAGCAGATCGACTTCGGCTCAGAGTAGCCAACTTTATTTTGATCTTCCGCGCACTTGTTTAGCGCTTGCATTGCGTTTCCTTTCAGATACTTGTTATGTTTTTCCTTGTTGGATATTGTCGTACTTTCGTATTTTTCTCGTTGGGTTGTTTATGTGACACTGTTTGTCTTAGTTGAAGCTTCTTTTGGTTTACCATGCGTCTTATTTTCTCGATTTACTATGCTTAGCGTAATCGATTTGCGCAATCCGATTATTGCGTGTCTTACGACCCTCGGTTTACTATATCTAGCGTAACCGGTTTGCACGGCTTACTGCCACACCTGGCGGCGAAGTTTCCCGCGGACGCTGGCTGGACCAGTTTCGTCCGTCGGGTGCGAATCTCTGCCACCCATTCGTGACTCGCTGCCTATCGGCGTGTGCGAGCTGGGCGGCCGTCGCGCCCATCTTCCACTGAGTACGCTGCCTATCGGCGTGTGCACTGTGCATCAGGATGGGCTAGATGTAAACGTAGTCCGCAGTGAGCGTGGTACCTGTCGGTACGCGTGTCACGTTTTGGGTTTTGACTGCCGGGATCGACGGTCCGGTGCGCAGACGCGATCCATCGACGCCCCGCTGCCTATCGGTGTGCGAGGCGTGGAATCGTGCGAGAGCATTGCGCGAAAGACGTGTGGGGTCAGAGGTCTGGTGCGCGGATCCGACTTGTTGGCGTTTCACTACCTCTCGGTGCGCAAAGTGTTGAATCGTGCGAGAGCGTCGCAGGAGGGATGTATAGGGTCAGAGGTCCGGTGCGCGGATCCGACCCGTTGATGTTTCGCTACCTTTCGATGCATGAAGCGTTGGATCGTGCGAGAGCGTCGTACGGAAGATGTGTACCTGTTACCCTCGTTATCCCCCCGAGTTTATTGTGTACTCATAGAGGAGACTAGAAATTATAATACTATAGGATAAAGGTTTCGAAGTGAAATGTAATTCAATTATCATGTCGAAATAGTTAAAAATTACATTCCCAGGCCATTGGCCTTATTTGAAACTTGAAATTGTCTTCGCTAAATCTGAAAATAACATGAAAGCAACAAAACATAGGGAAATCGGGAGCGGGCTTCTATTGGTAGTATTGTCGTAGGTGCTCCGCGTTCCACGTGTGCATGAATACGAGTCCCTTTAGGTTCTCGAGCTCGTACGTGCTATTGTAGATGGCTCGGTGGACACGGTATGGGCCTTCCCAGGTGGGGCCCAGAACTCCCGCCCCTTGCACTTTGGTGTTTTGGAACACCCTTCTAAGGACGAGGCTTCCGTCGGCGAACTTTCGTAGCTTGATCTTGGAATTGTAGTACTTCTCGACCTTTCTCTTCTGTGCGGCAAGGCGGGAGAGTGCGTACGCCCTCTTGTCGTCTATGAGGTCCAGTTCAAGCATGATTGCTTCGTCGTTGGCGGCTTCTTCATACTCCTCGATGCGCAAGGTTGGCAGCTTGGTCTCGACTGGTACGACGGCCTCGACGCCAAATGCGAGAGCAAAAGGGGTTTCGCAGGTCGCGTTTCGCGCGGTGGTTCGATATGCCCACAAGACCATGGGAAGCTCGTCGGCCCAAGCCCCCTGTCTTTCTTCTAGCTTCTTCTTCAGGTTCTCTTTGATTGTCTTTTTGACCGCCTCGACCTGACCATTGGCTTGAGGATGGCGGGGAGAAGAGAAAGTCTTGCTGATGCCCTACTACTCGCACATGTCCCGGAGGCGCGCATTGTGGAATTGCTTTCCGTTGTCGGTCACAATCGGCAGACAATGTTCTTCCAGATGAAGCTCGTCGTGTTCGTCTCGGTGATCTTCGCCAACGGTTCGGCCTCTACCCACTTCGTGAAGTAATCGATAGCCATGATTCCGTGCTTGTACTGCCTCGGGGCCGTAGGTAGCTCACCGATGAGATTGATTCCCCATTTCGCGAAGGGTCGAGGCACAATGATCGGGCACAGCGGGGCCGACGCTTGGCGCGGGACCTGGGCGAACCTTTCGCATTTGTCGCATTTTTTGGCCCATTCGTGGGAGTCCTTTTTCAAGGTAGGCCAAAAATATCCGAGTCTTAGTAGCTTTAGTGCCAAAGATTGTCCGGCGGCATGGTTTCCGCACACGCCTTCGTGCACCTCGCGGAGCGCTTTCTTTGCCTCGACTTCGGTCAGGCATCGGAGAAGGGGCATGGAGTATCCTCTCTTGAACAGGTTGTCTTCCCTCATTGTATATTTCGGCGCCAAGCTTCTTAGCTTTCTGGCCTCTTCTTTGTCCTCGGCGACGACTCCTCGCCTGAGATACTCCAAGAGTGGCGTCATCCATGAGGGGGGCAGAGTTGCGTCGACTACCCCTACGTCCCCCTCCTCATCTATCTCGGACGCAAGGCATTCTAGGGCATCGGCGTCGATGTTCGCCTCTCGGGGAACTTGGACTATCTCGAACCACGACAAGGCCTGCAGATTTTTTTGGGTCTTCGACAGATATGCGATCATGTTAGGCTCGTTGGCTGCGTAGTCCCCCTTGACCTGGTTCACAATCAACTGCGAGTCGCAGTGGATGCGCAGGTTTTGGATTCCTAGCTTGTTTGCCAGTTCCAAGCCAATGATCAGAGCCTCGTACTCTGCCTCGTTGTTGAAATCCTTGAACTCGAACCGCAGGGCGTAGCTCAGTTTTTCCCTATCAGGATATGTGAGCACAACGCCGGCGCCAGCCCCCCGGGCGTTTGACGCGCCATCCACGTGCAAGTCCCAGACCGGCCCTCTCGGGTCGTTGGTCCTCTTCTTCGACAACCCGTCGTGGTTGTTCTCCTTGTCCACCTCGTTCTCATTGCCTTTGCTGCCCTCGTCAGTTGAGGGTGAATTTGTGAATTCGGCTACGAAGTCGGCGAGGGCCTATCCCTTGATGGTAGTTCTCGGCTGAAACTCGACCCCATACTCACCAAACTCTTGGGACTATATGGCCATTCGAGACAAGGTCCCTTTTTGTAGGGCCTTCTCGATGGGGTGTCCCGTACGCACCACAATCTCTCGATCTCCAGGTATCGAGTTTTGGCGTCAAGGAGCGCCTTGCTGACATAATAAACCGGCCACTGCACCTTGTCTTCCTCGCGTATCAGAACCGCGCTCACGGCCCTGTCGGTCACCGCGAGGTAGATATACAAGGTCTCGCCATCTTTGGTTTTGCGAGGAATGGGGGGGGAGCTGAAGTAGGCCTTCATCTCCCAGAACGCCTCCTCATATTCCTCAGTCCACACAAATCCGTCGGTCTTCTTTAGTGCCTTGAAAAATGGTTGGCACCTATCGATTGCCTTGGAAATGAATCGCGTTAGGGCGGCGATCCTTCCCGTCAAACTTTGTACTTCTTTCACTTTCTGTGGCGACCTAAACTCTAAGATTTCCCTAATCTTCTCGGGATTAGCCTCAATCCCGCGGCGGCTCACTGTTGTCGCTGATTTTTGGACAACTATTTAGGAGCCCAGAGTGGTTAGACCCAAGGCCGGACCAAGTGGTCTCACTCCGGCTCGAGCGTGTCGGACTTGGTATCCCAAGTCGTCCCTTAGCTGTGGGTGAAGCTCACCTTGTCTCGATACCTGAAAAGCAAGAAAGAGATTGTGAACTACAAAGGGGAAACAGGGGGGGTACCCCTGTTTACCTCTCCGACGCTCAACATTAGTGGGATTGAGGAGGAGTATAGAGGTTTTAGGGGTGGTGAGAGGCCAAAGATGAGCGAAACGAGCGAAGTACGAGTTCGGCAGCGTTTCGGGACTCAAAAATCGATTACCTGGACTAGGGGAGTGGCCCCTATATTTATAGGCAGCCAAGGGGTGGTTTGAAGACCCCTTGGCCGAGTGAGCAAGTTTGGGTCGGCCATTGGCCGGCTGAAGGGTTGGGTCGGCCAATGGCCGAGTGAGGAGTCTTGGCCGGATGAAGGTTCACTCGGCCATTGGCCGAGTGAACTGCAAGGCCGACTGAAGGGTTCACTCAGCCATTGGCCGAGTGAACTGCTGGAAGGTTCACTCGGCCAATGGCCGAGTGAAATATATGGGCAGCTGGAAGGTTCGCTCGGCCATTGGCCGAGTGAACTGCTGGAAGGTTCATTCGGCCAATGGCCGAGTGAACTGCGTGGGCGGCTGGAAGGTTCACTCGGCCATTGGCCGAGTGAACTGCTGGAAGGTTCACTCGACCAATGGCCGAGTGAACTGCCTGGGCGGCTGGAAGGTTCACTCGGCCATTGGCCGAGTGAACTGCTGGAAGGTTCACTCGGCCATTGGCCGAGTGAACTGCTGGAATTTTATTGAAAATTCTTAATGGGCCTTTCTCATGTTTTCATGAACAAATGAAGAAGCTTCTAGAAGCTCCTTCTAGATGAGAAATAGGCGCCCAACATACCCATAGGAAGAGAGCATATTTTGTGTATAAATGTATCAAGATACTTGGCAAACGAAAAAGAGGAAACAAAATTCCTATACATGGCATGGGAAATTTCGGCCAAGTAGAGAAAAAGGTGTTGTCGGCCCGTTCCGGGTCGACAGCGCCCGCGCGCGCCCGCGGGGTCCCATGGCCGAGAGGCCAAAGACCGGCCTCATGAGCTCGACCTCGGCCTCATGAGCTCGACCTCCACTCGGCCTCATGAGCTCGACCTCGGCCTCATGAGCTCGACCTCCTCTCGGCCTCATGAGCTCGACCTCTACTCGGCCTCACGAGCTCAACCTCCACTCGGCCTCATGAGCTCGACCTCCAATCAGCCTCATGAGCTCGAACTCGGCCTCATGACCTCGACCTCGGCCTCGTGAGCTCGACTTCCACTCGGCCTCATGAGCTCGACCTCGGCCTCATGAGCTCAACTTCCACTCGGCCTCATGAGCTCGACCTCAGCCTCATGAGCTCGACCTCCACTCGGCTTCATGAGCTCGACCTCCACTCGGCCTCATGAGCTTAACCTCCACTCGGCCTCATGAGCTCGACCTCGGCCTCATGAGCTCGACTTCCTCTCGGCCTCATGAGCTCGACCTCTACTCGGCCTCACGAGCTCAACCTCCACTCGGCCTCATGAGCTCGACCTCCACTCGGCCTCATGAGCTCGAACTCGGCCTCATGAGCTCGACCTCGGCCTCATGAGCTCGACTTCCACTCGGCCTCATGAGCTCGACCTCGGCCTCGTGAGCTCAACTTCTACTCGGCCTCATGAGCTCGACCTCGGCCTCATGAGCTCGACCTCCACTCGGCTTCATGAGCTCGACCTCTACTCGGCATCATGAGCTCAACCTCCACTCGGCCTCGTGAGCTCGACCTCCACGTCTCAGAGGCGTCCCTCGCCTCCAGGGCCGCCTCAGAGGCGTCCCTCGCCTCCATGGCCGCCTCAGAGGCATCCCTCGCCTCCATGACCGTCTCAGAGGAGTCCCTCGCCTCCATGGCCGCCTCAGAGGCGTCCCTCGCCTCCATGGCCGCCTCAGAGGCGTCCCTCGCCCCCATGGGCGCCTCAGAGGCGTCCCTCGCTTCCATGGCCGCCTCAGAGGCGTCCCTCGCCTCCATGGCCGCCTCAGAAGCGTCCCTTGCCTCCATGGCCGCCTCAGAGGCATCCCCTGCCTCCATGGCCGTCTCAGAGGCGTCCCCTGCCTCCATGGCCGCCTCAGAGGCGTCCCCTGCCTCCATGGCTGCCTCAGAGGTGTCCCTCGGCCAAGGGTATGCCCCTAAAGCCCCTTTGGTCGCCTATAAATACCGGGGTACCCCCCCGGTCCAGGTAATCCGAATTTGAGTACTGAAACGCTGTCGAACTCTTATCTCGCTCGTTTCTCTCAAGTCTCGACCCCTAAACACTTAAACCCTCTACAAACCACCTCAATCCTACTAATGTTGAGCATCGGAGAGGAAAACAGGGGCAACCCACCTATTTTCCCTTTGTAGTTCACACCTTCTTGCTTGCTTTTCAGGTGCCTGGACGAAATAGACATCACTAATAGCTAAGGGACGACTTGAGATATCAAGTCCGACACGCTCATGTTAAGACGAGACCACTTGGTCCGGCCTTGGGTCTAACCGCCTTTGACTCCTAAATCGTTGTCCGAAAACCTGCGACAACATTTTGGCCCTAGAAGGAGGGGCATCTCTCGACCAAAGGCTCAACTCTCGAAGGGATGCGCTCCCCGCCGAAACTCTAGGCCGGCCTCAGGCCAACGTCGTGGACCAAGCGTCCAATGAGCGCCAACCCGCAACTCCTGTGGCCCTGCTAACGGGCTTGACATGGTCACGATGATTCAGAGCCTCCAAAACCAAATCATCGAGATGAGGGAGTCAGGGAGACAAAGGCCTTACTGGGGGATCGAGGAGTCATACTCTCCATTCGCCGCTCAAATCCTCATGCAGCCTTGCGTGGGGAACTTCAAATTGCCGTCCATCCCTCCCTATGATGGACGGACTGACCCAAACTTCCACATCCAACACTACGAGACGTGGATGACAATGCAAGGGCAGACGGACGCCACTCTCTGTCAAGCCTTTAGCCTGACCCTCACAGGGTCGGGCTTTGAGTGGTTCCGAAGTTTGAGACCTGGGAGCATCCCGTCCTTCCGGGCCTTGCGAGAGGCTTTCCTTGCCCACTTCACCACGCTCATGACACAAAAGAAGTCGAAGACCCACCTCCTCTCCATTCGGCAAGGGAGAGACGAGACGTTGAGACAGTACCTCGCTCGCTTCACCGAGGAGTCTCATAAGGTCGAGGGGTTCGACGACAAGGACGCCATCATGGCGATCACCGAGGGAGTTCGCACGAGCGACTTCCTCAAGTCTATCGTTGGGAAAGTCCCGCGGGACATGGCAGAGCTAATGTCGAGGGCCCGCACATATATGGGAATCGAGGATTATCTTGATGGCCGCGACGGCCGGAAGTCAGGGGGACAAGGTAGTCGCCCCCGCGACGACCAAGACGAAGATCGTCCCGACCCCAGAAGGAAGAGGAACAAGGGAGGCCAGGCCCCTAACGGTCGCTCCATCCCCGGGCCGAGATCGTCACACATCGATAGCTTCCGAAAGTTGTCGACGTTCACCCCTCTGGACACCCCGCAAGAGCGGATCCTAGCTTTGCACCGCGACAAGCTAAGAAGTCCGACTCCTCTCACAAAGGATCCTGCGAAGAGGGATCGGAAAAAGTTCTGTGAGTACCACCAAGATCATGGGCATCTGACGTCCGAATGTTATCAACTCAAGCGTCAGATCGACGCCCTAATTCAAGACGGGAAGTTAAAAGAGTATGTCTTGAGAACGGTCGGGACGGCCGCCGCGCACGGAGAACGCCCACGGCAAGAAAGGAAGGGTCCGGCGACCGTCACAAACCAAGTGGCGAACCAACGATCGGAGAGCTCACAACTGCACGTCGTGGGCTAAATCATGGGCGGCCCAGAGTTCGGGGACTCGAGCACGCAAAGGAAGAAGTACGTGCGAGAAGTCTCCCAGGGGAAGGTAGAGCACTACATCAACCTCACATGCGAGGCTCCTTCCCCGGCCCCGTTCGAATCGATGTTCTTCACCGGCCAAGAGGCGGCACGAGTTCTCCACCCGCACAATGACGCAATAGTCGCCTCGGCCCCGGTCGCCAACAATCTCGTCCGAAGAATCCTGATTGATAACGGAAGCTCTGCCGACATTATCTTCAAATCAGCGTTGGACAGGATGAAGCTGACCGGACTGAGACCGACCCCAATCTCAACCCCACTCTTTGGCTTCTCCGGGGAGAGGGTCATGACGGAGGACACTATCGACCTCACGGTCACCTTTGGGACGCCGGGGGGGGAGGTCGAGGTCACTCGCATCGTATCATTCTTGGTCGTGGACTAACCCTCGGCGTACAACATCATCATCAGTCGCCCAACTCTCAATTGGATGAAGGCCATTACGTCCACCTACCACTTGATGATGAAGTTTCTGACTGACAAGGGAATTGCCATAATGTTGGGAGACCAATCGATGGCAGGGATGTGCTACATCCAGGGCGTGGACGAGAAAGTCAAGGGAAAGATGGTGAGCACCATCTTCCAACTCGAAAACAAGGTCGAACCTCGGCTACCCACAGAAGCCCACTCCCGTCTTCTTTATGCCTGATTGTTGTCATTTTATTTCCGGTTTTAAGACTATTTCAAATAAGGCCAATTACCTGGGAATGTAATTTTTTTTTACTATTTTGACGTGGTAATCAGGTTGCATTTTCACATCGAAACCGTTATCCAATTGCATTATAATTTCCAGTCTCCTCTACGAGTACGCAAGAAACTCGGGGGGCTAATGGGGATCAATAACCAATCAACTAAACAACTCAAAAAGAAAAAAAAAGTAAAAACATAACAAAGTCTCATGGGGCCGATGGTTAGGCCGGAGGTCCCAGAGAGAGACGGTCTACATTTCTCCTAGAGTTGAGTTTACTCCTCGAGTCGAGTACCGAGTCCATGAGTCGACTACCTACTCCTCGTGCCGACTCTAGATTTCTCCTCGAGTTGAGTTTACTCCTCGAGTCGAGTACCGAGTCCACGAGTCGACTAGCTACTCCTCGTGCCGACTCTACATTTCTCCTCGGGTTGAGTTCACTCCTCGAGTCGAGTACCGAGTCCACGAGTCGACTAGCTACTCCTCGTGCCGACTCTACATTTCTCCTCGGGTTGAGTTCACTCCTTGAGTCGAGTACCGAGTCCACGAGTCGACTAGCTACTCCTCGGGCCGACTCTACATTTCTCCTCGAGTTGAGTTCACTCCTCGAGTCGAGTACCGAGTCCACGAGTCGACTAGCTACTCCTCGTGCCGACTCTACATTTCTCCTCGAGTTGAGTTCACTCCTCGAGTCGAGTACCGAGTCCACGAGTCAACTAGCTACTCCTCGTGCCGACTCTACATTTCTCCTCGGGTTGAGTTCACTCCTCGAGTCGAGTACCGAGTCCTAGAGTCGACTAGCTACTCCTCGTGCCAACTCTACATTTCTCCTCGAGTTGAGTTCGCTCCTCGAGTCGAGTACCGAGTCCACGAGCCGACTAGCTACTCCTCTTGCCGACTCTACATTACTCCTCGAGTCAAGTACCGAGTTCATGAGTCGACTAGCTACTCCTCGTTCCGACTCTACATTTCTCCTCGAGTTGAGTTCACTCCTGGAGTCGAGTACCGAGTCCACGAGTCGACTAGCTACTCCTCGTGCCGACTCTACATTTCTCCTCGAGTTGAGTTTACTTCTCGAGTCGAGTACCGAGTCCACGAGTCGACTAGCTACTCCTCGTGCCAACTCTACATTTCTCCTCGGGTTAAGTTCACTCCTCGAGTATTGTACCGAGTCCACGAGTCGACTAGCTACTCCTCGTGCCGACTCTATATTTCTCCTCGAGTTGAGTTTACTCCTCGAGTCGAGTACCGAGTCCAAGAGTCGACTAGCTACTCCTCGTGCCGACTCTACATTTCTCCTCGGGTTGAGTTCACTCCTCGAGTCGAGTACCGAGTCCACGAGTCGACTAGCTACTCCTCGTGCCGACTCTACATTTCTCCTCGAGTTGAGTTCACTCCTCGAGTCGAGTACCGAGTCCACGGGTCAACTAGCTACTCCTCGTGCCGACTCTACATTTCTCCTCGGGTTGAGTTCACTCCTCGAGTCGAGTACCGAGTCCACGAGTCAACTAGCTACTCCTCGTGCCGACTCTACATTTCTCCTCGGGTTGAGTTCACTCCTCGAGTCGAGTACCGAGTCCTAGAGTCGACTAGCTACTCCTCGTGCCGACTCTACATTTCTCCTCGAGTTGAGTTCACTCCTCGAGTCGAGTACCGAGTCCACGAGTCAACTAGCTACTCCTCTTGCCGACTCTACATTACTCCTCGAGTTGAGTTCACTCCTCGAGTCGAGTACCGAGTCCACGAGTCGACTAGCTACTCCTCGTACCGACTCTAAATTTCTCCTCGGGTTGAGTTCACTCCTCGAGTCGAGTACCGAGTCCACGAGTTGACTAGCTACTCCTCGTGCCGACTCTACATTTTGCCTCGAGTTGAATTCACTCCTCGAGTCGAGTACCGAGTCCACGAGTCGACTAGCTACTCCTCGTGCCGACTCTACATTTCTCCTCGGGTTGAGTTCACTCCTCGAGTAGAGTACCGAGTCCACGAGTCGACTAGCTACACCTCGTGCCGACTCTACATTTCTCCTCGAGTTGAGTTCACTCCTTGAGTCGAGTACCGAGTCCACGAGTCGACTAGCTACTCCTCGGGCCGACTCTACATTTCTCCTCGAGTTCAGTTCACTCCTCGAGTCTAGTACCGAGTCCACGAGTCGACTAGCTACTCCTCGTGCCGACTCTACATTTCTCCTCGAGTTGAGTTCACTCCTCGAGTCGAGTACCGAGTCCACGAGTCAACTAGCTACTCCTCGTGCCGACCCTACATTTCTCCTCGGGTTGAGTTCACTCCTCGAGTCGAGTACCGAGTCCTAGAGTCGACTAGCTACTCCTCGTGCCGACTCTACATTTCTCCTCGAGTTGGGTTCACTCCTCGAGTCGAGTACCGAGTGCACGAGCCGACTAGCTACTCCTCGTGCCGACTCTACATTACTCCTCGAGTCAAGTACCGAGTTCACGAGTCGACTAGCTACTCCTCGCTCCGACTCTACATTTCTCCTCGAGTTGAGTTCACTCCTCGAGTCGAGTACCGAGTCCACGAGTCGACTAGCTACTCCTCGTGCCGACTCTACATTTCTCCTCGAGTTGAGTTTACTTCTCGAGTCGAGTACCGAATCCACGAGTCGACTAGCTACTCCTCGTGCCGACTCTACATTTCTCCTCGGGTTGAGTTCACTCCTCGAGTCGAGTACCGAGTCCACGAGTTGACTAGCTACTCCTCGTGCCGACTCTACATTTTGCCTCGAGTTGAATTCACTTCTCGAGTCGAGTACCGAGTCCACGAGTCGACTAGCTACTCCTCGTGCCGACTCTACATTTCTCCTCAGGTTGAGTTCACTCCTCGAGTCGAGTACCGAGCCCACGAGTCGACTAGCTACTCCTCGTGCCGACTCTACATTTCTCCTCGAGTTGAGTTTACTTCTCGAGTCGAGTACCGAGTCCACGAGTCGACTAGCTACTCGTCGTGCCGACTCTACATTTCTCCTCGGGTTGAGTTCACTCCTTGAGTCGAGTACCGAGTCCACGAGTCGACTAGCTACTCCACGTGCCGACTCTACATTTCTCATCGAGTTGAGTTCACTCCTTGAGTCGAGTACCGAGTCCACGAGTCGACTAGCTACTCCTCGGGCCGACTCTATATTTCTCCTCGAGTTGAGTTCACTCCTAGAGTCGAGTACCGAGTCCATGAGTCGACTAGCTACTCCTCGTGCCGACTCTACATTTCTCCTCGAGTTGAGTTCACTCCTCGATTCGAGTACCGAGTCCACGAGTCAACTAGCTACTCCTCGTGCCGACTCTACATTTCTCCTCGGGTTGAGTTCACTCCTCGAGTCGAGTACCGAGTCCTAGAGTCGACTAGCTACTCCTCGTGCCGACTCTACATTTCTCCTCGAGTTGAGTTCACTCCTTGAGTCGAGTACCGAGTCCACGAGTCGACTAGCTACTCCTCGGGCCGACTCTACATTTCTCCGCGAGTTCAGTTCACTCCTCGAGTCTAGTACCGAGTCCACGAGTCGACTAGCTACTTCTCGTGCCGACTCTACATTTCTCCTCGAGTTGAGTTCACTCCTCGAGTCGAGTACCATGTCCACGAGTCAACTAGCTACTCCTCGTGCCGACCCTACATTTCTCCTCGGGTTGAGTTCACTCCTCGAGTCGAGTACCGAGTCCTAGAGTCGACTAGCTACTCCTCGTGCCGACTCTACATTTCTCCTCGAGTTGGGTTCACTCCTCGAGTCGAGTACCGAGTGCACGAGCCGACTAGCTACTCCTCGTGCCGACTCTACATTACTCCTCGAGTCAAGTACCGAGTTCACGAGTCGACTAGCTACTCCTCGTTCCGACTCTACATTTCTCCTCGAGTTGAGTTCACTCCTCGAGTCGAGTACCGAGTCCACGAGTCGACTAGCTACTCCTCGTGCCGACTCTACATTTCTCCTCGTGTTGAGTTTACTTCTCGAGTCGAGTACCGAATCCACGAGTCGACTAGCTACTCCTCGTGCCGACTCTACATTTCTCCTCGGGTTGAGTTCACTCCTCGAGTCGAGTACCGAGTCCACGAGTTGACTAGCTACTCCTCCAGCCGACTCTACATTTTGCCTCGAGTTGAATTCACTTCTCGAGTCGAGTGCCGAGTCAACGAGTCGACTAGCTACTCCTCGTGCCGACTCTACATTTCTCCTCGGGTTGAGTTCACTCCTCGAGTCGAGTACCGAGTCCACGAGTCGACTAGCTACTCCTCGTGCCGACTCTACATTTCTCCTCGAGTTGAGTTTACTCCTCGAGTCGAGTACCGAGTCCACGAGTCGACTAGCTACTCCTCGTGCCGACTCTACATTTCTCCTCGAGATGAGTTCACTCCTTGAGTCGAGTACCGAGTCCACGAGTCGACTAGCTACTCCACGTGCCGACTCTACATTTCTCATCGAGTTGAGTTTACTCCTTGAGTCGAGTACCGAGTCCACGAGTCGACTAGCTACTCCTCGGGCCGACTCTATATTTCTCCTCGAGTTGAGTTCACTCCTCGAGTCGAGTACCGAGTCAACGAGTCGACTAGCTACTCCTCGTGCCGACTCTACATTTCTCCTCGAGTTGAGTTCACTCCTCGATTCGAGTACCGAGTCCACGAGTCAACTAGCTACTCCTCGTGCCGACTCTACATTTCTCCTCGGGTTGAGTTCACTCCTCGAGTCGAGTACCGAGTCCTAGAGTCGACTAGCTACTCCTCGTGCCGACTCTACATTTCTCCTCGAGTTGAGTTCACTCCTCGACTCGAGTACCGAGTCCACGAGCCGACTAGCTACTCCTCGTGCGGACTCTACATTACTCCTCGAGTCAAGTACCGAGTTCACGAGTCGACTAGCTACTCCTCGTTCCGACTCTACATTTCTCCTCGAGTTGAGTTCACTCCTCGAGTCGAGTACCGAGTCCACGAGTCGACTAACTACTCCTCGTGCCGACTCTACATTTCTCCTCGAGTTGAGTTTACTTCTCGAGTCGAGTACCGAGTCCACGAGTCGACTAGCTACTTCTCGTGCCGACTCTACATTTCTCCTCGGGTTGAGTTCACTCCTCGAGTCGAGTACCGAGTCCACGAGTCAACTAGCTACTCCTCGTGCCGACTCTACATTTCTCCTCGAGTTGAGTTTACTCCTCGAGCCGAGTACCGAGTCCACGAGTCGACTAGCTACTCCTCGTGCCGACTCTACA
Organism: Urtica dioica subsp. dioica; assembly: GCF_054948205.1. Classification (NCBI taxonomy): domain Eukaryota; kingdom Viridiplantae; phylum Streptophyta; class Magnoliopsida; order Rosales; family Urticaceae; genus Urtica; species Urtica dioica. The sequence continues at coordinate 11,200,935 of NC_142757.1, read as the reverse complement.
TTTCTCCTCGGGTTGAGTTCACTCCTCGAGTCGAGTACCGAGTCCACGAGTCGACTAGCTACTCCTCGTGCCGACTCTACATTTCTCCTCGACTTGAGTTCACTCCTCGAGTCGAGTACCGAGTCCACGAGTCAACTAGCTACTCCTCGTGCCGACTCTACATTTCTCCTCGGGTTGAGTTCACTCCTCGAGTCGAGTACCGAGTCCTAGAGTCGACTAGCTACTCCTCGTGCCGACTCTACATTTCTCCTCGAGTTGAGTTCACTCCTCGAGTCGAGTACCGAGTCTACGAGCCGACTAGCTACTCCTCGCGCCGACTCTACATTACTCCTCGAGTCAAGTACCGAGTTCACGAGTCGACTAGCTACTCCTCGTTCCGACTCTACATTTCTCCTCGAGTTGAGTTCACTCCTCGAGTCGAGTACCGAGTCCACGAGTCGACTAGCTACTCCTCGTGCCGACTCTACATTTCTCCTCGGGTTGAGTTCACTCCTTGAGTCGAGTACCGAGTCCACGAGTCGACTAGCTACTCCTCGGGCTGACTCTACATTTCTCCTCGAGTTGAGTTCACTCCTCGAGTCGAGTACCGAGTCCACGAGTCGACTAGCTACTCCTCGGGCCGACTCTACATTTCTCCTCGAGTTGAGTTCACTCCTCGAGTCGAGTACCGAGTCCACGAGTCGACTAGCTACTCCTCGTGCCGACTCTACATTTCTCCTCGAGTTGAGTTCACTCCTCGAGTCGAGTACCGAGTCCACGAGTCGACTAGCTACTCCTCGTGGCGACTCTATATTTCTCCTCGGGTTGAGTTCACTCCTCGAGTCGAGTACCGAGTCCACGAGTTGACTAGCTACTCCTCGTGCCGACTCTACATTTTGCCTCGAGTTGAATTCACTTCTCGAGTCGAGTACCGAGTCCATGAGTCGACTAGCTACTCCTCGTGCCGACTCTACATTTCTCCTCGGGTTGAGTTCACTCCTCGAGTCGAGTACCGAGTCCATGAGTCGACTAGCTACTCCTCGTGCCGACTCTACATTTCTCCTCGAGTTGAGTTTACTTCTCGAGTCGAGTACCGAGTCCACGAGTCGACTAGCTACTCGTCGTGCTGACTCTACATTTCTCCTCGGGTTGAGTTCACTCCTTGAGTCGAGTACCGAGTCCACGAGTCGACTAGCTACTCCACGTGCCGACTCTACATTTCTCCTCGAGTTGAGTTCACTCCTTGAGTCGAGTACCGAGTCCACGAGTCGACTAGCTACTCCTCGGGCCGACTCTACATTTCTCCTCGAGTTGAGTTCACTCCTCGAGTCGAGTACCGAGTCCACGAGTCGACTAGCTACTCCTCGTGCCGACTCTACATTTCTCCTCGAGTTGAGTTTACTTCTCGAGTCGAGTACCGAGTCCACGAGTCGACTAGCTACTCGTCGTGCCGACTCTACATTTCTCCTCGGGTTGAGTTCACTCCTTGAGTCGAGTACCGAGTCCACGAGTCGACTAGCTACTCCACGTGCCGACTCTACATTTCTCCTCGAGTTGAGTTCACTCCTTGAGTCGAGTACCGAGTCCACGAGTCGACTAGCTACTCCTCGGGCCGACTCTACATTTCTCCTCGAGTTGAGTTCACTCCTCGAGTCGAGTACCGAGTCCACGAGTCGACTAGCTACTCCTCGTGCCGACTCTACATTTCTCCTCGAGTTGAGTTCACTCCTCGAGTCGAGTACCGAGTCCACGAGTCAACTAGCTACTCCTCGTGCCGACTCTACATTTCTCCTCGGGTTGAGTTCACTCCTCGAGTCGAGTACCGAGTCCTAGAGTCGACTAGCTACTCCTCGTGCCGACTCTACATTTCTCCTCGAGTTGAGTTCACTCCTCGAGTCGAGTACCGAGTCCACGAGCCGACAAGCTACTCCTCGTGCGGACTCTACATTACTCCTCGAGTCAAGTACCGAGTTCACGAGTCGACTAGCTACTCCTCGTTCCGACTCTACATTTCTCCTCGAGTTGAGTTCACTCCTCGAGTCGAGTACCGAGTCCACGAGTCGACTAACTACTCCTCGTGCCGACTCTACATTTCTCCTCGAGTTGAGTTTACTTCTCGAGTCGAGTACCGAGTCCACGAGTCGACTAGCTACTTCTCGTGCCGACTCTACATTTCTCCTCGGGTTGAGTTCACTCCTTGAGTCGAGTACCGAGTCCACGAGTCGACTAGCTACTCCTCGTTCCGACTCTACATTTCTCCTCGGGTTGAGTTCACTCCTTGAGTCGAGTACCGAGTCCACGAGTCGACTAGCTACTCCACGTGCCGACTCTACATTTCTCATCGAGTTGAGTTCACTCCTTGAGTCGAGTACCGAGTCCACGAGTCGACTAGCTACTCCTCGGGCCGACTCTATATTTCTCCTCGAGTTGAGTTCACTCCTCGAGTCGAGTACCGAGTCCACGAGTCGACTAGCTACTCCTCGTGCCGACTCTACATTTCTCCTCGAGTTGAGTTCACTCCTCGATTCGAGTACCGAGTCCACGAGTCAACTAGCTACTCCTCGTGCCGACTCTACATTTCTCCTCGGGTTGAGTTCACTCCTCGAGTCGAGTACCGAGTCCTAGAGTCGACTAGCTACTCCTCCTGCCGACTCTACATTTCTCCTCGGGTTGAGTTCACTCCTCGAGTCGAGTACCGAGTCCACGAGTTGACTAGCTACTCCTCGTGCCGACTCTACATTTTGCCTCGAGTTGAATTCACTTCTCGAGTCGAGTACCGAGTCCACGAGTCGACTAGCTACTCCTCGTGCCGACTCTACATTTCTCCTCGGGTTGAGTTCACTCCTCCAGTCGAGTACCGAGTCCACGAGTTGACTAGCTACTCCTCGTGCCGACTCTACATTTTGCCTCGAGTTGAATTCACTTCTCGAGTCGAGTACCGAGTCCACGAGTCGACTAGCTACTCCTCGGGCTGACTCTACATTTCTCCTCGAGTTGAGTTCACTCCTCGAGTCGAGTACCGAGTCCACGAGTCGACTAGCTACTCCTCGGGCCGACTCTACATTTCTCCTCGAGTTGAGTTCACTCCTTGAGTCGAGTACCGAGTCCACGAGTCGACTAGCTACTCCTCGTGCCGACTCTACATTTCTCCTCGAGTTGAGTTCACTCCTCGACTCGAGTACCGAGTCCACGAGTCGACTAGCTACTCCTCGTGCCGACTCTACATTTCTCCTCGGGTTGAGTTCACTCCTCGAGTCGAGTACCGAGTCCACGAGTTGACTAGCTACTCCTCGTGCCGACTCTACATTTTGCCTCGAGTTGAATTCACTTCTCGAGTCGAGTACCGAGTCCACGAGTCGACTAGCTACTCCTCGTGCCGACTCTACATTTCTCCTCGGGTTGAGTTCACTCCTCGAGTCGAGTACCGAGTCCACGAGTTGACTAGCTACTCCTCGTGCCGACTCTACATTTTGCCTCGAGTTGAATTCACTTCTCGAGTCGAGTACCGAGTCCACGAGTCGACTAGCTACTCCTCGTGCCGACTCTACATTTCTCCTCGGGTTGAGTTCACTCCTCGAGTCAAGTACCGAGTCCACGAGTCGACTAGCTACTCCTCGTGCCGACTCTACATTTCTCCTCGAGTTGAGTTTACTTCTCGAGTCGAGTACCGAGTCCACGAGTCGACTAGCTACTCGTCGTGCCGACTCTACATTTCTCCTCGGGTTGAGTTCACTCCTTGAGTCGAGTACCGAGTCCACGAGTCGACTAGCTACTCCACGTGCCGACTCTACATTTCTCCTCGAGTTGAGTTCACTCCTTGAGTCGAGTACCGAGTCCACGAGTCGACTAGCTACTCCTCGGGCCAACTCTACATTTCTCCTCGATTTGAGTTCACTCCTCGAGTCGAGTACCGAGTCCACGAGTCGACTAGCTACTCCTCGTGCCGACTCTACATTTCTTTTCGAGTTGAGTTCACTCCTCGAGTCGAGTACCGAGTCCACGAGTCAACTAGCTACTCCTCGTGCCGACTCTACATTTCTCCTCGGGTTGAGTTCACTCCTCGAGTCGAGTACCGAGTCCTAGAGTCGACTAGCTACTCCTCGTGCCGACTCTACATTTCTCCTCGAGTTGAGTTCACTCCTCGAGTCGAGTACCGAGTCCACGAGTCGACTAGCTACTCCTCGTGCCGACTTTACATTTCTCCTCGGGTTTAGTTCACTCCTCGAGTCGAGTACCGAGTCCACGAGTTGACTAGCTACTCCTCGTGCCGACTCTACATTTTGCCTCGAGTTGAATTCACTTCTCGAGTCGAGTACCGAGTCCACGAGTCGACTAGCTACTCCTCGTGCCGACTCTACATTTCTCCTCGGGTTGAGTTCACTCCTCGAGTCGAGTACCGAGTCCACGAGTTGACTAGCTACTCCTCGTGCCGACTCTACATTTTGCCTCGAGTTGAATTCACTTCTCGAGTCGAGTACCGAGTCCACGAGTCGACTAGCTACTCCTCGTGCCGACTCTACATTTCTCCTCGGGTTGAGTTCACTCCTCGAGTCGAGTACCGAGTCCACGAGTCGACTAGCTACTCCTCGTGCCGACTCTACATTTCTCCTCGAGTTGAGTTTACTTCTCGAGTCGAGTACCGAGTCCACGAGTCGACTAGCTACTTCTCGTGCCGACTCTACATTTCTCCTCGGGTTGAGTTCACTCCTTGAGTCGAGTACCGAGTCCACGAGTCGACTAGCTACTCCTCGTTCCGACTCTACATTTCTCCTCGGGTTGAGTTCACTCCTTGAGTCGAGTACCGAGTCCACGAGTCGACTAGCTACTCCACGTGCCGACTCTACATTTCTCATCGAGTTGAGTTCACTCCTTGAGTCGAGTACCGAGTCCACGAGTCGACTAGCTACTCCTCGGGCCGACTCTATATTTCTCCTCGAGTTGAGTTCACTCCTCGAGTCGAGTACCGAGTCCACGAGTCGACTAGCTACTCCTCGTGCGGACTCTACATTTCTCCTCGAGTTGAGTTCACTCCTCGATTCGAGTACCGAGTCCACGAGTCAACTAGCTACTCCTCGTGCCGACTCTACATTTCTCCTCGGGTTGAGTTCACTCCTCGAGTCGAGTACCGAGTCCTAGAGTCGACTAGCTACTCCTCGTGCCGACTCTACATTTCTCCTCGGGTTGAGTTCACTCCTCGAGTCGAGTACCGAGTCCACGAGATGACTAGCTACTCCTCGTGCCGACTCTACATTTTGCCTCGAGTTGAATTCACTTCTCGAGTCGAGTACCGAGTCCACGAGTCGACTAGCTACTCCTCGTGCCGACTCTACATTTCTCCTCGGGTTGAGTTCACTCCTCCAGTCGAGTACCGAGTCCACGAGTTGACTAGCTACTCCTCGTGCCGACTCTACATTTTGCCTCGAGTTGAATTCACTTCTCGAGTCGAGTACCGAGTCCACGAGTCGACTAGCTACTCCTCGGGCTGACTCTACATTTCTCCTCGAGTTGAGTTCACTCCTCGAGTCGAGTACCGAGTCCACGAGTCGACTAGCTACTCCTCGGGCCGACTCTACATTTCTCCTCGAGTTGAGTTCACTCCTTGAGTCGAGTACCGAGTCCACGAGTCGACTAGCTACTCCTCGTGCCGACTCTACATTTCTCTTCGAGTTGAGTTCACTCCTCGAGTCGAGTACCGAGTCCACGAGTCGACTAGCTACTCCTCGTGCCGACTCTACATTTCTCCTCGGGTTGAGTTCACTCCTCGAGTCGAGTACCGAGTCCACGAGTTGACTAGCTACTCCTCGTGCCGACTCTACATTTTGCCTCGAGTTGAATTCACTTCTCGAGTCGAGTACCGAGTCCACGAGTCGACTAGCTACTCCTCGTGCCGACTCTACATTTCTCCTCGGGTTGAGTTCACTCCTCGAGTCGAGTACCGAGTCCACGAGTTGACTAGCTACTCCTCGTGCCGACTCTACATTTTGCCTCGAGTTGAATTCACTTCTCGAGTCGAGTACCGAGTCCACGAGTCGACTAGCTACTCCTCGTGCCGACTCTACATTTCTCCTCGGGTTGAGTTCACTCCTCGAGTCAAGTACCGAGTCCACGAGTCGACTAGCTACTCCTCGTGCCGACTCTACATTTCTCCTCGAGTTGAGTTTACTTCTCGAGTCGAGTACCGAGTCCACGAGTCGACTAGCTACTCGTCGTGCCGACTCTACATTTCTCCTCGGGTTGAGTTCACTCCTTGAGTCGAGTACCGAGTCCACGAGTCGACTAGCTACTCCACGTGCCGACTCTACATTTCTCCTCGAGTTGAGTTCACTCCTTGAGTCGAGTACCGAGTCCACGAGTCGACTAGCTACTCCTCGGGCCGACTCTACATTTCTCCTCGAGTTGAGTTTACTTCTCGAGTCGAGTACCGAGTCCACGAGTCGACTAGCTACTCCTCGTGCCGACTCTACATTTCTTTTCGAGTTGAGTTCACTCCTCGAGTCGAGTACCGAGTCCACGAGTCAACTAGCTACTCCTCGTGCCGACTCTACATTTCTCCTCGGGTTGAGTTCACTCCTCGAGTCGAGTACCGAGTCCTAGAGTCGACTAGCTACTCCTCGTGCCGACTCTACATTTCTCCTCGAGTTGAGTTCACTCCTCGAGTCGAGTACCGAGTCCACGAGTCGACTAGCTACTCCTCGTGCTGACTCTACATTTCTCCTCGGGTTTAGTTCACTCCTCGAGTCGAGTACCGAGTCCACGAGTTGACTAGCTACTCCTCGTGCCGACTCTACATTTTGCCTCGAGTTGAATTCACTTCTCGAGTCGAGTACCGAGTCCACGAGTCGACTAGCTACTCCTCGTGCCGACTCTACATTTCTCCTCGGGTTGAGTTCACTCCTCGAGTCGAGTACCGAGTCCTAGAGTCGACTAGCTACTCCTCGTGCCGACTCTACATTTCTCCTCGAGTTGAGTTCACTCCTCGAGTCGAGTACCGAGTCCACGAGTCGACTAGCTACTCCTCGTGCCGACTTTACATTTCTCCTCGGGTTTAGTTCACTCCTCGAGTCGAGTACCGAGTCCACGAGTTGACTAGCTACTCCTCGTGCCGACTCTACATTTTGCCTCGAGTTGAATTCACTTCTCGAGTCGAGTACCGAGTCCACGAGTCGACTAGCTACTCCTCGTGCCGACTCTACATTTCTCCTCGGGTTGAGTTCACTCCTCGAGTCGAGTACCGAGTCCACGAGTTGACTAGCTACTCCTCGTGCCGACTCTACATTTTGCCTCGAGTTGAATTCACTTCTCGAGTCGAGTACCGAGTCCACGAGTCGACTAGCTACTCCTCGTGCCGACTCTACATTTCTCCTCGGGTTGAGTTCACTCCTCGAGTCGAGTACCGAGTCCACGAGTCGACTAGCTACTCCTCGTGCCGACTCTACATTTCTCCTCGAGTTGAGTTTACTTCTCGAGTCGAGTACCGAGTCCACGAGTCGACTAGCTACTTCTCGTGCCGACTCTACATTTCTCCTCGGGTTGAGTTCACTCCTTGAGTCGAGTACCGAGTCCACGAGTCGACTAGCTACTCCTCGTTCCGACTCTACATTTCTCCTCGGGTTGAGTTCACTCCTTGAGTCGAGTACCGAGTCCACGAGTCGACTAGCTACTCCACGTGCCGACTCTACATTTCTCATCGAGTTGAGTTCACTCCTTGAGTCGAGTACCGAGTCCACGAGTCGACTAGCTACTCCTCGGGCCGACTCTATATTTCTCCTCGAGTTGAGTTCACTCCTCGAGTCGAGTACCGAGTCCACGAGTCGACTAGCTACTCCTCGTGCGGACTCTACATTTCTCCTCGAGTTGAGTTCACTCCTCGATTCGAGTACCGAGTCCACGAGTCAACTAGCTACTCCTCGTGCCGACTCTACATTTCTCCTCGGGTTGAGTTCACTCCTCGAGTCGAGTACCGAGTCCTAGAGTCGACTAGCTACTCCTCGTGCCGACTCTACATTTCTCCTCGGGTTGAGTTCACTCCTCGAGTCGAGTACCGAGTCCACGAGATGACTAGCTACTCCTCGTGCCGACTCTACATTTTGCCTCGAGTTGAATTCACTTCTCGAGTCGAGTACCGAGTCCACGAGTCGACTAGCTACTCCTCGTGCCGACTCTACATTTCTCCTCGGGTTGAGTTCACTCCTCCAGTCGAGTACCGAGTCCACGAGTTGACTAGCTACTCCTCGTGCCGACTCTACATTTTGCCTCGAGTTGAATTCACTTCTCGAGTCGAGTACCGAGTCCACGAGTCGACTAGCTACTCCTCGGGCTGACTCTACATTTCTCCTCGAGTTGAGTTCACTCCTCGAGTCGAGTACCGAGTCCACGAGTCGACTAGCTACTCCTCGGGCCGACTCTACATTTCTCCTCGAGTTGAGTTCACTCCTTGAGTCGAGTACCGAGTCCACGAGTCGACTAGCTACTCCTCGTGCCGACTCTACATTTCTCTTCGAGTTGAGTTCACTCCTCGAGTCGAGTACCGAGTCCACGAGTCGACTAGCTACTCCTCGTGCCGACTCTACATTTCTCCTCGGGTTGAGTTCACTCCTCGAGTCGAGTACCGAGTCCACGAGTTGACTAGCTACTCCTCGTGCCGACTCTACATTTTGCCTCGAGTTGAATTCACTTCTCGAGTCGAGTACCGAGTCCACGAGTCGACTAGCTACTCCTCGTGCCGACTCTACATTTCTCCTCGGGTTGAGTTCACTCCTCGAGTCGAGTACCGAGTCCACGAGTTGACTAGCTACTCCTCGTGCCGACTCTACATTTTGCCTCGAGTTGAATTCACTTCTCGAGTCGAGTACCGAGTCCACGAGTCGACTAGCTACTCCTCGTGCCGACTCTACATTTCTCCTCGGGTTGAGTTCACTCCTCGAGTCAAGTACCGAGTCCACGAGTCGACTAGCTACTCCTCGTGCCGACTCTACATTTCTCCTCGAGTTGAGTTTACTTCTCGAGTCGAGTACCGAGTCCACGAGTCGACTAGCTACTCGTCGTGCCGACTCTACATTTCTCCTCGGGTTGAGTTCACTCCTTGAGTCGAGTACCGAGTCCACGAGTCGACTAGCTACTCCACGTGCCGACTCTACATTTCTCCTCGAGTTGAGTTCACTCCTTGAGTCGAGTACCGAGTCCACGAGTCGACTAGCTACTCCTCGGGCCGACTCTACATTTCTCCTCGAGTTGAGTTTACTTCTCGAGTCGAGTACCGAGTCCACGAGTCGACTAGCTACTCCTCGTGCCGACTCTACATTTCTTTTCGAGTTGAGTTCACTCCTCGAGTCGAGTACCGAGTCCACGAGTCAACTAGCTACTCCTCGTGCCGACTCTACATTTCTCCTCGGGTTGAGTTCACTCCTCGAGTCGAGTACCGAGTCCTAGAGTCGACTAGCTACTCCTCGTGCCGACTCTACATTTCTCCTCGAGTTGAGTTCACTCCTCGAGTCGAGTACCGAGTCCACGAGTCGACTAGCTACTCCTCGTGCTGACTCTACATTTCTCCTCGGGTTTAGTTCACTCCTCGAGTCGAGTACCGAGTCCACGAGTTGACTAGCTACTCCTCGTGCCGACTCTACATTTTGCCTCGAGTTGAATTCACTTCTCGAGTCGAGTACCGAGTCCACGAGTCGACTAGCTACTCCTCGTGCCGACTCTACATTTCTCCTCGGGTTGAGTTCACTCCTCGTGTCGAGTACCGAGTCCACGAGTTGACTAGCTACTCCTCGTGCCGACTCTACATTTTTCCTCGAGTTGAATTCACTTCTCGAGTCGAGTACCGAGTCCACGAGTCGACTAGCTACTCCTCGTGCCGACTCTACATTTCTCCTCGGGTTGAGTTCACTCCTCGAGTCGAGTACCGAGTCCACGAGTCGACTAGCTACTCCTCGTGCCGACTCTACATTTCTCCTCGAGTTGAGTTTACTTCTCGAGTCGAGTACCGAGTCCACGAGTCGACTAGCTACTCGTCGTGCCGACTCTACATTTCTCCTCGGGTTGAATTCACTCCTTGAGTCGAGTACCGAGTCCACGAGTCGACTAGCTACTCCACGTGCCGACTCTACATTTCTCCTCGAGTTGAGTTCACTCCTTGAGTCGAGTACCGAGTCCACGAGTCGACAAGCTACTCCTCGGGCCGACTCTACATTTCTCCTCGAGTTGAGTTCACTCCTCGAGTCGAGTACCGAGTCCACGAGTCGACTAGCTACTCCTCATGCCGACTCTACATTTCTCCTCGAGTTGAGTTCACTCCTCGAGTCGAGTACCGAGTCCACGAGTCAACTAGCTACTCCTCGTGCCGACTCTACATTTCTCCTCGGGTTGAGTTCACTCCTCGAGTCGAGTACCGAGTCCTAGAGTCGACTAGCTACTCCTCGTGCCGACTCTACATTTCTCCTCGAGTTGAGTTCACTCCTCGAGTCGAGTACCGAGTCCACGAGCCGACAAGCTACTCCTCGTGCGGACTCTACATTACTCCTCGAGTCAAGTACCGAGTTCACGAGTCGACTAGCTACTCCTCGTTCCGACTCTACATTTCTCCTCGAGTTGAGTTCACTCCTCGAGTCGAGTACCGAGTCCACGAGTCGACTAACTACTCCTCGTGCCGACTCTACATTTCTCCTCGAGTTGAGTTTACTTCTCGAGTCGAGTACCGAGTCCACGAGTCGACTAGCTACTTCTCGTGCCGACTCTACATTTCTCCTCGGGTTGAGTTCACTCCTCGAGTCGAGTACCGAGTCCACGAGTCAACTAGCTACTCCTCGTGCCGACTCTACATTTCTCCTCGAGTTGAGTTTACTCCTCGAGCCGAGTACCGAGTCCACGAGTCGACTAGCTACTCCTCGTGCCGACTCTACATTTCTCCTCGGGTTGAGTTCACTCCTCGAGTCGAGTACCGAGTCCACGAGTCGACTAGCTACTCCTCGTGCCGACTCTACGTTTCTCCTCGACTTGAGTTCACTCCTCGAGTCGAGTACCGAGTCCACGAGTCAACTAGCTACTCCTCGTGCCGACTCTACATTTCTCCTCGGGTTGAGTTCACTCCTCGAGTCGAGTACCGAGTCCTAGAGTCGACTAGCTACTCCTCGTTCCGACTCTACATTTCTCCTCGAGTTGAGTTCACTCCTCCAGTCGAGTACCGAGTCTACGAGCCGACTAGCTACTCCTCGTGCCGACTCTACATTACTCCTCGAGTCAAGTACCGAGTTCACGAGTCGACTAGCTACTCCTCGTTCCGACTCTACATTTCTCCTCGAGTTGAGTTCACTCCTCGAGTCGAGTACCGAGTCCACGAGTCGACTAGGTACTCCTCGTGCCGACTCTACATTTCTCCTCGGGTTGAGTTCACTCCTTGAGTCGAGTACCGAGTCCACGAGTCGACTAGCTACTCCTCGGGCTGACTCTACATTTCTCCTCGAGTTGAGTTCACTCCTCGAGTCGAGTACCGAGTCCACGAGTCGACTAGCTACTCCTCGGGCCGACTCTACATTTCTCCTCGAGTTGAGTTCACTCCTCGAGTCGAGTACCGAGTCCACGAGTCAACTAGCTACTCCTCGTGCCGACTCTACATTTCTCCTCGGGTTGAGTTCACTCCTCGAGTCGAGTACCGAGTCCTAGAGTCGACTAGCTACTCCTCGTGCCGACTCTACATTACTCCTCGAGTTGAGTTCACTCCTCGAGTCGAGTACCGAGTCCACGAGCCGACAAGCTACTCCTCGTGCGGACTCTACATTACTCCTCGAGTCAAGTACCGAGTTCACGAGTCGACTAGCTACTCCTCGTTCCGACTCTACATTTCTCCTCGAGTTGAGTTCACTCCTCGAGTCGAGTACCGAGTCCACGAGTCGACTAACTACTCCTCGTGCCGACTCTACATTTCTCCTCGAGTTGAGTTTACTTCTCGAGTCGAGTACCGAGTCCACGAGTCGACTAGCTACTTCTCGTGCCGACTCTACATTTCTCCTCGGGTTGAGTTCACTCCTCGAGTCGAGTACCGAGTCCACGAGTCAACTAGCTACTCCTCGTGCCGACTCTACATTTCTCCTCGAGTTGAGTTTACTCCTCGAGCCGAGTACCGAGTCCACGAGTCGACTAGCTACTCCTCGTGCCGACTCTACATTTCTCCTCGGGTTGAGTTCACTCCTCGAGTCGAGTACCGAGTCCACGAGTCGTCTAGCTACTCCTCGTGCCGACTCTACATTTCTCCTCGACTTGAGTTCACTCCTCGAGTCGAGTACCGAGTCCACGAGTCAACTAGCTACTCCTCGTGCCGACTCTACATTTCTCCTCGGGTTGAGTTCACTCCTCGAGTCGAGTACCGAGTCCTAGAGTCGACTAGCTACTCCTCGTTCCGACACTACATTTCTCCTCGAGTTGAGTTCACTCCTCCAGTCGAGTACCGAGTCTACGAGCCGACTAGCTACTCCTCGTGCCGACTCTACATTACTCCTCGAGTCAAGTACCGAGTTCACGAGTCGACTAGCTACTCCTCGTTCCGACTCTACATTTCTCCTCGAGTTGAGTTCACTCCTCGAGTCGAGTACCGAGTCCACGAGTCGACTAGGTACTCCTCGTGCCGACTCTACATTTCTCCTCGGGTTGAGTTCACTCCTTGAGTCGAGTACCGAGTCCACGAGTCGACTAGCTACTCCTCGGGCTGACTCTACATTTCTCCTCGAGTTGAGTTCACTCCTCGAGTCGAGTACCGAGTCCACGAGTCGACTAGCTACTCCTCGGGCCGACTCTACATTTCTCCTCGAGTTGAGTTCACTCCTCGAGTCGAGTACCGAGTCCACGAGTCGACTAGCTACTCCTCGTGCCGACTCTACATTTCTCCTCGAGTTGAGTTCACTCCTCGAGTCGAGTACCGAGTCCATGAGTCAACTAGCTACTCCTCGTGCCGACTCTACATTTCTCCTCGGGTTGAGTTCACTCCTCGAGTCGAGTACCGAGTCCACGAGTCGACTAGCTACTCCTCGGGCTGACTCTACATTTCTCCTCGAGTTGAGTTCACTCCTCGAGTCGAGTACCGAGTCCACGAGTCGACTAGCTACTCCTCGGGCCGACTCTACATTTCTCCTCGAGTTGAGTTCACTCCTCGAGTCGAGTACCGAGTCCACGAGTCGACTAGCTACTCCTCGTGCCGACTCTACATTTCTCCTCGAGTTGAGTTCACTCCTCGAGTCGAGTACCGAGTCCACGAGTCAACTAGCTACTCCTCGTGCCGACTCTACATTTCTCCTCGGGTTGAGTTCACTCCTCGAGTCGAGTACCGAGTCCTAGAGTCGACTAGCTACTCCTCGTGCCGACTCTACATTTCTCCTCGAGTTGAGTTCACTCCTCGAGTCGAGTACCGAGTCCACGAGCCGACTAGCTACTCCTCGTGCCGACTCTACATTACTCCTCGAGTCAAGTACCGAGTTCACGAGTCGACTAGCTACTCCTCGTTCCGACTCTACATTTCTCCTCGAGTTGAGAGTACCGAGTCCACGAGTCGACTAACTACTCCTCGTGCCGACTCTACATTTCTCCTCGAGTTGAGTTTACTTCTCGAGTCGAGTACCGAGTCCACGAGTCGACTAGCTACTTCTCGTGCCGACTCTACATTTCTCCTCGGGTTGAGTTCACTCCTCGAGTAGAGTACCGAGTCCACGAGTCAAGTAGCTACTCGTCGTGCCGACTCTACATTTCTCCTCGAGTTGAGTTTACTCCTCGAGCCGAGTATCGAGTCCACGAGTCGACTAGCTACTCCTCGTGCCGACTCTACATTTCTCCTCGGGTTGAGTTCACTCCTCGAGTCGAGTACCGAGTCCACGAGTCGACTAGCTACTCCTCGTGCCCACTCTACATTTCTCCTCGACTTGAGTTTACTCCTCGAGTCGAGTACCGAGTCCATGAGTCAACTAGCTACTCCTCGTGCCGACTCTACATTTCTCCTCGGGTTGAGTTCACTCCTCGAGTCGAGTACCGAGTCCACGAGTCGACTAGCTACTCCTCGTGCCGACTCTACATTTCTCCTCGGGTTGAGTTCACTCCTCGAGTCGAGTACCGAGTCCACGAGTCGACTAACTACTCCTCGTGCCGACTCTACATTTCTCCTCGAGTTGAGTTAACTTCTCGAGTCGAGTACCGAGTCCACGAGTCGACTAGCTACTTCTCGTGCCGACTCTACATTTCTCCTCGGGTTGAGTTCACTCCTTGAGTCGAGTACCGAGTCCACGAGTCGACTAGCTACTCCACGTGCCGACTCTACATTTCTCCTCGAGTTGAGTTCACTCCTTGAGTCGAGTACCGAGTCCACGAGTCGACTAGCTACTCCTCGGGCTGACTCTACATTTCTCCTCGAGTTGAGTTCACTCCTCGAGTCGAGTACCGAGTCCACGAGTCGACTAGCTACTCCTCGTGCCGACTCTACATTTCTCCTCGAGTTGAGTTTACTTCTCGAGTCGAGTACCGAGTCCACGAGTCGACTAGCTACTCGTCGTGCCGACTCTACATTTCTCCTCGGGTTGAGTTCACTCCTTGAGTCGAGTACCGAGTCCACGAGTCGACTAGCTACTCAACGTGCCGACTCTACATTTCTCCTCGAGTTGAGTTCACTCCTTGAGTCGAGTACCGAGTCCACGAGTCGACTAGCTACTCCTCGGGCCGACTCTACATTTCTCCTCGAGTTGAGTTCACTCCTCGAGTCGAGTACCGAGTCCACGAGTCGACTAGCTACTCCTCGTGCCGACTCTACATTTCTCCTCGAGTTGAGTTCACTCCTCGAGTCGAGTACCGAGTCCACGAGTCAACTAGCTACTCCTCGTGCCGACTCTACATTTCTCCTCGGGTTGAGTTCACTCCTCGAGTCGAGTACCGAGTCCTAGAGTCGACTAGCTACTCCTCGTCCCGACTCTACATTTCTCCTCGAGTTGAGTTCACTCCTCGAGTCGAGTACCGAGTCCACGAGCCGACAAGCTACTCCTCGTGCGGACTCTACATTACTCCTCGAGTCAAGTACCGAGTTCACGAGTCGACTAGCTACTCCTCGTTCCGACTCTACATTTCTCCTCGAGTTGAGTTCACTCCTCGAGTCGAGTACCGAGTCCACGAGTCGACTAACTACTCCTCGTGCCGACTCTACATTTCTCCTCGAGTTGAGTTTACTTCTCGAGTCGAGTACCGAGTCCACGAGTCGACTAGCTACTTCTTGTGCCGACTCTACATTTCTCCTCGGGTTGAGTTCACTCCTTGAGTCGAGTACCGAGTCCACGAGTCGACTAGCTACTCCTCGTTCCGACTCTACATTTCTCCTCGGGTTGAGATCACTCCTTGAGTCGAGTACCGAGTCCACGAGTCGACTAGCTACTCCACGTGCCGACTCTACATTTCTCATCGAGTTGAGTTCACTCCTTGAGTCGAGTACCGAGTCCACGAGTCGATTAGCTACTCCTCGGGCCGACTCTATATTTCTCCTCGAGTTGAGTTCACTCCTCAAGTCGAGTACCGAGTCCACGAGTCGACTAGCTACTCCTCGTGCCGACTCTACATTTCTCCTCGGGTTGAGTTCACTCCTCGAGTCGAGTACCGAGTCCACGAGTCGACTAACTACTCCTCGTGCCGACTCTACATTTCTCCTCGAGTTGAGTTAACTTCTCGAGTCGAGTACCGAGTCCACGAGTCGACTAGCTACTTCTCGTGCCGACTCTACATTTCTCCTCGGGTTGAGTTCACTCCTTGAGTCGAGTACCGAGTCCACGAGTCGACTAGCTACTCCACGTGCCGACTCTACATTTCTCCTCGAGTTGAGTTCACTCCTTGAGTCGAGTACCGAGTCCACGAGTCGACTAGCTACTCCTCGGGCCGACCCTACATTTCTCCTCGAGTTGAGTTCACTCCTCGAGTCGAGTACCGAGTCCACGAGTCGACTAGCTACTCCTCGTGCCGACTCTACATTTCTCCTCGAGTTGAGTTTACTTCTCGAGTCGAGTACCGAGTCCACGAGTCGACTAGCTACTCGTCGTGCCGACTCTACATTTCTCCTCGGGTTGAGTTCACTCCTTGAGTCGAGTACCGAGTCCACGAGTCGACTAGCTACTCCACGTGCCGACTCTACATTTCTCCTCGAGTTGAGTTCACTCCTTGAGTCGAGTACCGAGTCCACGAGTCGACTAGCTACTCCTCGGGCCGACTCTACATTTCTCCTCGAGTTGAGTTCACTCCTCGAGTCGAGTACCGAGTCCACGAGTCGACTAGCTACTCCTCGTGCCGACTCTACATTTCTCCTCGAGTTGAGTTCACTCCTCGAGTCGAGTACCGAGTCCACGAGTCAACTAGCTACTCCTCGTGCCGACTCTACATTTCTCCTCGGGTTGAGTTCACTCCTCGAGTCGAGTACCGAGTCCTAGAGTCGACTAGCTACTCCTCGTCCCGACTCTACATTTCTCCTCGAGTTGAGTTCACTCCTCGAGTCGAGTACCGAGTCCACGAGCCGACAAGCTACTCCTCGTGCGGACTCTACATTACTCCTCGAGTCAAGTACCGAGTTCACGAGTCGACTAGCTACTCCTCGTTCCGACTCTACATTTCTCCTCGAGTTGAGTTCACTCCTCGAGTCGAGTACCGAGTCCACGAGTCGACTAACTACTCCTCGTGCCGACTCTACATTTCTCCTCGAGTTGAGTTTACTTCTCGAGTCGAGTACCGAGTCCACGAGTCGACTAGCTACTTCTTGTGCCGACTCTACATTTCTCCTCGGGTTGAGTTCACTCCTTGAGTCGAGTACCGAGTCCACGAGTCGACTAGCTACTCCTCGTTCCGACTCTACATTTCTCCTCGGGTTGAGTTCACTCCTTGAGTCGAGTACCGAGTCCACGAGTCGACTAGCTACTCCACGTGCCGACTCTACATTTCTCATCGAGTTGAGTTCACTCCTTGAGTCGAGTACCGAGTCCACGAGTCGACTAGCTACTCCTCGGGCCGACTCTATATTTCTCCTCGAGTTGAGTTCACTCCTCAAGTCGAGTACCGAGTCCACGAGTCGACTAGCTACTCCTCGTGCCGACTCTACATTTCTCCTCGAGTTGAGTTCACTCCTCGATTCGAGTACCGAGTCCACGAGTCAACTAGCTACTCCTCGTGCCGACTCTACATTTCTCCTCGGGTTGAGTTCACTCCTCGAGTCGAGTACCGAGTCCTAGAGTCGACTAGCTACTCCTCGTCCCGACTCTACATTTCTCCTCGAGTTGAGTTCACTCCTCGAGTCGAGTATCGAGTCCACGAGTCGACTAGCTACTCCTCTTGCCGACTCTACATTTCTCCTCGGGTTGAGTTCACTCCTCGAGTCGAGTACCGAGTCCACGAGTTGACTAGCTACTCCTCGTGCCGACTCTACATTTTGCCTCGAGTTGAATTCACTTCTCGAGTCGAGTACCGAGTCCACGAGTCGACTAGCTACTCCTCGTGCCGACTCTACATTTCTCCTCGGGTTGAGTTCACTCCTCCAGTCGAGTACCGAGTCCACGAGTTGACTAGCTACCCCTCGTGCCGACTCTACATTTTGCCTCGAGTTGAATTCACTTCTCGAGTCGAGTACCGAGTCCACGAGTCGACTAGCTACTCCTCGGGCTGACTCTACATTTCTCCTCGAGTTGAGTTCACTCCTCGAGTCGAGTACCGAGTCCACGAGTCGACTAGCTACTCCTCGGGCCGACTCTACATTTCTCCTCGAGTTGAGTTCACTCCTTGAGTCGAGTACCGAGTCCACGAGTCGACTAGCTACTCCTCGTGCCGACTCTACATTTCTCCTCGAGTTGAGTTCACTCCTCGAGTCGAGTACCGAGTCCACGAGTCGACTAGCTACTCCTCGTGCCGACTCTACATTTCTCCTCGGGTTGAGTTCACTCCTCGAGTCGAGTACCGAGTCTACGAGTTGACTAGCTACTCCTCGTGCCGACTCTACATTTTGCCTCGAGTTGAATTCACTTCTCGAGTCGAGTACCGAGTCCACGAGTCGACTAGCTACTCCTCGTGCCGACTCTACATTTCTCCTCGGGTTGAGTTCACTCCTCGAGTCGAGTACCGAGTCCACGAGTTGACTAGCTACTCCTCGTGCCGACTCTACATTTTGCCTCGAGTTGAATTCACTTCTCGAGTCGAGTACCGAGTCCACGAGTCGACTAGCTACTCCTCGTGCCGACTCTACATTTCTCCTCGGGTTGAGTTCACTCCTCGAGTCGAGTACCGAGTCCACGAGTCGACTAGCTACTCCTCGTGCCGACTCTACATTTCTCCTCGAGTTGAGTTTACTTCTCGAGTCGAGTACCGAGTCCACGAGTCGAGTAGCTACTCGTCGTGCCGACTCTACATTTCTCCTCGGGTTGAGTTCACTCCTTGAGTCGAGTACCGAGTCCACGAGTCGACTAGATACTCCACGTGCCGACTCTACATTTCTCCTCGAGTTGAGTTCACTCCTTGAGTCGAGAACCGAGTCCACGAGTCGACTACCTACTCCTCGGGCCGACTCTACATTTCTCCTCGAGTTGAGTTCACTCCTCGAGTCGAGTACCGAGTCCACGAGTCGACTAGCTACTCCTCGTGCCGACTCTACATTTCTCCTCGAGTTGAGTTCACTCCTCGAGTCGAGTACCGAGTCCACGAGTCGACTAGCTACTCCTCGTGCCGACTCTACATTTCTCCTCGAGTTGAGTTCACTCCTCGAGTCGAGTACCGAGTCCACGAGTCAACTAGCTACTCCTCGTGCCGACTCTACATTTCTCCTCGGGTTGAGTTCACTCCTCGAGTCGAGTACCGAGTCCTAGAGTCGACTAGCTACTCCTCGTGCCGACTCTACATTTCTCCTCGAGTTGAGTTCACTCCTCGAGTCGAGTACCGAGTCCACGAGTCGACTAGCTACTCCTCGTGCCGACTCTACATTTCTCCTCGACTTGAGTTTACTCCTCGAGTCGAGTACCGAGTCCACGAGTCAACTAGCTACTCCTCGTGCCGACTCTACATTTCTCCTCGGGTTGAGTTCACTCCTCGAGTCGAGTACCGAGTCCACGAGTCGACTAGCTACTCCTCGTGCCGACTCTACATTTCTCCTCGGGTTGAGTTCACTCCTTGAGTCGAGTACCGAGTCCACGAGTCGACTAGCTACTCCTCGGGCTGACTCTACATTTCTCCTCGAGTCGAGTTCACTCCTCGAGTCGAGTACCGAGTCCACGAGTCGACTAGCTACTCCTCGGGCCGACTCTACATTTCTCCTCGAGTTGAGTTCACTCCTCGAGTCGAGTACCGAGTCCACGAGTCGACTAGCTACTCCTCGTGCCGACTCTACATTTCTCCTCGAGTTGAGTTCACTCCTCGAGTCGAGTACCGAGTCCATGAGTCAACTAGCTACTCCTCGTGCCGACTCTACATTTCTCCTCGGGTTGAGTTCACTCCTCGAGTCGAGTACCGAGTCCTAGAGTCGACTAGCTACTCCTCGTGCCGACTCTACATTTCTCCTCGAGTTGAGTTCACTTCTCGAGTCGAGTACCGAGTCCACGAGCCGACTAGCTACTCCTCGTGCCGACTCTACATTACTCCTCGAGTCAAGTACCGAGTTCACGAGTCGACTAGCTACTCCTCGTTCCGACTCTACATTTCTCCTCGAGTTGAGTTCACTCCTCGAGTCGAGTACCGAGTCCACGAGTCGACTAACTACTCCTCGTGCCGACTCTACATTTCTCCTCGAGTTGAGTTAACTTCTCGAGTCGAGTACCGAGTCCACGAGTCGACTAGCTACTTCTCGTGCCGACTCTACATTTCTCCTCGGGTTGAGTTCACTCCTTGAGTCGAGTACCGAGTCCACGAGTCGACTAGCTACTCCACGTGCCGACTCTACATTTCTCCTCGAGTTGAGTTCACTCCTTGAGTCGAGTACCGAGTCCACGAGTCGACTAGCTACTCCTCGGGCCGACTCTACATTTCTCCTCGAGTTGAGTTCACTCCTCGAGTCGAGTACCGAGTCCACGAGTCGACTAGCTACTCCTCGTGCCGACTCTACATTTCTCCTCGAGTTGAGTTTACTTCTCGAGTCGAGTACCGAGTCCATGAGTCGACTAGCTACTCGTCGTGCCGACTCTACATTTCTCCTCGGGTTGAGTTCACTCCTTGAGTCGAGTACCGAGTCCACGAGTCGACTAGCTACTCCACGTGCCGACTCTACATTTCTCCTCGAGTTGAGTTCACTCCTTGAGTCGAGTACCGAGTCCACGAGTCGACTAGCTACTCCTCGGGCCGACTCTACATTTCTCCTCGAGTTGAGTTCACTCCTCGAGTTGAGTACCGAGTCCACGAGTCGACTAGCTACTCCTCGTGCCGACTCTACATTTCTCCTCGAGTTGAGTTCACTCCTCGAGTCGAGTACCGAGTCCACGAGTCAACTAGCTACTCCTCGTGCCGACTCTACATTTCTCCTCGGGTTGAGTTCACTCCTCGAGTCGAGTACCGAGTCCTAGAGTCGACTAGCTACTCCTCGTGCCGACTCTACATTTCTCCTCGAGTTGAGTTCACTCCTCGAGTCGAGTACCGAGTCCACGAGCCGACAAGCTACTCCTCGTGCGGACTCTACATTACTCCTCGAGTCAAGTACCGAGTTCACGAGTCGACTAGCTACTCCTCGTTCCGACTCTACATTTCTCCTCGAGTTGAGTTCACTCCTCGAGTCGAGTACCGAGTCCACGAGTCGACTAACTACTCCTCGTGCCGACTCTACATTTCTCCTCGAGTTGAGTTTACTTCTCGAGTCGAGTACCGAGTCCACGAGTCGACTAGCTACTTCTTGTGCCGACTCTACATTTCTCCTCGGGTTGAGTTCACTCCTTGAGTCGAGTACCGAGTCCACGAGTCGACTAGCTACTCCTCGTTCCGACTCTACATTTCTCCTCGGGTTGAGTTCACTCCTTGAGTCGAGTACCGAGTCCACGAGTCGACTAGCTACTCCACGTGCCGACTCTACATTTCTCATCGAGTTGAGTTCACTCCTTGAGTCTAGTACCGAGTCCACGAGTCGACTAGCTACTCCTCGGGCCGACTCTATATTTCTCCTCGAGTTGAGTTCACTCCTCAAGTCGAGTACCGAGTCCACGAGTCGACTAGCTACTCCTCGTGCCGACTCTACATTTCTCCTCGAGTTGAGTTCACTCCTCGATTCGAGTACCGAGTCCACGAGTCAACTAGCTACTCCTCGTGCCGACTCTACATTTCTCCTCGGGTTGAGTTCACTCCTCGAGTCGAGTACCGAGTCCTAGAGTCGACTAGCTACTCCTCGTCCCGACTCTACATTTCTCCTCGAGTTGAGTTCACTCCTCGAGTCGAGTATCGAGTCCACGAGTCGACTAGCTACTCCTCGTGCCGACTCTACATTTCTCCTCGGGTTGAGTTCACTCCTCGAGTCCAGTACCGAGTCCACGAGTTGACTAGCTACTCCTCGTGCCGACTCTACATTTTGCCTCGAGTTGAATTCACTTCTCGAGTCGAGTACCGAGTCCACGAGTCGACTAGCTACTCCTCGTGCCGACTCTACATTTCTCCTCGGGTTGAGTTCACTCCTCCAGTCGAGTACCGAGTCCACGAGTTGACTAGCTACCCCTCGTGCCGACTCTACATTTTGCCTCGAGTTGAATTCACTTCTCGAGTCGAGTACCGAGTCCACGAGTCGACTAGCTACTCCTCGGGCTGACTCTACATTTCTCCTCGAGTTGAGATCACTCCTCGAGTCGAGTACCGAGTCCACGAGTCGACTAGCTACTCCTCGGGCCGACTCTACATTTCTCCTCGAGTTGAGTTCACTCCTTGAGTCGAGTACCGAGTCCACGAGTCGACTAGCTACTCCTCGTGCCGACTCTACATTTCTCCTCGAGTTGAGTTCACTCCTCGAGTCGAGTACCGAGTCCACGAGTCGACTAGCTACTCCTCGTGCCGACTCTACATTTCTCCTCGGGTTGAGTTCACTCCTCGAGTCGAGTACCGAGTCCACGAGTTGACTAGCTACTCCTCGTGCCGACTCTACATTTTGCCTCGAGTTGAATTCACTTCTCGAGTCGAGTACCGAGTCCACGAGTCGACTAGCTACTCCTCGTGCCGACTCTACATTTCTCCTCGGGTTGAGTTCACTCCTCGAGTCGAGTACCGAGTCCACGAGTTGACTAGCTACTCCTCGTTCCGACTCTACATTTTGCCTCGAGTTGAATTCACTTCTCGAGTCGAGTACCGAGTCCACGAGTCGACTAGCTACTCCTTGTGCCGACTCTACGTTTCTCCTCGGGTTGAGTTCACTCCTCGAGTCGAGTACCGAGTCCACGAGTCGACTAGCTACTCCTCGTGCCGACTCTACATTTCTCCTCGAGTTGAGTTTACTTCTCGAGTCGAGTACCGAGTCCACGAGTCGACTAGCTACTCGTCGTGCCGACTCTACATTTCTCCTCGGGTTGAATTCACTTCTCGAGTCGAGTACCGAGTCCACGAGTCGACTAGCTACTCCTCGTGCCGACTCTACATTTCTCCTCGGGTTGAGTTCACTCCTCCAGTCGAGTACCGAGTCCACGAGTTGACTAGCTACCCCTCGTGCCGACTCTACATTTTGCCTCGAGTTGAATTCACTTCTCGAGTCGAGTACCGAGTCCACGAGTCGACTAGCTACTCCTCGGGCTGACTCTACATTTCTCCTCGAGTTGAGATCACTCCTCGAGTCGAGTACCGAGTCCACGAGTCGACTAGCTACTCCTCGGGCCGACTCTACATTTCTCCTCGAGTTGAGTTCACTCCTTGAGTCGAGTACCGAGTCCACGAGTCGACTAGCTACTCCTCGTGCCGACTCTACATTTCTCCTCGAGTTGAGTTCACTCCTCGAGTCGAGTACCGAGTCCACGAGTCGACTAGCTACTCCTCGTGCCGACTCTACATTTCTCCTCGGGTTGAGTTCACTCCTCGAGTCGAGTACCGAGTCCACGAGTTGACTAGCTACTCCTCGTGCCGACTCTACATTTTGCCTCGAGTTGAATTCACTTCTCGAGTCGAGTACCGAGTCCACGAGTCGACTAGCTACTCCTCGTGCCGACTCTACATTTCTCCTCGGGTTGAGTTCACTCCTCGAGTCGAGTACCGAGTCCACGAGTTGACTAGCTACTCCTCGTGCCGACTCTACATTTTGCCTCGAGTTGAATTCACTTCTCGAGTCGAGTACCGAGTCCACGAGTCGACTAGCTACTCCTTGTGCCGACTCTACATTTCTCCTCGGGTTGAGTTCACTCCTCGAGTCGAGTACCGAGTCCACGAGTCGACTAGCTACTCCTCGTGCCGACTCTACATTTCTCCTCGAGTTGAGTTTACTTCTCGAGTCGAGTACCGAGTCCACGAGTCGACTAGCTACTCGTCGTGCCGACTCTACATTTCTCCTCGGGTTGAGTTCACTCCTTGAGTCGAGTACCGAGTCCACGAGTCGACTAGATACTCCACGTGCCGACTCTACATTTCTCCTCGAGTTGAGTTCACTCCTTGAGTCGAGAACCGAGTCCACGAGTCGACTACCTACTCCTCGGGCCGACTCTGTTGTCGCACGAAAATGAACAACTATTTAAAACCTCGGGTGGTTCGATCCAAGGCCGGACCAAGTGATCGCACCCGGGCCAAGAGTGTGAACTCGATAGTCTCGAGCTAGGGTTCTCTCCGATCAACCCGCCTCTCGGGAGAGGTAGGGGGTGAGGAGGATGAGTGACCGTGCCTTGGTTGTCGGTTGCCTACGTACCCGTGCGTGGGATCAGGTCAGAACGTAGTTCAAGCGTGTAGGACGCAGTATGAGGCGCGGAGCCTTGGCGGAGAAACGTGCTCGACGAAGGAGACGGGTCTCGAGGAGTCCTCGGCGGCGTCCCAGGACTTCGGAGATCGCGTATGCGAGAGAGAATGTGTGTTTTCTCTCTTTTGGAGACGTGGAAGACTCTAAGTCAAGAGTTCCTTGTTGTGGCGGAGATTCCGGACGCGTGGGCGATTCCTAGTCGGAAATGCAGGACGCGTAGGCGATTTCTTGTCAGAAATGGCGGACGCGTCTAGGGTGCTTGACGCGTAGGCGATTTTCAGTCGAAAACCGTTAGAGCACTCGTGGGCTCAAGATTAATCGCTCGATCAAGAGAGGCGGCACTCGGGAGTCCCCGGAAAGCGCTTCAGAATCTCCGAGAGCGAGAAATCGTGGAGAATCCACTTCAGGCCAAGGATGGCATCTAGAGAAGCGGAGAGAAGTCTCAAGTTCCTTGAGAAAGAATGGGATGGCTTTCCCCTCAATGGGAGGGGGTATTTATAGGTGTTTGGGGGCCTTAGAAGGCTTCTTTTTCGTCCATGTGGGACTAAGAACGCATGTGGCATCAAGTGGAGGCGCACGGCGCGCGCGGCGCACAAAGTGCGGCGCACAACGCGCGGCGCGCGGCGAGCGGGACACCAGGCGCGGCGCGCGATGCGCGGCGCTGGATGTGCGGCGCGGGATGCGCGGCGCGGGTGTGTCATCGCGCGGCGCGCGGTCTGCCTGGCGCGGCGCGCGGCCTATCTGGCGCGGCGCGCGGGTTGCTGCGCTTGGTTGGCCGGCGCGGCTGCGCGCGCGGCGCATGGCCCGTCTTGTCGGGCTCTTGCGGGCCTTCGAATACCATTCTTGCCACATGAAATATGAAGGTTTCCACTTGGCGAGAGTGACTCGATTCGAGGAGCGACTCGAGGCTCGACTCGAGGAGCGAAGCTCGACTCGAGGAGTCAAGAGTTTAGGCGAGGGCTTGAAGACCTGCCGCTCTTCAGGACCTCCGGCCTGACCATCGGCCCTTTGAGCGACGTGCCTTCTTGGCGTCTCGGGTTTTCCGAAAACGACCGACAACATTAGCCCCCCAAGTTCGTCGCTCGGGAGGCGTCCCAGCGATGAAGTTTTTGTTCTTCTAGTTGGGTGTTTGAGGAAAATAGACTTTCCAGAGCTTCACTGTTGCGAAGCCTTTGTGATTATAAAGAATACTCTCACAATTGCAAGTGCTCTTTCTCGCTTTTCCGTCTTTCTCGACACGAGTGTGTGATCGACACGTGGAGGAGGATCCAAGCGGATAAGAGACGTAGCTCGACGTGGACGAGGCAAACGCGCTTGCGTCCGTCGCTCTAGCCCCGGAGCAAATGGGATATGCATGCGCAAGTGGGGCGTGCTTTTGTGTAGAGGCGTGCCGGCGTGTCGCGACTTATTGATCTTTTGGCAATGTTACGCCCGAGTTAACCTTCGATGGCGTTTTGTTTGATAATATCATCAATCCGGAGTCCATGGGACTCGACGGTGACTAGCAGGGTGACGATTGTGTAATCGTGACCTATTAGGGGAAGATCATGGCTTCTGTCTCGGCCAGCTTGGAAGGCGACTGCGCTTTTGCATTTTGTAAAGGCGTGCTCATTCCGAGGTCTCGAAGACGGAGGTTGATGCTTCGGGCTGATACTTCGAGAAGACGGAGTGGCACCTGGTGGAAGGCTCTTCCGCACCGGAGGGCTTCGACTGCTTGGGGATAAACGCTAAAAGTTTTACCACGCATCTAGCATAAGTCGGCCTCACGGGGCATCCGCCATCCAGCTTTGGTGACGCTTCCCCGTCTGCATTCGGAAGATCGGTCCTTATTCCCCAGACGTGAGTGCGGGTCTCTGCTTTGGCTAACCTGTTCTTCAGGTTGTTACAGGTGCTTGCTCAAGGAGCGGGGCTCGACTTGAGGAGACTGACTCAAGGCTCTATTCGAGGAGCGAAGCTCGACTCGAGGAGACTGACTCAAGGCTCGACTCGAGGAGCGAAACTCGACTTGAGGAGACTGAATCAAGTCTCGACTCAAGGACCGAAGCTCAACTCGGGGAGCCGACTCAAGTCTCAACTCGAGGGGCTAGGCTCGATTCGAGGAGATTGGCTGGATTTTAAGGAATATGACTCTACTCGAGGAGCGATGCTCGACTCGAGGAGCGATGCTCGACTCGAGGAGTATGACTCGATTCGAGGAGCAAGACTCAACTCGGGGAGAATGACTTGATGAGTGATGCTCGACTCGAGAGGGATGACCCGAGGAGAGTGACTCGACTCGAGGAGCATGGCTCGACTCGAGGAGGGTGTGATTCGGCTTGAGGAGGATGTCTTGACCCGAGGAGCCGTGCTCGACTCAAGGAGAATGATTGGACTCAAGGAGCAGGACTCGACTCAAGGAGCGTGACTCGACTTTGAGGAGCGATGCTCGACTTGAGGAGAATGGTTCGATTTGAGGAGCAAGGCTCGACTCGAGGAGAATGACTCGACTCGGGGAGCGAAGCTCTACTCGAGGAGAATGACTTGTCTCGAGGAGCAAAACTCGACTCGAGGAGGTTTAGGTGCGCCTTGTGGCGGCTTCAAGTGCATTGCGATTTTAGTCACCACATGCAACACCTTGTGGCGACTCGGAGCGTGTCGTTTAGCCGTCTAGGCAAGTCGCGAGGGATGGCCTAGATATGCCATGAAGGCTTCTGAAGTGCGCCATGTAGGCGTCTTAGGGTCGTCGTGAGGGACGACTTGGTTGCGCCATGTGGGCGTCTTAAGTGCGCCATGCGGGCGTCTTAGGTTGCGCCATGTAGGCGTCTTACGTGCGCCATGTAGGCGTCTTAGGCTGCGCCATGTAGGCGTCTTACGGGCTGCGCCTTTACGCGACTTACGTGCGCCATGTAGGCGTCTTAGGTTGCGCCATGTAGGCGTCTTACGGGTTGCGCCTTTACGCGACTTACGTGCGCCATGTAGGCGTCTTAAGTTGCGCCATGTAGGCGTCTTATGGGCTGCGCCTTTACGCGACTTACATGCGCCATGTAGGCGTCTTAGGTTGCGCCATGTAGGCGTCTTACGGGCGGCGCCTTTACGCGACTTACGTGCGCCATGTAGGCGTCTTAGGTTGCGCCATGTAGGCGTCTTACGGGCTGCGCCTTTACGCGACTTACGTGCGCCATGTAGGCGTCTTAGGTTGCGCCATGTAGGCGTCTTACGGGTTGCGCCTTTACGCGACTTACGTGCGCCATGTAGGCGTCTTAAGTTGCGCCATGTAGGCGTCTTATGGGCTGCGCCTTTACGCGACTTACATGCGCCATGTAGGCGTCTTAGGTTGCGCCATGTAGGCGTCTTACGGGCGGCGCCTTTACGCGACTTACGTGCGCCATGTAGGCATCTTAGGTGTCTTACGGGCTGCGCCTTTACGCGACTTACGTGCGCCATGTAGGCGTCTTAGGTTGCGCCATGTAGGCGTCTTACGTGCGTCGCGAGGGACGACTTTAGCCTGCATCTCTGGGATGTCTCTTGGGCGCGCCGCGGGGGCGTCTTTAGCCTGCATCTCGGGGATGTCTCGTGGGCGCGCCGCGGGGGCGTCTTTAGCCTGCATCTCGGGGATGTCTCTTGGGCACGCCGCGGGGGCGTCTTTAGCCTGCATCTCGGGGATGTCTCGTGGGCGCGCCGCGAGGGCGTCTTTAGCCTGCATCTCGGGGATGTCTCGTGGGCGCGCCGCGGGGGCGTCTTTAGCCTGCATCTCGGGGATGTCTCGTGGGCGCGCCGCGGGGGCGTCTTTAGCCTGCATCTCGGGGATGTCTCGTGGGCGCGCCGCGGGGGCGTCTTTAGCCTGCATCTCGGGGATGTCTCGTGGGCGCGCCGCGGGGGCGTCTTTAGCCTGCATCTCGGGGATGTCTCGTGGGCGCGCCGCGGGGGCGTCTTTAGCCTGCATCTCGGGGATGTCTCGTGGGCGCGCCGCGGGGGCGACTTTAGCCTGCATCTTGGGGATGTCTCATGGGCGCGCCGCGGGGGCGTCTTTTGCCTGCATCTCCGGGATGTCTTATGGCGCGCCGCGGAGGCGTCTTCACCCTGCATCTCGTGGATGTCTTACGGCGCGCCGCGAAGGCGTCTTGGTTTGAACGCTCGTTCCCGTTTGTGTTCGGGTGTTTTGTTTTCGTGGAGCGTGCTTTCTGTCATGTATGACTTGGCAGACTCTGTGGGTCCCTCCCTGTTCGGGATAAGGACGTTGGCACCTTGCACTTGGGTGTCATGCGGATGTCTTCATGGACTTTGCGGAGGACCTTGGTCGACTCGACGCTATCTCTGAGCTAGGAGACTGTGTTAACCGTCTTTCTAGCAGTTTTTCCATCGATTCCTTGGATGTAGCATACTCTGGCTTGGGATTGATCTCCAGCCATGATGCCGATTCCATCCTCGGTAGGGAACTTCACCAGCAGGTGGTATGTTGAAGTGATTGCCCTTAGCTGGTTCAACGTGGGTCGCCCAACGATTACGTTGTAGGGGGACTCTTGGTCGACCACTAGGAATGGGACCATGTGAACGGCTTCAATGCCTCCGGGAGTTCCGAAGGTGACTGGTAGATCGATGATGCCTTCGGTCATGACTCTCTCCCCAGTGAACCCGAATAGAGGCGTTTGGGTCGGAGTTGGGCGTAGCCCCCCGAGCTTCATGCGCTATAGGGTGGACTTGAAGATTACGTCGGCTACACTGCCGTTGTCGATGAGAACTCTTTTCACCAAGTTATTAGCTACTTGGGCTTTGAGCACAATTGCGTCATTGTGCGGATGCACAACTCGCCGGCCTCTTTGTTGGTGAAATACATCGTCTCGTGAGGCACGAACGGACGTTCTTCATGCGCAAAGTTTAAGGCTCGACTCGAGGAGCGGAGCCCGATTCGAGGAGAGTGACTCGTCTCGAAAAGCAAGGCTCGACTCGAGGAGTGTGAATCGTCTCGAAGAGCGAAGCTCGAGTTGAAGAGAAGGACTCGACTCGAGGAGCGAGGCTCGACTCGAGGAGAATGACTCGTCTCGAGGAGCAAGGCTCGACTCGAGGAGAATGACTCGTCTCGAGGAGCAAGGCTCGACTCGAGGAGAATGACTCATCTTGAGCAGCAAGGCTCGACTCGAGGAGAATGACTCGTCTCGAGGAGCAAGGCTCGACTCGAGGAGTGTGACTCGACTCGAGGAGCGAGGCTCGACTCAAGGAGAATGACTCGTCTCGAGGAGCAAGGCCCGACTCGAGGAGAATGACCCGTCTCGAAGAGCATGGCTCGGCTCGAGGAGTATGACTCGGTTCGAGGAGCAAGGCTCGACTCGAGGAGAATGACTCGACTCGAGGAGCGATGCTCGACTCGAGGAGAATGACTCGACTCGAGGAGAATGACTCGACTCGAGGAGCAGGGCTCGACTCGAGGAGAATGACTCGACCCGAGGAGAATGACCTGTCTCGAGGAGTAAGGCTCGACTCGAGGAGGATGACTCGACTCGAGGAGCGACGCTTGACTCGAGGAGAATGACTCGACTCGAGGAGCAAGGCTCGACTCGAGGAGGATGACTCAACTCGAGGAGCGATGCTCGACTCGAGGAGAATGACTCGACTCGAGGAGCAAGGCTCGACTTGAGGAGAATGACTCGACTCGAGGAGCGATGCTCGACTCGAGGAGAATGACTCGACTCGAGGAGCAAGGCTCGACTCGAGGAGGATGACTCGACTCGAGGAGCGATGCTCGACTCGAGCAGAATGACTCGACTCGATGAGCAAGGCTCGAGTCAAGGAGAATGACTTATCTCGAGGAGCGAAGCTCGACTCGAGGAGAATGACTCGACTCGAGGAGCGATGCTTGACTCGAGGAGAATGACTCGACTCGAGGAGCAAGGCTCGATTCGAGGAGAATGACTCGGTTCGAGGAGAGCGACTCGACTCGAGGAGAATGACTCGTCTCGAGGAGCAAGGCTCGACTCGAGGAGTGTGACTCGACTCGAGGAGCGAAGCTCGACTCGAGGAGAATGTGAATCGTATCGAGGAGCAAGGCTCGACTCGAGGAGAATGACTCATCTCGAGGAGCGAAGCTCGACTCGAGGAGAATGACTCGACTCGAGAAGCAAAGCTCGACTCGAGGAGAATAGTTCGGTTTGAGGAGCAAGGCTCGACTCAAGGAGAATGACTCGGTTCGAGGAGCGAGGCTCGACTCGAAGAGAATGACTCGTCTCGAGGAGCAAGGCTCGACTCGAGGAGTGTGACTCGACTCGAGGAGCGAAGCTCGACTCGAGGAGAATGTGAATCGTATCGAGGAGCAAGGCTTGACTCGAGGAGAATGACTCGTCTCGAGGAGCGAAGCTCGACTCGAGGAGAATGACTCGACTCGAGAAGCAAAGCTCGACTCGAGGAGAATAGTTCGGTTTGAGGAGCAAGGCTCGACTCAAGGAGAATGACTCGGTTCGAGGAGCGAGGCTCGACTCGAAGAGAATGACTCGTCTCGAGGAGCAAGGCTCGACTCGAGGAGAATGACTCGACTCGAGGAGCGAGGCTCGACTTCGAGAAGAATGACTCGACTCGAGGAAAATGACTTGACTCGAGGAGCGATGCTCGACTCGAGGAGAATGACTCGACTCGAGGAGCGATGCTCGACTCGAGGAGAATGACTCGACTCGAGGAGAATGACTCGACTCGAGGAGCAGGGCTCGACTCGAGGAGAATGACTCGACCCGAGGAGAATGACCTGTCTCGAGGAGTAAGGCTCGACTCGAGGAGGATGACTCGATTCGAGGAGCGACGCTTGACTCGAGGAGAATGACTCGACTCGAGGAGCAAGTCTCGACTCGAGGAGGATGACTCAACTCGAGGAGCGATGCTCGACTCGAGGAGAATGACTCGACTCGAGGAGCGATGCTCGACTCGAGGAGAATGACTCGAGTCGAGGAGAATGACTCGACTCGAGGAGCAGGGCTCGACTCGAGGAGAATGACTCGACCCGAGGAGAATGACCCGTCTCGAGGAGCAAGGCTCGACTCGAGGAAAATGACTTGACTCGAGGAGCGATGCTCGACTCGAAGAGAATGACTCGACTCGAGGAGCGATGCTCGACTCGAGGAGAATGACTCGACTCGAGGAGAATGACTCGACTCGAGGAGGATGACTCAACTCGAGGAGCAATGCTCGACTCGAGGAGAATGACTCGACTCGAGGAGCAAGGCTCGACTCGAGGAGAATGACTCGACTCGAGGAGCGATGCTCGACTCGAGGAGAATGACTCGACTCGAGGAGCAAGGCTCGACTCGAGGAGGATGACTCGACTAGAGGAGCGATGCTCGACTCGAGGAGAATGACTCGTCTCGAGGAGCGAAGCTCGACTCGAGGAGAATGACTCGTCTCGAGGAGCAAGGCTCAACTCGAGGAGTGTGACTCGTCTCGAAGAGCAAGGCTCGACTCGAGGAGTATGACTTGACTCGAGGAGCGATGCTCGACTCGACCTTGCAGCCAGTCAGTTGTGATACCTCGCGTTCTTCGCCTTTAGTTGGCGGATACTCTCCTCCAACTCCATGATGCGGTTGTCCCTGCTATCAGGAGATGGAGATGGTGAGCGGGTCGAGCTCTCTTCGTGGAGCGACTCTTCGTCACCATGCGCTTGGGAGCGCAATAAGTATTTCTTGGTCCCGGTGACGTTTTTGGGGTTGTTAACGCCCTCAGAACGTACGGGTGGTTGGATACTCATCGTTTCTCAAGTTCGAGAAAGTTGAGATTGTAGAAGAAAAGAAGAAGATGAACAGAAGGGATTTCGGGCTGAATAGGTCGGGAGGTCCCCTCCTTCTAGCGCCAAAATGTTGTCGCACGAAAATGAACAACTATTTAAAACCTCGGGTGGTTCGATCCAAGGCCGGACCAAGTGATCGCACCCGGGCCAAGAGTGTGAACTCGATAGTCTCGAGCTAGGGTTCTCTCCGATCAACCCGCCTCTCGGGAGAGGTAGGGGGTGAGGAGGATGAGTGACCGTGCCTTGGTTGTCGGCTGCCTACGTACCCGTGCGTGGGATCAGGTCAGAACGTAGTTCAAGCGTGTAGGACGCAGTATGAGGCGCGGAGCCTTGGCGGAGAAACGTGCTCGACGAAGGAGACGGGGCTCGAGGAGTCCTCGGCGGCGTCCCAGGACTTCGGAGATCGCGTATGCGAGAGAGAATGTGTGTTTTCTCTCTTTTGGAGACGTGGAAGACTCTAAGTCAAGAGTTCCTTGTTGTGGCGGAGATTCCGGACGCGTGGGCGATTCCTAGTCGGAAATGCAGGACGCGTAGGCGATTTCTTGTCAGAAATGGCGGACGCGTCTAGGGTGCTTGACGCGTAGGCGATTTTCAGTCGAAAACCGTTAGAGCACTCGTGGGCTCAAGATTAATCGCTCGATCAAGAGAGGCGGCACTCGGGAGTCCCCGGAAAGCGCTTCAGAATCTCCGAGAGCGAGAAATCGTGGAGAATCCACTTCAGGCCAAGGATGGCATCTAGAGAAGCGGAGAGAAGTCTCAAGTTCCTTGAGAAAGAATGGGATGGCTTTCCCCTCAATGGGAGGGGGTATTTATAGGTGTTTGGGGGCCTTAGAAGGCTTCTTTTTTGTCCATGTGGGACTAAGAACGCATGTGGCATCAAGTGGAGGCGCACGGCGCGCGCGGCGCACAACGCGCGGCGCGCGGCGAGCGGGACACCAGGCGCGGCGCGCGATGCGCGGCGCTGGATGTGCGGCGCGGGATGCGCGGCGCGGGTGTGTCATCGCGCGGCGCGCGGTCTGCCTGGCGCGGCGCGCGGCCTATCTGGCGCGGCGCGCGGGTTGCTGCGCTTGGTTGGCCGGCGCGGCTGCGCGCGCGGCGCATGGCCCGTCTTGTCGGGCTCTTGCGGGCCTTCGAATACCATTCTTGCCACATGAAATATGAAGGTTTCCACTTGGCGAGAGTGACTCGATTCGAGGAGCGACTCGAGGCTCTACTCGAGGAGCGAAGCTCGACTCGAGGAGTCAAGAGTTTAGGCGAGGGCTTGAAGACCTGCCGCTCTTCAGGACCTCCGGCCTGACCATCGGCCCTTTGAGCGACGTGCCTTCTTGGCGTCTCGGGTTTTCCGAAAACGACCGACAACAGACTCTACATTTCTCCTCGAGTTGAGTTCACTCCTCGAGTCGAGTACCGAGTCCACGAGTCGACTAGCTACTCCTCGTGCCGACTCTACATTTCTCCTCGGGTTGAGTTCACTCCTCGAGTCGAGTACCGAGTCCTAGAGTCGACTAGCTACTCCTCGTGCCGACTCTACATTTCTCCTCGAGTTGAGTTCACTCCTCGAGTCGAGTACCGAGTCCACGAGTCGACTAGCTACTCCTCGTGCCGACTCTACATTTCTCCTCGGGTTGAGTTCACTCCTCGAGTCGAGTACCGAGTCCACGAGTTGACTAGCTACTCCTCGTGCCGACTCTACATTTTGCCTCGAGTTGAATTCACTTCTCGAGTCGAGTACCGAGTCCACGAGTCGACTAGCTACTCCTCGTGCCGACTCTACATTTCTCCTCGGGTTGAGTTCACTCCTCGAGTCGAGTACCGAGTCCACGAGTTGACTAGCTACTCCTCGTTCTGACTCTACATTTTGCCTCGAGTTGAATTCACTTCTCGAGTCGAGTACCGAGTCCACGAGTCGACTAGCTACTCCTCGCGCCGACTCTACATTTCTCCTCGGGTTGAGTTCACTCCTCGAGTCGAGTACCGAGTCCACGAGTCGACTAGCTACTCCTCGTGCCGACTCTACATTTCTCCTCGAGTTGAGTTTACTTCTCGAGTCGAGTACCGAGTCCACGAGTCGACTAGCTACTCGTCGTGCCGACTCTACATT
Source organism: Urtica dioica subsp. dioica (assembly GCF_054948205.1). Classification (NCBI taxonomy): domain Eukaryota; kingdom Viridiplantae; phylum Streptophyta; class Magnoliopsida; order Rosales; family Urticaceae; genus Urtica; species Urtica dioica. The sequence continues at coordinate 11,167,251 of NC_142757.1, read as the reverse complement.
TCTCCTCGGGTTGAGTTCACTCCTTGAGTCGAGTACCGAGTCCACGAGTCGACTAGCTACTCCACGTGCCGACTCTACATTTTTCCTCGAGTTGAGTTCACTCCTTGAGTCGAGTACCGAGTCCACGAGTCGACTAGCTACTCCTCGGGCCGACTCTACATTTCTCCTCGAGTTGAGTTCACTCCTCGAGTCGAGTACCGAGTCCACGAGTCGACTAGCTACTCCTCATGCCGACTCTACATTTCTCCTCGAGTTGAGTTCACTCCTCGAGTCGAGTACCGAGTCCACGAGTCAACTAGCTACTCCTCGTGCCGACTCTACATTTCTCCTCGGGTTGAGTTCACTCCTCGAGTCGAGTACCGAGTCCTAGAGTCGACTAGCTACTCCTCGTGCCGACTCTACATTTCTCCTCGAGTTGAGTTCACTCCTCGAGTCGAGTACCGAGTCCACGAGCCGACAAGCTACTCCTCGTGCGGACTCTACATTACTCCTCGAGTCAAGTACCGAGTTCACGAGTCGACTAGCTACTCCTCGTTCCGACTCTACATTTCTCCTCGAGTTGAGTTCACTCCTCGAGTCGAGTACCGAGTCCACGAGTCGACTAACTACTCCTCGTGCCGACTCTACATTTCTCCTCGAGTTGAGTTTACTTCTCGAGTCGAGTACCGAGTCCACGAGTCGACTAGCTACTTCTCGTGCCGACTCTACATTTCTCCTCGGGTTGAGTTCACTCCTCGAGTCGAGTACCGAGTCCACGAGTCAACTAGCTACTCCTCGTGCCGACTCTACATTTCTCCTCGAGTTGAGTTTACTCCTCGAGCCGAGTACCGAGTCCACGAGTCGACTAGCTACTCCTCGTGCCGACTCTACATTTCTCCTCGGGTTGAGTTCACTCCTCGAGTCGAGTACCGAGTCCACGAGTCGACTAGCTACTCCTCGTGCCGACTCTACATTTCTCCTCGACTTGAGTTCACTCCTCGAGTCGAGTACCGAGTCCACGAGTCAACTAGCTACTCCTCGTGCCGACTCTACATTTCTCCTCGGGTTGAGTTCACTCCTCGAGTCGAGTACCGAGTCCTAGAGTCGACTAGCTACTCCTCGTTCCGACTCTACATTTCTCCTCGAGTTGAGTTCACTCCTCGAGTCGAGTACCGAGTCTACGAGTCGACTAGCTACTCCTCGTGCCGACTCTACATTACTCCGCGAGTCAAGTACCGAGTTCACGAGTCGACTAGCTACTCCTCGTTCCGACTCTACATTTCTCCTCGAGTTGAGTTCACTCCTCGAGTCGAGTACCGAGTCCACGAGTCGACTAGGTACTCCTCGTGCCGACTCTACATTTCTCCTCGGGTTGAGTTCACTCCTTGAGTCGAGTACCGAGTCCACGAGTCGACTAGCTACTCCTCGGGCTGACTCTACATTTCTCCTCGAGTTGAGTTCACTCCTCGAGTCGAGTACCGAGTCCACGAGTCGACTAGCTACTCCTCGTGCCGACTCTACATTTCTCCTCGAGTTGAGTTTACTTCTCGAGTCGAGTACCGAGTCCACGAGTCGACTAGCTACTCGTCGTGCCGACTCTACATTTCTCCTCGGGTTGAGTTCACTCCTTGAGTCGAGTACCGAGTCCACGAGTCGACTAGCTACTCCACGTGCCGACTCTACATTTTTCCTCGAGTTGAGTTCACTCCTTGAGTCGAGTACCGAGTCCACGAGTCGACTAGCTACTCCTCGGGCCGACTCTACATTTCTCCTCGAGTTGAGTTCACTCCTCGAGTCGAGTACCGAGTCCACGAGTCGACTAGCTACTCCTCATGCCGACTCTACATTTCTCCTCGAGTTGAGTTCACTCCTCGAGTCGAGTACCGAGTCCACGAGTCAACTAGCTACTCCTCGTGCCGACTCTACATTTCTCCTCGGGTTGAGTTCACTCCTCGAGTCGAGTACCGAGTCCTAGAGTCGACTAGCTACTCCTCGTGCCGACTCTACATTTCTCCTCGAGTTGAGTTCACTCCTCGAGTCGAGTACCGAGTCCACGAGCCGACAAGCTACTCCTCGTGCGGACTCTACATTACTCCTCGAGTCAAGTACCGAGTTCACGAGTCGACTAGCTACTCCTCGTTCCGACTCTACATTTCTCCTCGAGTTGAGTTCACTCCTCGAGTCGAGTACCGAGTCCACGAGTCGACTAACTACTCCTCGTGCCGACTCTACATTTCTCCTCGAGTTGAGTTTACTTCTCGAGTCGAGTACCGAGTCCACGAGTCGACTAGCTACTTCTCGTGCCGACTCTACATTTCTCCTCGGGTTGAGTTCACTCCTCGAGTCGAGTACCGAGTCCACGAGTCAACTAGCTACTCCTCGTGCCGACTCTACATTTCTCCTCGAGTTGAGTTTACTCCTCGAGCCGAGTACCGAGTCCACGAGTCGACTAGCTACTCCTCGTGCCGACTCTACATTTCTCCTCGGGTTGAGTTCACTCCTCGAGTCGAGTACCGAGTCCACGAGTCGACTAGCTACTCCTCGTGCCGACTCTACATTTCTCCTCGACTTGAGTTCACTCCTCGAGTCGAGTACCGAGTCCACGAGTCAACTAGCTACTCCTCGTGCCGACTCTACATTTCTCCTCGGGTTGAGTTCACTCCTCGAGTCGAGTACCGAGTCCTAGAGTCGACTAGCTACTCCTCGTGCCGACTCTACATTTCTCCTCGAGTTGAGTTCACTCCTCGAGTCGAGTACCGAGTCCACGAGCCGACTAGCTACTCCTCGTGCCGACTCTACATTACTCCTCGAGTCAAGTACCGAGTTCACGAGTCGACTAGCTACTCCTCGTTCCGACTCTACATTTCTCCTCGAGTTGAGTTCACTCCTCGAGTCGAGTACCGAGTCCACGAGTCGACTAGGTACTCCTCGTGCCGACTCTACATTTCTCCTCGGGTTGAGTTCACTCCTTGAGTCGAGTACCGAGTCCACGAGTCGACTAGCTACTCCTCGGGCTGACTCTACATTTCTCCTCGAGTTGAGTTCACTCCTCGAGTCGAGTACCGAGTCCACGAGTCGACTAGCTACTCCTCGTGCCGACTCTACATTTCTCCTCGAGTTGAGTTTACTTCTCGAGTCGAGTACCGAGTCCACGAGTCGACTAGCTACTCGTCGTGCCGACTCTACATTTCTCCTCGGGTTGAGTTCACTCCTTGAGTCGCGTACCGAGTCCACGAGTCGACTAGCTACTCCACGTGCCGACTCTACATTTTTCCTCGAGTTGAGTTCACTCCTTGAGTCGAGTACCGAGTCCACGAGTCGACTAGCTACTCCTCGGGCCGACTCTACATTTCTCCTCGAGTTGAGTTCACTCCTCGAGTCGAGTACCGAGTCCACGAGTCGACTAGCTACTCCTCATGCCGACTCTACATTTCTCCTCGAGTTGAGTTCACTCCTCGAGTCGAGTACCGAGTCCACGAGTCAACTAGCTACTCCTCGTGCCGACTCTACATTTCTCCTCGGGTTGAGTTCACTCCTCGAGTCGAGTACCGAGTCCTAGAGTCGACTAGCTACTCCTCGTGCCGACTCTACATTTCTCCTCGAGTTGAGTTCACTCCTCGAGTCGAGTACCGAGTCCACGAGCCGACAAGCTACTCCTCGTGCGGACTCTACATTACTCCTCGAGTCAAGTACCGAGTTCACGAGTCGACTAGCTACTCCTCGTTCCGACTCTACATTTCTCCTCGAGTTGAGTTCACTCCTCGAGTCGAGTACCGAGTCCACGAGTCGACTAACTACTCCTCGTGCCGACTCTACATTTCTCCTCGAGTTGAGTTTACTTCTCGAGTCGAGTACCGAGTCCACGAGTCGACTAGCTACTTCTCGTGCCGACTCTACATTTCTCCTCGGGTTGAGTTCACTCCTCGAGTCGAGTACCGAGTCCACGAGTCAACTAGCTACTCCTCGTGCCGACTCTACATTTCTCCTCGAGTTGAGTTTACTCCTCGAGCCGAGTACCGAGTCCACGAGTCGACTAGCTACTCCTCGTGCCGACTCTACATTTCTCCTCGGGTTGAGTTCACTCCTCGAGTCGAGTACCGAGTCCACGAGTCGACTAGCTACTCCTCGTGCCGACTCTACATTTCTCCTCGACTTGAGTTCACTCCTCGAGTCGAGTACCGAGTCCACGAGTCCACTAGCTACTCCTCGTGCCGACTCTACATTTCTCCTCGGGTTGAGTTCACTCCTCGAGTCGAGTACCGAGTCCTAGAGTCGACTAGCTACTCCTCGTTCCGACTCTACATTTCTCCTCGAGTTGAGTTCACTCCTCGAGTCGAGTACCGAGTCTACGAGCCGACAAGCTACTCCTCGTGCCGACTCTACATTACTCCTCGAGTCAAGTACCGAGTTCACGAGTCGACTAGCTACTCCTCGTTCCGACTCTACATTTCTCCTAGAGTTGAGTTCACTCCTCGAGTCGAGTACCGAGTCCACGAGTCGACTAGGTACTCCTCGTGCCGACTCTACATTTCTCCTCGGGTTGAGTTCACTCCTTGAGTCGAGTACCGAGTCCACGAGTCGACTAGCTACTCCTCGGGCTGACTCTACATTTCTCCTCGAGTTGAGTTCACTCCTCGAGTCGAGTACCGAGTCCACGAGTCGACTAGCTACTCCTCGGGCCGACTCTACATTTCTCCTCGAGTTGAGTTCACTCCTCGAGTCGAGTACCGAGTCCACGAGTCGACTAGCTACTCCTCGTGCCGACTCTACATTTCTCCTCGGGTTGAGTTCACTCCTCGAGTCGAGTACCGAGTCCTAGAGTCGACTAGCTACTCCTCGTGCCGACTCTACATTTCTCCTCGACTTGAGTTCACTCCTCGAGTCGAGTACCGAGTCCACGAGTCCACTAGCTACTCCTCGTGCCGACTCTACATTTCTCCTCGGGTTGAGTTCACTCCTCGAGTCGAGTACCGAGTCCTAGAGTCGACTAGCTACTCCTCGTTCCGACTCTACATTTCTCCTCGAGTTGAGTTCACTCCTCGAGTCGAGTACCGAGTCTACGAGCCGACTAGCTACTCCTCGTGCCGACTCTACATTACTCCTCGAGTCAAGTACCGAGTTCACGAGTCGACTAGCTACTCCTCGTTCCGACTCTACATTTCTCCTCGAGTTGAGTTCACTCCTCGAGTCGAGTACCGAGTCCACGAGTCGACTAGGTACTCCTCGTGCCGACTCTACATTTCTCCTCGGGTTGAGTTCACTCCTTGAGTCGAGTACCGAGTCCACGAGTCGACTAGCTACTCCTCGGGCTGACTCTACATTTCTCCTCGAGTTGAGTTCACTCCTCGAGTCGAGTACCGAGTCCACGAGTCGACTAGCTACTCCTCGGGCTGACTCTACATTTCTCCTCGAGTTGAGTTCACTCCTCGAGTCGAGTACCGAGTCCACGAGTCAACTAGCTACTCCTCGTGCCGACTCTACATTTCTCCTCGGGTTGAGTTCACTCCTCGAGTCGAGTACCGAGTCCTAGAGTCGACTAGCTACTCCTCGTGCCGACTCTACATTTCTCCTCGAGTTGAGTTCACTCCTCGAGTCGAGTACCGAGTCCACGAGCCGACTAGCTACTCCTCGTGCCGACTCTACATTACTCCTCGAGTCAAGTACCGAGTTCACGAGTCGACTAGCTACTCCTCGTACCGACTCTACATTTCTCCTCGAGTTGAGTTCACTCCTCGAGTCGAGTACCGAGTCCACGAGTCGACTAACTACTCCTCGTGCCGACTCTACATTTCTCCTCGAGTTGAGTTTACTTCTTGAGTCGAGTACCGAGTCCACGAGTCGACTAGCTACTTCTCGTGCCGACTCTACATTTCTCCTCGGGTTGAGTTCACTCCTCGAGTAGAGTACCGAGTCCACGAGTCAAGTAGCTACTCGTCGTGCCGACTCTACATTTCTCCTCGAGTTGAGTTTACTCCTCGAGCCGAGTACAGAGTCCACGAGTCGACTAGCTACTCCTCGTGCCGACTCTACATTTCTCCTCGGGTTGAGTTCACTCCTCGAGTCGAGTACCGAGTCCACGAGTCGACTAGCTACTCCTCGTGCCGACTCTACATTTCTCCTCGACTTGAGTTCACTCCTCGAGTCGAGTACCGAGTCCACGAGTCAACTAGCTACTCCTCGTGCCGACTCTACATTTCTCCTCGGGTTGAGTTCACTCCTCGAGTCGAGTACCGAGTCCACGAGTCGACTAGCTACTCCTCGTGCCGACTCTACATTTCTCCTCGGGTTGAGTTCACTCCTTGAGTCGAGTACCGAGTCCACGAGTCGACTAGCTACTCCTCGGGCTGACTCTACATTTCTCCTCGAGTTGAGTTCACTCCTCGAGTCGAGTACCGAGTCCACGAGTCGACTAGCTACTCCTCGGGCTGACTCTACATTTCTCCTCGAGTTGAGTTCACTCCTCGAGTCGAGTACCGAGTCCACGAGTCGACTAGCTACTCCTCGTGCCGACTCTACATTTCTCCTCGACTTGAGTTCACTCCTCGAGTCGAGTACCGAGTCCACGAGTCAACTAGCTACTCCTCGTGCCGACTCTACATTTCTCCTCGGGTTGAGTTCACTCCTCGAGTCGAGTACCGAGTCCTAGAGTCGACTAGCTACTCCTCGTGCCGACTCTACATTTCTCCTCGAGTTGAGTTCACTCCTCGAGTCGAGTACCGAGTCCACGAGCCGACTAGCTACTCCTCGTGCCGACTCTACATTACACCTCGAGTCAAGTACCGAGTTTACGAGTCGACTAGCTACTCCTCGTTCCGACTCTACATTTCTCCTCGAGTTGATTTCACTCCTCGAGTCGAGTACCGAGTCCACGAGTCGACTAACTACTCCTCGTGCCGACTCTACATCTCTCCTCGAGTTGAGTTTACTTCTCGAGTCGAGTACCGAGTCCACGAGTCGACTAGCTACTTCTCGTGCCGACTCTACATTTCTCCTCGGGTTGAGTTCACTCCTCGAGTAGAGTACCGATTCCACGAGTCAACTAGCTACTCCTCGTGCCGACTCTACATTTCTCCTCGAGTTGAGTTTACTCCTCGAGCCGAGTACCGAGTCCACGAGTCGACTAGCTACTCCTCGTGCCGACTCTACATTTCTCCTCAGGTTGAGTTCACTCCTCGAGTCCAGTACCGAGTCCACGAGTCGACTAGCTACTCCTCGTGCCGACTCTACATTTCTCCTCGTCTTGAGTTCACTCCTCGAGTCGAGTACCGAGTCCTAGAGTCGACTAGCTACTCCTCGTGCCGACTCTACATTTCTCCTCGAGTTGAGTTCACTCCTCGAGTCGAGTACCGAGTCCACGAGCCGACTAGCTACTCCTCGTGCCGACTCTACATTACTCCTCGACTCAAGTACCGAGTTTACGAGTCGACTAGCTACTCCTCGTTCCGACTCTACATTTCTCCTCGAGTTGAGTTCACTCCTCGAGTCGAGTACCGAGTCCACGAGACGACTAACTACTCCTCGTTCGGACTCTACATTTCTCCTCGAGTTGAGTTCACTCCTGGAGTCGAGTACCGAGTCCACGAGTCGACTAGCTACTCCTCGTGCCGACTCTACATTTCTCCTCGAGTTGACTTCACTCCTCGAGTCGAGTACCGAGTCCACGAGTCAACTAGCTACTCCTCGTGCCGACTCTAAATTTCTCCTCGGGTTGAGTTCACTCCTCGAGTCGAGTACCGAGTCCTAGAGTCGACTAGCTACTCCTCGTGCCGACTTTACATTTCTCCTCGAGTTGAGTTCACTCCTCGAGTCGAGTACCGAGTCCACGAGCCGACTAGCTACTCCTCGTGCCGACTCTACATTACTCCTCGAGTCAAGTACCGAGTTCACGAGTCGACTAGCTACTCTTCGTTCCGACTCTACATTTCTCCTCGAGTTGAGTTCACTCCTGGAGTCGAGTACCGAGTCCACGAGTCGACTAGCTACTCCTCGTGCCGACTCTACATTTCTCCTCGAGTTGAGTTTACTTCTCGAGTCGAGTACCGAGTCCACGAGTCGACTAGCTACTCCTCGTGCCGACTCTACATTTCTCCTCGGGTTGAGTTCACTCCTCGAGTAGAGTACCGAGTCCACGAGTCAACTAGCTACTCCTCATGCCGACTCTACATTTCTCCTCGAGTTGAGTTTACTCCTCGAGCCGAGTACCGAGTCCACGAGTCGACTAGCTACTCCTCATGCCGACTCTACATTTCTCCTCGGGTTGAGTTCACTCCTCGAGTCGAGTACCGAGTCCACGAGTCGACTAGCTACTTCTCGTGCCGACTCTACATTTCTCCTCGGGTTGAGTTCACTCCTCGAGTAGAGTACCGAGTCCACGAGTCAAGTAGCTACTCGTCGTGCCGACTCTACATTTCTCCTCGAGTTGAGTTTACTCCTCGAGCCGAGTACAGAGTCCACGAGTCGACTAGCTACTCCTCGTGCCGACTCTACATTTCTCCTCGGGTTGAGTTCACTCCTCGAGTCGAGTACCGAGTCCACGAGTCGACTAGCTACTCCTCGTGCCGACTCTACATTTCTCCTCGACTTGAGTTCACTCCTCGAGTCGAGTACCGAGTCCACGAGTCAACTAGCTACTCCTCGTGCCGACTCTACATTTCTCCTCGGGTTGAGTTCACTCCTCGAGTCGAGTACCGAGTCCACGAGTCGACTAGCTACTCCTCGTGCCGACTCTACATTTCTCCTCGGGTTGAGTTCACTCCTTGAGTCGAGTACCGAGTCCACGAGTCGACTAGCTACTCCTCGGGCTGACTCTACATTTCTCCTCGAGTTGAGTTCACTCCTCGAGTCGAGTACCGAGTCCACGAGTCGACTAGCTACTCCTCGGGCTGACTCTACATTTCTCCTCGAGTTGAGTTCACTCCTCGAGTCGAGTACCGAGTCCACGAGTCGACTAGCTACTCCTCGTGCCGACTCTACATTTCTCCTCGACTTGAGTTCACTCCTCGAGTCGAGTACCGAGTCCACGAGTCAACTAGCTACTCCTCGTGCCGACTCTACATTTCTCCTCGGGTTGAGTTCACTCCTCGAGTCGAGTACCGAGTCCTAGAGTCGACTAGCTACTCCTCGTGCCGACTCTACATTTCTCCTCGAGTTGAGTTCACTCCTCGAGTCGAGTACCGAGTCCACGAGCCGACTAGCTACTCCTCGTGCCGACTCTACATTACACCTCGAGTCAAGTACCGAGTTTACGAGTCGACTAGCTACTCCTCGTTCCGACTCTACATTTCTCCTCGAGTTGATTTCACTCCTCGAGTCGAGTACCGAGTCCACGAGTCGACTAACTACTCCTCGTGCCGACTCTACATCTCTCCTCGAGTTGAGTTTACTTCTCGAGTCGAGTACCGAGTCCACGAGTCGACTAGCTACTTCTCGTGCCGACTCTACATTTCTCCTCGGGTTGAGTTCACTCCTCGAGTAGAGTACCGATTCCACGAGTCAACTAGCTACTCCTCGTGCCGACTCTACATTTCTCCTCGAGTTGAGTTTACTCCTCGAGCCGAGTACCGAGTCCACGAGTCGACTAGCTACTCCTCGTGCCGACTCTACATTTCTCCTCAGGTTGAGTTCACTCCTCGAGTCCAGTACCGAGTCCACGAGTCGACTAGCTACTCCTCGTGCCGACTCTACATTTCTCCTCGTCTTGAGTTCACTCCTCGAGTCGAGTACCGAGTCCTAGAGTCGACTAGCTACTCCTCGTGCCGACTCTACATTTCTCCTCGAGTTGAGTTCACTCCTCGAGTCGAGTACCGAGTCCACGAGCCGACTAGCTACTCCTCGTGCCGACTCTACATTACTCCTCGACTCAAGTACCGAGTTTACGAGTCGACTAGCTACTCCTCGTTCCGACTCTACATTTCTCCTCGAGTTGAGTTCACTCCTCGAGTCGAGTACCGAGTCCACGAGACGACTAACTACTCCTCGTTCGGACTCTACATTTCTCCTCGAGTTGAGTTCACTCCTGGAGTCGAGTACCGAGTCCACGAGTCGACTAGCTACTCCTCGTGCCGACTCTACATTTCTCCTCGAGTTGACTTCACTCCTCGAGTCGAGTACCGAGTCCACGAGTCAACTAGCTACTCCTCGTGCCGACTCTAAATTTCTCCTCGGGTTGAGTTCACTCCTCGAGTCGAGTACCGAGTCCTAGAGTCGACTAGCTACTCCTCGTGCCGACTTTACATTTCTCCTCGAGTTGAGTTCACTCCTCGAGTCGAGTACCGAGTCCACGAGCCGACTAGCTACTCCTCGTGCCGACTCTACATTACTCCTCGAGTCAAGTACCGAGTTCACGAGTCGACTAGCTACTCTTCGTTCCGACTCTACATTTCTCCTCGAGTTGAGTTCACTCCTGGAGTCGAGTACCGAGTCCACGAGTCGACTAGCTACTCCTCGTGCCGACTCTACATTTCTCCTCGAGTTGAGTTTACTTCTCGAGTCGAGTACCGAGTCCACGAGTCGACTAGCTACTCCTCGTGCCGACTCTACATTTCTCCTCGGGTTGAGTTCACTCCTCGAGTAGAGTACCGAGTCCACGAGTCAACTAGCTACTCCTCATGCCGACTCTACATTTCTCCTCGAGTTGAGTTTACTCCTCGAGCCGAGTACCGAGTCCACGAGTCGACTAGCTACTCCTCATGCCGACTCTACATTTCTCCTCGGGTTGAGTTCACTCCTCGAGTCGAGTACCGAGTCCACGAGTCGACTAGCTACTCCTCGTGCCGACTCTACATTTCTCCTCGACTTGAGTTCACTCCTCGAGTCGAGTACCGAGTCCACGAGTCAACTAGCTACTCCTCGTGCCGACTCTACATTTCTCCTCGGGTTGAGTTCACTCCTCGAGTCGAGTACCGAGTCCTAGAGTCGAATAGCTACTCCTCGTGCCGACTCTACATTTCTCCTCGAGTTGAGTTCACTCCTCGAGTCGAGTACCGAGTCCACGAGCCGACTAGCTACTCCTCGTGCCGACTCTACATTACTCCTCGACTCAAGTACCGAGTTCACGATTCGACTAGCTACTCCTCGTTCCGACTCTACATTTCTCCTCGAGTTGAGTTCACTCCTCGAGTCGAGTACCGAGTCCACGAGTCGACTAACTATTCCTCGTGCCGACTCTACATTTCTCCTCGAGTTGAGTTTACTTCTCGAGTCGAGTACCGAGTCGACGAGTCGACTAGCTACTTCTCGTGCCGACTCTACATTTCTCCTCGGGTTGAGCTCACTCCTCGAGTAGAGTACCGAGTCCACGAGTCAACTAGCTACTCCTCGTGCCGACTCTACATTTCTCCTCGAGTTGACTTCACTCCTCGAGTCGAGTACCGAGTCCACGAGTCAACTAGCTACTCCTCGTGCCGACTCTAAATTTCTCCTCGGGTTGAGTTCACTCCTCGAGTCGAGTACCGAGTCCTAGAGTCGACTAGCTACTCCTCGTGCCGACTTTACATTTCTCCTCGAGTTGAGTTCACTCCTCGAGTCGAGTACCGAGTCCACGAGCCGACTAGCTACTCCTCGTGCCGACTCTACATTACTCCTCGAGTCAAGTACCGAGTTCACGAGTCGACTAGCTACTCTTCGTTCCGACTCTACATTTCTCCTCGAGTTGAGTTCACTCCTGGAGTCGAGTACCGAGTCCACGAGTCGACTAGCTACTCCTCGTGCCGACTCTACATTTCTCCTCGAGTTGAGTTTACTTCTCGAGTCGAGTACCGAGTCCACGAGTCGACTAGCTACTCCTCGTGCCGACTCTACATTTCTCCTCGGGTTGAGTTCACTCCTCGAGTAGAGTACCGAGTCCACGAGTCAACTAGCTACTCCTCATGCCGACTCTACATTTCTCCTCGAGTTGAGTTTACTCCTCGAGCCGAGTACCGAGTCCACGAGTCGACTAGCTACTCCTCATGCCGACTCTACATTTCTCCTCGGGTTGAGTTCACTCCTCGAGTCGAGTACCGAGTCCACGAGTCGACTAGCTACTCCTCGTGCCGACTCTACATTTCTCCTCGACTTGAGTTCACTCCTCGAGTCGAGTACCGAGTCCACGAGTCAACTAGCTACTCCTCGTGCCGACTCTACATTTCTCCTCGGGTTGAGTTCACTCCTCGAGTCGAGTACCGAGTCCTAGAGTCGAATAGCTACTCCTCGTGCCGACTCTACATTTCTCCTCGAGTTGAGTTCACTCCTCGAGTCGAGTACCGAGTCCACGAGCCGACTAGCTACTCCTCGTGCCGACTCTACATTACTCCTCGAGTCAAGTACCGAGTTCACGATTCGACTAGCTACTCCTCGTTCCGACTCTACATTTCTCCTCGAGTTGAGTTCACTCCTCGAGTCGAGTACCGAGTCCACGAGTCGACTAACTATTCCTCGTGCCGACTCTACATTTCTCCTCGAGTTGAGTTTACTTCTCGAGTCGAGTACCGAGTCGACGAGTCGACTAGCTACTTCTCGTGCCGACTCTACATTTCTCCTCGGGTTGAGTTCACTCCTCGAGTAGAGTACCGAGTCCACGAGTCAACTAGCTACTCCTCGTGCCGACTCTACATTTCTCCTCGAGTTGAGTTTACTCCTCGAGTACCGAGTCCACGAGTCGACTAGCTACTCCTCGTGCCGACTCTACATTTCTCCTCGGGTTGAGTTCACTCCTCGAGTCGAGTACCGAGTCCTAGAGTCGACTAGCTATTCCTCGTGCCGACTCTACATTTCTCCTCGACTTGAGTTCACTCCTCGAGTCGAGTACCGAGTCCACGAGTCAACTAGCTACTCCTCGTGCCGACTCTACATTTCTCCTCGGGTTGAGTTCACTCCTCGAGTCGAGTACCGAGTCCTAGAGTCGAATAGCTACTCCTCGTGCCGACTCTACATTTCTCCTCGAGTTGAGTTCACTCCTCGAGTCGAGTACCGAGTCCACGAGCCGACTAGCTACTCCTCGTGCCGACTCTACATTACTCCTCGAGTCAAGTACCGAGTTCACGAGTCGACTAGCTACTCCTCGTTCCGACTCTACATTTCTCCTCGAGTTGAGTTCACTCCTCGAGTCGAGTACCGAGTCCACGAGTCGACTAACTATTCCTCGTGCCGACTCTACATTTCTCCTCGAGTTGAGTTTACTTCTCGAGTCGAGTACCGAGTCGACGAGTCGACTAGCTACTTCTCGTGCCGACTCTACATTTCTCCTCGGGTTGAGTTCACTCCTCGAGTCGAGTACCGAGTCCACGAGTCGACTAGCTACTCCTCGTGCCGACTCTACATTTCTCCTCGGGTTGAGTTCACTCCTCGAGTCGAGTACCGAGTCCACGAGTCGACTAGCTACTCCTCGTGCCGACTCTACATTTCTCCTCGACTTGAGTTCACTCCTCGAGTCGAGTACCGAGTCCACGAGTCAACTAGCTACTCCTCGTGCCGACTCTACATTTCTCCTCGGGTTGAGTTCACTCCTCGAGTCGAGTACCGAGTCCACGAGTCGACTAGCTACTCCTCGTGCCGACTCTACATTTCTCCTCGGGTTGAGTTCACTCCTTGAGTCGAGTACCGAGTCCACGAGTCGACTAGCTACTCCTCGGGCTGACTCTACATTTCTCCTCGAGTTGAGTTCACTCCTCGAGTCGAGTACCGAGTCCACGAGTCGACTAGCTACTCCTCGGGCCGACTCTACATTTCTCCTCGAGTTGAGTTCACTCCTCGAGTCGAGTACCGAGTCCACGAGTCGACTAGCTACTCCTCGTGCCGACTCTACATTTCTCCTCGACTTGAGTTCACTCCTCGAGTCGAGTACCGAGTCCACGAGTCAACTAGCTACTCCTCGTGCCGACTCTACATTTCTCCTCGGGTTGAGTTCACTCCTCGAGTCGAGTACCGAGTCCTAGAGTCGACTAGCTACTCCTCGTGCCGACTCTACATTTCTCCTCGAGTTGAGTTCACTCCTCGAGTCGAGTACTGAGTCCACGAGCCGACTAGCTACTCCTCGTGCCGACTCTACATTACTCCTCGAGTCAAGTACCGAGTTTACGAGTCGACTAGCTACTCCTCGTTCCGACTCTACATTTCTCCTCGAGTTGATTTCACTCCTCGAGTCGAGTACCGAGTCCTAGAGTCGACTAGCTACTCCTCGTGCCGACTCTACATTTCTCCTCGAGTTGAGTTAACTCCTCGAGTCGAGTACCGAGTCCACGAGCCGACTAGCTACTCCTCGTGCCGACTCTACATTACTCCTCGAGTCAAGTACCGAGTTTACGAGTCGACTAGCTACTCCTCGTTCCGACTCTACATTTCTCCTCGAGTTGATTTCACTCCTCGAGTCGAGTACCGAGTCCACGAGTCGACTAACTACTCCTCGTGCCGACTCTACATCTCTCCTCGAGTTGAGTTTACTTCTCGAGTCGAGTACCGAGTCCACGAGTCGACTAGCTACTTCTCGTGCCGACTCTACATTTCTCCTCGGGTTGAGTTCACTCCTCGAGTAGAGTACCGATTCCACGAGTCAACTAGCTACTCCTCGTGCCGACTCTACATTTCTCCTCGAGTTGAGTTTACTCCTCGAGCCGAGTACCGAGTCCACGAGTCGACTAGCTACTCCTCGTGCCGACTCTACATTTCTCCTCAGGTTGAGTTCACTCCTCGAGTCCAGTACCGAGTCCACGAGTCGACTAGCTACTCCTCGTGCCGACTCTACATTTCTCCTCGTCTTGAGTTCACTCCTCGAGTCGAGTACCGAGTCCTAGAGTCGACTAGCTACTCCTCGTGCCGACTCTACATTTCTCCTCGAGTTGAGTTCACTCCTCGAGTCGAGTACCGAGTCCACGAGCCGACTAGCTACTCCTCGTGCCGACTCTACATTACTCCTCGACTCAAGTACCGAGTTTACGAGTCGACTAGCTACTCCTCGTTCCGACTCTACATTTCTCCTCGAGTTGAGTTCACTCCTCGAGTCGAGTACCGAGTCCACGAGACGACTAACTACTCCTCGTTCGGACTCTACATTTCTCCTCGAGTTGAGTTCACTCCTGGAGTCGAGTACCGAGTCCACGAGTCGACTAGCTACTCCTCGTGCCGACTCTACATTTCTCCTCGAGTTGACTTCACTCCTCGAGTCGAGTACCGAGTCCACGAGTCAACTAGCTACTCCTCGTGCCGACTCTAAATTTCTCCTCGGGTTGAGTTCACTCCTCGAGTCGAGTACCGAGTCCTAGAGTCGACTAGCTACTCCTCGTGCTGACTTTACATTTCTCCTCGAGTTGAGTTCACTCCTCGAGTCGAGTACCGAGTCCACGAGCCGACTAGCTACTCCTCGTGCCGACTCTACATTACTCCTCGAGTCAAGTACCGAGTTCACGAGTCGACTAGCTACTCTTCGTTCCGACTCTACATTTCTCCTCGAGTTGAGTTCACTCCTGGAGTCGAGTACCGAGTCCACGAGTCGACTAGCTACTCCTCGTGCCGACTCTACATTTCTCCTCGAGTTGAGTTTACTTCTCGAGTCGAGTACCGAGTCCACGAGTCGACTAGCTACTCCTCGTGCCGACTCTACATTTCTCCTCGGGTTGAGTTCACTCCTCGAGTAGAGTACCGAGTCCACGAGTCAACTAGCTACTCCTCATGCCGACTCTACATTTCTCCTCGAGTTGAGTTTACTCCTCGAGCCGAGTACCGAGTCCACGAGTCGACTAGCTACTCCTCATGCCGACTCTACATTTCTCCTCGACTTGAGTTCACTCCTCGAGTCGAGTACCGAGTCCACGAGTCAACTAGCTACTCCTCGTGCCGACTCTACATTTCTCCTCGGGTTGAGTTCACTCCTCGAGTCGAGTACCGAGTCCTAGAGTCGACTAGCTACTCCTCGTGCCGACTCTACATTTCTCCTCGAGTTGAGTTCACTCCTCGAGTCGAGTACTGAGTCCACGAGCCGACTAGCTACTCCTCGTGCCGACTCTACATTACTCCTCGAGTCAAGTACCGAGTTTACGAGTCGACTAGCTACTCCTCGTTCCGACTCTACATTTCTCCTCGAGTTGATTTCACTCCTCGAGTCGAGTACCGAGTCCTAGAGTCGACTAGCTACTCCTCGTGCCGACTCTACATTTCTCCTCGAGTTGAGTTAACTCCTCGAGTCGAGTACCGAGTCCACGAGCCGACTAGCTACTCCTCGTGCCGACTCTACATTACTCCTCGAGTCAAGTACCGAGTTTACGAGTCGACTAGCTACTCCTCGTTCCGACTCTACATTTCTCCTCGAGTTGATTTCACTCCTCGAGTCGAGTACCGAGTCCACGAGTCGACTAACTACTCCTCGTGCCGACTCTACATCTCTCCTCGAGTTGAGTTTACTTCTCGAGTCGAGTACCGAGTCCACGAGTCGACTAGCTACTTCTCGTGCCGACTCTACATTTCTCCTCGGGTTGAGTTCACTCCTCGAGTAGAGTACCGATTCCACGAGTCAACTAGCTACTCCTCGTGCCGACTCTACATTTCTCCTCGAGTTGAGTTTACTCCTCGAGCCGAGTACCGAGTCCACGAGTCGACTAGCTACTCCTCGTGCCGACTCTACATTTCTCCTCAGGTTGAGTTCACTCCTCGAGTCCAGTACCGAGTCCACGAGTCGACTAGCTACTCCTCGTGCCGACTCTACATTTCTCCTCGTCTTGAGTTCACTCCTCGAGTCGAGTACCGAGTCCTAGAGTCGACTAGCTACTCCTCGTGCCGACTCTACATTTCTCCTCGAGTTGAGTTCACTCCTCGAGTCGAGTACCGAGTCCACGAGCCGACTAGCTACTCCTCGTGCCGACTCTACATTACTCCTCGACTCAAGTACCGAGTTTACGAGTCGACTAGCTACTCCTCGTTCCGACTCTACATTTCTCCTCGAGTTGAGTTCACTCCTCGAGTCGAGTACCGAGTCCACGAGACGACTAACTACTCCTCGTTCGGACTCTACATTTCTCCTCGAGTTGAGTTCACTCCTGGAGTCGAGTACCGAGTCCACGAGTCGACTAGCTACTCCTCGTGCCGACTCTACATTTCTCCTCGAGTTGACTTCACTCCTCGAGTCGAGTACCGAGTCCACGAGTCAACTAGCTACTCCTCGTGCCGACTCTAAATTTCTCCTCGGGTTGAGTTCACTCCTCGAGTCGAGTACCGAGTCCTAGAGTTGACTAGCTACTCCTCGTGCCGACTTTACATTTCTCCTCGAGTTGAGTTCACTCCTCGAGTCGAGTACCGAGTCCACGAGCCGACTAGCTACTCCTCGTGCCGACTCTACATTACTCCTCGAGTCAAGTACCGAGTTCACGAGTCGACTAGCTACTCTTCGTTCCGACTCTACATTTCTCCTCGAGTTGAGTTCACTCCTGGAGTCGAGTACCGAGTCCACGAGTCGACTAGCTACTCCTCGTGCCGACTCTACATTTCTCCTCGAGTTGAGTTTACTTCTCGAGTCGAGTACCGAGTCCACGAGTCGACTAGCTACTCCTCGTGCCGACTCTACATTTCTCCTCGGGTTGAGTTCACTCCTCGAGTAGAGTACCGAGTCCACGAGTCAACTAGCTACTCCTCATGCCGACTCTACATTTCTCCTCGAGTTGAGTTTACTCCTCGAGCCGAGTACCGAGTCCACGAGTCGACTAGCTACTCCTCATGCCAACTCTACATTTCTCCTCGGGTTGAGTTCACTCCTCGAGTCGAGTACCGAGTCCACGAGTCGACTAGCTACTCCTCGTGCCGACTCTACATTTCTCCTCGACTTGAGTTCACTCCTCGAGTCGAGTACCGAGTCCACGAGTCAACTAGCTACTCCTCGTGCCGACTCTACATTTCTCCTCGGGTTGAGTTCACTCCTCGAGTCGAGTACCGAGTCCTAGAGTCGAATAGCTACTCCTCGTGCCGACTCTACATTTCTCCTCGAGTTGAGTTCACTCCTCGAGTCGAGTACCGAGTCCACGAGCCGACTAGCTACTCCTCGTGCCGACTCTACATTACTCCTCGAGTCAAGTACCGAGTTCACGATTCGACTAGCTACTCCTCGTTCAGACTCTACATTTCTCCTCGAGTTGAGTTCAGTCCTCGAGTCGAGTACCGAGTCCACGAGTCGACTAACTATTCCTCGTGCCGACTCTACATTTCTCCTCGAGTTGAGTTTACTTCTCGAGTCGAGTACCGAGTCGACGAGTCGACTAGCTACTTCTCGTGCCGACTCTACATTTCTCCTCGGGTTGAGTTCACTCCTCGAGTAGAGTACCGAGTCCACGAGTCAACTAGCTACTCCTCGTGCCGACTCTACATTTCTCCTCGAGTTGAGTTTACTCCTCGAGCCGAGTACCGAGTCCACGAGTCGACTAGCTACTCCTCGTGCCGACTCTACATTTCTCCTCGGGTTGAGTTCACTCCTCGAGTCGAGTACCGAGTCCTAGAGTCGACTAGCTATTCCTCGTGCCGACTCTACATTTCTCCTCGACTTGAGTTCACTCCTCGAGTCGAGTACCGAGTCCACGAGTCAACTAGCTACTCCTCGTGCCGACTCTACATTTCTCCTCGGGTTGAGTTCACTCCTCGAGTCGAGTACCGAGTCCTAGAGTCGAATAGCTACTCCTCGTGCCGACTCTACATTTCTCCTCGAGTTGAGTTCACTCCTCGAGTCGAGTACCGAGTCCACGAGCCGACTAGCTACTCCTCGTGCCGACTCTACATTACTCCTCGAGTCAAGTACCGAGTTCACGAGTCGACTAGCTACTCCTCGTTCCGACTCTACATTTCTCCTCGAGTTGAGTTCACTCCTCGAGTCGAGTACCGAGTCCACGAGTCGACTAACTATTCCTCGTGCCGACTCTACATTTCTCCTCGAGTTGAGTTTACTTCTCGAGTCGAGTACCGAGTCGACGAGTCGACTAGCTACTTCTCGTGCCGACTCTACATTTCTCCTCGGGTTGAGTTCACTCCTCGAGTCGAGTACCGAGTCCACGAGTCGACTAGCTACTCCTCGTGCCGACTCTACATTTCTCCTCGGGTTGAGTTCACTCCTCGAGTCGAGTACCGAGTCCACGAGTCGACTAGCTACTCCTCGTGCCGACTCTACATTTCTCCTCGACTTGAGTTCACTCCTCGAGTCGAGTACCGAGTCCACGAGTCAACTAGCTACTCCTCGTGCCGACTCTACATTTCTCCTCGGGTTGAGTTCACTCCTCGAGTCGAGTACCGAGTCCACGAGTCGACTAGCTACTCCTCGTGCCGACTCTACATTTCTCCTCGGGTTGAGTTCACTCCTTGAGTCGAGTACCGAGTCCACGAGTCGACTAGCTACTCCTCGGGCTGACTCTACATTTCTCCTCGAGTTGAGTTCACTCCTCGAGTCGAGTACCGAGTCCACGAGTCGACTAGCTACTCCTCGGGCCGACTCTACATTTCTCCTCGAGTTGAGTTCACTCCTCGAGTCGAGTACCGAGTCCACGAGTCGACTAGCTACTCCTCGTGCCGACTCTACATTTCTCCTCGACTTGAGTTCACTCCTCGAGTCGAGTACCGAGTCCACGAGTCAACTAGCTACTCCTCGTGCCGACTCTACATTTCTCCTCGGGTTGAGTTCACTCCTCGAGTCGAGTACCGAGTCCTAGAGTCGACTAGCTACTCCTCGTGCCGACTCTACATTTCTCCTCGAGTTGAGTTCACTCCTCGAGTCGAGTACTGAGTCCACGAGCCGACTAGCTACTCCTCGTGCCGACTCTACATTACTCCTCGAGTCAAGTACCGAGTTTACGAGTCGACTAGCTACTCCTCGTTCCGACTCTACATTTCTCCTCGAGTTGATTTCACTCCTCGAGTCGAGTACCGAGTCCACGAGTCGACTAACTACTCCTCGTGCCGACTCTACATCTCTCCTCGAGTTGAGTTTACTTCTCGAGTCGAGTACCGAGTCCACGAGTCGACTAGCTACTTCTCGTGCCGACTCTACATTTCTCCTCGGGTTGAGTTCACTCCTCGAGTAGAGTACCGATTCCACGAGTCAACTAGCTACTCCTCGTGCCGACTCTACATTTCTCCTCGAGTTGAGTTTACTCCTCGAGCCGAGTACCGAGTCCACGAGTCGACTAGCTACTCCTCGTGCCGACTCTACATTTCTCCTCAGGTTGAGTTCACTCCTCGAGTCCAGTACCGAGTCCACGAGTCGACTAGCTACTCCTCGTGCCGACTCTACATTTCTCCTCGTCTTGAGTTCACTCCTCGAGTCGAGTACCGAGTCCTAGAGTCGACTAGCTACTCCTCGTGCCGACTCTACATTTCTCCTCGAGTTGAGTTCACTCCTCGAGTCGAGTACCGAGTCCACGAGCCGACTAGCTACTCCTCGTGCCGACTCTACATTACTCCTCGACTCAAGTACCGAGTTTACGAGTCGACTAGCTACTCCTCGTTCCGACTCTACATTTCTCCTCGAGTTGAGTTCACTCCTCGAGTCGAGTACCGAGTCCACGAGACGACTAACTACTCCTCGTTCCGACTCTACATTTCTCCTCGAGTTGAGTTCACTCCTGGAGTCGAGTACCGAGTCCACGAGTCGACTAGCTACTCCTCGTGCCGACTCTACATTTCTCCTCGAGTTGAGTTCACTCCTCGAGTCGAGTACCGAGTCCACGAGTCAACTAGCTACTCCTCGTGCCGACTCTAAATTTCTCCTCGGGTTGAGTTCACTCCTCGAGTCGAGTACCGAGTCCTAGAGTCGACTAGCTACTCCTCGTGCCGACTTTACATTTCTCCTCGAGTTGAGTTCACTCCTCGAGTCGAGTACCGAGTCCACGAGCCGACTAGCTACTCCTCGTGCCGACTCTACATTACTCCTCGAGTCAAGTACCGAGTTCACGAGTCGACTAGCTACTCTTCGTTCCGACTCTACATTTCTCCTCGAGTTGAGTTCACTCCTGGAGTCGAGTACCGAGTCCACGAGTCGACTAGCTACTCCTCGTGCCGACTCTACATTTCTCCTCGAGTTGAGTTTACTTCTCGAGTCGAGTACCGAGTCCACGAGTCGACTAGCTACTCCTCGTGCCGACTCTACATTTCTCCTCGGGTTGAGTTCACTCCTCGAGTAGAGTACCGAGTCCACGAGTCAACTAGCTACTCCTCATGCCGACTCTACATTTCTCCTCGAGTTGAGTTTACTCCTCGAGCCGAGTACCGAGTCCACGAGTCGACTAGCTACTCCTCATGCCGACTCTACATTTCTCCTCGGGTTGAGTTCACTCCTCGAGTCGAGTACCGAGTCCACGAGTCGACTAGCTACTCCTCGTGCCGACTCTACATTTCTCCTCGACTTGAGTTCACTCCTCGAGTCGAGTACCGAGTCCACGAGTCAACTAGCTACTCCTCGTGCCGACTCTACATTTCTCCTCGGGTTGAGTTCACTCCTCGAGTCGAGTACCGAGTCCTAGAGTCGAATAGCTACTCCTCGTGCCGACTCTACATTTCTCCTCGAGTTGAGTTCACTCCTCGAGTCGAGTACCGAGTCCACGAGCCGACTAGCTACTCCTCGTGCCGACTCTACATTACTCCTCGAGTCAAGTACCGAGTTCACGAGTCGACTAGCTACTCCTCGTTCCGACTCTACATTTCTCCTCGAGTTGAGTTCACTCCTCGAGTCGAGTACCGAGTCCACGAGTCGACTAACTATTCCTCGTGCCGACTCTACATTTCTCCTCGAGTTGAGTTTACTTCTCGAGTCGAGTACCGAGTCGACGAGTCGACTAGCTACTTCTCGTGCCGACTCTACATTTCTCCTCGGGTTGAGTTCACTCCTCGAGTAGAGTACCGAGTCCACGAGTCAACTAGCTACTCCTCGTGCCGACTCTACATTTCTCCTCGAGTTGAGTTTACTCCTCGAGCCGAGTACCGAGTCCACGAGTCGACTAGCTACTCCTCGTGCCGACTCTACATTTCTCCTCGGGTTGAGTTCACTCCTCGAGTCGAGTACCGAGTCCTAGAGTCGACTAGCTATTCCTCGTGCCGACTCTACATTTCTCCTCGACTTGAGTTCACTCCTCGAGTCGAGTACCGAGTCCACGAGTCAACTAGCTACTCCTCGTGCCGACTCTACATTTCTCCTCGGGTTGAGTTCACTCCTCGAGTCGAGTACCGAGTCCTAGAGTCGAATAGCTACTCCTCGTGCCGACTCTACATTTCTCCTCGAGTTGAGTTCACTCCTCGAGTCGAGTACCGAGTCCACGAGCCGACTAGCTACTCCTCGTGCCGACTCTACATTACTCCTCGAGTCAAGTACCGAGTTCACGAGTCGACTAGCTACTCCTCGTTCCGACTCTACATTTCTCCTCGAGTTGAGTTCACTCCTCGAGCCGAGTACCGAGTCCACGAGTCGACTAACTATTCCTCGTGCCGACTCTACATTTCTCCTCGAGTTGAGTTTACTTCTCGAGTCGAGTACCGAGTCGACGAGTCGACTAGCTACTTCTCGTGCCGACTCTACATTTCTCCTCGGGTTGAGTTCACTCCTCGAGTCGAGTACCGAGTCCACGAGTCGACTAGCTACTCCTCGTGCCGACTCTACATTTCTCCTCGACTTGAGTTCACTCCTCGAGTCGAGTACCGAGTCCACGAGTCAACTAGCTACTCCTCGTGCCGACTCTACATTTCTCCTCGGGTTGAGTTCACTCCTCGAGTCGAGTACCGAGTCCTAGAGTCGACTAGCTATTCCTCGTGCCGACTCTACGTTTCTCCTCGAGTTGAGTTCACTCCTCGAGTCGAGTACCGAGTCCACGAGCCGACTAGCTACTCCTCGTGCCGACTCTACATTACTCCTCGAGTCAAGTACCGAGTTCACGAGTCGACTAGCTACTCCTCGTTCAGACTCTACATTTCTCCTCGAGTTGAGTTCACTCCTCGAGTCGAGTACCGAGTCCACGAGTCGACTAGCTACTCCTCGTGCCGACTCTACATTTCTCCTCGGGTTGAGTTCACTCCTTGAGTCGAGTACCGAGTCCACGAGTCGACTAGCTACTCCTCGGGCTGACTCTACATTTCTCCTCGAGTTGAGTTCACTCCTCGAGTCGAGTACCGAGTCCACGAGTCGACTAGCTACTCCTCGTGCCGACTCTACATTTCTCCTCGAGTTGAGTTCACTCCTCGAGTCGAGTACCGAGTCCACGAGTCGACTAGCTACTCCTCGTGCCGACTCTACATTTCTCCTCGAGTTGAGCTTACTCCTCGAGTCGAGTACCGAGTCCACGAGCCGACTAGCTACTCCTCGTGCCGACTCTACATTACTCCTCGAGTCAAGTACCGAGTTCACGAGTCGACTAGCTACTCCTCGTTCCGACTCTACATTTCTCCTCGAGTTGAGTTCACTCCTCGAGTCGAGTACCGAGTCCACGAGTCGACTAGCTACTCCTCGTGCCGACTCTACATTTCTCCTCGGGTTGAGTTCACTCCTTGAGTCGAGTACCGAGTCCACGAGTCGACTAGCTACTCCTCGGGCTGACTCTACATTTCTCCTCGAGTTGAGTTAACTCCTGGAGTCGAGTACCGAGTCCACGAGTCGACTAGCTACTCCTCGTGCCGACTCTACATTTCTCCTCGGGTTGAGTTCACTCCTTGAGTCGAGTACCGAGTCCACGAGTCGACTAGCTACTCCTCGGGCTGACTCTACATTTCTCCTCGAGTTGAGTTCACTCCTCGAGTCGAGTACCGAGTCCACGAGTCGACTAGCTACTCCTCGTGCCGACTCTACATTTCTCCTCGAGTTGAGTTCACTCCTGGAGTCGAGTACCGAGTCCACGAGTCGACTAGCTACTCCTCGTGCCGACTCTACATTTCTCCTCGAGTTGAGTTTACTCCTCGAGTCGAGTACCGAGTCCACGAGCCGACTAGCTACTCCTCGTGCCGACTCTACATTACTCCTCGAGTCAAGTACCGAGTTCACGAGTCGACTAGCTACTCCTCGTTCCGACTCTACATTTCTCCTCGAGTTGAGTTCACTCCTCGAGTCGAGTACCGAGTCCACGAGTCGACTAGCTACTCCTCGTGCCGACTCTACATTTCTCCTCGGGTTGAGTTCACTCCTTGAGTCGAGTACCGAGTCCACGAGTCGACTAGCTACTCCTCGGGCTGACTCTACATTTCTCCTCGAGTTGAGTTCACTCCTGGAGTCGAGTACCGAGTCCACGAGTCGACTAGCTACTCCTCGTGCCGACTCTACATTTCTCCTCGGGTTGAGTTCACTCCTTGAGTCGAGTACCGAGTCCACGAGTCGACTAGCTACTCCTCGGGCTGACTCTACATTTCTCCTCGAGTTGAGTTCACTCCTCGAGTCGAGTACCGAGTCCACGAGTCGACAAGCTACTCCTCGTGCCGACTCTACATTTCTCCTCGAGTTGAGTTCACTCCTGGAGTCGAGTACCGAGTCCACGAGTCGACTAGCTACTCCTCGTGCCGACTCTACATTTCTCCTCGAGTTGAGTTTACTCCTCGAGTCGAGTACCGAGTCCACGAGCCGACTAGCTACTCCTCGTGCCGACTCTACATTTCTCCTCGGGTTGAGTTCACTCCTCGAGTAGAGTACCGAGTCCACGAGTCAACTAGCTACTCCTCGTGCCGACTCTACATTTCTCCTCGAGTTGAGTTCACTCCTGGAGTCGAGTACCGAGTCCACGAGTCGACTAGCTACTCCTCGTGCCGACTCTACATTTCTCCTCGAGTTGAGTTTACTCCTCGAGTCGAGTACCGAGTCCACGAGCCGACTAGCTACTCCTCGTGCCGACTCTACATTTCTCCTCGGGTTGAGTTCACTCCTCGAGTCGAGTACCGAGTCCTAGAGTCGACTAGCTATTCCTCGTGCCGACTCTACGTTTCTCCTCGAGTTGAGTTCACTCCTCGAGTCGAGTACCGAGTCCACGAGCCGACTAGCTACTCCTCGTGCCGACTCTACATTACTCCTCGAGTCAAGTACCGAGTTCACGAGTCGACTAGCTACTCCTCGTTCAGACTCTACATTTCTCCTCGAGTTGAGTTCACTCCTCGAGTCGAGTACCGAGTCCACGAGTCGACTAGCTACTCCTCGTGCCGACTCTACATTTCTCCTCGGGTTGAGTTCACTCCTTGAGTCGAGTACCGAGTCCACGAGTCGACTAGCTACTCCTCGGGCTGACTCTACATTTCTCCTCGAGTTGAGTTCACTCCTCGAGTCGAGTACCGAGTCCACGAGTCGACTAGCTACTCCTCGTGCCGACTCTACATTTCTCCTCGAGTTGAGTTCACTCCTCGAGTCGAGTACCGAGTCCACGAGTCGACTAGCTACTCCTCGTGCCGACTCTACATTTCTCCTCGAGTTGAGCTTACTCCTCGAGTCGAGTACCGAGTCCACGAGCCGACTAGCTACTCCTCGTGCCGACTCTACATTACTCCTCGAGTCAAGTACCGAGTTCACGAGTCGACTAGCTACTCCTCGTTCCGACTCTACATTTCTCCTCGAGTTGAGTTCACTCCTCGAGTCGAGTACCGAGTCCACGAGTCGACTAGCTACTCCTCGTGCCGACTCTACATTTCTCCTCGGGTTGAGTTCACTCCTTGAGTCGAGTACCGAGTCCACGAGTCGACTAGCTACTCCTCGGGCTGACTCTACATTTCTCCTCGAGTTGAGTTAACTCCTGGAGTCGAGTACCGAGTCCACGAGTCGACTAGCTACTCCTCGTGCCGACTCTACATTTCTCCTCGGGTTGAGTTCACTCCTTGAGTCGAGTACCGAGTCCACGAGTCGACTAGCTACTCCTCGGGCTGACTCTACATTTCTCCTCGAGTTGAGTTCACTCCTCGAGTCGAGTACCGAGTCCACGAGTCGACTAGCTACTCCTCGTGCCGACTCTACATTTCTCCTCGAGTTGAGTTCACTCCTGGAGTCGAGTACCGAGTCCACGAGTCGACTAGCTACTCCTCGTGCCGACTCTACATTTCTCCTCGAGTTGAGTTTACTCCTCGAGTCGAGTACCGAGTCCACGAGCCGACTAGCTACTCCTCGTGCCGACTCTACATTACTCCTCGAGTCAAGTACCGAGTTCACGAGTCGACTAGCTACTCCTCGTTCCGACTCTACATTTTCCTCGAGTTGAGTTCACTCCTCGAGTCGAGTACCGAGTCCACGAGTCGACTAGCTACTCCTCGTGCCGACTCTACATTTCTCCTCGGGTTGAGTTCACTCCTTGAGTCGAGTACCGAGTCCACGAGTCGACTAGCTACTCCTCGGGCTGACTCTACATTTCTCCTCGAGTTGAGTTCACTCCTGGAGTCGAGTACCGAGTCCACGAGTCGACTAGCTACTCCTCGTGCCGACTCTACATTTCTCCTCGGGTTGAGTTCACTCCTTGAGTCGAGTACCGAGTCCACGAGTCGACTAGCTACTCCTCGGGCTGACTCTACATTTCTCCTCGAGTTGAGTTCACTCCTCGAGTCGAGTACCGAGTCCACGAGTCGACAAGCTACTCCTCGTGCCGACTCTACATTTCTCCTCGAGTTGAGTTCACTCCTGGAGTCGAGTACCGAGTCCACGAGTCGACTAGCTACTCCTCGTGCCGACTCTACATTTCTCCTCGAGTTGAGTTTACTCCTCGAGTCGAGTACCGAGTCCACGAGCCGACTAGCTACTCCTCGTGCCGACTCTACATTTCTCCTCGGGTTGAGTTCACTCCTCGAGTAGAGTACCGAGTCCACGAGTCAACTAGCTACTCCTCGTGCCGACTCTACATTTCTCCTCGAGTTGAGTTTACTCCTCGAGCCGAGTACCGAGTCCACGAGTCGACTAGCTACTCCTCGTGCCGACTCTACATTTCTCCTCGAGTTGAGTTCACTCCTCGAGTCGAGTACCGAGTCCACGAGTCGACTAGCTACTCCTCGTGCCGACTCTACATTTCTCCTCGAGTTGAGTTCACTCCTCGAGTCGAGTACTGAGTCCACGAGTCGACTAGCTACTCCTCGTGCCGACTCTACATTTCTCCTCGGGTTGAGTTCACTCCTTGAGTCGAGTACCGAGTCCACGAGTCGACTAGCTACTCCTCGGGCTGACTCTACATTTCTCCTCGAGTTGAGTTCATTCCTCGAGTCGAGTACCGAGTCCACGAGTCGACTAGCTACTCCTCGTGCTGACTCTACATTTCTCCTCGAGTTGAGTTCACTCCTGGAGTCGAGTACCGAGTCCACGAGTCGACTAGCTACTCCTCGTGCCGACTCTACATTTCTCCTCGAGTTGAGTTTACTCCTCGAGTCGAGTACCGAGTCCACGAGCCGACTAGCTACTCCTCGTGCAGACTCTACATTACTCCTCGAGTCAAGTACCGAGTTCACGAGTCGACTAGCTACTCC
The DNA here is from genome assembly GCF_054948205.1 of Urtica dioica subsp. dioica. Classification (NCBI taxonomy): domain Eukaryota; kingdom Viridiplantae; phylum Streptophyta; class Magnoliopsida; order Rosales; family Urticaceae; genus Urtica; species Urtica dioica. Next base: position 11,139,888 of record NC_142757.1, on the reverse strand, counting down.
TCGTTCCGACTCTACATTTCTCCTCGAGTTGAGTTCACTCCTCGAGTCGAGTACCGAGTCCACGAGTCGACTAGCTACTCCTCGTGCCGACTCTACATTTCTCCTCGGGTTGAGTTCACTCCTAGAGTCGAGTACCGAGTCCACGAGTTGACTAGCTACTCCTCGGGCTGACTCTACATTTCTCCTCGAGTTGAGTTCACTCCTGGAGTCGAGTACCGAGTCCACGAGTCGACTAGCTACTCCTCGTGCCGACTCTACATTTCTCCTCGAGTTGAGTTTACTCCTCGAGTCGAGTACCGAGTCCACGAGCCGACTAGCTACTCCTCGTGCCGACTCTACATTACTCCTCGAGTCAAGTACCGAGTTCACGAGTCGACTAGCTACTCCTCGTTCCGACTCTACATTTCTCCTCGAGTTGAGTTCACTCCTCGAGTCGAGTACCGAGTCCACGAGTCGACTAGCTACTCCTCGTGCCGACTCTACATTTCTCCTCGGGTTGAGTTCACTCCTTGAGTCGAGTACCGAGTCCACGAGTCGACTAGCTACTCCTCGGGCTGACTCTACATTTCTCCTCGAGTTGAGTTCACTCCTCGAGTCGAGTACCGAGTCCTAGAGTCGACTAGCTACTCCTCGTGCCGACTCTACATTTCTCCTCGAGTTGAGTTCACTCCTGGAGTCGAGTACCGAGTCCACGAGTCGACTAGCTACTCCTCGTGCCGACTCTACATTTCTCCTCGAGTTGAGTTTACTCCTCGAGTCGAGTACCGAGTCCACGAGCCGACTAGCTACTCCTCGTGCCGACTCTACATTACTCCTCGAGTCAAGTACCGAGTTCACGAGTCGACTAGCTACTCCTCGTTCCGACTCTACATTTCTCCTCGAGTTGAGTTCACTCCTCGAGTCGAGTACCGAGTCCACGAGTCGACTAGCTACTCCTCGTGCCGACTCTACATTTCTCCTCGAGTTGAGTTTACTTCTCGAGTCGAGTACCGAGTCCACGAGTCGACTAGCTACTCCTCGTGCCGACTCTACATTTCTCCTCGGGTTGAGTTCACTCCTCGAGTAGAGTACCGAGTCCACGAGTCAACTAGCTACTCCTCGTGCCGACTCTACATTACTCCTCGAGTCAAGTATCGAGTTCTAGAGTCGACTAGCTACTCCTCGTTCCGACTCTACATTTCTCCTCGAGTTGAGTTCACTCCTGGAGTCGAGTACCGAGTCCACGAGTCGACTAGCTACTCCTCGTGCCGACTCTACATTTCTCCTCGAGTTGAGTTTACTTCTCGAGTCGAGTACCGAGTCCACGAGTCGACTAGCTACTCCTCGTGCCGACTCTACAATTCTCCTCGGGTTGAGTTCACTCCTCGAGTAGAGTACCGAGTCCACGAGTCAACTAGCTACTCCTCGTGCCGACTCTACATTTCTCCTCGAGTTGAGTTTACTCCTCGAGCCGAGTACCGAGTCCACGAGTCGACTAGCTACTCCTCGTGCCGACTCTACATTTTTCCTCGGGTTGAGTTCACTCCTCGAGTCGAGTACCGAGTCCACGAGTCGACTAGCTACTCCTCGTGCCGACTCTACATTTCTCCTCGACTTGAGTTCACTCCTCGAGTCGAGTACCGAGTCCACGAGTCGACTAGCTACTCCTCGTGCCGACTCTACATTTCTCCTCGGGTTGAGTTCACTCTTCGAGTCGAGTACCGAGTCCTAGAGTCGACTAGCTATTCCTCGTGCCGACTCTACATTTCTCCTCGAGTTGAGTTCACTCCTCGAGTCGAGTACCGAGTCCACGAGCCGACTAGCTACTCCTCGTGCCGACTCTACATTACTCCTCGAGTCAAGTACCGAGTTCACGAGTCGACTAGCTACTCCTCGTTCCGACTCTACATTTCTCCTCGAGTTGAGTTCACTCCTCGAGTCGAGTACCGAGTCCACGAGTCGACTAGCTACTCCTCGTGCCGACTCTACATTTCTCCTCGAGTTGAGTTTACTTCTCGAGTCGAGTACCGAGTCCACGAGTCGACTAGCTACTCCTCGTGCCGACTCTACATTTCTCCTCGGGTTGAGTTCACTCCTCGAGTAGAGTACCGAGTCCACGAGTCAACTAGCTACTCCTCGTGCCGACTCTACATTACTCCTCGAGTCAAGTATCGAGTTCTAGAGTCGACTAGCTACTCCTCGTTCCGACTCTACATTTCTCCTCGAGTTGAGTTCACTCCTGGAGTCGAGTACCGAGTCCACGAGTCGACTAGCTACTCCTCGTGCCGACTCTACATTTCTCCTCGAGTTGAGTTTACTTCTCGAGTCGAGTACCGAGTCCACGAGTCGACTAGCTACTCCTCGTGCCGACTCTACAATTCTCCTCGGGTTGTGTTCACTCCTCGAGTAGAGTACCGAGTCCACGAGTCAACTAGCTACTCCTCGTGCCGACTCTACATTTCTCCTCGAGTTGAGTTTACTCCTCGAGCCGAGTACCGAGTCCACGAGTCGACTAGCTACTCCTCGTGCCGACTCTACATTTTTCCTCGGGTTGAGTTCACTCCTCGAGTCGAGTACCGAGTCCACGAGTCGACTAGCTACTCCTCGTGCCGACTCTACATTTCTCCTCGACTTGAGTTCACTCCTCGAGTCGAGTACCGAGTCCACGAGTCGACTAGCTACTCCTCGTGCCGACTCTACATTTCTCCTCGGGTTGAGTACACTCTTCGAGTCGAGTACCGAGTCCTAGAGTCGACTAGCTATTCCTCGTGCCGACTCTACATTTCTCCTCGAGTTGAGTTCACTCCTCGAGTCGAGTACCGAGTCCACGAGCCGACTAGCTACTCCTCGTGCCGACTCTACATTACTCCTCGAGTCAAGTACCGAGTTCACGAGTCGACTAGCTACTCCTCGTTCCGACTCTACATTTCTCCTCGAGTCGAGTACCGAGTCCACGAGTCGACTAGCTACTCCTCGTGCCGACTCTACATTTCTCCTCGGGTTGAGTTCACTCCTTGAGTCGAGTACCGAGTCCACGAGTCGACTAGCTACTCCTCGGGCTGACTCTACATTTCTCCTCGAGTTGAGTTCACTCCTCGAGTCGAGTACCGAGTCCACGAGTCGACTAGCTACTCCTCGTGCCGACTCTACATTTCTCCTCGAGTTGAGTTCACTCCTGGAGTCGAGTACCGAGTCCACGAGTCGACTAGCTACTCCTTGTACCGACTCTACATTTCTCCTCGAGTTGAGTTTACTCCTCGAGTCGAGTACCGAGTCCACGAGTCAACTAGCTACTCCTCGTGCCGACTCTACATTTCTCCTCGGGTTGAGTTCACTCCTCGAGTCGAGTACCGAGTCCACGAGCCGACTAGCTACTCCTCGTGCCGACTCTACATTACTCCTCGAGTCAAGTACCGAGTTCACGAGTCGACTAGCTACTCCTCGTTCCGACTCTACATTTCTCCTCGAGTTGAGTTCACTCCTCGAGTCGAGTACCGAGTCCACGAGTCGACTAGCTACTCCTCGTGCCGACTCTACATTTCTCCTCGAGTTGAGTTCACTCCTGGAGTCGAGTACCGAGTCCACGAGTCGACTAGCTACTCCTTGTGCCGACTCTACATTTCTCCTCGAGTTGAGTTTACTCCTCGAGACGAGTACCGAGTCCACGAGTCAACTAGCTACTCCTCGTGCCGACTCTACATTTCTCCTCGGGTTGAGTTCACTCCTCGAGTCGAGTACCGAGTCCACGAGTCGACTAGGTACTCCTCGTGCCGACTCTACATTTCTCCTCGACTTGAGTTCCCTCCTCGAGTCGAGTACCGAGTCCACGAGTCGACTAGCTACTCCTCGTGCCGACTCTACATTTCTCCTCGGGTTGAGTTCACTCCTCGAGTCGAGTACCGAGTCCACGAGTCGACTAGCTACTCCTCGTGCCGACTCTACATTTCTCCTCGACTTGAGTTCACTCCTCGAGTCGAGTACCGAGTCCACGTGTCGACTAGCTACTCCTCGTGCCGACTCTACATTTCTCATCGGGTTGAGTTCACTCCTCGAGTCGAGTACCGAGTCCTAGAGTCGACTAGCTACTCCTCGTGCCGACTCTACATTTCTCCTCGAGTTGAGTTCACTCCTCGAGTCGAGTACCGAGTCCACGAGCCGACTAGCTACTCCTCGTGCCGACTCTACATTACTCCTCGAGTCAAGTACCGAGTTCACGAGTCGACTAGCTACTCCTCGTTCCGACTCTACATTTCTCCTCGAGTTGAGTTCACTCCTCGAGTCGAGTACCGAGTCCACGAGTCGACTAGCTACTCCTCGTGCCGACTCTACATTTCTCCTCGGGTTGAGTTCACTCCTTGAGTCGAGTACCGAGTCCACGAGTCGACTAGCTACTCCTCGGGCTGACTCTGCATTTCTCCTCGGGTTGAGTTCACTCCTCGAGTCGAGTACCGAGTCCTAGAGTCGACTAGCTACTCCTCGTGCCGACTCTACATTTCTCCTCGAGTTGAGTTCACTCCTCGAGTCGAGTACCGAGTCCACGAGCCGACTAGCTACTCCTCGTGCCGACTCTACATTACTCCTCGAGTCAAGTACCGAGTTCACGAGTCGACTAGCTACTCCTCGTTCCGACTCTACATTTCTCCTCGAGTTGAGTTCAGTCCTGGAGTCGAGTACCGAGTCCACGAGTCGACTAGCTACTCCTCGTGCCGACTCTACATTTCTCCTCGAGTTGAGTTTACTTCTCGAGTCGAGTACCGAGTCCACGAGTCGACTAGCTACTTCTCGTGCAAACTCTACATTTCTCCTCGGGTTAAGTTCACTCCTCGAGTAGAGTACCGAGTCCACGAGTCGACTAGCTACTCCTCGTGCCGACTCTACATTTCTCCTCGAGTTGAGTTTACTCCTCGAGTCGAGTACCGAGTCCAAGAGTCGACTAGCTACTCCTCGTGCCGACTCTACATTTCTCCTCTGGTTGAGTTCACTCCTCGAGTCGAGTACCGAGTCCAAGAGTCGACTAGCTACTCCTCGTGCCGACTCTACATTTCTCGTCGACTTGAGTTCACTCCTCGAGTCGAGTACCGAGTCCACGAGTCGACTAGCTAGTCCTCGTGCCGACTCTACATTTCTCCTCGGGTTGAGTTCACTCCTCGAGTCGAGTACCGAGTCCTAGAGTCGACTAGCTACTCCTCGTGCCGACTCTGCATTTCTCCTCGAGTTGAGTTCACTCCTCGAGTCGAGTACCGAGTCCACGAGCCGACTAGCTACTCCTCGTGCCGACTCTACATTACTCCTCGAGTCAAGTACCGAGTTCACGAGTCGACTAGCTACTCCTCGTTCCGACTCTACATTTCTCCTCGAGTTGAGTTCAGTCCTGGAGTCGAGTACCGAGTCCACGAGTCGACTAGCTACTCCTCGTGCCGACTCTACATTTCTCCTCGAGTTGAGTTTACTTCTCGAGTCGAGTACCGAGTCCACGAGTCGACTAGCTACTTCTCGTGCAAACTCTACATTTCTCCTCGGGTTAAGTTCACTCCTCGAGTAGAGTACCGAGTCCACGAGTCGACTAGCTACTCCTCGTGCCGACTCTACATTTCTCCTCGAGTTGAGTTTACTCCTCGAGTCGAGTACCGAGTCCAAGAGTCGACTAGCTACTCCTCGTGCCGACTCTACATTTCTCCTCTGGTTGAGTTCACTCCTCGAGTCGAGTACCGAGTCCACGAGTCGACTAGCTACTCCTCGTGCCGACTCTACATTTCTCCTCGAGTTGAGTTCACTCCTCGAGTCGAGTACCGAGTCCACGAGTCAACTAGCTACTCCTCGTGCCGACTCTACATTTCTCCTCGGGTTGAGTTCACTCCTCGAGTCGAGTACCGAGTCCTAGAGTCGACTAGCTATTCCTCGTGCCGACTCTACATTTCTCCTCGAGTTGAGTTCACTCCTCGAGTCGAGTACCGAGTCCACGAGCCGACTAGCTACTCCTCGTGCCGACTCTACATTACTCCTCGAGTCAAGTACCGAGTTCACGAGTCGACTAGCTACTCCTCGTTCCGACTCTACATTTCTCCTCGAGTCGAGTACCGAGTCCACGAGTCGACTAGCTACTCCTCGTGCCGACTCTACATTTCTCCTCGGGTTGAGTTCACTCCTTGAGTCGAGTACCAAGTCCACGAGTCGACTAGCTACTCCTCGGGCTGACTCTACATTTCTCCTCGAGTTGAGTTCACTCCTCGAGTCGAGTACCGAGTCCACGAGTCGACTAGCTACTCCTCGTGCCGACTCTACATTTCTCCTCGAGTTGAGTTCACTCCTGGAGTCGAGTACCGAGTCCACGAGTCGACTAGCTACTCCTTGTACCGACTCTACATTTCTCCTCGAGTTGAGTTTACTCCTCGAGTCGAGTACCGAGTCCACGAGTCAACTAGCTACTCCTCGTGCCGACTCTACATTTCTCCTCGGGTTGAGTTCACTCCTCGAGTCGAGTACCGAGTCCACGAGCCGACTAGCTACTCCTCGTGCCGACTCTACATTACTCCTCGAGTCAAGTACCGAGTTCACGAGTCGACTAGCTACTCCTCGTTCCGACTCTACATTTCTCCTCGAGTTGAGTTCACTCCTCGAGTCGAGTACCGAGTCCACGAGTCGACTAGCTACTCCTCGTGCCGACTCTACATTTCTCCTCGAGTTGAGTTCACTCCTGGAGTCGAGTACCGAGTCCACGAGTCGACTAGCTACTCCTTGTGCCGACTCTACATTTCTCCTCGAGTTGAGTTTACTCCTCGAGACGAGTACCGAGTCCACGAGTCAACTAGCTACTCCTCGTGCCGACTCTACATTTCTCCTCGGGTTGAGTTCACTCCTCGAGTCGAGTACCGAGTCCACGAGTCGACTAGGTACTCCTCGTGCCGACTCTACATTTCTCCTCGACTTGAGTTCCCTCCTCGAGTCGAGTACCGAGTCCACGAGTCGACTAGCTACTCCTCGTGCCGACTCTACATTTCTCCTCGGGTTGAGTTCACTCCTCGAGTCGAGTACCGAGTCCACGAGTCGACTAGCTACTCCTCGTGCCGACTCTACATTTCTCCTCGACTTGAGTTCACTCCTCGAGTCGAGTACCGAGTCCACGTGTCGACTAGCTACTCCTCGTGCCGACTCTACATTTCTCATCGGGTTGAGTTCACTCCTCGAGTCGAGTACCGAGTCCTAGAGTCGACTAGCTACTCCTCGTGCCGACTCTACATTTCTCCTCGAGTTGAGTTCACTCCTCGAGTCGAGTACCGAGTCCACGAGCCGACTAGCTACTCCTCGTGCCGACTCTACATTACTCCTCGAGTCAAGTACCGAGTTCACGAGTCGACTAGCTACTCCTCGTTCCGACTCTACATTTCTCCTCGAGTTGAGTTCACTCCTCGAGTCGAGTACCGAGTCCACGAGTCGACTAGCTACTCCTCGTGCCGACTCTACATTTCTCCTCGGGTTGAGTTCACTCCTTGAGTCGAGTACCGAGTCCACGAGTCGACTAGCTACTCCTCGGGCTGACTCTGCATTTCTCCTCGGGTTGAGTTCACTCCTCGAGTCGAGTACCGAGTCCTAGAGTCGACTAGCTACTCCTCGTGCCGACTCTACATTTCTCCTCGAGTTGAGTTCACTCCTCGAGTCGAGTACCGAGTCCACGAGCCGACTAGCTACTCCTCGTGCCGACTCTACATTACTCCTCGAGTCAAGTACCGAGTTCACGAGTCGACTAGCTACTCCTCGTTCCGACTCTACATTTCTCCTCGAGTTGAGTTCAGTCCTGGAGTCGAGTACCGAGTCCACGAGTCGACTAGCTACTCCTCGTGCCGACTCTACATTTCTCCTCGAGTTGAGTTTACTTCTCGAGTCGAGTACCGAGTCCACGAGTCGACTAGCTACTTCTCGTGCAAACTCTACATTTCTCCTCGGGTTAAGTTCACTCCTCGAGTAGAGTACCGAGTCCACGAGTCGACTAGCTACTCCTCGTGCCGACTCTACATTTCTCCTCGAGTTGAGTTTACTCCTCGAGTCGAGTACCGAGTCCAAGAGTCGACTAGCTACTCCTCGTGCCGACTCTACATTTCTCCTCTGGTTGAGTTCACTCCTCGAGTCGAGTACCGAGTCCAAGAGTCGACTAGCTACTCCTCGTGCCGACTCTACATTTCTCGTCGACTTGAGTTCACTCCTCGAGTCGAGTACCGAGTCCACGAGTCGACTAGCTAGTCCTCGTGCCGACTCTACATTTCTCCTCGGGTTGAGTTCACTCCTCGAGTCGAGTACCGAGTCCTAGAGTCGACTAGCTACTCCTCGTGCCGACTCTGCATTTCTCCTCGAGTTGAGTTCACTCCTCGAGTCGAGTACCGAGTCCACGAGCCGACTAGCTACTCCTCGTGCCGACTCTACATTACTCCTCGAGTCAAGTACCGAGTTCACGAGTCGACTAGCTACTCCTCGTTCCGACTCTACATTTCTCCTCGAGTTGAGTTCAGTCCTGGAGTCGAGTACCGAGTCCACGAGTCGACTAGCTACTCCTCGTGCCGACTCTACATTTCTCCTCGAGTTGAGTTTACTTCTCGAGTCGAGTACCGAGTCCACGAGTCGACTAGCTACTTCTCGTGCAAACTCTACATTTCTCCTCGGGTTAAGTTCACTCCTCGAGTAGAGTACCGAGTCCACGAGTCGACTAGCTACTCCTCGTGCCGACTCTACATTTCTCCTCGAGTTGAGTTTACTCCTCGAGTCGAGTACCGAGTCCAAGAGTCGACTAGCTACTCCTCGTGCCGACTCTACATTTCTCCTCTGGTTGAGTTCACTCCTCGAGTCGAGTACCGAGTCCACGAGTCGACTAGCTACTCCTCGTGCCGACTCTACATTTCTCCTCGAGTTGAGTTCACTCCTCGAGTCGAGTACCGAGTCCACGAGTCAACTAGCTACTCCTCGTGCCGACTCTACATTTCTCCTCGGGTTGAGTTCACTCCTCGAGTCGAGTACCGAGTCCTAGAGTCGACTAGCTACTCCTCGTGCCGACTCTACATTTCTCCTCGAGTTGGGTTCACTCCTCGATTCGAGTACCGAGTCCACGAGCCGACTAGCTACTCCTCGTGCCGACTCTAGATTTCTCCTCGGGTTGAGTTCACTCCTCGAGTCGAGTACCGAGTCCACGAGTCGACTAGCTACTCCTCGTGCCGACTCTACATTTCTCCTCAACTTGAGTTCACTCCTCGAGTCGAGTACCGAGTCCACGAGTCGACTAGCTACTCCTCGTGCCGACTCTACATTTCTCCTCGGGTTGAGTTCACTCCTCGAGTCGAGTACCGAGTCCTAGAGTCGACTAGCTACTCCTCGTGCCGACTCTACATTTCTCCTCGAGTTGAGTTCACTCCTCGAGTCGAGTACCGAGTCCACGAGCCGACTAGCTACTCCTCGTGCCGACTCTACATTACTCCTCGAGTCAAGTACCGAGTTCACGAGTCGACTAGCTACTCCTCGTTCCGACTCTACATTTCTCCTCGGGTTGAGTTCACTCCTCGAGTCGAGTACCGAGTCCTAGAGTCGACTAGCTACTCCTCGTGCCGACTCTACATTTCTCCTCGAGTTGAGTTCACTCCTCGAGTCGAGTACCGAGTCCACGAGTCAACTAGCTACTCCTCGTGCCGACTCTACATTTCTCCTCGGGTTGAGTTCACTCCTCGAGTCGAGTACCGAGTCCTAGAGTCGACTAGCTACTCCTCGTGCCGACTCTACATTTCTCCTCGAGTTGGGTTCACTCCTCGATTCGAGTACCGAGTCCACGAGCCGACTAGCTACTCCTCGTGCCGACTCTAGATTTCTCCTCGGGTTGAGTTCACTCCTCGAGTCGAGTACCGAGTCCACGAGTCGACTAGCTACTCCTCGTGCCGACTCTACATTTCTCGTCGACTTGAGTTCACTCCTCGAGTCGAGTACCGAGTCCACGAGTCGACTAGCTAGTCCTCGTGCCGACTCTACATTTCTCCTCGGGTTGAGTTCACTCCTCGAGTCGAGTACCGAGTCCTAGAGTCGACTAGCTACTCCTCGTGCCGACTCTGCATTTCTCCTCGAGTTGAGTTCACTCCTCGAGTCGAGTACCGAGTCCTCGAGTCGAGTACCGAGTCCTAGAGTCGACTAGCTACTCCTCGTGCCGACTCTACATTTCTCCTCGAGTTGGGTTCACTCCTCGATTCGAGTACCGAGTCCACGAGCCGACTAGCTACTCCTCGTGCCGACTCTAGATTTCTCCTCGGGTTGAGTTCACTCCTCGAGTCGAGTACCGAGTCCACGAGTCGACTAGCTACTCCTCGTGCCGACTCTACATTTCTCGTCGACTTGAGTTCACTCCTCGAGTCGAGTACCGAGTCCACGAGTCGACTAGCTACTCCTCGTGCCGACTCTACATTTCTCCTCGGGTTGAGTTCACTCCTCGAGTCGAGTACCGAGTCCTAGAGTCGACTAGCTACTCCTCGTGCCGACTCTGCATTTCTCCTCGAGTTGAGTTCACTCCTCGAGTCGAGTACCGAGTCCACGAGCCGACTAGCTACTCCTCGTGCCGACTCTACATTACTCCTCGAGTCAAGTACCGAGTTCACGAGTCGACTAGCTACTCCTCGTTCCGACTCTACATTTCTCCTCGAGTTGAGTTCACTCCTCGAGTCGAGTACCGACTCCACGAGTCGACTAGCTACTCCTCGTGCCGACTCTACATTTCTCCTCGGGTTGAGTTCACTCCTTGAGTCGAGTACCGAGTCCACGAGTCGACTAGCTACTCCTCGGGCTGACTCTACATTTCTCCTCGGGTTGAGTTCACTCCTCGAGTCGAGTACCGAGTCCTAGAGTCGACTAGCTACTCCTCGTGCCGACTCTACATTTCTCCTCGAGTTGGGTTCACTCCTCGAGTCGAGTACCGAGTCCACGAGCCGACTAGCTACTCCTCATGCCGACTCTAGATTTCTCCTCGGGTTGAGTTCACTCCTCGAGTCGAGTACCGAGTCCACGAGTCGACTAGCTACTCCTCATGCCGACTCTACATTTCTCCTCAACTTGAGTTCACTCCTCGAGTCGAGTACCGAGTCCACGAGTCGACTAGCTACTCCTCGTGCCGACTCTACATTTCTCCTCGGGTTGAGTTCACTCCTCGAGTCGAGTACCGAGTCCTAGAGTCGACTAGCTACTCCTCGTGCCGACTCTACATTTCTCCTCGAGTTGAGTTCACTCCTCGAGTCGAGTACCGAGTCCACGAGCCGACTAGCTACTCCTCGTGCCGACTCTACATTACTCCTCGAGTCAAGTACCGAGTTCACGAGTCGACTAGCTACTCCTCGTTCCGACTCTACATTTCTCCTCGGGTTGAGTTCACTCCTCGAGTCGAGTACCGAGTCCTAGAGTCGACTAGCTACTCCTCGTGCCGACTCTACATTTCTCCTCGAGTTGAGTTCACTCCTCGAGTCGAGTACCGAGTCCACGAGTCAACTAGCTACTCCTCGTGCCGACTCTACATTTCTCCTCGGGTTGAGTTCACTCCTCGAGTCGAGTACCGAGTCCTAGAGTCGACTAGCTACTCCTCGTGCCGACTCTACATTTCTCCTCGAGTTGGGTTCACTCCTCGATTCGAGTACCGAGTCCACGAGCCGACTAGCTACTCCTCGTGCCGAATCTAGATTTCTCCTCGGGTTGAGTTCACTCCTCGAGTCGAGTACCGAGTCCACGAGTCGACTAGCTACTCCTCATGCCGACTCTACATTTCTCCTCAACTTGAGTTCACTCCTCGAGTCGAGTACCGAGTCCACGAGTCGACTAGCTACTCCTCGTGCCGACTCTACATTTCTCCTCGGGTTGAGTTCACTCCTCGAGTCGAGTACCGAGTCCTAGAGTCGACTAGCTACTCCTCGTGCCGACTCTACATTTCTCCTCGAGTTGAGTTCACTCCTCGAGTCGAGTACCGAGTCCACGAGCCGACTAGCTACTCCTCGTGCCGACTCTACATTACTCCTCGAGTCAAGTACCGAGTTCACGAGTCGACTAGCTACTCCTCGTTCCGACTCTACATTTCTCCTCGAGTTGAGTTCACTCCTCGAGTCGAGTACCGAGTCCTAGAGTCGACTAGCTACTCCTCGTGCCGACTCTACATTTCTCCTCGAGTTGAGTTCACTCCTCGAGTCGAGTACCGAGTCCACGAGCCGACTAGCTACTCCTCGTGCCGACTCTACATTACTCCTCGAGTCAAGTACCGAGTTCACGAGTCGACTAGCTATTCCTCGTTCCGACTCTACATTTCTCCTCGAGTTGAGTTCAGTCCTGGAGTCGAGTACCGAGTCCACGAGTCGACTAGCTACTCCTCGTGCCGACTCTACATTTCTCCTCGAGTTGAGTTTACTTCTCGAGTCGAGTACCGAGTCCACGAGTCGACTAGCTACTTCTCGTGCAAACTCTACATTTCTCCTCGGGTTAAGTTCACTCCTCGAGTAGAGTACCGAGTCCACGAGTCGACTAGCTACTCCTCGTGCCGACTCTACATTTCTCCTCGAGTTGAGTTTACTCCTCGAGTCGAGTACCGAGTCCAAGAGTCGACTAGCTACTCCTCGTGCCGACTCTACATTTCTCCTCTGGTTGAGTTCACTCCTCGAGTCGAGTACCGAGTCCACGAGTCGACTAGCTACTCCTCGTGCCGACTCTACATTTCTCCTCGAGTTGAGTTCACTCCTCGAGTCGAGTACCGAGTCCACGAGTCAACTAGCTACTCCTCGTGCCGACTCTACATTTCTCCTCGGGTTGAGTTCACTCCTCGAGTCGAGTACCGAGTCCTAGAGTCGACTAGCTACTCCTCGTGCCGACTCTACATTTCTCCTCGAGTTGGGTTCACTCCTCGATTCGAGTACCGAGTCCACGAGCCGACTAGCTACTCCTCGTGCCGACTCTAGATTTCTCCTCGGGTTGAGTTCACTCCTCGAGTCGAGTACCGAGTCCACGAGTCGACTAGCTACTCCTCGTGCCGACTCTACATTTCTCGTCGACTTGAGTTCACTCCTCGAGTCGAGTACCGAGTCCACGAGTCGACTAGCTAGTCCTCGTGCCGACTCTACATTTCTCCTCGGGTTGAGTTCACTCCTCGAGTCGAGTACCGAGTCCTAGAGTCGACTAGCTACTCCTCGTGCCGACTCTGCATTTCTCCTCGAGTTGAGTTCACTCCTCGAGTCGATACCGAGTCCACGAGCCGACTAGCTACTCCTCGTGCCGACTCTACATTACTCCTCGAGTCAAGTACCGAGTTCACGAGTCGACTAGCTACTCCTCGTTCCGACTCTACATTTCTCCTCGAGTTGAGTTCACTCCTCGAGTCGAGTACCGACTCCACGAGTCGACTAGCTACTCCTCGTGCCGACTCTACATTTCTCCTCGGGTTGAGTTCACTCCTTGAGTCGACTACCGAGTCCACGAGTCGACTAGCTACTCCTCGGGCTGACACTACATTTCTCCTCGGGTTGAGTTCACTCCTCGAGTCGAGTACCGAGTCCTAGAGTCGACTAGCTACTCCTCGTGCCGACTCTACATTTCTCCTCGAGTTGGGTTCACTCCTCGAGTCGAGTACCGAGTCCACGAGCCGACTAGCTACTCCTCATGCCGACTCTAGATTTCTCCTCGGGTTGAGTTCACTCCTCGAGTCGAGTACCGAGTCCACGAGTCGACTAGCTACTCCTCATGCCGACTCTACATTTCTCCTCAACTTGAGTTCACTCCTCGAGTCGAGTACCGAGTCCACGAGTCGACTAGCTACTCCTCGTGCCGACTCTACATTTCTCCTCGGGTTGAGTTCACTCCTCGAGTCGAGTACCGAGTCCTAGAGTCGACTAGCTACTCCTCGTGCCGACTCTACATTTCTCCTCGAGTTGAGTTCACTCCTCGAGTCGAGTACCGAGTCCACGAGCCGACTAGCTACTCCTCGTGCCGACTCTACATTACTCCTCGAGTCAAGTACTGAGTTCACGAGTCGACTAGCTACTCCTCGTTCCGACTCTACATTTCTCCTCGAGTTGAGTTCACTCCTCGAGTCGAGTAGCGAGTCCACGAGTCGACTAGCTACTCCTCGTGCCGACTCTACATTTCTCCTCGGGTTGAGTTCACTCCTTGAGTCGAGTACCGAGTCCACGAGTCGACTAGCTACTCCTCGGGCTGACTCTACATTTCTCCTCGGGTTGAGTTCACTCCTCGAGTCGAGTACCGAGTCCTAGAGTCGACTAGCTACTCCTCGTGCCGACTCTACATTTCTCCTCGAGTTGAGTTCACTCCTCGAGTCGAGTGCCGAGTCCACGAGCCGACTAGCTACTCCTCGTGCCGACTCTAGATTTCTCCTCGGGTTGAGTTCACTCCTCGAGTCGAGTACAGAGTCCACGAGTCGACTAGCTACTCCTCGTGCCGACTCTACATTTCTCCTCGAGTTTAGTTTACTTCTCGAGTCGAGTACCGAGTCCACGACTCGACTAGCTACTCCTCGTGCCGACTCTACATTTCTCCTCGGGTTGAGTTCACTCCTCGAGTCGAGTACCGAGTCCTAGAGTCGACTAGCTACTCCTCGTGCCGACTCTACATTTCTCCTCGAGTTGAGTTCACTCCTCGAGTCGAGTACCGAGTCCACGAGCCGACTAGCTACTCCTCTTGCCGACTCTACATTACTCCTCGAGTCAAGTACCGAGTTCACGAGTCGACTAGCTACTCCTCATTCCGACTCTACATTTCTCCTCGAGTTGAGTTCACTCCTGGAGTCGAGTACCGAGTCCACGAGTCGACTAGCTACTCCTCGTGCGGACTCTACATTTCTCCTCGGGTTAAGTTCACTCCTCGAGTAGAGTACCGAGTCCACGAGTCGACTAGCTACTCCTCGTGCCGACTCTACATTTCTTCTCGAGTTGAGTTTACTCCTCGAGTCGAGTACCGAGTCCACGAGTCGACTAGCTACTCCTCGTGCCGACTCTACATTTCTCCTCGAGTTGAGTTCACTCCTTGAGTCGAGTACCGAGTCCACGAGCCGACTAGCTACTCCTCGTGCCGACTCTAGATTTCTCCTCGGGTTGAGTTCACTCCTCGAGTCGAGTACCGAGTCCACGAGTCGACTAGCTACTCCTCGTGCCGACTCTACATTTCTCCTCGAGTTTAGTATACTTCTCGAGTCGAGTACCGAGTCCTCGAGTCAACTAGCTACTCCTCGTGCCGACTCTACATTTCTCCTCGGGTTGAGTTCACTCCTCGAGTCGAGTACCGAGTCCTAGAGTCGACTAGCTACTCCTCGTGCCGACTCTACATTTCTCCTCGAGTTGAGTTCACTCCTCGAGTCGAGTACCGAGTCCACGAGTCGACTAGCTACTCCTCGTGCCGACTCTACATTTCTCCTCGAGTTGAGTTCACTCCTCGAGTCGAGTGCCGAGTCCACGAGCCGACTAGCTACTCCTCGTGCCGACTCTAGATTTCTCCTCGGGTTGAGTTCACTCCTCGAGTCGAGTACAGAGTCCACGAGTCGACTAGCTACTCCTCGTGCCGACTCTACATTTCTCCTCGAGTTTAGTTTACTTCTCGAGTCGAGTACCGAGTCCACGACTCGACTAGCTACTCCTCGTGCCGACTCTACATTTCTCCTCGGGTTGAGTTCACTCCTCGAGTCGAGTACCGAGTCCTAGAGTCGACTAGCTACTCCTCGTGCCGACTCTACATTTCTCCTCGAGTTGAGTTCACTCCTCGAGTCGAGTACCGAGTCCACGAGCCGACTAGCTACTCCTCTTGCCGACTCTACATTACTCCTCGAGTCAAGTACCGAGTTCACGAGTCGACTAGCTACTCCTCATTCCGACTCTACATTTCTCCTCGAGTTGAGTTCACTCCTGGAGTCGAGTACCGAGTCCACGAGTCGACTAGCTACTCCTCGTGCCGACTCTACATTTCTCCTCGGGTTAAGTTCACTCCTCGAGTAGAGTACCGAGTCCACGAGTCGACTAGCTACTCCTCGTGCCGACTCTACATTTCTTCTCGAGTTGAGTTTACTCCTCGAGTCGAGTACCGAGTCCACGAGTCGACTAGCTACTCCTCGTGCCGACTCTACATTTCTCCTCGAGTTGAGTTCACTCCTCGAGTCGAGTACAGAGTCCACGAGTCGACTAGCTACTCCTCGTGCCGACTCTACATTTCTCCTCGAGTTTAGTTTACTTCTCGAGTCGAGTACCGAGTCCACGACTCGACTAGCTACTCCTCGTGCCGACTCTACATTTCTCCTCGGGTTGAGTTCACTCCTCGAGTCGAGTACCGAGTCCTAGAGTCGACTAGCTACTCCTCGTGCCGACTCTACATTTCTCCTCGAGTTGAGTTCACTCCTCGAGTCGAGTACCGAGTCCACGAGCCGACTAGCTACTCCTCGTGCCGACTCTACATTACTCCTCGAGTCAAGTACCGAGTTCACGAGTCGACTAGCTACTCCTCGTTCCGACTCTACATTTCTCCTCGAGTTGAGTTCACTCCTCGAGTCGAGTACCGAGTCCTAGAGTCGACTAGCTACTCCTCGTGCCGACTCTACATTTCTCCTCGAGTTGAGTTCACTCCTCGAGTCGAGTACCGAGTCCACGAGCCGACTAGCTACTCCTCGTGCCGACTCTACATTACTCCTCGAGTCAAGTACCGAGTTCACGAGTCGACTAGCTATTCCTCGTTCCGACTCTACATTTCTCCTCGAGTTGAGTTCAGTCCTGGAGTCGAGTACCGAGTCCACGAGTCGACTAGCTACTCCTCGTGCCGACTCTACATTTCTCCTCGAGTTGAGTTTACTTCTCGAGTCGAGTACCGAGTCCACGAGTCGACTAGCTACTTCTCGTGCAAACTCTACATTTCTCCTCGGGTTAAGTTCACTCCTCGAGTAGAGTACCGAGTCCACGAGTCGACTAGCTACTCCTCGTGCCGACTCTACATTTCTCCTCGAGTTGAGTTTACTCCTCGAGTCGAGTACCGAGTCCAAGAGTCGACTAGCTACTCCTCGTGCCGACTCTACATTTCTCCTCTGGTTGAGTTCACTCCTCGAGTCGAGTACCGAGTCCACGAGTCGACTAGCTACTCCTCGTGCCGACTCTACATTTCTCCTCGAGTTGAGTTCACTCCTCGAGTCGAGTACCGAGTCCACGAGTCAACTAGCTACTCCTCGTGCCGACTCTACATTTCTCCTCGGGTTGAGTTCACTCCTCGAGTCGAGTACCGAGTCCTAGAGTCGACTAGCTACTCCTCGTGCCGACTCTACATTTCTCCTCGAGTTGGGTTCACTCCTCGATTCGAGTACCGAGTCCACGAGCCGACTAGCTACTCCTCGTGCCGACTCTAGATTTCTCCTCGGGTTGAGTTCACTCCTCGAGTCGAGTACCGAGTCCACGAGTCGACTAGCTACTCCTCGTGCCGACTCTACATTTCTCGTCGACTTGAGTTCACTCCTCGAGTCGAGTACCGAGTCCACGAGTCGACTAGCTAGTCCTCGTGCCGACTCTACATTTCTCCTCGGGTTGAGTTCACTCCTCGAGTCGAGTACCGAGTCCTAGAGTCGACTAGCTACTCCTCGTGCCGACTCTGCATTTCTCCTCGAGTTGAGTTCACTCCTCGAGTCGAGTACCGAGTCCACGAGCCGACTAGCTACTCCTCGTGCCGACTCTACATTACTCCTCGAGTCAAGTACCGAGTTCACGAGTCGACTAGCTACTCGTCGTTCCGACTCTACATTTCTCCTCGAGTTGAGTTCACTCCTCGAGTCGAGTACCGACTCCACGAGTCGACTAGCTACTCCTCGTGCCGACTCTACATTTCTCCTCGGGTTGAGTTCACTCCTTGAGTCGACTACCGAGTCCACGAGTCGACTAGCTACTCCTCGGGCTGACTCTACATTTCTCCTCGGGTTGAGTTCACTCCTCGAGTCGAGTACCGAGTCCTAGAGTCGACTAGCTACTCCTCGTGCCGACTCTACATTTCTCCTCGAGTTGGGTTCACTCCTCGAGTCGAGTACCGAGTCCACGAGCCGACTAGCTACTCCTCATGCCGACTCTAGATTTCTCCTCGGGTTGAGTTCACTCCTCGAGTCGAGTACCGAGTCCACGAGTCGACTAGCTACTCCTCATGCCGACTCTACATTTCTCCTCAACTTGAGTTCACTCCTCGAGTCGAGTACCGAGTCCACGAGTCGACTAGCTACTCCTCGTGCCGACTCTACATTTCTCCTCGAGTTGAGTTCACTCCTCGAGTCGAGTACCGAGTCCTAGAGTCGACTAGCTACTCCTCGTGCCGACTCTACATTTCTCCTCGAGTTGAGTTCACTCCTCGAGTCGAGTACCGAGTCCACGAGCCGACTAGCTACTCCTCGTGCCGACTCTACATTACTCCTCGAGTCAAGTACTGAGTTCACGAGTCGACTAGCTACTCCTCGTTCCGACTCTACATTTCTCCTCGAGTTGAGTTCACTCCTCGAGTCGAGTACCGAGTCCACGAGTCGACTAGCTACTCCTCGGGCTGACTCTACATTTCTCCTCGGGTTGAGTTCACTCCTCGAGTCGAGTACCGAGTCCTAGAGTCGACTAGCTACTCCTCGTGCCGACTCTACATTTCTCCTCGAGTTGAGTTCACTCCTCGAGTCGAGTGCCGAGTCCACGAGCCGACTAGCTACTCCTTGTGCCGACTCTAGATTTCACCTCGGGTTGAGTTCACTCCTCGAGTCGAGTACAGAGTCCACGAGTCGACTAGCTACTCCTCGTGCCGACTCTACATTTCTCCTCGAGTTTAGTTTACTTCTCGAGTCGAGTACCGAGTCCACGACTCGACTAGCTACTCCTCGTGCCGACTCTACATTTCTCCTCGGGTTGAGTTCACTCCTCGAGTCGAGTACCGAGTCCTAGAGTCGACTAGCTACTCCTCGTGCCGACTCTACATTTCTCCTCGAGTTGAGTTCACTCCTCGAGTCGAGTACCGAGTCCACGAGCCGACTAGCTACTCCTCTTGCCGACTCTACATTACTCCTCGAGTCAAGTACCGAGTTCACGAGTCGACTAGCTACTCCTCATTCCGACTCTACATTTCTCCTCGAGTTGAGTTCACTCCTGGAGTCGAGTACCGAGTCCACGAGTCGACTAGCTACTCCTCGTGCCGACTCTACATTTCTCCTCGGGTTAAGTTCACTCCTCGAGTAGAGTACCGAGTCCACGAGTCGACTAGCTACTCCTCGTGCCGACTCTACATTTCTTCTCGAGTTGAGTTTACTCCTCGAGTCGAGTACCGAGTCCACGAGTCGACTAGCTACTCCTCGTGCCGACTCTACATTTCTCCTCGAGTTGAGTTCACTCCTCGAGTCAAGTACCGAGTCCACGAGCCGACTAGCTACTCCTCGTGCCGACTCTAGATTTCTCCTCGGGTTGAGTTCACTCCTCGAGTCGAGTACCGAGTCCACGAGTCGACTAGCTACTCCTCGTGCCGACTCTACATTTCTCCTCGAGTTTAGTTTACTTCTCGAGTCGAGTACCGAGTCCTCGAGTCGACTAGCTACTCCTCGTGCCGACTCTACATTTCTCCTCGGGTTGAGTTCACTCCTCGAGTCGAGTACCGAGTCCTAGAGTCGACTAGCTACTCCTCGTGCCGACTCTACATTTCTCCTCGAGTTGAGTTCACTCCTCGAGTCGAGTACCGAGTCCACGAGTCGACTAGCTACTCCTCGTGCCGATTCTACATTTCTCAACGACTTGAGTTCACTTCTCGAGTCGAGTACCGAGTCCACGAGTCGACTAGCTAGTCCTCGTGCCGACTCTACATTTCTCCTCGGGTTGATTTCACTCCTCGAGTCGAGTACCGAGTCCTAGAGTCGACTAGCTACTCCTCGTGCCGACTCTACATTTCTCCTCGAGTTGAGTTCACTCCTCGAGTCGAGTACCGAGTCCACGAGCCGACTAGCTACTCCTCGTGCCGACTCTACATTACTCCTCGAGTCAAGTACCGAGTTCACGAGTCGACTACCTACTCCTCGTTCCGACTCTACATTTCTCCTCGAGTTGAGTTCACTCCTCGAGTCGAGTACCGAGTCCACGAGTCGACTAGCTACTCCTCGTGCCGACTCTACATTTCTCCTCGGGTTGAGTTCACTCCTTGAGTTGAGTACCGAGTCCACGAGTCGACTAGCTACTCCTCGGGCTGACTCTACATTTCTCCTCGGGTTGAGTTCACTCCTCGAGTCGAGTACCGAGTCCTAGAGTCGACTAGCTACTCCTCGTGCCGACTCTACATTTCTCCTCGAGTTGGGTTCACTCCTCGAGTCGAGTACCGAGTCCACGAGCCGACTAGCTACTCCTCATGCCGACTCTAGATTTCTCCTCGGGTTGAGTTCACTCCTCGAGTCGAGTACCGAGTCCACGAGTCGACTAGCTACTCCTCATGCCGACTCTACATTTCTCCTCGACTTGAGTTCACTCCTCGAGTCGAGTACCGAGTCCACGAGTCGACTAGCTACTCCTCGTGCCGACTCTACATTTCTCCTCGGGTTGAGTTCACTCCTCGAGTCGAGTACCGAGTCCTAGAGTCGACTAGCTACTCCTCGTGCCGACTCTACATTTCTCCTCGAGTTGAGTTCACTCCTCGAGTCGAGTACCGAGTCCACGAGCCGACTAGCTACTCCTCGTGCCGACTCTACATTACTCCTCGAGTCAAGTACCGAGTTCACGAGTCGACTAGCTACTCCTCGTTCCGACTCTACATTTCTCCTCGAGTTGAGTTCACTCCTCGAGTCGAGTACCGAGTCCACGAGTCGACTAGCTACTCCTCGTGCCGACTCTACATTTCTCCTCGGGTTGAGTTCACTCCTTGAGTCGAGTACCGAGTCCACGAGCCGACTAGCTACTCCTCGGGCTGACTCTACATTTCTCCTCGGGTTGAGTTCACTCCTCGAGTCGAGTACCGAGTCCTAGAGTCGACTAGCTACTCCTCGTGCCGACTCTACATTTCTCCTCGAGTTGAGTTCACTCCTCGAGTCGAGTACCGAGTCCACGAGCCGACTAGCTACTCCTCGTGCCGACTCTAGATTTCTCCTCGGGTTGAGTTCACTCCTCGAGTCGAGTACCGAGTCCACGAGTCGACTAGCTACTCCTCGTGCCGACTCTACATTTCTCCTCGAGTTTAGTTTACTTCTCGAGTCGAGTACCGAGTCCACGACTCGACTAGCTACTCCTCGTGCCAACTCTACATTTCTCCTCGGGTTGAGTTCACTCCTCGAGTCGAGTACCGAGTCCTAGAGTCGACTAGCTACTCCTCGTGCCGACTCTACATTTCTCCTCGAGTTGAGTTCACTCCTCGAGTCGAGTACCGAGTCCACGAGCCGACTAGCTACTCCTCTTGCCGACTCTACATTACTCCTCGAGTCAAGTACCGAGTTCACGAGTCGACTAGCTACTCCTCATTCCGACTCTACATTTCTCCTCGAGTTGAGTTCACTCCTGGAGTCGAGTACCGAGTCCACGAGTCGACTAGCTACTCCTCGTGCCGACTCTACATTTCTCCTCGAGTTGAGTTTACTTCTCGAGTCGAGTACCGAGTCCACGAGTCGACTAGCTACTTCTCGTGCCAACTCTACATTTCTCCTCGGGTTAAGTTCACTCCTCGAGTAGAGTACCGAGTCCACGAGTCGACTAGCTACTCCTCGTGCCGACTCTACATTTCTTCTCGAGTTGAGTTTACTCCTCGAGTCGAGTACCGAGTCCACGAGTCGACTAGCTACTCCTCGTGCCGACTCTACATTTCTCCTCGAGTTGAGTTCACTCCTCGAGTCGAGTACCGAGTCCACGAGCCGACTAGCTACTCCTCGTGCCGACTCTAGATTTCTCCTCGGGTTGAGTTCACTCCTCGAGTCGAGTACCGAGTCCACGAGTCGACTAGCTACTCCTCGTGCCGACTCTACATTTCTCCTCGAGTTTAGTTTACTTCTCGAGTCGAGTACCGAGTCCACGAGTCGACTAGCTACTCCTCGTGCCGACTCTACATTTCTCCTCGGGTTGAGTTCACTCCTCGAGTCGAGTACCGAGTCCTAGAGTCGACTAGCTACTCCTCGTGCCGACTCTACATTTCTCCTCGAGTTGAGTTCACTCCTCGAGTCGAGTACCGAGTCCACGAGTCGACTAGCTACTCCTCGTGCTGATTCTACATTTCTCGTCGACTTGAGTTCACTTCTCGAGTCGAGTACCGAGTCCACGAGTCGACTAGCTAGTCCTCGTGCCAACTCTACATTTCTCCTCGGGTTGATTTCACTCCTCGAGTCGAGTACCGAGTCCTAGAGTCGACTAGCTAGTCCTCGTGCCGACTCTACATTTCTCCTCGAGTTGAGTTCACTCCTCGAGTCGAGTACCGAGTCCACGAGCCGACTAGCTACTCCTCGTGCCGACTCTACATTACTCCTCGAGTCAAGTACCGAGTTCACGAGTCGACTACCTACTCCTCGTTCCGACTCTACATTTCTCCTCGAGTTGAGTTCACTCCTCGAGTCGAGTACCGAGTCCACGAGTCGACTAGCTACTCCTCGTGCCGACTCTACATTTCTCCTCGGGTTGAGTTCACTCCTTGAGTCGAGTACCGAGTCCACGAGTCGACTAGCTACTCCTCGGGCTGACTCTACATTTCTCCTCGGGTTGAGTTCACTCCTCGAGTCGAGTACCGAGTCCTAGAGTCGACTAGCTACTCCTCGTGCCGACTCTACATTTCTCCTCGAGTTGGGTTCACTCCTCGAGTCGAGTACCGAGTCCACGAGCCGACTAGCTACTCCTCGTGCCGACTCTAGATTTCTCCTCGGGTTGAGTTCACTCCTCGAGTCGAGTACCGAGTCCACGAGTCGACTAGCTACTCCTCGTGCCGACTCTACATTTCTCCTCGACTTGAGTTCACTCCTCGAGTCGAGTACCGAGTCCACGAGTCGACTAGCTACTCCTCGTGCCGACTCTACATTTCTCCTCGGGTTGAGTTCACTCCTCGAGTCGAGTACCGAGTCCTAGAGTCGACTAGCTACTCCTCGTGCCGACTCTACATTTCTCCTCGAGTTGAGTTCACTCCTCGAGTCGAGTACCGAGTCCACGAGCCGACTAGCTACTCCTCGTGCCGACTCTACATTACTCCTCGAGTCAAGTACCGAGTTCACGAGTCGACTAGCTACTCCTCGTTCCGACTCTACATTTCTCCTCGAGTTGAGTTCACTCCTGGAGTCGAGTACCGAGTCCACGAGTCGACTAGCTACTCCTCGTGCCGACTCTACATTTCTCCTCGGGTTGAGTTCACTCCTTGAGTCGAGTACCGAGTCCACGAGTCTACTAGCTACTCCTCGGGCTGACTCTACATTTCTCCTCGGGTTGAGTTCACTCCTCGAGTCGAGTACCGAGTCCTAGAGTCGACTAGCTACTCCTCGTGCCGACTCTACATTTCTCCTCGAGTTGAGTTCACTCCTCGAGTCGAGTACCGAGTCCACGAGCCGACTAGCTACTCCTCGTGCCGACTCTAGATTTCTCCTCGGGTTGAGTTCACTCCTCGAGTCGAGTACCGAGTCCACGAGTCGACTAGCTACTCCTCGTGCCGACTCTACATTTCTCCTCGAGTTTAGTTTACTTCTCGAGTCGAGTACCGAGTCCACGACTCGACTAGCTACTCCTCGTGCCGACTCTACATTTCTCCTCGGGTTGAGTTCACTCCTCGAGTCGAGTACCGAGTCCTAGAGTCGACTAGCTACTCCTCGTGCCGACTCTACATTTCTCCTCGAGTTGAGTTCACTCCTCGAGTCGAGTACCGAGTCCACGAGCCGACTAGCTACTCCTCTTGCCGACTCTACATTACTCCTCGAGTCAAGTACCGAGTTCACGAGTCGACTAGCTACTCCTCATTCCGACTCTACATTTCTCCTCGAGTTGAGTTCACTCCTGGAGTCGAGTACCGAGTCCACGAGTCGACTAGCTACTCCTCGTGCCGACTCTACATTTCTCCTCGAGTTGAGTTTACTTCTCGAGTCGAGTACCGAGTCCACGAGTCGACTAGCTACTTCTCGTGCCAACTCTACATTTCTCCTCGGGTTAAGTTCACTCCTCGAGTAGAGTACCGAGTCCACGAGTCGACTAGCTACTCCTCGTGCCGACTCTACATTTCTTCTCGAGTTGAGTTTACTCCTCGAGTCGAGTACCGAGTCCACGAGTCGACTAGCTACTCCTCGTGCCGACTCTACATTTCTCCTCGAGTTGAGTTCACTCCTCGAGTCGAGTACCGAGTCCACGAGCCGACTAGCTACTCCTCGTGCCGACTCTAGATTTCTCCTCGGGTTGAGTTCACTCCTCGAGTAGAGTACCGAGTCCACGAGTCGACTAGCTACTCCTCGTGCCGACTCTACATTTCTCCTCGAGTTTAGTTTACTTCTCGAGTCGAGTACCGAGTCCACGAGTCGACTAGCTACTCCTCGTGCCGACTCTACATTTCTCCTCGGGTTGAGTTCACTCCTCGAGTCGAGTACCGAGTCCTAGAGTCGACTAGCTACTCCTCGTGCCGACTCTACATTTCTCCTCGAGCTGAGTTCACTCCTCGAGTCGAGTACCGAGTCCACGAGTCGACTAGCTACTCCTCGTGCCGATTCTACATTTCTCGTCAACTTGAGTTCACTTCTCGAGTCGAGTACCGAGTGCACGAGTCGACTAGCTAGTCCTCGTGCCAACTCTACATTTCTCCTCGGGTTGATTTCACTCCTCGAGTCGAGTACCGAGTCCTAGAGTCGACTAGCTACTCCTCGTGCCGACTCTACATTTCTCCTCGAGTTGAGTTCACTCCTCGAGTCGAGTACCGAGTCCACGAGCCGACTAGCTACTCCTCGTGCCGAATCTACATTACTCCTCGAGTCAAGTACCGAGTTCACGAGTCGACTACCTACTCCTCGTACCGACTCTACATTTCTCCTCGAGTTGAGTTCACTCCTCGAGTCGAGTACCGAGTCCACGAGTCGACTAGCTACTCCTCGTGCCGACTCTACATTTCTCCTCGGGTTGAGTTCACTCCTTGAGTCGAGTACCGAGTCCACGAGTCGACTAGCCACTCCTCGGGCTGACTCTACATTTCTCCTCGGGTTGAGTTCACTCCTCGAGTCGAGTACCGAGTCCTAGAGTCGACTAGCTACTCCTCGTGCCGACTCTACATTTCTCCTCGAGTTGGGTTCACTCCTCGAGTCGAGTACCGAGTCCACGAGCCGACTAGCTACTCCTCGTGCCGACTCTAGATTTCTCCTCGGGTTGAGTTCACTCCTCGAGTCGAGTACCGAGTCCACGAGTCGACTAGCTACTCCTCGTGCCAACTCTACATTTCTCCTCGACTTGAGTTCACTCCTCGAGTCGAGTACCGAGTCCACGAGTCGACTAGCTACTCCTCGTGCCGACTCTACATTTCTCCTCGGGTTGAGTTCACTCCTCGAGTCGAGTACCGAGTCCTAGAGTCGACTAGCTACTCCTCGTGCCGACTCTACATTTCTCCTCGAGTTGAGTTCACTCCTCGAGTCGAGTACCGAGTCCACGAGCCGACTAGCTACTCCTCCTGCCGACTCTACATTACTCCTCGAGTCAAGTACCGAGTTCACGAGTCGACTAGCTACTCCTCGTTCCGACTCTACATTTCTCCTCGAGTTGAGTTCACTCCTCGAGTCGAGTACCGAGTCCACGAGTCGACTAGCTACTCCTCGTGCCGACTCTACATTTCTCCTCGGGTTGAGTTCACTCCTTGAGTCGAGTACCGAGTCCACGAGTCGACTAGCTACTCCTCGGGCTGACTCTACATTTCTCCTCGGGTTGAGTTCACTCCTCGAGTCGAGTACCGAGTCCTAGAGTCGACTAGCTACTCCTCGTGCCGACTCTACATTTCTCCTCGAGTTGAGTTCACTCCTCGAGTCGAGTACCGAGTCCACGAGCCGACTAGCTACTCCTCGTGCCGACTCTAGATTTCTCCTCGGGTTGAGTTCACTCCTCGAGTCGAGTACCGAGTCCACGAGTCGACTAGCTACTCCTCGTGCCGACTCTACATTTCTCCTCGAGTTTAGTTTACTTCTCGAGTCGAGTACCGAGTCCACGAGTCGACTAGCTACTCCTCGTGCCGACTCTACATTTCTCCTCGAGTTTAGTTTACTTCTCGAGTCGAGTACCGAGTCCACGACTCGACTAGCTACTCCTCGTGCCGACTCTACATTTCTCCTCGGGTTGAGTTCACTCCTCGAGTCGAGTACCGAGTCCTAGAGTCGACTAGCTACTCCTCGTGCCGACTCTACATTTCTCCTCGAGTTGAGTTCACTCCTCGAGTCGAGTACCGAGTCCACGAGCCGACTAGCTACTCCTCGTGCCGACTCTACATTACTCCTCGAGTCAAGTACCGAGTTCACGAGTCGACTAGCTACTCCTCGTTCCGACTCTACATTTCTCCTCGAGTTGAGTTCACTCCTGGAGTCGAGTACCGAGTCCACGAGTCGACTAGCTACTCCTCGTGCCGACTCTACATTTCTCCTCGGGTTGAGTTCACTCCTTGAGTCGAGTACCGAGTCCACGAGTCTACTAGCTACTCCTCGGGCTGACTCTACATTTCTCCTCGGGTTGAGTTCACTCCTCGAGTCGAGTACCGAGTCCTAGAGTCGACTAGCTACTCCTCGTGCCGACTCTACATTTCTCCTCGAGTTGAGTTCACTCCTCGAGTCGAGTACCGAGTCCACGAGCCGACTAGCTACTCCTCGTGCCGACTCTAGATTTCTCCTCGGGTTGAGTTCACTCCTCGAGTCGAGTACCGAGTCCACGAGTCGACTAGCTACTCCTCGTGCCGACTCTACATTTCTCCTCGAGTTTAGTTTACTTCTCGAGTCGAGTACCGAGTCCACGACTCGACTAGCTACTCCTCGTGCCGACTCTACATTTCTCCTCGGGTTGAGTTCACTCCTCGAGTCGAGTACCGAGTCCTAGAGTCGACTAGCTACTCCTCGTGCCGACTCTACATTTCTCCTCGAGTTGAGTTCACTCCTCGAGTCGAGTACCGAGTCCACGAGCCGACTAGCTACTCCTCTTGCCGACTCTACATTACTCCTCGAGTCAAGTACCGAGTTCACGAGTCGACTAGCTACTCCTCATTCCGACTCTACATTTCTCCTCGAGTTGAGTTCACTCCTGGAGTCGAGTACCGAGTCCACGAGTCGACTAGCTACTCCTCGTGCCGACTCTACATTTCTCCTCGAGTTGAGTTTACTTCTCGAGTCGAGTACCGAGTCCACGAGTCGACTAGCTACTTCTCGTGCCAACTCTACATTTCTCCTCGGGTTAAGTTCACTCCTCGAGTAGAGTACCGAGTCCACGAGTCGACTAGCTACTCCTCGTGCCGACTCTACATTTCTTCTCGAGTTGAGTTTACTCCTCGAGTCGAGTACCGAGTCCACGAGTCGACTAGCTACTCCTCGTGCCGACTCTACATTTCTCCTCGAGTTGAGTTCACTCCTCGAGTCGAGTACCGAGTCCACGAGCCGACTAGCTACTCCTCGTGCCGACTCTAGATTTCTCCTCGGGTTGAGTTCACTCCTCGAGTAGAGTACCGAGTCCACGAGTCGACTAGCTACTCCTCGTGCCGACTCTACATTTCTCCTCGAGTTTAGTTTACTTCTCGAGTCGAGTACCGAGTCCACGAGTCGACTAGCTACTCCTCGTGCCGACTCTACATTTCTCCTCGGGTTGAGTTCACTCCTCGAGTCGAGTACCGAGTCCTAGAGTCGACTAGCTACTCCTCGTGCCGACTCTACATTTCTCCTCGAGCTGAGTTCACTCCTCGAGTCGAGTACCGAGTCCACGAGTCGACTAGCTACTCCTCGTGCCGATTCTACATTTCTCGTCGACTTGAGTTCACTTCTCGAGTCGAGTACCGAGTGCACGAGTCGACTAGCTAGTCCTCGTGCCAACTCTACATTTCTCCTCGGGTTGATTTCACTCCTCGAGTCGAGTACCGAGTCCTAGAGTCGACTAGCTACTCCTCGTGCCGACTCTACATTTCTCCTCGAGTTGAGTTCACTCCTCGAGTCGAGTACCGAGTCCACGAGCCGACTAGCTACTCCTCGTGCCGACTCTACATTACTCCTCGAGTCAAGTACCGAGTTCACGAGTCGACTACCTACTCCTCGTACCGACTCTACATTTCTCCTCGAGTTGAGTTCACTCCTCGAGTCGAGTACCGAGTCCACGAGTCGACTAGCTACTCCTCGTGCCGACTCTACATTTCTCCTCGGGTTGAGTTCACTCCTTGAGTCGAGTACCGAGTCCACGAGTCGACTAGCCACTCCTCGGGCTGACTCTACATTTCTCCTCGGGTTGAGTTCACTCCTCGAGTCGAGTACCGAGTCCTAGAGTCGACTAGCTACTCCTCGTGCCGACTCTACATTTCTCCTCGAGTTGGGTTCACTCCTCGAGTCGAGTACCGAGTCCACGAGCCGACTAGCTACTCCTCGTGCCGACTCTAGATTTCTCCTCGGGTTGAGTTCACTCCTCGAGTCGAGTACCGAGTCCACGAGTCGACTAGCTACTCCTCGTGCCAACTCTACATTTCTCCTCGACTTGAGTTCACTCCTCGAGTCGAGTACCGAGTCCACGAGTCGACTAGCTACTCCTCGTGCCGACTCTACATTTCTCCTCGGGTTGAGTTCACTCCTCGAGTCGAGTACCGAGTCCTAGAGTCGACTAGCTACTCCTCGTGCCGACTCTACATTTCTCCTCGAGTTGAGTTCACTCCTCGAGTCGAGTACCGAGTCCACGAGCCGACTAGCTACTCCTCCTGCCGACTCTACATTACTCCTCGAGTCAAGTACCGAGTTCACGAGTCGACTAGCTACTCCTCGTTCCGACTCTACATTTCTCCTCGAGTTGAGTTCACTCCTCGAGTCGAGTACCGAGTCCACGAGTCGACTAGCTACTCCTCGTGCCGACTCTACATTTCTCCTCGGGTTGAGTTCACTCCTTGAGTCGAGTACCGAGTCCACGAGTCGACTAGCTACTCCTCGGGCTGACTCTACATTTCTCCTCGGGTTGAGTTCACTCCTCGAGTCGAGTACCGAGTCCTAGAGTCGACTAGCTACTCCTCGTGCCGACTCTACATTTCTCCTCGAGTTGAGTTCACTCCTCGAGTCGAGTACCGAGTCCACGAGCCGACTAGCTACTCCTCGTGCCGACTCTAGATTTCTCCTCGGGTTGAGTTCACTCCTCGAGTCGAGTACCGAGTCCACGAGTCGACTAGCTACTCCTCGTGCCGACTCTACATTTCTCCTCGAGTTTAGTTTACTTCTCGAGTCGAGTACCGAGTCCACGAGTCGACTAGCTACTCCTCGTGCCGACTCTACATTTCTCCTCGAGTTTAGTTTACTTCTCGAGTCGAGTACCGAGTCCACGACTCGACTAGCTACTCCTCATGCCGACTCTACATTTCTCCTCGGGTTGAGTTCACTCCTCGAGTCGAGTACCGAGTCCTAGAGTCGACTAGCTACTCCTCGTGCCGACTCTACATTTCTCCTCGAGTTGAGTTCACTCCTCGAGTCGAGTACCGAGTCCACGAGCCGACTAGCTACTCCTCGTGCCGACTCTACATTACTCCTCGAGTCAAGTACCGAGTTCACGAGTCGACTAGCTACTCCTCATTCCGACTCTACATTTCTCCTCGAGATGAGTTCACTCCTGGAGTCGAGTACCGAGTCCACGAGTCGACTAGCTACTCCTCGTGCCGACTCTACAATTCTCCTCGAGTTGAGTTTACTTCTCGAGTCGAGTACCGAGTCCACGAGTCGACTAGCTACTTCTCGTGCCAACTCTACATTTCTCCTCGGGTTAAGTTCACTCCTCGAGTAGAGTACCGAGTCCACGAGTCGACTAGCTACTCCTCGTGCCGACTCTACATTTCTCCTCGAGTTGAGTTTACTCCTCGAGTCGAGTACCGAGTCCAAGAGTCGACTAGCTACTCCTCGTGCCGACTCTACATTTCTCCTCGGGTTGAGTTCACTCCTCGAGTCGAGTACCGAGTCCACGAGTCGACTAGCTACTCCTCGTGCCGACTCTACATTTCTCCTCGAGTTGAGTTCACTCCTCGAGTCGAGTACCGAGTCCACGAGTCAACTAGGTACTCCTCGTGCCGACTCTACATTTCTCCTTGGGTTGAGTTCACTCCTCAAGTCGAGTACCGAGTCCTAGAGTCGACTAGCTACTCCTCGTGCCGACTCTACATTTCTCCTCGAGTTGGGTTCACTCCTCGAGTCGAGTACCGAGTCCACGAGCCGACTAGCTACTCCTCGTGCCGACTCTACATTTCTCCTTGGGTTGAGTTCACTCCTCAAGTCGAGTACCGAGTCCTAGAGTCGACTAGCTACTCCTCGTGCCGACTCTACATTTCTCCTCGAGTTGGGTTCACTCCTCGAGTAGAGTACCGAGTCCACGAGTCGACTAGCTACTCCTCGTGCCGACTCTACATTTCTTCTCGAGTTGAGTTTACTCCTCGAGTCGAGTACCGAGTCCACGAGTCGACTAGCTACTCCTCGTGCCGACTCTACATTTCTCCTCGAGTTGAGTTCACTCCTCGAGTCGAGTACCGAGTCCACGAGCCGACTAGCTACTCCTCGTGCCGACTCTAGATTTCTCCTCGGGTTGAGTTCACTCCTCGAGTAGAGTACCGAGTCCACGAGTCGACTAGCTACTCCTCGTGCCGACTCTACATTTCTCCTCGAGTTTAGTTTACTTCTCGAGTCGAGTACCGAGTCCACGAGTCGACTAGCTACTCCTCGTGCCGACTCTACATTTCTCCTCGGGTTGAGTTCACTCCTCGAGTCGAGTACCGAGTCCTAGAGTCGACTAGCTACTCCTCGTGCCGACTCTACATTTCTCCTCGAGCTGAGTTCACTCCTCGAGTCGAGTACCGAGTCCACGAGTCGACTAGCTACTCCTCGTGCCGATTCTACATTTCTCGTCGACTTGAGTTCACTTCTCGAGTCGAGTACCGAGTGCACGAGTCGACTAGCTAGTCCTCGTGCCAACTCTACATTTCTCCTCGGGTTGATTTCACTCCTCGAGTCGAGTACCGAGTCCTAGAGTCGACTAGCTACTCCTCGTGCCGACTCTACATTTCTCCTCGAGTTGAGTTCACTCCTCGAGTCGAGTACCGAGTCCACGAGCCGACTAGCTACTCCTCGTGCCGACTCTACATTACTCCTCGAGTCAAGTACCGAGTTCACGAGTCGACTACCTACTCCTCGTACCGACTCTACATTTCTCCTCGAGTTGAGTTCACTCCTCGAGTCGAGTACCGAGTCCACGAGTCGACTAGCTACTCCTCGTGCCGACTCTACATTTCTCCTCGGGTTGAGTTCACTCCTTGAGTCGAGTACCGAGTCCACGAGTCGACTAGCCACTCCTCGGGCTGACTCTACATTTCTCCTCGGGTTGAGTTCACTCCTCGAGTCGAGTACCGAGTCCTAGAGTCGACTAGCTACTCCTCGTGCCGACTCTACATTTCTCCTCGAGTTGGGTTCACTCCTCGAGTCGAGTACCGAGTCCACGAGCCGACTAGCTACTCCTCGTGCCGACTCTAGATTTCTCCTCGGGTTGAGTTCACTCCTCGAGTCGAGTACCGAGTCCACGAGTCGACTAGCTACTCCTCGTGCCAACTCTACATTTCTCCTCGACTTGAGTTCACTCCTCGAGTCGAGTACCGAGTCCACGAGTCGACTAGCTACTCCTCGTGCCGACTCTACATTTCTCCTCGGGTTGAGTTCACTCCTCGAGTCGAGTACCGAGTCCTAGAGTCGACTAGCTACTCCTCGTGCCGACTCTACATTTCTCCTCGAGTTGAGTTCACTCCTCGAGTCGAGTACCGAGTCCACGAGCCGACTAGCTACTCCTCCTGCCGACTCTACATTACTCCTCGAGTCAAGTACCGAGTTCACGAGTCGACTAGCTACTCCTCGTTCCGACTCTACATTTCTCCTCGAGTTGAGTTCACTCCTCGAGTCGAGTACCGAGTCCACGAGTCGACTAGCTACTCCTCGTGCCGACTCTACATTTCTCCTCGGGTTGAGTTCACTCCTTGAGTCGAGTACCGAGTCCACGAGTCGACTAGCTACTCCTCGGGCTGACTCTACATTTCTCCTCGGGTTGAGTTCACTCCTCGAGTCGAGTACCGAGTCCTAGAGTCGACTAGCTACTCCTCGTGCCGACTCTACATTTCTCCTCGAGTTGAGTTCACTCCTCGAGTCGAGTACCGAGTCCACGAGCCGACTAGCTACTCCTCGTGCCGACTCTAGATTTCTCCTCGGGTTGAGTTCACTCCTCGAGTCGAGTACCGAGTCCACGAGTCGACTAGCTACTCCTCGTGCCGACTCTACATTTCTCCTCGAGTTTAGTTTACTTCTCGAGTCGAGTACCGAGTCCACGAGTCGACTAGCTACTCCTCGTGCCGACTCTACATTTCTCCTCGAGTTTAGTTTACTTCTCGAGTCGAGTACCGAGTCCACGACTCGACTAGCTACTCCTCATGCCGACTCTACATTTCTCCTCGGGTTGAGTTCACTCCTCGAGTCGAGTACCGAGTCCTAGAGTCGACTAGCTACTCCTCGTGCCGACTCTACATTTCTCCTCGAGTTGAGTTCACTCCTCGAGTCGAGTACCGAGTCCACGAGCCGACTAGCTACTCCTCGTGCCGACTCTACATTACTCCTCGAGTCAAGTACCGAGTTCACGAGTCGACTAGCTACTCCTCATTCCGACTCTACATTTCTCCTCGAGATGAGTTCACTCCTGGAGTCGAGTACCGAGTCCACGAGTCGACTAGCTACTCCTCGTGCCGACTCTACAATTCTCCTCGAGTTGAGTTTACTTCTCGAGTCGAGTACCGAGTCCACGAGTCGACTAGCTACTTCTCGTGCCAACTCTACATTTCTCCTCGGGTTAAGTTCACTCCTCGAGTAGAGTACCGAGTCCACGAGTCGACTAGCTACTCCTCGTGCCGACTCTACATTTCTCCTCGAGTTGAGTTTACTCCTCGAGTCGAGTACCGAGTCCAAGAGTCGACTAGCTACTCCTCGTGCCGACTCTACATTTCTCCTCGGGTTGAGTTCACTCCTCGAGTCGAGTACCGAGTCCACGAGTCGACTAGCTACTCCTCGTGCCGACTCTACATTTCTCCTCGAGTTGAGTTCACTCCTCGAGTCGAGTACCGAGTCCACGAGTCAACTAGGTACTCCTCGTGCCGACTCTACATTTCTCCTTGGGTTGAGTTCACTCCTCAAGTCGAGTACCGAGTCCTAGAGTCGACTAGCTACTCCTCGTGCCGACTCTACATTTCTCCTCGAGTTGGGTTCACTCCTCGAGTCGAGTACCGAGTCCACGAGCCGACTAGCTACTCCTCGTGCCGACTCTAGATTTCTCCTCGGGTTGAGTTCACTCCTCGAGTCGAGTACCGAGTCCACGAGTCGACTAGCTACTCCTCGTGCCGACTCTACATTTCTCCTCGAGTTTAGTTTACTTCTCGAGTCGAGTACCGAGTCCACGAGTCGACTAGCTACTCCTCGTGCCGACTCTACATTTCTCCTCGGGTTGAGTTCACTCCTCGAGTCGAGTACCGAGTCCACGAGTCGACTAGCTACTCCTCGTGCCGACTCTAGATTTCTCCTCGGGTTGAGTTCACTCCTCGAGTCGAGTACCGAGTCCACGAGTCGACTAGGTACTCCTCGTGCCGACTCTACATTTCTCCTCGAGTTGAGTTCACTCCTCGAGTCGAGTACCGAGTCCACGAGCCGACTAGCTACTCCTCGTGCCGACTCTAGATTTCTCCTCGGGTTGAGTTCACTCCTCGAGTCGAGTACCGAGTCCACGAGTCGACTAGCTACTCCTCGTGCCGACTCTACATTTCTCCTCGAGTTTAGTTTACTTCTCGAGTCGAGTACCGAGTCCACGAGTCGACTAGCTACTCCTCGTGCCGACTCTACATTTCTCCTCGGGTTGAGTTCACTCCTCGAGTCGAGTACCGAGTCCTAGAGTCGACTAGCTACTCCTCGTGCCGACTCTACATTTCTCCTCGAGTTGAGTTCACTCCTCGAGTCGAGTACCGAGTCCACGAGCCGACTAGCTACTCCTCGTGCCGACTCTACATTACTCCTCGAGTCAAGTACCGAATTCACGAGTCGACTTGCTATTCCTCGTTCCGACTCTACATTTCTCCTCGAGTTGAGTTCAGTCCTGGAGTCGAGTACCGAGTCCACGAGTCGACTAGCTACTCCTCGTGCCGACTCTACATTTCTCCTCGAGTTGAGTTTACTTCTCGAGTCGAGTACCGAGTCCACGAGTCGACTAGCTACTTCTCGTGCCAACTCTACATTTCTCCTCGGGTTAAGTTCACTCCTCGAGTAGAGTACCGAGTCCACGAGTCGACTAGCTACTCCTCGTGCCGACTCTACATTTCTCCTCGAGTTGAGTTTACTCCTCGAGTCGAGTACCGAGTCCAAGAGTCGACTAGCTACTCCTCGTGCCGACTCTACATTTCTCCTCTGGTTGAGTTCACTCCTCGAGTCGAGTACCGAGTCCACGAGTCGACTAGCTACTCCTCGTGCCGACTCTACATTTCTCCTCGAGTTGAGTTCACTCCTCGAGTCGAGTACCGAGTCCACGAGTCAACTAGCTACTCCTCGTGCCGACTCTACATTTCTCCTCGAGTTGAGTTCACTCCTCGAGTCGAGTACCGAGTCCTAGAGTCGACTAGCTACTCCTCGTGCCGACTCTACATTTCTCCTCGAGTTGGGTTCACTCCTCGAGTCGAGTACCGAGTCCACGAGCCGACTAGCTACTCCTCGTGCTGACTCTAGATTTCTCCTCGGGTTGAGTTCACTCCTCGAGTCGAGTACCGAGTCCACGAGTCGACTAGCTACTCCTCGTGCCGACTCTACATTTCTCGTCGACTTGAGTTCACTCCTCGAGTCGAGTACCGAGTCCACGAGTCGACTAGCTAGTCCTCGTGCCGACTCTACATTTCTCCTCGGGTTGAGTTCACTCCTCGAGTCGAGTACCGAGTCCTAGAGTCGACTAGCTACTCCTCGTGCCGACTCTGCATTTCTCCTCGAGTTGAGTTCACTCCTCGAGTCGAGTACCGAGTCCACGAGCCGACTAGCTACTCCTCGTGCCGACTCTACATTAGTCCTCGAGTCAAGTACCGAGTTCACGAGTCGACTAGCTACTCCTCGTTTCGACTCTACATTTCTCCTCGAGTTGAGTTCACTCCTCGAGTCGAGTACCGAGTCCACGAGTCGACTAGCTACTCCTCGTGCCGACTCTACGTTTCTCCTCGGGTTGAGTTCACTCCTTGACTCGAGTACCGAGTCCACGAGTCGACTAGCTACTCCTCGGGCTGACTCTACATTTCTCCTCGGGTTGAGTTCACTCCTCGAGTCGAGTACCGAGTCCTAGAGTCGACTAGCTACTCCTCGTGCCGACTCTACATTTCTCCACGAGTTTAGTTTACTTCTCGAGTCGAGTACCGAGTCCACGAGTCGACTAGCTACTCCTCGTGCCGACTCTACATTTCTCC
The DNA here is from genome assembly GCF_054948205.1 of Urtica dioica subsp. dioica. Taxonomy (NCBI): domain Eukaryota; kingdom Viridiplantae; phylum Streptophyta; class Magnoliopsida; order Rosales; family Urticaceae; genus Urtica; species Urtica dioica. Next base: position 11,104,278 of record NC_142757.1, on the reverse strand, counting down.
TCGGGTTGAGTTCACTCCTCGAGTCGAGTACCGAGTCCTAGAGTCGACTAGCTACTCCTCGTGCCGACTCTACATTTCTCCTCGAGTTGAGTTCACTCCTCGAGTCGAGTACCGAGTCCACGAGTCGACTAGCTACTCCTCGTGCCGATTCTACATTTCTCGTCGACTTGAGTTCACTTCTCGAGTCGAGTATCGAGTCCACGAGTCGACTAGCTAGTCCTCGTGCCGACTCTACATTTCTCCTCGGGTTGATTTCACTCCTCGAGTCGAGTACCGAGTCCTAGAGTCGACTAGCTACTCCTCGTGCCGACTCTACATTTCTCCTCGAGTTGAGTTCACTCCTCGAGTCGAGTACCGAGTCCACGAGCCGACTAGCTACTCCTCGTGCCGACTCTACATTACTCATCGAGTCAAGTACCGAGTTCACGAGTCGACTAGCTACTCCTCGTTCCGACTCTACATTTCTCCTCGAGTTGAGTTCACTCCTCGAGTCGAGTACCGAGTCCACGAGTCGACTAGCTACTCCTCGTGCCGACTCTACATTTCTCCTCGGGTTGAGTTCACTCCTTGAGTCGAGTACCGAGTCCACGAGTCGACTAGCTACTCCTCGGGCTGACTCTACATTTCTCCTCGGGTTGAGATCACTCCTCGAGTCGAGTACCGAGTCCTAGAGTCGAGTAGCTACTCCTCGTGCCGACTCTACATTTCTCCTCGAGTTGGGTTCACTCCTCGAGTCGAGTACCGAGTCCACGAGCCGACTAGCTACTCCTCGTGCCGACTCTAGATTTCTCCTCGGGTTGAGTTCACTCCTCGAGTCGAGTACCGAGTCCACGAGTCGACTAGCTACTCCTCGTGCCGACTCTACATTTCTCCTCGACTTGAGTTCACTCCTCGAGTCGAGTACCGAGTCCACGAGTCGACTAGCTACTCCTCGTGCCGACTCTACATTTCTCCTCGGGTTGAGTTCACTCCTCGAGTCGAGTACCGAGTCCTAGAGTCGACTAGCTACTCCTCGTGCCGACTCTACATTTCTCCTCGAGTTGAGTTCACTCCTCGAGTCGAGTACCGAGTCCACGAGCCGACTAGCTACTCCTCGTGCCGACTCTACATTACTCCTCGAGTCAAGTACCGAGTTCACGAGTCGACTAGCTACTCCTCGTTCCGACTCTACATTTCTCCTCGAGTTGAGTTCACTCCTCGAGTCGAGTACCGAGTCCACGAGTCGACTAGCTACTCCTCGTGCCGACTCTACATTTCTCCTCGGGTTGAGTTCACTCCTTGAGTCGAGTACCGAGTCCACGAGTCGACTAGCTACTCCTCGGGCTGACTCTACATTTCTCCTCGGGTTGAGTTCACTCCTCGAGTCGAGTACCGAGTCCTAGAGTCGACTAGCTACTCCTCGTGCCGACTCTACATTTCTCCTCGAGTTGAGTTCACTCCTCGAGTCGAGTACCGAGTCCACGAGCAGACTAGCTACTCCTCGTGCCGACTCTAGATTTCTCCTCGGGTTGAGTTCACTCCTCGAGTCGAGTACCGAGTCCACGAGTCGACTAGCTACTCCTCGTGCCGACTCTACATTTCTCCTCGAGTTTAGTTTACTTCTCGAGTCGAGTACCGAGTCCACGAGTCGACTAGCTACTCCTCGTGCCGACTCTACATTTCTCCTCGAGTTTAGTTTACTTCTCGAGTCGAGTACCGAGTCCACGACTCGACTAGCTACTCCTCGTGCCGACTCTACATTTCTCCTCGGGTTGAGTTCACTCCTCGAGTCGAGTACCGAGTCCTAGAGTCGACTAGCTACTCCTCGTGCCGACTCTACATTTCTCCTCGAGTTGAGTTCACTCCTCGAGTCGAGTACCGAGTCCACGAGCCGACTAGCTACTCCTCGTGCCGACTCTACATTACTCCTCGAGTCAAGTACCGAGTTCACGAGTCGACTAGCTACTCCTCATTCCGACTCTACATTTCTCCTCGAGATGAGTTCACTCCTGGAGTCGAGTACCGAGTCCACGAGTCGACTAGCTACTCCTCGTGCCGACTCTACAATTCTCCTCGAGTTGAGTTTACTTCTCGAGTCGAGTACCGAGTCCACGAGTCGACTAGCTACTTCTCGTGCCAACTCTACATTTCTCCTCGGGTTAAGTTCACTCCTCGAGTAGAGTACCGAGTCCACGAGTCGACTAGCTACTCCTCGTGCCGACTCTACATTTCTCCTCGGGTTGAGTTCACTCCTCGAGTCGAGTACCGAGTCCACGAGTCGACTAGCTACTCCTCGTGCCGACTCTACATTTCTCCTCGGGTTGAGTTCACTCCTCGAGTCGAGTACCGAGTCCACGAGTCGACTAGCTACTCCTCGTGCCGACTCTACATTTCTCCTCGAGTTGAGTTCACTCCTCGAGTCGAGTACCGAGTCCACGAGTCAACTAGCTACTCCTCGTGCCGACTCTACATTTCTCCTTGGGTTGAGTTCACTCCTCGAGTCGAGTACCGAGTCCTAGAGTCGACTAGCTACTCCTCGTGCCGACTCTACATTTCTCCTCGAGTTGGGTTCAGTCCTCGAGTCGAGTACCGAGTCCACGAGCCGACTAGCTACTCCTCGTGCCGACTCTAGATTTCTCCTCGGGTTGAGTTCACTCCTCGAGTCGAGTACCGAGTCCACGAGTCGACTAGCTACTCCTCGTGCCGACTCTACATTTCTCCTCGAGTTTAGTTTACTTCTCGAGTCGAGTACCGAGTCCACGAGTCGACTAGCTACTCCTCGTGCCGACTCTACATTTCTCCTCGGGTTGAGTTCACTCCTCGAGTCGAGTACCGAGTCCACGAATCGACTAGCTACTCCTCGTGCCGACTCTAGATTTCTCCTCGGGTTGAGTTCACTCCTCGAGTCGAGTATCGAGTCCACGAGTCGACTAGCTACTCCTCGTGCCGACTCTACATTTCTCCTCGAGTTGAGTTCACTCCTCGAGTCGAGTACCGAGTCCACGAGCCGACTAGCTACTCCTCGTGCCGACTCTAGATTTCTCCTCGGGTTGAGTTCACTCCTCGAGTCGAGTACCGAGTCCACGAGTCGACTAGCTACTCCTCGTGCCGACTCTACATTTCTCCTCGAGTTTAGTTTACTTCTCGAGTCGAGTACCGAGTCCACGAGTCGACTAGCTACTCCTCGTGCCGACTCTACATTTCTCCTCGGGTTGAGTTCACTCCTCGAGTCGAGTACCGAGTCCTAGAGTCGACTAGCTACTCCTCGTGCCGACTCTACATTTCTCCTCGAGTTGAGTTCACTCCTCGAGTCGAGTACCGAGTCCACGAGCCGACTAGCTACTCCTCGTGCCGACTCTACATTACTCCTCGAGTCAAGTACCGAATTCACGAGTCGACTTGCTATTCCTCGTTCCGACTCTACATTTCTCCTCGAGTTGAGTTCAGTCCTGGAGTCGAGTACCGAGTCCACGAGTCGACTAGCTACTCCTCGTGCCGACTCTACATTTCTCCTCGAGTTGAGTTTACTTCTCGAGTCGAGTACCGAGTCCACGAGTCGACTAGCTACTTCTCGTGCCAACTCTACATTTCTCCTCGTGTTAAGTTCACTCCTCGAGTAGAGTACCGAGTCCACGAGTCGACTAGCTACTCCTCGTGCCGACTCTACATTTCTCCTCGAGTTGAGTTTACTCCTCGAGTCGAGTACCGAGTCCAAGAGTCGACTAGCTACTCCTCGTGCCGACTCTACATTTCTCCTCTGGTTGAGTTCACTCCTCGAGTCGAGTACCGAGTCCACGAGTCGACTAGCTACTCCTCGTGCCGACTCTACATTTCTCCTCGAGTTGAGTTCACTCCTCGAGTCGAGTACCGAGTCCACGAGTCCACTAGCTACTCCTCGTGCCGACTCTACATTTCTCCTCGGGTTGAGTTCACTCCTCGAGTCGAGTACCGAGTCCACGAGCCGACTAGCTACTCCTCGTGCCGACTCTACATTACTCCTCGAGTCAAGTACCGAGTTCACGAGTCGACTAGCTACTCCTCGTTCCGACTCTACATTTCTCCTCGAGTTGAGTTCACTCCTCGAGTCGAGTACCGAGTCCACGAGTCGACTAGCTACTCCTCGTGCCGACTCTACATTTCTCCTCGGGTTGAGTTCACTCCTTGACTCGAGTACCGAGTCCACGAGTCGACTAGCTACTCCTCGGGCTGACTCTACATTTCTCCTCGGGTTGAGTTCACTCCTCGAGTCGAGTACCGAGTCCTAGAGTCGACTAGCTACTCCTCGTGCCGATTCTACATTTCTCCTCGAGTTGGGTTCACTCCTCGAGTCGAGTACCGAGTCCACGAGCCGACTAGCTACTCCTCGTGCCGACTCTAGATTTCTCCTCGGGTTGAGTTCACTCCTCGAGTCGAGTACCGAGTCCACGAGTCGACTAGCTACTCCTCGTGCCGACTCTACATTTCTCCTCGACTTGAGTTCGCTCCTCGAGTCGAGTACCGAGTCCACGAGTCGACTAGCTACTCCTCGTGCCGACTCTACATTTCTCCTCGGGTTGAGTTCACTCCTCGAGTCGAGTACCGAGTCCTAGAGTCGACTAGCTACTCCTCGTGCCGACTCTACATTTCTCCTCGAGTTGAGTTCACTCCTCGAGTCGAGTACCGAGTCCACGAGCCGACTAGCTACTCCTCGTGCCGACTCTACATTACTCCTCGAGTCAAGTACCGAGTTCACGAGTCGACTAGCTACTCCTCGTTCCGACTCTACATTTCTCCTCGAGTTGAGTTCACTCCTCGAGTCGAGTACCGAGTCCACGAGTCGACTAGCTACTCCTCGTGCCGACTCTACATTTCTCCTCGGGTTGAGTTCACTCCTTGAGTCGAGTACCGAGTCCACGAGTCGACTAGCTACTCCTCGGGCTGACTCTACATTTCTCCTCGGGTTGAGTTCACTCCTCGAGTCGAGTACCGAGTCCTAGAGTCGACTAGCTACTCCTCGTGCCGACTCTACATTTCTCCTCGAGTTGAGTTCACTCCTCGAGTCGAGTACCGAGTCCACGAGCCGACTAGCTACTCCTCGTGCCGACTCTAGATTTCTCCTCGGGTTGAGTTCACTCCTCGAGTCAAGTACCGAGTCCACGAGTCGACTAGCTACTCCTCGTGCCGACTCTACATTTCTCCTCGAGTTTAGTTTACTTCTCGAGTCGAGTACCGAGTCCACGAGTCGACTAGCTACTCCTCGTGCCGACTCTACATTTCTCCTCGGGTTGAGTTCACTCCTCGAGTCGAGTACCGAGTCCTAGAGTCGACTAGCTACTCCTCGTGCCGACTCTACATTTCTCCTCGAGTTGAGTTCACTCCTCGAGTCGAGTACCGAGTCCACGAGCCGACTAGCTACTCCTCGTGCCGACTCTAGATTTCTCCTCGGGTTGAGTTCACTCCTCGAGTCAAGTACCGAGTCCACGAGTCAACTAGCTACTCCTCGTGCCGACTCTACATTTCTCCTCGAGTTTAGTTTACTTCTCGAGTCGAGTACCGAGTCCACGAGTCGACTAGCTACTCCTCGTGCCGACTCTACATTTCTCCTCGGGTTGAGTTCACTCCTCGAGTCGAGTACCGAGTCCTAGAGTCGACTAGCTACTCCTCGTGCCGACTCTACATTTCTCCTCGAGTTGAGTTCACTCCTCGAGTCGAGTACCGAGTCCACGAGCCGACTAGCTACTCCTCTTGCCGACTCTACATTACTCCTCGAGTCAAGTACCGAGTTCACGAGTCGACTAGCTACTCCTCATTCCGACTCTACATTTCTCCTCGAGTTGAGTTCACTCCTGGAGTCGAGTACCGAGTCCACGAGTCGACTAGCTACTCCTCGTGCCGACTCTACATTTCTCCTCGAGTTGAGTTTACTTATCGAGTCGAGTACCGAGTCCACGAGTCGAATAGCTACTTCTCGTGCCAACTCTACATTTCTCCTCGGGTTAAGTTCACTCCTCGAGTAGAGTACCGAGTCCACGAGTCGACTAGCTACTCCTCGTGCCGACTCTACATTTCTCCTCGAGTTGAGTTTACTCCTCGAGTCGAGTACCGAGTCCAAGAGTCGACTAGCTACTCCTCGTGCCGACTCTACATTTCTCCTCGGGTTGAGTTCACTCCTCGAGTTGAGTACCGAGTCCACGAGTCGACTAGCTACTCTTCGTGCCGAATCTACATTTCTCCTCGAGTTGAGTTCACTCCTCGAGTCGAGTACCGAGTCCACGAGTCAACTAGCTACTCCTCGTGCCGACTCTACATTTCTCCTCGGGTTGAGTTCACTCCTCGAGTCGAGTACCGAGTCCTAGAGTCGACTAGCTACTCCTCGTGCCGACTCTACATTTCTCCTCGAGTTGGGTTCACTCCTCGAGTCGAGTACCGAGTCCACGAGACGACTAGCTACTCCTCGTGCCGACTCTAGATTTCTCCTCGGGTTGAGTTCACTCCTCGAGTCGAGTACCGAGTCCACGAGTCGACTAGCTACTCCTCGTGCCGACTCTACATTTCTCGTCGACTTGAGTTCACTCCTCGAGTCGAGTACCGAGTCCACGAGTCGACTAGCTAGTCCTCGTGCCGACTCTACATTTCTCCTCGGGTTGAGTTCACTCCTCGAGTCGAGTACCGAGTCCTAGAGTCGACTAGCTTCTCCTCGTGCCGACTCTACATTTCTCCTCGAGTTGAGTTCACTCCTCGAGTCGAGTACCGAGTCCACGAGCCGACTAGCTACTCCTCGTGCCGACTCTACATTACTCCTCGAGTCAAGTATCGAGTTCACGAGTCGACTAGCTACTCCTCGTTCCGACTCTACATTTCTCCTCGAGTTGAGTTCACTCCTCGAGTCGAGTACCGAGTCCACGAGTCGACTAGCTACTCCTCGTGCCGACTCTACATTTCTCCTCGGGTTGAGTTCACTCCTTGAGTCGAGTACCGAGTCCACGAGTCGACTAGCTACTCCTCGGGCTGACTCTACATTTCTCCTCGGGTTGAGTTCACTCCTCGAGTCGAGTACCGAGTCCTAGAGTCGACTAGCTACTCCTCGTGCCGACTCTACATTTCTCCTCGAGTTGGGTTCACTCCTCGAGTCGAGTACCGAGTCCACGAGCCGACAAGCTACTCCTCGTGCCGACTCTAGATTTCTCCTCGGGTTGAGTTCACTCCTCGAGTCGAGTACCGAGTCCACGAGTCGACTAGCTACTCCTCGTGCCGACTCTACATTTCTCCTCGACTTGAGTTCACTCCTCGAGTCGAGTACCGAGTCCACGAGTCGACTAGCTACTCCTCGTGCCGACTCTACATTTCTCCTCGGGTTGAGTTCACTCCTCGAGTCGAGTACCGAGTCCTAGAGTCGACTCGCTACTCCTCGTGCCGACTCTACATTTCTCCTCGAGTTGAGTTCACTCCTCGAGTCGAGTACCGAGTCCACGAGTCAACTAGCTACTCCTCGTGCCGACTCTACATTTCTCCTCGGGTTGAGTTCACTCCTCGAGTCGAGTACCGAGTCCTAGAGTCGACTAGCTACTCCTCGTGCCGACTCTACATTTCTCCTCGAGTTGGGTTCACTCCTCGAGTCGAGTACCGAGTCCACGAGACGACTAGCTACTCCTCGTGCCGACTCTAGATTTCTCCTCGGGTTGAGTTCACTCCTCGAGTCGAGTACCGAGTCCACGAGTCGACTAGCTACTCCTCGTGCCGACTCTACATTTCTCGTCGACTTGAGTTCACTCCTCGAGTCGATTACCGAGTCCACGACTCGACTAGCTAGTCCTCGTGCCGACTCTACATTTCTCCTCGGGTTGAGTTCACTCCTCGAGTCGAGTACCGAGTCCTAGAGTCGACTAGCTACTCCTCGTGCCGACTCTACATTTCTCCTCGAGTTGAGTTCACTCCTCGAGTCGAGTACCGAGTCCACGAGCCGACTAGCTACTCCTCGTGCCGACTCTACATTACTCCTCGAGTCAAGTATCGAGTTCACGAGTCGACTAGCTACTCCTCGTTCCGACTCTACATTTCTCCTCGAGTTGAGTTCACTCCTCGAGTCGAGTACCGAGTCCACGAGTCGACTAGCTACTCCTCGTGCCGACTCTACATTTCTCCTCGGGTTGAGTTCACTCCTTGAGTCGAGTACCGAGTCCACGAGTCGACTAGCTACTCCTCGGGCTGACTCTACATTTCTCCTCGGGTTGAGTTCACTCCTCGAGTCGAGTACCGAGTCCTAGAGTCGACTAGCTACTCCTCGTGCCGACTCTACATTTCTCCTCGAGTTGGGTTCACTCCTCGAGTCGAGTACCGAGTCCATGAGCCGACTAGCTACTCCTCGTGCCGACTCTAGATTTCTCCTCGGGTTGAGTTCACTCCTCGAGTCGAGTACCGAGTCCACGAGTCGACTAGCTACTCCTCGTGCCGACTCTACATTTCTCCTCGACTTGAGTTCACTCCTCGAGTCGAGTACCGAGTCCACGAGTCGACTAGCTACTCCTCGTGCCGACTCTACATTTCTCCTCGGGTTGAGGTCACTCCTCGAGTCTAGTACCGAGTCCTAGAGTCGACTAGCTACTCCTCGTGCCGACTCTACATTTCTCCTCGAGTTGAGTTCACTCCTCGAGTCGAGTAGCGAGTCCACGAGCCGACTAGCTACTCCTCGTGCCGACTCTACATTACTCCTCGAGTCAAGTACCGAGTTCACGAGTCGACTAGCTACTCCTCGTTCCGACTCTACATTTCTCCTCGAGTTGACTTCACTCCTCGAGTCGAGTACCGAGTCCACGAGTCGACTAGCTACTCCTCGTGTCGACTCTACATTTCTCCTCGGGTTGAGTTCACTCCTTGAGTCGAGTACCGAGTCCACGAGTCGACTAGTTACTCCTCGGGCTGACTCTACATTTCTCCTCGGGTTGAGTTCACTCCTCGAGTCGAGTACCGAGTCCTAGAGTCGACTAGCTACTCCTCGTGCCGACTCTACATTTCTCCTCGAGTTGAGTTCACTCCTCGAGTCGAGTACCGAGTCCACGAGCCGACTAGCTACTCCTCGTGCCGACTCTAGATTTCTCCTCGGGTTGAGTTCACTCCTCGAGTCGAGTACCGAGTCCACGAGTCGACTAGCTACTCCTCGTGCCGACTCTACATTTCTCCTCGAGTTTAGTTTACTTCTCGAGTCGAGTACCGAGTCCACGAGTCGACTAGCTACTCCTCGTGCCGACTCTACATTTCTCCTCGGGTTGAGTTCACTCCTCGAGTCGAGTACCAAGTCCTAGAGTCGACTAGCTACTCCTCGTGCCGACTCTACATTTCTCCTCGAGTTGAGTTCACTCCTCGAGTCGAGTACCGAGTCCACGAGCCGACTAGCTACTCCTCGTGCCGACTCTACATTACTCCTCGAGTCAAGTACCGAGTTCACGAGTCGACTAGCTACTCCTCATTCCGACTCTACATTTCTCCTCGAGTTGAGTTCACTCCTGGAGTCGAGTACCGAGTCCACGGGTCGACTAGCTACTCCTCGTGCCGACTCTACATTTCTCCTCGAGTTGAGTTTACTTCTCGAGTCGAGTACCGAGTCCACGAGTCGACTAGCTACTCCTCGTGCCGACTCTCGATTTCTCCTCGGGTTGAGTTCACTCCTCGAGTCGAGTACCGAGTCCACGAGTCGACTAGCTACTCCTCGTGCCGACTCTACATTTCTCCTCGAGTTGAGTTCACTCCTCGAGTCGAGTACCGAGTCCACGAGCCGACTAGCTACTCCTCGTGCCGACTCTAGATTTCTCCTCGGGTTGAGTTCACTCCTCGAGTCGAGTACCGAGTCCACGAGTCGACTAGCTACTCCTCGTGCCGACTCTACATTTCACCTCGAGTTTAGTTTACTTCTCGAGTCGAGTACCGAGTCCACGAGTCGACTAGCTACTCCTCGTGCCGACTCTACATTTCTCCTCGGGTTGAGTTCACTCCTCGAGTCGAGTACCGAGTCCTAGAGTCGACTAGCTACTCCTCGTGCCGACTCTACATTTCTCCTCGAGTTGAGTTCACTCCTCGAGTCGAGTACCGAGTCCACGAGCCGACTAGCTACTCCTCGTGCCGACTCTACATTACTCCTCGAGTCAAGTACCGAGTTCACGAGTCGACTAGCTACTCCTAATTCCGACTCTACATTTCTCCTCGAGTTGAGTTCACTCCTCGAGTCAAGTACCGAGTCCACGAGTCGACTAGCTACTCCTCGTGCCGACTCTACATTTCTCCTCAAGTTGAGTTTACTTCTCGAGTCGAGTACCGAGTCCACGAGTCGACTAGCTACTTCTCGTGCCAACTCTACATTTCTCCTCGGGTTAAGTTCACTCCTCGAGTAGAGTACCGAGTCCACGACTCGACTAGCTACTCCTCGTGCCGACTCTACATTTCTCCTCGAGTTGAGTTTACTCCTCGAGTCGAGTACCGAGTCCAAGAGTCGACTAGCTACTCCTCGTGCCGACTCTACATTTCTCCTCGGGTTAAGTTCACTCCTCGAGTCGAGTACCGAGTCCACGAGTCGACTAGCTACTCCTTGTGCCGACTCTACATTTCTCCTCGAGTTGAGTTCACTCCTCGAGTCGAGTACCGAGTCCACGAGCCGACTAGCTACTCCTCGTGCCGACTCTAGATTTCTCCTCGGGTTGAGTTCACTCCTCGAGTCGAGTACCGAGTCCACGAGTCGACTAGCTACTCCTCGTGCCGACTCTACATTTCTCCTCGAGTTTAGTTTACTTCTCGAGTCGAGTACCGAGTCCACGAGTCGACTAGCTACTCCTCGTGCCGACTCTACATTTCTCCTCGGGTTGAGTTCACTCCTCGAGTCGAGTACCGAGTCCTAGAGTCGACTAGCTACTCCTCGTGCCGACTCTACATTTCTCCTCGAGTTGAGTTCACTCCTCGAGTCGAGTACCGAGTCCACGAGCCGACTAGCTACTCCTCGTGCCGACTCTACATTACTCCTCGAGTCAAGTACCGAGTTCACGAGTCGACTAGCTACTCCTCATTCCGACTCTACATTTCTCCTCGAGTTGAGTTCACTCCTGGAGTCGAGTACCGAGTCCACGGGTCGACTAGCTACTCCTCGTGCCGACTCTACATTTCTCCTCGAGTTGAGTTTACTTCTCGAGTCGAGTACCGAGTCCACGAGTCGACTAGCTACTTCTCGTGCCAACTCTACATTTCTCCTCGGGTTAAGTTCACTCCTCGAGTAGAGTACCGAGTCCACGAGTCGACTAGCTACTCCTCGTGCCGACTCTACATTTCTCCTCGAGTTGAGTTTACTCCTCGAGTCGAGTACCGAGTCCAAGAGTCGACTAGCTACTCCTCGTGCCGACTCTACATTTCTCCTCAGGTTGAGTTCACTCCTCGAGTCGAGTACCGAGTCCACGAGTCGACTAGCTACTCCTCGTGCCGACTCTACATTTCTCCTCGAGTTGAGTTCACTCCTCGAGTCGAGTACCGAGTCCACGAGTCAACTAGCTACTCCTCGTGCCGACTCTACATTTCTCCTTGGGTTGAGTTCACTCCTCGAGTCGAGTACCGAGTCCTAGAGTCGACTAGCTACTCCTCGTGCCGACTCTACATTTCTCCTCGAGTTGGGTTCACTCCTCGAGTCGAGTACCGAGTCCACGAGCCGACTAGCTACTCCTCGTGCCGACTCTCGATTTCTCCTCGGGTTGAGTTCACTCCTCGAGTCGAGTACCGAGTCCACGAGTCGACTAGCTACTCCTCGTGCCGACTCTACATTTCTCCTCGAGTTGAGTTCACTCCTCGAGTCGAGTACCGAGTCCACGAGTCGACTAGCTACTCCTCGTGCCGACTCTACATTTCTCCTCGAGTTGAGTTTAATCCTCGAGTGGGGTACCGAGTCAACGAGTCGACTAGCTACTCCTCGTGCCGACTCTACAGTTCTCCTTGGGTTGAGTTCACTCCTCGAGTCGAGTACCGAGTCCACGAGCCGACTAGCTACTCCTCGTGCCGACTCTAGATTTCTCCTCGGGTTGAGTTCACTCCTCGAGTCGAGTACCGAGTCCACGAGTCGACTAGCTACTCCTCGTGCCGACTCTACATTTCTCCTCGAGTTTAGTTTACTTCTCGAGTCGAGTACCGAGTCCACGAGTCGACTAGCTACTCCTCGTGCCGACTCTACATTTCTCCTCGGGTTGAGTTCACTCCTCGAGTCGAGTACCGAGTCCTAGAGTCGACTAGCTACTCCTCGTGCCGACTCTACATTTCTCCTCGAGTTGAGTTCACTCCTCGAGTCGAGTACCGAGTCCACGAGCCGACTAGCTACTCCTCGTGCCGACTCTACATTACTCCTCGAGTCAAGTACCGAGTTCACGAGTCGACTAGCTACTCCTCATTCCGACTCTACATTTCTCCTCGAGTTGAGTTCACTCCTGGAGTCGAGTACCGAGTCCACGGGTCGACTAGCTACTCCTCGTGCCGACTCTACATTTCTCCTCGAGTTGAGTTTACTTCTCGAGTCGAGTACCGAGTCCACGAGTCGACTAGCTACTTCTCGTGCCAACTCTACATTTCTCCTCGGGTTAAGTTCACTCCTCGAGTAGAGTACCGAGTCCACGACTCGACTAGCTACTCCTCGTGCCGACTCTACATTTCTCCTCGAGTTGAGTTTACTCCTCGAGTCGAGTACCGAGTCCAAGAGTCGACTAGCTACTCCTCGTGCCGACTCTACATTTCTCCTCAGGTTGAGTTCACTCCTCGAGTCGAGTACCGAGTCCACGAGTCGACTAGCTACTCCTCGTGCCGACTCTACATTTCTCCTCGAGTTGAGTTCACTCCTCGAGTCGAGTACCGAGTCCACGAGTCAACTAGCTACTCCTCGTGCCGACTCTACATTTCTCCTTGGGTTGAGTTCACTCCTCGAGTCGAGTACCGAGTCCTAGAGTCGACTAGCTACTCCTCGTGCCGACTCTACATTTCTCCTCGAGTTGGGTTCACTCCTCGAGTCGAGTACCGAGTCCACGAGCCGACTAGCTACTCCTCGTGCCGACTCTCGATTTCTCCTCGGGTTGAGTTCACTCCTCGAGTCGAGTACCGAGTCCACGAGTCGACTAGCTACTCCTCGTGCCGACTCTACATTTCTCCTCGAGTTGAGTTCACTCCTCGAGTCGAGTACCGAGTCCACGAGTCGACTAGCTACTCCTCGTGCCGACTCTACATTTCTCCTCGAGTTGAGTTTAATCCTCGAGTGGGGTACCGAGTCAACGAGTCGACTAGCTACTCCTCGTGCCGACTCTACAGTTCTCCTTGGGTTGAGTTCACTCCTCGAGTCGAGTACCGAGTCCACGAGCCGACTAGCTACTCCTCGTGCCGACTCTAGATTTCTCCTCGGGTTGAGTTCACTCCTCGAGTCGAGTACCGAGTCCACGAGTCGACTAGCTACTCCTCGTGCCGACTCTACATTTCTCCTCGAGTTTAGTTTACTTCTCGAGTCGAGTACCGAGTCCACGAGTCGACTAGCTACTCCTCGTGCCGACTCTACATTTCTCCTCGGGTTGAGTTCACTCCTCGAGTCGAGTACCGAGTCCTAGAGTCGACTAGCTACTCCTCGTGCCGACTCTACATTTCTCCTCGAGTTGAGTTCACTCCTAGAGTCGAGTATCGAGTCCACGAGCCGACTAGCTACTCCTCGTGCCGACTCTACATTACTCCTCGAGTCAAGTACCGAGTTCACGAGTCGACTAGCTACTCCTAATTCCGACTCTACATTTCTCCTCGAGTTGAGTTCACTCCTCGAGTCAAGTACCGAGTCCACGAGTCGACTAGCTACTCCTCGTGCCGACTCTACATTTCTCCTCGAGTTGAGTTTACTTCTCGAGTCGAGTACCGAGTCCACGAGTCGACTAGCTACTTCTCGTGCCAACTCTACATTTCTCCTCGGGTTAAGTTCACTCCTCGAGTAGAGTACCGAGTCCACGACTCGACTAGCTACTCCTCGTGCCGACTCTACATTTCTCCTCGAGTTGAGTTTACTCCTCGAGTCGAGTACCGAGTCCAAGAGTCGACTAGCTACTCCTCGTGCCGACTCTACATTTCTCCTCGGGTTGAGTTCACTCCTCGAGTCGAGTACCGAGTCCACGAGTCGACTAGCTACTCCTCGTGCCGACTCTACATTTCTCCTCGAGTTGAGTTCACTCCTCGAGTCGAGTACCGAGTCCACGAGTCGACTAGCAACTCCTCGTGCCGACTCTACATTTCTCCTCGAGTTTAGTTTACTTCTCGAGTCGAGTACCGAGTCCACGAGTCGACTAGCTACTCCTCGTGCCGACTCTACATTTCTCCTCGGGTTGAGTTCACTCCTCGAGTCGAGTACCGAGTCCATGAGTCGACTAGCTACTCCTCGTGCCGACTCTAGATTTCTCCTCGGGTTGAGTTCACTCCTCTAGTCGAGTACCGAGTCCACGAGTCGACTAGCTACTCCTCGTGCCGACTCTACATTTCTCCTCGAGTTGAGTTCACTCCTCGAGTCGAGTACCGAGTCCACGAGTCGACTAGCTACTCCTCGTGCCGACTCTACATTTCTCCTCGAGTTGAGTTTAATCCTCGAGTGGGGTACCGAGTCAACGAGTCGACTAGCTACGCCTCGTGCCGACTCTACAGTTCTCCTTGGGTTGAGTTCACTCCTCTAGTCGAGTACCGAGTCCACGAGCCGACTAGCTACTCCTCGTGCCGACTCTAGATTTCTCCTCGGGTTGAGTTCACTCCTCGAGTCGAGTACCGAGTCCACGAGTCGACTAGCTACTCCTCGTGCCGACTCTACATTTCTCCTCGAGTTTAGTTTACTTCTCGAGTCGAGTACCGAGTCCACGAGTCGACTAGCTACTCCTCGTGCCGACTCTACATTTCTCCTCGGGTTGAGTTCACTCCTCGAGTCGAGTACCGAGTCCTAGAGTCGACTAGCTACTCCTCGTGCCGACTCTACATTTCTCCTCGAGTTGAGTTCACTCCTCGAGTCGAGTACCGAGTCCACGAGCCGACTAGCTACTCCTCGTGCCGACTCTACATTACTCCTCGAGTCAAGTACCGAGTTCACGAGTCGACTAGCTACTCCTAATTCCGACTCTACATTTCTCCTCGAGTAGAGTTCACTCCTGGAGTCGAGTACCGAGTCCACGAGTCGACTAGCTACTCCTCGTGCCGACTCTACATTTCTCCTCGAGTTGAGTTTACTTCTCGAGTCGAGTACCGAGTCCACGAGTCGACTAGCTACTTCTCGTGCCAACTCTACATTTCTCCTCGGGTTAAGTTCACTCCTCGAGTAGAGTACCGAGTCCACGAGTCGACTAGCTACTCCTCGTGCCGACTCTACAGTTCTCCTTGGGTTGAGTTCACTCCTCGAGTCGAGTACCGAGTCCACGAGCCGACTAGCTACTCCTCGTGCCGACTCTAGATTTCTCCTCGGGTTGAGTTCACTCCTCGAGTCGAGTACCGAGTCCACGAGTCGACTAGCTACTCCTCGTGCCGACTCTACATTTCTCCTCGAGTTTAGTTTACTTCTCGAGTCGAGTACCGAGTCCACGAGTCGACTAGCTACTCCTCGTGCCGACTCTACATTTCTCCTCGGGTTGAGTTCACTCCTCGAGTCGAGTACCGAGTCCTAGAGTCGACTAGCTACTCCTCGTGCCGACTCTACATTTCTCCTCGAGTTGAGTTCACTCCTCGAGTCGAGTACCGAGTCCACGAGCCGACTAGCTACTCCTCGTGCCGACTCTACATTACTCCTCGAGTCAAGTACCGAGTTCACGAGTTGACTAGCTACTCCTAATTCCGACTCTACATTTCTCCTCGAGTTGAGTTCACTCCTCGAGTCAAGTACCGAGTCCACGAGTCGACTAGCTACTCCTCGTGCCGACTCTACATTTCTCCTCGAGTTGAGTTTACTTCTCGAGTCGAGTACCTAGTCCACGAGTCGACTAGCTACTTCTCGTGCCAACTCTACATTTCTCCTCGGGTTAAGTTCACTCCTCGAGTAGAGTACGGAGTCCACGACTCGACTAGCTACTCCTCGTGCCGACTCTACATTTCTCCTCGAGTTGAGTTTACTCCTCGAGAAGAGTACCGAGTCCAAGAGTCGACTAGCTACTCCTCGTGCCGACTCTACATTTCTCCTCGGGTTGAGTTCACTCCTCGAGTCGAGTACCGAGTCCACGAGTCGACTAGCTACTCCTCGTGCCGACTCTACATTTTTCCTCGAGTTGAGTTCACTCCTCGAGTCGAGTACCGAGTCCACGAGTCGACTAGCAACTCCTCGTGCCGACTCTACATTTCTCCTCGAGTTTAGTTTACTTCTCGAGTCGAGTACCGAGTCCACGAGTCGACTAGCTACTCCTCGTGCCGACTCTACATTTCTCCTCGGGTTGAGTTCACTCCTCGAGTCGAGTACCGAGTCCACGAGTCGACTAGCTACTCCTCGTACCGACTCTAGATTTCTCCTCGGGTTGAGTTCACTCCTCGAGTCGAGTACCGAGTCCACGAGTCGACTAGCTACTCCTCGTGCCGACTCTACATTTCTCCTCGAGTTGAGTTCACTCCTCGAGTCGAGTACCGAGTCCACGAGTCGACTAGCTACTCCTCGTGCCGACTCTACATTTCTCCTCGAGTTGAGTTTAATCCTCTAGTGGGGTACCGAGTCAACGAGTCGACTAGCTACGCCTCGTGCCGACTCTATAGTTCTCCTTGGGTTGAGTTCACTCCTCTAGTCGAGTACCGAGTCCACGAGCCGACTAGCTACTCCTCGTGCCGACTCTAGATTTCTCCTCGGGTTGAGTTCACTCCTCGAGTCGAGTACCGAGTCCACGAGTCGACTAGCTACTCCTCGTGCCGACTCTACATTTCTCCTCGAGTTTAGTTTACTTCTCGAGTCGAGTACCGAGTCCACGAGTCGACTAGCTACTCCTCGTGCCGACTCTACATTTCTCCTCGGGTTGAGTTCACTCCTCGAGTCGAGTACCGAGTCCTAGAGTCGACTAGCTACTCCTCGTGCCGACTCTACATTTCTCCTCGAGTTGAGTTCACTCCTCGAGTCAAGTACCGAGTCCACGAGTCGACTAGCTACTCCTCGTGCCGACTCTACATTTCTCCTCGAGTTGAGTTTACTTCTCGAGTCGAGTACCTAGTCCACGAGTCGACTAGCTACTTCTCGTGCCAACTCTACATTTCTCCTCGGGTTAAGTTCACTCCTCGAGTAGAGTACGGAGTCCACGACTCGACTAGCTACTCCTCGTGCCGACTCTACATTTCTCCTCGAGTTGAGTTTACTCCTCGAGTCGAGTACCGAGTCCAAGAGTCGACTAGCTACTCCTCGTGCCGACTCTACATTTCTCCTCGGGTTGAGTTCACTCCTCGAGTCGAGTACCGAGTACACGAGTCGACTAGCTACTCCTCGTGCCGACTCTACATTTTTCCTCGAGTTGAGTTCACTCCTCGAGTCGAGTACCGAGTCCACGAGTCGACTAGCAACTCCTCGTGCCGACTCTACATTTCTCCTCGAGTTTAGTTTACTTCTCGAGTCGAGTACCGAGTCCACGAGTCGACTAGCTACTCCTCGTGCCGACTCTACATTTCTCCTCGGGTTGAGTTCACTCCTCGAGTCGAGTACCGAGTCCACGAGTCGACTAGCTACTCCTCGTACCGACTCTAGATTTCTCCTCGGGTTGAGTTCACTCCTCGAGTCGAGTACCGAGTCCACGAGTCGACTAGCTACTCCTCGTGCCGACTCTACATTTCTCCTCGAGTTGAGTTCACTCCTCGAGTCGAGTACCGAGTCCACGAGTCGACTAGCTACTCCTCGTGCCGACTCTACATTTCTCCTCGAGTTGAGTTTAATCCTCTAGTGGGGTACCGAGTCAACGAGTCGACTAGCTACGCCTCGTGCCGACTCTATAGTTCTCCTTGGGTTGAGTTCACTCCTCTAGTCGAGTACCGAGTCCACGAGCCGACTAGCTACTCCTCGTGCCGACTCTAGATTTCTCCTCGGGTTGAGTTCACTCCTCGAGTCGAGTACCGAGTCCACGAGTCGACTAGCTACTCCTCGTGCCGAATCTACATTTCTCCTCGAGTTTAGTTTACTTCTCGAGTCGAGTACCGAGTCCACGAGTCGACTAGCTACTCCTCGTGCCGACTCTACATTTCTCCTCGGGTTGAGTTCACTCCTCGAGTCGAGTACCGAGTCCTAGAGTCGACTAGCTACTCCTCGTGCCGACTCTACATTTCTCCTCGAGTTGAGTTCACTCCTCGAGTCGAGTACCGAGTCCACGAGCCGACTAGCTACTCCTCGTGCCGACTCTACATTACTCCTCGAGTCAAGTACCGAGTTCACGAGTCGACTAGCTACTCCTAATTCCGACTCTACATTTCTCCTCGAGTAGAGTTCACTCCTGGAGTCGAGTACCGAGTCCACGAGTCGACTAGCTACTCCTCGTGCCGACTCTACATTTCTCCTCGAGTTGAGTTTACTACTCGAGTCGAGTACCGAGTCCACGAGTCGACTAGCTACTTCTCGTGCCAACTCTACATTTCTCCTCGGGTTAAGTTCACTCCTCGAGTAGAGTACCGAGTCCACGAGTCGACTAGCTACTCCTCGTGCCGACTCTACATTTCTCCTCGATTTGAGTTTACTCCTCGAGTCGAGTACCGAGTCCAAGAGTCGACTAGCTACTTCTCGTGCCGACTCTAGATTTCTCCTCGAGTTGAGTTCACTCCTCGAGTCGAGTACCGAGTCCTAGAGTCGACAAGCTACTCCTCGTGCCGACTCTACATTTCTCCTCGAGTTGAGTTCACTCCTCGAGTCGAGTACTGAGTCCATGAGTCGACTAGCTACTCCTCGTGCCGACTCTAGATTTCTCCTCGGTTTGAGTTCACTCCTCGAGTCGAGTACCGAGTCCACGAGTCGACTAGCTACTCCTCGTGCCGACTCTACATTTCTCCTCGAGTTTAGTTTACTTCTCGAGTCGAGTACCGAGTCCACGAGTCGACTAGCTACTCCTCGTGCCGACTCTACATTTCTCCTCGGGTTGAGTTCACTCCTCGAGTCGAGTACCGAGTCCACGAGTCAACTAGCTACTCCTCGTGCCGACTCTACATTTCTCCTTGGATTGAGTTCACTCCTCGAGTCGAGTACCGAGTCCACGAGTCGACTAGCTACACCTCGTGCCGACTCTACATTTCTCCTCGGGTTGAGTTCACTCCTCGAGTCGAGTACCAAGTCCACGAGTCGACCAGCTACTCCTCGTGCCGACTCTACATTTCTCCTTGGGTTGAGTTCACTCCTCGAGTCGAGTACCGAGTCCTAGAGTCGACTAGCTACTCCTCGTGCCGACTCTACATTTCTCCTCGAGTTGGGTTCACTCCTCGAGTCGAGTACCGAGTCCACGAGCCGACTAGCTACTCCTCGTGCCGACTCTAGATTTCTCCTCGGGTTGAGTTCACTCCTCGAGTCGAGTACCGAGTCCATGAGTCGACTAGCTACTCCTCGTGCCGACTCTACATTTCTCCTCGAGTTTAGTTTACTTCTCGAGTCGAGTACCGAGTCCACGAGTCAACTAGCTACTCCTCGTGCCGACTCTACATTTCTCCTTGGGTTGAGTTCACTCCTCGAGTCGAGTACCGAGTCCTAGAGTCGACTAGCTACTCCTCGTGCCGACTCTACATTTCTCCTCGAGTTGGGTTCACTCCTCGAGTCGAGTACCGAGTCCACGAGCCGACTAGCTACACCTCGTGCCGACTCTAGATTTCTCCTCGGGTTAAGTTCACTCCTCGAGTAGAGTACCGAGTCCACGAGTCGACTAGCTACTCCTCGTGCCGACTCTACATTTCTCCTCGATTTGAGTTTACTCCTCGAGTCGAGTACCGAGTCCAAGAGTCGACTAGCTACTTCTCGTGCCGACTCTACATTTCTCCTCGGGTTGAGTTCACTCCTCGAGTCGAGTACCGAGTCCACGAGTCGACTAGCTACTTCTCGTGCCGACTCTACATTTCTCCTCGAGTTGAGTTCACTCCTCGAGTCGAGTACCGAGTCCACGAGTCAACTAGCTACTCCTCGTGCCGACTCTACATTTCTCCTTGGGTTGAGTTCACTCCTCGAGTCGAGTACCGAGTCCTAGAGTCGACTAGCTACTCCTCGTGCCGACTCTACATTTCTCCTCGAGTTGGGTTCACTCCTCGAGTCGAGTACCGAGTCCACGAGCCGACTAGCTACACCTCGTGCCGACTCTAGATTTCTCCTCGGGTTGAGTTCACTCCTCGAGTCGAGTACCGAGTCCACGAGTCGACTAGCAACTCCTCGTGCCGACTCTACATTTCTCCTCGAGTTTAGTTTACTTCTCGAGTCGAGTACCGAGTCCACGAGTCGACTAGCTACTCCTCGTGCCGACTCTACATTTCTCCTCGGGTTGAGTTCACTCCTCGAGTCGAGTACCGAGTCCACGAGTCGACTAGCTACTCCTCGTGCCGACTCTAGATTTCTCCTCGGGTTGAGTTCACTCCTCGAGTCGAGTACCGAGTCCACGAGTCGAATAGCTACTCCTCGTGCCGACTCTACATTTCTCCTCGAGTTGAGTTCACTCCTCGAGTCGAGTACCGAGTCCACGAGTCGACTAGCTACTCCTCGTGCCGACTCTACATTTCTCCTCGTGTTGAGTTTAATCCTCGAGTGGGGTACCGAGTCAACGAGTCGACTAGCTACTCCTCGTGCCGACTCTACAGTTCTCCTTTGGTTGAGTTCACTCCTCGAGTCGAGTACCGAGTCCACGAGCCGACTAGCTACTCCTCGTGCCGACTCTACATTTCTCCTCGAGTTTAGTTTACTTCTCGAGTCGAGTACCGAGTCCACGAGTCGACTAGCTACTCCTCGTGCCGACTCTACATTTCTCCTCGGGTTGAGTTCACTCCTCGAGTCGAGTACCGAGTCCTAGAGTCGACTAGCTACTCCTCGTGCCGACTCTACATTTCTCCTCGAGTTGAGTTCACTCCTCGAGTCGAGTACCGAGTCCATGAGTCGACTAGCTACTCCTCGTGCCGACTCTAGATTTCTCCTCGGTTTGAGTTCACTCCTCGAGTCGAGTACCGAGTCCACGAGTCGACTAGCTACTCCTCGTGCCGACTCTACATTTCTCCTCGAGTTTAGTTTACTTCTCGAGTCGAGTACCGAGTCCACGAGTCGACTAGCTACTCCTCGTGCCGACTCTACATTTCTCCTCGGGTTGAGTTCACTCCTCGAGTCGAGTACCGAGTCCACGAGTCAACTAGCTACTCCTCGTGCCGACTCTACATTTCTCCTTGGATTGAGTTCACTCCTCGAGTCGAGTACCGAGTCCACGAGTCGACTAGCTACACCTCGTGCCGACTCTACATTTCTCCTCGGGTTGAGTTCACTCCTCGAGTCGAGTACCAAGTCCACGAGTCGACCAGCTACTCCTCGTGCCGACTCTACATTTCTCCTTGGGTTGAGTTCACTCCTCGAGTCGAGTACCGAGTCCTAGAGTCGACTAGCTACTCCTCGTGCCGACTCTACATTTCTCCTCGAGTTGGGTTCACTCCTCGAGTCGAGTACCGAGTCCACGAGCCGACTAGCTACTCCTCGTGCCGACTCTAGATTTCTCCTCGGGTTGAGTTCACTCCTCGAGTCGAGTACCGAGTCCATGAGTCGACTAGCTACTCCTCGTGCCGACTCTACATTTCTCCTCGAGTTTAGTTTACTTCTCGAGTCGAGTACCGAGTCCACGAGTCAACTAGCTACTCCTCGTGCCGACTCTACATTTCTCCTTGGGTTGAGTTCACTCCTCGAGTCGAGTACCGAGTCCTAGAGTCGACTAGCTACTCCTCGTGCCGACTCTACATTTCTCCTCGAGTTGGGTTCACTCCTCGAGTCGAGTACCGAGTCCACGAGCCGACTAGCTACTCCTCGTGCCGACTCTAGATTTCTCCTCGGGTTGAGTTCACTCCTCGAGTCGAGTACCGAGTCCATGAGTCGACTAGCTACTCCTCGTGCCGACTCTACATTTCTCCTCGAGTTTAGTTTACTTCTCGAGTCGAGTACCGAGTCCACGAGTCGACTAGCTACTCCTCGTGCCGACTCTACATTTCTCCTCGGGTTGAGTTCACTCCTCGAGTCGAGGACCGAGTCCACGAGTCGACTAGCTACTCCTCGTGCCGACTCTAGATTTCTCCTCGGGTTGAGTTCACTCCTCGAGTCGAGTACCGAGTCCACGAGTCGACTAGCTACTCCTCGTGCCGACTCTACATTTCTCCTCGACTTGAGTTCACTCCTCGAGTCGAGTACCGAGTCCACGAGTCGACTAGCTACTCCTCGTGCCGACTCTACATTTCTCCTCGAGTTTAGTTTACTTCTCGAGTCGAGTACCGAGTCCACGAGTCGACTAGCTACTCCTCGTGCCGACTCTACATTTCTCCTCGGGTTGAGTTCACTCCTCGAGTCGAGTACCGAGTCCATGAGTCGACTAGCTACTCCTCGTGCCGACTCTACATTTCTCCTCGAGTTTAGTTTACTTCTCGAGTCGAGTACCGAGTCCACGAGTCAACTAGCTACTCCTCGTGCCGACTCTACATTTCTCCTTGGGTTGAGTTCACTCCTCGAGTCGAGTACCGAGTCCACGAGTCGACTAGCTACACCTCGTGCCGACTCTACATTTCTCCTCGGGTTGAGTTCACTCCTCGAGTCGAGTACCAAGTCCACGAGTCGACCAGCTACTCCTCGTGCCGACTCTACATTTCTCCTTGGGTTGAGTTCACTCCTCGAGTCGAGTACCGAGTCCTAGAGTCGACTAGCTACTCCTCGTGCCGACTCTACATTTCTCCTCGAGTTGGGTTCACTCCTCGAGTCGAGTACCGAGTCCACGAGCCGACTAGCTACTCCTCGTGCCGACTCTAGATTTCTCCTCGGGTTGAGTTCACTCCTCGAGTCGAGTACCGAGTCCACGAGTCGACTAGCTACACCTCGTGCCGACTCTACATTTCTCCTCGGGTTGAGTTCACTCCTCGAGTCGAGTACCAAGTCCACGAGTCGACCAGCTACTCCTCGTGCCGACTCTACATTTCTCCTTGGGTTGAGTTCACTCCTCGAGTCGAGTACCGAGTCCTAGAGTCGACTAGCTACTCCTCGTGCCGACTCTACATTTCTCCTCGAGTTGGGTTCACTCCTCGAGTCGAGTACCGAGTCCACGAGCCGACTAGCTACTCCTCGTGCCGACTCTAGATTTCTCCTCGGGTTGAGTTCACTCCTCGAGTCGAGTACCGAGTCCATGAGTCGACTAGCTACTCCTCGTGCCGACTCTACATTTCTCCTCGAGTTTAGTTTACTTCTCGAGTCGAGTACCGAGTCCACGAGTCGACTAGCTACTCCTCGTGCCGACTCTACATTTCTCCTCGGGTTGAGTTCACTCCTCGAGTCGAGGACCGAGTCCACGAGTCGACTAGCTACTCCTCGTGCCGACTCTAGATTTCTCCTCGGGTTGAGTTCACTCCTCGAGTCGAGTACCGAGTCCACGAGTCGACTAGCTACTCCTCGTGCCGACTCTACATTTCTCCTCGACTTGAGTTCACTCCTCGAGTCGAGTACCGAGTCCACGAGTCGACTAGCTACTCCTCGTGCCGACTCTACATTTCTCCTCGAGTTTAGTTTACTTCTCGAGTCGAGTACCGAGTCCACGAGTCGACTAGCTACTCCTCGTGCCGACTCTACATTTCTCCTCGGGTTGAGTTCACTCCTCGAGTCGAGTACCGAGTCCATGAGTCAACTAGCTACTCCTCGTGCCGACTCTACATTTCTCCTTGGATTGAGTTCACTCCTCGAGTCGAGTACCGAGTCCACGAGTCGACTAGCTACACCTCGTGCCGACTCTACATTTCTCCTCGGGTTGAGTTCACTCCTCGAGTCGAGTACCAAGTCCACGAGTCGACCAGCTACTCCTCGTGCCGACTCTACATTTCTCCTTGGGTTGAGTTCACTCCTCGAGTCGAGTACCGAGTCCTAGAGTCGACTAGCTACACCTCGTGCCGACTCTACATTTCTCCTCGAGTTGGGTTCACTCCTCGAGTCGAGTACCGAGTCCACGAGCCGACTAGCTACTCCTCGTGCCGACTCTAGATTTCTCCTCGGGTTGAGTTCACTCCTCGAGTCGAGTACCGAGTCCATGAGTCGACTAGCTACTCCTCGTGCCGACTCTACATTTCTCCTCGAGTTTAGTTTACTTCTCGAGTCGAGTACCGAGTCCACGAGTCAACTAGCTACTCCTCGTGCCGACTCTACATTTCTCCTTGGGTTGAGTTCACTCCTCGAGTCGAGTACCGAGTCCTAGAGTCGACTAGCTACTCCTCGTGCCGACTCTACATTTCTCCTCGAGTTGGGTTCACTCCTCGAGTCGAGTACCGAGTCCACGAGCCGACTAGCTACTCCTCGTGCCGACTCT
Source organism: Urtica dioica subsp. dioica (assembly GCF_054948205.1). Lineage (NCBI taxonomy): Eukaryota > Viridiplantae > Streptophyta > Magnoliopsida > Rosales > Urticaceae > Urtica > Urtica dioica. The sequence goes on along the minus strand of NC_142757.1, from coordinate 11,079,826 downwards.
AGATTTCTCCTCGGGTTGAGTTCACTCCTCGAGTCGAGTACCGAGTCCATGAGTCGACTAGCTACTCCTCGTGCCAACTCTACATTTCTCCTCGAGTTTAGTTTACTTCTCGAGTCGAGTACCGAGTCCACGAGTCGACTAGCTACTCCTCGTGCCGACTCTACATTTCTCCTCGGGTTGAGTTCACTCCTCGAGTCGAGGACCGAGTCCACGAGTCGACTAGCTACTCCTCGTGCCGACTCTAGATTTCTCCTCGGGTTGAGTTCACTCCTCGAGTCGAGTACCGAGTCCACGAGTCGACTAGCTACTCCTCGTGCCGACTCTACATTTCTCCTCGACTTGAGTTCACTCCTCGAGTCGAGTACCGAGTCCACGAGTCGACTAGCTACTCCTCGTGCCGACTCTACATTTCTCCTCGAGTTTAGTTTACTTCTCGAGTCGAGTACCGAGTCCACGAGTCGACTAGCTACTCCTCGTGCCGACTCTACATTTCTCCTCGGGTTGAGTTCACTCCTCGAGTCGAGTACCGAGTCCACGAGTCAACTAGCTACTCCTCGTGCCGACTCTACATTTCTCCTTGGATTGAGTTCACTCCTCGAGTCGAGTACCGAGTCCACGAGTCGACTAGCTACACCTCGTGCCGACTCTACATTTCTCCTCGGGTTGAGTTCACTCCTCGAGTCGAGTACCAAGTCCACGAGTCGACCAGCTACTCCTCGTGCCGACTCTACATTTCTCCTTGGGTTGAGTTCACTCCTCGAGTCGAGTACCGAGTCCTAGAGTCGACTAGCTACTCCTCGTGCCGACTCTACATTTCTCCTCGAGTTGGGTTCACTCCTCGAGTCGAGTACCGAGTCCACGAGTCGACTAGCTACTCCTCGTGCCGACTCTACATTTCTCCTCGACTTGAGTTCACTCCTCGAGTCGAGTACCGAGTCCACGAGTCGACTAGCTACTCCTCGTGCCGACTCTACATTTCTCCTCGAGTTTAGTTTACTTCTCGAGTCGAGTACCGAGTCCACGAGTCGACTAGCTACTCCTCGTGCCGACTCTACATTTCTCCTCGGGTTGAGTTCACTCCTCGAGTCGAGTACCGAGTCCATGAGTCAACTAGCTACTCCTCGTGCCGACTCTACATTTCTCCTTGGATTGAGTTCACTCCTCGAGTCGAGTACCGAGTCCACGAGTCGACTAGCTACACCTCGTGCCGACTCTACATTTCTCCTCGGGTTGAGTTCACTCCTCGAGTCGAGTACCAAGTCCACGAGTCGACCAGCTACTCCTCGTGCCGACTCTACATTTCTCCTTGGGTTGAGTTCACTCCTCGAGTCGAGTACCGAGTCCTAGAGTCGACTAGCTACTCCTCGTGCCGACTCTACATTTCTCCTCGAGTTGGGTTCACTCCTCGAGTCGAGTACCGAGTCCACGAGCCGACTAGCTACTCCTCGTGCCGACTCTAGATTTCTCCTCGGGTTGAGTTCACTCCTCGAGTCGAGTACCGAGTCCACGAGTCGACTAGCTACACCTCGTGCCGACTCTACATTTCTCCTCGGGTTGAGTTCACTCCTCGAGTCGAGTACCAAGTCCACGAGTCGACCAGCTACTCCTCGTGCCGACTCTACATTTCTCCTTGGGTTGAGTTCACTCCTCGAGTCGAGTACCGAGTCCTAGAGTCGACTAGCTACTCCTCGTGCCGACTCTACATTTCTCCTCGAGTTGGGTTCACTCCTCGAGTCGAGTACCGAGTCCACGAGCCGACTAGCTACTCCTCGTGCCGACTCTAGATTTCTCCTCGGGTTGAGTTCACTCCTCGAGTCGAGTACCGAGTCCATGAGTCGACTAGCTACTCCTCGTGCCGACTCTACATTTCTCCTCGAGTTTAGTTTACTTCTCGAGTCGAGTACCGAGTCCACGAGTCGACTAGCTACTCCTCGTGCCGACTCTACATTTCTCCTCGGGTTGAGTTCACTCCTCGAGTCGAGGACCGAGTCCACGAGTCGACTAGCTACTCCTCGTGCCGACTCTAGATTTCTCCTCGGGTTGAGTTCACTCCTCGAGTCGAGTACCGAGTCCACGAGTCGACTAGCTACTCCTCGTGCCGACTCTACATTTCTCCTCGACTTGAGTTCACTCCTCGAGTCGAGTACCGAGTCCACGAGTCGACTAGCTACTCCTCGTGCCGACTCTACATTTCTCCTCGAGTTTAGTTTACTTCTCGAGTCGAGTACCGAGTCCACGAGTCGACTAGCTACTCCTCGTGCCGACTCTACATTTCTCCTCGGGTTGAGTTCACTCCTCGAGTCGAGTACCGAGTCCATGAGTCAACTAGCTACTCCTCGTGCCGACTCTACATTTCTCCTTGGATTGAGTTCACTCCTCGAGTCGAGTACCGAGTCCACGAGTCGACTAGCTACACCTCGTGCCGACTCTACATTTCTCCTCGGGTTGAGTTCACTCCTCGAGTCGAGTACCAAGTCCACGAGTCGACCAGCTACTCCTCGTGCCGACTCTACATTTCTCCTTGGGTTGAGTTCACTCCTCGAGTCGAGTACCGAGTCCTAGAGTCGACTAGCTACACCTCGTGCCGACTCTACATTTCTCCTCGAGTTGGGTTCACTCCTCGAGTCGAGTACCGAGTCCACGAGCCGACTAGCTACTCCTCGTGCCGACTCTAGATTTCTCCTCGGGTTGAGTTCACTCCTCGAGTCGAGTACCGAGTCCATGAGTCGACTAGCTACTCCTCGTGCCGACTCTACATTTCTCCTCGAGTTTAGTTTACTTCTCGAGTCGAGTACCGAGTCCACGAGTCAACTAGCTACTCCTCGTGCCGACTCTACATTTCTCCTTGGGTTGAGTTCACTCCTCGAGTCGAGTACCGAGTCCTAGAGTCGACTAGCTACTCCTCGTGCCGACTCTACATTTCTCCTCGAGTTGGGTTCACTCCTCGAGTCGAGTACCGAGTCCACGAGCCGACTAGCTACTCCTCGTGCCGACTCTAGATTTCTCCTCGGGTTGAGTTCACTCCTCGAGTCGAGTACCGAGTCCATGAGTCGACTAGCTACTCCTCGTGCCGACTCTACATTTCTCCTCGAGTTTAGTTTACTTCTCGAGTCGAGTACCGAGTCCACGAGTCGACTAGCTACTCCTCGTGCCGACTCTACATTTCTCCTCGGGTTGAGTTCACTCCTCGAGTCGAGGACCGAGTCCACGAGTCGACTAGCTACTCCTCGTGCCGACTCTAGATTTCTCCTCGGGTTGAGTTCACTCCTCGAGTCGAGTACCGAGTCCACGAGTCGACTAGCTACTCCTCGTGCCGACTCTACATTTCTCCTCGACTTGAGTTCACTCCTCGAGTCGAGTACCGAGTCCACGAGTCGACTAGCTACTCCTCGTGCCGACTCTACATTTCTCCTCGAGTTTAGTTTACTTCTCGAGTCGAGTACCGAGTCCACGAGTCGACTAGCTACTCCTCGTGCCGACTCTACATTTCTCCTCGGGTTGAGTTCACTCCTCGAGTCGAGTACCGAGTCCATGAGTCGACTAGCTACTCCTCGTGCCGACTCTACATTTCTCCTCGAGTTTAGTTTACTTCTCGAGTCGAGTACCGAGTCCACGAGTCAACTAGCTACTCCTCGTGCCGACTCTACATTTCTCCTTGGGTTGAGTTCACTCCTCGAGTCGAGTACCGAGTCCACGAGTCGACTAGCTACACCTCGTGCCGACTCTACATTTCTCCTCGGGTTGAGTTCACTCCTCGAGTCGAGTACCAAGTCCACGAGTCGACCAGCTACTCCTCGTGCCGACTCTACATTTCTCCTTGGGTTGAGTTCACTCCTCGAGTCGAGTACCGAGTCCTAGAGTCGACTAGCTACTCCTCGTGCCGACTCTACATTTCTCCTCGAGTTGGGTTCACTCCTCGAGTCGAGTACCGAGTCCACGAGCCGACTAGCTACTCCTCGTGCCGACTCTAGATTTCTCCTCGGGTTGAGTTCACTCCTCGAGTCGAGTACCGAGTCCATGAGTCGACTAGCTACTCCTCGTGCCGACTCTACATTTCTCCTCGAGTTTAGTTTACTTCTCGAGTCGAGTACCGAGTCCACGAGTCAACTAGCTACTCCTCGTGCCGACTCTACATTTCTCCTTGGGTTGAGTTCACTCCTCGAGTCGAGTACCGAGTCCTAGAGTCGACTAGCTACTCCTCGTGCCGACTCTACATTTCTCCTCGAGTTGGGTTCACTCCTCGAGTCGAGTACCGAGTCCACGAGCCGACTAGCTACTCCTCGTGCCGACTCTAGATTTCTCCTCGGGTTGAGTTCACTCCTCGAGTCGAGTACCGAGTCCATGAGTCGACTAGCTACTCCTCGTGCCGACTCTACATTTCTCCTCGAGTTTAGTTTACTTCTCGAGTCGAGTACCGAGTCCACGAGTCGACTAGCTACTCCTCGTGCCGACTCTACATTTCTCCTCGGGTTGAGTTCACTCCTCGAGTCGAGGACCGAGTCCACGAGTCGACTAGCTACTCCTCGTGCCGACTCTAGATTTCTCCTCGGGTTGAGTTCACTCCTCGAGTCGAGTACCGAGTCCACGAGTCGACTAGCTACTCCTCGTGCCGACTCTACATTTCTCCTCGACTTGAGTTCACTCCTCGAGTCGAGTACCGAGTCCACGAGTCGACTAGCTACTCCTCGTGCCGACTCTACATTTCTCCTCGAGTTTAGTTTACTTCTCGAGTCGAGTACCGAGTCCACGAGTCGACTAGCTACTCCTCGTGCCGACTCTACATTTCTCCTCGGGTTGAGTTCACTCCTCGAGTCGAGTACCGAGTCCACGAGTCAACTAGCTACTCCTCGTGCCGACTCTACATTTCTCCTTGGATTGAGTTCACTCCTGGAGTCGAGTACCGAGTCCACGAGTCGACTAGCTACACCTCGTGCCGACTCTACATTTCTCCTCGGGTTGAGTTCACTCCTCGAGTCGAGTACCAAGTCCACGAGTCGACCAGCTACTCCTCGTGCCGACTCTACATTTCTCCTTGGGTTGAGTTCACTCCTCGAGTCGAGTACCGAGTCCTAGAGTCGACTAGCTACTCCTCGTGCCGACTCTACATTTCTCCTCGAGTTGGGTTCACTCCTCGAGTCGAGTACCGAGTCCACGAGCCGACTAGCTACTCCTCGTGCCGACTCTAGATTTCTCCTCGGGTTGAGTTCACTCCTCGAGTCGAGTACCGAGTCCATGAGTCGACTAGCTACTCCTCGTGCCGACTCTACATTTCTCCTCGAGTTTAGTTTACTTCTCGAGTCGAGTACCGAGTCCACGAGTCGACTAGCTACTCCTCGTGCCGACTCTACATTTCTCCTCGGGTTGAGTTCACTCCTCGAGTCGAGGACCGAGTCCACGAGTCGACTAGCTACTCCTCGTGCCGACTCTAGATTTCTCCTCGGGTTGAGTTCACTCCTCGAGTCGAGTACCGAGTCCACGAGTCGACTAGCTACTCCTCGTGCCGACTCTACATTTCTCCTCGACTTGAGTTCACTCCTCGAGTCGAGTACCGAGTCCACGAGTCGACTAGCTACTCCTCGTGCCGACTCTACATTTCTCCTCGAGTTTAGTTTACTTCTCGAGTCGAGTACCGAGTCCACGAGTCGACTAGCTACTCCTCGTGCCGACTCTACATTTCTCCTCGGGTTGAGTTCACTCCTCGAGTCGAGTACCGAGTCCACGAGTCAACTAGCTACTCCTCGTGCCGACTCTACATTTCTCCTTGGATTGAGTTCACTCCTCGAGTCGAGTACCGAGTCCACGAGTCGACTAGCTACACCTCGTGCCGACTCTACATTTCTCCTCGGGTTGAGTTCACTCCTCGAGTCGAGTACCAAGTCCACGAGTCGACCAGCTACTCCTCGTGCCGACTCTACATTTCTCCTTGGGTTGAGTTCACTCCTCGAGTCGAGTACCGAGTCCTAGAGTCGACTAGCTACTCCTCGTGCCGACTCTACATTTCTCCTCGAGTTGGGTTCACTCCTCGAGTCGAGTACCGAGTCCACGAGCCGACTAGCTACTCCTCGTGCCGACTCTAGATTTCTCCTCGGGTTGAGTTCACTCCTCGAGTCGAGTACCGAGTCCATGAGTCGACTAGCTACTCCTCGTGCCAACTCTACATTTCTCCTCGAGTTTAGTTTACTTCTCGAGTCGAGTACCGAGTCCACGAGTCGACTAGCTACTCCTCGTGCCGACTCTACATTTCTCCTCGGGTTGAGTTCACTCCTCGAGTCGAGGACCGAGTCCACGAGTCGACTAGCTACTCCTCGTGCCGACTCTAGATTTCTCCTCGGGTTGAGTTCACTCCTCGAGTCGAGTACCGAGTCCACGAGTCGACTAGCTACTCCTCGTGCCGACTCTACATTTCTCCTCGACTTGAGTTCACTCCTCGAGTCGAGTACCGAGTCCACGAGTCGACTAGCTACTCCTCGTGCCGACTCTACATTTCTCCTCGAGTTTAGTTTACTTCTCGAGTCGAGTACCGAGTCCACGAGTCGACTAGCTACTCCTCGTGCCGACTCTACATTTCTCCTCGGGTTGAGTTCACTCCTCGAGTCGAGTACCGAGTCCACGAGTCAACTAGCTACTCCTCGTGCCGACTCTACATTTCTCCTTGGATTGAGTTCACTCCTCGAGTCGAGTACCGAGTCCACGAGTCGACTAGCTACACCTCGTGCCGACTCTACATTTCTCCTCGGGTTGAGTTCACTCCTCGAGTCGAGTACCAAGTCCACGAGTCGACCAGCTACTCCTCGTGCCGACTCTACATTTCTCCTTGGGTTGAGTTCACTCCTCGAGTCGAGTACCGAGTCCTAGAGTCGACTAGCTACTCCTCGTGCCGACTCTACATTTCTCCTCGAGTTGGGTTCACTCCTCGAGTCGAGTACCGAGTCCACGAGCCGACTAGCTACTCCTCGTGCCGACTCTAGATTTCTCCTCGGGTTGAGTTCACTCCTCGAGTCGAGTACCGAGTCCATGAGTCGACTAGCTACTCCTCGTGCCAACTCTACATTTCTCCTCGAGTTTAGTTTACTTCTCGAGTCGAGTACCGAGTCCACGAGTCAACTAGCTACTCCTCGTGCCGACTCTACATTTCTCCTTGGGTTGAGTTCACTCCTCGAGTCGAGTACCGAGTCCTAGAGTCGACTAGCTACTCCTCGTGCCGACTCTACATTTCTCCTCGAGTTGGGTTCACTCCTCGAGTCGAGTACCGAGTCCACGAGCCGACTAGCTACTCCTCGTGCCGACTCTAGATTTCTCCTCGGGTTGAGTTCACTCCTCGAGTCGAGTACCGAGTCCATGAGTCGACTAGCTACTCCTCGTGCCGACTCTACATTTCTCCTCGAGTTTAGTTTACTTCTCGAGTCGAGTACCGAGTCCACGAGTCGACTAGCTACTCCTCGTGCCGACTCTACATTTCTCCTCGGGTTGAGTTCACTCCTCGAGTCGAGTACCGAGTCCACGAGTCGACTAGCTACTCCTCGTGCCGACTCTAGATTTCTCCTCGGGTTGAGTTCACTCCTCGAGTCGAGTACCGAGTCCACGAGTCGACTAGCTACTCCTCGTGCCGACTCTACATTTCTCATCGACTTGAGTTCACTCCTCGAGTCGAGTACCGAGTCCACGAGTCGACTAGCTACTCCTCGTGCCGACTCTACATTTCTCCTCGAGTTTAGTTTACTTCTCGAGTCGAGTACCGAGTCCACGAGTCGACTAGCTACTCCTCGTGCCGACTCTACATTTCTCCTCGGGTTGAGTTCACTACTCGAGTCGAGTACCGAGTCCACGAGTCAACTAGCTACTCCTCGTGCCGACTCTACATTTCTCCTTGGATTGAGTTCACTCCTCGAGTCGAGTACCGAGTCCACGAGTCGACTAGCTACACCTCGTGCCGACTCTACATTTCTCCTCGGGTTGAGTTCACTCCTCGAGTCGAGTACCAAGTCCACGAGTCGACCAGCTACTCCTCGTGCCGACTCTACATTTCTCCTCGGGTTGAGTTCACTCCTCGAGTCGAGTACCGAGTCCACGAGTCGACTAGCTACTCCTCGTGCCGACTCTACATTTCTCCTCGAGTTTAGTTTACTTCTCGAGTCGAGTACCGAGTCCACGAGTCGACTAGCTACTCCTCGTGCCGACTCTACATTTCTCCTCGGGTTGAGTTCACTCCTCGAGTCGAGTACCGAGTCCACGAGTCAACTAGCTACTCCTCGTGCCGACTCTACATTTCTCCTTGGATTGAGTTCACTCCTCGAGTCGAGTACCGAGTCCACGAGTCGACTAGCTACACCTCGTGCCGACTCTACATTTCTCCTCGGGTTGAGTTCACTCCTCGAGTCGAGTACCAAGTCCACGAGTCGACCAGCTACTCCTCGTGCCGACTCTACATTTTTCCTTGGGTTGAGTTCACTCCTCGAGTCGAGTACCGAGTCCTAGAGTCGACTAGCTACTCCTCGTGCCGACTCTACATTTCTCCTCGGGTTGAGTTCACTCCTCGAGTCGAGGACCGAGTCCACGAGTCGACTAGCTACTCCTCGTGCCGACTCTAGATTTCTCCTCGGGTTGAGTTCACTCCTCGAGTCGAGTACCGAGTCCACGAGTCGACTAGCTACTCCTCGTGCCGACTCTACATTTCTCCTCGACTTGAGTTCACTCCTCGAGTCGAGTACCGAGTCCACGAGTCGACTAGCTACTCCTCGTGCCGACTCTACATTTCTCCTCGAGTTTAGTTTACTTCTCGAGTCGAGTACCGAGTCCACGAGTCGACTAGCTACTCCTCGTGCCGACTCTAGATTTCTCCTCGGGTTGAGTTCACTCCTCGAGTCGAGTACCGAGTCCACGAGTCAACTAGCTACTCCTCGTGCCGACTCTACATTTCTCCTTGGATTGAGTTCACTCCTCGAGTCGAGTACCGAGTCCACGAGTCGACTAGCTACACCTCGTGCCGACTCTACATTTCTCCTCGGGTTGAGTTCACTCCTCGAGTCGAGTACCAAGTCCACGAGTCGACCAGCTACTCCTCGTGCCGACTCTACATTTCTCCTCGAGTTTAGTTTACTTCTCGAGTCGAGTACCGAGTCCACGAGTCGACTAGCTACTCCTCGTGCCGACTCTACATTTCTCCTCGGGTTGAGTTCACTCCTCGAGTCGAGTACCGAGTCCATGAGTCGACTAGCTACTCCTCGTGCCGACTCTACATTTCTCCTCGAGTTTAGTTTACTTCTCGAGTCGAGTACCGAGTCCACGAGTCAACTAGCTACTCCTCGTGCCGACTCTACATTTCTCCTTGGGTTGAGTTCACTCCTCGAGTCGAGTACCGAGTCCACGAGTCGACTAGCTACACCTCGTGCCGACTCTACATTTCTCCTCGGGTTGAGTTCACTCCTCGAGTGGAGTACCAAGTCCACGAGTCGACCAGCTACTCCTCGTGCCGACTCTACATTTCTCCTTGGGTTGAGTTCACTCCTCGAGTCGAGTACCGAGTCCTAGAGTCGACTAGCTACTCCTCGTGCCGACTCTACATTTCTCCTCGAGTTGGGTTCACTCCTCGAGTCGAGTACCGAGTCCACGAGCCGACTAGCTACTCCTCGTGCCGACTCTAGATTTCTCCTCGGGTTGAGTTCACTCCTCGAGTCGAGTACCGAGTCCACGAGTCGACTAGCTACACCTCGTGCCGACTCTACATTTCTCCTCGAGTTTAGTTTACTTCTCGAGTCGAGTACCGAGTCCACGAGTCGACTAGCTACTCCTCGTGCCGACTCTACATTTCTCCTCGGGTTGAGTTCACTCCTCGAGTCGAGTACCGAGTCCACGAGTCAACTAGCTACTCCTCGTGCCGACTCTACATTTCTCCTTGGATTGAGTTCACTCCTCGAGTCGAGTACCGAGTCCACGAGTCGACTAGCTACACCTCGTGCCGACTCTACATTTCTCCTCGGGTTGAGTTCACTCCTCGAGTCGAGTACCAAGTCCACGAGTCGACCAGCTACTCCTCGTGCCGACTCTACATTTCTCCTTGGGTTGAGTTCACTCCTCGAGTCGAGTACCGAGTCCTAGAGTCGACTAGCTACTCCTCGTGCCGACTCTACATTTCTCCTCGGGTTGAGTTCACTCCTCGAGTCGAGGACCGAGTCCACGAGTCGACTAGCTACTCCTCGTGCCGACTCTAGATTTCTCCTCGGGTTGAGTTCACTCCTCGAGTCGAGTACCGATTTCACGAGTCGACTAGCTACTCCTCGTGCCGACTCTACATTTCTCCTCGACTTGAGTTCACTCCTCGAGTCGAGTACCGAGTCCACGAGTCGACTAGCTACTCCTCGTGCCGACTCTACATTTCTCCTCGAGTTTAGTTTACTTCTCGAGTCGAGTACCGAGTCCACGAGTCGACTAGCTACTCCTCGTGCCGACTCTACATTTCTCCTCGGGTTGAGTTCACTCCTCGAGTCGAGGACCGAGTCCACGAGTCGACTAGCTACTCCTCGTGCCGACTCTAGATTTCTCCTCGGGTTGAGTTCACTCCTCGAGTCGAGTACCGAGTCCACGAGTCGACTAGCTACTCCTCGTGCCGACTCTACATTTCTCCTCGACTTGAGTTCACTCCTCGAGTCGAGTACCGAGTCCACGAGTCGACTAGCTACTCCTCGTGCCGACTCTACATTTCTCCTCGAGTTTAGTTTACTTCTCGAGTCGAGTACCGAGTCCACGAGTCGACTAGCTACTCCTCGTGCCGACTCTACATTTCTCCTCGGGTTGAGTTCACTCCTCGAGTCGAGTACCGAGTCCATGAGTCGACTAGCTACTCCTCGTGCCGACTCTACATTTCTCCTCGAGTTTAGTTTACTTCTCGAGTCGAGTACCGAGTCCACGAGTCAACTAGCTACTCCTCGTGCCGACTCTACATTTCTCCTTGGGTTGAGTTCACTCCTCGAGTCGAGTACCGAGTCCACGAGTCGACTAGCTACACCTCGTGCCGACTCTACATTTCTCCTCGGGTTGAGTTCACTCCTCGAGTCGAGTACCAAGTCCACGAGTCGACCAGCTACTCCTCGTGCCGACTCTACATTTCTCCTTGGGTTGAGTTCACTCCTCGAGTCGAGTACCGAGTCCTAGAGTCGACTAGCTACTCCTCGTGCCGACTCTACATTTCTCCTCGAGTTGGGTTCACTCCTCGAGTCGAGTACCGAGTCCACGAGCCGACTAGCTACTCCTCGTGCCGACTCTAGATTTCTCCTCGGGTTGAGTTCACTCCTCGAGTCGAGTACCGAGTCCACGAGTCGACTAGCTACTCCTCGTGCCGACTCTACATTTCTCCTCGAGTTTAGTTTACTTCTCGAGTCGAGTACCGAGTCCACGAGTCGACTAGCTACTCCTCGTGCCGACTCTACATTTCTCCTCGGGTTGAGTTCACTCCTCGAGTCGAGTACCGAGTCCACGAGTCAACTAGCTACTCCTCGTGCCGACTCTACATTTCTCCTTGGATTGAGTTCACTCCTCGAGTCGAGTACCGAGTCCACGAGTCGACTAGCTACACCTCGTGCCGACTCTACATTTCTCCTCGGGTTGAGTTCACTCCTCGAGTCGAGTACCAAGTCCACGAGTCGACCAGCTACTCCTCGTGCCGACTCTACATTTCTCCTTGGGTTGAGTTCACTCCTCGAGTCGAGTACCGAGTCCTAGAGTCGACTAGCTACTCCTCGTGCCGACTCTACATTTCTCCTCGGGTTGAGTTCACTCCTCGAGTCGAGGACCGAGTCCACGAGTCGACTAGCTACTCCTCGTGCCGACTCTAGATTTCTCCTCGGGTTGAGTTCACTCCTCGAGTCGAGTACCGATTTCACGAGTCGACTAGCTACTCCTCGTGCCGACTCTACATTTCTCCTCGACTTGAGTTCACTCCTCGAGTCGAGTACCGAGTCCACGAGTCGACTAGCTACTCCTCGTGCCGACTCTACATTTCTCCTCGAGTTTAGTTTACTTCTCGAGTCGAGTACCGAGTCCACGAGTCGACTAGCTACTCCTCGTGCCGACTCTACATTTCTCCTCGGGTTGAGTTCACTCCTCGAGTCGAGGACCGAGTCCACGAGTCGACTAGCTACTCCTCGTGCCGACTCTAGATTTCTCCTCGGGTTGAGTTCACTCCTCGAGTCGAGTACCGAGTCCACGAGTCGACTAGCTACTCCTCGTGCCGACTCTACATTTCTCCTCGACTTGAGTTCACTCCTCGAGTCGAGTACCGAGTCCACGAGTCGACTAGCTACTCCTCGTGCCGACTCTACATTTCTCCTCGAGTTTAGTTTACTTCTCGAGTCGAGTACCGAGTCCACGAGTCGACTAGCTACTCCTCGTGCCGACTCTACATTTCTCCTCGGGTTGAGTTCACTCCTCGAGTCGAGTACCGAGTCCATGAGTCGACTAGCTACTCCTCGTGCCGACTCTACATTTCTCCTCGAGTTTAGTTTACTTCTCGAGTCGAGTACCGAGTCCACGAGTCAACTAGCTACTCCTCGTGCCGACTCTACATTTCTCCTTGGGTTGAGTTCACTCCTCGAGTCGAGTACCGAGTCCACGAGTCGACTAGCTACACCTCGTGCCGACTCTACATTTCTCCTCGGGTTGAGTTCACTCCTCGAGTCGAGTACCAAGTCCACGAGTCGACCAGCTACTCCTCGTGCCGACTCTACATTTCTCCTTGGGTTGAGTTCACTCCTCGAGTCGAGTACCGAGTCCTAGAGTCGACTAGCTACTCCTCGTGCCGACTCTACATTTCTCCTCGAGTTGGGTTCACTCCTCGAGTCGAGTACCGAGTCCACGAGCCGACTAGCTACTCCTCGTGCCGACTCTAGATTTCTCCTCGGGTTGAGTTCACTCCTCGAGTCGAGTACCGAGTCCACGAGTCGACTAGCTACTCCTCGTGCCGACTCTACATTTCTCCTCGAGTTTAGTTTACTTCTCGAGTCGAGTACCGAGTCCACGAGTCGACTAGCTACTCCTCGTGCCGACTCTACATTTCTCCTCGGGTTGAGTTCACTCCTCGAGTCGAGTACCGAGTCCACGAGTCAACTAGCTACTCCTCGTGCCGACTCTACATTTCTCCTTGGATTGAGTTCACTCCTCGAGTCGAGTACCGAGTCCACGAGTCGACTAGCTACACCTCGTGCCGACTCTACATTTCTCCTCGGGTTGAGTTCACTCCTCGAGTCGAGTACCAAGTCCACGAGTCGACCAGCTACTCCTCGTGCCGACTCTACATTTCTCCTTGGGTTGAGTTCACTCCTCGAGTCGAGTACCGAGTCCTAGAGTCGACTAGCTACTCCTCGTGCCGACTCTACATTTCTCCTCGGGTTGAGTTCACTCCTCGAGTCGAGGACCGAGTCCACGAGTCGACTAGCTACTCCTCGTGCCGACTCTAGATTTCTCCTCGGGTTGAGTTCACTCCTCGAGTCGAGTACCGAGTCCACGAGTCGACTAGCTACTCCTCGTGCCGACTCTACATTTCTCCTCGACTTGAGTTCACTCCTCGAGTCGAGTACCGAGTCCACGAGTCGACTAGCTACTCCTCGTGCCGACTCTACATTTCTCCTCGAGTTTAGTTTACTTCTCGAGTCGAGTACCGAGTCCACGAGTCGACTAGCTACTCCTCGTGCCGACTCTACATTTCTCCTCGGGTTGAGTTCACTCCTCGAGTCGAGGACCGAGTCCACGAGTCGACTAGCTACTCCTCGTGCCGACTCTAGATTTCTCCTCGGGTTGAGTTCACTCCTCGAGTCGAGTACCGAGTCCACGAGTCGACTAGCTACTCCTCGTGCCGACTCTACATTTCTCCTCGACTTGAGTTCACTCCTCGAGTCGAGTACCGAGTCCACGAGTCGACTAGCTACTCCTCGTGCCGACTCTACATTTCTCCTCGAGTTTAGTTTACTTCTCGAGTCGAGTACCGAGTCCACGAGTCGACTAGCTACTCCTCGTGCCGACTCTACATTTCTCCTCGGGTTGAGTTCACTCCTCGAGTCGAGTACCGAGTCCATGAGTCGACTAGCTACTCCTCGTGCCGACTCTACATTTCTCCTCGAGTTTAGTTTACTTCTCGAGTCGAGTACCGAGTCCACGAGTCAACTAGCTACTCCTCGTGCCGACTCTACATTTCTCCTTGGGTTAAGTTCACTCCTCGAGTCGAGTACCGAGTCCACGAGTCGACTAGCTACACCTCGTGCCGACTCTACATTTCTCCTCGGGTTGAGTTCACTCCTCGAGTCGAGTACCAAGTCCACGAGTCGACCAGCTACTCCTCGTGCCGACTCTACATTTCTCCTTGGGTTGAGTTCACTCCTCGAGTCGAGTACCGAGTCCTAGAGTCGACTAGCTACTCCTCGTGCCGACTCTACATTTCTCCTCGAGTTGGGTTCACTCCTCGAGTCGAGTACCGAGTCCACGAGCCGACTAGCTACTCCTCGTGCCGACTCTAGATTTCTCCTCGGGTTGAGTTCACTCCTCGAGTCGAGTACCGAGTCCACGAGTCGACTAGCTACACCTCGTGCCGACTCTACATTTCTCCTCGGGTTGAGTTCACTCCTCGAGTCGAGTACCAAGTCCACGAGTCGACCAGCTACTCCTCGTGCCGACTCTACATTTCTCCTTGGGTTGAGTTCACTCCTCGAGTCGAGTACCGAGTCCTAGAGTCGACTAGCTACTCCTCGTGCCGACTCTACATTTCTCCTCGAGTTGGGTTCACTCCTCGAGTCGAGTACCGAGTCCACGAGCCGACTAGCTACTCCTCGTGCCGACTCTAGATTTCTCCTCGGGTTGAGTTCACTCCTCGAGTCGAGTACCGAGTCCATGAGTCGACTAGCTACTCCTCGTGCCGACTCTACATTTCTCCTCGAGTTTAGTTTACTTCTCGAGTCGAGTACCGAGTCCACGAGTCGACTAGCTACTCCTCGTGCCGACTCTACATTTCTCCTAGGGTTGAGTTCACTCCTCGAGTCGAGGACCGAGTCCACGAGTCGACTAGCTACTCCTCGTGCCGACTCTAGATTTCTCCTCGGGTTGAGTTCACTCCTCGAGTCGAGTACCGAGTCCACGAGTCGACTAGCTACTCCTCGTGCCGACTCTACATTTCTCCTCGACTTGAGTTCACTCCTCGAGTCGAGTACCGAGTCCACGAGTCGACTAGCTACTCCTCGTGCCGACTCTACATTTCTCCTCGAGTTTAGTTTACTTCTCGAGTCGAGTACCGAGTCCACGAGTCGACTAGCTACTCCTCGTGCCGACTCTACATTTCTCCTCGGGTTGAGTTCACTCCTCGAGTCGAGTACCGAGTCCACGAGTCAACTAGCTACTCCTCGTGCCGACTCTACATTTCTCCTTGGATTGAGTTCACTCCTCGAGTCGAGTACCGAGTCCACGAGTCGACTAGCTACACCTCGTGCCGACTCTACATTTCTCCTCGGGTTGAGTTCACTCCTCGAGTCGAGTACCACGTCCACGAGTCGACCAGCTACTCCTCGTGCCGACTCTACATTTCTCCTTGGGTTGAGTTCACTCCTCGAGTCGAGTACCGAGTCCTAGAGTCGACTAGCTACTCCTCGTGCCGACTCTACATTTCTCCTCGAGTTGGGTTCACTCCTCGAGTCGAGTACCGAGTCCACGAGCCGACTAGCTACTCCTCGTGCCGACTCTAGATTTCTCCTCGGGTTGAGTTCACTCCTCGAGTCGAGTACCGAGTCCATGAGTCGACTAGCTACTCCTCGTGCCGACTCTACATTTCTCCTCGAGTTTAGTTTACTTCTCGAGTCGAGTACCGAGTCCACGAGTCAACTAGCTACTCCTCGTGCCGACTCTACATTTCTCCTTGGGTTGAGTTCACTCCTCGAGTCGAGTACCGAGTCCTAGAGTCGACTAGCTACTCCTCGTGCCGACTCTACATTTCTCCTCGAGTTGGGTTCACTCCTCGAGTCGAGTACCGAGTCCACGAGCCGACTAGCTACTCCTCGTGCCGACTCTAGATTTCTCCTCGGGGTGAGTTCACTCCTCGAGTCGAGTACCGAGTCCATGAGTCGACTAGCTACTCCTCGTGCCGACTCTACATTTCTCCTCGAGTTTAGTTTACTTCTCGAGTCGAGTACCGAGTCCACGAGTCGACTAGCTACTCCTCGTGCCGACTCTACATTTCTCCTCGGGTTGAGTTCACTCCTCGAGTCGAGGACCGAGTCCACGAGTCGACTAGCTACTCCTCGTGCCGACTCTAGATTTCTCCTCGGGTTGAGTTCACTCCTCGAGTCGAGTACCGAGTCCACGAGTCGACTAGCTACTCCTCGTGCCGACTCTACATTTCTCCTCGACTTGAGTTCACTCCTCGAGTCGAGTACCGAGTCCACGAGTCGACTAGCTACTCCTCGTGCCGACTCTACATTTCTCCTCGAGTTTAGTTTACTTCTCGAGTCGAGTACCGAGTCCACGAGTCGACTAGCTACTCCTCGTGCCGACTCTACATTTCTCCTCGGGTTGAGTTCACTCCTCGAGTCGAGTACCGAGTCCATGAGTCGACTAGCTACTCCTCGTGCCGACTCTACATTTCTCCTCGAGTTTAGTTTACTTCTCGAGTCGAGTACCGAGTCCACGAGTCAACTAGCTACTCCTCGTGCCGACTCTACATTTCTCCTTGGGTTGAGTTCACTCCTCGAGTCGAGTACCGAGTCCACGAGTCGACTAGCTACACCTCGTGCCGACTCTACATTTCTCCTCGGGTTGAGTTCACTCCTCGAGTCGAGTACCAAGTCCACGAGTCGACCAGCTACTCCTCGTGCCGACTCTACATTTCTCCTTGGGTTGAGTTCACTCCTCGAGTCGAGTACCGAGTCCTAGAGTCGACTAGCTACTCCTCGTGCCGACTCTACATTTCTCCTCGAGTTGGGTTCACTCCTCGAGTCGAGTACCGAGTCCACGAGCCGACTAGCTACTCCTCGTGCCGACTCTAGATTTCTCCTCGGGTTGAGTTCACTCCTCGAGTCGAGTACCGAGTCCATGAGTCGACTAGCTACTCCTCGTGCCGACTCTACATTTCTCCTCGAGTTTAGTTTACTTCTCGAGTCGAGTACCGAGTCCACGAGTCAACTAGCTACTCCTCGTGCCGACTCTACATTTCTCCTTGGGTTGAGTTCACTCCTCGAGTCGAGTACCGAGTCCTAGAGTCGACTAGCTACTCCTCGTGCCGACTCTACATTTCTCCTCGAGTTGGGTTCACTCCTCAAGTCGAGTACCGAGTCCACGAGCCGACTAGCTACTCCTCGTGCCGACTCTAGATTTCTCCTCGGGTTGAGTTCACTCCTCGAGTCGAGTACCGAGTCCATGAGTCGACTAGCTACTCCTCGTGCCGACTCTACATTTCTCCTCGAGTTTAGTTTACTTCTCGAGTCGAGTACCGAGTCCACGAGTCGACTAGCTACTCCTCGTGCCGACTCTACATTTCTCCTCGGGTTGAGTTCACTCCTCGAGTCGAGGACCGAGTCCACGAGTCGACTAGCTACTCCTCGTGCCGACTCTAGATTTCTCCTCGGGTTGAGTTCACTCCTCGAGTCGAGTACCGAGTCCACGAGTCGACTAGCTACTCCTCGTGCCGACTCTACATTTCTCCTCGACTTGAGTTCACTCCTCGAGTCGAGTACCGAGTCCACGAGTCGACTAGCTACTCCTCGTGCCGACTCTACATTTCTCCTCGAGTTTAGTTTACTTCTCGAGTCGAGTACCGAGTCCACGAGTCGACTAGCTACTCCTCGTGCCGAATCTACATTTCTCCTCGGGTTGAGTTCACTCCTCGAGTCGAGTACCGAGTCCATGAGTCGACTAGCTACTCCTCGTGCCGACTCTACATTTCTCCTCGAGTTTAGTTTACTTCTCGAGTCGAGTACCGAGTCCACGAGTCAACTAGCTACTCCTCGTGCCGACTCTACATTTCTCCTTGGGTTGAGTTCACTCCTCGAGTCGAGTACCGAGTCCACGAGTCGACTAGCTACACCTCGTGCCGACTCTACATTTCTCCTCGGGTTGAGTTCACTCCTCGAGTCGAGTACCAAGTCCACGAGTCGACCAGCTACTCCTCGTGCCGACTCTACATTTCTCCTTGGGTTGAGTTCACTCCTCGAGTCGAGTACCGAGTCCTAGAGTCGACTAGCTACTCCTCGTGCCGACTCTACATTTCTCCTCGAGTTGGGTTCACTCCTCGAGTCGAGTACCGAGTCCACGAGCCGACTAGCTACTCCTCGTGCCGACTCTAGATTTCTCCTCGGGTTGAGTTCACTCCTCGAGTCGAGTACCGAGTCCATGAGTCGACTAGCTACTCCTCGTGCCGACTCTACATTTCTCCTCGAGTTTAGTTTACTTCTCGAGTCGAGTACCGAGTCCACGAGTCAACTAGCTACTCCTCGTGCCGACTCTACATTTCTCCTTGGGTTGAGTTCACTCCTCGAGTCGAGTACCGAGTCCTAGAGTCGACTAGCTACTCCTCGTGCCGACTCTACATTTCTCCTCGAGTTGGGTTCACTCCTCGAGTCGAGTACCGAGTCCACGAGCCGACTAGCTACTCCTCGTGCCGACTCTAGATTTCTCCTCGGGTTGAGTTCACTCCTCGAGTCGAGTACCGAGTCCATGAGTCGACTAGCTACTCCTCGTGCCGACTCTACATTTCTCCTCGAGTTTAGTTTACTTCTCGAGTCGAGTACCGAGTCCACGAGTCGACTAGCTACTCCTCGTGCCGACTCTACATTTCTCCTCGGGTTGAGTTCACTCCTCGAGTCGAGGACCGAGTCCACGAGTCGACTAGCTACTCCTCGTGCCGACTCTAGATTTCTCCTCGGGTTGAGTTCACTCCTCGAGTCGAGTACCGAGTCCACGAGTCGACTAGCTACTCCTCGTGCCGACTCTACATTTCTCCTCGACTTGAGTTCACTCCTCGAGTCGAGTACCGAGTCCACGAGCCGACTAGCTACTCCTCGTGCCGACTCTAGATTTCTCCTCGGGTTGAGTTCACTCCTCGAGTCGAGTACCGAGTCCATGAGTCGACTAGCTACTCCTCGTGCCGACTCTACATTTCTCCTCGAGTTTAGTTTACTTCTCGAGTCGAGTACCGAGTCCACGAGTCGACTAGCTACTCCTCGTGCCGACTCTACATTTCTCCTCGGGTTGAGTTCACTCCTCGAGTCGAGGACCGAGTCCACGAGTCGACTAGCTACTCCTCGTGCCGACTCTAGATTTCTCCTCGGGTTGAGTTCACTCCTCGAGTCGAGTACCGAGTCCACGAGTCGACTAGCTACTCCTCGTGCCGACTCTACATTTCTCCTCGACTTGAGTTCACTCCTCGAGTCGAGTACCGAGTCCACGAGTCGACTAGCTACTCCTCGTGCCGACTCTACATTTCTCCTCGAGTTTAGTTTACTTCTCGAGTCGAGTACCGAGTCCACGAGTCGACTAGCTACTCCTCGTGCCGACTCTACATTTCTCCTCGGGTTGAGTTCACTCCTCGAGTCGAGTACCGAGTCCATGAGTCGACTAGCTACTCCTCGTGCCGACTCTACATTTCTCCTCGAGTTTAGTTTACTTCTCGAGTCGAGTACCGAGTCCACGAGTCAACTAGCTACTCCTCGTGCCGACTCTACATTTCTCCTTGGGTTGAGTTCACTCCTCGAGTCGAGTACCGAGTCCACGAGTCGACTAGCTACACCTCGTGCCGACTCTACATTTCTCCTCGGGTTGAGTTCACTCCTCGAGTCGAGTACCAAGTCCACGAGTCGACCAGCTACTCCTCGTGCCGACTCTACATTTCTCCTTGGGTTGAGTTCACTCCTCGAGTCGAGTACCGAGTCCTAGAGTCGACTAGCTACTCCTCGTGCCGACTCTACATTTCTCCTCGAGTTGGGTTCACTCCTCGAGTCGAGTACCGAGTCCACGAGCCGACTAGCTACTCCTCGTGCCGACTCTAGATTTCTCCTCGGGTTGAGTTCACTCCTCGAGTCGAGTACCGAGTCCATGAGTCGACTAGCTACTCCTCGTGCCGACTCTACATTTCTCCTCGAGTTTAGTTTACTTCTCGAGTCGAGTACCGAGTCCACGAGTCAACTAGCTACTCCTCGTGCCGACTCTACATTTCTCCTTGGGTTGAGTTCACTCCTCGAGTCGAGTACCGAGTCCTAGAGTCGACTAGCTACTCCTCGTGCCGACTCTACATTTCTCCTCGAGTTGGGTTCACTCCTCGAGTCGAGTACCGAGTCCACGAGCCGACTAGCTACTCCTCGTGCCGACTCTAGATTTCTCCTCGGGTTGAGTTCACTCCTCGAGTCGAGTACCGAGTCCATGAGTCGACTAGCTACTCCTCGTGCCGACTCTACATTTCTCCTCGAGTTTAGTTTACTTCTCGAGTCGAGTACCGAGTCCACGAGTCGACTAGCTACTCCTCGTGCCGACTCTACATTTCTCCTCGGGTTGAGTTCACTCCTCGAGTCGAGGACCGAGTCCACGAGTCGACTAGCTACTCCTCGTGCCGACTCTAGATTTCTCCTCGGGTTGAGTTCACTCCTCGAGTCGAGTACCGAGTCCACGAGTCGACTAGCTACTCCTCGTGCCGACTCTACATTTCTCCTCGACTTGAGTTCACTCCTCGAGTCGAGTACCGAGTCCACGAGTCGACTAGCTACTCCTCGTGCCGACTCTACATTTCTCCTCGAGTTTAGTTTACTTCTCGAGTCGAGTACCGAGTCCACGAGTCGACTAGCTACTCCTCGTGCCGAATCTACATTTCTCCTCGGGTTGAGTTCACTCCTCGAGTCGAGTACCGAGTCCATGAGTCGACTAGCTACTCCTCGTGCCGACTCTACATTTCTCCTCGAGTTTAGTTTACTTCTCGAGTCGAGTACCGAGTCCACGAGTCAACTAGCTACTCCTCGTGCCGACTCTACATTTCTCCTTGGGTTGAGTTCACTCCTCGAGTCGAGTACCGAGTCCACGAGTCGACTAGCTACACCTCGTGCCGACTCTACATTTCTCCTCGGGTTGAGTTCACTCCTCGAGTCGAGTACCAAGTCCACGAGTCGACCAGCTACTCCTCGTGCCGACTCTACATTTCTCCTTGGGTTGAGTTCACTCCTCGAGTCGAGTACCGAGTCCTAGAGTCGACTAGCTACTCCTCGTGCCGACTCTACATTTCTCCTCGAGTTGGGTTCACTCCTCGAGTCGAGTACCGAGTCCACGAGCCGACTAGCTACTCCTCGTGCCGACTCTAGATTTCTCCTCGGGTTGAGTTCACTCCTCGAGTCGAGTACCGAGTCCATGAGTCGACTAGCTACTCCTCGTGCCGACTCTACATTTCTCCTCGAGTTTAGTTTACTTCTCGAGTCGAGTACCGAGTCCACGAGTCAACTAGCTACTCCTCGTGCCGACTCTACATTTCTCCTTGGGTTGAGTTCACTCCTCGAGTCGAGTACCGAGTCCTAGAGTCGACTAGCTACTCCTCGTGCCGACTCTACATTTCTCCTCGAGTTGGGTTCACTCCTCGAGTCGAGTACCGAGTCCACGAGCCGACTAGCTACTCCTCGTGCCGACTCTAGATTTCTCCTCGGGTTGAGTTCACTCCTCGAGTCGAGTACCGAGTCCATGAGTCGACTAGCTACTCCTCGTGCCGACTCTACATTTCTCCTCGAGTTTAGTTTACTTCTCGAGTCGAGTACCGAGTCCACGAGTCGACTAGCTACTCCTCGTGCCGACTCTACATTTCTCCTCGGGTTGAGTTCACTCCTCGAGTCGAGGACCGAGTCCACGAGTCGACTAGCTACTCCTCGTGCCGACTCTAGATTTCTCCTCGGGTTGAGTTCACTCCTCGAGTCGAGTACCGAGTCCACGAGTCGACTAGCTACTCCTCGTGCCGACTCTACATTTCTCCTCGACTTGAGTTCACTCCTCGAGTCGAGTACCGAGTCCACGAGCCGACTAGCTACTCCTCGTGCCGACTCTAGATTTCTCCTCGGGTTGAGTTCACTCCTCGAGTCGAGTACCGAGTCCATGAGTCGACTAGCTACTCCTCGTGCCGACTCTACATTTCTCCTCGAGTTTAGTTTACTTCTCGAGTCGAGTACCGAGTCCACGAGTCAACTAGCTACTCCTCGTGCCGACTCTACATTTCTCCTTGGGTTGAGTTCACTCCTCGAGTCGAGTACCGAGTCCTAGAGTCGACTAGCTACTCCTCGTGCCGACTCTACATTTCTCCTCGAGTTGGGTTCACTCCTCGAGTCGAGTACCGAGTCCACGAGCCGACTAGCTACTCCTCGTGCCGACTCTAGATTTCTCCTCGGGTTGAGTTCACTCCTCGAGTCGAGTACCGAGTCCATGAGTCGACTAGCTACTCCTCGTGCCGACTCTACATTTCTCCTCGAGTTTAGTTTACTTCTCGAGTCGAGTACCGAGTCCACGAGTCGACTAGCTACTCCTCGTGCCGACTCTACATTTCTCCTCGGGTTGAGTTCACTCCTCGAGTCGAGGACCGAGTCCACGAGTCGACTAGCTACTCCTCGTGCCGACTCTAGATTTCTCCTCGGGTTGAGTTCACTCCTCGAGTCGAGTACCGAGTCCACGAGTCGACTAGCTACTCCTCGTGCCGACTCTACATTTCTCCTCGACTTGAGTTCACTCCTCGAGTCGAGTACCGAGTCCACGAGTCGACTAGCTACTCCTCGTGCCGACTCTACATTTCTCCTCGAGTTTAGTTTACTTCTCGAGTCGAGTACCGAGTCCACGAGTCGACTAGCTACTCCTCGTGCCGACTCTACATTTCTCCACGGGTTGAGTTCACTCCTCGAGTCGAGTACCGAGTCCATGAGTCGACTAGCTACTCCTCGTGCCGACTCTACATTTCTCCTCGAGTTTAGTTTACTTCTCGAGTCGAGTACCGAGTCCACGAGTCAACTAGCTACTCCTCGTGCCGACTCTACATTTCTCCTTGGGTTGAGTTCACTCCTCGAGTCGAGTACCGAGTCCACGAGTCGACTAGCTACACCTCGTGCCGACTCTACATTTCTCCTCGGGTTGAGTTCACTCCTCGAGTCGAGTACCAAGTCCACGAGTCGACCAGCTACTCCTCGTGCCGACTCTACATTTCTCCTTGGGTTGAGTTCACTCCTCGAGTCGAGTACCGAGTCCTAGAGTCGACTAGCTACTCCTCGTGCCGACTCTACATTTCTCCTCGAGTTGGGTTCACTCCTCGAGTCGAGTACCGAGTCCACGAGCCGACTAGCTACTCCTCGTGCCGACTCTAGATTTCTCCTCGGGTTGAGTTCACTCCTCGAGTCGAGTACCGAGTCCATGAGTCGACTAGCTACTCCTCGTGCCGACTCTACATTTCTCCTCGAGTTTAGTTTACTTCTCGAGTCGAGTACCGAGTCCACGAGTCAACTAGCTACTCCTCGTGCCGACTCTACATTTCTCCTTGGGTTGAGTTCACTCCTCGAGTCGAGTACCGAGTCCTAGAGTCGACTAGCTACTCCTCGTGCCGACTCTACATTTCTCCTCGAGTTGGGTTCACTCCTCGAGTCGAGTACCGAGTCCACGAGCCGACTAGCTACTCCTCGTGCCGACTCTAGATTTCTCCTCGGGTTGAGTTCACTCCTCGAGTCGAGTACCGAGTCCATGAGTCGACTAGCTACTCCTCGTGCCGACTCTACATTTCTCCTCGAGTTTAGTTTACTTCTCGAGTCGAGTACCGAGTCCACGAGTCGACTAGCTACTCC
The DNA here is from genome assembly GCF_054948205.1 of Urtica dioica subsp. dioica. Taxonomy (NCBI): domain Eukaryota; kingdom Viridiplantae; phylum Streptophyta; class Magnoliopsida; order Rosales; family Urticaceae; genus Urtica; species Urtica dioica. The sequence goes on along the minus strand of NC_142757.1, from coordinate 11,056,025 downwards.
TCGTGCCGACTCTACATTTCTCCTCGGGTTGAGTTCACTCCTCGAGTCGAGGACCGAGTCCACGAGTCGACTAGCTACTCCTCGTGCCGACTCTAGATTTCTCCTCGGGTTGAGTTCACTCCTCGAGTCGAGTACCGAGTCCACGAGTCGACTAGCTACTCCTCGTGCCGACTCTACATTTCTCCTCGACTTGAGTTCACTCCTCGAGTCGAGTACCGAGTCCACGAGTCGACTAGCTACTCCTCGTGCCGACTCTACATTTCTCCTCGAGTTTAGTTTACTTCTCGAGTCGAGTACCGAGTCCACGAGTCGACTAGCTACTCCTCGTGCCGACTCTACATTTCTCCTCGGGTTGAGTTCACTCCTCGAGTCGAGGACCGAGTCCACGAGTCGACTAGCTACTCCTCGTGCCGACTCTAGATTTCTCCTCGGGTTGAGTTCACTCCTCGAGTCGAGTACCGAGTCCACGAGTCGACTAGCTACTCCTCGTGCCGACTCTACATTTCTCCTTGGGTTGAGTTCACTCCTCGAGTCGAGTACCGAGTCCACGAGTCGACTAGCTACACCTCGTGCCGACTCTACATTTCTCCTCGGGTTGAGTTCACTCCTCGAGTCGAGTACCAAGTCCACGAGTCGACCAGCTACTCCTCGTGCCGACTCTACATTTCTCCTTGGGTTGAGTTCACTCCTCGAGTCGAGTACCGAGTCCTAGAGTCGACTAGCTACTCCTCGTGCCGACTCTACATTTCTCCTCGAGTTGGGTTCACTCCTCGAGTCGAGTACCGAGTCCACGAGCCGACTAGCTACTCCTCGTGCCGACTCTAGATTTCTCCTCGGGTTGAGTTCACTCCTCGAGTCGAGTACCGAGTCCATGAGTCGACTAGCTACTCCTCGTGCCGACTCTACATTTCTCCTCGAGTTTAGTTTACTTCTCGAGTCGAGTACCGAGTCCACGAGTCAACTAGCTACTCCTCGTGCCGACTCTACATTTCTCCTTGGGTTGAGTTCACTCCTCGAGTCGAGTACCGAGTCCTAGAGTCGACTAGCTACTCCTCGTGCCGACTCTACATTTCTCCTCGAGTTGGGTTCACTCCTCGAGTCGAGTACCGAGTCCACGAGCCGACTAGCTACTCCTCGTGCCGACTCTAGATTTCTCCTCGGGTTGAGTTCACTCCTCGAGTCGAGTACCGAGTCCATGAGTCGACTAGCTACTCCTCGTGCCGACTCTACATTTCTCCTCGAGTTTAGTTTACTTCTCGAGTCGAGTACCGAGTCCACGAGTCGACTAGCTACTCCTCGTGCCGACTCTACATTTCTCCTCGGGTTGAGTTCACTCCTCGAGTCGAGGACCGAGTCCACGAGTCGACTAGCTACTCCTCGTGCCGACTCTAGATTTCTCCTCGGGTTGAGTTCACTCCTCGAGTCGAGTACCGAGTCCACGAGTCGACTAGCTACTCCTCGTGCCGACTCTACATTTCTCCTCGACTTGAGTTCACTCCTCGAGTCGAGTACCGAGTCCACGAGTCGACTAGCTACTCCTCGTGCCGACTCTACATTTCTCCTCGAGTTTAGTTTACTTCTCGAGTCGAGTACCGAGTCCACGAGTCGACTAGCTACTCCTCGTGCCGACTCTACATTTCTCCTCGGGTTGAGTTCACTCCTCGAGTCGAGTACCGAGTCCACGAGTCAACTAGCTACTCCTCGTGCCGACTCTACATTTCTCCTTGGATTGAGTTCACTCCTCGAGTCGAGTACCGAGTCCACGAGTCGACTAGCTACACCTCGTGCCGACTCTACATTTCTCCTCGGGTTGAGTTCACTCCTCGAGTCGAGTACCAAGTCCACGAGTCGACCAGCTACTCCTCGTGCCGACTCTACATTTCTCCTTGGGTTGAGTTCACTCCTCGAGTCGAGTACCGAGTCCTAGAGTCGACTAGCTACTCCTCGTGCCGACTCTACATTTCTCCTCGAGTTGGGTTCACTCCTCGAGTCGAGTACCGAGTCCACGAGCCGACTAGCTACTCCTCGTGCCGACTCTAGATTTCTCCTCGGGTTGAGTTCACTCCTCGAGTCGAGTACCGAGTCCATGAGTCGAATAGCTACTCCTCGTGCCGACTCTACATTTCTCCTCGAGTTTAGTTTACTTCTCGAGTCGAGTACCGAGTCCACGAGTCGACTAGCTACTCCTCGTGCCGACTCTACATTTCTCCTCGGGTTGAGTTCACTCCTCGAGTCGAGGACCGAGTCCACGAGTCGACTAGCTACTCCTCGTGCCGACTCTAGATTTCTCCTCGGGTTGAGTTCACTCCTCGAGTCGAGTACCGAGTCCACGAGTCGACTAGCTACTCCTCGTGCCGACTCTACATTTCTCCTCGACTTGAGTTCACTCCTCGAGTCGAGTACCGAGTCCACGAGTCGACTAGCTACTCCTCGTGCCGACTCTACATTTCTCCTCGAGTTTAGTTTACTTCTCGAGTCGAGTACCGAGTCCACGAGTCGACTAGCTACTCCTCGTGCCGACTCTACATTTCTCCTCGGGTTGAGTTCACTCCTCGAGTCGAGTACCGAGTCCACGAGTCAACTAGCTACTCCTCGTGCCGACTCTACATTTCTCCTTGGATTGAGTTCACTCCTCGAGTCGAGTACCGAGTCCACGAGTCGACTAGCTACACCTCGTGCCGACTCTACATTTCTCCTCGGGTTGAGTTCACTCCTCGAGTCGAGTACCAAGTCCACGAGTCGACCAGCTACTCCTCGTGCCGACTCTACATTTCTCCTTGGGTTGAGTTCACTCCTCGAGTCGAGTACCGAGTCCTAGAGTCGACTAGCTACTCCTCGTGCCGACTCTACATTTCTCCTCGAGTTGGGTTCACTCCTCGAGTCGAGTACCGAGTCCACGAGCCGACTAGCTACTCCTCGTGCCGACTCTAGATTTCTCCTCGGGTTGAGTTCACTCCTCGAGTCGAGTACCGAGTCCATGAGTCGACTAGCTACTCCTCGTGCCGACTCTACATTTCTCCTCGAGTTTAGTTTACTTCTCGAGTCGAGTACCGAGTCCACGAGTCAACTAGCTACTCCTCGTGCCGACTCTACATTTCTCCTTGGGTTGAGTTCACTCCTCGAGTCGAGTACCGAGTCCTAGAGTCGACTAGCTACTCCTCGTGCCGACTCTACATTTCTCCTCGAGTTGGGTTCACTCCTCGAGTCGAGTACCGAGTCCACGAGCCGACTAGCTACTCCTCGTGCCGACTCTAGATTTCTCCTCGGGTTGAGTTCACTCCTCGAGTCGAGTACCGAGTCCATGAGTCGACTAGCTACTCCTCGTGCCGACTCTACATTTCTCCTCGAGTTTAGTTTACTTCTCGAGTCGAGTACCGAGTCCACGAGTCGACTAGCTACTCCTCGTGCCGACTCTACATTTCTCCTCGGGTTGAGTTCACTCCTCGAGTCGAGTACCGAGTCCACGAGTCGACTAGCTACTCCTCGTGCCGACTCTAGATTTCTCCTCGGGTTGAGTTCACTCCTCGAGTCGAGTACCGAGTCCACGAGTCGACTAGCTACTCCTCGTGCCGACTCTACATTTCTCCTCGACTTGAGTTCACTCCTCGAGTCGAGTACCGAGTCCACGAGTCGACTAGCTACTCCTCGTGCCGACTCTACATTTCTCCTCGAGTTTAGTTTACTTCTCGAGTCGAGTACCGAGTCCACGAGTCGACTAGCTACTCCTCGTGCCGACTCTACATTTCTCCTCGGGTTGAGTTCACTACTCGAGTCGAGTACCGAGTCCACGAGTCAACTAGCTACTCCTCGTGCCGACTCTACATTTCTCCTTGGATTGAGTTCACTCCTCGAGTCGAGTACCGAGTCCACGAGTCGACTAGCTACACCTCGTGCCGACTCTACATTTCTCCTCGGGTTGAGTTCACTCCTCGAGTCGAGTACCAAGTCCACGAGTCGACCAGCTACTCCTCGTGCCGACTCTACATTTCTCCTCGGGTTGAGTTCACTCCTCGAGTCGAGTACCGAGTCCACGAGTCGACTAGCTACTCCTCGTGCCGACTCTACATTTCTCCTCGAGTTTAGTTTACTTCTCGAGTCGAGTACCGAGTCCACGAGTCGACTAGCTACTCCTCGTGCCGACTCTACATTTCTCCTCGGGTTGAGTTCACTCCTCGAGTCGAGTACCGAGTCCACGAGTCAACTAGCTACTCCTCGTGCCGACTCTACATTTCTCCTCGGGTTGAGTTCACTCCTCGAGTCGAGTACCGAGTCCACGAGTCGACTAGCTACTCCTCGTGCCGACTCTACATTTCTCCTCGAGTTTAGTTTACTTCTCGAGTCGAGTACCGAGTCCACGAGTCGACTAGCTACTCCTCGTGCCGACTCTACATTTCTCCTCGGGTTGAGTTCACTCCTCGAGTCGAGTACCGAGTCCACGAGTCAACTAGCTACTCCTCGTGCCGACTCTACATTTCTCCTTGGATTGAGTTCACTCCTCGAGTCGAGTACCGAGTCCACGAGTCGACTAGCTACACCTCGTGCCGACTCTACATTTCTCCTTGGGTTGAGTTCACTCCTCGAGTCGAGTACCAAGTCCACGAGTCGACCAGCTACTCCTCGTACCGACTCTACATTTCTCCTTGGGTTGAGTTCACTCCTCGAGTCGAGTACCGAGTCCTAGAGTCGACTAGCTACTCCTCGTGCCGACTCTACATTTCTCCTCGAGTTGGGTTCACTCCTCGAGTCGAGTACCGAGTCCACGAGCCGACTAGCTACTCCTCGTGCCGACTCTAGATTTCTCCTCGGGTTGAGTTCACTCCTCGAGTCGAGTACCGAGTCCATGAGTCGACTAGCTACTCCTCGTGCCGACTCTACATTTCTCCTCGAGTTTAGTTTACTTCTCGAGTCGAGTACCGAGTCCACGAGTCAACTAGCTACTCCTCGTGCCGACTCTACATTTCTCCTTGGGTTGAGTTCACTCCTCGAGTCGAGTACCGAGTCCTAGAGTCGACTAGCTACTCCTCGTGCCGACTCTACATTTCTCCTCGAGTTGGGTTCACTCCTCGAGTCGAGTACCGAGTCCACGAGCCGACTAGCTACTCCTCGTGCCGACTCTAGATTTCTCCTCGGGTTGAGTTCACTCCTCGAGTCGAGTACCGAGTCCATGAGTCGACTAGCTACTCCTCGTGCCGACTCTACATTTCTCCTCGAGTTTAGTTTACTTCTCGAGTCGAGTACCGAGTCCACGAGTCGACTAGCTACTCCTCGTGCCGACTCTACATTTCTCCTCGGGTTGAGTTCACTCCTCGAGTCGAGTACCGAGTCCACGAGTCGACTAGCTACTCCTCGTGCCGACTCTAGATTTCTCCTCGGGTTGAGTTCACTCCTCGAGTCGAGTACCGAGTCCACGAGTCGACTAGCTACTCCTCGTGCCGACTCTACATTTCTCCTCGACTTGAGTTCACTCCTCGAGTCGAGTACCGAGTCCACGAGTCGACTAGCTACTCCTCGTGCCGACTCTACATTTCTCCTCGAGTTTAGTTTACTTCTCGAGTCGAGTACCGAGTCCACGAGTCGACTAGCTACTCCTCGTGCCGACTCTACATTTCTCCTCGGGTTGAGTTCACTACTCGAGTCGAGTACCGAGTCCACGAGTCAACTAGCTACTCCTCGTGCCGACTCTACATTTCTCCTTGGATTGAGTTCACTCCTCGAGTCGAGTACCGAGTCCACGAGTCGACTAGCTACACCTCGTGCCGACTCTACATTTCTCCTCGGGTTGAGTTCACTCCTCGAGTCGAGTACCAAGTCCACGAGTCGACCAGCTACTCCTCGTGCCGACTCTACATTTCTCCTTGGGTTGAGTTCACTCCTCGAGTCGAGTACCGAGTCCTAGAGTCGACTAGCTACTCCTCGTGCCGACTCTACATTTCTCCTCGAGTTGGGTTCACTCCTCGAGTCGAGTACCGAGTCCACGAGCCGACTAGCTACTCCTCGTGCCGACTCTAGATTTCTCCTCGGGTTGAGTTCACTCCTCGAGTCGAGTACCGAGTCCATGAGTCGACTAGCTACTCCTCGTGCCGACTCTACATTTCTCCTCGAGTTTAGTTTACTTCTCGAGTCGAGTACCGAGTCCACGAGTCAACTAGCTACTCCTCGTGCCGACTCTACATTTCTCCTTGGGTTGAGTTCACTCCTCGAGTCGAGTACCGAGTCCTAGAGTCGACTAGCTACTCCTCGTGCCGACTCTACATTTCTCCTCGAGTTGGGTTCACTCCTCGAGTCGAGTACCGAGTCCACGAGCCGACTAGCTACTCCTCGTGCCGACTCTAGATTTCTCCTCGGGTTGAGTTCACTCCTCGAGTCGAGTACCGAGTCCATGAGTCGACTAGCTACTCCTCGTGCCGACTCTACATTTCTCCTCGAGTTTAGTTTACTTCTCGAGTCGAGTACCGAGTCCACGAGTCGACTAGCTACTCCTCGTGCCGACTCTACATTTCTCCTCGGGTTGAGTTCACTCCTCGAGTCGAGTACCGAGTCCACGAGTCGACTAGCTACTCCTCGTGCCGACTCTAGATTTCTCCTCGGGTTGAGTTCACTCCTCGAGTCGAGTACCGAGTCCACGAGTCGACTAGCTACTCCTCGTGCCGACTCTACATTTCTCCTCGACTTGAGTTCACTCCTCGAGTCGAGTACCGAGTCCACGAGTCGACTAGCTACTCCTCGTGCCGACTCTACATTTCTCCTCGAGTTTAGTTTACTTCTCGAGTCGAGTACCGAGTCCACGAGTCGACTAGCTACTCCTCGTGCCGACTCTACATTTCTCCTCGGGTTGAGTTCACTACTCGAGTCGAGTACCGAGTCCACGAGTCAACTAGCTACTCCTCGTGCCGACTCTACATTTCTCCTTGGATTGAGTTCACTCCTCGAGTCGAGTACCGAGTCCACGAGTCGACTAGCTACACCTCGTGCCGACTCTACATTTCTCCTCGGGTTGAGTTCACTCCTCGAGTCGAGTACCAAGTCCACGAGTCGACCAGCTACTCCTCGTGCCGACTCTACATTTCTCCTCGGGTTGAGTTCACTCCTCGAGTCGAGTACCGAGTCCACGAGTCGACTAGCTACTCCTCGTGCCGACTCTACATTTCTCCTCGAGTTTAGTTTACTTCTCGAGTCGAGTACCGAGTCCACGAGTCGACTAGCTACTCCTCGTGCCGACTCTACATTTCTCCTCGGGTTGAGTTCACTCCTCGAGTCGAGTACCGAGTCCACGAGTCAACTAGCTACTCCTCGTGCCGACTCTACATTTCTCCTCGGGTTGAGTTCACTCCTCGAGTCGAGTACCGAGTCCACGAGTCGACTAGCTACTCCTCGTGCCGACTCTACATTTCTCCTCGAGTTTAGTTTACTTCTCGAGTCGAGTACCGAGTCCACGAGTCGACTAGCTACTCCTCGTGCCGACTCTACATTTCTCCTCGGGTTGAGTTCACTCCTCGAGTCGAGTACCGAGTCCACGAGTCAACTAGCTACTCCTCGTGCCGACTCTACATTTCTCCTTGGATTGAGTTCACTCCTCGAGTCGAGTACCGAGTCCACGAGTCGACTAGCTACACCTCGTGCCGACTCTACATTTCTCCTTGGGTTGAGTTCACTCCTCGAGTCGAGTACCAAGTCCACGAGTCGACCAGCTACTCCTCGTACCGACTCTACATTTCTCCTTGGGTTGAGTTCACTCCTCGAGTCGAGTACCGAGTCCTAGAGTCGACTAGCTACTCCTCGTGCCGACTCTACATTTCTCCTCGAGTTGGGTTCACTCCTCGAGTCGAGTACCGAGTCCACGAGCCGACTAGCTACTCCTCGTGCCGACTCTAGATTTCTCCTCGGGTTGAGTTCACTCCTCGAGTCGAGTACCGAGTCCATGAGTCGACTAGCTACTCCTCGTGCCGACTCTACATTTCTCCTCGAGTTTAGTTTACTTCTCGAGTCGAGTACCGAGTCCACGAGTCAACTAGCTACTCCTCGTGCCGACTCTACATTTCTCCTTGGGTTGAGTTCACTCCTCGAGTCGAGTACCGAGTCCTAGAGTCGACTAGCTACTCCTCGTGCCGACTCTACATTTCTCCTCGAGTTGGGTTCACTCCTCGAGTCGAGTACCGAGTCCACGAGCCGACTAGCTACTCCTCGTGCCGACTCTAGATTTCTCCTCGGGTTGAGTTCACTCCTCGAGTCGAGTACCGAGTCCATGAGTCGACTAGCTACTCCTCGTGCCGACTCTACATTTCTCCTCGAGTTTAGTTTACTTCTCGAGTCGAGTACCGAGTCCACGAGTCGACTAGCTACTCCTCGTGCCGACTCTACATTTCTCCTCGGGTTGAGTTCACTCCTCGAGTCGAGTACCGAGTCCACGAGTCGACTAGCTACTCCTCGTGCCGACTCTAGATTTCTCCTCGGGTTGAGTTCACTCCTCGAGTCGAGTACCGAGTCCACGAGTCGACTAGCTACTCCTCGTGCCGACTCTACATTTCTCCTCGACTTGAGTTCACTCCTCGAGTCGAGTACCGAGTCCACGAGTCGACTAGCTACTCCTCGTGCCGACTCTACATTTCTCCTCGAGTTTAGTTTACTTCTCGAGTCGAGTACCGAGTCCACGAGTCGACTAGCTACTCCTCGTGCCGACTCTACATTTCTCCTCGGGTTGAGTTCACTACTCGAGTCGAGTACCGAGTCCACGAGTCAACTAGCTACTCCTCGTGCCGACTCTACATTTCTCCTTGGATTGAGTTCACTCCTCGAGTCGAGTACCGAGTCCACGAGTCGACTAGCTACACCTCGTGCCGACTCTACATTTCTCCTCGGGTTGAGTTCACTCCTCGAGTCGAGTACCAAGTCCACGAGTCGACCAGCTACTCCTCGTGCCGACTCTACATTTCTCCTTGGGTTGAGTTCACTCCTCGAGTCGAGTACCGAGTCCTAGAGTCGACTAGCTACTCCTCGTGCCGACTCTACATTTCTCCTCGAGTTGGGTTCACTCCTCGAGTCGAGTACCGAGTCCACGAGCCGACTAGCTACTCCTCGTGCCGACTCTAGATTTCTCCTCGGGTTGAGTTCACTCCTCGAGTCGAGTACCGAGTCCATGAGTCGACTAGCTACTCCTCGTGCCGACTCTACATTTCTCCTCGAGTTTAGTTTACTTCTCGAGTCGAGTACCGAGTCCACGAGTCAACTAGCTACTCCTCGTGCCGACTCTACATTTCTCCTTGGGTTGAGTTCACTCCTCGAGTCGAGTACCGAGTCCTAGAGTCGACTAGCTACTCCTCGTGCCGACTCTACATTTCTCCTCGAGTTGGGTTCACTCCTCGAGTCGAGTACCGAGTCCACGAGCCGACTAGCTACTCCTCGTGCCGACTCTAGATTTCTCCTCGGGTTGAGTTCACTCCTCGAGTCGAGTACCGAGTCCATGAGTCGACTAGCTACTCCTCGTGCCGACTCTACATTTCTCCTCGAGTTTAGTTTACTTCTCGAGTCGAGTACCGAGTCCACGAGTCGACTAGCTACTCCTCGTGCCGACTCTACATTTCTCCTCGGGTTGAGTTCACTCCTCGAGTCGAGTACCGAGTCCACGAGTCGACTAGCTACTCCTCGTGCCGACTCTAGATTTCTCCTCGGGTTGAGTTCACTCCTCGAGTCGAGTACCGAGTCCACGAGTCGACTAGCTACTCCTCGTGCCGACTCTACATTTCTCCTCGACTTGAGTTCACTCCTCGAGTCGAGTACCGAGTCCACGAGTCGACTAGCTACTCCTCGTGCCGACTCTACATTTCTCCTCGGGTTGAGTTCACTCCTCGAGTCAAGTACCGAGTCCTAGAGTCGACTCGCTACTCCTCGTGCCGACTCTACATTTCTCCTCGAGTTGAGTTCACTCCTCGAGTCGAGTACCGAGTCCACGAGTCGACTAGCTACTCCTCGTGCCGACTCTAGATTTCTCCTCGGGTTGAGTTCACTCCTCGAGTCGAGTACCGAGTCCACGAGTCGACTAGCTACTCCTCATGCCGACTCTACATTTCTCCTCGAGTTGAGTTCACTCCTCGAGTCGAGTACCGAGTCCACGAGTCGACTAGCTACTCCTCGTGCCGACTCTACATTTCTCCTCGAGTTGAGTTTAATCCTCGAGTGGGGTACCGAGTCAACGAGTCGACTAGCTACTCCTCGTGCCGACTCTACAGTTCTCCTTGGGTTGAGTTCACTCCTCGAGTCGAGTACCGAGTCCACGAGCCGACTAGCTACTCCTCGTGCCGACTCTAGATTTCTCCTCGGGTTGAGTTCACTCCTCGAGTCGAGTACCGAGTCCACGAGTCGACTAGCTACTCCTCGTGCCGACTCTACATTTCTCCTCGAGTTTAGTTTACTTCTCGAGTCGAGTACCGAGTCCACGAGTCGACTAGCTACTCCTCGTGCCGACTCTACATTTCTCCTCGGGTTGAGTTCACTCCTCGAGTCGAGTACCGAGTCCTAGAGTCGACTAGCTACTCCTCGTGCCGACTCTACATTTCTCCTCGAGTTGAGTTCACTCCTCGAGTCGAGTACCGAGTCCACGAGCCGACTAGCTACTCCTCGTGCCGACTCTACATTACTCCTCGAGTCAAGTACCGAGTTCACGAGTCGACTAGCTACTCCTAATTCCGACTCTACATTTCTCCTCGAGTTGAGTTCACTCCTGGAGTCGAGTGCCGAGTCCACGAGTCGACTAGCTACTCCTCGTGCCGACTCTACATTTCTCCTCGAGTTGAGTTTACTTCTCGAGTCGAGTATCGAGTCCACGAGTCGACTAGCTACTTCTCGTGCCAACTCTACATTTCTCCTCGGGTTAAGTTCACTCCTCGAGTAGAGTACCGAGTCCACGAGTCGACTAGCTACTCCTCGTGCTGACTCTACATTTCTCCTCGAGTTGAGTTTACTCCTCGAGTCGAGTACCGAGTCCAAGAGTCGACTAGCTACTCCTCGTGCCGACTCTACATTTCTCCTCGGGTTGAGTTCACTCCTCGAGTCGAGTACCGAGTCCACGAGTCGACTAGCTACTCCTCGTGCCGACTCTACATTTCTCCTCGAGTTGAGTTCACTCCTCGAGTCGAGTACCGAGTCCACGAGTCAACTAGCTACTCCTCGTGCCGACTCTACATTTCTCCTTGGGTTGAGTACACTCCTCGAGTCGAGTACCGAGTCCTAGAGTCGACTAGCTACTCCTCGTGCCGACTCTACATTTCTCCTCGAGTTGGGTTCACTCCTCGAGTCGAGTACCGAGTCCACGAGCCGACTAGCTACTCCTCGTGCCGACTCTAGATTTCTCCTCGGGTTGAGTTCACTCCTCGAGTCGAGTACCGAATCCACGAGTCGACTAGCAACTCCTCGTGCCGACTCTACATTTCTCCTCGAGTTTAGTTTACTTCTCGAGTCGAGTACCGAGTCCACGAGTCGACTAGCTACTCCTCGTGCCGACTCTACATTTCTCCTCGGGTTGAGTTCACTCCTCGAGTCGAGTACCGAGTCCACGAGTCGACTAGCTACTCCTCGTGCCGACTCTAGATTTCTCCTCGGGTTGAGTTCACTCCTCGAGTCGAGTACCGAGTCCACGAGTCGACTAGCTACTCCTCGTGCCGACTCTACATTTCTCCTCGAGTTGAGTTCACTCCTCGAGTCGAGTACCGAGTCCACGAGTCGACTAGCTACTCCTCGTGCCGACTCTACATTTCTCCTCGAGTTGAGTTTAATCCTCGAGTGGGGTATAGAGTCAACGAGTCGACTAGCTACTCCTCGTGCCGACTCTACAGTTCTCCTTGGGTTGAGTTCACTCCTCGAGTCGAGTACCGAGTCCACGAGCCGACTAGCTACTCCTCGTGCCGACTCTAGATTTCTCCTCGGGTTGAGTTCACTCCTCGAGTCGAGTACCGAGTCCACGAGTCGACTAGCTACTCCTCGTGCCGACTCTACATTTCTCCTCGAGTTTAGTTTACTTCTCGAGTCGAGTACCGAGTCCACGAGTCGACTAGCTACTCCTCGTGCCGACTCTACATTTCTCCTCGGGTTGAGTTCACTCCTCGAGTCGAGTACCGAGTCCACGAGTCGACTAGCTACTCCTCGTGCCGACTCTAGATTTCTCCTCGGTTTGAGTTCACTCCTCGAGTCGAGTACCGAGTCCACGAGTCGACTAGCTACTCCTCGTGCCGACTCTACATTTCTCCTCGAGTTTAGTTTACTTCTCGAGTCGAGTACCAAGTCCACGAGTCGACTAGCTACTCCTCGTGCCGACTCTACATTTCTCCTCGGGTTGAGTTCACTCCTCGAATCGAGTACCGAGTCCACGAGTCAACTAGCTACTCCTCGTGCCGACTCTACATTTCTCCTTGGGTTGAGTTCACTCCTCGAGTCGAGTACCGAGTCCACGAGTCGACTAGCTACACCTCGTGCCGACTCTACATTTCTCCTCGGGTTGAGTTCACTCCTCGAGTCGAGTACCAAGTCCACGAGTCGACCAGCTACTCCTCGTGCCGACTCTACATTTCTCCTTGGGTTGAGTTCACTCCTCGAGTCGAGTACCGAGTCCTAGAGTCGACTAGCTACTCCTCGTGCCGACTCTACATTTCTCCTCGAGTTGGGTTCACTCCTCGAGTCGAGTACCGAGTCCACGAGCCGACTAGCTACTCCTCGTGCCGACTCTAGATTTCTCCTCGGGTTGAGTTCACTCCTCGAGTCGAGTACCGAGTCCATGAGTCGACTAGCTACTCCTCGTGCCGACTCTACATTTCTCCTCGAGTTTAGTTTACTTCTCGAGTCGAGTACCGAGTCCACGAGTCAACTAGCTACTCCTCATGCCGACTCTACATTTCTCCTTGGGTTGAGTTCACTCCTCGAGTCGAGTACCGAGTCCTAGAGTCGACTAGCTACTCCTCGTGCCGACTCTACATTTCTCCTCGAGTTGGGTTCACTCCTCGAGTCGAGTACCGAGTCCACGAGCCGACTAGCTACTCCTCGTGCCGACTCTAGATTTCTCCTCGGGTTGAGTTCACTCCTCGAGTCGAGTACCGAGTCCATGAGTCGACTAGCTACTCCTCGTGCCGACTCTACATTTCTCCTCGAGTTTAGTTTACTTCTCGAGTCGAGTACCGAGTCCACGAGTCGACTAGCTACTCCTCGTGCCGACTCTACATTTCTCCTCGGGTTGAGTTCACTCCTCGAGTCGAGTACCGAGTCCACGAGTCGACTAGCTACTCCTCGTGCCGACTCTAGATTTCTCCTCGGGTTGAGTTCACTCCTCGAGTCGAGTACCGAGTCCACGAGTCGACTAGCTACTCCTCGTGCCGACTCTACATTTCTCCTCGACTTGAGTTCACTCCTCGAGTCGAGTACCGAGTCCACGAATCGACTAGCTACTCCTCGTGCCGACTCTACATTTCTCCTCGGGTTGAGTTCACTCCTCGAGTCGAGTACCGAGTCCTAGAGTCGACTCGCTACTCCTCGTGCCGACTCTACATTTCTCCTCGAGTTGAGTTCACTCCTCGAGTCGAGTACCGAGTCCACGAGCCGACTAGCTACTCCTCGTGCCGACTCTACATTACTCCTCGAGTCAAGTACCGAGTTCACGAGTCGACTAGCTACTCCTCGTTCCGACTCTACACTTCTCCTCGAGTTGAGTTCACTCCTCGAGTCGAGTACCGAGTCCACGAGTCGACTAGCTACTCCTCGTGCCGACTCTACATTTCTCCTCGAGTTGAGTTTACTTCTCGAGTCGAGTACCGAGTCCACGAGTCGACTAGCTACTTCTCGTGCCAACTCTACATTTCTCCTCGGGTTAAGTTCACTCCTCGACTAGAGTACCGAGTCCACGAGTCGACTAGCTACTCCTCGTGCCGACTCTACATTTCTCCTCGAGTTGAGTTTACTCCTCGAGTCGAGTACCGAGTCCAAGAGTCGACTAGCTACTCCTCGTGCCGACTCTACATTTCTCCTCGGGTTAAGTTCACTCCTCGAGTCGAGTAACGAGTCCACGAGTCGACTAGCTTCTCCTCGTGCCGACTCTACATTTCTCCTCGAGTTGAGTTCACTCCTCGAGTCGAGTACCGAGTCCACGAGTCGACTAGCAACTCCTCGTGCCGACTCTACATTTCTCCTCGAGTTTAGTTTACTTCTCGAGTCGAGTACCGAGTCCACGAGTCGACTAGCTACTCCTCGTGCCGACTCTACATTTCTCCTCGGGTTGAGTTCACTCCTCGAGTCGAGTACCGAGTCCACGAGTCGACTAGCTACTCCTCGTGCCGACTCTAGATTTCTCCTCGGGTTGAGTTCACTCCTCGAGTCGAGTACCGAGTCCACGAGTCGACTAGCTACTCCTCGTGCCGACTCTATATTTCTCCTCGAGTTGAGTTCACTCCTCGAGTCGAGTACCGAGTCCACGAGTCGACTAGCTACTCCTCGTGCCGACTCTACATTTCTCCTCGAGTTGAGTTTAATCCTCGAGTGGGGTACCGAGTCAACGAGTCGACTAGCTACTCCTCGTGCCGACTCTACAGTTCTCCTTGGGTTGAGTTCACTCCTCGAGTCGAGTACCGAGTCCACGAGCCGACTAGCTACTCCTCGTGCCGACTCTAGATTTCTCCTCGGGTTGAGTTCACTCCTCGAGTCGAGTACCGAGTCCACGAGTCGACTAGCTACTCCTCGTGCCGACTCTACATTTCTCCTCGAGTTTAGTTTACTTCTCGAGTCGAGTACCGAGTCCACGAGTCAACTAGCTACTCCTCGTGCCGACTCTACATTTCTCCTCGGGTTGAGTTCACTCCTCGAGTCGAGTACCGAGTCCATGAGTCGACTAGCTACTCCTCGTGCCGACTCTACATTTCTCCTCGAGTTTAGTTTACTTCTCGAGTCGAGTACCGAGTCCACGAGTCAACTAGCTACTCCTCATGCCGACTCTACATTTCTCCTTGGGTTGAGTTCACTCCTCGAGTCGAGTACCGAGTCCTAGAGTCGACTAGCTACTCCTCGTGCCGACTCTACATTTCTCCTCGAGTTGGGTTCACTCCTCGAGTCGAGTACCGAGTCCACGAGCCGACTAGCTACTCCTCGTGCCGACTCTAGATTTCTCCTCGGGTTGAGTTCACTCCTCGAGTCGAGTACCGAGTCCATGAGTCGACTAGCTACTCCTCGTGCCGACTCTACATTTCTCCTCGAGTTTAGTTTACTTCTCGAGTCGAGTACCGAGTCCACGAGTCGACTAGCTACTCCTCGTGCCGACTCTACATTTCTCCTCGGGTTGAGTTCACTCCTCGAGTCGAGTACCGAGTCCACGAGTCGACTAGCTACTCCTCGTGCCGACTCTAGATTTCTCCTCGGGTTGAGTTCACTCCTCGAGTCGAGTACCGAGTCCACGAGTCGACTAGCTACTCCTCGTGCCGACTCTACATTTCTCCTCGACTTGAGTTCACTCCTCGAGTCGAGTACCGAGTCCACGAATCGACTAGCTACTCCTCGTGCCGACTCTACATTTCTCCTCGGGTTGAGTTCACTCCTCGAGTCGAGTACCGAGTCCTAGAGTCGACTCGCTACTCCTCGTGCCGACTCTACATTTCTCCTCGAGTTGAGTTCACTCCTCGAGTCGAGTACCGAGTCCACGAGCCGACTAGCTACTCCTCGTGCCGACTCTACATTACTCCTCGAGTCAAGTACCGAGTTCACGAGTCGACTAGCTACTCCTCGTTCCGACTCTACACTTCTCCTCGAGTTGAGTTCACTCCTCGAGTCGAGTACCGAGTCCACGAGTCGACTAGCTACTCCTCGTGCCGACTCTACATTTCTCCTCGAGTTGAGTTTACTTCTCGAGTCGAGTACCGAGTCCACGAGTCGACTAGCTACTTCTCGTGCCAACTCTACATTTCTCCTCGGGTTAAGTTCACTCCTCGACTAGAGTACCGAGTCCACGAGTCGACTAGCTACTCCTCGTGCCGACTCTACATTTCTCCTCGAGTTGAGTTTACTCCTCGAGTCGAGTACCGAGTCCAAGAGTCGACTAGCTACTCCTCGTGCCGACTCTACATTTCTCCTCGGGTTAAGTTCACTCCTCGAGTCGAGTAACGAGTCCACGAGTCGACTAGCTTCTCCTCGTGCCGACTCTACATTTCTCCTCGAGTTGAGTTCACTCCTCGAGTCGAGTACCGAGTCCACGAGTCGACTAGCAACTCCTCGTGCCGACTCTACATTTCTCCTCGAGTTTAGTTTACTTCTCGAGTCGAGTACCGAGTCCACGAGTCGACTAGCTACTCCTCGTGCCGACTCTACATTTCTCCTCGGGTTGAGTTCACTCCTCGAGTCGAGTACCGAGTCCACGAGTCGACTAGCTACTCCTCGTGCCGACTCTAGATTTCTCCTCGGGTTGAGTTCACTCCTCGAGTCGAGTACCGAGTCCACGAGTCGACTAGCTACTCCTCGTGCCGACTCTATATTTCTCCTCGAGTTGAGTTCACTCCTCGAGTCGAGTACCGAGTCCACGAGTCGACTAGCTACTCCTCGTGCCGACTCTACATTTCTCCTCGAGTTGAGTTTAATCCTCGAGTGGGGTACCGAGTCAACGAGTCGACTAGCTACTCCTCGTGCCGACTCTACAGTTCTCCTTGGGTTGAGTTCACTCCTCGAGTCGAGTACCGAGTCCACGAGCCGACTAGCTACTCCTCGTGCCGACTCTAGATTTCTCCTCGGGTTGAGTTCACTCCTCGAGTCGAGTACCGAGTCCACGAGTCGACTAGCTACTCCTCGTGCCGACTCTACATTTCTCCTCGAGTTTAGTTTACTTCTCGAGTCGAGTACCGAGTCCACGAGTCAACTAGCTACTCCTCGTGCCGACTCTACATTTCTCCTCGGGTTGAGTTCACTCCTCGAGTCGAGTACCGAGTCCATGAGTCGACTAGCTACTCCTCGTGCCGACTCTACATTTCTCCTCGAGTTTAGTTTACTTCTCGAGTCGAGTACCGAGTCCACGAGTCAACTAGCTACTCCTCATGCCGACTCTACATTTCTCCTTGGGTTGAGTTCACTCCTCGAGTCGAGTACCGAGTCCTAGAGTCGACTAGCTACTCCTCGTGCCGACTCTACATTTCTCCTCGAGTTGGGTTCACTCCTCGAGTCGAGTACCGAGTCCACGAGCCGACTAGCTACTCCTCGTGCCGACTCTAGATTTCTCCTCGGGTTGAGTTCACTCCTCGAGTCGAGTACCGAGTCCATGAGTCGACTAGCTACTCCTCGTGCCGACTCTACATTTCTCCTCGAGTTTAGTTTACTTCTCGAGTCGAGTACCGAGTCCACGAGTCGACTAGCTACTCCTCGTGCCGACTCTACATTTCTCCTCGGGTTGAGTTCACTCCTCGAGTCGAGTACCGAGTCCACGAGTCGACTAGCTACTCCTCGTGCCGACTCTAGATTTCTCCTCGGGTTGAGTTCACTCCTCGAGTCGAGTACCGAGTCCACGAGTCGACTAGCTACTCCTCGTGCCGACTCTACATTTCTCCTCGACTTGAGTTCACTCCTCGAGTCGAGTACCGAGTCCACGAATCGACTAGCTACTCCTCGTGCCGACTCTACATTTCTCCTCGGGTTGAGTTCACTCCTCGAGTCGAGTACCGAGTCCTAGAGTCGACTCGCTACTCCTCGTGCCGACTCTACATTTCTCCTCGAGTTGAGTTCACTCCTCGAGTCGAGTACCGAGTCCACGAGCCGACTAGCTACTCCTCGTGCCGACTCTACATTACTCCTCGAGTCAAGTACCGAGTTCACGAGTCGACTAGCTACTCCTCGTTCCGACTCTACACTTCTCCTCGAGTTGAGTTCACTCCTCGAGTCGAGTACCGAGTCCACGAGTCGACTAGCTACTCCTCGTGCCGACTCTACATTTCTCCTCGAGTTGAGTTTACTTCTCGAGTCGAGTACCGAGTCCACGAGTCGACTAGCTACTTCTCGTGCCAACTCTACATTTCTCCTCGGGTTAAGTTCACTCCTCGAGTAGAGTACCGAGTCCACGAGTCGACTAGCTACTCCTCGTGCCGACTCTACATTTCTCCTCGAGTTGAGTTTACTCCTCGAGTCGAGTACCGAGTCCAAGAGTCGACTAGCTACTCCTCGTGCCGACTCTACATTTCTCCTCGGGTTAAGTTCACTCCTCGAGTCGAGTAACGAGTCCACGAGTCGACTAGCTTCTCCTCGTGCCGACTCTACATTTCTCCTCGAGTTGAGTTCACTCCTCGAGTCGAGTACCGAGTCCACGAGTCGACTAGCAACTCCTCGTGCCGACTCTACATTTCTCCTCGAGTTTAGTTTACTTCTCGAGTCGAGTACCGAGTCCACGAGTCGACTAGCTACTCCTCGTGCCGACTCTACATTTCTCCTCGGGTTGAGTTCACTCCTCGAGTCGAGTACCGAGTCCACGAGTCGACTAGCTACTCCTCGTGCCGACTCTAGATTTCTCCTCGGGTTGAGTTCACTCCTCGAGTCGAGTACCGAGTCCACGAGTCGACTAGCTACTCCTCGTGCCGACTCTATATTTCTCCTCGAGTTGAGTTCACTCCTCGAGTCGAGTACCGAGTCCACGAGTCGACTAGCTACTCCTCGTGCCGACTCTACATTTCTCCTCGAGTTGAGTTTAATCCTCGAGTGGGGTACCGAGTCAACGAGTCGACTAGCTACTCCTCGTGCCGACTCTACAGTTCTCCTTGGGTTGAGTTCACTCCTCGAGTCGAGTACCGAGTCCACGAGCCGACTAGCTACTCCTCGTGCCGACTCTAGATTTCTCCTCGGGTTGAGTTCACTCCTCGAGTCGAGTACCGAGTCCACGAGTCGACTAGCTACTCCTCGTGCCGACTCTACATTTCTCCTCGAGTTTAGTTTACTTCTCGAGTCGAGTACCGAGTCCACGAGTCAACTAGCTACTCCTCGTGCCGACTCTACATTTCTCCTCGGGTTGAGTTCACTCCTCGAGTCGAGTACCGAGTCCACGAGTCGACTAGCTACTCCTCGTGCCGACTCTAGATTTCTCCTCGGGTTGAGTTCACTCCTCGAGTCGAGTACCGAGTCCACGAGTCGACTAGCTACTCCTCGTGCCGACTCTACATTACTCCTCGAGTCAAGTACCGAGTTCACGAGTCGACTAGCTACTCCTCGTTCCGACTCTACACTTCTCCTCGAGTTGAGTTCACTCCTCGAGTCGAGTACCGAGTCCACGAGTCGACTAGCTACTCCTCGTGCCGACTCTACATTTCTCCTCGAGTTGAGTTTACTTCTCGAGTCGAGTACCGAGTCCACGAGTCGACTAGCTACTTCTCGTGCCAACTCTACATTTCTCCTCGGGTTAAGTTCACTCCTCGAGTAGAGTACCGAGTCCACGAGTCGACTAGCTACTCCTCGTGCCGACTCTACATTTCTCCTCGAGTTGAGTTTACTCCTCGAGTCGAGTACCGAGTCCAAGAGTCGACTAGCTACTCCTCGTGCCGACTCTACATTTCTCCTCGGGTTAAGTTCACTCCTCGAGTCGAGTAACGAGTCCACGAGTCGACTAGCTTCTCCTCGTGCCGACTCTACATTTCTCCTCGAGTTGAGTTCACTCCTCGAGTCGAGTACCGAGTCCACGAGTCGACTAGCAACTCCTCGTGCCGACTCTACATTTCTCCTCGAGTTTAGTTTACTTCTCGAGTCGAGTACCGAGTCCACGAGTCGACTAGCTACTCCTCGTGCCGACTCTACATTTCTCCTCGGGTTGAGTTCACTCCTCGAGTCGAGTACCGAGTCCACGAGTCGACTAGCTACTCCTCGTGCCGACTCTAGATTTCTCCTCGGGTTGAGTTCACTCCTCGAGTCGAGTACCGAGTCCACGAGTCGACTAGCTACTCCTCGTGCCGACTCTATATTTCTCCTCGAGTTGAGTTCACTCCTCGAGTCGAGTACCGAGTCCACGAGTCGACTAGCTACTCCTCGTGCCGACTCTACATTTCTCCTCGAGTTGAGTTTAAACCTCGAGTGGGGTACCGAGTCAACGAGTCGACTAGCTACTCCTCGTGCCGACTCTACAGTTCTCCTTGGGTTGAGTTCACTCCTCGAGTCGAGTACCGAGTCCACGAGCCGACTAGCTACTCCTCGTGCCGACTCTAGATTTCTCCTCGGGTTGAGTTCACTCCTCGAGTCGATTACCGAGTCCACGAGTCGACTAGCTACTCCTCGTGCCGACTCTACATTTCTCCTCGAGTTTAGTTTACTTCTCGAGTCGAGTACCGAGTCCACGAGTCAACTAGCTACTCCTCGTGCCGACTCTACATTTCTCCTCGGGTTGAGTTCACTCCTCGAGTCGAGTACCGAGTCCACGAGTCGACTAGCTACTCCTCGTGCCGACTCTAGATTTCTCCTCGGGTTGAGTTCACTCCTCGAGTCGAGTACCGAGTCCTAGAGTCGACTAGCTACTCCTCGTGCCGACTCTACATTTCTCCTCGAGTTGGGTTCACTCCTCGAGTCGAGTACCGAGTCCACGAGCCGACTAGCTACTCCTCGTGCCGACTCTAGATTTCTCCTCGGGTTGAGTTCACTCCTCGAGTCGAGTACCGAGTCCATGAGTCGACTAGCTACTCCTCGTGCCGACTCTACATTTCTCCTCGAGTTTAGTTTACTTCTCGAGTCGAGTACCGAGTCCACGAGTCGACTAGCTACTCCTCGTGCCGACTCTACATTTCTCCTCGGGTTGAGTTCACTCCTCGAGTCGAGTACCGAGTCCACGAGTCGACTAGCTACTCCTCGTGCCGACTCTAGATTTCTCCTCGGGTTGAGTTCACTCCTCGAGTCGAGTACCGAGTCCACGAGTCGACTAGCTACTCCTCGTGCCGACTCTACATTTCTCCTCGACTTGAGTTCACTCCTCGAGTCGAGTACCGAGTCCACGAGTCGACTAGCTACTCCTCGTGCCGACTCTACATTTCTCCTCGGGTTGAGTTCACTCCTCGAGTCGAGTACCGAGTCCTAGAGTCAACTCGCTACTCCTCGTGCCGACTCTACATTTCTCCTCGAGTTGAGTTCACTCCTCGAGTCGAGTACCGAGTCCACGAGCCGACTAGCTACTCCTCGTGCCGACTCTACATTACTCCTCGAGTCAAGTACCGAGTTCACGAGTCGACTAGCTACTCCTCGTTCCGACTCTACACTTCTCCTCGAGTTGAGTTCACTCCTCGAGTCGAGTACCGAGTCCACGAGTCGACTAGCTACTCCTCGTGCCGACTCTACATTTCTCCTCGAGTTGAGTTTACTTCTCGAGTCGAGTACCGAGTCCACGAGTCGACTAGCTACTTCTCGTGCCAACTCTACATTTCTCCTCGGGTTAAGTTCACTCCTCGAGTAGAGTACCGAGTCCACGAGTCGACTAGCTACTCCTCGTGCCGACTCTACATTTCTCCTCGAGTTGAGTTTACTCCTCGAGTCGAGTACCGAGTCCAAGAGTCGACTAGCTACTCCTCGTGCCGACTCTACATTTCTTCTCGGGTTAAGTTCACTCCTCGAGTCGAGTAACGAGTCCACGAGTCGACTAGCTTCTCCTCGTGCCGACTCTACATTTCTCCTCGAGTTGAGTTCACTCCTCGAGTCGAGTACCGAGTCCACGAGTCGACTAGCAACTCCTCGTGCCGACTCTACATTTCTCCTCGAGTTTAGTTTACTTCTCGAGTCGAGTACCGAGTCCACGAGTCGACTAGCTACTCCTCGTGCCGACTCTACATTTCTCCTCGGGTTGAGTTCACTCCTCGAGTCGAGTACCGAGTCCACGAGTCGACTAGCTACTCCTCGTGCCGACTCTAGATTTCTCCTCGGGTTGAGTTCACTCCTCGAGTCGAGTACCGAGTCCACGAGTCGACTAGCTACTCCTCGTGCCGACTCTATTTTCTCCTCGAGTTGAGTTCACTCCTCGAGTCGAGTACCGAGTCCATGAGTCGACTAGCTACTCCTCGTGCCGACTCTACATTTCTCCTCGAGTTGAGTTTAATCCTCGAGTGGGGTACCGAGTCAACGAGTCGACTAGCTACTCCTCGTGCCGACTCTACAGTTCTCCTTGGGTTGAGTTCACTCCTCGAGTCGAGTACCGAGTCCACGAGCCGACTAGCTACTCCTCGTGCCGACTCTAGATTTCTCCTCGGGTTGAGTTCACTCCTCGAGTCGAGTACCGAGTCCACGAGTCGACTAGCTACTCCTCGTGCCGACTCTACATTTCTCCTCGAGTTTAGTTTACTTCTCGAGTCGAGTACCGAGTCCACGAGTCAACTAGCTACTCCTCGTGCCGACTCTACATTTCTCCTCGGGTTGAGTTCACTCCTCGAGTCGAGTACCGAGTCCACGAGTCGACTAGCTACTCCTCGTGCCGACTCTAGATTTCTCCTCGGGTTGAGTTCACTCCTCGAGTCGAGTACCGAGTCCACGAGTCGACTAGCTACTCCTCGTGCCGACTCTACATTTCTCCTCGACTTGAGTTCACTCCTCGAGTCGAGTACCGAGTCCACGAGTCGACTAGCTACTCCTCGTGCCGACTCTACATTTCTCCTCGGGTTGAGTTCACTCCTCGAGTCGAGTACCGAGTCCTAGAGTCGACTCGCTACTCCTCGTGCCGACTCTACATTTCTCCTCGAGTTGAGTTCACTCCTCGAGTCGAGTACCGAGTCCACGAGCCGACTAGCTACTCCTCGTGCCGACTCTACATTACTCCTCGAGTCAAGTACCGAGTTCACGAGTCGACTAGCTACTCCTCGTTCCGACTCTACACTTCTCCTCGAGTTGAGTTCACTCCTCGAGTCGAGTACCGAGTCCACGAGTCGACTAGCTACTCCTCGTGCCGACTCTACATTTCTCCTCGAGTTGAGTTTACTTCTCGAGTCGAGTACCGAGTCCACGAGTCGACTAGCTACTTCTCGTGCCAACTCTACATTTCTCATCGGGTTAAGTTCACTCCTCGAGTAGAGTACCGAGTCCACGAGTCGACTAGCTACTCCTCGTGCCGACTCTACATTTCTCCTCGAGTTGAGTTTACTCCTCGAGTCGAGTACCGAGTCCAAGAGTCGACTAGCTACTCCTCGTGCCGACTCTACATTTCTCCTCGGGTTGAGTTCACTCCTCGAGTCGAGTACCGAGTCCACGAGTCGACTAGCTTCTCCTCGTGCCGACTCTAGATTTCTCCTCGAGTTGAGTTCACTCCTCGAGTCGAGTACCGAGTCCACGAGTCGACTAGCAACTCCTCGTGCCGACTCTACATTTCTCCTCGAGTTTAGTTTACTTCTCGAGTCGAGTACCGAGTCCACGAGTCGACTAGCTACTCCTCGTGCCGACTCTACATTTCTCCTCGGGTTGAGTTCACTCCTCGAGTCGAGTACCGAGTCCACGAGTCGACTAGCTACTCCTCGTGCCGACTCTAGATTTCTCCTCGGCTTGAGTTCACTCCTCGAGTCGAGTACCGAGTCCACGAGTCGACTAGCTACTCCTCGTGCCGACTCTATATTTCTCCTCGAGTTGAGTTCACTCCTCGAGTCGAGTACCGAGTCCACGATTCGACTAGCTACTTCTCGTGCCGACTCTACATTTCTCCTCGAGTTGAGTTTAATCCTCTAGTGGGGTACCGAGTCAACGAGTCGACTAGCTACTCCTCGTGCCGACTCTACAGTTCTCCTTGGGTTGAGTTCACTCCTCGAGTCGAGTACCGAGTCCACGAGCCGACTAGCTACTCCTCGTGCCGACTCTAGATTTCTCCTCGGGTTGAGTTCACTCCTCGAGTCGAGTACCGAGTCCACGAGTCGACTAGCTACTCCTCGTGCCCACTCTACATTTCTCCTCGAGTTTAGTTTACTTCTCGAGTCGAGTACCGAGTCCACGAGTCGACTAGCTACTCCTCGTGCCGACTCTACATTTCTCCTCGACTTGAGTTCACTCCTCGAGTCGAGTACCGAGTCCACGAGTCGACTAGCTACTCCTCGTGCCGACTCTACATTTCTCCTCGGGTTGAGTTCACTCCTCGAGTCGAGTACCGAGTCCTAGAGTCGACTCGCTACTCCTCGTGCCGACTCTACATTTCTCCTCGAGTTGAGTTCACTCCTCGAGTCGAGTACCGAGTCCACGAGTCGACTAGCTTCTCCTCGTGCCGACTCTAGATTTCTCCTCGAGTTGAGTTCACTCCTCGAGTCGAGTACCGAGTCCACGAGTCGACTAGCAACTCCTCGTGCCGACTCTACATTTCTCCTCGAGTTTAGTTTACTTCTCGAGTCGAGTACCGAGTCCACGAGTCGACTAGCTACTCCTCGTGCCGACTCTACATTTCTCCTCGGGTTGAGTTCACTCCTCGAGTCGAGTACCGAGTCCACGAGTCGACTAGCTACTCCTCGTGCCGACTCTAGATTTCTCCTCGGCTTGAGTTCACTCCTCGAGTCGAGTACCGAGTCCACGAGTCGACTAGCTACTCCTCGTGCCGACTCTATATTTCTCCTCGAGTTGAGTTCACTCCTCGAGTCGAGTACCGAGTCCACGATTCGACTAGCTACTTCTCGTGCCGACTCTACATTTCTCCTCGAGTTGAGTTTAATCCTCTAGTGGGGTACCGAGTCAACGAGTCGACTAGCTACTCCTCGTGCCGACTCTACAGTTCTCCTTGGGTTGAGTTCACTCCTCGAGTCGAGTACCGAGTCCACGAGCCGACTAGCTACTCCTCGTGCCGACTCTAGATTTCTCCTCGGGTTGAGTTCACTCCTCGAGTCGAGTACCGAGTCCACGAGTCGACTAGCTACTCCTCGTGCCGACTCTACATTTCTCCTCGAGTTTAGTTTACTTCTCGAGTCGAGTACCGAGTCCACGAGTCGACTAGCTACTCCTCGTGCCGACTCTACATTTCTCCTCGACTTGAGTTCACTCCTCGAGTCGAGTACCGAGTCCACGAGTCGACTAGCTACTCCTCGTGCCGACTCTACATTTCTCCTCGGGTTGAGTTCACTCCTCGAGTCGAGTACCGAGTCCTAGAGTCGACTCGCTACTCCTCGTGCCGACTCTACATTTCTCCTCGAGTTGAGTTCACTCCTCGAGTCGAGTACCGAGTCCACGAGCCGACTAGCTACTCCTCGTGCCGACTCTACATTACTCCTCGAGTCAAGTACCGAGTTCACGAGTCGACTAGCTACTCCTCGTTCCGACTCTACACTTCTCCTCGAGTTGAGTTCACTCCTCGAGTCGAGTACCGAGTCCACGAGTCGACTAGCTACTCCTCGTGCCGACTCTACATTTCTCCTCGAGTTGAGTTTACTTCTCGAGTCGAGTACCGAGTCCACGAGTCGACTAGCTACTTCTCGTGCCAACTCTACATTTCTCCTCGGGTTAAGTTCACTCCTCGAGTAGAGTACCGAGTCCACGAGTCGACTAGCTACTCCTCGTGCCGACTCTACATTTCTCCTCGAGTTGAGTTTACTCCTCGAGTCGAGTACCGAGTCCAAGAGTCGACTAGCTACTCCTCGTGCCGACTCTACATTTCTCCTCGGGTTGAGTTCACTCCTCGAGTCGAGTACCGAGTCCACGAGTCGACTAGCTTCTCCTCGTGCCGACTCTAGATTTCTCCTCGAGTTGAGTTCACTCCTCGAGTCGAGTACCGAGTCCACGAGTCGACTAGCAACTCCTCGTGCCGACTCTACATTTCTCCTCGAGTTTAGTTTACTTCTCGAGTCGAGTACCGAGTCCACGAGTCGACTAGCTACTCCTCGTGCCGACTCTACATTTCTCCTCGGGTTGAGTTCACTCCTCGAGTCGAGTACCGAGTCCACGAGTCGACTAGCTACTCCTCGTGCCGACTCTAGATTTCTCCTCGGCTTGAGTTCACTCCTCGAGTCGAGTACCGAGTCCACGAGTCGACTAGCTACTCCTCGTGCCGACTCTATATTTCTCCTCGAGTTGAGTTCACTCCTCGAGTCGAGTACCGAGTCCACGATTCGACTAGCTACTCCTCGTGCCGACTCTACATTTCTCCTCGAGTTGAGTTTAATCCTCTAGTGGGGTACCGAGTCAACGAGTCGACTAGCTACTCCTCGTGCCGACTCTACAGTTCTCCTTGGGTTGAGTTCACTCCTCGAGTCGAGTACCGAGTCCACGAGCCGACTAGCTACTCCTCGTGCCGACTCTAGATTTCTCCTCGGGTTGAGTTCACTCCTCGAGTCGAGTACCGAGTCCACGAGTCGACTAGCTACTCCTCGTGCCGACTCTACATTTCTCCTCGAGTTTAGTTTACTTCTCGAGTCGAGTACCGAGTCCACGAGTCGACTAGCTACTCCTCGTGCCGACTCTACATTTCTCCTCGGGTTGAGTTCACTCCTCGAGTCGAGTACCGAGTCCTAGAGTCGACTAGCTACTCCTCGTGCCGACTCTACATTTCTCCTCGAGTTGAGTTCACTCCTCGAGTCGAGTACCGAGTCCACGAGCCGACTAGCTACTCCTCCTGCCGACTCTACATTACTCCTCGAGTCAAGTACCGAGTTCACGAGTCGACTAGCTACTCCTCGTTCCGACTCTACACTTCTCCTCGAGTTGAGTTCACTCCTCGAGTCGAGTACCGAGTCCACGAGTCGACTAGCTACTCCTCGTGCCGACTCTAGATTTCTCCTCGGCTTGAGTTCACTCCTCGAGTCGAGTACCGAGTCCACGAGTCGACTAGCTACTCCTCGTGCCGACTCTACATTTCTCCTCGAGTTGAGTTCACTCCTCGAGTCGAGTACCGAGTCCACGAGCCGACTAGCTACTCCTCGTGCCGACTCTACATTACTCCTCGAGTCAAGTACCGAGTTCACGAGTCGACTAGCTACTCCTCGTGCCGACTCTAGATTTCTCCTCGGGTTGAGTTCACTCCTCGAGTCGAGTACCGAGTCCACGAGTCGACTAGCTACTCCTCGTGCCGACTCTACATTTCTCCTCGACTTGAGTTCACTCCTCGAGTCGAGTACCGAGTCCACGAGTCGACTAGCTACTCCTCGTGCCGACTCTACATTTCTCCTCGGGTTGAGTTCACTCCTCGAGTCGAGTACCGAGTCCTAGAGTCGACTAGCTACTCCTCGTGCCGACTCTAGATTTCTCCTCGGCTTGAGTTCACTCCTCGAGTCGAGTACCGAGTCCACGAGTCGACTAGCTACTCCTCGTGCCGACTCTACATTTCTCCTCGGGTTGAGTTCACTCCTCGAGTCAAGTACCGAGTCCTAGAGTCGACTCGCTACTCCTCGTGCCGACTCTACATTTCTCCTCGAGTTGAGTTCACTCCTCGAGTCGAGTACCGAGTCCACGAGCCGACTAGCTACTCCTCGTGCCGACTCTACATTACTCCTCGAGTCAAGTACCGAGTTCACGAGTCGACTAGCTACTCCTCGTTCCGACTCTACACTTCTCCTCGAGTTGAGTTCACTCCTCGAGTCGAGTACCGAGTCCACGAGTCGACTAGCTACTCCTCGTGCCGACTCTACATTTCTCCTCGAGTTGAGTTTACTTCTCGAGTCGAGTACCGAGTCCACGAGTCGACTAGCTACTTCTCGTGCCAACTCTACATTTCTCCTCGGGTTAAGTTCACTCCTCGAGTAGAGTACCGAGTCCACGAGTCGACTAGCTACTCCTCGTGCCGACTCTACATTTCTCCTCGAGTTGAGTTTACTCCTCGAGTCGAGTACCGAGTCCAAGAGTCGACTAGCTACTCCTCGTGCCGACTCTACATTTCTCCTCGGGTTGAGTTCACTCCTCGAGTCGAGTACCGAGTCCACGAGTCGACTAGCTTCTCCTCGTGCCGACTCTAGATTTCTCCTCGAGTTGAGTTCACTCCTCGAGTCGAGTACCGAGTCCACGAGTCGACTAGCAACTCCTCGTGCCGACTCTACATTTCTCCTCGAGTTTAGTTTACTTCTCGAGTCGAGTACCGAGTCCACGAGTCGACTAGCTACTCCTCGTGCCGACTCTACATTTCTCCTCGGGTTGAGTTCACTCCTCGAGTCGAGTACCGAGTCCACGAGTCGACTAGCTACTCCTCGTGCCGACTCTAGATTTCTCCTCGGCTTGAGTTCACTCCTCGAGTCGAGTACCGAGTCCACGAGTCGACTAGCTACTCCTCGTGCCGACTCTATATTTCTCCTCGAGTTGAGTTCACTCCTCGAGTCGAGTACCGAGTCCACGATTCGACTAGCTACTCCTCGTGCCGACTCTACATTTCTCCTCGAGTTGAGTTTAATCCTCTAGTGGGGTACCGAGTCAACGAGTCGACTAGCTACTCCTCGTGCCGACTCTACAGTTCTCCTTGGGTTGAGTTCACTCCTCGAGTCGAGTACCGAGTCCACGAGCCGACTAGCTACTCCTCGTGCCGACTCTAGATTTCTCCTCGGGTTGAGTTCACTCCTCGAGTCGAGTACCGAGTCCACGAGTCGACTAGCTACTCCTCGTGCCGACTCTACATTTCTCCTCGAGTTTAGTTTACTTCTCGAGTCGAGTACCGAGTCCACGAGTCGACTAGCTACTCCTCGTGCCGACTCTACATTTCTCCTCGGGTTGAGTTCACTCCTCGAGTCGAGTACCGAGTCCTAGAGTCGACTAGCTACTCCTCGTGCCGACTCTACATTTCTCCTCGAGTTGAGTTCACTCCTCGAGTCGAGTACCGAGTCCACGAGTCGACTAGCTACTCCTCGTGCCGACTCTACATTACTCCTCGAGTCAAGTACCGAGTTCACGAGTCGACTAGCTACTCCTCGTTCCGACTCTACACTTCTCCTCGAGTTGAGTTCACTCCTCGAGTCGAGTACCGAGTCCACGAGTCGACTAGCTACTCCTCGTGCCGACTCTAGATTTCTCCTCGGCTTGAGTTCACTCCTCGAGTCGAGTACCGAGTCCACGAGTCGACTAGCTACTCCTCGTGCCGACTCTACATTTCTCCTCGAGTTGAGTTCACTCCTCGAGTCGAGTACCGAGTCCACGAGCCGACTAGCTACTCCTCGTGCCGACTCTACATTACTCCTCGAGTCAAGTACCGAGTTCACGAGTCGACTAGCTACTCCTCGTGCCGACTCTAGATTTCTCCTCGGGTTGAGTTCACTCCTCGAGTCGAGTACCGAGTCCACGAGTCGACTAGCTACTCCTCGTGCCGACTCTACATTTCTCCTCGACTTGAGTTCACTCCTCGAGTCGAGTACCGAGTCCACGAGTCGACTAGCTACTCCTCGTGCCGACTCTACATTTCTCCTCGGGTTGAGTTCACTCCTCGAGTCGAGTACCGAGTCCTAGAGTCGACTAGCTACTCCTCGTGCCGACTCTAGATTTCTCCTCGGCTTGAGTTCACTCCTCGAGTCGAGTACCGAGTCCACGAGTCGACTAGCTACTCCTCGTGCCGACTCTATATTTCTCCTCGAGTTGAGTTCACTCCTCGAGTCGAGTACCGAGTCCACGATTCGACTAGCTACTCCTCGTGCCGACTCTACATTTCTCCTCGAGTTGAGTTTAATCCTCTAGTGGGGTACCGAGTCAACGAGTCGACTAGCTACTCCTCGTGCCGACTCTACAGTTCTCCTTGGGTTGAGTTCACTCCTCGAGTCGAGTACCGAGTCCACGAGCCGACTAGCTACTCCTCGTGCCGACTCTAGATTTCTCCTCGGGTTGAGTTCACTCCTCGAGTCGAGTACCGAGTCCACGAGTCGACTAGCTACTCCTCGTGCCGACTCTACATTTCTCCTCGAGTTTAGTTTACTTCTCGAGTCGAGTACCGAGTCCACGAGTCGACTAGCTACTCCTCGTGCCGACTCTACATTTCTCCTCGGGTTGAGTTCACTCCTCGAGTCGAGTACCGAGTCCTAGAGTCGACTAGCTACTCCTCGTGCCGACTCTACATTTCTCCTCGAGTTGAGTTCACTCCTCGAGTCGAGTACCGAGTCCACAAGCCGACTAGCTACTCCTCGTGCCGACTCTACATTACTCCTCGAGTCAAGTACCGAGTTCACGAGTCGACTAGCTACTCCTCATTCCGACTCTACATTTCTCCTCGAGTTTAGTTCACTCCTGGAGTCGAGTACCGAGTCCACGAGTCGACTAGCTACTCCTCGTGCCGACTCTACATTTCTCCTCGAGTTGAGTTTACTTCTCGAGTCGAGTACCGAGTCCACGAGTCGACTAGCTACTTCTCGTGCCAACTCTACATTTCTCCTCGGGTTAAGTTCACTCCTCGAGTAGAGTACCGAGTCCACGAGTCGACTAGCTACTCCTCGTGCCGACTCTACATTTCTCCTCGAGTTGAGTTTACTCGTCGAGTCGAGTACCGAGTCCAAGAGTCGACTAGCTACTCCTCATGCCGACTCTACATTTCTCCTCGGGTTGAGTTCACTCCTCGAGTCGAGTACCGAGTCCACGAGTCGACTAGGTACTCCTCGTGCCGACTCTACATTTCTCCTCGAGTTGAGTTTAATCCTCGAGTGGGGTACCGAGTCAACGAGTCGACTAGCTACTCCTCGTGCCGACTCTACAGTTCTCCTTGGGTTGAGTTCACTCCTCGAGTCGAGTACCGAGTCCACGAGCCGACTAGCTACTCCTCGTGCCGACTCTAGATTTCTCCTCGGGTTGAGTTCACTCCTCGAGTCGAGTGCCGAGTCCACGAGTCGACTAGCTACTCCTCGTGCCGACTCTACATTTCTCCTCGAGTTTAGTTTACTTCTCGAGTCGAGTACCGAGTCCACGAGTCGACTAGCTACTCCTCGTGCCGACTCTACATTTCTCCTCGGGTTGAGTTCACTCCTCGAGTCGAGTACCGAGTCCTAGAGTCGACTAGCTACTCCTCGTGCCGACTCTACATTTCTCCTCGAGTTGAGTTCACTCCTCGAGTCGAGTACCGAGTCCACGAGCCGACTAGCTACTCCTCATTCCGACTCTACATTTCTCCTCGAGTTGAGTTCACTCCTGGAGTCGAGTACCGAGTCCACGAGTCGACTAGCTACTCCTCGTGCCGACTCTACATTTCTCCTCGAGTTGAGTTTACTTCTCGAGTCGAGTACCGAGTCCACGAGTCGACTAGCTACTCCTCGTGCCAACTCTACATTTCTCCTCGGGTTAAGTTCACTCCTCGAGTAGAGTACCGAGTCCACGAGTCGACTAGCTACTCCTCGTGCCAACTCTACATTTCTCCTCGAGTTGAGTTTACTCCTCGAGTCGAGTACCGAGTCCAAGAGTCGACTAGCTACTCCTCGTGCCGACTCTACATTTCTCCTCGGGTTGAGTTCACTCCTCGAGTCGAGTACCGAGTCCACAAGCCGACTAGCTACTCCTCGTGCCGACTCTACATTACTCCTCGAGTCAAGTACCGAGTTCACGAGTCGACTAGCTACTCCTCATTCCGACTCTACATTTCTCCTCGAGTTTAGTTCACTCCTGGAGTCGAGTACCGAGTCCACGAGTCGACTAGCTACTCCTCGTGCCGACTCTACATTTCTCCTCGAGTTGAGTTTACTTCTCGAGTCGAGTACCGAGTCCACGAGTCGACTAGCTACTTCTCGTGCCAACTCTACATTTCTCCTCGGGTTAAGTTCACTCCTCGAGTAGAGTACCGAGTCCACGAGTCGACTAGCTACTCCTCGTGCCGACTCTACATTTCTCCTCGAGTTGAGTTTACTCGTCGAGTCGAGTACCGAGTCCAAGAGTCGACTAGCTACTCCTCATGCCGACTCTACATTTCTCCTCGGGTTGAGTTCACTCCTCGAGTCGAGTACCGAGTCCACGAGTCGACTAGCTACTCCTCGTGCCGACTCTACATTTCTCCTCGAGTTGAGTTTAATCCTCGAGTGGGGTACCGAGTCAACGAGTCGACTAGCTACTCCTCGTGCCGACTCTACAGTTCTCCTTGGGTTGAGTTCACTCCTCGAGTCGAGTACCGAGTCCACGAGCCGACTAGCTACTCCTCGTGCCGACTCTAGATTTCTCCTCGGGTTGAGTTCACTCCTCGAGTCGAGTGCCGAGTCCACGAGTCGACTAGCTACTCCTCGTGCCGACTCTACATTTCTCCTCGAGTTTAGTTTACTTCTCGAGTCGAGTACCGAGTCCACGAGTCGACTAGCTACTCCTCGTGCCGACTCTACATTTCTCCTCGGGTTGAGTTCACTCCTCGAGTCGAGTACCGAGTCCTAGAGTCGACTAGCTACTCCTCGTGCCGACTCTACATTTCTCCTCGAGTTGAGTTCACTCCTCGAGTCGAGTACCGAGTCCACGAGCCGACTAGCTACTCCTCATTCCGACTCTACATTTCTCCTCGAGTTGAGTTCACTCCTGGAGTCGAGTACCGAGTCCACGAGTCGACTAGCTACTCCTCGTGCCGACTCTACATTTCTCCTCGAGTTGAGTTTACTTCTCGAGTCGAGTACCGAGTCCACGAGTCGACTAGCTACTCCTCGTGCCAACTCTACATTTCTCCTCGGGTTAAGTTCACTCCTCGAGTAGAGTACCGAGTCCACGAGTCGACTAGCTACTCCTCGTGCCAACTCTACATTTCTCCTCGAGTTGAGTTTACTCCTCGAGTCGAGTACCGAGTCCAAGAGTCGACTAGCTACTCCTCGTGCCGACTCTACATTTCTCCTCGGGTTGAGTTCACTCCTCGAGTCGAGTACCGAGTCCACGAGTCGACTAGCTACTCCTCGTGCCGACTCTACATTTCTCCTCGAGTTGAGTTCACTCCTCGAGTCGAGTACCGAGTCCACGAGTCAACTAGCTACTCCTCGTGCCGACTCTACATTTCTCCTTGGGTTGAGTTCACTCCTCGAGTCGAGTACCGAGTCCTAGAGTCGACTAGCTACTCCTCGTGCCGACTCTACATTTCTCCTCGAGTTGGGTTCACTCCTCGAGTCGAGTACCGAGTCCACGAGCCGACTAGCTACTCCTCGTGCCGACTCTAGATTTCTCCTCGGGTTGAGTTCACTCCTCGAGTCGAGTACCGAGTCCACGAGTCGACTAGCAACTCCTCGTGCCGACTCTACATTTCTCCTCGAGTTTAGTTTACTTCTCGAGTCGAGTACCGAGTCCACGAGTCGACTAGCAACTCCTCGTGCCGACTCTACATTTCTCCTCGAGTTTAGTTTACTTCTCGAGTCGAGTACCGAGTCCACGAGTCGACTAGCTACTCCTCGTGCCGACTCTACATTTCTCCTCGGGTTGAGTTCACTCCTCGAGTCGAGTACCGAGTCCACGAGTCGACTAGCTACTCCTCGTGCCGACTCTAGATTTCTCCTCGGGTTGAGTTCACTCCTCGAGTCGAGTACCGAGTCCACGAGTCGACTAGCTACTCCTCGTGCCGACTCTATATTTCTCCTCGAGTTGAGTTCACTCCTCGAGTCGAGTACCGACTCCACGAGTCGACTAGCTACTCCTCGTGCCGACTCTACATTTCTCCTCGGGTTGAGTTCACTCCTCGAGTCGAGTACCGAGTCCTAGAGTCGACTAGCTACTCCTCGTGCCGACTCTACATTTCTCCTCGAGTTGAGTTCACTCCTCGAGTCGAGTACCGAGTCCACGAGCCGACTAGCTACTCCTCGTGCCGATTCTACATTACTCCTCGAGTCAAGTACCGAGTTCACGAGTCGACTAGCTACTCCTCATTCCGACTCTACATTTCTCCTCGAGTTGAGTTCACTCCTGGAGTCGAGTACCGAGTCCACGAGTCGACTAGCTACTCCTCGTGCCGACTCTACATTTCTCCTCGGGTTAAGTTCACTCCTCGAGTAGAGTACCGAGTCCACGAGTCGACTAGCTACTCCTCGTGCCAACTCTACATTTCTCCTCGAGTTGAGTTTACTCCTCGAGTCGAGTACCGAGTCCAAGAGTCGACTAGCTACTCCTCGTGCCGACTCTACATTTCTCCTCGGGTTGAGTTCACTCCTCGAGTCGAGTACCGAGTCCACGAGTCGACTAGCTACTCCTCGTGCCGACTCTACATTTCTCCTCGAGTTGAGTTCACTCCTCGAGTCGAGTACCGAGTCCACGATTCGACTAGCTACTCCTCGTGCCGACTCTACATTTCTCCTTGAGTTGAGTTCACTCCTCGAGTCGAGTACCGAGTCCTAGAGTCAACTAGCTACTCCTCGTGCCGACTCTACATTTCTCCTCGAGTTGGGTTCACTCCTCGAGTCGAGTACCGAGTCCACGAGCCGACTAGCTACTCCTCGTGCCGACTCTAGATTTCTCCTCGGTTTGAGTTCACTCCTCGAGTCGAGTACCGAGTCCACGAGTCGACTAGCTACTCCTCGTGCCGACTCTACATTTCTCCTCGAGTTTAGTTTACTTCTCGAGACGAGTACCGAGTCCACGAGTCGACTAGCTACTCCTCGTGCCGACTCTACATTTCTCCTCGACTTGAGTTCACTCCTCGAGTCGAGTACCGAGTCCACGAGTCGACTAGCTACTCCTCGTGCCGACTCTACATTTCTCCTTGGGTTGAGTTCACTCCTCGAGTCGAGTACCGAGTCCACGAGTCGACTCGCTACTCCTCGTGCCGACTCTACATTTCTCCTCGGGTTGAGTTCACTCCTCGAGTCGAGTACCAAGTCCACGAGTCGACCAGCTACTCCTCGTGCCGACTCTACATTTCTCCTCGAGTTGAGTTCACTCCTCGAGTCGAGTACCGAGTCCACGAGTCGACTAGCTACTCCTCGTGCCGACTCTAGATTTCTCCTCGAGTTGAGTTTAATCCTCGAGTCGAGTACCGAGTCAACGAGTCGACTAGCTACTCCTCGTGCCGACTCTACATTTCTCCTTGGGTTGAGTTCACTCCTCGAGTCGAGTACCGAGTCCACGAGTCGACTAGCAACTCCTCGTGCCGACTCTACATTTCTCCTCGAGTTTAGTTTACTTCTCGAGTCGAGTACCGAGTCCACGAGTCAACTAGCAACTCCTCGTGCCGACTCTACATTTCTCCTCGAGTTTAGTTTACTTCTCGAGTCGAGTACCGAGTCCACGAGTCGACTAGCTACTCCTCGTGCCGACTCTACATTTC
This sequence comes from Urtica dioica subsp. dioica, assembly GCF_054948205.1. Lineage (NCBI taxonomy): Eukaryota > Viridiplantae > Streptophyta > Magnoliopsida > Rosales > Urticaceae > Urtica > Urtica dioica. Next base: position 11,020,978 of record NC_142757.1, on the reverse strand, counting down.
TCCTCGGGTTGAGTTCACTCCTCGAGTCGAGTACCGAGTCCACGAGTCGACTAGCTACTCCTCGTGCCGACTCTAGATTTCTCCTCGGGTTGAGTTCACTCCTCGAGTCGAGTACCGAGTCCACGAGTCGACTAGCTACTCCTCGTGCCGACTCTATATTTCTCCTCGAGTTGAGTTCACTCCTCGAGTCGAGTACCGACTCCACGAGTCGACTGGCTACTCCTCGTGCCGACTCTACATTTCTCCTCGGGTTGAGTTCACTCCTCGAGTCGAGTACATTTCTCCTCGAGTTGAGTTCACTCCTCGAGTCGAGTACCGACTCCACGAGTCGACTAGCTACTCCTCGTGCCGACTCTACATTTCTCCTCGAGTTGAGTTTAATCCTCGAGTGGGGTACCGAGTCAACGAGTCGACTAGCTACTCCTCGTGCCGACTCTACAGTTCTCCTTGGGTTGAGTTCACTCCTCGAGTCGAGTACCGAGTCCACGAGCCGACTAGCTACTCCTCGTGCCGACTCTAGATTTCTCCTCGGGTTGAGTTCACTCCTCGAGTCGAGTACCGAGTCCACGAGTCGACTAGCTACTCCTCGTGCCGACTCTACATTTCTCCTCGAGTTTAGTTTACTTCTCGAGTCGAGTACCGAGTCCACGAGTCGACTAGCTACTCCTCGTGCCGACTCTACATTTCTCCTCGGGTTGAGTTCACTCCTCGAGTCGAGTACCGAGTCCACGAGTCGACTAGCTACTCCTCGTGCCGACTCTAGATTTCTCCTCGGTTTGAGTTCACTCCTCGAGTCGAGTACCGAGTCCACGAGTCGACTAGCTACTCCTCGTGCCGACTCTACATTTCTCCTCGAGTTGAGTTCACTCCTCGAGTCGAGTACCGAGTCCACGAGCCGACTAGCTACTCCTCATTCCGACTCTACATTTCTCCTCGAGTTGAGTTCACTCCTGGAGTCGAGTACCGAGTCCACGAGTCGACTAGCTACTCCTCGTGCCGACTCTACATTTCTCCTCGAGTTGAGTTTACTTCTCGAGTCGAGTACCGAGTCCACGAGTCGACTAGCTACTCCTCGTGCCAACTCTACATTTCTCCTCGGGTTAAGTTCACTCCTCGAGTAGAGTACCGAGTCCACGAGTCGACTAGCTACTCCTCGTGCCAACTCTACATTTCTCCTCGAGTTGAGTTTACTCCTCGAGTCGAGTACCGAGTCCAAGAGTCGACTAGCTACTCCTCGTGCCGACTCTACATTTCTCCTCGGGTTGAGTTCACTCCTCGAGTCGAGTACCGAGTCCACGAGTCGACTAGCTACTCCTCGTGCCGACTCTACATTTCTCCTCGAGTTGAGTTCACTCCTCGAGTCGAGTACCGAGTCCACGAGTCAACTAGCTACTCCTCGTGCCGACTCTACATTTCTCCTTGGGTTGAGTTCACTCCTCGAGTCGAGTACCGAGTCCTAGAGTCGACTAGCTACTCCTCGTGCCGACTCTACATTTCTCCTCGAGTTGGGTTCACTCCTCGAGTCGAGTACCGAGTCCACGAGCCGACTAGCTACTCCTCGTGCCGACTCTAGATTTCTCCTCGGGTTGAGTTCACTCCTCGAGTCGAGTACCGAGTCCACGAGTCGACTAGCAACTCCTCGTGCCGACTCTACATTTCTCCTCGAGTTTAGTTTACTTCTCGAGTCGAGTACCGAGTCCACGAGTCGACTAGCAACTCCTCGTGCCGACTCTACATTTCTCCTCGAGTTTAGTTTACTTCTCGAGTCGAGTACCGAGTCCACGAGTCGACTAGCTACTCCTCGTGCCGACTCTACATTTCTCCTCGGGTTGAGTTCACTCCTCGAGTCGAGTACCGAGTCCACGAGTCGACTAGCTACTCCTCGTGCCGACTCTAGATTTCTCCTCGGGTTGAGTTCACTCCTCGAGTCGAGTACCGAGTCCACGAGTCGACTAGCTACTCCTCGTGCCGACTCTATATTTCTCCTCGAGTTGAGTTCACTCCTCGAGTCGAGTACCGACTCCACGAGTCGACTAGCTACTCCTCGTGCCGACTCTACATTTCTCCTCGGGTTGAGTTCACTCCTCGAGTCGAGTACCGAGTCCTAGAGTCGACTAGCTACTCCTCGTGCCGACTCTACATTTCTCCTCGAGTTGAGTTCACTCCTCGAGTCGAGTACCGAGTCCACGAGCCGACTAGCTACTCCTCGTGCCGATTCTACATTACTCCTCGAGTCAAGTACCGAGTTCACGAGTCGACTAGCTACTCCTCATTCCGACTCTACATTTCTCCTCGAGTTGAGTTCACTCCTGGAGTCGAGTACCGAGTCCACGAGTCGACTAGCTACTCCTCGTGCCGACTCTACATTTCTCCTCGGGTTAAGTTCACTCCTCGAGTAGAGTACCGAGTCCACGAGTCGACTAGCTACTCCTCGTGCCAACTCTACATTTCTCCTCGAGTTGAGTTTACTCCTCGAGTCGAGTACCGAGTCCAAGAGTCGACTAGCTACTCCTCGTGCCGACTCTACATTTCTCCTCGGGTTGAGTTCACTCCTCGAGTCGAGTACCGAGTCCACGAGTCGACTAGCTACTCCTCGTGCCGACTCTACATTTCTCCTCGAGTTGAGTTCACTCCTCGAGTCGAGTACCGAGTCCACGATTCGACTAGCTACTCCTCGTGCCGACTCTACATTTCTCCTTGAGTTGAGTTCACTCCTCGAGTCGAGTACCGAGTCCTAGAGTCAACTAGCTACTCCTCGTGCCGACTCTACATTTCTCCTCGAGTTGGGTTCACTCCTCGAGTCGAGTACCGAGTCCACGAGCCGACTAGCTACTCCTCGTGCCGACTCTAGATTTCTCCTCGGTTTGAGTTCACTCCTCGAGTCGAGTACCGAGTCCACGAGTCGACTAGCTACTCCTCGTGCCGACTCTACATTTCTCCTCGAGTTTAGTTTACTTCTCGAGACGAGTACCGAGTCCACGAGTCGACTAGCTACTCCTCGTGCCGACTCTACATTTCTCCTCGACTTGAGTTCACTCCTCGAGTCGAGTACCGAGTCCACGAGTCGACTAGCTACTCCTCGTGCCGACTCTACATTTCTCCTTGGGTTGAGTTCACTCCTCGAGTCGAGTACCGAGTCCACGAGTCGACTCGCTACTCCTCGTGCCGACTCTACATTTCTCCTCGGGTTGAGTTCACTCCTCGAGTCGAGTACCAAGTCCACGAGTCGACCAGCTACTCCTCGTGCCGACTCTACATTTCTCCTCGAGTTGAGTTCACTCCTCGAGTCGAGTACCGAGTCCACGAGTCGACTAGCTACTCCTCGTGCCGACTCTAGATTTCTCCTCGAGTCGAGTACCGAGTCAACGAGTCGACTAGCTACTCCTCGTGCCGACTCTACATTTCTCCTTGGGTTGAGTTCACTCCTCGAGTCGAGTACCGAGTCCACGAGTCGACTAGCAACTCCTCGTGCCGACTCTACATTTCTCCTCGAGTTTAGTTTACTTCTCGAGTCGAGTACCGAGTCCACGAGTCAACTAGCAACTCCTCGTGCCGACTCTACATTTCTCCTCGAGTTTAGTTTACTTCTCGAGTCGAGTACCGAGTCCACGAGTCGACTAGCTACTCCTCGTGCCGACTCTACATTTCTCCTCGGGTTGAGTTCACTCCTCGAGTCGAGTACCGAGTCCACGAGTCGACTAGCTACTCCTCGTGCCGACTCTAGATTTCTCCTCGGGTTGAGTTCACTCCTCGAGTCGAGTACCGAGTCCACGAGTCGACTAGCTACTCCTCGTGCCGACTCTATATTTCTCCTCGAGTTGAGTTCACTCCTCGAGTCGAGTACCGACTCCACGAGTCGACTGGCTACTCCTCGTGCCGACTCTACATTTCTCCTCGGGTTGAGTTCACTCCTCGAGTCGAGTACATTTCTCCTCGAGTTGAGTTCACTCCTCGAGTCGAGTACCGACTCCACGAGTCGACTAGCTACTCCTCGTGCCGACTCTACATTTCTCCTCGAGTTGAGTTTAATCCTCGAGTGGGGTACCGAGTCAACGAGTCGACTAGCTACTCCTCGTGCCGACTCTACAGTTCTCCTTGGGTTGAGTTCACTCCTCGAGTCGAGTACCGAGTCCACGAGCCGACTAGCTACTCCTCGTGCCGACTCTAGATTTCTCCTCGGGTTGAGTTCACTCCTCGAGTCGAGTACCGAGTCCACGAGTCGACTAGCTACTCCTCGTGCCGACTCTACATTTCTCCTCGAGTTTAGTTTACTTCTCGAGTCGAGTACCGAGTCCACGAGTCGACTAGCTACTCCTCGTGCCGACTCTACATTTCTCCTCGGGTTGAGTTCACTCCTCGAGTCGAGTACCGAGTCCACGAGTCGACTAGCTACTCCTCGTGCCGACTCTAGATTTCTCCTCGGTTTGAGTTCACTCCTCGAGTCGAGTACCGAGTCCACGAGTCGACTAGCTACTCCTCGTGCCGACTCTACATTTCTCCTCGAGTTTAGTTTACTTCTCGAGTCGAGTACCGAGTCCACGAGTCGACTAGCTACTCCTCGTGCCGACTCTACATTTCTCCTCGGGTTGAGTTCACTCCTCGAGTCGAGTACCGAGTCCACGAGTCGACTAGCTACTCCTCGTGCCGACTCTACATTTCTCCTTGGGTTGAGTTCACTCCTCGAGTCGAGTACCGAGTCCACGAGTCGACTAGCTACTCCTCGTGCCAACTCTACATTTCTCCTTGGGTTGAGTTCACTCCTCGAGTCGAGTACCGAGTCCACGAGTCGACTAGCTACACCTCGTGCCGACTCTACATTTCTACTCGGGTTGAGTTCACTCCTCGAGTCGAGTACCAAGTCCACGAGTCGACCAGCTACTCCTCGTGCCGACTCTACATTTCTCCTCAAGTTGAGTTCACTCCTCGAGTCGAGTACCGAGTCCACGAGTCGACTAGCTACTCCTCGTGTCGACTCTAGATTTCTCCTCGGTTTGAATTCACTCCTCGAGTCGAGTACCGAGTCCACGAGTCGACTAGCTACTCCTCGTGCCGACTCTACATTTCTCCTCGAGTTGAGTTCACTCCTCGAGTCGAGTACCGAGTCCACGAGTCAACTAGCTACTCCTCGTGCCGACTCTACATTTCTCCTTGGGTTGAGTTCACTCCTCGAGTCGAGTACCGAGTCCTAGAGTCGACTAGCTACTCCTCGTGCTGACTCTACATTTCTCCTCGAGTTGGGTTCACTCCTCAAGTCGAGTACCGAGTCCACGACCCGACTAGCTACTCCTCGTGCCGACTCTAGATTTCTCCTCGGGTTGAGTTCACTCCTCGAGTCGAGTACCGAGTCCACGAGTCGACTAGCAACTCCTCGTGCCGACTCTACATTTCTCCTCGAGTTTAGTTTACTTCTCGAGTCGAGTACCGAGTCCACGAGTCGACTAGCTACTCCTCGTGCCGACTCTACATTTCTCCTCGGGTTGAGTTCACTCCTCGAGTCGAGTACCGAGTCCTAGAGTCGACTAGCTACTCCTCGTGCCGACTCTACATTTCTCCTCGAGTTGAGTTCACTCCTCGAGTCGAGTACCGAGTCCACGAGTCGACTAGCTACTCCTCGTGCCGACTCTACATTTCTCCTCGAGTTGAGTTTAATCCTCGAGTGGGGTACCGAGTCAACGAGTCGACTAGCTACTCCTCGTGCCGACTCTACAGTTCTCCTTGGGTTGAGTCCACTCCTCGAGTCGAGTACCGAGTCCACGAGCCGACTAGCTACTCCTCGTGCCGACTCTAGATTTCTCCTCGGGTTGAGTTCACTCCTCGAGTCGAGTACCGAGTCCACGAGTCGACTAGCTACTCCTCGTGCCGACTCTACATTTCTCCTCGAGTTTAGTTTACTTCTCGACTCGAGTACCGAGTCCACGAGTCGACTAGCTACTCCTCGTGCCGACTCTACATTTCTCCTCGGGTTGAGTTCACTCCTCGAGTCGAGTCCTAGAGTCGACTAGCTACTCCTCGTGCCGACTCTACATTTCTCCTCGAGTTGAGTTCACTCCTCGAGTCGAGTACCGAGTCCACGAGCCGACTAGCTACTCCTCGTGCCGACTCTACATTACTCCTCGAGTCAAGTACCGAGTTCACGAGTCGACTAGCTACTCCTCATTCCGACTCTACATTTCTCCTCGAGTTGAGTTCACTCCTGGAGTCGAGTACCGAGTCCACGAGTCGACTAGCTACTCCTCGTGCCGACTCTACATTTCTCCTCGAGTTGAGTTTACTTCTCGAGTCGAGTACCGAGTCCACGAGTCGACTAGCTACTTCTCGTGCCAACTCTACATTTCTCCTCGGGTTAAGTTCACTCCTTGAGTAGAGTACCGAGTCCACGAGTCGACTAGCTACTCCTCGTGCCGACTCTACATTTCTCCTCGAGTTGAGTTTACTCCTCGAGTCGAGTACCGAGTCCAAAAGTCGACTAGCTACTCCTCGTGCAGACTCTACATTTCTCCTCGGGTTGAGTTCACTCCTCGAGTCGAGTACCGAGTCCACGAGTCGACTAGCTACTCCTCGTGCCGACTCTACATTTCTCCTCGAGTTGAGTTCACTCCTCGAGTCGAGTACCGAGTCCACGAGTCAACTAGCTACTCCTCGTGCCGACTCTACATTTCTCCTTGGGTTGAGTTCACTCCTCGAGTCGAGTACCGAGTCCTAGAGTCGACTAGCTACTCCTCGTGCCGACTCTACATTTCTCCTCGAGTTGGGTTCACTCCTCGAGTCGAGTACCGAGTCCACGAGCCGACTAGCTACTCCTCGTGCCGACTCTAGATTTCTCCTCGGGTTGAGTTCACTCCTCGAGTCGAGTACCGAGTCCACGAGTCGACTAGCAACTCCCCGTGCCGACTCTACATTTCTCCTCGAGTTTAGTTTACTTCTCGAGTCGAGTACCGAGTCCACGAGTCGACTAGCTACTCCTCGTGCCGACTCTACATTTCTCCTCGGGTTGAGTTCACTCCTCGAGTCGAGTACCGAGTCCACGAGTCGACTAGCTACTCCTCGTGCCGACTCTAGATTTCTCCTCGGGTTGAGTTCACTCCTCGAGTCGAGTACCGAGTCCACGAGTCGACTAGCTACTCCTCGTGCCGACTCTACATTTCTCCTCGAGTTGAGTTCACTCCTCGAGTCGAGTACCGAGTCCACGAGTCGACTAGCTACTCCTCGTGCCGACTCTACATTTCTCCTCGAGTTGAGTTTAATCCTCGAGTGGGGTACCGAGTCAACGAGTCGACTAGCTACTCCTCGTGCCGACTCTACAGTTCTCCTTGGGTTGAGTTCACTCCTCGAGTCGAGTACCGAGTCCACGAGCCGACTAGCTACTCCTCGTGCCGACTCTAGATTTCTCCTCGTGTTGAGTTCACTCCTCGAGTCGAGTACCGAGTCCACGAGTCGACTAGCTACTCCTCGTGCCGACTCTACATTTCTCCTCGAGTTTAGTTTACTTCTCGAGTCGAGTACCGAGTCCACGAGTCGACTAGCTACTCCTCGTGCCGACTCTACATTTCTCCTCGGGTTGAGTTCACTCCTCGAGTCGAGTACCGAGTCCACGAGTCGACTAGCTACTCCTCGTGCCGACTCTAGATTTCTCCTCGGTTTGAGTTCACTCCTCGAGTCGAGTACCGAGTCCACGAGTCGACTAGCTACTCCTCGTGCCGACTCTACATTTCTCCTCGAGTTTAGTTTACTTCTCGAGTCGAGTACCGAGTCCACGAGTCGACTAGCTACTCCTCGTGCCGACTCTACATTTCTCCTCGGGTTGAGTTCACTCCTCGAGTCGAGTACCGAGTCCACGAGTCGACTAGCTACTCCTCGTGCCGACTCTACATTTCTCCTTGGGTTGAGTTCACTCCTCGAGTCGAGTACCGAGTCCACGAGTCGACTAGCTACACCTCGTGCCGACTCTACATTTCTCCTCGGGTTGAGTTCACTCCTCGAGTCGAGTACCAAGTCCACGAGTCGACCAGCTACTCCTCGTGCCGACTCTACATTTCTCCTCAAGTTGAGTTCACTCCTCGAGTCGAGTACCGAGTCCACGAGTCGACTAGCTACTCCTCGTGCCGACTCTAGATTTCTCCTCGGTTTGAGTTCACTCCTCGAGTCGAGTACCGAGTCCACGAGTCGACTAGCTACTCCTCGTGCCGACTCTACATTTCTCCTCGAGTTGAGTTCACTCCTCGAGTCGAGTACTGAGTCCACGAGTCAACTAGCTACTCCTCGTGCCGACTCTACATTTCTCCTTGGGTTGAGTTCACTCCTCGAGTCGAGTACCGAGTCCTAGAGTCGACTAGCTACTCCTCGTGCCGACTCTACATTTCTCCTGGAGTTGGGTTCACTCCTCGAGTCGAGTACCGAGTCCACGAGCCGACTAGCTACTCCTCGTGCCGACTCTAGATTTCTCCTCGGGTTGAGTTCACTCCTCGAGTCGAGTACCGAGTCCACGAGTCGACTAGCAACTCCTCGTGCCGACTCTACATTTCTCCTCGAGTTTAGTTTACTTCTCGAGTCGAGTACCGAGTCCACGAGTCGAATAGCTACTCCTCGTGCCGACTCTACATTTCTCCTCGGGTTGAGTTCACTCCTCGAGTCGAGTACCGAGTCCACGAGTCGACTAGCTACTCCTCGTGCCGACTCTAGATTTCTCCTCGGGTTGAGTTCACTCCTCGAGTCGAGTACCGAGTCCACGAGTCGACTAGCTACTCCTCGTGCCGACTCTACATTTCTCCTCGAGTTGAGTTCACTCCTCGAGTCGAGTACCGAGTCCACGAGTCGACTAGCTACTCCTCGTGCCGACTCTACATTTCTCCTCGAGTTGAGTTTAATCCTCGAGTGGGGTACCGAGTCAACGAGTCGACTAGCTACTCCTCGTGCCGACTCTACAGTTCTCCTTGGGTTGAGTTCACTCCTCGAGTCGAGTACCGAGTCCACGAGCCGACTAGCTACTCCTCGTGCCGACTCTACATTTCTCCTCGGGTTGAGTTCACTCCTCGAGTCGAGTACCGAGTCCACGAGTCGACTAGCTACTCCTCGTGCCGACTCTACATTTCTCCTCGAGTTTAGTTTACTTCTCGAGTCGAGTACCGAGTCCACGAGTCGACTAGCTACTCCTCGTGTCGACTCTACATTTCTCCTCGGGTTGAGTTCACTCCTCGAGTCGAGTACCGAGTCCACGAGTCGACTAGCTACTCCTCGTGCCGACTCTAGATTTCTCCTCGGTTTGAGTTCACTCCTCGAGTCGAGTACCGAGTCCACGAGTCGACTAGCTACTCCTCGTGCCGACTCTACATTTCTCCTTGGGTTGAGTTCACTCCTCGAGTCGAGTACCGAGTCCACGAGCCGACTAGCTACTCCTCGTGCCGACTCTACATTTCTCCTCGGGTTGAGTTCACTCCTCGAGTCGAGTACCGAGTCAACGAGTCGACTAGCTACTCCTCGTGCCGACTCTACAGTTCTCCTTGGGTTGAGTTCACTCCTCGAGTCGAGTACCGAGTCCACGAGTCGACTAGCTACTCCTCGTGCCGACTCTACATTTCTCCTCGGGTTGAGTTCACTCCTCGAGTCGAGTACCGAGTCCACGAGTCGACTAGCTACTCCTCGTGCCGACTCTACATTTCTCCTTGGGTTGAGTTCACTCCTCGAGTCGAGTACCGAGTCCACGAAACGACTAGCTACACCTCGTGCCGACTCTACATTTCTCCTCGGGTTGAGTTCACTCCTCGAGTCGAGTACCAAGTCCACGAGTCGACCAGCTACTCCTCGTGCCGACTCTACATTTCTCCTCGAGTTGAGTTTAATCCTCGAGTGGGGTACCGAGTCAACGAGTCGACTAGCTACTCCTCGTGCCGACTCTACAGTTCTCCTTGGGTTGAGTTCACTCCTCGAGTCGAGTACCGAGTCCACGAGCCGACTAGCTACTCCTCGTGCCGACTCTACATTTCTCCTCGGGTTGAGTTCACTCCTCGAGTCGAGTACCGAGTCAACGAGTCGACTAGCTACTCCTCGTGCCGACTCTACAGTTCTCCTTGGGTTGAGTTCACTCCTCGAGTCGAGTACCGAGTCCACGAGTCGACTAGCTACTCCTCGTGCCGACTCTACATTTCTCCTCGGGTTGAGTTCACTCCTCGAGTCGAGTACCGAGTCCACGAGTCGACTAGCTACTCCTCGTGCCGACTCTACATTTCTCCTTGGGTTGAGTTCACTCCTCGAGTCGAGTACCGAGTCCACGAAATGACTAGCTACACCTCGTGCCGACTCTACATTTCTCCTCGGGTTGAGTTCACTCCTCGAGTCGAGTACCAAGTCCACGAGTCGACCAGCTACTCCTCGTGCCGACTCTACATTTCTCCTCGAGTTGAGTTTAATCCTCGAGTGGGGTACCGAGTCAACGAGTCGACTAGCTACTCCTCGTGCCGACTCTACAGTTCTCCTTGGGTTGGGTTCACTCCTCGAGTCGAGTACCGAGTCCACGAGCCGACTAGCTACTCCTCGTGCCGACTCTACATTTCTCCTCGGGTTGAGTTCACTCCTCGAGTCGAGTACCGAGTCAACGAGTCGACTAGCTACTCCACGTGCCGACTCTACAGTTCTCCTTGGGTTGAGTTCACTCCTCGAGTCGAGTACCGAGTCCACGAGTCGACTAGCTACTCCTCGTGCCGACTCTACATTTCTCCTCGGGTTGAGTTCACTCCTCGAGTCGAGTACCGAGTCCACGAGTCGACTAGCTACTCCTCGTGCCGACTCTACATTTCTCCTTGGGTTGAGTTCACTCCTCGAGTCGAGTACCGAGTCCACGAAACGACTAGCTACACCTCGTGCCGACTCTACATTTCTCCTCGGGTTGAGTTCACTCCTCGAGTCGAGTACCAAGTCCACGAGTCGACCAGCTACTCCTCGTGCCGACTCTACATTTCTCCTCAAGTTGAGTTCACTCCTCGAGTCGAGTACTGAGTCCACGAGTCGACTAGCTACTCCTCATGCCGACTCTACATTTCTCCTCGAGTTGAGTTCACTCCTCGAGTCGAGTACCAAGTCCACGAGCCGACTAGCTACTCCTCGTGCCGACTCTACATTTCTCCTCGGGTTGAGTTCACTCCTCGAGTCGAGTACCGAGTCAACGAGTCGACTAGCTACTCCACGTGCCGACTCTACAGTTCTCCTTGGGTTGAGTTCACTCCTCGAGTCGAGTACCGAGTCCACGAGTCGACTAGCTACTCCTCGTGCCGACTCTACATTTCTCCTCGGGTTGAGTTCACTCCTCGAGTCGAGTACCGAGTCCACGAGTCGACTAGCTACTCCTCGTGCCGACTCTACATTTCTCCTTGGGTTGAGTTCACTCCTCGAGTCGAGTACCGAGTCCACGAAACGACTAGCTACACCTCGTGCCGACTCTACATTTCTCCTTGGGTTGAGTTCACTCCTCGAGTCGAGTACCAAGTCCACGAGTCGACCAGCTACTCCTCGTGCCGACTCTACATTTCTCCTCAAGTTGAGTTCACTCCTCGAGTCGAGTACTGAGTCCACGAGTCGACTAGCTACTCCTCATGCCGACTCTACATTTCTCCTCGAGTTGAGTTCACTCCTCGAGTCGAGTACCGAGTCCACGAGTCGACTAGCTACTCCTCGTGCCGACTCTACATTTCTCCTCGAGTTGAGTTTAATCCTCGAGTGGGGTACCGAGTCAACGAGTCGACTAGCTACTCCTCGTGCCGACTCTACAGTTCTCCTTGGGTTGAGTTCACTCCTCGAGTCGAGTACCGAGTCCACGAGCCGACTAGCTACTCCTCGTGCCGACTCTACATTTCTCCTCGGGTTGAGTTCACTCCTCGAGTCGAGTACCGAGTCCACGAGTCGACTAGCTACTCCTCGTGCCGACTCTAGATTTCTCCTCGGGTTGAGTTCACTCCTCGAGTCGAGTACCGAGTCCACGAGTCGACTAGCTACTCCTCGTGCCGACTCTACATTTCTCCTCGAGTTGAGTTCACTCCTCGAGTCGAGTACCGAGTCCACGAGTCGACTAGCTACTCCTCGTGCCGACTCTACATTTCTCCTCGAGTTGAGTTTAATCCTCGAGTGGGGTACCGAGTCAACGAGTCGACTAGCTACTCCTCGTGCCGACTCTACAGTTCTCCTTGGGTTGAGTTCACTCCTCGAGTCGAGTACCGAGTCCACGAGCCGACTAGCTACTCCTCGTGCCGACTCTACATTTCTCCTCGGGTTGAGTTCACTCCTCGAGTCGAGTACCGAGTCCACGAGTCGACTAGCTACTCCTCGTGCCGACTCTACATTTCTCCTCGAGTTTAGTTTACTTCTCGAGTCGAGTACCGAGTCCACGAGTCGACTAGCTACTCCTCGTGTCGACTCTACATTTCTCCTCGGGTTGAGTTCACTCCTCGAGTCGAGTACCGAGTCCACGAGTCGACTAGCTACTCCTCGTGCCGACTCTAGATTTCTCCTCGGTTTGAGTTCACTCCTCGAGTCGAGTACCGAGTCCACGAGTCGACTAGCTACTCCTCGTGCCGACTCTACATTTCTCCTTGGGTTGAGTTCACTCCTCGAGTCGAGTACCGAGTCCACGAGCCGACTAGCTACTCCTCGTGCCGACTCTACATTTCTCCTCGGGTTGAGTTCACTCCTCGAGTCGAGTACCGAGTCAACGAGTCGACTAGCTACTCCTCGTGCCGACTCTACAGTTCTCCTTGGGTTGAGTTCACTCCTCGAGTCGAGTACCGAGTCCACGAGTCGACTAGCTACTCCTCGTGCCGACTCTACATTTCTCCTCGGGTTGAGTTCACTCCTCGAGTCGAGTACCGAGTCCACGAGTCGACTAGCTACTCCTCGTGCCGACTCTACATTTCTCCTTGGGTTGAGTTCACTCCTCGAGTCGAGTACCGAGTCCACGAAACGACTAGCTACACCTCGTGCCGACTCTACATTTCTCCTCGGGTTGAGTTCACTCCTCGAGTCGAGTACCAAGTCCACGAGTCGACCAGCTACTCCTCGTGCCGACTCTACATTTCTCCTCGAGTTGAGTTTAATCCTCGAGTGGGGTACCGAGTCAACGAGTCGACTAGCTACTCCTCGTGCCGACTCTACAGTTCTCCTTGGGTTGAGTTCACTCCTCGAGTCGAGTACCGAGTCCACGAGCCGACTAGCTACTCCTCGTGCCGACTCTACATTTCTCCTCGGGTTGAGTTCACTCCTCGAGTCGAGTACCGAGTCAACGAGTCGACTAGCTACTCCTCGTGCCGACTCTACAGTTCTCCTTGGGTTGAGTTCACTCCTCGAGTCGAGTACCGAGTCCACGAGTCGACTAGCTACTCCTCGTGCCGACTCTACATTTCTCCTCGGGTTGAGTTCACTCCTCGAGTCGAGTACCGAGTCCACGAGTCGACTAGCTACTCCTCGTGCCGACTCTACATTTCTCCTTGGGTTGAGTTCACTCCTCGAGTCGAGTACCGAGTCCACGAAATGACTAGCTACACCTCGTGCCGACTCTACATTTCTCCTCGGGTTGAGTTCACTCCTCGAGTCGAGTACCAAGTCCACGAGTCGACCAGCTACTCCTCGTGCCGACTCTACATTTCTCCTCGAGTTGAGTTTAATCCTCGAGTGGGGTACCGAGTCAACGAGTCGACTAGCTACTCCTCGTGCCGACTCTACAGTTCTCCTTGGGTTGGGTTCACTCCTCGAGTCGAGTACCGAGTCCACGAGCCGACTAGCTACTCCTCGTGCCGACTCTACATTTCTCCTCGGGTTGAGTTCACTCCTCGAGTCGAGTACCGAGTCAACGAGTCGACTAGCTACTCCACGTGCCGACTCTACAGTTCTCCTTGGGTTGAGTTCACTCCTCGAGTCGAGTACCGAGTCCACGAGTCGACTAGCTACTCCTCGTGCCGACTCTACATTTCTCCTCGGGTTGAGTTCACTCCTCGAGTCGAGTACCGAGTCCACGAGTCGACTAGCTACTCCTCGTGCCGACTCTACATTTCTCCTTGGGTTGAGTTCACTCCTCGAGTCGAGTACCGAGTCCACGAAACGACTAGCTACACCTCGTGCCGACTCTACATTTCTCCTCGGGTTGAGTTCACTCCTCGAGTCGAGTACCAAGTCCACGAGTCGACCAGCTACTCCTCGTGCCGACTCTACATTTCTCCTCAAGTTGAGTTCACTCCTCGAGTCGAGTACTGAGTCCACGAGTCGACTAGCTACTCCTCATGCCGACTCTACATTTCTCCTCGAGTTGAGTTCACTCCTCGAGTCGAGTACCAAGTCCACGAGCCGACTAGCTACTCCTCGTGCCGACTCTACATTTCTCCTCGGGTTGAGTTCACTCCTCGAGTCGAGTACCGAGTCAACGAGTCGACTAGCTACTCCACGTGCCGACTCTACAGTTCTCCTTGGGTTGAGTTCACTCCTCGAGTCGAGTACCGAGTCCACGAGTCGACTAGCTACTCCTCGTGCCGACTCTACATTTCTCCTCGGGTTGAGTTCACTCCTCGAGTCGAGTACCGAGTCCACGAGTCGACTAGCTACTCCTCGTGCCGACTCTACATTTCTCCTTGGGTTGAGTTCACTCCTCGAGTCGAGTACCGAGTCCACGAAACGACTAGCTACACCTCGTGCCGACTCTACATTTCTCCTTGGGTTGAGTTCACTCCTCGAGTCGAGTACCAAGTCCACGAGTCGACCAGCTACTCCTCGTGCCGACTCTACATTTCTCCTCAAGTTGAGTTCACTCCTCGAGTCGAGTACTGAGTCCACGAGTCGACTAGCTACTCCTCATGCCGACTCTACATTTCTCCTCGAGTTGAGTTCACTCCTCGAGTCGAGTACCGAGTCCACGAGTCGACTAGCTACTCCTCGTGCCGACTCTACATTTCTCCTCGAGTTGAGTTTAATCCTCGAGTGGGGTACCGAGTCAACGAGTCGACTAGCTACTCCTCGTGCCGACTCTACAGTTCTCCTTGGGTTGAGTTCACTCCTCGAGTCGAGTACCGAGTCCACGAGCCGACTAGCTACTCCTCGTGCCGACTCTACATTTCTCCTCGGGTTGAGTTCACTCCTCGAGTCGAGTACCGAGTCCACGAGTCGACTAGCTACTCCTCGTGCCGACTCTACATTTCTCCTCGAGTTTAGTTTACTTCTCGAGTCGAGTACCGAGTCCACGAGTCGACTAGCTACTCCTCGTGCCGACTCTACATTTCTCCTCGGGTTGAGTTCACTCCTCGAGTCGAGTACCGAGTCCACGAGTCGACTAGCTACTCCTCGTGCCGACTCTAGATTTCTCCTCGGTTTGAGTTCACTCCTCGAGTCGAGTACCGAGTCCACGAGTCGACTAGCTACTCCTCGTGCCGACTCTACATTTCTCCTTGGGTTGAGTTCACTCCTCGAGTCGAGTACCGAGTCCACGAGCCGACTAGCTACTCCTCGTGCCGACTCTACATTTCTCCTCGGGTTGAGTTCACTCCTCGAGTCGAGTACCGAGTCAACGAGTCGACTAGCTACTCCTCGTGCCGACTCTACAGTTCTCCTTGGGTTGAGTTCACTCCTCGAGTCGAGTACCGAGTCCACGAGTCGACTAGCTACTCCTCGTGCCGACTCTACATTTCTCCTCGGGTTGAGTTCACTCCTCGAGTCGAGTACCGAGTCCACGAGTCGACTAGCTACTCCTCGTGCCGACTCTACATTTCTCCTTGGGTTGAGTTCACTCCTCGAGTCGAGTACCGAGTCCACGAAACGACTAGCTACACCTCGTGCCGACTCTACATTTCTCCTCGGGTTGAGTTCACTCCTCGAGTCGAGTACCAAGTCCACGAGTCGACCAGCTACTCCTCGTGCCGACTCTACATTTCTCCTCAAGTTGAGTTCACTCCTCGAGTCGAGTACTGAGTCCACGAGTCGACTAGCTACTCCTCATGCCGACTCTACATTTCTCCTCGAGTTGAGTTCACTCCTCGAGTCGAGTACCAAGTCCACGAGCCGACTAGCTACTCCTCGTGCCGACTCTACATTTCTCCTCGGGTTGAGTTCACTCCTCGAGTCGAGTACCGAGTCAACGAGTCGACTAGCTACTCCACGTGCCGACTCTACAGTTCTCCTTGGGTTGAGTTCACTCCTCGAGTCGAGTACCGAGTCCACGAGTCGACTAGCTACTCCTCGTGCCGACTCTACATTTCTCCTCGGGTTGAGTTCACTCCTCGAGTCGAGTACCGAGTCCACGAGTCGACTAGCTACTCCTCGTGCCGACTCTACATTTCTCCTTGGGTTGAGTTCACTCCTCGAGTCGAGTACCGAGTCCACGAAACGACTAGCTACACCTCGTGCCGACTCTACATTTCTCCTCGGGTTGAGTTCACTCCTCGAGTCGAGTACCAAGTCCACGAGTCGACCAGCTACTCCTCGTGCCGACTCTACATTTCTCCTCAAGTTGAGTTCACTCCTCGAGTCGAGTACTGAGTCCACGAGTCGACTAGCTACTCCTCATGCCGACTCTACATTTCTCCTCGAGTTGAGTTCACTCCTCGAGTCGAGTACCGAGTCCACGAGTCGACTAGCTACTCCTCGTGCCGACTCTACATTTCTCCTCGAGTTGAGTTTAATCCTCGAGTGGGGTACCGAGTCAACGAGTCGACTAGCTACTCCTCGTGCCGACTCTACAGTTCTCCTTGGGTTGAGTTCACTCCTCGAGTCGAGTACCGAGTCCACGAGCCGACTAGCTACTCCTCGTGCCGACTCTACATTTCTCCTCGGGTTGAGTTCACTCCTCGAGTCGAGTACCGAGTCCACGAGTCGACTAGCTACTCCTCGTGCCGACTCTACATTTCTCCTCGAGTTTAGTTTACTTCTCGAGTCGAGTACCGAGTCCACGAGTCGACTAGCTACTCCTCGTGCCGACTCTACATTTCTCCTCGGGTTGAGTTCACTCCTCGAGTCGAGTACCGAGTCCACGAGTCGACTAGCTACTCCTCGTGCCGACTCTAGATTTCTCCTCGGTTTGAGTTCACTCCTCGAGTCGAGTACCGAGTCCACGAGTCGACTAGCTACTCCTCGTGCCGACTCTACATTTCTCCTTGGGTTGAGTTCACTCCTCGAGTCGAGTACCGAGTCCACGAGCCGACTAGCTACTCCTCGTGCCGACTCTACATTTCTCCTCGGGTTGAGTTCACTCCTCGAGTCGAGTACCGAGTCAACGAGTCGACTAGCTACTCCTCGTGCCGACTCTACAGTTCTCCTTGGGTTGAGTTCACTCCTCGAGTCGAGTACCGAGTCCACGAGTCGACTAGCTACTCCTCGTGCCGACTCTACATTTCTCCTCGGGTTGAGTTCACTCCTCGAGTCGAGTACCGAGTCCACGAGTCGACTAGCTACTCCTCGTGCCGACTCTACATTTCTCCTTGGGTTGAGTTCACTCCTCGAGTCGAGTACCGAGTCCATGAAACGACTAGCTACACCTCGTGCCGACTCTACATTTCTCCTCGGGTTGAGTTCACTCCTCGAGTCGAGTACCAAGTCCACGAGTCGACCAGCTACTCCTCGTGCCGACTCTACATTTCTCCTCGAGTTGAGTTTAATCCTCGAGTGGGGTACCGAGTCAACGAGTCGACTAGCTACTCCTCGTGCCGACTCTACAGTTCTCCTTGGGTTGAGTTCACTCCTCGAGTCGAGTACCGAGTCCACGAGCCGACTAGCTACTCCTCGTGCCGACTCTACATTTCTCCTCGGGTTGAGTTCACTCCTCGAGTCGAGTACCGAGTCAACGAGTCGACTAGCTACTCCTCGTGCCGACTCTACAGTTCTCCTTGGGTTGAGTTCACTCCTCGAGTCGAGTACCGAGTCCACGAGTCGACTAGCTACTCCTCGTGCCGACTCTACATTTCTCCTCGGGTTGAGTTCACTCCTCGAGTCGAGTACCGAGTCCACGAGTCGACTAGCTACTCCTCGTGCCGACTCTACATTTCTCCTTGGGTTGAGTTCACTCCTCGAGTCGAGTACCGAGTCCACGAAACGACTAGCTACACCTCGTGCCGACTCTACATTTCTCCTCGGGTTGAGTTCACTCCTCGAGTCGAGTACCAAGTCCACGAGTCGACCAGCTACTCCTCGTGCCGACTCTACATTTCTCCTCAAGTTGAGTTCACTCCTCGAGTCGAGTACTGAGTCCACGAGTCGACTAGCTACTCCTCATGCCGACTCTACATTTCTCCTCGAGTTGAGTTCACTCCTCGAGTCGAGTACCGAGTCCACGAGTCAACTAGCTACTCCTCGTGCCGACTCTACATTTCTCCTCGGGTTGAGTTCACTCCTCGAGTCGAGTACCGAGTCCTAGAGTCGACTAGCTACTCCTCGTGCCGACTCTACATTTCTCCTCGAGTTGAGTTCACTCCTCGAGTCGAGTACCGAGTCCACGAGCCGACTAGCTACTCCTCGTGCCGACTCTACATTTCTCCTTGGGTTGAGTTCACTCCTCGAGTCGAGTACCGAGTCCACGAAACGACTAGCTACACCTCGTGCCGACTCTACATTTCTCCTCGGGTTGAGTTCACTCCTCGAGTCGAGTACCAAGTCCACGAGTCGACCAGCTACTCCTCGTGCCGACTCTACATTTCTCCTCGAGTTGAGTTTAATCCTCGAGTGGGGTACCGAGTCAACGAGTCGACTAGCTACTCCTCGTGCCGACTCTACAGTTCTCCTTGGGTTGGGTTCACTCCTCGAGTCGAGTACCGAGTCCACGAGCCGACTAGCTACTCCTCGTGCCGACTCTACATTTCTCCTCGGGTTGAGTTCACTCCTCGAGTCGAGTACCGAGTCAACGAGTCGACTAGCTACTCCACGTGCCGACTCTACAGTTCTCCTTGGGTTGAGTTCACTCCTCGAGTCGAGTACCGAGTCCACGAGTCGACTAGCTACTCCTCGTGCCGACTCTACATTTCTCCTCGGGTTGAGTTCACTCCTCGAGTCGAGTACCGAGTCCACGAGTCGACTAGCTACTCCTCGTGCCGACTCTACATTTCTCCTTGGGTTGAGTTCACTCCTCGAGTCGAGTACCGAGTCCACGAAACGACTAGCTACACCTCGTGCCGACTCTACATTTCTCCTCGGGTTGAGTTCACTCCTCGAGTCGAGTACCAAGTCCACGAGTCGACCAGCTACTCCTCGTGCCGACTCTACATTTCTCCTCAAGTTGAGTTCACTCCTCGAGTCGAGTACTGAGTCCACGAGTCGACTAGCTACTCCTCATGCCGACTCTACATTTCTCCTCGAGTTGAGTTCACTCCTCGAGTCGAGTACCGAGTCCACGAGTCGACTAGCTACTCCTCGTGCCGACTCTACATTTCTCCTCGAGTTGAGTTTAATCCTCGAGTGGGGTACCGAGTCAACGAGTCGACTAGCTACTCCTCGTGCCGACTCTACAGTTCTCCTTGGGTTGAGTTCACTCCTCGAGTCGAGTACCGAGTCCACGAGCCGACTAGCTACTCCTCGTGCCGACTCTACATTTCTCCTCGGGTTGAGTTCACTCCTCGAGTCGAGTACCGAGTCCACGAGTCGACTAGCTACTCCTCGTGCCGACTCTACATTTCTCCTCGAGTTTAGTTTACTTCTCGAGTCGAGTACCGAGTCCACGAGTCGACTAGCTACTCCTCGTGCCGACTCTACATTTCTCCTCGGGTTGAGTTCACTCCTCGAGTCGAGTACCGAGTCCACGAGTCGACTAGCTACTCCTCGTGCCGACTCTAGATTTCTCCTCGGTTTGAGTTCACTCCTCGAGTCGAGTACCGAGTCCACGAGTCGACTAGCTACTCCTCGTGCCGACTCTACATTTCTCCTTGGGTTGAGTTCACTCCTCGAGTCGAGTACCGAGTCCACGAGCCGACTAGCTACTCCTCGTGCCGACTCTACATTTCTCCTCGGGTTGAGTTCACTCCTCGAGTCGAGTACCGAGTCAACGAGTCGACTAGCTACTCCTCGTGCCGACTCTACAGTTCTCCTTGGGTTGAGTTCACTCCTCGAGTCGAGTACCGAGTCCACGAGTCGACTAGCTACTCCTCGTGCCGACTCTACATTTCTCCTCGGGTTGAGTTCACTCCTCGAGTCGAGTACCGAGTCCACGAGTCGACTAGCTACTCCTCGTGCCGACTCTACATTTCTCCTTGGGTTGAGTTCACTCCTCGAGTCGAGTACCGAGTCCACGAAACGACTAGCTACACCTCGTGCCGACTCTACATTTCTCCTCGGGTTGAGTTCACTCCTCGAGTCGAGTACCAAGTCCACGAGTCGACCAGCTACTCCTCGTGCCGACTCTACATTTCTCCTCGAGTTGAGTTTAATCCTCGAGTGGGGTACCGAGTCAACGAGTCGACTAGCTACTCCTCGTGCCGACTCTACAGTTCTCCTTGGGTTGAGTTCACTCCTCGAGTCGAGTACCGAGTCCACGAGCCGACTAGCTACTCCTCGTGCCGACTCTACATTTCTCCTCGGGTTGAGTTCACTCCTCGAGTCGAGTACCGAGTCAACGAGTCGACTAGCTACTCCTCGTGCCGACTCTACAGTTCTCCTTGGGTTGAGTTCACTCCTCGAGTCGAGTACCGAGTCCACGAGTCGACTAGCTACTCCTCGTGCCGACTCTACATTTCTCCTCGGGTTGAGTTCACTCCTCGAGTCGAGTACCGAGTCCACGAGTCGACTAGCTACTCCTCGTGCCGACTCTACATTTCTCCTTGGGTTGAGTTCACTCCTCGAGTCGAGTACCGAGTCCACGAAACGACTAGCTACACCTCGTGCCGACTCTACATTTCTCCTCGGGTTGAGTTCACTCCTCGAGTCGAGTACCAAGTCCACGAGTCGACCAGCTACTCCTCGTGCCGACTCTACATTTCTCCTCAAGTTGAGTTCACTCCTCGAGTCGAGTACTGAGTCCACGAGTCGACTAGCTACTCCTCATGCCGACTCTACATTTCTCCTCGAGTTGAGTTCACTCCTCGAGTCGAGTACCGAGTCCACGAGTCAACTAGCTACTCCTCGTGCCGACTCTACATTTCTCCTCGGGTTGAGTTCACTCCTCGAGTCGAGTACCGAGTCCTAGAGTCGACTAGCTACTCCTCGTGCCGACTCTACATTTCTCCTCGAGTTGAGTTCACTCCTCGAGTCGAGTACCGAGTCCACGAGCCGACTAGCTACTCCTCGTGCCGACTCTAGATTTCTCCTCGGGTTGAGTTCACTCCTCGAGTCGAGTACCGAGTCCACGAGTCGACTAGCTACTCCTCGTGCCGACTCTACATTTCTCCTCGAGTTTAGTTTACTTCTCGAGTCGAGTACCGAGTCCACGAGTCGACTAGCTACTCCTCGTGCCGACTCTACATTTCTCCTCGGGTTGAGTTCACTCCTCGAGTCAAGTACCGAGTCCACGAGTCGACTAGCTACTCCTCGTGCCGACTCTAGATTTCTCCTCGGGTTGAGTTCACTCCTCGAGTCGAGTACCGAGTCCACGAGTCGACTAGCTACTCCTCGTGCCGACTCTACATTTCTCCTCGAGTTTAGTTTACTTCTCTAGTCGAGTACCGAGTCCACGAGTCGACTAGCTACTCCTCGTCCCGACTCTACATTTCTCCTCGGGTTGAGTTCACTCCTCGAGTCGAGTACCGAGTCCACGACTCGACTAGCTACTCCTCGTGCCGACTCTACATTTCTCCTCGAGTTGAGTTCACTCCTCGAGTCGAGTACCGAGTCCACGAGTCGACTAGCTACTCCTCGTGCTGACTCTACATTTCTCCTCGAGTTGAGTTTACTCCTCGAGTCGAGTACCGAGTCAACGAGTCGACTAGCTACTCCTCATGCCGACTCTACATTTCTCCTTGGGTTGAGTTCACTCCTCGAGTCGAGTACCGAGTCCACGAGTCGACTAGCTACTCCTCGTGCCGACTCTAGATTTCTCCGAGGGTTGAGTTCACTCCTCGAGTCGAGTACCGAGTCCACGAGTCGACTAGCTACTCCTCGTGCCGACTCTACATTTCTCCTCGAGTTTAGTTTACTTCTCGAGTCGAGTACCGAGTCCACGAGTCGACTAGCTACTCCTCGTGCCGACTCTACATTTATCCTCGGGTTGAGTTCACTCCTCGACTCGAGTACCGAGTCCACGAGCCGACTAGCTACTCCTCGTGCCGACTCTAGATTTCTCCTCGGGTTGAGTTCACTCCTCGAGTCGAGTACCGAGTCCACGAGTCGACTAGCTACTCCTCGTGCCGACTCTACATTTCTCCTCAAGTTGAGTTCACTCCTCGAGTCGAGTACCGAGTCCACGAGTCGACTAGCTACTCCTCGTGCCGACTCTACATTTCTCCTCGGGTTGAGTTCACTCCTCGAGTCGAGTACCGAGTCCTAGAGTCGTCTAGCTACTCCTCGTGCCGACTCTACATTTCTCCTCGAGTTTAGTTTACTTCTCGAGTCGAGTACCGAGTCCACGAGTCGACTAGCTACCCCTCGTGCCGACTCTACATTTCTCCTCGGGTTGAGTTCACTCCTCGAGTCGAGTACCGAGTCCACGAGTCGACTAGCTACTCCTCGTGCCGACTCTAGATTTCTCCTCGGGTTGAGTTCACTCCTCTAGTCGAGTACCGAGTCCACGAGTCGACTAGCTACTCCTCGTGCCGACTCTACATTTCTCCTCGAGTTTAGTTTACTTCTCGAGTCGAGTACCGAGTCCACGAGTTGACTAGCTACTCCTCGTGCCGACTCTACATTTCTCCTCGGGTTGAGTTCACTCCTTGAGTCGAGTACCGAGTCCACGAGTCGACTAGCTACTCCTCGTGCCGACTCTACATTTCTCCTTGGGTTGAGTTCACTCCTCGAGTCGAGTACCGAGTCAACGAGTCGACTAGCTACACCTCGTGCCGACTCTACATTTCTCCTCGGGTTGAGTTCACTCCTCGAGTCGAGTATCAAGTCCACGAGTCGACCAGCTACTCCTCGTGCCGACTCTACATTTCTCCTCAAGTTGAGTTCACTCCTCGAGTCGAGTACCGAGTCCACGAGTCGACTAGCTACTCCTCGTGCCGACTCTACATTTCTCCTCGAGTTTAGTTTACTTCTCGAGTCGAGTACCGAGTCCACGAGTCGACTAGCTACTCCTCGTGCCGACTCTACATTTCTCCTCGGGTTGAGTTCACTCCTCGAGTCAAGTACCGAGTCCACGAGTCGACTAGCTACTCCTCGTGCCGACTCTAGATTTCTCCTCGGGTTGAGTTCACTCCTCGAGTCGAGTACCGAGTCCACGAGTCGACTAGCTACTCCTCGTGCCGACTCTACATTTCTCCTCGAGTTTAGTTTACTTCTCTAGTCGAGTACCGAGTCCACGAGTCGACTAGCTACTCCTCGTCCCGACTCTACATTTCTCCTCGGGTTGAGTTCACTCCTCGAGTCGAGTACCGAGTCCACGACTCGACTAGCTACTCCTCGTGCCGACTCTACATTTCTCCTCGAGTTGAGTTCACTCCTCGAGTCGAGTACCGAGTCCACGAGTCGACTAGCTACTCCTCGTGCTGACTCTACATTTCTCCTCGAGTTGAGTTTACTCCTCGAGTCGAGTACCGAGTCCACGAGCCGACTAGCTACTCCTCGTGCCGACTCTACATTTCTCCTCGGGTTGAGTTCACTCCTCGAGTCGAGTACCGAGTCAACGAGTCGACTAGCTACTCCTCGTGCCGACTCTACAGTTCTCCTTGGGTTGAGTTCACTCCTCGAGTCGAGTACCGAGTCCACGAGTCGACTAGCTACTCCTCGTGCCGACTCTACATTTCTCCTCGGGTTGAGTTCACTCCTCGAGTCGAGTACCGAGTCCACGAGCCGACTAGCTACTCCTCGTGCCGACTCTACATTTCTCCTCGGGTTGAGTTCACTCCTCGAGTCGAGTACCGAGTCAACGAGTCGACTAGCTACTCCTCGTGCCGACTCTACAGTTCTCCTTGGGTTGAGTTCACTCCTCGAGTCGAGTACCGAGTCCACGAGTCGACTAGCTACTCCTCGTGCCGACTCTACATTTCTCCTCGGGTTGAGTTCACTCCTCGAGTCGAGTACCGAGTCCACGAGTCGACTAGCTACTCCTCGTGCCGACTCTACATTTCTCCTCGGGTTGAGTTCACTCCTCGAGTCGAGTACCGAGTCCACGAGTCGACTAGCTACTCCTCGTGCCGACTCTACAGTTCTCCTTGGGTTGAGTTCACTCCTCGAGTCGAGTACCGAGTCCACGAGCCGACTAGCTACTCCTCGTGCCGACTCTACATTTCTCCTCGGGTTGAGTTCACTCCTCGAGTCGAGTACGGAGTCAACGAGTCGACTAGCTACTCCTCGTGCCGACTCTACATTTCTCCTCGAGTTGAGTTTACTCCTCGAGTCGAGTACCGAGTCCACGAGCCGACTAGCTACTCCTCGTGCCGACTCTACATTTCTCCTCGGGTTGAGTTCACTCCTCGAGTCGAGTACCGAGTCAACGAGTCGACTAGCTACTCCTCGTGCCGACTCTACAGTTCTCCTTGGGTTGAGTTCACTCCTCGAGTCAAGTACCGAGTCCACGAGTCGACTAGCTACTCCTCGTGCCGACTCTACATTTCTCCTCGGGTTGAGTTCACTCCTCGAGTCGAGTACCGAGTCCACGAGCCGACTAGCTACTCCTCGTGCCGACTCTACATTTCTCCTCGGGTTGAGTTCACTCCTCGAGTCGAGTACCGAGTCAACGAGTCGACTAGCTACTCCTCGTGCCGACTCTACAGTTCTCCTTGGGTTGAGTTCACTCCTCGAGTCGAGTACCGAGTCCACGAGTCGACTAGCTACTCCTCGTGCCGACTCTACATTTCTCCTCGGGTTGAGTTCACTCCTCGAGTCGAGTACCGAGTCCACGAGTCGACTAGCTACTCCTCGTGCCGACTCTACATTTCTCCTTGGGTTGAGTTCACTCCTCGAGTCGAGTACCGAGTCCACGAAACGACTAGCTACACCTCGTGCCGACTCTACATTTCTCCTCGGGTTGAGTTCACTCCTCGAGTCGAGTACCAAGTCCACGAGTCGACCAGCTACTCCTCGTGCCGACTCTACATTTCTCCTCGAGTTGAGTTTAATCCTCGAGTGGGGTACCGAGTCAACGAGTCGACTAGCTACTCCTCGTGCCGACTCTACAGTTCTCCTTGGGTTGAGTTCACTCCTCGAGTCGAGTACCGAGTCCACGAGCCGACTAGCTACTCCTCGTGCCGACTCTACATTTCTCCTCGGGTTGAGTTCACTCCTCGAGTCGAGTACCGAGTCAACGAGTCGACTAGCTACTCCTCGTGCCGACTCTACAGTTCTCCTTGGGTTGAGTTCACTCCTCGAGTCGAGTACCGAGTCCACGAGTCGACTAGCTACTCCTCGTGCCGACTCTACATTTCTCCTCGGGTTGAGTTCACTCCTCGAGTCGAGTACCGAGTCCACGAGTCGACTAGCTACTCCTCGTGCCGACTCTACATTTCTCCTTGGGTTGAGTTCACTCCTCGAGTCGAGTACCGAGTCCACGAAACGACTAGCTACACCTCGTGCCGACTCTACATTTCTCCTCGGGTTGAGTTCACTCCTCGAGTCGAGTACCAAGTCCACGAGTCGACCAGCTACTCCTCGTGCCGACTCTACATTTCTCCTCAAGTTGAGTTCACTCCTCGAGTCGAGTACTGAGTCCACGAGTCGACTAGCTACTCCTCATGCCGACTCTACATTTCTCCTCGAGTTGAGTTCACTCCTCGAGTCGAGTACCGAGTCCACGAGTCAACTAGCTACTCCTCGTG
Source organism: Urtica dioica subsp. dioica (assembly GCF_054948205.1). NCBI lineage: Eukaryota > Viridiplantae > Streptophyta > Magnoliopsida > Rosales > Urticaceae > Urtica > Urtica dioica. The sequence goes on along the minus strand of NC_142757.1, from coordinate 10,995,137 downwards.
CCGACTCTACATTTCTCCTCGGGTTGAGTTCACTCCTCGAGTCGAGTACCGAGTCCTAGAGTCGACTAGCTACTCCTCGTGCCGACTCTACATTTCTCCTCGAGTTGAGTTCACTCCTCGAGTCGAGTACCGAGTCCACGAGCCGACTAGCTACTCCTCGTGCCGACTCTAGATTTCTCCTCGGGTTGAGTTCACTCCTCGAGTCGAGTACCGAGTCCACGAGTCGACTAGCTACTCCTCGTGCCGACTCTACATTTCTCCTCGAGTTTAGTTTACTTCTCGAGTCGAGTACCGAGTCCACGAGTCGACTAGCTACTCCTCGTGCCGACTCTACATTTCTCCTCGGGTTGAGTTCACTCCTCGAGTCAAGTACCGAGTCCACGAGTCGACTAGCTACTCCTCGTGCCGACTCTAGATTTCTCCTCGGGTTGAGTTCACTCCTCGAGTCGAGTACCGAGTCCACGAGTCGACTAGCTACTCCTCGTGCCGACTCTACATTTCTCCTCGAGTTTAGTTTACTTCTCTAGTCGAGTACCGAGTCCACGAGTCGACTAGCTACTCCTCGTCCCGACTCTACATTTCTCCTCGGGTTGAGTTCACTCCTCGAGTCGAGTACCGAGTCCACGACTCGACTAGCTACTCCTCGTGCCGACTCTACATTTCTCCTCGAGTTGAGTTCACTCCTCGAGTCGAGTACCGAGTCCACGAGTCGACTAGCTACTCCTCGTGCTGACTCTACATTTCTCCTCGAGTTGAGTTTACTCCTCGAGTCGAGTACCGAGTCAACGAGTCGACTAGCTACTCCTCGTGCCGACTCTACATTTCTCCTTGGGTTGAGTTCACTCCTCGAGTCGAGTACCGAGTCCACGAGTCGACTAGCTACTCCTCGTGCCGACTCTAGATTTCTCCGAGGGTTGAGTTCACTCCTCGAGTCGAGTACCGAGTCCACGAGTCGACTAGCTACTCCTCGTGCCGACTCTACATTTCTCCTCGAGTTTAGTTTACTTCTCGAGTCGAGTACCGAGTCCACGAGTCGACTAGCTACTCCTCGTGCCGACTCTACATTTATCCTCGGGTTGAGTTCACTCCTCGACTCGAGTACCGAGTCCACGAGCCGACTAGCTACTCCTCGTGCCGACTCTAGATTTCTCCTCGGGTTGAGTTCACTCCTCGAGTCGAGTACCGAGTCCACGAGTCGACTAGCTACTCCTCGTGCCGACTCTACATTTCTCCTCAAGTTGAGTTCACTCCTCGAGTCGAGTACCGAGTCCACGAGTCGACTAGCTACTCCTCGTGCCGACTCTACATTTCTCCTCGGGTTGAGTTCACTCCTCGAGTCGAGTACCGAGTCCTAGAGTCGTCTAGCTACTCCTCGTGCCGACTCTACATTTCTCCTCGAGTTTAGTTTACTTCTCGAGTCGAGTACCGAGTCCACGAGTCGACTAGCTACCCCTCGTGCCGACTCTACATTTCTCCTCGGGTTGAGTTCACTCCTCGAGTCGAGTACCGAGTCCACGAGTCGACTAGCTACTCCTCGTGCCGACTCTAGATTTCTCCTCGGGTTGAGTTCACTCCTCTAGTCGAGTACCGAGTCCACGAGTCGACTAGCTACTCCTCGTGCCGACTCTACATTTCTCCTCGAGTTTAGTTTACTTCTCGAGTCGAGTACCGAGTCCACGAGTTGACTAGCTACTCCTCGTGCCGACTCTACATTTCTCCTCGGGTTGAGTTCACTCCTTGAGTCGAGTACCGAGTCCACGAGTCGACTAGCTACTCCTCGTGCCGACTCTACATTTCTCCTTGGGTTGAGTTCACTCCTCGAGTCGAGTACCGAGTCAACGAGTCGACGAGCTACACCTCGTGCCGACTCTACATTTCTCCTCGGGTTGAGTTCACTCCTCGAGTCGAGTATCAAGTCCACGAGTCGACCAGCTACTCCTCGTGCCGACTCTACATTTCTCCTCAAGTTGAGTTCACTCCTCGAGTCGAGTACCGAGTCCTAGAGTCGTCTAGCTACTCCTCGTGCCGACTCTACATTTCTCCTCGAGTTTAGTTTACTTCTCGAGTCGAGTACCGAGTCCACGAGTCGACTAGCTACTCCTCGTGCCGACTCTACATTTTGCCTCGAGTTGAATTCACTCCTCGAGTCGAGTACCGAGTCCACGAGTCGACTAGCTACTCCTCGTGCCGACTCTACATTTCTCCTCGGGTTGAGTTCACTCCTCGAGTCGAGTACCGAGTCCACGAGTCGACTAGCTACTCCTCGTGCCGACTCTACATTTCTCCTCGAGTTGAATTTACTTCTCGAGTCGAGTACCGAGTCCACGAGTCGACTAGCTACTCCTCGTGCCGACTCTACATTTCTCCTCGGGTTGAGTTCACTCCTCGAGTCGAGTACCGAGTCCACGAGTCGACTAGCTACTCCTCGTGCCGACTCTACATTTCTCCTCGGGTTGAGTTCACTCCTCGAGTCGAGTACCGAGTCAACGAGTCGACTAGCTACTCCTCGGGCCGACTCTACATTTCTCCTCGAGTTGAGTTCACTCCTCGAGTCGAGTACCGAGTCCACGAGTCGACTAGCTACTCCTCATGCCGACTCTACATTTCTCCTCGAGTTGAGTTCACTCCTCGAGTCGAGTACCGAGTCCACGAGTCAACTAGCTACTCCTCGTGCCGACTCTACATTTCTCCTCGGGTTGAGTTCACTCCTCGAGTCGAGTACCGAGTCCTAGAGTCGACTAGCTACTCCTCGTGCCGACTCTACATTTCTCCTTGAGTTGAGTTCACTCCTCGAGTCGAGTACCGAGTCCACGAGTCGACTAGCTACTCCTCATGCCGACTCTACATTTCTCCTCGAGTTGAGTTCACTCCTCGAGTCGAGTACCGAGTCCACGAGTCAACTAGCTACTCCTCGTGCCGACTCTACATTTCTCCTCGGGTTGAGTTCACTCCTCGAGTCGAGTACCGAGTCCTAGAGTCGACTAGCTACTCCTCGTGCCGACTCTACATTTCTCCTCGAGTTGAGTTCACTCCTCGAGTCGAGTACCGAGTCCACGAGTCGACTAGCTACTCCTCGTGCCGACTCTACATTACTCCTCGAGTCAAGTACCGAGTTCACGAGTCGAGTAGCTACTCCTCGTTCCGACTCTACATTTCTCCTCGAGTTGAGTTCACTCCTCGAGTCGACTACCGAGTCCACGAGTCGACTAGCTACTCCTCGTGCCGACTCTACATTTCTCCTCGAGTTAAGTTTACTTCTCGAGTCGAATACCGAGTCCACGAGTCGACTACCTACTCCTCGTGCCGTCTCTACATTTCTCCTCGGGTTGAGTTCACTCCTCGAGTAGAGTACCGAGTCCACGAGTCAACTAGCTACTCCTCGTGCCGACTCTAGATTTCTCCTCGGGTTGAGTTCACTCCTCGAGTCGAGTACCGAGTCCACGAGTCGACTAGCTACTCCTCGTGCCAACTCTACATTTCTCCTCGAGTTTAGTTTACTTCTCGAGTCGAGTACCGAGTCCACGAGTCGACTAGCTACTCCTCGTCCCGACTCTACATTTCTCCTCGGGTTGAGTTCACTCCTCGAGTCGAGTACCGAGTCCACGACTCGAGTAGCTACTCCTCGTGCCGACTCTACATTTCTCCTCGAGTTGAGTTCACTCCTCGAGTCGAGTACCGAGTCCACGAGTCGACTAGCTACTCCTCGTGCCGACTCTACATTTCTCCTCGAGTTGAGTTTACTCCTCGAGTCGAGTACCGAGTCAACGAGTCGACTAGCTACTCCTCGTGCCGACTCTACATTTCTCCTTGGGTTGAGTTCACTCCTCGAGTCGAGTACCGAGTCCACGAGTCGACTAGCTACTCCTCGTGCCGACTCTAGATTTCTCCGAGGGTTGAGTTCACTCCTCGAGTCGAGTACCGAGTCCACGAGTCGACTAGCTACTCCTCGTGCCGACTCTACATTTCTCCTCGAGTTTAGTTTACTTCTCGAGTCGAGTACCGAGTCCACGAGTCGACTAGCTACTCCTCGTGCCGACTCTACATTTATCCTCGGGTTGAGTTCACTCCTCGACTCGAGTACCGAGTCCACGAGCCGACTAGCTACTCCTCGTGCCGACTCTAGATTTCTCCTCGGGTTGAGTTCACTCCTCGAGTCGAGTACCGAGTCCACGAGTCGACTAGCTACTCCTCGTGCCGACTCTACATTTCTCCTCAAGTTGAGTTCACTCCTCGAGTCGAGTACCGAGTCCACGAGTCGACTAGCTACTCCTCGTGCCGACTCTACATTTCTCCTCGGGTTGAGTTCACTCCTCGAGTCGAGTACCGAATCCTAGAGTCTTCTAGCTACTCCTCGTGCCGACTCTACATTTCTCCTCGAGTTTAGTTTACTTCTCGAGTCGAGTACCGAGTCCACGAGTCGACTAGCTACCCCTCGTGCCGACTCTACATTTCTCCTCGGGTTGAGTTCACTCCTCGAGTGGAGTACCGAGTCCACGAGTCGACTAGCTACTCCTCGTGCCGACTCTAGATTTCTCCTCGGGTTGAGTTCACTCCTCTTGTCGAGTACCGAGTCCACGAGTCGACTAGCTACTCCTCGTGCCGACTCTACATTTCTCCTCGAGTTTAGTTTACTTCTCGAGTCGAGTACCGAGTCCACGAGTTGACTAGCTACTCCTCGTGCCGACTCTACATTTCTCCTCGGGTTGAGTTCACTCCTCGAGTCGAGTACCGAGTCCACGAGTCGACTAGCTACTCCTCGTGCCGACTCTACATTTCTCCTTGGGTTGAGTTCACTCCTCGAGTCGAGTACCGAGTCAACGAGTCGACTAGCTACACCTCGTGCCGACTCTACATTTCTCCTCGGGTTGAGTTCACTCCTCGAGTCGAGTATCAAGTCCACGAGTCGACCAGCTACTCCTCGTGCCGACTCTACATTTCTCCTCAAGTTGAGTTCACTCCTCGAGTCGAGTACCGAGTCCTAGAGTCGTCTAGCTACTCCTCGTGCCGACTCTACATTTCTCCTCGAGTTTAGTTTACTTCTCGAGTCGAGTACCGAGTCCACGAGTCGACTAGCTACTCCTCGTGCCGACTCTAGATTTCTCCGAGGGTTGAGTTCACTCCTCGAGTCGAGTACCGAGTCCACGAGTCGACTAGCTACTCCTCGTGCCGACTCTACATTTCTCCTCGAGTTTAGTTTACTTCTCGAGTCGAGTACCGAGTCCACGAGTCGACTAGCTACTCCTCGTGCCGACTCTACATTTATCCTCGGGTTGAGTTCACTCCTCGACTCGAGTACCGAGTCCACGAGCCGACTAGCTACTCCTCGTGCCGACTCTAGATTTCTCCTCGGGTTGAGTTCACTCCTCGAGTCGAGTACCGAGTCCACGAGTCGACTAGCTACTCCTCGTGCCGACTCTACATTTCTCCTCAAGTTGAGTTCACTCCTCGAGTCGAGTACCGAGTCCACGAGTCGACTAGCTACTCCTCGTGCCGACTCTACATTTCTCCTCGGGTTGAGTTCACTCCTCGAGTCGAGTACCGAGTCCTAGAGTCGTCTAGCTACTCCTCGTGCCGACTCTACATTTCTCCTCGAGTTTAGTTTACTTCTCGAGTCGAGTACCGAGTCCACGAGTCGACTAGCTACCCCTCGTGCCGACTCTACATTTCTCCTCGGGTTGAGTTCACTCCTCGAGTCGAGTACCGAGTCCACGAGTCGACTAGCTACTCCTCGTGCCGACTCTAGATTTCTCCTCGGGTTGAGTTCACTCCTCTAGTCGAGTACCGAGTCCACGAGTCGACTAGCTACTCCTCGTGCCGACTCTACATTTCTCCTCGAGTTTAGTTTACTTCTCGAGTCGAGTACCGAGTCCACGAGTTGACTAGCTACTCCTCGTGCCGACTCTACATTTCTCCTCGGGTTGAGTTCACTCCTTGAGTCGAGTACCGAGTCCACGAGTCGACTAGCTACTCCTCGTGCCGACTCTACATTTCTCCTTGGGTTGAGTTCACTCCTCGAGTCGAGTACCGAGTCAACGAGTCGACTAGCTACACCTCGTGCCGACTCTACATTTCTCCTCGGGTTGAGTTCACTCCTCGAGTCGAGTATCAAGTCCACGAGTCGACCAGCTACTCCTCGTGCCGACTCTACATTTCTCCTCAAGTTGAGTTCACTCCTCGAGTCGAGTACCGAGTCCTAGAGTCGTCTAGCTACTCCTCGTGCCTACTCTACATTTCTCCTCGAGTTTAGTTTACTTCTCGAGTCGAGTACCGAGTCCACGAGTCGACTAGCTACTCCTCGTGCCGACTCTACATTTTGCCTCGAGTTGAATTCACTCCTCGAGTCGAGTACCGAGTCCACGAGTCGACTAGCTACTCCTCGTGCCGACTCTACATTTCTCCTCGGGTTGAGTTCACTCCTCGAGTCGAGTACCGAGTCCACGAGTCGACTAGCTACTCCTCGTGCCGACTCTACATTTCTCCTCGAGTTGAATTTACTTCTCGAGTCGAGTACCGAGTCCACGAGTCGACTAGCTACTCCTCGTGCCGACTCTACATTTCTCCTCGGGTTGAGTTCACTCCTCGAGTCGAGTACCGAGTCCACGAGTCGACTAGCTACTCCTCGTGCCGACTCTACATTTCTCCTCGGGTTGAGTTCACTCCTCGAGTCGAGTACCGAGTCAACGAGTCGACTAGCTACTCCTCGGGCCGACTCTACATTTCTCCTCGAGTTGAGTTCACTCCTCGAGTCGAGTACCGAGTCCACGAGTCGACTAGCTACTCCTCATGCCGACTCTACATTTCTCCTCGAGTTGAGTTCACTCCTCGAGTCGAGTACCGAGTCCACGAGTCAACTAGCTACTCCTCGTGAAGACTCTACATTTCTCCTCGGGTTGAGTTCACTCCTCGAGTCGAGTACCGAGTCCTAGAGTCGACTAGCTACTCCTCGTGCCGACTCTACATTTCTCCTCGAGTTGAGTTCACTCCTCGAGTCGAGTACCGAGTCCACGAGTCGACTAGCTACTCCTCATGCCGACTCTACATTTCTCCTCGAGTTGAGTTCACTCCTCGAGTCGAGTACCGAGTCCACGAGTCAACTAGCTACTCCTCGTGCCGACTCTACATTTCTCCTCGGGTTGAGTTCACTCCTCGAGTCGAGTACCGAGTCCTAGAGTCGACTAGCTACTCCTCGTGCCGACTCTACATTTCTCCTCGAGTTGAGTTCACTCCTCGAGTCGAGTACCGAGTCCACGAGTCGACTAGCTACTCCTCGTGCCGACTCTACATTACTCCTCGAGTCAAGTACCGAGTTCACGTGTCGAGTAGCTACTCCTCGTTCCGACTCTACATTTCTCCTCGAGTTGAGTTCACTCCTCGAGTCGAGTACCGAGTCCACGAGTCGACTAGCTACTCCTCGTGCCGACTCTACATTTCTCCTCGAGTTAAGTTTACTTCTCGAGTCGAATACCGAGTCCACGAGTCGACTACCTACTCCTCGTGCCGTCTCTACATTTCTCCTCGGGTTGAGTTCACTCCTCGAGTAGAGTACCGAGTCCACGAGTCAACTAGCTACTCCTCGTGCCGACTCTAGATTTCTCCTCGGGTTGAGTTCACTCCTCGAGTCGAGTACCGAGTCCACGAGTCGACTAGCTACTCCTCGTGCCAACTCTACATTTCTCCTCGAGTTTAGTTTACTTCTCGAGTCGAGTACCGAGTCCACGAGTCGACTAGCTACTCCTCGTCCCGACTCTACATTTCTCCTCGGGTTGAGTTCACTCCTCGAGTCGAGTACCGAGTCCACGACTCGAGTAGCTACTCCTCGTGCCGACTCTACATTTCTCCTCGAGTTGAGTTCACTCCTCGAGTCGAGTACCGAGTCCACGAGTCGACTAGCTACTCCTCGTGCCGACTCTACATTTCTCCTCGAGTTGAGTTTACTCCTCGAGTCGAGTACCGAGTCAACGAGTCGACTAGCTACTCCTCGTGCCTACTCTACATTTCTCCTTGGGTTGAGTTCACTCCTCGAGTCGAGTACCGAGTCCACGAGTCGACTAGCTACTCCTCGTGCCGACTCTAGATTTCTCCGAGGGTTGAGTTCACTCCTCGAGTCGAGTACCGAGTCCACGAGTCGACTAGCTACTCCTCGTGCCGACTCTACATTTCTCCTCGAGTTTAGTTTACTTCTCGAGTCGAGTACCGAGTCCACGAGTCGACTAGCTACTCCTCGTGCCGACTCTACATTTATCCTCGGGTTGAGTTCACTCCTCGACTCGAGTACCGAGTCCACGAGCCGACTAGCTACTCCTCGTGCCGACTCTAGATTTCTCCTCGGGTTGAGTTCACTCCTCGAGTCGAGTACCGAGTCCACGAGTCGACTAGCTACTCCTCGTGCCGACTCTACATTTCTCCTCAAGTTGAGTTCACTCCTCGAGTCGAGTACCGAGTCCACGAGTCGACTAGCTACTCCTCGTGCCGACTCTACATTTCTCCTCGGGTTGAGTTCACTCCTCGAGTCGAGTACCGAATCCTAGAGTCGTCTAGCTACTCCTCGTGCCGACTCTACATTTCTCCTCGAGTTTAGTTTACTTCTCGAGTCGAGTACCGAGTCCACGAGTCGACTAGCTACCCCTCGTGCCGACTCTACATTTCTCCTCGGGTTGAGTTCACTCCTCGAGTGGAGTACCGAGTCCACGAGTCGACTAGCTACTCCTCGTGCCGACTCTAGATTTCTCCTCGGGTTGAGTTCACTCCTCTTGTCGAGTACCGAGTCCACGAGTCGACTAGCTACTCCTCGTGCCGACTCTACATTTCTCCTCGAGTTTAGTTTACTTCTCGAGTCGAGTACCGAGTCCACGAGTTGACTAGCTACTCCTCGTGCCGACTCTACATTTCTCCTCGGGTTGAGTTCACTCCTCGAGTCGAGTACCGAGTCCACGAGTCGACTAGCTACTCCTCGTGCCGACTCTACATTTCTCCTTGGGTTGAGTTCACTCCTCGAGTCAAGTACCGAGTCAACGAGTCGACTAGCTACACCTCGTGCCGACTCTACATTTCTCCTCGGGTTGAGTTCACTCCTCGAGTCGAGTATCAAGTCCACGAGTCAACCAGCTACTCCTCGTGCCGACTCTACATTTCTCCTCAAGTTGAGTTCACTCCTCGAGTCGAGTACCGAGTCCTAGAGTCGTCTAGCTACTCCTCGTGCCGACTCTACATTTCTCCTCGAGTTTAGTTTACTTCTCGAGTCGAGTACCGAGTCCACGAGTCGACTAGCTACTCCTCGTGCCGACTCTACATTTTGCCTCGAGTTGAATTCACTCCTCGAGTCGAGTACCGAGTCCACGAGTCGACTAGCTACTCCTCGTGCCGACTCTACATTTCTCCTCGGGTTGAGTTCACTCCTCGAGTCGAGTACCGAGTCCACAAGTCGACTAGCTACTCCTCGTGCCGACTCTACATTTCTCCTCGAGTTGAATTTACTTCTCGAGTCGAGTACCGAGTCCACGAGTCGACTAGCTACTCCTCGTGCCGACTCTACATTTCTCCTCGGGTTGAGTTCACTCCTCGAGTCGAGTACCGAGTCCACGAGTCGACTAGCTACTCCTCGTGCCGACTCTACATTTCTCCTCGGGTTGAGTTCACTCCTCGAGTCGAGTACCGAGTCAACGAGTCGACTAGCTACTCCTCGGGCCGACTCTACATTTCTCCTCGAGTTGAGTTCACTCCTCGAGTCGAGTACCGAGTCCACGAGTCGACTAGCTACTCCTCATGCCGACTCTACATTTCTCCTCGAGTTGAGTTCACTCCTCGAGTCGAGTACCGAGTCCACGAGTCAACTAGCTACTCCTCGTGCCGACTCTACATTTCTCCTCGGGTTGAGTTCACTCCTCGAGTCGAGTACCGAGTCCTAGAGTCGACTAGCTACTCCTCGTGCCGACTCTAGATTTCTCCTCGAGTTGAGTTCACTCCTCGAGTCGAGTACCGAGTCCACGAGTCGACTAGCTACTCCTCATGCTGACTCTACATTTCTCCTCGAGTTGAGTTCACTCCTCGAGTCGAGTACCGAGTCCACGAGTCAACTAGCTACTATTCGTGCCGACTCTACATATCTCCTCGGGTTGAGTTCACTCCTCGAGTCGAGTACCGAGTCCTAGAGTCGACTAGCTACTCCTCATGCCGACTCTACATTTCTCCTCGAGTTGAGTTCACTCCTCGAGTCGAGTACCGAGTCCACGAGTCGACTAGCTACTCCTCGTGCCGACTCTACATTACTCCTCGAGTCAAGTACCGAGTTCACGAGTCGACTAGCTACTCCTCGTTCCGACTCTACATTTCTCCTCGAGTTGAGTTCACTCCTCGAGTCGAGTACCGAGTCCACGAGTCGACTAGCTACTCCTCGTGCCGACTCTACATTTCTCCTCGAGTTGAGTTTACTTCTCGAGTCGAATACCGAGTCCACGAGTCGACTACCTACTCCTCGTGCCGTCTCTACATTTCTCCTCGGGTTGAGTTCACTCCTCGAGTAGAGTACCGAGTCCACGAGTCAACTAGCTACTCCTCGTGCCGACTCTACATTTCTCCTCGAGTTGAGTTTACTCCTCGAGCCGAGTACCGAGTCCACGAGTCGACTAGCTACTCCTCGTGCCGACTCTACATTTCTCCTCGGGTTGAGTTCACTCCTCGAGTCGAGTACCGAGTCCACGAGTCGACTAGCTACTCCTCGTGCCGACTCTACATTTCTCCTCGACTTGAGTTCACTCCTCGAGTCGAGTACCGAGTCCACGAGTCAACTAGCTACTCCTCGTGCCGACTCCACATTTCTCCTCGGGTTGAGTTCACTCCTCGAGTCGAGTACCGAGTCCTAGAGTCGACTATCTACTCCTCGTGCCGACTCTACATTTCTCCTCGAGTTGAGTTCACTCCTCGAGTCGAGTACCGAGTCCATGAGCCGACTAGCTACTCCTCGTGCCGACTCTACATTACTCCTCGAGTCAAGTACCGAGTTCACGAGTCGACTAGCTACTCCTCATTCCGAATCTACATTTCTCCTCGAGTTGAGTTCACTCCTCGAGTCGAGTACCGAGTCCACGAGTCGACTAGCTACTCCTCGTGCCGACTCTACATTTCTCCTCGAGTTGAGTTTACTTCTCGAGTCGAGTACCGAGTCCACGAGTCGACTATCTACTCCTCGTGCCGACTCTACATTTATCCTCGGGTTGAGTTCACTCCTCGACTCGAGTACCGAGTCCACGAGCCGACTAGCTACTCCTCGTGCCGACTCTAGATTTCTCCTCGGGTTGAGTTCACTCCTCGAGTCGAGTACCGAGTCCACGAGTCGACTAGCTACTCCTCGTGCCGACTCTACATTTCTCCTCAAGTTGAGTTCACTCCTCGAGTCGAGTACCGAGTCCACGAGTCGACTAGCTACTCCTCGTGCCGACTCTACATTTCTCCTCGGGTTGAGTTCACTCCTCGAGTCGAGTACCGAATCCTAGAGTCGTCTAGCTACTCCTCGTGCCGACTCTACATTTCTCCTCGAGTTTAGTTTACTTCTCGAGTCGAGTACCGAGTCCACGAGTCGACTAGCTACCCCTCGTGCCGACTCTACATTTCTCCTCGGGTTGAGTTCACTCCTCGAGTGGAGTACCGAGTCCACGAGTCGACTAGCTACTCCTCGTGCCGACTCTAGATTTCTCCTCGGGTTGAGTTCACTCCTCTTGTCGAGTACCGAGTCCACGAGTCGACTAGCTACTCCTCGTGCCGACTCTACATTTCTCCTCGAGTTTAGTTTACTTCTCGAGTCGAGTACCGAGTCCACGAGTTGACTAGCTACTCCTCGTGCCGACTCTACATTTCTCCTCGGGTTGAGTTCACTCCTCGAGTCGAGTACCGAGTCCACGAGTCGACTAGCTACTCCTCGTGCCGACTCTACATTTCTCCTTGGGTTGAGTTCACTCCTCGAGTCAAGTACCGAGTCAACGAGTCGACTAGCTACACCTCGTGCCGACTCTACATTTCTCCTCGGGTTGAGTTCACTCCTCGAGTCGAGTATCAAGTCCACGAGTCAACCAGCTACTCCTCGTGCCGACTCTACATTTCTCCTCAAGTTGAGTTCACTCCTCGAGTCGAGTACCGAGTCCTAGAGTCGTCTAGCTACTCCTCGTGCCGACTCTACATTTCTCCTCGAGTTTAGTTTACTTCTCGAGTCGAGTACCGAGTCCACGAGTCGACTAGCTACTCCTCGTGCCGACTCTACATTTTGCCTCGAGTTGAATTCACTCCTCGAGTCGAGTACCGAGTCCACGAGTCGACTAGCTACTCCTCGTGCCGACTCTACATTTCTCCTCGGGTTGAGTTCACTCCTCGAGTCGAGTACCGAGTCCACAAGTCGACTAGCTACTCCTCGTGCCGACTCTACATTTCTCCTCGAGTTGAATTTACTTCTCGAGTCGAGTACCGAGTCCACGAGTCGACTAGCTACTCCTCGTGCCGACTCTACATTTCTCCTCGGGTTGAGTTCACTCCTCGAGTCGAGTACCGAGTCCACGAGTCGACTAGCTACTCCTCGTGCCGACTCTACATTTCTCCTCGGGTTGAGTTCACTCCTCGAGTCGAGTACCGAGTCAACGAGTCGACTAGCTACTCCTCGGGCCGACTCTACATTTCTCCTCGAGTTGAGTTCACTCCTCGAGTCGAGTACCGAGTCCACGAGTCGACTAGCTACTCCTCATGCCGACTCTACATTTCTCCTCGAGTTGAGTTCACTCCTCGAGTCGAGTACCGAGTCCACGAGTCAACTAGCTACTCCTCGTGCCGACTCTACATTTCTCCTCGGGTTGAGTTCACTCCTCGAGTCGAGTACCGAGTCCTAGAGTCGACTAGCTACTCCTCGTGCCGACTCTAGATTTCTCCTCGAGTTGAGTTCACTCCTCGAGTCGAGTACCGAGTCCACGAGTCGACTAGCTACTCCTCATGCTGACTCTACATTTCTCCTCGAGTTGAGTTCACTCCTCGAGTCGAGTACCGAGTCCACGAGTCAACTAGCTACTATTCGTGCCGACTCTACATATCTCCTCGGGTTGAGTTCACTCCTCGAGTCGAGTACCGAGTCCTAGAGTCGACTAGCTACTCCTCATGCCGACTCTACATTTCTCCTCGAGTTGAGTTCACTCCTCGAGTCGAGTACCGAGTCCACGAGTCGACTAGCTACTCCTCGTGCCGACTCTACATTACTCCTCGAGTCAAGTACCGAGTTCACGAGTCGACTAGCTACTCCTCGTTCCGACTCTACATTTCTCCTCGAGTTGAGTTCACTCCTCGAGTCGAGTACCGAGTCCACGAGTCGACTAGCTACTCCTCGTGCCGACTCTACATTTCTCCTCGAGTTGAGTTTACTTCTCGAGTCGAATACCGAGTCCACGAGTCGACTACCTACTCCTCGTGCCGTCTCTACATTTCTCCTCGGGTTGAGTTCACTCCTCGAGTAGAGTACCGAGTCCACGAGTCAACTAGCTACTCCTCGTGCCGACTCTACATTTCTCCTCGAGTTGAGTTTACTCCTCGAGCCGAGTACCGAGTCCACGAGTCGACTAGCTACTCCTCGTGCCGACTCTACATTTCTCCTCGGGTTGAGTTCACTCCTCGAGTCGAGTACCGAGTCCACGAGTCGACTAGCTACTCCTCGTGCCGACTCTACATTTCTCCTCGACTTGAGTTCACTCCTCGAGTCGAGTACCGAGTCCACGAGTCAACTAGCTACTCCTCGTGCCGATTCCACATTTCTCCTCGGGTTGAGTTCACTCCTCGAGTCGAGTACCGAGTCCTAGAGTCGACTATCTACTCCTCGTGCCGACTCTACATTTCTCCTCGAGTTGAGTTCACTCCTCGAGTCGAGTACCGAGTCCATGAGCCGACTAGCTACTCCTCGTGCCGACTCTACATTACTCCTCGAGTCAAGTACCGAGTTCACGAGTCGACTAGCTACTCCTCATTCCGAATCTACATTTCTCCTCGAGTTGAGTTCACTCCTCGAGTCGAGTACCGAGTCCACGAGTCGACTAGCTACTCCTCGTGCCGACTCTACATTTCTCCTCGAGTTGAGTTTACTTCTCGAGTCGAGTACCGAGTCCACGAGTCGACTATCTACTCCTCGTGCCGACTCTACATTTCTCCTCGGGTTGAGTTCACTCCTCGAGTAGAGTACCCAGTCCACGAGTCGACTAGCTACTCCTCGTGCCGACTCTACATTTCTCCTCGAGTTGAGTTTACTCCTCGAGTCGAGTACCGAGTCCACGAGTCGACTAGCTACTCCTCGTGCCGACTCTACATTTCTCCTCGGGTTGAGTTCACTCCTCGAGTCGAGTACCGAGTCCACGAGTCGACTAGCTACTCCTCGTGCCGACTCTACATTTCTCCTCGAGTTGAGTTTACTTCTCGAGTCGAGTACCGAGTCCACGAGTCGACTAGCTACTCCTCGTGCCGACTCTACATTTCTCCTCGGGTTGAGTTCACTCCTCGAGTAGAGTACCGAGTCCACGAGTCAACTAGCTACTCCTCGTGCCGACTCTACATTACTCCTCGAGTCAAGTACCGAGTTCTAGAGTCGACTAGCTACTCCTCGTTCCGACTCTACATTTCTCCTCGAGTTGAGTTCACTCCTGGAGTCGAGTACCGAGTCCACGAGTCGACTAGCTACTCCTCGTGCCGACTCTACATTTCTCCTCGAGTTGAGTTTACTTCTCGAGTCGAGTACCGAGTCCACGAGTCGACTAGCTACTCCTCGTGCCGACTCTACATTTCTCCTCGGGTTGAGTTCACTCCTCGAGTAGAGTACCGAGTCCACGAGTCGACTAGCTACTCCTCGTGCCGACTCTACATCTCTCCTCGGGTTGAGTTCACTCCTCGAGTCGAGTACCGAGTCCTAGAGTCGACTAGCTACTTCTCGTGCCGACTCTACATTTCTCCTCGAGTTGAGTTCACTCCTCGAGTCGAGTACCGAGTCCACGAGCCGACTAGCTACTCCTCGTGCCGACTCTACATTACTCGTCGAGTCAAGTACCGAGTTCACGAGTCGACTAGCTACTCCTCGTTCCGACTCTACATTTCTCCTCGAGTTGAGTTCACTCCTCGAGTCGAGTACCGAGTCCACGAGTCGACTAGCTACTCCTCGTGCCGACTCTACATTTCTCCTAGAGTTTAGTTTACTTCTCGAGTCGAGTACCGAGTCCACGAGTCGACTAGCTACTCCTCCTGCCGACTCTACATTTTTCCTCGGGTTGAGTTCACTGCTCGAGTAGAGTACCGCGTCCACGAGTCAACTAGCTACTCCTCGTGCCGACTCTACATTTCTCCTCGAGTTGAGTTTACTCCTCGAGCCGAGTACCGAGTCCACGAGTCGACTAGCTACTCCTCGTGCCGACTCTACATTTCTCCTCGGGTTGAGTTCACTCCTCGAGTCGAGTACCGAGTCCACGAGTCGACTAGCTACTCCTCATGCCGACTCTACATTTCTCCTCGAGTTGAGTTTACTTCTCGAGTCGAGTACCGAGTCCACAAGTCGACTACCTACTCCTCGTGCCGACTCTACATTTCTCCTCGGGTTGAGTTCACTCCTCGAGTCGAGTACCGAGTCCACGAGTCGACTAGCTACTCCTCGTGCCGACTCTACATTTCTCCTCGAGTTGAGTTTACTTCTCGAGTCGAGTACCGAGTCCATGAGTCGACTAGCTACTCCTCGTGCCGACTCTACATTTCTCCTCGGGTTGAGTTCAATCCTCGAGTCGAGTACCGAGTCCACGAGTCGACTAGCTACTCCTCATGCCGACTCTACATTTCTCCTCGACTTGAGTTCACTCCTCGAGTCGAGTACCGAGTCCACGAGTCAACTAGCTACTCCTCGTGCCGACTCTACATTTCTCCTCGGGTTGAGTTCACTCCTCGAGTCGAGTACCGAGTCCACGAGCCGACTAGCTACTCCTCGTGCCGAATCTACATTACTCCTCGAGTCAAGTACCGAGTTCACGAGTCGACTAGCTACTCCTCGTTCCGACTCTACATTTCTCCTCGGGTTGAGTTCACTCCTCGAGTAGAGTACCGAGTCCACGAGTCGACTAGCTACTCCTCGTGCCGACTCTACATTTCTCCTCGAGTTGAGTTCACTCCTCGAGTCGAGTACCGAGTCCACGAGTCAACTAGCTACTCCTCGTTCCGACTCTACATTTCTCCTCGAGTTGAGTTCACTCCTCGAGTCGAGTACCGAGTCCACGAGCCGACTAGCTACTCCTCGTGCCGACTCTACATTACTCCTCGAGTCAAGTACCGAGTTCACGAGTCGACTAGCTACTCCTCGTTCCGACTCTACATTTCTCCTCGGGTTGAGTTCACTCCTCGAGTAGAGTACCGAGTCCACGAGTCGACTAGCTACTCCTCGTGCCGACTCTACATTTCTCCTCGAGTTGAGTTTACTTCTCGAGTCGAGTACCGA
Source organism: Urtica dioica subsp. dioica (assembly GCF_054948205.1). Classification (NCBI taxonomy): domain Eukaryota; kingdom Viridiplantae; phylum Streptophyta; class Magnoliopsida; order Rosales; family Urticaceae; genus Urtica; species Urtica dioica. Next base: position 10,978,660 of record NC_142757.1, on the reverse strand, counting down.
ATCCACGAGTCGACTAGCTACTCCTCGTGCCGACTCTACATTTCTCCTCGGGTTGAGTTCACTCCTCGAGTCGAGTACCGAGTCCACGAGTCGACTAGCTACTCCTCGTGCCGACTCTACATTTCTCCTCGACTTGAGTTCACTCCTCGAGTCGAGTACCGAGTCCACGAGTCAACTAGCTACTCCTCGTGCCGACTCTACATTTCTCCTCGGGTTGAGTTCACTCCTCGAGTCGAGTACCGAGTCCTAGAGTCGACTATCTACTCCTCGTGCCGACTCTACATTTCTCCTCGAGTTGAGTTCACTCCTCGAGTCGAGTACCGAGTCCACGAGCTGACTAGCTACTCCTCGTGCCGACTCTACATTACTCCTCGAGTCAAGTACCGAGTCCACGATTCGACTAGCTACTCCTCGTGCCGACTCTACATTTCTCCTCGAGTTGAGTTTACTTCTCGAGTCGAGTACCGAGTCCACGAGTCGACTATCTACTCCTCATGCCGACTCTACATTTCTCCTCGGGTTGAGTTCACTCCTCGAGTAGAGTACCGAGTCCACGATTCGACTAGCTACTCCTCGTGCCGACTCTACATTTCTCCTCGGGTTGAGTTCACTCCTCGAGTCGAGTACCGAGTCCACGAGTCGACTAGCTACTCCTCGTGCCGACTCTACATTTCTCCTCGACTTGAGTTCACTCCTCGAGTCGAGTACCGAGTCCACGAGTCAACTAGCTACTCCTCGTGCCGACTCTACATTTCTCCTCGGGTTGAGTTCACTCCTCGAGTCGAGTACCGAGTCCTTGAGTCGACTAGCTACTCCTCGTGCCGACTCTACATTTCTCCTCGAGTTGAGTTCACTCCTCGAGTCGAGTACCGAGTCCACGAGCTGACTAGCTACTCCTCGTGCCAACTCTACATTACTCCTCGAGTCAAGTACCGAGTTCACGAGTCGACTAGCTACTCCTCATTCCGAATCTACATTTCTCCTCGAGTTGAGTTCACTCCTCGAGTAGAGTATAGAGTCCACGAGTCAACTAGCTACTCCTCGTGCCGACTCTACATTTCTCCTCGAGTTTAGTTTAATCCTCGAGCCGAGTACCGAGTCCACGAGTCTACTAGCTACTCCTCGTGCCGACTCTACATTTCTCCTCGGGTTCAGTTCACTCCTCGAGTCGAGTACCGAGTCCACGAGTCGACTAGCTACTCCTCGTGCCGACTCTACATTTCTCCTCGACTTGAGTTCACTCCTCGAGTCGAGTACCGAGTCCACGAGTCAACTAGCTACTCCTCGTGCCGACTCTACATTTCTCCTCGGCTTAAGTTCACTCCTCGAGTCGAGTACCGAGTCCACGAGTCGACTAGCTACTCCTCGTGCCGACTCTACATTTCTCCTCGAGTTGAGTTTACTTCTCGAGTCGAGTACCGAGTCCACGAGTCGACTATCTACTCCTCGTGCCGACTCTACATTTCTCCTCGGGTTGAGTTCACTCCTCGAGTAGAGTACCCAGTCCACGAGTCGACAAGCTACTCCTCGTGCCGACTCTACATTTCTCCTCGAGTTGAGTTTACTCCTCGAGTCGAGTACCGAGTCCACGAGTCGACTAGCCACTCCTCGTGCCGACTCTACATTTCTCCTCGGGTTGAGTTCACTCCTCGAGTCGAGTACCGAGTCCACGAGTCGACTAGCTACTCCTCGTGCCGACTCTACATTTCTCCTCGAGGTTAGTTCACTCCTCGAGTCGAGTACTGAGTCCACGAGTCAACTAGCTACTCCTCGTGCCGACTCTACATTTCTCCTCGGGTTGAGTTCACTCCTTGAGTCGAGTACCGAGGCCTAGAGTCGACTAGCTACTCCTCGTGCCGACTCTACATTTCTCCTAGAGTTGAGTTCACTCCTCGAGTCGAGTATCGAGTCCACGAGCCCACTAGCTACTCCTCTTGCCGACTCTACATTAGTCCTCGAGTCAAGTACCGAGTTCACGAGTCGACTAGCTACTCCTCGTTCCGACTCTACATTTCTCCTCGAGTTGAGTTCACTCCTCGAGTCGAGTACCGAGTCCATGAGCCGACTAGCTACTCCTCGTGCCGACTCTACATTACTCCTCGAGTCAAGTACCGAGTTCACGAGTCGACTAGCTACTCCTCATTCCGAATCTACATTTCTCCTCGAGTTGAGTTCACTCCTCGAGTCGAGTACCGAGTCCACGAGTCGACTAGCTACTCCTCGTGCCGACTCTACATTTCTCCTCGGGTTGAGTTCACTCCTCGAGTCGAGTACCGAGTCCACGAGTCGACTAGCTACTCCTCGTGCCCACTCTACATTTCTCCTAGAGTCGAGTATCGAGTCCACGAGTCGACTAGTTGCTCCTCGTGCCGACTCTACATTACTCCTCGAGTCAAGTACCGAGTTCACGAGTCGACTAGCTACTGCTCGTGCCGACTCTACGTTTCTCCTCGAGTTGAGTTCACTCCTCGAGTCGAGTACCGAGTTCACGAGTCGACTAGCTACTCCTCGTGTCGACTCTACAATTCTCCTCGAGTTGAGTTCACTCCTCGAGTCGAGTACCGAGTCCACGAGTCAACTAGCTACTCCTCGTGCCGACTCTACATTTCTCCTCGGGTTGAGTTCATTCCTCGAGTCGAGTACTGAGTCCACGAGTTGACTAGCTACTCCTCGTGCCGACTCTACATTTTGCCTTGAGTTGAATTCACTCCTCGAGTCGAGTACCGAGTCCACGAGTCGACTAGCTACTCCTCGTGCCGACTCTACATTTCTCCTCGGGTTGAGTTCACTCCTCGAGTCGAGTACCGAGTCCACGAGTCGACTAGCTACTCCTCGTGCCGACTCTACATTTCTCCTCGATTTGAGTTTACTTCTCGAGTCGAGTACCGAGTCCACGAGTCGACTACCTACTCCTCGTGCCGACTCTACATTTCTCCTCGGGTTGAGTTCACTCCTCGAGTCGAGTACCGAGTCCACGAGTCGACTAGCTAGTCCTCGTGCCGACTCTACATTTCTCCTCGGGTTGAGTTCACTCCTTGAGTCGAGTACCGAGTCCACGAGTCGACTAGCTACTCCTCGGGCCGACTCTACATTTCTCCTCGAGTTGAGTTCACTCCTCGAGTCGAGTACCGAGTCCACGAGTCGACTAGCTACTCCTCGTGCCGACTCTACATTTCTCCTCGAGTTGAGTTTACTTCTCGAGTCGAGTACCGAGTCCACGAGTCGACTAGCTACTCCTCGTGCCGACTCTACATTTCTCCTCGAGTTGAATTCACTCCTCGAGTCGAGTACCGAGTCCACGAGTCAACTAGCTACTCCTCGTGCCGACTCTACATTTCTCCTCGGGTTGAGTTCACTCCTCGAGTCGAGTACCGAGTCCACGAGTCGACTAGCTACTCCTCCTGCCGACTCTACATTTTTCCTCGGGTTGAGTTCACTGCTCGAGTAGAGTACCGAGTCCACGAGTCAACTAGCTACTCCTCGTGCCGACTCTACATTTCTCCTCGAGTTGAGTTTACTCCTCGAGCCGAGTACCGAGTCCACGAGTCGACTAGCTACTCCTCGTGCCGACTCTACATTTCTCCTCGGGTTGAGTTCACTCCTCGAGTCGAGTACCGAGTCCACGAGTCGACTAGCTACTCCTCCTGCCGACTCTACATTTCTCCTGGAGTTGAGTTTACTTCTCGAGTCGAGTACCGAGTCCACAAGTCGACTAGCTACTCCTCGTGCCGACTCTACATTTCTCCTCGGGTTGAGTTCACTCCTCGATTCGAGTACCGAGTCCACGAGTCGACTAGCTACTCCTCGTGCCGACTCTACATTTCTCCTCGAGTTGAGTTTACTTCTCGAGTCGAGTACCGAGTCCACGAGTCGACTAGCTACTCCTCGTGCCGACTCTACATTTCTCCTCGGGTTGAGTTCACTCCTCGAGTCGAGTACCGAGTCCACGAGTCGACTAGCTACTCCTCATGCCGACTCTACATTTCTCCTCGACTTGAGTTCACTCCTCGAGTCGAGTACCGAGTCCACGAGTCAACTAGCTACTCCTCGTGCCGACTCTACATTTCTCCTCGGGTTGAGTTCACTCCTCGAGTCGAGTACCGAGTCCACGAGCCGACTTGCTACTCCTCGTGCCGAATCTACATTACTCCTCGAGTCAAGTACCGAGTTCACGAGTCGACTAGCTACTCCTCATTCCGAATCTACATTTCTCCTCGGGTTGAGTTCACTGCTCGAGTAGAGTACCGAGTCCACGAGTCAACTAGCTACTCCTCGTGCCGACTCTACATTTCTCCTCGAGTTGAGTTTACTCCTCGAGCCGAGTACCGAGTCCACGAGTCGACTAGCTACTCCTCGTGCCGACTCTACATTTCTCCTCGGGTTGAGTTCACTCCTCGAGTCGAGTACCGAGTCCACGAGTCGACTAGCTACTCCTCCTGCCGACTCTACATTTCTCCTGGAGTTGAGTTTACTTCTCGAGTCGAGTACCGAGTCCACAAGTCGACTAGCTACTCCTCGTGCCGACTCTACATTTCTCCTCGGGTTGAGTTCACTCCTCGATTCGAGTACCGAGTCCACGAGTCGACTAGCTACTCCTCGTGCCGACTCTACATTTCTCCTCGAGTTGAGTTTACTTCTCGAGTCGAGTACCGAGTCCACGAGTCGACTAGCTACTCCTCGTGCCGACTCTACATTTCTCCTCGGGTTGAGTTCACTCCTCGAGTCGAGTACCGAGTCCACGAGTCGACTAGCTACTCCTCATGCCGACTCTACATTTCTCCTCGACTTGAGTTCACTCCTCGAGTCGAGTACCGAGTCCACGAGTCAACTAGCTACTCCTCGTGCCGACTCTACATTTCTCCTCGGGTTGAGTTCACTCCTCGAGTCGAGTACCGAGTCCACGAGCCGACTTGCTACTCCTCGTGCCGAATCTACATTACTCCTCGAGTCAAGTACCGAGTTCACGAGTCGACTAGCTACTCCTCGTTCCGACTCTACATTTCTCCTCGGGTTGAGTTCACTCCTCGAGTAGAGTACCGAGTCCACGAGTCGACTAGCTACTCCTCGTGCCGACTCTACATTTCTCCTCGAGTTGAGTTCACTCCTCGAGTAGTGTACCGAGTCCACGAGTCAACTAGCTACTCCTCGTTCCGACTCTACATTTCTCCTCGAGTCGAGTACCGAGTCCACGAGCCGACTAGCTACTCCTCGTGCCGACTCTACATTACTCCTCGAGTCAAGTACCGAGTTCACGAGTCGACTAGCTACTCCTCGTTCCGACTCTACATTTCTCCTCGGGTTGAGTTCACTCCTCGAGTAGAGTACCGAGTCCACGAGTCGACTAGCTACTCCTCGTGCCGACTCTACATTTCTCCTCGAGTTGAGTTTACTTCTCGAGTCGAGTACCGAGTCCACGAGTCGACTAGCTACTCCTCGTGCCGACTCTACATTTCTCCTCGGGTTGAGTTCACTCCTCGAGTCGAGTACCGAGTCCACGAGTCGACTAGCTACTCCTCGTTCCGTCTCTACATTTCTCCTCGACTTGAGTTCACTCCTCGAGTCGAGTACCGAGTCCACGAGTCAACTAGCTACTCCTCGTGCCGACTCTACATTTCTCCTCGGGTTGAGTTCACTCCTCGAGTCGAGTACCGAGTCCTAGAGTCGACTATCTACTCCTCGTTCCGACTCTACATTTCTCCTCGAGTTGAGTTCACTCCTCGAGTCGAGTACCGAGTCCACGAGCCGACTAGCTACTCCTCGTGCCGACTCTACATTACTCCTCGAGTCAAGTACCGAGTTCACGAGTCGACTAGCTACTCCTCATTCCGAATCTACATTTCTCCTCGAGTTGAGTACACTCCTCGAGTCGAGTACCGAGTCCACGAGTCGACTATCTACTCCTCGTGCCGACTCTACATTTCTCCTCGGGTTGAGTTCACTCCTCGAGTAGAGTACCGAGTCCACGAGTCGACTAGCTACTCCTCGTGCCGACTCTACATTTCTCCTCGAGTTGAGTTTACTTCTCGAGTCGAGTACCGAGTCCACGAGTCGACTAGCTACTCCTCGTGCCGACTCTACATTTCTCCTCGAGTTGAGTTTACTTCTCGAGTAGAGTACCGAGTCCACGAGTCGACTAGCTACTCCTCGTGCCGACTCTACATTTCTCCTCGAGTTGAGTTTACTTCTCGAGTCGAGTACCGAGTCCACGAGTCGACTAGCTACTCCTCGTGCCGACTCTACATTTCTCCTCGGGTTGAGTTCACTCCTCGAGTCGAGTACCGAGTCCACGAGTCGACTAGCTACTCCTCGTGCCGACTCTACATTTCTCCTCGACTTGAGTTCACTCCTCGAGTCGAGTACCGAGTCCACGAGTCAACTAGCTACTCCTCGTGCCGCCTCTACATTTCTCCTCGGGTTGAGTTCACTCCTCGAGTCGAGTACCGAGTCCTAGAGTCGACTACCTACTCCTCGTGCCGACTCTACATTTCTCCTCGAGTTGAGTTCACTCCTCGAGTCGAGTACCGAGTCCACGAGCCGACTAGCTACTCCTCGTGCCGACTCTACATTACTCCTCGAGTCAAGTACCGAGTTCACGAGTCGACTAGCTACTCCTCATTCCGAATCTACATTTCTCCTCGAGTTGAGTTCACTCCTCGAGTCGAGTACCGAGTCCACGAGTCGACTATCTACTCCTCGTGCCGACTCTACATTTCTCCTCGGGTTGAGTTCACTCCTCGAGTAGAGTACCGAGTCCACGAGTCGACTAGCTACTCCTCGTGCCGACTCTACATTTCTCCTCGAGTTGAGTTTACTTCTCGAGTCGAGTACCGAGTCCACGAGTCGACTAGCTACTCCTCGTGCCGACTCTACATTTCTCCTCGGGTTGAGTTCACTCCTCGAGTAGAGTACCGAGTCCACGAGTCAACTAGCTACTCCTCGTGCCGACTCTACATTTCTCCTCGACTTGAGTTCACTACTCGAGTCGAGTACCGAGTCCACGAGTCAACTAGCTACTCCTCGTGCCGACTCTACATTTCTCCTCGGGTTGAGTTCACTCCTCGAGTCGAGTACCGAGTCCTTGAGTCGACTAGCTACTCCTCGTGCCGACTCTACATTTCTCCTCGAGTTGAGTTCACTCCTCGAGTCGAGTACCGAGTCCACGAGCCGACTAGCTACTCCTCGTGCCGACTCTACATTACTCCTCGAGTCAAGTACCGAGTTCACGAGTCGACTAGCTACTCCTCATTCCGAATCTACATTTCTCCTCCAGTTGAGTTCACTCCTCGAGTAGAGTATAGAGTCCACGAGTCAACTAGCTACTCCTCGTGCCGACTCTACATTTCTCCTCGAGTTTAGTTTAATCCTCGAGCCGAGTACCGAGTCCACGAGTCGACTAGCTACTCCTCGTGCCGACTCTACATTTCTCCTCGGGTTGAGTTCACTCCTCGCGTCGAGTACCGAGTCCACGAGTCGACTAGCTACTCCTCGTGCCGACTCTACATTTCTCCTCGACTTGAGTTCACTCCTCGAGTCGAGTACCGAGTCCACGAGTCAACTAGCTACTCCTCGTGCCGACTCTACATTTCTCCTCAGGTTGAGTTCACTCCTCGAGTCGAGTACCGACTCCTAGAGTCGACTATCTACTCCTCGTGCCGACTCTACATTTCTCCTCGAGTTGAGTTCACTCCTCGAGTCGAGTACCGAGTCCATGAGCCGACTAGCTACTCCTCGTGCCGACTCTACATTACTCCTCGAGTCAAGTACAGAGTTCACGAGTCGACTAGCTACTCCTCATTCCGAATCTACATTTCTCCTCGAGTTGAGTTCACTCCTCGAGTCGAGTACCGAGTCCACGAGTCGACTAGCTACTCCTCGTGTCGACTCTACATTTCTCCTCGACTTGAGTTTACTTCTCGAGTCGAGTACCGAGTCCACGAGTCGACTATCTACTCCTCGTTCCGACTCTACATTTCTCCTCGGGTTGAGTTCACTCCACGAGTAGAGTACCCAGTCCACGAGTCGACTAGCTACTCCTCGTGCCGACTCTACATTTCTCCTCGAGTTGAGTTTACTCCTCGAGTCGAGTACCGAGTCCACGAGTCGACTAGCTACTCCTCGTGCCGACTCTACATTTCTCCCCGGGTTGAGTTCACTCCTTGAGTCGAGTACCGAGTCCACGAGTCGACTAGCTACTCCTCGTGCCGACTCTACATTTCTCCTCGAGGTTAGTTCACTCCTCGAGTCGAGTACTGAGTCCACGAGTCAACTAGCTACTCTTCGTGCCGACTCTACATTTCTCCTCGGGTTGAGTTCACTCCTTGAGTCGAGTACCGAGTCCTAGAGTCGACTAGCTACTCCTCGTGCCGACTCTACATTTCTCCTAGAGTTGAGTTCACTCCTCGAGTCGAGTACCGAGTCCACGAGCCGACTAGCTACTCCTCTTGCCGACTCTACATTAGTCCTCGAGTCAAGTACCGAGTTCACGAGTCGACTAGCTACTCCTCGTTCCGACTCTACATTTCTCCTCGAGTTGAGTTCACTCCTCGAGTCGAGTACCGAGTCCATGAGTCGACTAGCTACTCCGCGTGCCGACTCTACATTTCTCCTCGAGTTGAGTTTACTCCTCGAGTCGAGTACCGAGTCCATGAGTCGACTAGCTACTCCTCGTGCCGACTCTACATTTCTCCTCGGGTTGAGTTCACTCCTCGAGTCGAGTACCGAGTCCACGAGTCGACTAGCTACTCCTCGTGCCCACTCTACATTTCTCCTAGAGTCGAGTATCGAGTCCACGAGTCGACTAGCTGCTCCTCGTGCTGACTCTACATTACTCCTCGAGTCAAGTACCGAGTTCACGAGTCGACTAGCTACTCCTCGTGCCGACTCTACATTACTCCTCGAGTCAAGTACCGAGTTCACGAGTCGACTAGCTACTCCTCGTGCCGACTCTACGTTTCTCCTCGAGTTGAGTTCACTCCTCGAGTCGAGTACCGAGTTCACGAGTCGACTAGCTACTCCTCGTGCCGACTCTACATTTCTCCTCAGGTTGAGTTCACTCCTCGAGTCGAGTACTGAGTCCACGAGTTGACTAGCTACTCCTCGTGCCGACTCTACATTTTGCCTTGAGTTGAATTCACTCCTCGAGTCGAGTACCGAGTCCACGAGTCGACTAGCTACTCCTCGTGCCGACTCTACATTTCTCCTCGGGTTGAGTTCACTCCTCGAGTCGAGTACCGAGTCCACGAGTCGACTAGCTACTCCTCGTGCCGACTCTACATTTCTCCTCGAGTTGAGTTTACTTCTCGAGTCGAGTACCGAGTCCACGAGTCGACTAGCTACTCCTCGTGCCGACTCTACATTTCTCCTCGGGTTGAGTTCACTCCTCGAGTCGAGTACCGAGTCCACGAGTCGACTAGCTACTCCTCGGGCCGACTCTACATTTCTCCTCGAGTTGAGTTCACTCCTCGAGTCGAGTACCGAGTCCACGAGTCGACTAGCTACTCCTCGTGCCGACTCTACATTTCTCCTCGAGTTGAGTTCACTCCTCGAGTCGAGTACCGAGACCACGAGTCAACTAGCTACTCCTCGTGCCGACTCTACATTTCTCCTCGGGTTGAGTTCACTCCTCGAGTCGAGTACCGAGTCCTAGAGTCGACTAGCTACTCCTCGTGCCGACTCTACATTTCTCCTCGAGTTGAGTTCACTCCTCGAGTCGAGTACCGAGTCCACGAGCCGACTAGCTACTCCTCGTGCCGACTCTACATTACTCCTCGAGTCAAGTACCGAGTTCACGAGTCGACTAGCTACTCCTCGTTCCGACTCTACATTTCTCCTCGAGTTGAGTTCACTCCTCGAGTCGAGTACCGAGTCCACGAGTCGACTAGCTACTCCTCGTGCCGACTCTACATTTCTCATCGAGTTGAGTTTACTTCTCAAGTCGAATACCGAGTCCACGAGTCGACTAGCTACTCCTCGTGCCGACTCTACATTTTTCCTCGGGTTGAGTTCACTCCTCGAGTAGAGTACCGAGTCCACGAGTCAACTAGCTACTCCTCGTGCCGACTCTACATTTCTCCTCGAGTTGAGTTCACTCCTCGAGTCGAGTACCGAGACCACGAGTCAACTAGCTACTCCTCGTGCCGACTCTACATTTCTCCTCGGGTTGAGTTCACTCCTCGAGTCGAGTACCGAGTCCTAGAGTCGACTAGCTACTCCTCGTGCCGACTCTACATTTCTCCTCGAGTTGAGTTCACTCCTCGAGTCGAGTACCGAGTCCACGAGTCGACTAGCTACTCCTCGTGCCGACTCTACATTTCTCCTCGGGTTGAGTTCACTCCTTGAGTCGATACCGAGTCCACGAGTCGACTAGCTACTCCTCGGGCCGACTCTACATTTCTCCTCGAGTTGAGTTCACTCCTCGAGTCGAGTACCGAGTCCACAAGTCGACTAGCTACTCCTCGTGCCGACTCTACATTTCTCCTCGAGTTGAGTTCACTCCTCGAGTCGAGTACCGAGACCACGAGTCAACTAGCTACTCCTCGTGCCGACTCTACATTTCTCCTCGGGTTGAGTTCACTCCTCGAGTCGAGTACCGAGTCCTAGAGTCGACTAGCTACTCCTCGTGCCGACTCTACATTTCTCCTCGAGTTGAGTTCACTCCTCGAGTCGAGTACCGAGTCCACGAGCCGACTAGCTACTCCTCGTGCCGACTCTACATTACTCCTCGAGTCAAGTACCGAGTTCACGAGTCGACTAGCTACTCCTCGTTCCGACTCTACATTTCTCCTCGAGTTGAGTTCACTCCTCGAGTCGAGTACCGAGTCCACGAGTCGACTAGCTACTCCTCGTGCCGACTCTACATTTCTCATCGAGTTGAGTTTACTTCTCAAGTCGAGTACCGAGTCCACGAGTCTACTAGCTACTCCTCGTGCCGACTCTACATTTTTCCTCGGGTTGAGTTCACTCCTCGAGTAGAGTACCGAGTCCACGAGTCAACTAGCTACTCCTCGTGCCGACTCTACATTTCTCCTCGAGTTGAGTTCACTCCTCGAGTCGAGTACCGAGACCACGAGTCAACTAGCTACTCCTCGTGCCGACTCTACATTTCTCCTCGGGTTGAGTTCACTCCTCGAGTCGAGTACCGAGTCCTAGAGTCGACTAGCTACTCCTCGTGCCGACTCTACATTTCTCCTCGAGTTGAGTTCACTCCTCGAGTCGAGTACCGAGTCCACGAGCCGACTAGCTACTCCTCGTGCCGACTCTACATTACTCCTCGAGTCAAGTACCGAGTTCACGAGTCGACTAGCTACTCCTCGTTCCGACTCTACATTTCTCCTCGAGTTGAGTTCACTCCTCGAGTCGAGTACCGAGTCCACGAGTCGACTAGCTACTCCTCGTGCCGACTCTACATTTCTCATCGAGTTGAGTTTACTTCTCGAGTCGAGTACCGAGTCCACGAGTCGACTAGCTACTCCTCGTGCCGACTCTACATTTTTCCTCGGGTTGAGTTCACTCCTCGAGTAGAGTACCGAGTCCACGAGTCAACTAGCTACTCCTCGTGCCGACTCTACATTTCTCCTCGAGTTGAGTTTACTCCTCGAGCCGAGTACCGAGTCCACGAGTCGACTAGCTACTCCTCGTGCCGACTCTACATTTCTCCTCGGGTTGAGTTCACTCCTCGAGTCGAGTACCGAGTCCACGAGTCGACTAGCTACTCCTCGTGCCGACTCTACATTTCTCCTCGACTTGAGTTCACTACTCGAGTCGAGTACCGAGTCCACGAGTCAACTAGCTACTCCTCGTGCCGACTCTACATTTCTCCTCGAGTTGAGTTTACTCCTCGAGTCGAGTACCAACTCCACGAGTCGACTAGCTACTCCTCGTGCCGACTCTGCATTTCTCCTCAAGTTGAGTTCACTCCTCGAGTCGAGTACCGAGTCCACGAGTCAACTAGCTACTCCTCATGCCGACTCTACATTTCTCATCGGGTTGAGTTCACTCCTCGAGTCGAGTACCGAGTCCTAGAGTCGACTAGCTACTCCTCGTGCCGACTCTACATTTCTCCTCGAGTTGAGTTCACTCCTTGAGTCGAGTACCGAGTCCACGAGCCGACTAGCTACTAGTCGTGCCGACTCTACATTACTCCTCGAGTCAAGTACCGAGTTCACGAGTCGACTAGCTACTCCTCGTTCCGACTCTACATTTCACCTCGAGTTGAGTTCACTCCTCGAGTCGAGTACCGAGTCCACGAGTCGACTAGCTACTCCTCGTGCCGACTCTACATTTCTCCTCGAGTTGAGTTTACTTCTCGAGTCGAGTACGGAGTGCACGAGTCGACTAGCTATTCCTCGTGCCGACTCTACATTTCTCCTCGGGTTGAGTTCAGTCCTCGAGTAGAGTACCGAGTCCACGAGTCGACAAGCTACTCCTCGTGCCGACTCTACATTTCTTCCCGAGTTGAGTTTACTCCTCGAGTCGAGTACCGAGTCCACGAGTCGACTAGCTACTCCTCGTGCCGACTCTACATTTCTCCTCGGATTGAGTTCACTCCTCGAGTCGAGTACCGAGTGCACGAGTCGACTAGCTATTCCTCGTGCCGACTCTACATTTCTCCTCGGGTTGAGTTCAGTCCTCGAGTAGAGTACCGAGTCCACGAGACGACAAGCTACTCCTCGTGTCGACTCTACATTTCTTCCCGAGTTGAGTTTACTCCTCGAGTCGAGTACCGAGTCCACGAGTCGACTAGCTACTCCTCGTGCCGACTCTACATTTCTCCTCGGATTGAGTTCACTCCTCGAGTCGAGTACCGAGTCCACGAGTCAACTAGCTAATCCTTGTGCCGACTCTACATTTCTCCTCGGGTTGAGTTCACTCCTCGAGTCGAGTACCGAGTCCTAGAGTCGACTAGCTACTCGTCGTGCCGACTCTACATTACTCCTCGAGTCAAGTACCGAGTTCACGAGTCGACTAGCTACTCCTCGTTCCGACTCTACATTTCTCCTCGAGTTGAGTTCACTCCTCGAGTCGAGTACCGAGTCCATGAGTCGACTAGCTACTCCTCGTGCTGACTCTACATTTCTCCTCGAGTTGAATTTACTCCTCGAGTCGAGTACCGAGTCCACGAGTCGATTAGCTACTCCTCATGCCGACTCTACATTTCTCCTCGAGTTGAGTTCACTCCTCGAGTCGAGTACCGAGTCCACGAGTCGACTAGCTACTCCTCGTGCCGACTCTACATTTCTCCTAGAGTCGAGTATCGAGTGCACGAGTCGACTAGCTGCTCCTCGTGCCGACTCTACATTACTCCTCGAGTCAAGTACCGAGTTCACGAGTCGACTAGCTACTCCTCGTGCCGACTCTACATTTCTCCTCGAGTTGAGTTTACTTCTCGAGTCGAGTACCGAGTCCACGAGTCGACTAGCTACTCCTCGTGCCGACTCTACATTTCTCCTCGGGTTGAGTTCACTCCTGGAGTAGAGTACCGAGTCCACGAGTCGACTAGCTACTCCTCGTGCCGACTCTACATTTCTCCTCGGGTTGAGTTCACTCCTCGAGTAGAGTACCGAGTCCACGAGTCGACTAGCTACTCCTCGTGCCGACTCTACATTTCTCCTCGAGTTGAGTTTACTCCTCGAGTCGAGTACCGAGTCCACGAGTCGACTAGCTACTCCTCATGCCGACTCTACATTTCTCCTCGGGTTGAGTTCACTCCTCGAGTCGAGTACCGAGTCCACGAGTCGACAAGCTACTCCTCATGCCGACTCTGCATTTCTCCTCAAGTTGAGTTCACTCCTCGAGTCGAGTACCGAGTCCACGAGTCAACTAGCTACTCCTCGTGCCGACTCTACATTTCTCATCGGGTTGAGTTCACTCCACGAGTCGAGTACCGAGTCCTAGAGTCGACTAGCTACTCCTCGTGCCGACTCTACATTTCTCCTCGAGTTGAGTTCACTCCTCGAGTCGAGTACCGAGTCCACGAGCCGACTAGCTACTCCTCGTGCCGACTCTACATTACTCCTCGAGTCAAGTACCGAGTTCACGAGTCGACTAGGTACTCCTCGTTCCGACTCTACATTTCTCCTCGAGTTGAGTTCACTCCTCGAGTCGAGTACCGAGTCCACGAGTCGACTAGCTACTCCTCGTGCCGACTCTACATTTCTCCTCGAGTTGAGTTTACTTCTCGAGTCGAGTACCGAGTGCACGAGTCGACTAGCTACTCCTCGTGCCGACTCTGCATTTCTCCTCGGGTTGAGTTCACTCCTCGAGTAGAGTACCGAGTTCACGAGTCGACTAGCTACTCCTCGTGCCGACTCTACATTTCTCCTCGAGTTGAGTTTACTTCTCGAGTCGAGTACCGAGTCCACGAGTCGACTAGCTACTCCTCGTGCCGACTCTACATTTCTCCTCGGGTTGAGTTCACTCCTGGAGTAGAGTACCGAGTCCACGAGTCGACTAGCTACTCCTCGTGCCGACTCTACATTTCTCCTCGGGTTGAGTTCACTCCTCGAGTAGAGTACCGAGTCCACGAGTCGACTAGCTACTCCTCGTGCCGACTCTACATTTCTCCTCGAGTTGAGTTTACTCCTCGAGTCGAGTACCGAGTCCACGAGTCGACTAGCTACTCCTCGTGCCGACTCTACATTTCTCCTCGGGTTGAGTTCACTCCTCGAGTCGAGTACCGAGTCCACGAGTCGACTAGCTACTCCTCATGCCGACTCTGCATTTCTCCTCAAGTTGAGTTCACTCCTCGAGTCGAGTACCGAGTCCACGAGTCAACTAGCTACTCCTCGTGCCGACTCTACATTTCTCATCGGGTTGAGTTCACTCCTGGAGTAGAGTACCGAGTCCACGAGTCGACTAGCTACTCCTCGTGCCGACTCTACATTTCTCCTCGGGTTGAGTTCAGTCCTCGAGTAGAGTACCGAGTCCACGAGTCGACAAGCTACTCCTCGTGCCGACTCTACATTTCTTCCCGAGTTGAGTTTACTCCTCGAGTCGAGTACCGAGTCCACGAGTCGACTAGCTACTCCTCGTGCCGACTCTACATTTCTCCTCGGATTGAGTTCACTCCTCGAGTCGAGTACCGAGTCCACGAGTCAACTAGCTAATCCTTGTGCCGACTCTACATTTCTCCTCGGGTTGAGTTCACTCCTTGAGTCGAGTACCGAGTCCTAGAGTCGACTAGCTACTCGTCGTGCCGACTCTACATTACTCCTCGAGTCAAGTACCGAGTTCACGAGTCGACTAGCTACTCCTCGTTCCGACTCTACATTTCTCCTCGAGTTGAGTTCACTCCTCGAGTCGAGTACCGAGTCCATGAGTCGACTAGCTACTCCTCGTGCTGACTCTACATTTCTCCTCGAGTTGAATTTACTCCTCGAGTCGAGTACCGAGTCCACGAGTCGATTAGCTACTCCTCATGCCGACTCTACATTTCTCCTCGAGTTGAGTTCACTCCTCGAGTCGAGTACCGAGTCCACGAGTCGACTAGCTACTCCTCGTGCCGACTCTACATTTCTCCTAGAGTCGAGTATCGAGTGCACGAGTCGACTAGCTGCTCCTCGTGCCGACTCTACATTACTCCTCGAGTCAAGTACCGAGTTCACGAGTCGACTAGCTACTCCTCGTGCCGACTCTACATTTCTCCTCGAGTTGAGTTTACTTCTCGAGTCGAGTACCGAGTCCACGAGTCGACTAGCTACTCCTCGTGCCGACTCTACATTTCTCCTCGGGTTGAGTTCACTCCTGGAGTAGAGTACCGAGTCCACGAGTCGACTAGCTACTCCTCGTGCCGACTCTACATTTCTCCTCGGGTTGAGTTCACTCCTCGAGTAGAGTACCGAGTCCACGAGTCGACTAGCTACTCCTCGTGCCGACTCTACATTTCTCCTCGAGTTGAGTTTACTCCTCGAGTCGAGTACCGAGTCCACGAGTCGACTAGCTACTCCTCATGCCGACTCTACATTTCTCCTCGGGTTGAGTTCACTCCTCGAGTCGAGTACCGAGTCCACGAGTCGACAAGCTACTCCTCATGCCGACTCTGCATTTCTCCTCAAGTTGAGTTCACTCCTCGAGTCGAGTACCGAGTCCACGAGTCAACTAGCTACTCCTCGTGCCGACTCTACATTTCTCATCGGGTTGAGTTCACTCCACGAGTCGAGTACCGAGTCCTAGAGTCGACTAGCTACTCCTCGTGCCGACTCTACATTTCTCCTCGAGTTGAGTTCACTCCTCGAGTCGAGTACCGAGTCCACGAGCCGACTAGCTACTCCTCGTGCCGACTCTACATTACTCCTCGAGTCAAGTACCGAGTTCACGAGTCGACTAGGTACTCCTCGTTCCGACTCTACATTTCTCCTCGAGTTGAGTTCACTCCTCGAGTCGAGTACCGAGTCCACGAGTCGACTAGCTACTCCTCGTGCCGACTCTACATTTCTCCTCGAGTTGAGTTTACTTCTCGAGTCGAGTACCGAGTGCACGAGTCGATTAGCTACTCCTCGTGCCGACTCTGCATTTCTCCTCGGGTTGAGTTCACTCCTCGAGTAGAGTACCGAGTTCACGAGTCGACTAGCTACTCCTCGTGCCGACTCTACATTTCTCCTCGAGTTGAGTTTACTTCTCGAGTCGAGTACCGAGTCCACGAGTCGACTAGCTACTCCTCGTGCCGACTCTACATTTCTCCTCGGGTTGAGTTCACTCCTGGAGTAGAGTACCGAGTCCACGAGTCGACTAGCTACTCCTCGTGCCGACTCTACATTTCTCCTCGGGTTGAGTTCACTCCTCGAGTAGAGTACCGAGTCCACGAGTCGACTAGCTACTCCTCGTGCCGACTCTACATTTCTCCTCGAGTTGAGTTTACTCCTCGAGTCGAGTACCGAGTCCACGAGTCGACTAGCTACTCCTCGTGCCGACTCTACATTTCTCCTCGGGTTGAGTTCACTCCTCGAGTCGAGTACCGAGTCCACGAGTCGACTAGCTACTCCTCATGCCGACTCTGCATTTCTCCTCAAGTTGAGTTCACTCCTCGAGTCGAGTACCGAGTCCACGAGTCAACTAGCTACTCCTCGTGCCGACTCTACATTTCTCATCGGGTTGAGTTCACTCCACGAGTCGAGTACCGAGTCCTAGAGTCGACTAGCTACTCCTCCTGCCGACTCTACATTTCTCCTCGAGTTGAGTTCACTCCTCGAGTCGAGTACCGAGTCCACGAGCCGACTAGCTACTCCTCGTGCCGACTCTACATTACTCCTCGAGTCAAGTACCGAGTTCACGAGTCGACTAGGTACTCCTCGTTCCGACTCTACATTTCTCCTCGAGTTGAGTTCACTCCTCGAGTAGAGTACCGAGTCCACGAGTCGTCTAGCTACTCCTCGTGCCGACTCTACATTTCTCCTCGAGTTGAGTTTACTCCTCGAGTCGAGTACCGAGTCCACGAGTCGACTAGCTACTCCTCGTGCCGACTCTACATTTCTCCTCGGGTTGAGTTCACTCCTCGAGTCGAGTACCGAGTCCACGAGTCGAATAGCTACTCCTCGTGCCGACTCTGCATTTCTCCTCAAGTTGAGTTCACTCCTCGAGTCGAGTTTGAGTCCGCGAGTCAACTAGCTACTCCTCGTGCCGACTCTACATTTCTCATCGGGTTGAGTTCACTCCTCGAGTCGAGTACCGAGTCCTAGAGTCGACTAGCTACTCCTCGTGCCAACTCTACATTTCTCCTCGAGTTGAGTTCACTCCTCGAGTCGAGTACCGAGTCCACGAGCCGACTAGCTACTCCTCGTGCCGACTCTACATTTCTCCTCGGGTTGAGTTCACTCCTAGAGTAGAGTACCGAGTCCACGAGTCGACTAGCTACTCCTCGTGCCGACTCTACATTTCTCCTCGGGTTGAGTTCACTCCTCGAGTAGAGTACCGAGTCCACGAGTCGACTAGCTACTCCTCGTGCCGACTCTACATTTCTCCTCGAGTTGAGTTTACTCCTCGAGTCGAGTACCGAGTCCACGAGTCGACTAGCTACTCCTCGTGCCGACTCTACATTTCTCCTCGGGTTGAGTTCACTCCTCGAGTCGAGTACCGAGTCCACGAGTCGACTAGCTACTCCTCATGCCGACTCTGCATTTTTCCTCAAGTTGAGTTCACTCCTCGAGTCGAGTACCGAGTCCACGAGTCAACTAGCTACTCCTCGTGCCGACTCTACATTTCTCATCGGGTTGAGTTCACTCCACGAGTCGAGTACCGAGTCCTAGAGTCGACTAGCTACTCCTCGTGCCGACTCTACATTTCTCCTCGAGTTGAGTTCACTCCTCGAGTCGAGTACCGAGTCCACGAGCCGACTAGCTACTCCTCGTGCCGACTCTACATTACTCCTCGAGTCAAGTACCGAGTTCACGAGTCGACTAGGTACTCCTCGTTCCGACTCTACATTTCTCCTCGAGTTGAGTTCACTCCTCGAGTCGAGTACCGAGTCCACGAGTCGACTAGCTACTCCTCGTGCCGACTCTACATTTCTCCTCGAGTTGAGTTTACTTCTCGAGTCGAGTACCGAGTGCACGAGTCGACTAGCTACTCCTCGTGGCGACTCTGCATTTCTCCTCGGGTTGAGTTCACTCCTCGAGTAGAGTACCGAGTTCACGAGTCGACTAGCTACTCCTCGTGCCGACTCTACATTTCTCCTCGAGTTGAGTTTACTTCTCGAGTCGAGTACCGAGTCCACGAGTCGACTAGCTACTCCTCGTGCCGACTCTACATTTCTCCTCGGGTTGAGTTCACTCCTGGAGTAGAGTACCGAGTCCACGAGTCGACTAGCTACTCCTCGTGCCGACTCTACATTTCTCCTCGGGTTGAGTTCACTCCTCGAGTAGAGTACCGAGTCCACGAGTCGACTAGCTACTCCTCGTGCCGACTCTACATTTCTCCTCGAGTTGAGTTTACTCCTCGAGTCGAGTACCGAGTCCACGAGTCGACTAGCTACTCCTCGTGCCGACTCTACATTTCTCCTCTGGTTGAGTTCACTCCTCGAGTCGAGTACCGAGTCCACGAGTCGACTAGCTACTCCTCATGCCGACTCTGCATTTCTCCTCAAGTTGAGTTCACTCCTCGAGTCGAGTACCGAGTCCACGAGTCAACTAGCTACTCCTCGTGCCGACTCTACATTTCTCATCGGGTTGAGTTCACTCCACGAGTCGAGTACCGAGTCCTAGAGTCGACTAGCTACTCCTCGTGCCGACTCTACATTTCTCCTCGAGTTGAGTTCACTCCTCGAGTCGAGTACCGAGTCCACGAGCCGACTAGCTACTCCTCGTGCCGACTCTACATTTCTCCTCGGGTTGAGTTCACTCCTCGAGTCGAGTACCGAGTCCACGAGTCGACTAGCTACTCCTCATGCCGACTCTGCATTTCTCCTCAAGTTGAGTTCACTCCTCGAGTCGAGTACCGAGTTCACGAGTCAACTAGCTACTCCTCGTGCCGACTCTACATTTCTCATCGGGTTGAGTTCACTCCACGAGTCGAGTACCGAGTCCTAGAGTCGACTAGCTACTCCTCGTGCCGACTCTACATTTCTCCTCGAGTTGAGTTCACTCCTCGAGTCGAGTACCGAGTCCACGAGCCGACTAGCTACTCCTCGTGCCGACTCTACATTACTCCTCGAGTCAAGTACCGAGTTCACGAGTCGACTAGGTACTCCTCGTTCCGACTCTACATTTCTCCTCGAGTTGAGTTCACTCCTCGAGTCGAGTACCGAGTCCACGAGTCGACTAGCTACTCCTCGTGCCGACTCTACATTTCTCCTCGAGTTGAGTTTACTTCTCGAGTCGAGTACCGAGTGCACGAGTCGACTAGCTACTCCTCGTGCCGACTCTGCATTTCTCCTCGGGTTGAGTTCACTCCTCGAGTAGAGTACCGAGTTCACGAGTCGACTAGCTACTCCTCGTGCCGACTCTACATTTCTCCTCGAGTTGAGTTTACTTCTCGAATCGAGTACCGAGTCCACGAGTCGACTAGCTACTCCTCGTGCCGACTCTACATTTCTCCTCGCGTTGAGTTCACTCCTGGAGTAGAGTACCGAGTCCACGAGTCGACTAGCTACTCCTCGTGCCGACTCTACATTTCTCCTCGGGTTGAGTTCACTCCTCGAGTAGAGTACCGAGTCCACGAGTCGACTAGCTACTCCTCGTGCCGACTCTACATTTCTCCTCGAGTTGAGTTTACTCCTCGAGTCGAGTACCGAGTCCACGAGTCGACTAGCTACTCCTCGTGCCGACTCTACATTTCTCCTCGGGTTGAGTTCACTCCTCGAGTCGAGTACCGAGTCCACGAGTCGACTAGCTACTCCTCATGCCGACTCTGCATTTCTCCTCAAGTTGAGTTCACTCCTCGAGTCGAGTACCGAGTCCACGAGTCAACTAGCTACTCCTCGTGCCGACTCTACATTTCTCATCGGGTTGAGTTCACTCCACGAGTCGAGTACCGAGTCCTAGAGTCGACTAGCTACTCCTCGTGCCGACTCTACATTTCACCTCGAGTTGAGTTCACTCCTCGAGTCGAGTACCGAGTCCACGAGCCGACTAGCTACTCCTCGTGCCGACTCTACATTACTCCTCGAGTCAAGTACCGAGTTCACGAGTCGACTAGGTACTCCTCGTTCCGACTCTACATTTCTCCTCGAGTTGAGTTCACTCCTCGAGTAGAGTACCGAGTCCACGAGTCGTCTAGCTACTCCTCGTGCCGACTCTACATTTCTCCTCGAGTTGAGTTTACTCCTCGAGTCGAGTACCGAGTCCACGAGTCGACTAGCTACTCCTCGTGCCGACTCTACATTTCTCCTCGGGTTGAGTTCACTCCTCGAGTCGAGTACCGAGTCCACGAGTCGAATAGCTACTCCTCGTGCCGACTCTGCATTTCTCCTCAAGTTGAGTTCACTCCTCGAGTCGAGTCTGAGTCCGCGAGTCAACTAGCTACTCCTCGTGCCGACTCTACATTTCTCATCGGGTTGAGTTCACTCCTCGAGTCGAGTACCGAGTCCTAGAGTCGACTAGCTACTCCTCGTGCCGACTCTACATTTCTCCTCGAGTTGAGTTCACTCCTCGAGTCGAGTACCGAGTCCACGAGCCGACTAGCTACTCCTCGTGCCGACTCTACATTTCTCCTCGGGTTGAGTTCACTCCTGGAGTAGAGTACCGAGTCCACGAGTCGACTAGCTACTCCTCGTGCCGACTCTACATTTCTCCTCGGGTTGAGTTCACTCCTCGAGTAGAGTACCGAGTCCACGAGTCGACTAGCTACTCCTCGTGCCGACTCTACATTTCTCATCGAGTTGAGTTTACTCCTCGAGTCGAGTACCGAGTCCACGAGTCGACTAGCTACTCCTCGTGCCGACTCTACATTTCTCCTCGCGTTGAGTTCACTCCTCGAGTCGAGTACCGAGTCCACGAGTCGACTAGCTACTCCTCATGCCGACTCTGCATTTCTCCTCAAGTTGAGTTCACTCCTCGAGTCGAGTACCGAGTCCACGAGTCAACTAGCTACTCCTCGTGCCGACTCTACATTTCTCATCGGGTTGAGTTCACTCCACGAGTCGAGTACCGAGTCCTAGAGTCGACTAGCTACTCCTCATGCCGACTCTACATTTCTCCTGGAGTTGAGTTCACTCCTCGAGTCGAGTACCGAGTCCACGAGCCGACTAGCTACTCCTCGTGCCGACTCTACATTTCTCCTCGGGTTGAGTTCACTCCTCGAGTCGAGTACCGAGTCCACGAGTCGACTAGCTACTCCTCATGCCGACTCTGCATTTCTCCTCAAGTTGAGTTCACTCCTCGAGTCGAGTACCGAGTTCACGAGTCAACTAGCTACTCCTCGTGCCGACTCTACATTTCTCATCGGGTTGAGTTCACTCCACGAGTCGAGTACCGAGTCCTAGAGTCGACTAGCTACTCCTCGTGCCGACTCTACATTTCTCCTCGAGTTGAGTTCACTCCTCGAGTCGAGTACCGAGTCCACGAGCCGACTAGCTACTCCTCGTGCCGACTCTACATTTCTCCTCGGGTTGAGTTCACTCCTGGAGTAGAGTACCGAGTCCACGAGTCGACTAGCTACTCCTCGTGCCGACTCTACATTTCTCCTCGGGTTGAGTTCACTCCTCGAGTAGAGTACCGAGTCCACGAGTCGACTAGCTACTCCTCGTGCCGACTCTACATTTCTCATCGAGTTGAGTTTACTCCTCGAGTCGAGTACCGAGTCCACGAGTCGACTAGCTACTCCTCGTGCCGACTCTACATTTCTCCTCGCGTTGAGTTCACTCCTCGAGTCGAGTACCGAGTCCACGAGTCGACTAGCTACTCCTCATGCCGACTCTGCATTTCTCCTCAAGTTGAGTTCACTCCTCGAGTCGAGTACCGAGTCCACGAGTCAACTAGCTACTCCTCGTGCCGACTCTACATTTCTCATCGGGTTGAGTTCACTCCACGAGTCGAGTACCGAGTCCTAGAGTCGACTAGCTACTCCTCGTGCCGACTCTACATTTCTCCTCGAGTTGAGTTCACTCCTCGAGTCGAGTACCGAGTCCACGAGCCGACTAGCTACTCCTCGTGCCGACTCTACATTTCTCCTCGGGTTGAGTTCACTCCTCGAGTCGAGTACCGAGTCCACGAGTCGACTAGCTACTCCTCATGCCGACTCTGCATTTCTCCTCAAGTTGAGTTCACTCCTCGATTCGAGTACCGAGTTCACGAGTCAACTAGCTACTCCTCGTGCCGACTCTACATTTCTCATCGGGTTGAGTTCACTCCACGAGTCCAGTACCGAGTCCTAGAGTCGACTAGCTACTCCTCGTGCCGACTCTACATTTCTCCTCGAGTTGAGTTCACTCCTCGAGTCGAGTACCGAGTCCACGAGCCGACTAGCTACTCCTCGTGCCGACTCTACATTACTCCTCGAGTCAAGTACCGAGTTCACGAGTCGACTAGGTACTCCTCGTTCCGACTCTACATTTCTCCTCGAGTTGAGTTCACTCCTCGAGTCGAGTACCGAGTCCACGAGTCGACTAGCTACTCCTCGTGCCGACTCTACATTTCTCCTCGAGTTGAGTTTACTTCTCGAGTCGAGTACCGAGTGCACGAGTCGACTAGCTACTCCTCGTGCCGACTCTGCATTTCTCCTCGGGTTGAGTTCACTCCTCGAGTAGAGTACCGAGTTCACGAGTCGACTAGCTACTCCTCGTGCCGACTCTACATTTCTCCTCGAGTTGAGTTTACTTCTCGAGTCGAGTACCGAGTCCACGAGTCGACTAGCTACTCCTCGTGCCGACTCTACATTTCTCCTCGGGTTGAGTTCACTCCTGGAGTAGAGTACCGAGTCCACGAGTCGACTAGCTACTCCTCGTGCCGACTCTACATTTCTCCTCGGGTTGAGTTCACTCCTCGAGTAGAGTACCGAGTCCACGAGTCGACTAGCTACTCCTCGTGCCGACTCTACATTTCTCCTCGAGTTGAGTTTACTCCTCGAGTCGAGTACCGAGTCCACGAGTCGACTAGCTACTCCTCGTGCCGACTCTACATTTCTCCTCGGGTTGAGTTCACTCCTCGAGTCGAGTACCGAGTCCACGAGTCGACTAGCTACTCCTCATGCCGACTCTGCATTTCTCCTCAAGTTGAGTTCACTCCTCGAGTCGAGTACCGAGTCCACGAGTCAACTAGCTACTCCTCGTGCCGACTCTACATTTCTCATCGGGTTGAGTTCACTCCACGAGTCGAGTACCGAGTCCTAGAGTCGACTAGCTACTCCTCGTGCCGACTCTACATTTCACCTCGAGTTGAGTTCACTCCTCGAGTCGAGTACCGAGTCCACGAGCCGACTAGCTACTCCTCGTGCCGACTCTACATTACTCCTCGAGTCAAGTACCGAGTTCACGAGTCGACTAGGTACTCCTCGTTCCGACTCTACATTTCTCCTCGAGTTGAGTTCACTCCTCGAGTAGAGTACCGAGTCCACGAGTCGTCTAGCTACTCCTCGTGCCGACTCTACATTTCTCCTCGAGTTGAGTTTACTCCTCGAGTCGAGTACCGAGTCCACGAGTCGACTAGCTACTCCTCGTGCCGACTCTACATTTCTCCTCGGGTTGAGTTCACTCCTCGAGTCGAGTACCGAGTCCACGAGTCGAATAGCTACTCCTCGTGCCGACTCTGCATTTCTCCTCAAGTTGAGTTCACTCCTCGAGTCGAGTCTGAGTCCGCGAGTCAACTAGCTACTCCTCGTGCCGACTCTACATTTCTCATCGGGTTGAGTTCACTCCTCGAGTCGAGTACCGAGTCCTAGAGTCGACTAGCTACTCCTCGTGCCGACTCTACATTTCTCCTCGAGTTGAGTTCACTCCTCGAGTCGAGTACCGAGTCCACGAGCCGACTAGCTACTCCTCGTGCCGACTCTACATTTCTCCTCGGGTTGAGTTCACTCCTGGAGTAGAGTACCGAGTCCACGAGTCGACTAGCTACTCCTCGTGCCGACTCTACATTTCTCCTCGGGTTGAGTTCACTCCTCGAGTAGAGTACCGAGTCCACGAGTCGACTAGCTACTCCTCGTGCCGACTCTACATTTCTCATCGAGTTGAGTTTACTCCTCGAGTCGAGTACCGAGTCCACGAGTCGACTAGCTACTCCTCGTGCCGACTCTACATTTCTCCTCGCGTTGAGTTCACTCCTCGAGTCGAGTACCGAGTCCACGAGTCAACTAGCTACTCCTCGTGCCGACTCTACATTTCTCATCGGGATGAGTTCACTCCACGAGTCGAGTACCGAGTCCTAGAGTCGACTAGCTACTCCTCATGCCGACTCTACATTTCTCCTGGAGTTGAGTTCACTCCTCGAGTCGAGTACCGAGTCCACGAGCCGACTAGCTACTCCTCGTGCCGACTCTACATTTCTCCTCGGGTTGAGTTCACTCCTCGAGTCGAGTACCGAGTCCACGAGTCGACTAGCTACTCCTCATGCCGACTCTGCATTTCTCCTCAAGTTGAGTTCACTCCTCGAGTCGAGTACCGAGTTCACGAGTCAACTAGCTACTCCTCGTGCCGACTCTACATTTCTCATCGGGTTGAGTTCACTCCACGAGTCGAGTACCGAGTCCTAGAGTCGACTAGCTACTCCTCGTGCCGACTCTACATTTCTCCTCGAGTTGAGTTCACTCCTCGAGTCGAGTACCGAGTCCACGAGCCGACTAGCTACTCCTCGTGCCGACTCTACATTTCTCCTCGGGTTGAGTTCACTCCTGGAGTAGAGTACCGAGTCCACGAGTCGACTAGCTACTCCTCGTGCCGACTCTACATTTCTCCTCGGGTTGAGTTCACTCCTCGAGTAGAGTACCGAGTCCACGAGTCGACTAGCTACTCCTCGTGCCGACTCTACATTTCTCATCGAGTTGAGTTTACTCCTCGAGTCGAGTACCGAGTCCACGAGTCGACTAGCTACTCCTCGTGCCGACTCTACATTTCTCCTCGCGTTGAGTTCACTCCTCGAGTCGAGTACCGAGTCCACGAGTCGACTAGCTACTCCTCATGCCGACTCTGCATTTCTCCTCAAGTTGAGTTCACTCCTCGAGTCGAGTACCGAGTCCACGAGTCAACTAGCTACTCCTCGTGCCGACTCTACATTTCTCATCGGGTTGAGTTCACTCCACGAGTCGAGTACCGAGTCCTAGAGTCGACTAGCTACTCCTCGTGCCGACTCTACATTTCTCCTCGAGTTGAGTTCACTCCTCGAGTCGAGTACCGAGTCCACGAGCCGACTAGCTACTCCTCGTGCCGACTCTACATTTCTCCTCGGGTTGAGTTCACTCCTCGAGTCGAGTACCGAGTCCACGAGTCGACTAGCTACTCCTCATGCCGACTCTGCATTTCTCCTCAAGTTGAGTTCACTCCTCGAGTCGAGTACCGAGTTCACGAGTCAACTAGCTACTCCTCGTGCCGACTCTACATTTCTCATCGGGTTGAGTTCACTCCACGAGTCGAGTACCGAGTCCTAGAGTCGACTAGCTACTCCTCGTGCCGACTCTACATTTCTCCTCGAGTTGAGTTCACTCCTCGAGTCGAGTACCGAGTCCACGAGCCGACTAGCTACTCCTCGTGCCGACTCTACATTACTCCTCGAGTCAAGTACCGAGTTCACGAGTCGACTAGGTACTCCTCGTTCCGACTCTACATTTCTCCTCGAGTTGAGTTCACTCCTCGAGTCGAGTACCGAGTCCACGAGTCGACTAGCTACTCCTCGTGCCGACTCTACATTTCTCCTCGAGTTGAGTTTACTTCTCGAGTCGAGTACCGAGTGCACGAGTCGACTAGCTACTCCTCGTGCCGACTCTGCATTTCTCCTCGGGTTGAGTTCACTCCTCGAGTAGAGTACCGAGTTCACGAGTCGACTAGCTACTCCTCGTGCCGACTCTACATTTCTCCTCGAGTTGAGTTTACTTCTCGAGTCGAGTACCGAGTCCACGAGTCGACTAGCTACTCCTCGTGCCGACTCTACATTTCTCCTCGGGTTGAGTTCACTCCTGGAGTAGAGTACCGAGTCCACGAGTCGACTAGCTACTCCTCGTGCCGACTCTACATTTCTCCTCGGGTTGAGTTCACTCCTCGAGTAGAGTACCGAGTCCACGAGTCGACTAGCTACTCCTCGTGCCGACTCTACATTTCTCCTCGAGTTGAGTTTACTCCTCGAGTCGAGTACCGAGTCCACGAGTCGACTAGCTACTCCTCGTGCCGACTCTACATTTCTCCTCGGGTTGAGTTCACTCCTCGAGTCGAGTACCGAGTCCACGAGTCGACTAGCTACTCCTCATGCCGACTCTGCATTTCTCCTCAAGTTGAGTTCACTCCTCGAGTCGAGTACCGAGTCCACGAGTCAACTAGCTACTCCTCGTGCCGACTCTACATTTCTCATCGGGTTGAGTTCACTCCACGAGTCGAGTACCGAGTCCTAGAGTCGACTAGCTACTCCTCGTGCCGACTCTACATTTCACCTCGAGTTGAGTTCACTCCTCGAGTCGAGTACCGAGTCCACGAGCCGACTAGCTACTCCTCGTGCCGACTCTACATTACTCCTCGAGTCAAGTACCGAGTTCACGAGTCGACTAGGTACTCCTCGTTCCGACTCTACATTTCTCCTCGAGTTGAGTTCACTCCTCGAGTAGAGTACCGAGTCCACGAGTCGTCTAGCTACTCCTCGTGCCGACTCTACATTTCTCCTCGAGTTGAGTTTACTCCTCGAGTCGAGTACCGAGTCCACGAGTCGACTAGCTACTCCTCGTGCCGACTCTACATTTCTCCTCGGGTTGAGTTCACTCCTCGAGTCGAGTACCGAGTCCACGAGTCGAATAGCTACTCCTCGTGCCGACTCTGCATTTCTCCTCAAGTTGAGTTCACTCCTCGAGTCGAGTCTGAGTCCGCGAGTCAACTAGCTACTCCTCGTGCCGACTCTACATTTCTCATCGGGTTGAGTTCACTCCTCGAGTCGAGTACCGAGTCCTAGAGTCGACTAGCTACTCCTCGTGCCGACTCTACATTTCTCCTCGAGTTGAGTTCACTCCTCGAGTCGAGTACCGAGTCCACGAGCCGACTAGCTACTCCTCGTGCCGACTCTACATTTCTCCTCGGGTTGAGTTCACTCCTGGAGTAGAGTACCGAGTCCACGAGTCGACTAGCTACTCCTCGTGCCGACTCTACATTTCTCCTCGGGTTGAGTTCACTCCTCGAGTAGAGTACCGAGTCCACGAGTCGACTAGCTACTCCTCGTGCCGACTCTACATTTCTCATCGAGTTGAGTTTACTCCTCGAGTCGAGTACCGAGTCCACGAGTCGACTAGCTACTCCTCGTGCCGACTCTACATTTCTCCTCGCGTTGAGTTCACTCCTCGAGTCGAGTACCGAGTCCACGAGTCGACTAGCTACTCCTCATGCCGACTCTGCATTTCTCCTCAAGTTGAGTTCACTCCTCGAGTCGAGTACCGAGTCCACGAGTCAACTAGCTACTCCTCGTGCCGACTCTACATTTCTCATCGGGTTGAGTTCACTCCACGAGTCGAGTACCGAGTCCTAGAGTCGACTAGCTACTCCTCGTGCCGACTCTACATTTCTCCTCGAGTTGAGTTCACTCCTCGAGTCGAGTACCGAGTCCACGAGCCGACTAGCTACTCCTCGTGCCGACTCTACATTACTCCTCGAGTCAAGTACCGAGTTCACGAGTCGACTAGGTACTCCTCGTTCCGACTCTACATTTCTCCTCGAGTTGAGTTCACTCCTCGAGTCGAGTACCGAGTCCACGAGTTGACTAGCTACTCCTCGTGCCGACTCTACATTTCTCCTCGAGTTGAGTTTACTTCTCGAGTCGAGTACCGAGTGCACGAGTCGACTAGCTACTCCTCGTGCCGACTCTGCATTTCTCCTCGGGTTGAGTTCACTCCTCGAGTAGAGTACCGAGTTCACGAGTCGACTAGCTACTCATCGTGCCGACTCTACATTTCTCCTCGAGTTGAGTTTACTTCTCGAGTCGAGTACCGAGTCCACGAGTCGACTAGCTACTCCTCGTGCCGACTCTACATTTCTCCTCGGGTTGAGTTCACTCCTGGAGTAGAGTACCGAGTCCACGAGTCGACTAGCTACTCCTCGTGCCGACTCTACATTTCTCCTCGGGTTGAGTTCACTCCTCGAGTAGAGTACCGAGTCCACGAGTCGACTAGCTACTCCTCGTGCCGACTCTACATTTCTCATCGAGTTGAGTTTACTCCTCGAGTCGAGTACCGAGTCCACGAGTCGACTAGCTACTCCTCGTGCCGACTCTACATTTCTCCTCGCGTTGAGTTCACTCCTCGAGTCGAGTACCGAGTCCACGAGTCGACTAGCTACTCCTCATGCCGACTCTGCATTTCTCCTCAAGTTGAGTTCACTCCTCGAGTCGAGTACCGAGTCCACGAGTCAACTAGCTACTCCTCGTGCCGACTCTACATTTCTCATCGGGTTGAGTTCACTCCACGAGTCGAGTACCGAGTCCTAGAGTCGACTAGCTACTCCTCGTGCCGACTCTACATTTCTTCTCGAGTTGAGTTCACTCCTCGAATCGAGTACCGAGTCCACGAGCCGACTAGCTACTCCTCGTGCCGACTCTACATTACTCCTCGAGTCAAGTACCGAGTTCACGAGTCGACTAGGTACTCCTCGTTCCGACTCTACATTTCTCCTCGAGTTGAGTTCACTCCTCGAGTCGAGTACCGAGTCCACGAGTCGACTAGCTACTCCTCGTGCCGACTCTACATTTCTCCTCGAGTTGAGTTTACTTCTCGAGTCGAGTACCGAGTGCACGAGTCGACTAGCTACTCCTCGTGCCGACTCTGCATTTCTCCTCGGGTTGAGTTCACTCCTCGAGTAGAGTACCGAGTTCACGAGTCGACTAGCTACTCCTCGTGCCGACTCTACATTTCTCCTCGAGTTGAGTTTACTTCTCGAGTCGAGTACCGAGTCCACGAGTCGACTAGCTACTCCTCGTGCCGACTCTACATTTCTCCTCGGGTTGAGTTCACTCCTGGAGTAGAGTACCGAGTCCACGAGTCGACTAGCTACTCCTCGTGCCGACTCTACATTTCTCCTCGGGTTGAGTTCACTCCTCGAGTAGAGTACCGAGTCCACGAGTCGACTAGCTACTCCTCGTGCCGACTCTACA
Source organism: Urtica dioica subsp. dioica (assembly GCF_054948205.1). NCBI lineage: Eukaryota > Viridiplantae > Streptophyta > Magnoliopsida > Rosales > Urticaceae > Urtica > Urtica dioica. The sequence goes on along the minus strand of NC_142757.1, from coordinate 10,948,970 downwards.
TTTCTCCTCGAGTTGACTTTACTCCTCGAGTCGAGTACCGAGTCCACGAGTCGACTAGCTACTCCTCGTGCCGACTCTACATTTCTCCTCTGGTTGAGTTCACTCCTCGAGTCGAGTACCGAGTCCACGAGTCGACTAGCTACTCCTCATGCCGACTCTGCATTTCTCCTCAAGTTGAGTTCACTCCTCGAGTCGAGTACCGAGTCCACGAGTCAACTAGCTACTCCTCGTGCCGACTCTACATTTCTCATCGGGTTGAGTTCACTCCACGAGTCGAGTACCGAGTCCTAGAGTCGACTAGCTACTCCTCGTGCCGACTCTACATATTTCCTCGAGTTGAGTTCACTCCTCGAGTCGAGTACCGAGTCCACGAGCCGACTAGCTACTCCTCGTGCCGACTCTACATTTCTCCTCGGGTTGAGTTCACTCCTCGAGTCGAGTACCGAGTCCACGAGTCGACTAGCTACTCCTCATGCCGACTCTGCATTTCTCCTCAAGTTGAGTTCACTCCTCGAGTCGAGTACCGAGTTCACGAGTCAACTAGCTACTCCTCGTGCCGACTCTACATTTCTCATCGGGTTGAGTTCACTCCACGAGTCGAGTACCGAGTCCTAGAGTCGACTAGCTACTCCTCGTGCCGACTCTACATTTCTCCTCGAGTTGAGTTCACTCCTCGAGTCGAGTACCGAGTCCACGAACCGACTAGCTACTCCTCGTGCCGACTCTACATTACTCCTCGAGTCAAGTACCGAGTTCACGAGTCGACTAGGTACTCCTCGTTCCGACTCTACATTTCTCCTCGAGTTGAGTTCACTCCTCGAGTCGAGTACCGAGTCCACGAGTCGACTAGCTACTCCTCGTGCCGACTCTACATTTCTCCTCGAGTTGAGTTTACTTCTCGAGTCGAGTACCGAGTGCACGAGTCGACTAGCTACTCCTCGTGCCGACTCTGCATTTCTCCTCGGGTTGAGTTCACTCCTCGAGTAGAGTACCGAGTTCACGAGTCGACTAGCTACTCCTCGTGCCGACTCTACATTTCTCCTCGAGTTGAGTTTACTTCTCGAGTCGAGTACCGAGTCCACGAGTCGACTAGCTACTCCTCGTGCCGACTCTACATTTCTCCTCGGGTTGAGTTCACTCGTGGAGTAGAGTACCGAGTCCACGAGTCGACTAGCTACTCCTCGTGCCGACTCTACATTTCTCCTCGGGTTGAGTTCACTCCTCGAGTAGAGTACCGAGTCCACGAGTCGACTAGCTACTCCTCGTGCCGACTCTACATTTCTCCTCGAGTTGAGTTTACTCCTCGAGTCGAGTACCGAGTCCACGAGTCGACTAGCTACTCCTCGTGCCGACTCTACATTTCTCCTCTGGTTGAGTTCACTCCTCGAGTCGAGTACCGAGTCCACGAGTCGACTAGCTACTCCTCATGCCGACTCTGCATTTCTCCTCAAGTTGAGTTCACTCCTCGAGTCGAGTACCGAGTCCACGAGTCAACTAGCTACTCCTCGTGCCGACTCTACATTTCTCATCGGGTTGAGTTCACTCCACGAGTCGAGTACCGAGTCCTAGAGTCGACTAGCTACTCCTCGTGCCGACTCTACATTTCTCCTCGAGTTGAGTTCACTCCTCGAGTCGAGTACCGAGTCCACGAGCCGACTAGCTACTCCTCGTGCCGACTCTACATTTCTCCTCGGGTTGAGTTCAGTCCTCGAGTCGAGTACCGAGTCCACGAGTCGACTAGCTACTCCTCATGCCGACTCTGCATTTCTCCTCAAGTTGAGTTCACTCCTCGAGTCGAGTACCGAGTTCACGAGTCGACTAGCTACTCCTCGTGCCGACTCTACATTTCTCATCGGGTTGAGTTCACTCCACGAGTCGAGTACCGAGTCCTAGAGTCGACTAGCTACTCCTCGTGCCGACTCTACATTTCTCCTCGAGTTGAGTTCACTCCTCGAGTCGAGTACCGAGTCCACGAACCGACTAGCTACTCCTCGTGCCGACTCTACATTACTCCTCGAGTCAAGTACCGAGTTCACGAGTCGACTAGGTACTCCTCGTTCCGACTCTACATTTCTCCTCGAGTTGAGTTCACTCCTCGAGTCGAGTACCGAGTCCACGAGTCGACTAGCTACTCCTCGTGCCGACTCTACATTTCTCCTCGAGTTGAGTTTACTTCTCGAGTCGAGTACCGAGTGCACGAGTCGACTAGCTACTCCTCGTGCCGACTCTGCATTTCTCCTCGGGTTGAGTTCACTCCTCGAGTAGAGTACCGAGTTCACGAGTCGACTAGCTACTCCTCGTGTCGACTCTACATTTCTCCTCGAGTTGAGTTTACTTCTCGAGTCGAGTACCGAGTCCACGAGTCGACTAGCTACTCCTCGTGCCGACTCTACATTTCTCCTCGGGTTGAGTTCACTCCTGGAGTAGAGTACCGAGTCCACGAGTCGACTAGCTACTCCTCGTGCCGACTCTACATTTCTCCTCGGGTTGAGTTCACTCCTCGAGTAGAGTACCGAGTCCACGAGTCGACTAGCTACTCCTCGTGCCGACTCTACATTTCTCCTCGAGTTGAGTTTACTCCTCGAGTCGAGTACCGAGTCCACGAGTCGACTAGCTACTCCTCGTGCCGACTCTACATTTCTCCTCGGGTTGAGTTCACTCCTCGAGTCGAGTACCGAGTCCACGAGTCGACTAGCTACTCCTCATGCCGACTCTGCATTTCTCCTCAAGTTGAGTTCACTCCTCGAGTCGAGTACCGAGTCCACGAGTCAACTAGCTACTCCTCGTGCCGACTCTACATTTCTCATCGGGTTGAGTTCACTCCACGAGTCGAGTACCGAGTCCTAGAGTCGACTAGCTACTCCTCGTGCCGACTCTACATTTCACCTCGAGTTGAGTTCACTCCTCGAGTCGAGTACCGAGTCCACGAGCCGACTAGCTACTCCTCGTGCCGACTCTACATTACTCCTCGAGTCAAGTACCGAGTTCACGAGTCGACTAGGTACTCCTCGTTCCGACTCTACATTTCTCCTCGAGTTGAGTTCACTCCTCGAGTAGAGTACCGAGTCCACGAGTCGTCTAGCTACTCCTCGTGCCGACTCTACATTTCTCCTCGAGTTGAGTTTACTCCTCGAGTCGAGTACCGAGTCCACGAGTCGACTAGCTACTCCTCGTGCCGACTCTACATTTCTCCTCGGGTTGAGTTCACTCCTCGAGTCGAGTACCGAGTCCACGAGTCGAATAGCTACTCCTCGTGCCGACTCTGCATTTCTCCTCAAGTTGAGTTCACTCCTCGAGTCGAGTCTGAGTCCGCGAGTCAACTAGCTACTCCTCGTGCCGACTCTACATTTCTCATCGGGTTGAGTTCACTCCTCGAGTCGAGTACCGAGTCCTAGAGTCGACTAGCTACTCCTCGTGCCGACTCTACATTTCTCCTCGAGTTGAGTTCACTCCTCGAGTCGAGTACCGAGTCCACGAGCCGACTAGCTACTCCTCGTGCCGACTCTACATTTCTCCTCGGGTTGAGTTCACTCCTGGAGTAGAGTACCGAGTCCACGAGTCGACTAGATACTCCTCGTGCCGACTCTACATTTCTCCTCGGGTTGAGTTCACTCCTCGAGTAGAGTACCGAGTCCACGAGTCGACTAGCTACTCCTCGTGCCGACTCTACATTTCTCATCGAGTTGAGTTTACTCCTCGAGTCGAGTACCGAGTCCACGAGTCGACTAGCTACTCCTCGTGCCGACTCTACATTTCTCCTCGCGTTGAGTTCACTCCTCGAGTCGAGTACCGAGTCCACGAGTCGACTAGCTACTCCTCATGCCGACTCTGCATTTCTCCTCAAGTTGAGTTCACTCCTCGAGTCGAGTACCGAGTCCACGAGTCAACTAGCTACTCCTCGTGCCGACTCTACATTTCTCATCGGGTTGAGTTCACTCCACGAGTCGAGTACCGAGTCCTAGAGTCGACTAGCTACTCCTCGTGCCGACTCTACATTTCTCCTCGAGTTGAGTTCACTCCTCGAGTCGAGTACCGAGTCCACGAGCCGACTAGCTACTCCTCGTGCCGACTCTACATTACTCCTCGAGTCAAGTACCGAGTTCACGAGTCGACTAGGTACTCCTCGTTCCGACTCTACATTACTCCTCGAGTTGAGTTCACTCCTCGAGTAGAGTACCGAGTCCACGAGTCGTCTAGCTACTCCTCGTGCCGACTCTACATTTCTCCTCGAGTTGAGTTTACTCCTCGAGTCGAGTACCGAGTCCACGAGTCGACTAGCTACTCCTCGTGCCGACTCTACATTTCTCCTCGGGTTGAGTTCACTCCTCGAGTCGAGTACCGAGTCCACGAGTCGAATAGCTACTCCTCGTGCCGACTCTGCATTTCTCCTCAAGTTGAGTTCACTCCTCGAGTCGAGTCTGAGTCCGCGAGTCAACTAGCTACTCCTCGTGCCGACTCTACATTTCTCATCGGGTTGAGTTCACTCCTCGAGTCGAGTACCGAGTCCTAGAGTCGACTAGCTACTCCTCGTGCCGACTCTACATTTCTCCTCGAGTTGAGTTCACTCCTCGAGTCGAGTACCGAGTCCACGAGCCGACTAGCTACTCCTCGTGCCGACTCTACATTTCTCCTCGGGTTGAGTTCACTCCTGGAGTAGAGTACCGAGTCCACGAGTCGACTAGATACTCCTCGTGCCGACTCTACATTTCTCCTCGGGTTGAGTTCACTCCTCGAGTAGAGTACCGAGTCCACGAGTCGACTAGCTACTCCTCGTGCCGACTCTACATTTCTCATCGAGTTGAGTTTACTCCTCGAGTCGAGTACCGAGTCCACGAGTCGACTAGCTACTCCTCGTGCCGACTCTACATTTCTCCTCGCGTTGAGTTCACTCCTCGAGTCGAGTACCGAGTCCACGAGTCGACTAGCTACTCCTCATGCCGACTCTGCATTTCTCCTCAAGTTGAGTTCACTCCTCGAGTCGAGTACCGAGTCCACGAGTCAACTAGCTACTCCTCGTGCCGACTCTACATTTCTCATCGGGTGGAGTTCACTCCACGAGTCGAGTACCGAGTCCTAGAGTCGACTAGCTACTCCTCGTGCCGACTCTACATTTCTCCTCGAGTTGAGTTCACTCCTCGAGTCGAGTACCGAGTCCACGAGCCGACTAGCTACTCCTCGTGCCGACTCTACATTACTCCTCGAGTCAAGTACCGAGTTCACGAGTCGACTAGGTACTCCTCGTTCCGACTCTACATTTCTCCTCGAGTTGAGTTCACTCCTCGAGTCGAGTACCGAGTCCACGAGTTGACTAGCTACTCCTCGTGCCGACTCTACATTTCTCCTCGAGTTGAGTTTACTTCTCGAGTCGAGTACCGAGTGCACGAGTCGACTAGCTACTCCTCGTGCCGACTCTGCATTTCTCCTCGGGTTGAGTTCACTCCTCGAGTAGAGTACCGAGTTCACGAGTCGACTAGCTACTCATCGTGCCGACTCTACATTTCTCCTCGAGTTGAGTTTACTTCTCGAGTCGAGTACCGAGTCCACGAGTCGACTAGCTACTCCTCGTGCCGACTCTACATTTCTCCTCGGGTTGAGTTCACTCCTGGAGTAGAGTACCGAGTCCACGAGTCGACTAGCTACTCCTCGTGCCGACTCTACATTTCTCCTCGGGTTGAGTTCACTCCTCGAGTAGAGTACCGAGTCCACGAGTCGACTAGCTACTCCTCGTGCCGACTCTACATTTCTCCTCGAGTTGAGTTTACTCCTCGAGTCGAGTACCGAGTCCACGAGTCGACTAGCTACTCCTCGTGCCGACTCTACATTTCTCCTCGGGTTGAGTTCACTCCTCGAGTCGAGTACCGAGTCCACGAGTCGACTAGCTACTCCTCATGCCGACTCTGCATTTCTCCTCAAGTTGAGTTCACTCCTCGAGTCGAGTACCGAGTTCACGAGTCAACTAGCTACTCCTCGTGCCAACTCTACATTTCTCATCGGGTTGAGTTCACTCCACGAGTCGAGTACCGAGTCCTAGAGTCGACTAGCTACTCCTAGTGCCGACTCTACATTTCTCCTCGAGTTGAGTTCACTCCTCGAGTCGAGTACCGAGTCCACGAGCCGACTAGCTACTCCTCGTGCCGACTCTACATTACTCCTCGAGTCAAGTACCGAGTTCACGAGTCGACTAGGTACTCCTCGTTCCGACTCTACATTTCTCCTCGAGTTGAGTTCACTCCTCGAGTCGAGTACCGAGTCCATGAGTCGACTAGCTACTCCTCGTGCCGACTCTACATTTCTCCTCGAGTTGAGTTTACTTCTCGAGTCGAGTACCGAGTGCACGAGTCGACTAGCTACTCCTCGTGCCGACTCTGCATTTCTCCTCGGGTTGAGTTCACTCCTCGAGTAGAGTACCGAGTTCACGAGTCGACTAGCTACTCCTCGTGCCGACTCTACATTTCTCCTCGAGTTGAGTTTACTTCTCGAGTCGAGTACCGAGTCCACGAGTCGACTAGCTACTCCTCGTGCCGACTCTACATTTCTCCTCGGGTTGAGTTCACTCTTGGAGTAGAGTACCGAGTCCACGAGTCGACTAGCTACTCCTCATGCCGACTCTGCATTTCTCCTCAAGTTGAGTTCACTCCTCGAGTCGAGTACCGAGTCCACGAGTCAACTAGCTTCTCCTCGTGCCGACTCTACATTTCTCATCGGGTTGAGTTCACTCCACGAGTCGAGTACCGAGTCCTAGAGTCGACTAGCTACTCCTCGTGCCGACTCTACATTTCTCCTCGAGTTGACTTCACTCCTCGAGTCGAGTACCGAGTCCACGAGCCGACTAGCTACTCCTCGTGCCGACTCTACATTACTCCTCGAGTCAAGTACCGAGTTCACGAGTCGACTAGGTACTCCTCGTTCCGACTCTACATTTCTCCTCGAGTTGAGTTCACTCCTCGAGTAGAGTACCGAGTCCACGAGTCGTCTAGCTACTCCTCGTGCCGACTCTACATTTCTCCTCGAGTTGAGTTTACTCCTCGAGTCGAGTACCGAGTCCACGAGTCGACTAGCTACTCCTCGTGCCGACTCTACATTTCTCCTCGGGTTGAGTTAACTCCTCGAGTCGAGTACCGAGTCCACGAGTCGAATAGCTACTCCTCGTGCCGACTCTGCATTTCTCCTCAAGTTGAGTTCACTCCTCGAGTCGAGTCTGAGTCCGCGAGTCAACTAGCTACTCCTCGTGCCGACTCTACATTTCTCATCGGGTTGAGTTCACTCCTCGAGTCGAGTACCGAGTCCTAGAGTCGACTAGCTACTCCTCGTGCCGACTCTACATTTCTCCTCGAGTTGAGTTCACTCCTCGAGTCGAGTACCAAGTCCACGAGCCGACTAGCTACTCCTCGTGCCGACTCTACATTTCTCCTCGGGTTGAGTTCACTCCTGGAGTAGAGTACCGAGTCCACGAGTCGACTGGCTACTCCTCGTGCCGACTCTACATTTCTCCTCGGGTTGAGTTCACTCCTCGAGTAGAGTACCGAGTCCACGAGTCGACTAGCTACTCCTCGTGCCGACTCTACATTTCTCCTCGAGTTGAGTTTACTCCTCGAGTCGAGTACCGAGTCCACGAGTCGACTAGCTACTCCTCGTGCCGACTCTACATTTCTCCTCGGGTTGAGTTCACTCCTCGAGTCGAGTACCGAGTCCACGAGCCGACTAGCTACTCCTCGTGCCGACTCTACATTACTCCTCGAGTCAAGTACCGAGTTCACGAGTCGACTAGGTACTCCTCGTTCCGACTCTACATTTCTCCTCGAGTTGAGTTCACTCCTCGAGTAGAGTACCGAGTCCACGAGTCGTCTAGCTACTCCTCGTGCGGACTCTACATTTCTCCTCGAGTTGAGTTTACTCCTCGAGTCGAGTACCGAGTCCACGAGTCGACTAGCTACTCCTCGTGCCGACTCTACATTTCTCCTCGGGTTGAGTTCACTCCTCGAGTCGAGTACCGAGTCCACGAGTCGAATAGCTACTCCTCGTGCCGACTCTGCATTTCTCCTCAAGTTGAGTTCACTCCTCGAGTCGAGTCTGAGTCCGCGAGTCAACTAGCTACTCCTCGTGCCGACTCTACATTTCTCATCGGGTTGAGTTCACTCCTCGAGTCGAGTACCGAGTCCTAGAGTCGACTAGCTACTCCTCGTGCCGACTCTACATTTCTCCTCGAGTTGAGTTCACTCCTCGAGTCGAGTACCGAGTCCACGAGCCGACTAGCTACTCCTCGTGCCGACTCTACATTTCTCCTCGGGTTGAGTTCACTCCTGGAGTAGAGTACCGAGTCCACGAGTCGACTAGCTACTCCTCGTGCCGACTCTACATTTCTCCTCGGGTTGAGTTCACTCCTCGAGTAGAGTACCGAGTCCACGAGTCGACTAGCTACTCCTCGTGCCGACTCTACATTTCTCATCGAGTTGAGTTTACTCCTCGAGTCGAGTACCGAGTCCACGAGTCGACTAGCTACTCCTCGTGCCGACTCTACATTTCTCCTCGCGTTGAGTTCACTCCTCGAGTCGAGTACCGAGTCCACGAGTCGACTAGCTACTCCTCATGCCGACTCTGCATTTCTCCTCAAGTTGAGTTCACTCCTCGAGTCGAGTACCGAGTCCACGAGTCAACTAGCTACTCCTCGTGCCGACTCTACATTTCTCATCGGGTTGAGTTCACTCCACGAGTCGAGTACCGAGTCCTAGAGTCGACTAGCTACTCCTCGTGCCGACTCTACATTTCTCCTCGAGTTGAGTTCACTCCTCGAGTCGAGTACCGAGTCCACGAGCCGACTAGCTACTCCTCGTGCCGACTCTACATTACTCCTCGAGTCAAGTACCGAGTTCACGAGTCGACTAGGTACTCCTCGTTCCGACTCTACATTTCTCCTCGAGTTGAGTTCACTCCTCGAGTCGAGTACCGAGTCCACGAGTTGACTAGCTACTCCTCGTGCCGACTCTACATTTCTCCTCGAGTTGAGTTTACTTCTCGAGTCGAGTACCGAGTGCACGAGTCGACTAGCTACTCCTCGTGCCGACTCTGCATTTCTCCTCGGGTTGAGTTCACTCCTCGAGTAGAGTACCGAGTTCACGAGTCGACTAGCTACTCATCGTGCCGACTCTACATTTCTCCTCGAGTTGAGTTTACTTCTCGAGTCGAGTACCGAGTCCACGAGTCGACTAGCTACTCCTCGTGCCGACTCTACATTTCTCCTCGGGTTGAGTTCACTCCTGGAGTAGAGTACCGAGTCCACGAGTCGACTAGCTACTCCTCGTGCCGACTCTACATTTCTCCTCGGGTTGAGTTCACTCCTCGAGTAGAGTACCGAGTCCACGAGTCGACTAGCTACTCCTCGTGCCGACTCTACATTTCTCCTCGAGTTGAGTTTACTCCTCGAGTCGAGTACCGAGTCCACGAGTCGACTAGCAACTCCTCGTGCCGACTCTACATTTCTCCTCGGGTTGAGTTCACTCCTCGAGTCGAGTACCGAGTCCACGAGTCGACTAGCTACTCCTCATGCCGACTCTGCATTTCTCCTCAAGTTGAGTTCACTCCTCGAGTCGAGTACCGAGTTCACGAGTCAACTAGCTACTCCTCGTGCCAACTCTACATTTCTCATCGGGCTGAGTTCACTCCACGAGTCGAGTACCGAGTCCTAGAGTCGACTAGCTACTCCTAGTGCCGACTCTACATTTCTCCTCGAGTTGAGTTCACTCCTCGAGTCGAGTACCGAGTCCACGAGCCGACTAGCTACTCCTCGTGCCGACTCTACATTACTCCTCGAGTCAAGTACCGAGTTCACCAGTCGACTAGGTACTCCTCGTTCCGACTCTACATTTCTCCTCGAGTTGAGTTCACTCCTCGAGTCGAGTACCGAGTCCATGAGTCGACTAGCTACTCCTCGTGCCGACTCTACATTTCTCCTCGGGTTGGGTTCACTCCTGGAGTAGAGTACCGAGTCCACGAGTCGACTGGCTACTCCTCGTGCCGACTCTACATTTCTCCTCGGGTTGAGTTCACTCCTCGAGTAGAGTACCGAGTCCACGAGTCGACGAGCTACTCCTCGTGCCGACTCTACATTTCTCCTCGAGTTGAGTTTACTCCTCGAGTCGAGTACCGAGTCCACGAGTCGACTAGCTACTCCTCGTGCCGACTCTACATTTCTCCTCGGGTTGAGTTCACTCCTCGAGTCGAGTACCGAGTCCACGAGCCGACTAGCTACTCCTCGTGCCGACTCTACATTACTCCTCGAGTCAAGTACCGAGTTCACGAGTCGACTAGGTACTCCTCGTTCCGACTCTACATTTCTCCTCGAGTTGAGTTCACTCCTCGAGTAGAGTACCGAGTCCACGAGTCGTCTAGCTACTCCTCGTGCCGACTCTACATTTCTCCTCGAGTTGAGTTTACTCCTCGAGTCGAGTACCGAGTCCACGAGTCGACTAGCTACTCCTCGTACCGACTCTACATTTCTCCTCGGGTTGAGTTCACTCCTCGAGTCGAGTACCGAGTCCACGAGTCGAATAGCTACTCCTCGTGCCGACTCTGCATTTCTCCTCAAGTTGAGTTCACTCCTCGAGTCGAGTCTGAGTCCGCGAGTCAACTAGCTACTCCTCGTGCCGACTCTACATTTCTCATCGGGTTGAGTTCACTCCTCGAGTCGAGTACCGAGTCCTAGAGTCGACTAGCTACTCCTCGTGCCGACTCTACATTTCTCCTCGAGTTGAGTTCACTCCTCGAGTCGAGTACCGAGTCCACGAGCCGACTAGCTACTCCTCGTGCCGACTCTACATTTCTCCTCGGGTTGAGTTCACTCCTGGAGTAGAGTACCGAGTCCACGAGTCGACTAGCTACTCCTCGTGCCGACTCTACATTTCTCCTCGGGTTGAGTTCACTCCTCGAGTAGAGTACCGAGTCCACGAGTCGACTAGCTACTCCTCGTGCCGACTCTACATTTCTCATCGAGTTGAGTTTACTCCTCGAGTCGAGTACCGAGTCCACGAGTCGACTAGCTACTCCTCGTGCCGACTCTACATTTCTCCTCGCGTTGAGTTCACTCCTCGAGTCGAGTACCGAGTCCACGAGTCGACTAGCTACTCCTCATGCCGACTCTGCATTTCTCCTCAAGTTGAGTTCACTCCTCGAGTCGAGTACCGAGTCCACGAGTCAACTAGCTACTCCTCGTGCCGACTCTACATTTCTCATCGGGTTGAGTTCACTCCACGAGTCGAGTACCGAGTCCTAGAGTCGACTAGCTACTCCTCGTGCCGACTCTACATTTCTCCTCGAGTTGAGTTCACTCCTCGAGTCGAGTACCGAGTCCACGAGCCGACTAGCTACTCCTCGTGCCGACTCTACATTACTCCTCGAGTCAAGTACCGAGTTCACGAGTCGACTAGGTACTCCTCGTTCCGACTCTACATTTCTCCTCGAGTTGAGTTCACTCCTCGAGTCGAGTACCGAGTCCACGAGTTGACTAGCTACTCCTCGTGCCGACTCTACATTTCTCCTCGAGTTGAGTTTACTTCTCGAGTCGAGTACCGAGTGCACGAGTCGACTAGCTACTCCTCGTGCCGACTCTGCATTTCTCCTCGGGTTGAGTTCACTCCTCGAGTAGAGTACCGAGTTCACGAGTCGACTAGCTACTCATCGTGCCGACTCTACATTTCTCCTCGAGTTGAGTTTACTTCTCGAGTCGAGTACCGAGTCCACGAGTCGACTAGCTACTCCTCGTGCCGACTCTACATTTCTCCTCGGGTTGAGTTCACTCCTGGAGTAGAGTACCGAGTCCACGAGTCGACTAGCTACTCCTCGTGCCGACTCTACATTTCTCCTCGGGTTGAGTTCACTCCTCGAGTAGAGTACCGAGTCCACGAGTCGACTAGCTACTCCTCGTGCCGACTCTACATTTCTCCTCGAGTTGAGTTTACTCCTCGAGTCGAGTACCGAGTCCACGAGTCGACTAGCTACTCCTCGTGCCGACTCTACATTTCTCCTCGGGTTGAGTTCACTCCTCGAGTCGAGTACCGAGTCCACGAGTCGACTAGCTACTCCTCATGCCGACTCTGCATTTCTCCTCAAGTTGAGTTCACTCCTCGAGTCGAGTACCGAGTTCACGAGTCAACTAGCTACTCCTCGTGCCAACTCTACATTTCTCATCGGGCTGAGTTCACTCCACGAGTCGAGTACCGAGTCCTAGAGTCGACTAGCTACTCCTAGTGCCGACTCTACATTTCTCCTCGAGTTGAGTTCACTCCTCGAGTCGAGTACCGAGTCCACGAGCCGACTAGCTACTCCTCGTGCCGACTCTACATTACTCCTCGAGTCAAGTACCGAGTTCACCAGTCGACTAGGTACTCCTCGTTCCGACTCTACATTTCTCCTCGAGTTGAGTTCACTCCTCGAGTCGAGTACCGAGTCCATGAGTCGACTAGCTACTCCTCGTGCCGACTCTACATTTCTCCTCGAGTTGAGTTTACTTCTCGAGTCGAGTACCGAGTGCACGAGTCGACTAGCTACTCCTCGTGCCGACTCTGCATTTCTCCTCGGGTTGAGTTCACTCCTCGAGTAGAGTACCGAGTTCACGAGTCGACTAGCTACTCCTCGTGCCGACTCTACATTTCTCCTCGAGTTGAGTTTACTTCTCGAGTCGAGTACCGAGTCCACGAGTCGACTAGCTACTCCTCGTGCCGACTCTACATTTCTCCTCGGGTTGAGTTCACTCTTGGAGTAGAGTACCGAGTCCACGAGTCGACTAGCTACTCCTCATGCCGACTCTGCATTTCTCCTCAAGTTGAGTTCACTCCTCGAGTCGAGTACCGAGTCCACGAGTCAACTAGCTTCTCCTCGTGCCGACTCTACATTTCTCATCGGGTTGAGTTCACTCCACGAGTCGAGTACCGAGTCCTAGAGTCGACTAGCTACTCCTCGTGCCGACTCTACATTTCTCCTCGAGTTGAGTTCACTCCTCGAGTCGAGTACCGAGTCCACGAGCCGACTAGCTACTCCTCGTGCCGACTCTACATTACTCCTCGAGTCAAGTACCGAGTTCACGAGTCGACTAGGTACTCCTCGTTCCGACTCTACATTTCTCCTCGAGTTGAGTTCACTCCTCGAGTAGAGTACCGAGTCCACGAGTCGTCTAGCTACTCCTCGTGCCGACTCTACATTTCTCCTCGAGTTGAGTTTACTCCTCGAGTCGAGTACCGAGTCCACGAGTCGACTAGCTACTCCTCGTGCCGACTCTACATTTCTCCTCGGGTTGAGTTCACTCCTCGAGTCGAGTACCGAGTCCACGAGTCGAATAGCTACTCCTCGTGCCGACTCTGCATTTCTCCTCAAGTTGAGTTCACTCCTCGAGTCGAGTCTGAGTCCGCGAGTCAACTAGCTACTCCTCGTGCCGACTCTACATTTCTCATCGGGTTGAGTTCACTCCTCGAGTCGAGTACCGAGTCCTAGAGTCGACTAGCTACTCCTCGTGCCGACTCTACATTTCTCCTCGAGTTGAGTTCACTCCTCGAGTCGAGTACCGAGTCCACGAGCCGACTAGCTACTCCTCGTGCCGACTCTACATTTCTCCTCGGGTTGAGTTCACTCCTGGAGTAGAGTACCGAGTCCACGAGTCGACTGGCTACTCCTCGTGCCGACTCTACATTTCTCCTCGGGTTGAGTTCACTCCTCGAGTAGAGTACCGAGTCCACGAGTCGACTAGCTACTCCTCGTGCCGACTCTACATTTCTCCTCGAGTTGAGTTTACTCCTCGAGTCGAGTACCGAGTCCACGAGTCGACTAGCTACTCCTCGTGCCGACTCTACATTTCTCCTCGGGTTGAGTTCACTCCTCGAGTCGAGTACCGAGTCCACGAGTCGACTAGCTACTCCTCATGCCGACTCTGCATTTCTCCTCAAGTTGAGTTCACTCCTCGAGTCGAGTACCGAGTCCACGAGTCAACTAGCTACTCCTCGTGCCGACTCTACATTTCTCATCGGGTTGAGTTCACTCCACGAGTCGAGTACCGAGTCCTAGAGTCGACTAGCTACTCCTCGTGCCGACTCTACATTTCTCCTCGAGTTGAGTTTACTCCTCGAGTCGAGTACCGAGTCCACGAGTCGACTAGCTACTCCTCGTGCCGACTCTACATTTCTCCTCGGGTTGAGTTCACTCCTCGAGTCGAGTACCGAGTCCACGAGTCGAATAGCTACTCCTCGTGCCGACTCTGCATTTCTCCTCAAGTTGAGTTCACTCCTCGAGTCGAGTCTGAGTCCGCGAGTCAACTAGCTACTCCTCGTGCCGACTCTACATTTCTCATCGGGTTGAGTTCACTCCTCGAGTCGAGTACCGAGTCCTAGAGTCGACTAGCTACTCCTCGTGCCGACTCTACATTTCTCCTCGAGTTGAGTTCACTCCTCGAGTCGAGTACCGAGTCCACGAGCCGACTAGCTACTCCTCGTGCCGACTCTACATTTCTCCTCGGGTTGAGTTCACTCCTGGAGTAGAGTACCGAGTCCACGAGTCGACTGGCTACTCCTCGTGCCGACTCTACATTTCTCCTCGGGTTGAGTTCACTCCTCGAGTAGAGTACCGAGTCCACGAGTCGACTAGCTACTCCTCGTGCCGACTCTACATTTCTCCTCGAGTTGAGTTTACTCCTCGAGTCGAGTACCGAGTCCACGAGTCGACTAGCTACTCCTCGTGCCGACTCTACATTTCTCCTCGGGTTGAGTTCACTCCTCGAGTCGAGTACCGAGTCCACGAGTCGACTAGCTACTCCTCATGCCGACTCTGCATTTCTCCTCAAGTTGAGTTCACTCCTCGAGTCGAGTACCGAGTCCACGAGTCAACTAGCTACTCCTCGTGCCGACTCTACATTTCTCATCGGGTTGAGTTCACTCCACGAGTCGAGTACCGAGTCCTAGAGTCGACTAGCTACTCCTCGTGCCGACTCTACATTTCTCCTCGAGTTGAGTTCACTCCTCGAGTCGAGTACCGAGTCCACGAGCCGACTAGCTACTCCTCGTGCCAACTCTACATTACTCCTCGAGTCAAGTACCGAGTTCACGAGTCGACTAGGTACTCCTCGTTCCGACTCTACATTTCTCCTCGAGTTGAGTTCACTCCTCGAGTCGAGTACCGAGTCCACGAGTCGACTAGCTACTCCTCGTGCCGACTCTACATTTCTCCTCGAGTTGAGTTTACTTCTCGAGTCGAGTACCGAGTGCACGAGTCGACTAGCTACTCCTCGTGCCGACTCTGCATTTCTCCTCGGGTTGAGTTCACTCCTCGAGTGGAGTACCGAGTCCAGGAGTCGACTAGCTACTCCTCGTGCCGACTCTACATTTCTCCTCGGGTTGAGTTCACTCCTCGAGTCGAGTACCGAGTCCACGAGTCGAATAGCTACTCCTCGTGCCGACTCTGCATTTCTCCTCAAGTTGAGTTCACTCCTCGAGTCGAGTACCGAGTCCACGAGTCGAATAGCTACTCCTCGTGCCGACTCTGCATTTCTCCTCAAGTTGAGTTCACTCCTCGAGTCGAGTCTGAGTCCGCGAGTCAACTAGCTACTCCTCGTGCCGACTCTACATTTCTCATCGGGTTGAGTTCACTCCTCGAGTCGAGTACCGAGTCCTAGAGTCGACTAGCTACTCCTCGTGCCGACTCTACATTTCTCCTCGAATTGAGTTCACTCCTCGAGTCGAGTACCGAGTCCACGAGCCGACTAGCTACTCCTCGTGCCGACTCTACATTTCTCCTCGAGTTGAGTTCACTCCTCGAGACGAGTACCGAGTCCACGAGCCGACTAGCTACTCCTCGTGCCGACTCTACATTACTCCTCGAGTCAAGTACCGAGTTCACGAGTCGACTACGTACTCCTCGTTCCGACTCTACATTTCTCCTCGAGTTGAGTTCACTCCTCGAGTCGAGTACCGAGTCCACGAGTCGACTAGCTACTCCTCGTGCCGACTCTGCATTTCTCCTCGGGTTGATTTCACTCCTCGAGTAGAGTACCGAGTCCAGGAGTCGACTAGCTACTCCTCGTGCCGACTCTACATTTCTCCCCGAGTTGAGTTTACTCCTCGAGTCGAGTACCAAGTCCACGAGTCGACCAGCTACTGCTCGTGCCGACTCTACATTTCTCCTCAAGTAGAGTTCACTCCTCGAGTCGAGTACCGAGTCCACGAGTCGACTAGCTACTCCTCGTGCCGACTCTAGATTTCTCCTCGGGTTGAGTTCACTCCTCGAGTCGAGTACCGAGTCCACGAGTCGACTAGCTACTCCTCGTGCCGACTCTACATTTCTCCTCGACTTGAGTTCACTCCTCGAGTCGAGTACCGAGTCCACGAGTCGACTAGCTACTCCTCGTGCCGACTCTACATTTCTCCTCGAGTTGAGTTTACTCCTCGAGTCGAGTTCCGAGTCCACGAGTCGACTAGCTACTCCTCGTGCCGACTCTACATTTCTCCTCGGGTTGAGTTCACTCCTCGAGTCGAGTACCGAATTCACGAGTCGACTAGGTACTCCTCGTTCCGACTCTACATTTCTCCTCGAGTTGAGTTCACTCCTCGAGTAGAGTACCGAGTCCACGAGTCGTCTAGCTACTCCTCGTGCCGACTCTACATTTCTCCTCGAGTTGAGTTTACTCCTCGAGTCGAGTACCGAGTCCACGAGTCGACTAGCTACTCCTCGTGCCGACTCTACATTTCTCCTCGAGTTGAGTTCACTCCTCGAGTCGAGTACCGAGTCCACGAGCCGACTAGCTACTCCTCGTGCCGACTCTACATTTCTCCTCGGGTTGAGTTCACTCCTGGAGTAGAGTACCGAGTCCACGAGTCGACTGGCTACTCCTCGTGCCGACTCTACATTTCTCCTCGGGTTGAGTTCACTCCTCGAGTAGAGTACCGAGTCCACGAGTCGACTAGCTACTCCTCGTGCCGACTCTACATTTCTCCTCGAGTTGAGTTTACTCCTCGAGTCGAGTACCGAGTCCACGAGTCGACTAGCTACTCCTCGTGCCGACTCTACATTTCTCCTCGGGTTGAGTTCACTCCTCGAGTCGAGTACCGAGTCCACGAGTCGACTAGCTACTCCTCATGCCGACTCTGCATTTCTCCTCAAGTTGAGTTCACCCCTCGAGTCGAGTACCGAGTCCACGAGTCAACTAGCTACTCCTCGTGCCGACTCTACATTTCTCATCGGGTTGAGTTCACTCCACGAGTCGAGTACCGAGTCCTAGAGTCGACTAGCTACTCCTCGTGCCGACTCTACATTTCTCCTCGAGTTGAGTTCACTCCTCGAGTCGAGTACCGAGTCCACGAGCCGACTAGCTACTCCTCGTGCCGACTCTACATTACTCCTCGAGTCAAGTACCGAGTTCACGAGTCGACTAGGTACTCCTCGTTCCGACTCTACATTTCTCCTCGAGTTGAGTTCACTCCTCGAGTCGAGTACCGAGTCCACGAGTCGACTAGCTACTCCTCGTGCCGACTCTACATTTCTCCTCGAGTTGAGTTTACTTCTCGAGTCGAGTACCGAGTGCACGAGTCGACTAGCTACTCCTCGTGCCGACTCTGCATTTCTCCTCGGGTTGAGTTCACTCCTCGAGTGGAGTACCGAGTCCAGGAGTCGACTAGCTACTCCTCGTGCCGACTCTACATTTCTCCTCGGGTTGAGTTCACTCCTCGAGTCGAGTACCGAGTCCACGAGTCGAATAGCTACTCCTCGTGCCGACTCTGCATTTCTCCTCAAGTTGAGTTCACTCCTCGAGTCGAGTACCGAGTCCACGAGTCGAATAGCTACTCCTCGTGCCGACTCTGCATTTCTCCTCAAGTTGAGTTCACTCCTCGAGTCGAGTCTGAGTCCGCGAGTCAACTAGCTACTCCTCGTGCCGACTCTACATTTCTCATCGGGTTGAGTTCACTCCTCGAGTCGAGTACCGAGTCCTAGAGTCGACTAGCTACTCCTCGTGCCGACTCTACATTTCTCCTCGAATTGAGTTCACTCCTCGAGTCGAGTACCGAGTCCACGAGCCGACTAGCTACTCCTCGTGCCGACTCTACATTTCTCCTCGAGTTGAGTTCACTCCTCGAGATGAGTACCGAGTCCACGAGCCGACTAGCTACTCCTCGTGCCGACTCTACATTACTCCTCGAGTCAAGTACCGAGTTCACGAGTCGACTAGGTACTCCTCGTTCCGACTCTACATTTCTCCTCGAGTTGAGTTCACTCCTCGAGTCGAGTACCGAGTCCACGAGTCGACTAGCTACTCCTCGTGCCGACTCTACATTTCTCCTCGAGTTGAGTTTACTTCTCGAGTCGAGTACCGAGTGCACGAGTCGACTAGCTACTCCTCGTGCCGACTCTGCATTTCTCCTCGGGTTGAGTTCACTCCTCGAGTAGAGTACCGAGTCCAGGAGTCGACTAGCTACTCCTCGTGCCGACTCTACATTTCTCCTCGGGTTGAGTTCACTCCTCGAGTCGAGTACCGAGTCCACGAGTCGACTAGCTACTCCTCGTGCCGACTCTAGATTTCTCCTCGGGTTGAGTTCACTCCTCGAGTCGAGTACCGAGTCCACGAGTCGACTAGCTACTCCTCGTGCCGACTCTACATTTCTCCTCGACTTGAGTTCACTCCTCGAGTCGAGTACCGAGTCCACGAGTCGACTAGCTACTCCTCGTGCCGACTCTACATTTCTCCTCGAGTTGAGTTTACTCCTCGAGTCGAGTACCGAGTCCACGAGTCGACTAGCTACTCCTCGTGCCGACTCTACATTTCTCCTCGGGTTGAGTTCACTCCTCGAGTCGAGTACCGAGTTCACGAGTCGACTAGGTACTCCTCGTTCCGACTCTACATTTCTCCTCGAGTTGAGTTCACTCCTCGAGTAGAGTACCGACTCCACGAGTCGTCTAGCTACTCCTCGTGCCGACTCTACATTTCTCCTCGAGTTGAGTTTACTCCTCGAGTCGAGTACCGAGTCCACGAGTCGACTAGCTACTCCTCGTGCCGACTCTACATTTCTCCTCGGGTTGAGTTCACTCCTCGAGTCGAGTACCGAGTCCACGAGTCGAATAGCTACTCCTCGTGCCGACTCTGCATTTCTCCTCAAGTTGAGTTCACTCCTCGAGTCGAGTCTGAGTCCGCGAGTCAACTAGCTACTCCTCGTGCCGACTCTACATTTCTCATCGGGTTGAGTTCACTCCTCGAGTCGAGTACCGAGTCCTAGAGTCGACTAGCTACTCCTCGTGCCGACTCTACATTTCTCCTGGAGTTGAGTTCACTCCTCGAGTCGAGTACCGAGTCCACGAGCCGACTAGCTACTCCTCGTGCCGACTCTACATTTCTCCTCGAGTTGAGTTCACTCCTCGAGACGAGTACCGAGTCCACGAGCCGACTAGCTACTCCTCGTGCCGACTCTACATTACTCCTCGAGTCAAGTACCGAGTTCACGAGTCGACTAGGTACTCCTCGTTCCGACTCTACATTTCTCCTCGAGTTGAGTTCACTCCTCGAGTCGAGTACCGAGTCCACGAGTCGACTAGCTACTCCTCGTGCCGACTCTACATTTCTCCTCGAGTTGAGTTTACTTCTCGAGTCGAGTACCGAGTGCACGAGTCGACTAGCTACTCCTCGTGCCGACTCTGCATTTCTCCTCGGGTTGAGTTCACTCCTCGAGTAGAGTACCGAGTCCAGGAGTCGACTAGCTACTCCTCGTGCTGACTCTACATTTCTCCCCGAGTTGAGTTTACTCCTCGAGTCGAGTACCAAGTCCACGAGTCGACCAGCTACTCCTCGTGCCGACTCTACATTTCTCCTCAAGTTGAGTTCACTCCTCGAGTCGAGTACCGAGTCCACGAGTGGACTAGCTACTCCTCGTGCCGACTCTACATTTCTCCTCGGGTTGAGTTCACTCCTCGAGTAGAGTACCGAGTCCACGAGTCGACTAGCTACTCCTCGTGCCGACTCTACATTTCTCCTCGAGTTGAGTTTACTCCTCGAGTCGAGTACCGAGTCCACGAGTCGACTAGCTACTCCTCGTGCCGACTCTACATTTCTCCTCGGGTTGAGTTCACTCCTCGAGTCGAGTACCGAGTCCACGAGTCGAATAGCTACTCCTCGTGCCGACTCTGCATTTCTCCTCAAGTTGAGTTCACTCCTCGAGTCGAGTCTGAGTCCACGAGTCAACTAGCTACTCCTCGTGCCGACTCTACATTTCTCATCGGGTTGAGTTCACTCCTCGAGTCGATTACCGAGTCCTAGAGTCGACTACCTACTCCTCGTGCCGACTCTACATTTCTCCTCGAGTTGAGTTCACTCCTCGAGTCGAGTACCGAGTCCACGAGCCGACTAGCTACTCCTCGTGCCGACTCTACATTACTCCTCGAGTCAAGTACCGAGTTCACGAGTCGACTAGGTACTCCTCGTTCCGACTCTACATTTCTCCTCGAGTTGAGTTCACTCCTCGAGTAGAGTACCGAGTCCACGAGTCGTCTAGCTACTCCTCGTGCCGACTCTACATTTCTCCTCGAGTTGAGTTTACTCCTCGAGTCGAGTACCGAGTCCACGAGTCGACTAGCTACTCCTCGTGCCGACTCTACATTTCTCCTCGGGTTGAGTTCACTCCTCGAGTAGAGTACCGAGTCCACGAGTCGAATAGCTACTCCTCGTGCCGACTCTGCATTTCTCCTCAAGTTGAGTTCACTCCTCGAGTCGAGTCTGAGTCCGCGAGTCAACTAGCTACTCCTCGTGCCGACTCTACATTTCTCATCGGGTTGAGTTCACTCCTCGAGTCGAGTACCGAGTCCTAGAGTCGACTAGCTACTCCTCGTGCCGACTCTACATTTCTCCTCGAGTTGAGTTCACTCCTCGAGTCGAGTACCGAGTCCACGAGCCGACTAGCTACTCCTCGTGCCGACTCTACATTACTCCTCGAGTCAAGTACCGAGTTCACGAGTCGACTAGGTACTCCTCGTTCCGACTCTACATTTCTCCTCGAGTTGAGTTCACTCCTCGAGTCGAGTACCGAGTCCACGAGTCGACTAGCTACTCTTCGTGCCGACTCTACATTTCGCCTCGAGTTGAGTTTACTTCTCGAGTCCAGTACCGAGTGCACGAGACGACTAGCTACTCCTCGTGCCGACTCTACATTTCTCCTCGGGTTGAGTTCACTCCTCGAGTAGAGTACCGAGTCCACGAGTCGACTAGCTACTCCTCGTGCCGACTCTACATTTCTCCCCGAGTTGAGTTTACTCCTCGAGTCGAGTACCGAGTCCACGAGTCGACTAGCTACTCCTCGTGCCGACTCTACATTTCTCCTCGGATTGAGTTCACTCCTCGAGTCGAGTACCGAGTCCACGAGTCAACTAGCTACTGCTCGTGCCGACTCTACATTTCTCCTCGGGTTGAGTTAACTCCTCGAGTCGAGTACCGAGTCCTAGAGTCGACTAGCTACTCCTCGTGCCGACTCTACATTACTCCTCGAGTCAAGTACCGAGTTCACGAGTCGACTAGCTACTCCTCGTTCCGACTCTACATTTCTCCTCGAGTTGAGTTTACTTCTCGAGTCGAGTACTGAGTCCACGAGTCGACTAGCTACTCCTCGTGCCGACTCTACATTTCTCCTCGGGTTGAGTTCACTCCTGGAGTAGAGTACCGAGTCCACGAGTCGACTAGCTACTCCTCGTGCCGACTCTACATTTCTCCTCGAGTTGAGTTTACTCCTCGAGTCGAGTACCGAGTCCACGAGTCGACTAGCTACTCCTCGTGCCGACTCTACATTTCTCCTCGGGTTGAGTTCACTCCTCGAGTCGAGTACCGAGTCCACGAGTCGACTAGCTACTCCTCGTGCCGACTCTGCATTTCTCCTCAAGTTGAGTTCACTCCTCGAGTCGAGTCTGAGTCCACGAGTCAACTAGAAACTCCTCGTGCCGACTCTACATTTCTCATCGGGTTGAGTTCACTCCTCGAGTCGATTACCGAGTCCTAGAGTCGACTACCTACTCCTCGTGCCGACTCTACATTTCTCCTCGAGTTGAGTTCACTCCTCGAGTCGAGTACCGAGTCCACGAGCCGACTAGCTACTCCTCGTGCCGACTCTACATTACTCCTCGAGTCAAGTACCGAGTTCACGAGTCGACTAGGTACTCCTCGTTCCGACTCTACATTTCTCCTCGAGTTGAGTTCACTCCTCGAGTAGAGTACCGAGTCCACGAGTCGTCTAGTTACTCCTCGTGACGACTCTACATTTCTCCTCGGGTTGAGTTCACTCCTCGAGTCGAGTACCGAGTCCACGAGTCGAATAGCTACTCCTCGTGCCGACTCTGCATTTCTCCTCAAGTTGAGTTCACTCCTCGAGTCGAGTCTGAGTCCACGAGTCAACTAGCTACTCCTCGTGCCGACTCTACATTTCTCATCGGGTTGAGTTCACTCCTCGAGTCGATTACCGAGTCCTAGAGTCGACTACCTACTCCTCGTGCCGACTCTACATTTCTCCTCGAGTTGAGTTTACTCCTCGAGTCAAGTACCGAGTCCACGAGTCGACTAGCTACTCCTCGTGCCGACTCTACATTTCTCCTCGGGTTGAGTTCACTCCTCGAGTAGAGTACCGAGTCCACGAGTCGAATAGCTACTCCTCGTGCCGACTCTGCATATCTCCTCAAGTTGAGTTCACTCCTCGAGTCGAGTCTGAGTCCGCGAGTCAACTAGCTACTCCTCGTGCCGACTCTACATTTCTCATCGGGTTGAGTTCACTCCTCGAGTCGAGTACCGAGTCCTAGAGTCGACTAGCTACTCCTCGTGCCGACTCTACATTTCTCCTCGAGTTGAGTTCACTCCTCGAGTCGAGTACCGAGTCCACGAGCCGACTAGCTACTCCTCGTGCCGACTCTACATTACTCCTCGAGTCAAGTACCGAGTTCACGAGTCGACTAGGTACTCCTCGTTCCGACTCTACATTTCTCCTCGAGTTGAGTTCACTCCTCGAGTCGAGTACCGAGTCCACGAGTCGACTAGCTACTCTTCGTGCCGACTCTACATTTCTCCTCGAGTTGAGTTTACTTCTCGAGTCCAGTACCGAGTGCACGAGACGACTAGCTACTCCTCGTGCCGACTCTACATTTCTCCTCGGGTTGAGTTCACTCCTCGAGTAGAGTACCGAGTCCACGAGTCGACTAGCTACTCCTCGTGCCGACTCTACATTTCTCCCCGAGTTGAGTTTACTCCTCGAGTCGAGTACCGAGTCCACGAGTCGACTAGCTACTCCTCGTGCCGACTCTACATTTCTCCTCGGATTGAGTTCACTCCTCGAGTCGAGTACCGAGTCCACGAGTCAACTAGCTACTGCTCGTGCCGACTCTACATTTCTCCTCGGGTTGAGTTAACTCCTCGAGTCGAGTACCGAGTCCTAGAGTCGACTAGCTACTCCTCGTGCCGACTCTACATTACTCCTCGAGTCAAGTACCGAGTTCACGAGTCGACTAGCTACTCCTCGTTCCGACTCTACATTTCTCCTCGAGTTGAGTTTACTTCTCGAGTCGAGTACTGAGTCCACGAGTCGACTAGCTACTCCTCGTGCCGACTCTACATTTCTCCTCGGGTTGAGTTCACTCCTGGAGTAGAGTACCGAGTCCACGAGTCGACTAGCTACTCCTCGTGCCGACTCTGCATTTCTCCTCGAGTTGAGTTCACTCCTCGAGTCGAGTACCGAGTCCACGAGTCGACTAGCTACTCCTCGTGCCGACTCTACATTTCTCCTCGGGTTGAATTCACTCCTCGAGTCTAGTACCGAGTCCACGAGTCGACTAGCTACTCCTCGTGCCGACTCTGCATTTCTCCTCGAGTTGAGTTCACTCCTCGAGTCGAGTACCGAGTCCACGAGTCAACTAGCTACTCCTCGTGCCGACTCTACATTTCTCATCGGGTTGAGTTCACTCCTCGAGTCGAGTACCGAGTCCTAGAGTCGACTAGCTACTCCTCGTGCCGACTCTACATTTCTCCTCGAGTTGAGTTCACTCCTCGAGTCGAGTACCGAGTCCACGAGCCGACTAGCTACTCCTCGTGCCGACTCTACATTACTCCTCGAGTCAAGTACCGAGTTCACGAGTCGACTAGGTACTCCTCGTTCCGACTCTACATTTCTCCACGAGTTGAGTTCACTCCTCGAGTCGAGTACCGAGTCCACGAGTCGACTAGCTACTCCTCGTGCCGACTCTACATTTCTCCTCGAGTTGAGTTTACTTCTCGAGTCGAGTACCGAGTGCACGAGTCGACTAGCTACTCCTCGTGCCGACTCTGCATTTCTCCTCGGGTTGATTTCACTCCTCGAGTAGAGTACCGAGTCCAGGAGTCGACTAGCTACTCCTCGTGCCGACTCTACATTTCTCCCCGAGTTGAGTTTACTCCTCGAGTCGAGTACCAAGTCCACGAGTCGACCAGCTACTCCTCGTGCCGACTCTACATTTCTCCTCAAGTAGAGTTCACTCCTCGAGTCGAGTACCGAGTCCACGAGTCGACTAGCTACTCCTCGTGCCGACTCTACATTTCTCCTCGGGTTGAGTTCACTCCTCGAGTAGAGTACCGAGTCCACGAGTCGACTAGCTACTCCTCGTGCCGACTTTACATTTCTCCTCGAGTTGAGTTTACTCCTCGAGTCGAGTACCGAGTCCACGAGTCGACTAGCTACTCCTCATGCCGACTCTACATTTCTCCTCGGGTTGAGTTCACTCCTCGAGTCGAGTACCGAGTCCACGAGTCGACTAGCTACTCCTCGTGCCGACTCTGCATTTCTCCTCAAGTTGAGTTCACTCCTCGAGTCGAGTCTGAGTCCACGAGTCAACTAGCTACTCCTCGTGCCGACTCTACATTTCTCCTCGGGTTGAGTTCACTCCTCGAGTCGAGTACCGAGTCCTAGAGTCGACTAGCTACTCCTCGTGCCGACTCTACATTACTACTCGAGTCAAGTACCGAGTTCACGAGTCGACTAGCTACTCCTCGTTCCGACTCTACATTTCTCCTCGAGTTGAGTTTACTTCTCGAGTCGAGTACTGAGTCCACGAGTCGACTAGCTACTCCTCGTGCCGACTCTACATTTCTCCTCGGGTTGAGTTCACTCCTGGAGTAGAGTACCGAGTCCACGAGTCGACTAGCTACTCCTCGTGCCGACTCTACATTTCTCCTCGAGTTGAGTTTACTCCTCGAGTCGAGTACCGAGTCCACGAGTCGACTAGCTACTCCTCGTGCCGACTCTACATTTCTCCTCGGGTTGAGTTCACTCCTCGAGTCGAGTACCGAGTCCACGAGTCGACTAGCTACTCCTCGTGCCGACTCTACATTTCTCCTCAAGTTGAGTTCACTCCTCGAGTCGAGTACCGAGTCCACGAGTCAACTAGCTACTCCTCGTGCCGACTCTACATTTCTCATCGGGTTGAGTTCACTCCTCGAGTCGAGTACCGAGTCCTAGAGTCGACTAGCTACTCCTCGTGCCGACTCTACATTTCTCCTCGAGTTGAGTTCACTCCTCGAGTCGAGTACCGAGTCCACGAGCCGACTAGCTACTCCTCGTGCCGACTCTACATTACTCCTCGAGTCAAGTACCGAGTTCACGAGTCGACTAGGTACTCCTCGTTCCGACTCTACATTTCTCCTCGAGTTGAGTTCACTCCTCGAGTCGAGTACCGAGTCCACGAGTCGACTAGCTACTCCTCGTGCCGACTCTACATTTCTCCTCGAGTTGAGTTTACTTCTCGAGTCGAGTACCGAGTGCACGAGTCGACTAGCTACTCCTCGTGCCGACTCTGCATTTCTCCTCGGGTTGAGTTCACTCCTCGAGTAGAGTACCGAGTCCACGAGTCGACTAGCTACTCCTCGTGCCGATTCTACATTTCTCCTCGAGTTGATTTTACTTCTCGAGTCGAGTACCGAGTGCACGAGTCGACTAGCTACTCCTCGTGCCGACTCTGCATTTCTCCTCGGGTTGATTTCAGTCCTCGAGTAGAGTACCGAGTCCAGGAGTCGACTAGCTACTCCTCGTGCCGACTCTACATTTCTCCCCGAGTTGAGTTTACTCCTCGAGTCGAGTACCAAGTCCACGAGTCGACCAGCTACTCCTCGTGCCGACTCTACATTTCTCCTCAAGTAGAGTTCACTCCTCGAGTCAAGTACCGAGTCCACGAGTCGACTAGCTACTCCTCGTGCCGACTCTACATTTCTCCTCGGGTTGAGTTCACTCCTCGAGTAGAGTACCGAGTCCACGAGTCGACTAGCTACTCCTCGTGCCGACTTTACATTTCTCCTCGAGTTGAGTTTACTCCTCGAGTCGAGTACCGAGTCCACGAGTCGACTAGCTACTCCTCATGCCGACTCTACATTTCTCCTCGGGTTGAGTTCACTCCTCGAGTCGAGTACCGAGTCCACGAGTCGACTAGCTACTCCTCGTGCCGACTCTGCATTTCTCCTCAAGTTGAGTTCACTCCTCGAGTCGAGTTTGAGTCCACGAGTCAACTAGCTACTCCTCGTGCCGACTCTACATTTCTCCTCGGGTTGAGTTCACTCCTCGAGTCGAGTACCGAGTCCTAGAGTCGACTAGCTACTCCTCGTGCCGACTCTACATTACTACTCGAGTCAAGTACCGAGTTCACGAGTCGACTAGCTACTCCTCGTTCCGACTCTACATTTCTCCTCGAGTTGAGTTTACTTCTCGAGTCGAGTACTGAGTCCACGAGTCGACTAGCTACTCCTCGTGCCGACTCTACATTTCTCCTCGGGTTGAGTTCACTCCTGGAGTAGAGTACCGAGTCCACGAGTCGACTAGCTACTCCTCGTGCCGACTCTACATTTCTCCTCGAGTTGAGTTTACTCCTCGAGTCGAGTACCGAGTCCACGAGTCGACTAGCTACTCCTCGTGCCGACTCTACATTTCTCCTCGGGTTGAGTTCACTCCTCGAGTCGAGTACCGAGTCCACGAGTCGACTAGCTACTCCTCGTGCCGACTCTGCATTTCTCCTCAAGTTGAGTTCACTCCTCGAGTCGAGTACCGAGTCCACGAGTCAACTAGCTACTCCTCGTGCCGACTCTACATTTCTCATCGGGTTGAGTTCACTCCTCGAGTCGAGTACCGAGTCCTAGAGTCGACTAGCTACTCCTCGTGCCGACTCTACATTTCTCCTCGAGTTGAGTTCACTCCTCGAGTCGAGTACCGAGTCCACGAGCCGACTAGCTACTCCTCGTGCCGACTCTACATTAGTCCTCGAGTCAAGTACCGAGTTCATGAGTCGACTAGGTACTCCTCGTTTCGACTCTACATTTCTCCTCGAGTTGAGTTCACTCCTCGAGTCGAGTACCGAGTCCACGAGTCGACTAGCTACTCCTCGTGCCGACTCTACATTTCTCCTCGAGTTGAGTTTACTTCTCGAGTCGAGTACCGAGTGCACGAGTCGACTAGCTACTCCTCGTGCCGACTCTGCATTTCTCCTCGGGTTGAGTTCACTCCTCGAGTAGAGTACCGAGTCCACGAGTCGACTAGCTACTCCTCGTGCCGATTCTACATTTCTCCTCGAGTTGAGTTTACTTCTCGAGTCGAGTACCGAGTGCACGAGTCGACTAGCTACTCCTCGTGCCGACTCTGCATTTCTCCTCGGGTTGATTTCAGTCCTCGAGTAGAGTACCGAGTCCAGGAGTCGACTAGCTACTCCTCGTGCCGACTCTACATTTCTCCCCGAGTTGAGTTTACTCCTCGAGTCGAGTACCAAGTCCACGAGTCGACCAGCTACTCCTCGTGCCGACTCTACATTTCTCCTCAAGTAGAGTTCACTCCTCGAGTCGAGTACCGAGTCCACGAGTCGACTAGCTACTCCTCGTGCCGACTCTACATTTCTCCTCGGGTTGAGTTCACTCCTCGAGTAGAGTACCGAGTCCACGAGTCGACTAGCTACTCCTCGTGCCGACTTTACATTTCTCCTCGAGTTGAGTTTACTCCTCGAGTCGAGTACCGAGTCCACGAGTCGACTAGCTACTCCTCATGCCGACTCTACATTTCTCCTCGGGTTGAGTTCACTCCTCGAGTCGAGTACCGAGTCCACGAGTCGACTAGCTACTCCTCGTGCCGACTCTGCATTTCTCCTCAAGTTGAGTTCACTCCTCGAGTCGAGTCTGAGTCCACGAGTCAACTAGCTACTCCTCGTGCAGACTCTACATTTCTCCTCGGGTTGAGTTCACTCCTCGAGTCGAGTACCGAGTCCTAGAGTCGACTAGCTACTCCTCGTGCCGACTCTACATTACTCCTCGAGTCAAGTACCGAGTTCACGAGTCGACTAGCTACTGCTCGTTCCGACTCTACATTTCTCCTCGAGTTGAGTTTACTTCTCGAGTCGAGTACTGAGTCCACGAGTCGACTAGCTACTCCTCGTGCCGACTCTACATTTCTCCTCGGGTTGAGTTCACTCCTGGAGTAGAGTACCGAGTCCACGAGTCGACTAGCTACTCCTCGTGCCGACTCTACATTTCTCCTCAAGTTGAGTTTACTCCTCGAGTCGAGTACCGAGTCCACGAGTCGACTAGCTACTCCTCGTGCCGACTCTACATTACTCCTCGAGTCAAGTACCGAGTTCACGAGTCGACTAGCTACTGCTCGTTCCGACTCTACATTTCTCCTCGAGTTGAGTTTACTTCTCGAGTCGAGTACTGAGTCCACGAGTCGACTAGCTACTCCTCGTGCCGACTCTACATTTCTCCTCGGGTTGAGTTCACTCCTGGAGTAGAGTACCGAGTCCACGAGTCGACTAGCTACTCCTCGTGCCGACTCTACATTTCTCCTCGAGTTGAGTTTACTTCTCGAGTCGAGTACCGAGTGCACGAGTCGACTAGCTACTCCTCGTGCCGACTCTGCATTTCTCCTCGGGTTGATTTCACTCCTCGAGTAGAGTACCGAGTCCAGGAGTCGACTAGCTACTCCTCGTGCCGACTCTACATTTCTCCCCGAGTTGAGTTTACTCCTCGAGTCGAGTACCAAGTCCACGAGTCGACCAGCTACTCCTCGTGCCGACTCTACATTTCTCCTCAAGTAGAGTTCACTCCTCGAGTCGAGTACCGAGTCCACGAGTCGACTAGCTACTCCTCGTGCCGACTCTACATTTCTCCTCGGGTTGAGTTCACTCCTCGAGTAGAGTACCGAGTCCACGAGTCGACTAGCTACTCCTCGTGCCGACTTTACATTTCTCCTCGAGTTGAGTTTACTCCTCGAGTCGAGTACCGAGTCCACGAGTCGACTAGCTACTCCTCATGCCGACTCTACATTTCTCCTCGGGTTGAGTTCACTCCTCGAGTCGAGTACCGAGTCCACGAGTCGACTAGCTACTCCTCGTGCCGACTCTGCATTTCTCCTCAAGTTGAGTTCACTCCTCGAGTCGAGTCTGAGTCCACGAGTCAACTAGCTACTCCTCGTGCCGACTCTACATTTCTCCTCGGGTTGAGTTCACTCCTCGAGTCGAGTACCGAGTCCTAGAGTCGACTAGCTACTCCTCGTGCCGACTCTACATTACTACTCGAGTCAAGTACCGAGTTCACGAGTCGACTAGCTACTCCTCGTTCCGACTCTACATTTCTCCTCGAGTTGAGTTTACTTCTCGAGTCGAGTACTGAGTCCACGAGTCGACTAGCTACTCCTCGTGCCGACTCTACATTTCTCCTCGGGTTGAGTTCACTCCTGGAGTAGAGTACCGAGTCCACGAGTCGACTAGCTACTCCTCGTGCCGACTCTACATTTCTCCTCGAGTTGAGTTTACTCCTCGAGTCGAGTACCGAGTCCACGAGTCGACTAGCTACTCCTCGTGCCGACTCTACATTTCTCCTCGGGTTGAGTTCACTCCTCGAGTCGAGTACCGAGTCCACGAGTCGACTAGCTACTCCTCGTGCCGACTCTGCATTTCTCCTCAAGTTGAGTTCACTCCTCGAGTCGAGTACCGAGTCCACGAGTCAACTAGCTACTCCTCGTGCCGACTCTACATTTCTCATCGGGTTGAGTTCACTCCTCGAGTCGAGTACCGAGTCCTAGAGTCGACTAGCTACTCCTCGTGCCGACTCTACATTTCTCCTCGAGTTGAGTTCACTCCTCGAGTCGAGTACCGAGTCCACGAGCCGACTAGCTACTCCTCGTGCCGACTCTACATTACTCCTCGAGTCAAGTACCGAGTTCACGAGTCGACTAGGTACTCCTCGTTCCGACTCTACATTTCTCCTCGAGTTGAGTTCACTCCTCGAGTCGAGTACCGAGTCCACGAGTCGACTAGCTACTCCTCGTGCCGACTCTACATTTCTCCTCGAGTTGAGTTTACTTCTCGAGTCGAGTACCGAGTGCACGAGTCGACTAGCTACTCCTCGTGCCGACTCTGCATTTCTCCTCGGGTTGAGTTCACTCCTCGAGTAGAGTACCGAGTCCACGAGTCGACTAGCTACTCCTCGTGCCGATTCTACATTTCTCCTCGAGTTGATTTTACTTCTCGAGTCGAGTACCGAGTGCACGAGTCGACTAGCTACTCCTCGTGCCGACTCTGCATTTCTCCTCGGGTTGATTTCAGTCCTCGAGTAGAGTACCGAGTCCAGGAGTCGACTAGCTACTCCTCGTGCCGACTCTACATTTCTCCCCGAGTTGAGTTTACTCCTCGAGTCGAGTACCAAGTCCACGAGTCGACCAGCTACTCCTCGTGCCGACTCTACATTTCTCCTCAAGTAGAGTTCACTCCTCGAGTCGAGTACCGAGTCCACGAGTCGACTAGCTACTCCTCGTGCCGACTCTACATTTCTCCTCGGGTTGAGTTCACTCCTCGAGTAGAGTACCGAGTCCACGAGTCGACTAGCTACTCCTCGTGCCGACTTTACATTTCTCCTCGAGTTGAGTTTACTCCTCGAGTCGAGTTGAGTCCACGAGTCGACTAGCTACTCCTCATGCCGACTCTACATTTCTCCTCGGGTTGAGTTCACTCCTCGAGTCGAGTACCGAGTCCACGAGTCGACTAGCTACTCCTCGTGCCGACTCTGCATTTCTCCTCAAGTTGAGTTCACTCCTCGAGTCGAGTCTGAGTCCACGAGTCAACTAGCTACTCCTCGTGCCGACTCTACATTTCTCCTCGGGTTGAGTTCACTCCTCGAGTCGAGTACCGAGTCCTAGAGTCGACTAGCTACTCCTCGTGCCGACTCTACATTACTACTCGAGTCAAGTACCGAGTTCACGAGTCGACTAGCTACTCCTCGTTCCGACTCTACATTTCTCCTCGAGTTGAGTTTACTTCTCGAGTCGAGTACTGAGTCCACGAGTCGACTAGCTACTCCTCGTGCCGACTCTACATTTCTCCTCGGGTTGAGTTCACTCCTGGAGTAGAGTACCGAGTCCACGAGTCGACTAGCTACTCCTCGTGCCGACTCTACATTTCTCCTCGAGTTGAGTTTACTCCTCGAGTCGAGTACCGAGTCCACGAGTCGACTAGCTACTCCTCGTGCCGACTCTACATTTCTCCTCGGGTTGAGTTCACTCCTCGAGTCGAGTACCGAGTCCACGAGTCGACTAGCTACTCCTCGTGCCGACTCTGCATTTCTCCTCAAGTTGAGTTCACTCCTCGAGTCGAGTACCGAGTCCACGAGTCAACTAGCTACTCCTCGTGCCGACTCTACATTTCTCATCGGGTTGAGTTCACTCCTCGAGTCGAGTACCGAGTCCTAGAGTCGACTAGCTACTCCTCGTGCCGACTCTACATTTCTCCTCGAGTTGAGTTCACTCCTCGAGTCGAGTACCGAGTCCACGAGCCGACTAGCTACTCCTCGTGCCGACTCTACATTACTCCTCGAGTCAAGTACCGAGTTCATGAGTCGACTAGGTACTCCTCGTTTCGACTCTACATTTCTCCTCGAGTTGAGTTCACTCCTCGAGTCGAGTACCGAGTCCACGAGTCGACTAGCTACTCCTCGTGCCGACTCTACATTTCTCCTCGAGTTGAGTTTACTTCTCGAGTCGAGTACCGAGTGCACGAGTCGACTAGCTACTCCTCGTGCCGACTCTGCATTTCTCCTCGGGTTGAGTTCACTCCTCGAGTAGAGTACCGAGTCCACGAGTCGACTAGCTACTCCTCGTGCCGATTCTACATTTCTCCTCGAGTTGAGTTTACTTCTCGAGTCGAGTACCGAGTGCACGAGTCGACTAGCTACTCCTCGTGCCGACTCTGCATTTCTCCTCGGGTTGATTTCAGTCCTCGAGTAGAGTACCGAGTCCAGGAGTCGACTAGCTACTCCTCGTGCCGACTCTACATTTCTCCCCGAGTTGAGTTTACTCCTCGAGTCGAGTACCAAGTCCACGAGTCGACCAGCTACTCCTCGTGCCGACTCTACATTTCTCCTCAAGTAGAGTTCACTCCTCGAGTCGAGTACCGAGTCCACGAGTCGACTAGCTACTCCTCGTGCCGACTCTACATTTCTCCTCGGGTTGAGTTCACTCCTCGAGTAGAGTACCGAGTCCACGAGTCGACTAGCTACTCCTCGTGCCGACTTTACATTTCTCCTCGAGTTGAGTTTACTCCTCGAGTCGAGTACCGAGTCCACGAGTCGACTAGCTACTCCTCATGCCGACTCTACATTTCTCCTCGGGTTGAGTTCACTCCTCGAGTCGAGTACCGAGTCCACGAGTCGACTAGCTACTCCTCGTGCCGACTCTGCATTTCTCCTCAAGTTGAGTTCACTCCTCGAGTCGAGTCTGAGTCCACGAGTCAACTAGCTACTCCTCGTGCCGACTCTACATTTCTCCTCGGGTTGAGTTCACTCCTCGAGTCGAGTACCGAGTCCTAGAGTCGACTAGCTACTCCTCGTGCCGACTCTACATTACTCCTCGAGTCAAGTACCGAGTTCACGAGTCGACTAGCTACTGCTCGTTCCGACTCTACATTTCTCCTCGAGTTGAGTTTACTTCTCGAGTCGAGTACTGAGTCCACGAGTCGACTAGCTACTCCTCGTGCCGACTCTACATTTCTCCTCGGGTTGAGTTCACTCCTGGAGTAGAGTACCGAGTCCACGAGTCGACTAGCTACTCCTCGTGCCGACTCTACATTTCTCCTCAAGTTGAGTTTACTCCTCGAGTCGAGTACCGAGTCCACGAGTCGACTAGCTACTCCTCGTGCCGACTCTACATTTCTCCTCGGGTTGAGTTCACTCCTCGAGTCGAGTACCGAGTCCACGAGTCGACTAGCTACTCCTCGTGCCGACTCTGCATTTCTCCTCAAGTTGAGTTCACTCCTCGAGTCGAGTACCGAGTCCACGAGTCAACTAGCTACTCCTCGTGCCGACTCTACATTTCTCATCGGGTTGAGTTCACTCCTCGAGTCGAGTACCGAGTCCTAGAGTCGACTAGCTACTCCTCGTGCCGACTCTACATTTCTCCTCGAGTTGAGTTCACTCCTCGAGTCGAGTACCGAGTCCACGAGCCGACTAGCTACTCCTCGTGCCGACTCTACATTACTCCTCGAGTCAAGTACCGAGTTCACGAGTCGACTAGGTACTCCTCGTTCCGACTCTACATTTCTCCTCGAGTTGAGTTCACTCCTCGAGTCGAGTACCGAGTCCACGAGTCGACTAGCTACTCCTCGTGCCGACTCTACATTTCTCCTCGAGTTGAGTTTACTTCTCGAGTCGAGTACCGAGTGCACGAGTCGACTAGCTACTCCTCGTGCCGACTCTGCATTTCTCCTCGGGTTGAGTTCACTCCTCGAGTAGAGTACCGAGTCCACGAGTCGACTAGCTACTCCTCGTGCCGATTCTACATTTCTCCTCGAGTTGAGTTTACTTCTCGAGTCGAGTACCGAGTGCACGAGTCGACTAGCTACTCCTCGTGCCGACTCTGCATTTCTCCTCGGGTTGATTTCAGTCCTCGAGTAGAGTACCGAGTCCAGGAGTCGACTAGCTACTCCTCGTGCCGACTCTACATTTCTCCCCGAGTTGAGTTTACTCCTCGAGTCGAGTACCAAGTCCACGAGTCGACCAGCTACTCCTCGTGCCGACTCTACATTTCTCCTCAAGTAGAGTTCACTCCTCGAGTCGAGTACCGAGTCCACGAGTCGACTAGCTACTCCTCGTGCCGACTCTACATTTCTCCTCGGGTTGAGTTCACTCCTCGAGTAGAGTACCGAGTCCACGAGTCGACTAGCTACTCCTCGTGCCGACTTTACATTTCTCCTCGAGTTGAGTTTACTCCTCGAGTCGAGTACCGAGTCCACGAGTCGACTAGCTACTCCTCATGCCGACTCTACATTTCTCCTCGGGTTGAGTTCACTCCTCGAGTCGAGTACCGAGTCCACGAGTCGACTAGCTACTCCTCGTGCCGACTCTGCATTTCTCCTCAAGTTGAGTTCACTCCTCGAGTCGAGTCTGAGTCCACGAGTCAACTAGTTACTCCTCGTGCCGACTCTACATTTCTCCTCGGGTTGAGTTCACTCCTCGAGTCGAGTACCGAGTCCTAGAGTCGACTAGCTACTCCTCGTGCCGACTCTACATTTCTCCTCGAGTTGAGTTCACTCCTCGAGTCGAGTACCGAGTCCACGAGCCGACTAGCTACTCCTCGTGCCGACTCTACATTACTCCTCGAGTCAAGTACCGAGTTCACGAGTCGACTAGGTACTCCTCGTTCCGACTCTACATTTCTCCTCGAGTTGAGTTCACTCCTCGAGTCGAGTACCGAGACCACGAGTCGACTAGCTACTCCTCGTGCCGACTCTACATTTCTCCTCGAGTTGAGTTTACTTCTCGAGTCGAGTACCGAGTGCACGAGTCGACTAGCTACTCCTCGTGCCGACTCTGCATTTCTCCTCGGGTTGAGTTCACTCCTCGAGTAGAGTACCGAGTCCACGAGTCGACTAGCTACTCCTCGTGCCGATTCTACATTTCTCCTCGAGTTGAGTTTACTTCTCGAGTCGAGTACCGAGTGCACGAGTCGACTAGCTACTCCTCGTGCCGACTCTGCATTTCTCCTCGGGTTGATTTCAGTCCTCGAGTAGAGTACCGAGTCCAGGAGTCGACTAGCTACTCCTCGTGCCGACTCTACATTTCTCCCCGAGTTGAGTTTACTCCTCGAGTCGAGTACCAAGTCCACGAGTCGACCAGCTACTCCTCGTGCCGACTCTACATTTCTCCTCAAGTAGAGTTCACTCCTCGAGTCGAGTACCGAGTCCACGAGTCGACTAGCTACTCCTCGTGCCGACTCTACATTTCTCCTCGGGTTGAGTTCACTCCTCGAGTAGAGTACCGAGTCCACGAGTCGACTAGCTACTCCTCGTGCCGACTTTACATTTCTCCTCGAGTTGAGTTTACTCCTCGAGTCGAGTACCGAGTCCACGAGTCGACTAGCTACTCCTCATGCCGACTCTACATTTCTCCTCGGGTTGAGTTCACTCCTCGAGTCGAGTACCGAGTCCACGAGTCGACTAGCTACTCCTCGTGCCGACTCTGCATTTCTCCTCAAGTTGAGTTCACTCCTCGAGTCGAGTCTGAGTCCACGAGTCAACTAGTTACTCCTCGTGCCGACTCTACATTTCTCCTCGGGTTGAGTTCACTCCTCGAGTCGAGTACCGAGTCCTAGAGTCGACTAGCTACTCCTCGTGCCGACTCTACATTACTCCTCGAGTCAAGTACCGAGTTCACGAGTCGACTAGCTACTCCTCGTTCCGACTCTACATTTCTCCTCGAGTTGAGTTTACTTCTCGAGTCGAGTACTAAGTCCACGAGTCGACTAGCTACTCCTCGTGCCGACTCTACATTTCTCCTCGGGTTGAGTTCACTCCTGGAGTAGAGTACCGAGTCCACGAGTCGACTAGGTACTCCTCGTGCCGACTCTACATTTCTCCTCGAGTTGAGTTTACTCCTCGAGTCGAGTACCGAGTCCACGAGTCGACTAGCTACTCCTCGTGCCGACTCTACATTTCTCCTCGGGTTGAGTTCACTCCTCGAGTCGAGTACCGAGTCCACGAGTCGACTAGCTACTCCTCGTGCCGACTCTGCATTTCTCCTCAAGTTGAGTTCACTCCTCGAGTCGAGTACCGAGTCCACGAGTCAACTAGCTACTCCTCGTGCCGACTCTACATTTCTCATCGGGTTGAGTTCACTCCTCGAGTCGAGTACCGAGTCCTAGAGTCGACTAGCTACTCCTCGTGCCGACTCTACATTTCTCCTCGAGTTGAGTTCACTCCTCGAGTCGAGTACCGAGTCCACGAGCCGACTAGCTACTCCTCGTGCCGACTCTACATTACTCCTCGAGTCAAGTACCGAGTTCACGAGTCGACTAGGTACTCCTCGTTCCGACTCTACATTTCTCCTCGAGTTGAGTTCACTCCTCGAGTCGAGTACCGAGTCCACGAGTCGACTAGCTACTCCTCGTGCCGACTCTACATTTCTCCTCGAGTTGAGTTTACTTCTCGAGTCGAGTACCGAGTGCACGAGTCGACTAGCTACTCCTCGTGCCGACTCTGCATTTCTCCTCGGGTTGAGTTCACTCCTCGAGTAGAGTACCGAGTCCACGAGTCGACTAGCTACTCCTCGTGCCGACTCTACATTTCTCCTCGAGTTGAGTTTACTTCTCGAGTCGAGTACCGAGTGCACGAGTCGACTAGCTACTCCTCGTGCCGACTCTGCATTTCTCCTCGGGTTGATTTCACTCCTCGAGTAGAGTACCGAGTCCAGGAGTCGACTAGCTACTCCTCGTGCCGACTCTACATTTCTCCCCGAGTTGAGTTTACTCCTCGAGTCGAGTACCAAGTCCACGAGTCGACCAGCTACTCCTCGTGCCGACTCTACATTTCTCCTCAAGTTGAGTTCACTCCTCGAGTCGAGTACCGAGTCCACGAGTCGACTAGCTACTCCTCGTGCCGACTCTACATTTCTCCTCGGGTTGAGTTCACTCCTCGAGTAGAGTACCGAGTCCACGAGTCGACTAGCTACTCCTCGTGCCGACTCTACATTTCTCCTCGAGTTGAGTTTACTCCTCGAGTCGAGTACCGAGTCCACGAGTCGACTAGCTACTCCTCGTGCCGACTCTACATTTCTCCTCGGGTTGAGTTCACTCCTCGAGTCGAGTACCGAGTCCACGAGTCGACTAGCTACTCCTCGTGCCGACTCTGCATTTCTCCTCAAGTTGAGTTCACTCCTCGAGTCGAGTCTGAGTCCACGAGTCAACTAGCTACTCCTCGTGCCGACTCTACATTTCTCCTCGGGTTGAGTTCACTCCTCGAGTCGAGTACCGAGTCCACGAGTCGACTAGCTACTCCTCGTGCCGACTCTGCATTTCTCCTCAAGTTGAGTTCACTCCTCGAGTCGAGTACCGAGTCCACGAGTCAACTAGCTACTCCTCGTGCCGACTCTACATTTCTCATCGGGTTGAGTTCACTCCTCGAGTCGAGTACCGAGTCCTAGAGTCGACTAGCTACTCCTCGTGCCGACTCTACATTTCTCCTCGAGTTGAGTTCACTCCTCGAGTCGAGTACCGAGTCCACGAGCCGACTAGCTACTCCTCGTGCCGACTCTACATTACTCCTCGAGTCAAGTACCGAGTTCACGAGTCGACTAGGTACTCCTCGTTCCGACTCTACATTTCTCCTCGAGTTGAGTTCACTCCTCGAGTCGAGTACCGAGTCCACGAGTCGACTAGCTACTCCTCGTGCCGACTCTACATTTCTCCTCGAGTTGAGTTTACTTCTCGAGTCGAGTACCGAGTGCACGAGTCGACTAGCTACTCCTCGTGCCGACTCT
This sequence comes from Urtica dioica subsp. dioica, assembly GCF_054948205.1. Classification (NCBI taxonomy): domain Eukaryota; kingdom Viridiplantae; phylum Streptophyta; class Magnoliopsida; order Rosales; family Urticaceae; genus Urtica; species Urtica dioica. The sequence goes on along the minus strand of NC_142757.1, from coordinate 10,911,199 downwards.
GCATTTCTCCTCGGGTTGAGTTCACTCCTCGAGTAGAGTACCGAGTCCACGAGTCGACTAGCTACTCCTCGTGCCGACTCTACATTTCTCCTCGAGTTGAGTTTACTTCTCGAGTCGAGTACCGAGTGCACGAGTCGACTAGCTACTCCTCGTGCCGACTCTGCATTTCTCCTCGGGTTGATTTCACTCCTCGAGTAGAGTACCGAGTCCAGGAGTCGACTAGCTACTCCTCGTGCCGACTCTACATTTCTCCCCGAGTTGAGTTTACTCCTCGAGTCGAGTACCAAGTCCACGAGTCGACCAGCTACTCCTCGTGCCGACTCTACATTTCTCCTCGAGTTGAGTTTACTTCTCGAGTCGAGTACTAAGTCCACGAGTCGACTAGCTACTCCTCGTGCCGACTCTACATTTCTCCTCGGGTTGAGTTCACTCCTGGAGTAGAGTACCGAGTCCACGAGTCGACTAGGTACTCCTCGTGCCGACTCTACATTTCTCCTCGAGTTGAGTTTACTCCTCGAGTCGAGTACCGAGTCCACGAGTCGACTAGCTACTCCTCGTGCCGACTCTACATTTCTCCTCGGGTTGAGTTCACTCCTCGAGTCGAGTACCGAGTCCACGAGTCGACTAGCTACTCCTCGTGCCGACTCTGCATTTCTCCTCAAGTTGAGTTCACTCCTCGAGTCGAGTACCGAGTCCACGAGTCAACTAGCTACTCCTCGTGCCGACTCTACATTTCTCATCGGGTTGAGTTCACTCCTCGAGTCGAGTACCGAGTCCTAGAGTCGACTAGCTACTCCTCGTGCCGACTCTACATTTCTCCTCGAGTTGAGTTCACTCCTCGAGTCGAGTACCGAGTCCACGAGCCGACTAGCTACTCCTCGTGCCGACTCTACATTACTCCTCGAGTCAAGTACCGAGTTCACGAGTCGACTAGGTACTCCTCGTTCCGACTCTACATTTCTCCTCGAGTTGAGTTCACTCCTCGAGTCGAGTACCGAGTCCACGAGTCGACTAGCTACTCCTCGTGCCGACTCTACATTTCTCCTCGAGTTGAGTTTACTTCTCGAGTCGAGTACCGAGTGCACGAGTCGACTAGCTACTCCTCGTGCCGACTCTGCATTTCTCCTCGGGTTGAGTTCACTCCTCGAGTAGAGTACCGAGTCCACGAGTCGACTAGCTACTCCTCGTGCCGACTCTACATTTCTCCTCGAGTTGAGTTTACTTCTCGAGTCGAGTACCGAGTGCACGAGTCGACTAGCTACTCCTCGTGCCGACTCTGCATTTCTCCTCGGGTTGAGTTCACTCCTCGAGTCGAGTACCGAGTCCACGAGTCGACTAGCTACTCCTCGTGCCGACTCTGCATTTCTCCTCAAGTTGAGTTCACTCCTCGAGTCGAGTACCGAGTCCACGAGTCAACTAGCTACTCCTCGTGCCGACTCTACATTTCTCCTCAAGTTGAGTTCACTCCTCGAGTCGAGTACCGAGTCCACGAGTCGACTAGCTACTCCTCGTGCCGACTCTACATTTCTCCTCGGGTTGAGTTCACTCCTCGAGTAGAGTACCGAGTCCACGAGTCGACTAGCTACTCCTCGTGCCGACTCTACATTTCTCCTCGAGTTGAGTTTACTCCTCGAGTCGAGTACCGAGTCCACGAGTCGACTAGCTACTCCTCGTGCCGACTCTACATTTCTCCTCGGGTTGAGTTCACTCCTCGAGTCGAGTACCGAGTCCACGAGTCGACTAGCTACTCCTCGTGCCGACTCTGCATTTCTCCTCAAGTTGAGTTCACTCCTCGAGTCGAGTACCGAGTCCACGAGTCAACTAGCTACTCCTCGTGCCGACTCTACATTTCTCATCGGGTTGAGTTCACTCCTCGAGTCGAGTACCGAGTCCTAGAGTCGACTAGCTACTCCTCGTGCCGACTCTACATTTCTCCTCGAGTTGAGTTCACTCCTCGAGTCGAGTACCGAGTCCACGAGCCGACTAGCTACTCCTCGTGCCGACTCTACATTACTCCTCGAGTCAAGTACCGAGTTCACGAGTCGACTAGGTACTCCTCGTTCCGACTCTACATTTCTCCTCGAGTTGAGTTCACTCCTCGAGTCGAGTACCGAGTCCACGAGTCGACTAGCTACTCCTCGTGCCGACTCTACATTTCTCCTCGAGTTGAGTTTACTTCTCGAGTCGAGTACCGAGTGCACGAGTCGACTAGCTACTCCTCGTGCCGACTCTGCATTTCTCCTCGGGTTGAGTTCACTCCTCGAGTAGAGTACCGAGTCCACGAGTCGACTAGCTACTCCTCGTGCCGACTCTACATTTCTCCTCGAGTTGAGTTTACTTCTCGAGTCGAGTACCGAGTGCACGAGTCGACTAGCTACTCCTCGTGCCGACTCTGCATTTCTCCTCGGGTTGAGTTCACTCCTCGAGTCGAGTACCGAGTCCACGAGTCGACTAGCTACTCCTCGTGCCGACTCTGCATTTCTCCTCAAGTTGAGTTCACTCCTCGAGTCGAGTACCGAGTCCACGAGTCAACTAGCTACTCCTCGTGCCGACTCTACATTTCTCCTCAAGTTGAGTTCACTCCTCGAGTCGAGTACCGAGTCCACGAGTCGACTAGCTACTCCTCGTGCCGACTCTACATTTCTCCTCGGGTTGAGTTCACTCCTCGAGTAGAGTACCGAGTCCACGAGTCGACTAGCTACTCCTCGTGCCGACTCTACATTTCTCCTCGAGTTGAGTTTACTCCTCGAGTCGAGTACCGAGTCCACGAGTCGACTAGCTACTCCTCGTGCCGACTCTACATTTCTCCTCGGGTTGAGTTCACTCCTCGAGTCGAGTACCGAGTCCACGAGTCGACTAGCTACTCCTCGTGCCGACTCTGCATTTCTCCTCAAGTTGAGTTCACTCCTCGAGTCGAGTACCGAGTCCACGAGTCAACTAGCTACTCCTCGTGCCGACTCTACATTTCTCATCGGGTTGAGTTCACTCCTCGAGTCGAGTACCGAGTCCTAGAGTCGACTAGCTACTCCTCGTGCCGACTCTACATTTCTCCTCGAGTTGAGTTCACTCCTCGAGTCGAGTACCGAGTCCACGAGCCGACTAGCTACTCCTCGTGCCGACTCTACATTACTCCTCGAGTCAAGTACCGAGTTCACGAGTCGACTAGGTACTCCTCGTTCCGACTCTACATTTCTCCTCGAGTTGAGTTCACTCCTCGAGTCGAGTACCGAGTTCACGTGTCGACTAGCTACTCCTCGTTCCGACTCTACATTTCTCCTCGAGTTGAGTTCACTCCTCGAGTCGAGTACCGAGTCCACGAGTCGACTAGCTACTCCTCGTGGCGACTCTACATTTCTCCTCGAGTTGAGTTTACTTCTCGAGTCGAGTACCGAGTGCACGAGTCGACTAGCTACTCCTCGTGCCGACTCTGCATTTCTCCTCGGGTTGATTTCACTCCTCGAGTAGAGTACCGAGTCCAGGAGTCGACTAGCTACTCCTCGTGCCGACTCTACATTTCTCCCCGAGTTGAGTTTACTCCTCGAGTCGAGTACCAAGTCCACGAGTCGACCAGCTACTCCTCGTGCCGACTCTACATTTCTCCTCAAGTAGAGTTCACTCCTCGAGTCGAGTACCGAGTCCACGAGTCGACTAGCTACTCCTCGTCCCGACTCTACATTTCTCCTCGGGTTGAGTTCACTCCTCGAGTAGAGTACCGAGTCCACGAGTCGACTAGCTACTCCTCGTGCCGACTTTACATTTCTCCTCGAGTTGAGTTTACTCCTCGAGTCGAGTACCGAGTCCACGAGTCGACTAGCTACTCCTCATGCCGACTCTACATTTCTCCTCGGGTTGAGTTCACTCCTCGAGTCGAGTACCGAGTCCACGAGTCGACTAGCTACTCCTCGTGCCGACTCTGCATTTCTCCTCAAGTTGAGTTCACTCCTCGAGTCGAGTCTGAGTCCACGAGTCAACTAGCTACTCCTCGTGCCGACTCTACATTTCTCCTCGGGTTGAGTTCACTCCTCGAGTCGAGTACCGAGTCCTAGAGTCGACTAGCTACTCCTCATGCCGACTCTACATTACTCCTCGAGTCAAGTACCGAGTTCACGAGTCGACTAGCTACTCCTCGTTCCGACTCTACATTTCTCCTCGAGTTGAGTTTACTTCTCGAGTCGAGTACTGAGTCCACGAGTCGACTAGCTACTCCTAGTGCCGACTCTACATTTCTCCTCGGGTTGAGTTCACTCCTGGAGTAGAGTACCGAGTCCACGAGTCGACTAGCTACTCCTCGTGCCGACTCTACATTTCTCCTCGAGTTGAGTTTACTCCTCGAGTCGAGTACCGAGTCCACGAGTCGACTAGCTACTCCTCGTGCCGACTCTACATTTCTCCTCGGGTTGAGTTCACTCCTCGAGTCGAGTACCGAGTCCACGAGTCGACTAGCTACTCCTCGTGCCGACTCTGCATTTCTCCTCAAGTTGAGTTCACTCCTCGAGTCGAGTACCGAGTCCACGAGTCAACTAGCTGCTCCTCGTGCCGACTCTACATTTCTCATCGGGTTGAGTTCACTCCTCGAGTCGAGTACCGAGTCCTAGATTCGACTAGCTACTCCTCGTGCCGACTCTACATTTCTCCTCGAGTTGAGTTCACTCCTCGAGTCGAGTACGGAGTCCACGAGCCGACTAGCTACTCCTCGTGCCGACTCTACATTACTCCTCGAGTCAAGTACCGAGTTCACGAGTCGACTAGGTACTCCTCGTTCCGACTCTACATTTCTCCTCGAGTTGAGTTCACTCCTCGAGTCGAGTACCGAGTCCACGAGTCGACTAGCTACTCCTCGTGCCGACTCTACATTTCTCCTCGAGTTGAGTTTACTTCTCGAGTCGAGTACCGAGTGCACGAGTCGACTAGCTACTCCTCGTGCCGACTCTGCATTTCTCCTCGGGTTGAGTTCACTCCTCGAGTAGAGTACCGAGTCCACGAGTCGACTAGCTACTCCTCGTGCCGACTCTACATTTCTCCTCGAGTTGAGTTTACTTCTCGAGTCGAGTACCGAGTGCACGAGTCGACTAGCTACTCCTCGTGCCGACTCTGCATTTCTCCTCGGGTTGATTTCACTCCTCGAGTAGAGTACCGAGTCCAGGAGTCGACTAGCTACTCCTCGTGCCGACTCTACATTTCTCCCCGAGTTGAGTTTACTCCTCGAGTCGAGTACCAAGTCCACGAGTCGACCAGCTACTCCTCGTGCCGACTCTACATTTCTCCTCAAGTTGAGTTCACTCCTCGAGTCGAGTACCGAGTCCACGAGTCGACTAGCTACTCCTCGTGCCGACTCTACATTTCTCATCGGGTTGAGTTCACTCCTCGAGTCGAGTACCGAGTCCTAGAGTCGACTAGCTACTCCTCGTGCCGACTCTACATTTCTCCTCGAGTTGAGTTCACTCCTCGAGTCGAGTACCGAGTCCACGAGCCGACTAGCTACTCCTCGTGCCGACTCTACATTACTCCTCGAGTCAAGTACCGAGTTCACGAGTCGACTAGGTACTCCTCGTTCCGACTCTACATTTCTCCTCGAGTTGAGTTCACTCCTCGAGTCGAGTACCGAGTCCACGAGTCGACTAGCTACTCCTCGTCCCGACGCTACATTTCTCCTCGAGTTGAGTTTACTTCTCGAGTCGAGTACCGAGTGCACGAGTCGACTAGCTACTCCTCGTGCCGACTCTGCATTTCTCCTCGGGTTGATTTCACTCCTCGAGTAGAGTACCGAGTCCAGGAGTCGACTAGCTACTCCTCGTGCCGACTCTACCTTTCTCCCCGAGTTGAGTTTACTCCTCGAGTCGAGTACCAAGTCCACGAGTCGACCAGCTACTCCTCGTGCCGACTCTACATTTCTCCTCAAGTTGAGTTCACTCCTCGAGTCGAGTACCGAGTCCACGAGTCGACTAGCTACTCCTCGTGCCGACTCTACATTTCTCCTCGGGTTGAGTTCACTCCTCGAGTAGAGTACCGAGTCCACGAGTCGACTAGCTACTCCTCGTGCCGACTCTACATTTCTCCTCGAGTTGAGTTTACTCCTCGAGTCGAGTACCGAGTCCACGAGTCGACTAGCTACTCCTCGTGCCGACTCTACATTTCTCCTCGGGTTGAGTTCACTCCTCGAGTCGAGTACCGAGTCCACGAGTCGACTAGCTACTCCTCGTGCCGACTCTGCATTTCTCCTCAAGTTGAGTTCACTCCTCGAGTCGAGTCTGAGTCCACGAGTCAACTAGCTACTCCTCGTGCCGACTCTACATTTCTCCTCGGGTTGAGTTCACTCCTCGAGTCGAGTACCGAGTCCACGAGTCGACTAGCTACTCCTCGTGCCGACTCTGCATTTCTCCTCAAGTTGAGTTCACTCCTCGAGTCGAGTACCGAGTCCACGAGTCAACTAGCTACTCCTCGTGCCGACTCTACATTTCTCATCGGGTTGAGTTCACTCCTCGAGTCGAGTACCGAGTCCTAGAGTCGACTAGCTACTCCTCGTGCCGACTCTACATTTCTCCTCGAGTTGAGTTCACTCCTCGAGTCGAGTACCGAGTCCACGAGCCGACTAGCTACTCCTCGTGCCGACTCTACATTACTCCTCGAGTCAAGTACCGAGTTCACGAGTCGACTAGGTACTCCTCGTTCCGACTCTACATTTCTCCTCGAGTTGAGTTCACTCCTCGAGTCGAGTACCGAGTCCACGAGTCGACTAGCTACTCCTCGTGCCGACTCTACATTTCTCCTCGAGTTGAGTTTACTTCTCGAGTCGAGTACCGAGTGCACGAGTCGACTAGCTACTCCTCGTGCCGACTCTGCATTTCTCCTCGGGTTGAGTTCACTCCTCGAGTAGAGTACCGAGTCCAGGAGTCGACTAGCTACTCCTCGTGCCGACTCTACATTTCTCCCCGAGTTGAGTTTACTCCTCGAGTCGAGTACCAAGTCCACGAGTCGACCAGCTACTCCTCGTGCCGACTCTACATTTCTCCTCAAGTTGAGTTCACTCCTCGAGTCGAGTACCGAGTCCACGAGTCGACTAGCTACTCCTCGTGCCGACTCTACATTTCTCCTCGGGTTGAGTTCACTCCTCGAGTAGAGTACCGAGTCCACGAGTCGACTAGCTACTCCTCGTGTCGACTCTACATTTCTCCTCGAGTTGAGTTTACTCCTCGAGTCGAGTACCGAGTCCACGAGTCGACTAGCTACTCCTCGTGCCGACTCTACATTTCTCCTCGGGTTGAGTTCACTCCTCGAGTCGAGTACCGAGTCCACGAGTCGACTAGCTACTCCTCGTGCCGACTCTGCATTTCTCCTCAAGTTGAGTTCACTCCTCGAGTCGAGTCTGAGTCCACGAGTCAACTAGCTACTCCTCGTGCCGACTCTACATTTCTCCTCGGGTTGAGTTCACTCCTCGAGTCGAGTACCGAGTCCACGAGTCGACTAGCTACTCCTCGTGCCGACTCTGCATTTCTCCTCAAGTTGAGTTCACTCCTCGAGTCGAGTACCGAGTCCACGAGTCAACTAGCTACTCCTCGTGCCGACTCTACATTTCTCATCGGGTTGAGTTCACTCCTCGAGTCGAGTACCGAGTCCTAGAGTCGACTAGCTACTCCTCGTGCCGACTCTACATTTCTCCTCGAGTTGAGTTCACTCCTCGAGTCGAGTACCGAGTCCACGAGCCGACTAGCTACTCCTCGTGCCGACTCTACATTACTCCTCGAGTCAAGTACCGAGTTCACGAGTCGACTAGGTACTCCTCTTTCCGACTCTACATTTCTCCTCGAGTTGAGTTCACTCCTCGAGTCGAGTACCGAGTCCACGAGTCGACTTGCTACTCCTCGTGCCGACTCTACATTTCTCCTCGAGTTGAGTTTACATCTCGAGTCGAGTACCGAGTGCACGAGTCGACTAGCTACTCCTCGTGCCGACTCTGCATTTCTCCTCGGGTTGAGTTCACTCCTCGAGTAGAGTACCGAGTCCAGGAGTCGACTAGCTACTCCTCGTGCCGACTCTACATTTCTCCCCGAGTTGAGTTTACTCCTCGAGTCGAGTACCAAGTCCACGAGTCGACCAGCTACTCCTCGTGCCGACTCTACATTTCTCCTCAAGTTGAGTTCACTCCTCGAGTCGAGTACCGAGTCCACGAGTCGACTAGCTACTCCTCGTGCCGACTCTACATTTCTCCTCGGGTTGAGTTCACTCCTCGAGTAGAGTACCGAGTCCACGAGTCGACTAGCTACTCCTCGTGCCGACTCTACATTTCTCCTCGAGTTGAGTTTACTCCTCGAGTCGAGTACCGAGTCCACGAGTCGACTAGCTACTCCTCGTGCCGACTCTACATTTCTCCTCGGGTTGAGTTCACTCCTCGAGTCGAGTACCGAGTCCACGAGTCGACTAGCTACTCCTCGTGCCGACTCTGCATTTCTCCTCAAGTTGAGTTCACTCCTCGAGTCGAGTCTGAGTCCACGAGTCAACTAGCTACTCCTCGTGCCGACTCTACATTTCTCATCGGGTTGAGTTCACTCCTCGAGTCGAGTACCGAGTCCTAGAGTCGACTAGCTACTCCTCGTGCCGACTCTACATTTCTCCTCGAGTTGAGTTCACTCCTCGAGTCGAGTACCGAGTCCACGAGCCGACTAGCTACTCCTCGTGCCGACTCTACATTACTCCTCGAGTCAAGTACCGAGTTCACGAGTCGACTAGGTACTCCTCGTTCCGACTCTACATTTCTCCTCGAGTTGAGTTCACTCCTCGAGTCGAGTACCGAGTCCACGAGTCGACTAGCTACTCCTCGTGCCGACTCTACATTTCTCCTCGAGTTGAGTTTACTTCTCGAGTCGAGTACCGAGTGCACGACTCGACTAGCTACTCCTCGTGCCAACTCTACATTTCTCCTCGGGTTGAGTTCACTCCTCGAGTAGAGTACCGAGTCCACGAGTCGACTAGCTACTCCTCGTGCCGACTCTACATTTCTCCCCGAGTTGAGTTTACTCCTCGAGTCGAGTACCGAGTCCACGAGTCGACTAGCTACTCCTCGTGCCGACTCTACATTTCTCCTCGGATTGAGTTCACTCCTCGAGTCGAGTACCGAGTCCACGAGTCAACTAGCTACTCCTCGTGCCGACTCTACATTTCTCCTCGGGTTGAGTTCACTCCTCGAGTCGAGTACCGAGTCCTAGAGTCGACTAGCTACTCCTCGTGCCGACTCTACATTACTCCTCGAGTCAAGTACCGAGTTCACGAGTCGACTAGCTACTCCTCGTTCCGACTCTACATTTCTCCTCGAGTTGAGTTCACTCCTCGAGTCGAGTACCGAGTCCATGAGTCGACTAGCTACTCCTCGTGCTGACTCTACATTTCTCCTCGAGTTAAGTTTACTCCTCGAGTCGAGTACCGAGTCCACGAGTCGACTAGCTACTCCTCGTGCCGACTCTACATTTCTCCTTGGGTTGAGTTCACTCCTCGAGTCGAGTACCGAGTCCACGAGTCGACTAGCTACTCCTCGTGCCGACTCTACATTTCTCCTAGAGTCGAGTATCGAGTCCACGAGTCGACTAGCAGCTCCTCGTGCCGACTCTACATTACTCCTCGAGTCAAGTACCGAGTTCACGAGTCGACTAGCTACTCCTCGTGCCGACTCTATGTTTCTCTTCGAGTTGAGTTCACTCCTCGAGTCGAGTACCGAGTTCACGAGTCGACTAGCTACTCCTCGTGCCGACTCTACGTTTCTCCTCGAGTTGAGTTCACTCTTCGAGTCGAGTACCGAGTCCACAAGCCGACTGATGACTCCTCGTTCCGACTCTACAGGACTCCTCGAGTTAAGTTCACTCCTCGAGTTGAGTTCCTAGTCCACGAGTCGACCACCTACTCCTCGTGCCGGCTCTACACGACTCCTCGAGTTGAGATCACTCCTCGAGGATAGGTCCGGGTCCACAAGCCGACTGATAAGTCTCCATGCCAGCTCTACACCTTACTGGCGCTTGAGCCGACCTTACGTGTAACTCCTCGAGTCGAGTCTATTCCTCAAGTTGAGTCCCAAAACCCACGAATCAACTCGAAAGTCCTCGTGTCCAAAATCTACAACTTCCTGAGTCACCAGTCAACGATAGACTCACAAGATTCAATGATAAATCTAAATGCTCTCACACAAGCAACAAAGATCGCCCCTAAACGGTAAACCAAAATTCGCTCCACGACGCTCTCGTGAGAGAAAGAATGGGGCAATTGAGTCCCCAGGCATGACGCGCGCACCATGGCGTCGCGTTCACAAGGGCACAAGACTCAACCCAAGAGACTCAACCCGAAAAGGCGACCAGTGCACTAAGGTGCCACACTCGCCGGGGGATCAAGTCTACACCTAACCCCGCCTATCACACGACACGCGCACCCAAGGGTGCCACGCTCGTGAGGTGGAATGGCCACACAAATGTGGCACCGCGTTCGCCGCCCAGCTCGTGAGCCGAAAGGCAGCGAGTCACAAAGGGGTTTCAAAGGCTTGCGTCCGCCGGACGTACCTGGTCTAGCCAGCGTCCACGGAAAACCCAGTCACACAAACGTGACACCGAGGTCCCCCGAGGCCCAAGCCATGCAAATTGATCACGCCTTCATTGGTAGGTCGAGAAAATAAGTCACGCACAATAAAGTCGGGCTAATCGATCACGCCTTCATTGGTAGGTCGAGAAAATAAGCCACGCACAGTAAAGCCGTGCAAATCGATCACGCCTTCATTGGTAGGTCGAGAAAATAAGCCATGCACGATCGACCCGGTACAAAAGCCGTCCCTCGCGACGCATCAACGCCGTCCCTCACGACGCATCAAAGCCGTCCCTCACGACGCAATAAAGTCGTCCTCCCCCGGCCCCGTTCGAATCCATGTTCTTCACCGGCCAAGAGGCGGCACGAGTTCTCCACCCGCACAACGACGCAATAGTCATCTCGGCCCCGGTCGCCAACAATCTTGTCCGAAGAATCCTGATTGATAACGGCAGCTCTGCCGACATTATCTTCAAATCAGCGTTGGACAGGATGAAGCTGACCGGACTGAGACCGACCCCAATCTCGACCCCACTCATTGGCTTCTCCGGGGAGAGGGTCATGACGGAGGGCACTATCGACCTCCCGGTCACCTTCGGGACGCCGGGGGGCTCGAGGTCACTCGAATCGTATCATTCCTGGTCGTGGACCAACCCTTGGCGTACAACATCATCATCGGTCGCCCGACTCTCAATCGGTTGAAGGCCATTACGTCCACCTGCCACTTGATGATGAAGTTCCCGACTGACAAGGGAATTGCCTTAATGTTGGGAGACCGACCAATCGATGGCAGGGATGTGCTACATCCAAGGCGTGGACGGGAAAGGCAAGGGAAAGATGGTGAGCACCATCTTCCAACTCGAAAACAAGGTCGAACCTCGGCTACCCACAGAAGCCCACTCCCGTCCTCTTTATGCCTGATTGTTGTCATTTTATTTCCAGTTTTAAGACTATTTCAAATAAGGCCAATGACCTGGGAATGTAATTTTTTTTTACTATTTTGACGTGGTAATCAGGTTGCATTTTCACATCGAAACCGTTATCCTGTTGCATTATAATTTCTAGTCTCCTCTACGAGTACGCAAGAAACTCGGGGGGCTAATGGGGATCAATAACCAATCAACTAAAGAACTCAAAAAGAAAAAAACAAAATAAAAGTAAAAACATAACAAAGTCTCAAGGGGCCGATTGTTAGGCCGGAGGTCCCAGAGAGAGATGGTCTACATTTCTCCTGGAGTTGAGTTTACTCCTCGAGTCGAGTACCGAGTCCACGAGTCGACTACCTACTCCTCGTGCCGACTCTACATTTCTGCTCGAGTTGAGTTTACTCCTTGAATCGAGTACCGAGTCCACGAGTCGACTAGCTACTCCTCGTGCCGACTCTACATTTCTCCTCGGGTTGAGTTCACTCCTCGAGTCGAGTACCGAGTCCACGAGTCGACTAGCTACTCCTCGTGCCGACTCTACATTTCTCCTCGGATTGAGTTCACTCCTCTAGTCGAGTACCGAGTCCACGAGTCGACTAGCTACTCCGCGTGCCGACTCTACATTTCTCCTCGAGTTGAGTTCACTCCTCGAGTCGAGTACCGAGTCCACGAGTCGACTAGCTACTCCTCGTCCCGACTCTACATTTCTCCTCGGGTTGAGTTCACTCCTCGAGTCGAGTATCGAGTCCATGAGTCGACTAGCTACTCCTCGTGCCGACTATACATTTCTCCTCGAGTTGAGTTCACTTGTCGAGTCGAGTACCGAGTCCATGAGTTGACTAGCTACTCCTCGTGCCGACTCTACATTTCTCCTCGGGTTGAGTTCACTCCTCGAGTAGAGTACCGAGTCCACGAGTCGACTAGCTACTCCTCGTGCCGACTCTACATTTCTCCTCGAGTTGAGTTTACTCCTCGAGTCGAGTACCGAGTCCACGAGTCGACTAGCTACTCCTCGTGCCGACTCTACATTTCTCCTCGGGTTGAGTTCACTCCTCGAGTCGAGTACCGAGTCCACGAGTCGACTAGCTACTCCTCGTGCCGACTCTGCATTTCTCCTCAAGTTGAGTTCACTCCTCGAGTCGAGTCTGAGTCCACGAGTCAACTAGCTACTCCTCGTGCCGACTCTACATTTCTCATCGGGTTGAGTTCACTCCTCGAGTCGAGTACCGAGTCCTAGAGTCGACTAGCTACTCCTCGTGCCGACTCTACATTTCTCCTCTGGTTGAGTTCACTCCTCGAGTCGAGTACCGAGTCCACGAGTCGACTAGCTACTACTCGTGCCGACTCTACATTTCTCCTCGAGTTGAGTTTACTCCTCGAGTCGAGTACCGAGTCCACGAGTCGACTAGCTACTCCTCGTGCCGACTCTACATTTCTCCTCGGGTTGAGTTCACTCCTCGAGTCGAGTAACAAGTCCACGAGTCGACTAGCTACTCCTCGTGCCGACTCTACATTTCTCCTCGAGTTGAGTTCACTCCTCGAGTCGAGTACCGAGTCCACGAGTCGACTAGCTACTCCTCGTGCCGACTCTACATTTCTCCTCAAGTTGAGTTCACTCCTCGAGTCGAGTACCGAGTCCACGAGTCGATTAGCTACACCTCGTGCTGACTCTACATTTCTCCTCGAGTTGAGCTCACTCCTCGAGTCGAGTACCGAGTCCACGAGTTGACTAGCTACTCCTCGTGCCGACTCTACATCACTCCTCGAGTCGAGTATTGAGTCCACGAGTCGACTAGCTGCTCCTCATGCCGACTCTACATTACTCCTCGAGTCAAGTATCGAGTTCACGAGGCGACTAGCTACTCCTCGTGCCGACTCTACGTTTCTCCTCGAGTTGAGTTCACTCCTCGAGTCGAGTACCGAGTTCACGAGTCGACTAGCTACTCCTCGTGCCGACTCTACGTTTCTCCTCAAGTTGAGTTCACTCTTCGAGTCGAGTACCGAGTCCACAAGCCGACTGATGACTCCTCGTTCCGACTCTACGGGACTCCTCGAGTTAAGTTCACTCCTCGAGTTGAGTTCCTAGTCCACGAGTCGACCACCTACTCATCGTGCCGGCTCTACACGACTCCTCGAGTTGAGATCACTCCTCGAGGATAGGTCCGGGTCCACAAGCCGACTGATAAGTCTCCATGCCAGCTCTACACCTTACTGGCGCTCGAGCCGACCTTACGTGTAACTCCTCGAGTCGAGTCTATTCCTCAAGTTGAGTCCCAAAACCCACGAATCAACTCGAAAGTCCTCGTGTCCAAAATCTACAACTTCTTGAGTCACCAGTCAACGATAGACTCACAAGATTCAATGATAAATCTAAATGCTCTCACACAAGCAACAAAGATCGGCCCTAAATGGTAAACCAAAATTCGCTCCACGACGCTCTCCTGAGAGAAAGAATGGGCCAATTGAGTCCCCAGGCGTGACGTGCGCACCATGGCGTCGCGTTCACAAAGGCACAAGACTCAACCCGAAAATGCGACCAGTGCACTAAGGTGCCACACTCGCCGGGGGATCAAGTCTACACCTAACCCCGCCTATCACACGACACGCGCACCCAAGGGTGCCACGCTCATGAGGTGGAACGGCGACACAAATGTGGCACCGCGTTCGCCGCCCAGCTCGTGTGCCGAAAGGCAGCGAGTCACAAAGGGGTTTCAAAGGCTTGCGTCAGCCGAACGTACCTGGTCTAGCCAGCGTCCACAAAAAACCCGGTCACACAATCATGACACCAAGGCCCAAGCGGTGCAAATCGATCACGCCTTCATTGGTAGGTCGAGAAAATAAGCCACGCACAATAAAGTCGTGCTAATCGATCACGCCTTCATTGGTAGGTCGAGAAAATAAGCCACGCACAGTAAAGCCGTGCAAATCGATCACGCCTTCATTGGTAGGTCGAGAAAATAAGCCACGCACGATTGACCCGGAACAAAAGTCGTCCCTCGCGACGCATCAACGCCGTCCCTCACGACGCAATAAAGCCGTCCTTCGCGACGCACAAAGGCCGTCCTTCGTGACGCACAAAAGCCGTCCCTCGCGACGCACAAAAGCCATCCCTCGCGACGCACAAAGGTCATCCCTCGTGACGCACAGAGGCTTTCCCTCGCGATGCATTAAAAGCCCTTTTGCGGCACGCTCGCAAACCCGAGAGCGTTTGTCCCACGTCTACACGCCGGCGTAAGCATTGAGTTTCCACTCGACCTACGCTCTACCGCAAACTCGGGGGGCTAATGTTGTCGGCCCGTTCCGGGTCGACAGCGCCCGCGGGGTCCCATGGCCGAGAGGCCAAAGACCGGCCTCATGAGCTCTACCTCCACTCGGCCTCATGAGCTCGACCTCGGCCTCATGAGCTCGACCTCCACTCGGCCTCATGAGCTCGACCTCTACTCGGCCTCATGAGCTCAACCTCCACTCGGCCTCATGAGCTCGACCTCCACTCGGCCTCATGAGCTCGACCTCGGCCTCATGAGCTCGACCTCGGCCTCATGAGCTCGACTTCCACTCGGCCTCATGAGCTCGACCTCGGCCTCATGAGCTCGACTTCCACTTGGCCTCATGAGCTCGACCTCGGTGTCATGAGCTCGACCTCCACTCGGCCTCATGAGCTCGACCTCTACTCGGCCTCATTAGCTCAACCTCCACTCGGCCTCATGAGCTCGACCTCCACTCGGCCTCGTGAGCTCGACCTCCATGTCTCAAAGGCGTCCCTCGCCTCCATGGCCGCCTCAGAGGCGTCCCTCGCCTCCATGGCCGCCTCAGAGGCGTCCCTCGCCTACATGGCCGCCTTAGAGGCGTCCCTTGTTGTCAATGGTGCCCACAAGAAGAGTAGTAGTGTCTATTTATGTACATTTGATGTCATATAGTCTTACGAAGACTCTTGCTTGTAATTGCTTATTCATTAATAAAAAGTTGAAACGTTCATTCATTCTTTCCTTGTCTGAAGCTTTATGATAAAACCATAGTCTTTTAGTCCATAAACAAACTTAACAACTTACGAAGAGACAAATGTAGATTTGCATGAACAAACTCTTCGTAGTTTGCTTAAAACGATATATTCGCAATCTTAGGGTCAAAGGACTATTGACCTCAGTATGATTGTTAGAAGAATCTATGATGTCTGGTTATGAGGCATTGAGAGTTAGGAACTCTATAGTTCTTCTAGGTATCTTCCGAAGGTACTGAATTGACCAGTGCACTTCTAGAGACAAGATAAGAACAAACCATTTAATCTCTTATGTCTCGAAGTCACTATGTATGAATTGCATCATGCTTACCTTAATCCTGAAATGAGACATGCCATTTCACACCTTAGTATTCTCATTTGAGAAAGTCAAAGTTCGGACTCACTATGTGATTCCGAACAAGGCCTATTGGTGAAGTACTAAGTTGTGAGTCAGTCATGAGTAACTTTGTGAAGTTCTCATAGATATGGAATTCATGTACAAGATTGCTGAAATGCAATGTATGTCACCTCATGCTTTGTTCCTTGGAGTGTGAATAAATGAACTGGCCAGTGTCCAAATTGAGTCCTGACTCTTTTGGATGAAACAATGTGACTTGTTAGCTCCTCGTCAATACATTGTTTCTAACTTATTCACAAGCGACAAAGGAGTTGAGGAAATAACAGCTAGAAGGGTAAAATGGTAATTTAGTAAATCCCGACTAGCTGATGACATTCATGAAGGGTAGCATAGATAATATTCAGTGGATCCGCTCATCATAATTAGGTCGAATTCTTGAGTAGAAAATAAATTCATTTGAACCGAGAGATTTTCAGTGTCAGCTCTTTAGTGGAGTCAGTTGGCATTAAGCTAAACTTGGAAAAGGTTTGTGAACTTTTGAGTCCAAGTGTTTAGCTAAAGCTTTGTTCATTTGGGTCCATGAGGTCACTGTCACGAATCACATCGATAGGAATAGTTAAACTGGAAGCTAAGTCAAAACAAGAACGAAAATAGTGAAAAGGGTAATTTTGTCTTTTGAGACATAAGGATGAAATGGATGTCAATAAATTTTGACAAGTTCATTTGATGACTTAATGTCACTCGGCCATAATATGATTAATTGGGCCTTGTGAATCAATTTCATTTCATAAGAATTTTATTGAAAATTCTTAATGGGCCTTTCACATGTTGTCATGAACAAATGAAGAAGCTTCTAGAAGCTCCTTCTAGATGTGAAATGGGCGCCCAAATACCCAATGGAAAGAGAAATTATTTTGTGCATAAATGTATCAAGATACTTGCCAAAAGAAAAAGAGGAAACAAATTTCCTCTATGAGGAAAGCATAAGTTCGGCCAACACAAGGGAAAGAGAGAGACAAACTAAATGAGGAAACAAATCCAAGGCTTATTGAAGCACATGTTGGACGTGCAAAGCAAGGGAAAAAGAGGAAATAAGATTTCCTCATAAAGGCTTGGAAAATAAGAGGAAACTACTTCTTTCCAAGGCCAACCCTTCTCCTATAAATAGGACCCTCATTCCTCTCATTCTATTCATTCCACATAAGTTAGAGATTGACAGCTTCTCTCTCTAGACCTTGTGGTGGCCGAAATCCTCTCTCTCTCTCTTTCTAGTTTATTTTCGATTTTTTTCTTGTCTTGGCACCTAGGTCCTCACTCGACCTAGCGTTTAGCTCTGCGACTTCAAGACTTGTTCTTAAGTCGTAGTGTTTAAAAGTGCCCACTCACTGATTCCTTCTTTTCGAGTGATTTAGTGATAGAAACTATCGTGGTTGCTCGAGTTCCCGAGGAAAGAAAGAGAGACGTGCTGCGAGGGGAGACGAGCGTTGCAACTTTCCAAAAGCTTCTACAAGGTTCAAGCTTCAAGAAAGGTAAGTAACTTTAATAGCTCATATTAGTTTTTATTTACATGTACATGCTCTTGTCTAGGTTAGTAAAAACTAGTTTTACTTAAAAAGAAAATTTTTAAAATTCCGCCGCTTAACGAAGCGTTAAACTTTTTCTTAAACCCTAGATCGATTCCAACAAATGGTATCAGAGCTAAGGTCAAAGGAATGCATGTGCATGTTTTTAAATTATGAGCTTGAAAATCGTTTTCGAAAGTTTACTAATTTTGTGACAAGTTAGAATTGTAATCTTAGATTTTTTTTAATTTATTGCTCTTGTCTCTAAATTAAAAACCATGTTGTTTTTCTATGAGTTTGGGATGATGTTAAAACACATTAGAATCAGTTCTAAAAGTTTTTAATTTTTTATATTGAAAAACGTGTTTTAAAGGTTTGAGATTTTTCGAGTAAATTTTGTGACTAGTTTTATTTTCTTGCTAGTTTCGTTTATTTACTTGAATCGTTTTATGCATGTTGTTATTTCTTTTATTCTATGTTATTACCCTGCTAATAAAACACAAATAAAAGCTTTAAACAACATCTTAAAACGTTCCGTTACATTCGATTCTTTTTCGCACCTAAAAGGACGAAGCTTTAATTTATTTCTTTTTCTTCGAGCTGGAATGTAAACCCGCATTAAAAGCGGCATAACTCTCTGCTCAGAAATCGAAATTTAATGATTCTTGAATCAAATTAAAGCTCTGTCTGTCCTCTGTCCAATGCCATCGGTTTCGGCTCAAAAAGACATCGGAGCCGCCAGATATGGCGATTTTACTCCGAGGTGCGCGGCTGTCTGAAACTCCAGTTTTTTAGAAATCCGGATTTTCAAACCCCACTACCATGAGTTATAGAACTCTAATGAGAAAATTTTCTTGAGCAAAAATGTTTTTCATATGATTATAAACATGATGTGTAAAGATTAAAAGTTTTGATTTTTGAAAGATTAATTGAAATTGAATTTTTACAAAACTAGTTTGAATTTTGAAAAACCGTTTTCACGTTCAAACTTGAAAATATTTTGTCATCCAAATCAAATAAGTTTTCAAAATGTTTTCAAAACTATATCTATATCACATATGTTCAAAATCTATATGCTCTTGAAAATTTGAGTGGGAGGTCTCCTTGTAGACAAGCCGAAAAATAAAAAGATGTGTAATCTCAAACTTTCAAGTGTTCGAGTGAGTTGAAGTTCACACTTCCCTCACGCACTTTCCCGAAATAGAAAATAGGAAAAGATCGAGTATGTCCCTTGTGCCTTTATGCACTAATACTGCTCTGAACATGTCGATCTAGGATTCTCTTCTAGTTGTCCGCTCTGTCGCTCTCTAACTAGGAAATTTGTTTCCGAACTTAAAAGAGTCGATGAACCATCTCCAAAAACTAAGTGGGAGGGTTATACTTGTTGTTTGTAACCCACGATCCCCAACACTAATGAAAAGTGCAAGTGTCGCCGGACTAAGAGTCACCCTCGTGGCCCTCTCTTAAATGAGAGTACTCAAGGGCGCTTTGCTCTGATCATTGCTCAATGAGCTACGTTCGAGAGTGAGACGATGATGACAAGACCTCCCCTCGGTGGATTGTTTTTCAAAGTCAATCTTTTGGACTAAGTGGTTGGTTACACACTTAGACTCAATCCCTAGTAATCCTCCCTCGAGGCCCTGCGAAAGGATGTGAGTGATCAAACCAATTTACAAGGTGGCTAGTCAAAATTGATGTATTGACATCTTGGCTATGCATTAATGATGAGTCATTTACTTATGAAAGGAGACTCGTTGCGGCCTTCCCTCGAAGGAGTAAAGTGTCATTTCGTTCATAACACCTTTGAATTTTACAAAAGTCTTAATGAAACTTAAATCCTAAACCAAAGACTAATCATAAACTTGTTTCAACTTATATAGGCAATATGTCTCTCAACCCTCTCTCTATCTTTCTTTCCTCGAACCAACTCGAAAACGAAAACTACGTAGAATCGAAACGTAACCTCGACATAATACCTACCGTTAACAAGCACAAATGGGTACTCACCACCCCGTGTCCTCCTCTGACGAATGATGATTCAACTCAAGAGGACAATGACGCCTTAGCGGCCTAGCTTCGATCCGATGAGATTGTGAGGTGCTATATGATGGCATCTATGAACAATATGCTGAAAGAGCAACATCGTGACATCGAGACTGCCGCTGACATGCTGTACAATCTCCTTGAGATGTTTGGAGGGCAAAGGCGTCAAACAAGGCAACAAGCAGTCCGACAGTTTATGAACTGTCGCATGAAGGCTAGGACTCCTGTTGGAGACTTTATGATATTGATCATTAGTCATCTGAGTAAAATGGAAATTCTAGGATCTGAGATTGATGGGAAGAATGTCATAGATGTGATCTTAGAAACTCTCCCCGCAACTCTTGATACCTCCATGATGAACTACTCCATTAACAAGCTAGAGTACACTGTTACCAAGCTTATGGAGGAACTTCACACTGTTGTAGGTCTCACTAAGAGAAAGAGGAATCAAGGAGAGGCACATGCTACTGAGCAAAAAGCCTCCGCTTCTGGAACTGTGAAGAGACCTTACAAGGCCGATAAAAAGAACTGTCCCGCCTATCTCAAAGCAAAGGAACATAGTATTGTACTAGTTACCGAAGCATGCTTAGTAGCTGATAATGTATCAACGTGGATTCTTGACTCCGCTGCTACTAACCATATTTGCTGTTCCTTGAATGGTTTCAAGAAAACCAAAAGCTTAGAGGAAGGGGAGTTCTGTTTCAAATGGGGTGATGGGAGCCTGGTGTCTGCAAAGGCTGTGGGATCCGTGACGCTGTCTTTTGAAGACCGTACTTTAAACTTGAATAATGTTTATTTTGTTCCTACCTTTGGGAAGAACTTAATATCCGTTGCTCGTCTTCGTGAGCAAGATTATTGTTTAAAGTTCATTAAGAATGGAATTCGTATTTCGTTTCCTGATAATTCTTTTGTCACTGATGCATGTATGAAGAATGCTCTTTTTTACATCTATCCCACTCAACCTTCTCTTTTAGACACCGAAATAGATAACGATCTAATTAGGGAGCCAAAGAGGATCAAACTTTCTGAATCCTCCGATCTAACAAAATCAACATACCTCTGGCACTTAAGACTTGGTCATATCAGTCTAGATAGGATTAAGAGACTTGTGAGGGATGGTCCACTCCAAGCCTCTGCAATAGGCTCACTGCCTACTTGTGAATCCTGTATAGAAGGAAAAATGACTAAGTGACCTTTCTCTGATAAAGGTCGAAGAGCCACTGAGTTGCTGGAACTAATACATTCTGATGTATGTGGTCCGCTCAGCCAACAGGCACGTGGAGGAAACGAATACTTCGTTACCTTCACTGATGATTACTCACGATATGGGTTTGTCTATTTGCTCAAACACAAATCCGAGACCTTTAACGTATTTAAGGTCTTTAGGGCTTTAGTGGAAAAGCAAACTGGCAAAGTGATCAAAACCCTTCGATCTGATCGAGGTGGTGAGTATATGTCTGGAGAGTTCGATGACTTTCTTAAAGAAGAAGGTATCGCTTCTCAGCTTACCGCACCTGGCACACCTCAACAAAACGGAGTGTCAGAGAGAAGAAACCGAACTCCTATGGAGATGGTTAGATCAATGATGAGTTACTCATCACTCCCGCTTTACTTTTGGGGATATGCCCTCAAAACAGCCGCCTACATTCTGAACCAAGTTCCGTCCAAAACGGTTCCTGGTACTCCTTATGAACGATGGACTGGCCATAAAGTGAATCTTGGCCGCATCCGAATTTGGGGTTGCCCTGCACACGTGCTAAGGCAAAAGACTAGCAAGTTGGCTAGTAGGTCAGAATTGTGCCTGTTTGTGGGATATCCAAAGGAAACCAAAGGTTTTACTTTCTATAGTCCCGAGGACGATAAGACTTTCGTTAGCACGAATGCTCGTTTCCTCGAGGAGGACTTTATGAAGGATGCGAAACCTAGAAGCAAAATTGTGCTTGAAGAAAAGTTGGGTGAGGAAGCTTCTACCTCATCTGTAAGAACTGTTCTTACCCCAAATGAAACACAACCTAACTCAACAGAATCTCGTCAAGTAGTACTTCGACGTAGTGGGAGGGCTGTTCAAAAGCCTGACAGGTACATGTCTTATGGAGACTCTCTTGTAGCCGTCTCCGACATGGATGACCCTGTTTCCTATAGCCAAGCGATGGCTTGTTCTGAATCAAACCTTTGGCTTGACGCCATGAAAGTTGAAATGCACTCGATGTATGTCAACAAATTCTGGAAACTTGTAGACCTTCCTGAAGGGATTAAACCCGTAGGGTGTAAGTGGATATACAAGAAGAAAAGGGGTCCTGATGGGAACGTCGAGACGTTCAAAGCACGACTTGTGGCAAAGGGTTATACCCAACAAGAAGGGATTGACTATGAAGAAACCTTCTCGCCAGTCGCGATGCTTAAATCCATCCGCATACTCCTATCCATAGCTGCAGCTCTCGACTATGAGATCTGGCAAATGGATGTCAAGACAGCCTTTCTGAATGGCAATCTTGACGAGCGCATTTACATGGCTCAACCAGACGGTTTCGTGGATAAAGGTCAAGAGACCAAGGTTTGTGAGTTGCTTAAATCCATTTATGGACTAAAGCAAGCATCTAGGTCATGGAATATTAGATTCGATGAAACTGTAAAGAGCTTCGGCTTTGAACAGTCAATAGATGAGCCTTGTGTTTACAAGTTAATACACGAAGGCAAAGTTGTGTTTCTGGTACTATATGTCGATGATATACTACTCATTGGTAATGACGTGGGTAAGTTATCTGAGGTTAAGGTCTGGCTGGCAAAGCAATTCGATATGAAGGATCTAGGAGAAGCCGCGTACATTCTGGGGATCCAAATCTTTCGAGATAGGAAAAACCGGACCCTGTCGCTCTCTCAAGCATCTTATATTGATAAGGTGATGGATCGCTTCTCGATGCAAGACTACAAGAGGGGTCAAACACCCTTTAGGCATGGAGTTTCACTCTCTAAGGACCAGTCTCCCAAGACTGCACAAGAGATTGAAGACATGAGGAAAATTCCTTACGCCTCTGCCGTAGGAAGCCTTATGTATGCTATGCTTTGCACTAGACCTGACATCTGTTTCGCCGTTGGCGTAGTTAGCCGTTTCCAATCCAACCCTGGACCCGAGCACTGGATTGCTGTTAAGCATGTTCTTAAGTATCTTCGAAGAACTAGGAACTTGATGCTTACATACTCAGGTACTGACCTGACTATGACGGGATATACCGACTCCGATTTTCAAGCGGATAAGGATTCCAGGAAATCCACTTCGGGATCTGTGTTCATCCTTAATGGTGGAGCTGTTTTGTGGAGAAGTATTAAGCAATCTTGCATTGCTGACTCCACAATGGAAGCAGAATGTGTGGCTGCTTGTGAAGCATCCAAAGAGGCTGTATGGCTTAGAAAATTCCTTAAGTATTTGGATGTTGTTCCAAACGTTGACAAGCCCATGACCCTTTATTGTGATAATAGTGGGGCTGTCGCTAACTCAAAGGAACCTAGAAGCCATAAGCGCTCTAAACATATTGAGAGGAAATACCATTTGATTCGAGAGATCGCGCAACGCGGAGACGTGGAGGTGAAGTAGATCTCTGGCAGATCCATTCACCAAGGCCCTAGCGAACATGGTCTTCGACCAACTTCTAGAGGGATTAGGCATGTAGGACTACTCACATCTTCTTTGAGTCAAGTGGGAGTTTGTTGTCAATGGTGCCCACAAGAAGAGTAGTAGTGTCTATTTATGTACATTTGATGTCATATAGTCTTACGAAGACTCTTGCTTGTAATTGCTTATTCATTAATAAAAAGTTGAAACGTTCATTCATTCTTTCCTTGTCTGAAGCTTTATGATAAAACCATAGTCTTTTAGTCCATAAACAAACTTAACAACTTACGAAGAGACAAATGTAGATTTGCATGAACAAACTCTTCGTAGTTTGCTTAAAACGATATATTCGCAATCTTAGGGTCAAAGGACTATTGACCTCAGTATGATTGTTAGAAGAATCTATGATGTCTGGTTATGAGGCATTGAGAGTTAGGAACTCTATAGTTCTTCTAGGTATCTTCCGAAGGTACTGAATTGACCAGTGCACTTCTAGAGACAAGATAAGAACAAACCATTTAATCTCTTATGTCTCGAAGTCACTATGTATGAATTGCATCATGCTTACCTTAATCCTGAAATGAGACATGCCATTTCACACCTTAGTATTCTCATTTGAGAAAGTCAAAGTTCGGACTCACTATGTGATTCCGAACAAGGCCTATTGGTGAAGTACTAAGTTGTGAGTCAGTCATGAGTAACTTTGTGAAGTTCTCATAGATATGGAATTCATGTACAAGATTGCTGAAATGCAATGTATGTCACCTCATGCTTTGTTCCTTGGAGTGTGAATAAATGAACTGGCCAGTGTCCAAATTGAGTCCTGACTCTTTTGGATGAAACAATGTGACTTGTTAGCTCCTCGTCAATACATTGTTTCTAACTTATTCACAAGCGACAAAGGAGTTGAGGAAATAACAGCTAGAAGGGTAAAATGGTAATTTAGTAAATCCCGACTAGCTGATGACATTCATGAAGGGTAGCATAGATAATATTCAGTGGATCCGCTCATCATAATTAGGTCGAATTCTTGAGTAGAAAATAAATTCATTTGAACCGAGAGATTTTCAGTGTCAGCTCTTTAGTGGAGTCAGTTGGCATTAAGCTAAACTTGGAAAAGGTTTGTGAACTTTTGAGTCCAAGTGTTTAGCTAAAGCTTTGTTCATTTGGGTCCATGAGGTCACTGTCACGAATCACATCGATAGGAATAGTTAAACTGGAAGCTAAGTCAAAACAAGAACGAAAATAGTGAAAAGGGTAATTTTGTCTTTTGAGACATAAGGATGAAATGGATGTCAATAAATTTTGACAAGTTCATTTGATGACTTAATGTCACTCGGCCATAATATGATTAATTGGGCCTTGTGAATCAATTTCATTTCATAAGAATTTTATTGAAAATTCTTAATGGGCCTTTCACATGTTGTCATGAACAAATGAAGAAGCTTCTAGAAGCTCCTTCTAGATGTGAAATGGGCGCCCAAATACCCAATGGAAAGAGAAATTATTTTGTGCATAAATGTATCAAGATACTTGCCAAAAGAAAAAGAGGAAACAAATTTCCTCTATGAGGAAAGCATAAGTTCGGCCAACACAAGGGAAAGAGAGAGACAAACTAAATGAGGAAACAAATCCAAGGCTTATTGAAGCACATGTTGGACGTGCAAAGCAAGGGAAAAAGAGGAAATAAGATTTCCTCATAAAGGCTTGGAAAATAAGAGGAAACTACTTCTTTCCAAGGCCAACCCTTCTCCTATAAATAGGACCCTCATTCCTCTCATTCTATTCATTCCACATAAGTTAGAGATTGACAGCTTCTCTCTCTAGACCTTGTGGTGGCCGAAATCCTCTCTCTCTCTCTTTCTAGTTTATTTTCGATTTTTTTCTTGTCTTGGCACCTAGGTCCTCACTCGACCTAGCGTTTAGCTCTGCGACTTCAAGACTTGTTCTTAAGTCGTAGTGTTTAAAAGTGCCCACTCACTGATTCCTTCTTTTCGAGTGATTTAGTGATAGAAACTATCGTGGTTGCTCGAGTTCCCGAGGAAAGAAAGAGAGACGTGCTGCGAGGGGAGACGAGCGTTGCAACTTTCCAAAAGCTTCTACAAGGTTCAAGCTTCAAGAAAGGTAAGTAACTTTAATAGCTCATATTAGTTTTTATTTACATGTACATGCTCTTGTCTAGGTTAGTAAAAACTAGTTTTACTTAAAAAGAAAATTTTTAAAATTCCGCCGCTTAACGAAGCGTTAAACTTTTTCTTAAACCCTAGATCGATTCCAACATCCCTCGCCTCCATGGCTGTCTCAGAGGCGTCCCTCACCCCCATGGCCGCCTCAGAGGCGTCCCTCGCCTCCATGGCCGCCTCAGAGGTGTCCCTCGCCTCCATGGCTGCCTCAGAGGCGTCCCCTACCTCCATGGCCGCCTCAGAGGCGTCCCCTGCCACCATGGCCGTCTCAGAGGCGTCCCCTGCCTCCATGGCCGCCTCAGAGGCGTCCCCTTCCTCCATTGCTGCCTCAGAGGCGTCCCTCGGCCAAGGGTATGCCCCCAAAGCCCCTTTGGTCGCCTATAAATACCGGGGTCCCCCCCCCCCGGTCCAGGTAATCCGAATTTGAGTACTGAAACGTTGTCGAATTCGTATCTCGCTCGTTTCTCTCAAGTCTCAGCCCCTAAACACTTAAACCCTCTACAAACCACCTCAATCCTACTAATGTTGGGCATCGGAGAGGTAAACAGGGGCAACCCCCCTGTTTTCCCTTTGTAGTTCACACCTTCCTGCTTGCTTTTCAGGTGCCTAGACGAAATAGACATCACAAACAGCTAAGGGACGACTTGAGATATCAAGTCCGACACGCTCGAGTCAAGACGAGGGCACTTGGTCCGGCCTTGGGTCTAACCGCCTTTGACTCCTAAATCGTTGTCCGAAAAATTGCGACAACAAAAGGGAAGCCAAATAAAAGAGGAAACAAATCCAAGGACTTGCTTGGCAAGTCTTGGCCGCCCAAATGAAGGAGAAGAAAAGGAAATTGACTGATGAATATGTGATATTCTATAGAAGAGGAAACTGCCTTATTGAAGGTGAGACCTCTCCTATAAATAGGAGCCTCATTCTTCTCATTTTTATCATCCCAAGTTTTAGAGATTGAGAGCTTCTCTCTCTAGACTTGGCCGATCCTCTCTCTCTCTCTCTTCAATTTCGTTTTATTGTTTTGGCACCTAGGTCCTCATTTGACCTAGAGTTTAGCTCTGCGACTTCAAGACTCGTTCTTAAGTCGTAGTGTTTAAAAGTGCCCACTCACTGATTCCTTTTATTTCGAGTGATTTAGTGATAGAAACTATCGTGGTTGCTCGAGTTGCCGAGGAAAGAAAGAGAGACGTGCTGCGAGGAGACGAGCGTTGCAACTTTCCAAAAGCTTCTCAAAGTTCAAGCTTCAAGAAAGGTTAGTAAATTTATTAAGCTCATATTAGTTTTATTTACATGTGCTTGCACTTTGTCTAGGTTAGTAAAAACTGTTTTTACTTGAAAAGAAAATTTTTAAAATTTCGCCGCTTAACGAAGCGTTAAACTTTTTCTTAAACCCTAGATAATTTCCAACAAATGGTATCAGAGCTATGGTCAAAGATATGCATGTTCATGTATTTAAAATTACGAGCTTGAAAATCGTTTTCGAAAGTTTACTAATTTTGTGACAAGTTAGAATTGTTTTCTTAGTTTTTTTTTTAATTTATTGATCTTGCCTTTAAATTAAAAATCATGTTGTTTTTCTATGAGTTTGGGATGTTTTTAAAACACATTAGAATCAGTTCTAAAAGTTTTAATTTTTATGTTGAAAAACGTGTTTTAAAGGTTTGAGAATTTTCGAGTAAAATTTTGTGACTAGTTTTATTATCTTGCTAGTTTCTTATTTTTACTTGAATCGTTTTATGCTTGTTGTTATTTCTTTTATACCATGTTACTACCCTGCTAATAAAACACAAATATAAGCTTTAACAACATCCTAAAACGTTCCGTTACACTCGATTATTTTTCGCACCTAAAAAGGACCAAGCTTTAATTATTTCTTTTTCTTCGAGCTGGAGTAAAATCCACAGTAAAAGTGGCATAACTCTCTTCTCAGAGATCGAAATTTAATGATTCTTGAATAAAATTAAAGCTCTGTCTGTCCTCTGTCCAATTCCACCGGTTTTAGGTCGAAAGGACATCGGAGCCGCCAGTTATGGCGATTTTACTCTGAGGTGCGCGGCTGTTCCGAAACTCCAGTTTTTTAGAATTACGGATTTTCAGCCCCACTACCATGAGTTATAGAACTCTAATGAGAAAAATTTCTTGAGCAAAAATGTTTTTCATAAGATTATAAACATGATGTGTAAGTTTAAAATGTTTTGATTTTTGAAAGTTTAATTGAAATTTAATTTTTACAAAACTTTCTTGAGAATCTATATGCTCTTGAAAATTTGAGTGGGAGGTCTCCTTGTAGACCAGCCGAAAAATAAAAAGATGTGTAATCTCAAACTTTCAAGTGTTCGAGTGAGTTGAAGTTCACACTTCCCTCATGCACTTTCCGGAAATAGAAAATAGGTAAAGATCCGAGTATGTCCCTTGTGCCTTTATGCACTAACACTGCTCTGAACATGTCGATCTAGGATTCTCTTCTAGTTGTCCGCTCTGTCGCTCTCTAACTAGGAAATCTGTTTCCGAACTTATAAGAGTCGATGAACCAACTCCAAAAACTAAGTGGGAGGGTTATACTTGTTGTTTGTAACCCGCGATCCCCAACACTAATGAAAGAAGCAATTAACGTGGGACTAAGAGCCGCTCTTGCGACCCTCACTTAAATGGGAGTACTCCAAGGCGTTTTTTCTTCGATCATTGCTCAATGAGCTACGTCCGAGAGTGAGACGATGATGACAAGGCCTCCCCTTGGGGGATTGTTTTTCAAAGTTGACCTTTTGGACTAAGTGGTTGGTTGCACACTTAGCCTCAATCCCTAGTAATCCTCCCTTGAGGCTCTGCGAAAGGATGTGAGTGATCAAACCAATTTAAAAGGTGGCTAGCCAAAATTGGTGTATTGACATCTTGGCTAAGCATTAATGATGTGTCATTTACTTATAAATTGAGATTTTTTGCGGCCTTCTCTTGAGGGAGTAAATTATCGTTTGGTTTATAACACCTTTGGATTTTATCAAAGTCTTAAATAAAACTTAAATACTAAACCAAAGACTAATCATAAACTTGTTTCAACTTTTATAGGCAATATGTCTCTCAACCCTCTGTCAACCATTCTTTCCTCGAATAAACTCGAAGGCGACAATTACGTCGACTGGAAACGTAACCTCGACATAGTCCTTACTGTCGACAAGCACAAATGGGTTCTCACCAACCCCTGTCCTCAAACGAATGAAGATTCGACGCACGAGGAAAAAGACGCCCTGGCGGCCTGGCTTCGATCCGATGAGATTGCAAGATGCTATATTTTGGCATCAATGAACAATGTGTTGCAACAACAACATCGTGACTACGAAACTGCCACCGATATGCTCTACAATCTCCATGAGATGTTTGGAGGGCAAGGACGTCAAGCTAGGCAACAAGTGGTCCGACAATTCATGAACTGTCGTATGAAGGCTGGAACTCCCGTTAGAGATCATATGATGCTGATCATTAGCTATCTAAACGAAATAGAGATCCTTGGATCTGAGATTGATGGGGAGACTAAAATAGATATGATATTGGAAACTCTCCCCGAAACCTTTGATACCTTCAAGTTGAATTATTCCATGAACAAGCCAGAGTACACTGTTACCGAGCTCATGAAGGAACTTCAAACCGCTGAGGCACTCACTAAGAAAAAGAGGGCTCTAGGAGAGGTACATGCTACTGCTTCCACCTCTGGATCTAAGAAGAGACCTCGCAAGGCCGAGTAGAAGAACCAACCGAAGGTTCATACGAAGAAGAAGGCGTCGAAGGCTCCGAAGGTGGATAAATCTAACGACAAATGCCACCACTGCAATGAGCCTGGTCACTGGCGTAGGAACTGTCCTGCCTACCTCAAAACCAAAGTAAAAGGTATTGTACTTATTACTGACGCTTGTTTAGTAGCTGATAATGTATCATCGTGGATTATTGAATCCGCTGCTACTAACCATATTTGCTGCTCCTTAACTGGTTTTAGGAAAAGCAAAAACTTAGAGGATGGCGACTTCTGCTTCAAGTGGGGTGATGGGAGCGTAGTGTCTGCGAAGGCTATGGGATCTGTGACGCTATCTTTTGAAGATCGCTCTTTAAATTTGAATAATGTTTATTATGTTCCTTCCTTTGGGAAAAACTTAATATCTGTTGCTCAACTTTTAGAGCAAAATTATTATTTAAAGTTTATAAAGAATGGAATTCGTATTTCTTTTTCTAATTCTTTTGTCACTGATGCTTGTATGAAGAATGGTCTTTTTTTACATCTATCCCACTCAACCTTCTCTTTTAGACACCGAAATAGATAATAATCTAATTAGGGAGCCAAAGAGGATCAAACTTTCTGAATCCTCCGATCTAACAAAATCAACATACCTATGGCACTTAAGACTTGGTCATATCAGTCTAGATAGGATTAAGAGAATTGTGAGGGACGGTCCACTCCAAGCCTCTGCAACAGGTTCACTACCTACTTGTGAATCCTGCATAGAAGGAAAAATGACTAAGCGACCTTTCTCCGATAAGGGTCGAAGAGCCACTGAGTTGCTAGAACTAGTACATTCTGATGTATGTGGTCCACTCAACCAACAGGCACGTGGAGGATACAAATACTTCGTTACCTTCACCGATGATTACTCACGATATGGTTTTGTCTATTTCTCAAACACAAATCCGAGACCTTTAACGTATTTAAGGTCTTTAGGGCTTTAGTGGAAAAGCAAACTGGCAAAGTGATCAAAACCCTTCGATCTGATCGAGGTGGTGAGTATATGTCTGGAGAGTTCGATGACTTTCTTAAAGAAGACGGTATCGCTTCTCAGCTTACCGCACCTGGCACACCTCAACAAAACGGAGTGTCAGAGAGAAGAAACCGAACTCTTATGGAAATGGTTAGATCAATGATGAGTTACTCATCACTCCGTCTTTCCTTTTGGAGATATGCCCTCGAAACAGCCGCTTATATTCTGAACCAAGTTCCGTCCAAGACGGTTCCTGGTACTCCTTATGAACGATGGACTGGCCGTAAAGTCAATCTTGGCCGCATCAAAATTTGGGGTTGCCCTGCACACGTGCTAAGGCAAAAGACTAGCAAGTTGGCTAGTAGGTCAGAATTGTGTCTGTTCGTTGGATATCCGAAGGAAACCAAGGGTTTTACCTTATATAGTCCCGAGGACAATAAGACTTTCGTTAGCACGAATGCTCGTTTCCTTGAGGATGACTTTATGAAGGATGCAAAACCTAGAAGCAAAACTGTGCTTGAAGAAAAGTTGGGTGAGGAAGCTTCTACCTCATCTGTAAGAACTGTTCTTACCCCAACTGAAACACAACCTAACTCATCAGAATCTCGTTAAGTAGTACTTCGACATAGTGGGAGGGCTACTCAAAAGCCTGATAGGTACATGTCTTATGGATGATCCTGTTTCCTATAGCCAAGTGATAGCTTGTTCCGAATCAAACCTTTGGCTTGATGCCATGAAAGTTGAAATGCACTCGATGTATGTCAACAAAGTCTGGAAACTTGTAGACCTTCCTGAAGGGATTAAACCCGTAGGGTGTAAGTGGATATACAAGAGAAAAAGGGGTCCTGATGGGAACGTCGAGACGTTCAAAGCACGACTTGTGGCGAAGGGTTATACCCAACAAGAAGGGATTGACTATGAAGAAACCTTCTCCCCAGTCGCGATGCTTAAATCCATCCGCATACTCCTATCCATAGCTGCAGCTCTCGACTATGAGATCTGGCAAATGGATGTCTAGACAGCCTTCCTAAATGGCAATCTTGACGAGCGCATTTACATGGCTCAACCAAACGGTTTCGTGGATAAAGGTAAAGAGACCAAGGTTTGTGAGTTGCTTAAATCCATTTATGGACTAAAGCAAGCATCTAGGTCATGGAATATTAGATTCGATGAAACTGTAAAGAGCTTCGGCTTTGAACAGTCAATAGATGAGCCATGTGTTTACAAGTTAATACACGAAGGCAAAGTTGTGTTTCTGGTGCTATATGTCGATGATATACTACTCATTGGTAATGACGTGGGTAAGTTATCTGAGGTTAAGGTCTGGCTGGCAAAGAAATTCGATGTGAAAGATCTAGGAGAAGCCGCGTACATTCTGGGGATCCAAATCTTTCGAGATAGGAAAAACCGGACCCTGTCGCTCTCTCAAGCATCTTATACTGATAAGGTGATGGATTGCTTCTCGATGCAAGACTCCAAGAAGGGTCAAACACCCTTTAGGCATGGAGTTTCACTCTCTAAGGACCAGTCTCCCAAGACAGCACAAGAGATTGAAGACATGAGGAAAATTCCTTACGCCTCTGCCATAGGAAGCCTCATGTACGCTATGCTTTGCACTATACCTGACATCTGTTTCGCCGTTGGCGTAGTTAGCCGTTTCCAATCCGACCCTGGACCCGAACACTGGATTGTTGTTAAGCATGTTCTTAAGTATCTTCGAAGAACTAGGAACTTGGTGCTTACATACTCAGGTACTGACCTGACTATGACGGGATATACCGACTCTGATTTTCAAGCGGATAAGGATTCCAGGAAATCCACTTCGGGATATGTGTTCATCCTTAATGGTGGAGCTGTTGTGTGGAGGAGTATTAAGCAATCTTGCAATGCTGACTCCACAATGGAAGCAGAATATGTGGCTGCTTGTGAAGCATCCAAAGAGGCTGTATGGCTTAGAAAATTCATTAAGTATTTGGAACTTGTTTCGAATGACGACGAGCCTATGACCCTTTATTGTGATAATAGTGCGGCTGTCGCTAACTCAAAGGAACCTCGAAGCCATAAGCGCTCTAAGCATATTGAGAGGAAATACCATTTGATTCGAGAGATCGCGCAGCGCCGAGACGTGGAGGTGAAGTAGATCTCTGGCAGATCCATTCACCAAGGCCCTAGCGAACAAGATCTTCGACCAACATCGAGAGGGATTAGGCGTGAACAACTACACACATCTTCTTTGAGTCAAGTGGGAGTTTCTTGTCAATGGTGCCCACAAGAAGAGTTGTAGTGTGTATTTATGTACATTTGATGTCATATAGTCTTACGAAGACTCTTGCTTGTAACTGCTTATTTATTAATCAAGTCCGACACGCTCGAATCAAGACGAGACCACTTGGTCCGGCCTTGGGTCTAATCGCCTTTGACTCCTAAATCATTGTCCGAAAAACTGCGACAACAAAAGGGAAGCCAAATAAAAGAGGAAACAAATCCAAGGACTTGCTTGGCAAGTCTTGGCCGCCCAAATGAAGGACAAGAAAAGGAAATTGGCTCATGAATATGTGATATTCTATAGAAGAGGAAACTACCTTATTGAAGGTGAGACCTCTCCTATAAATAGGAGCCTCATTCTTCTCATTTTTATCATCCCAAGTTTTAGAGATTGAGAGCTTCTCTCTCTAGACTTGGCCGATCCTCTCTCTCTCTCTCTTCAATTTCGTTTTATTGTTTTGGCACCTAGGTCCTCATTTGACCTAGAGTTTAGCTCTGCGACTTCAAGACTCGTTCTTAAGTCGTAGTGTTTAAAAGTGCCCACTCACCGATTCCTTTTATTTCGAGTGATTTAGTGATAGAAACTATCGTGGTTGCTCGAGTTGCCGAGGAAAGAAAGAGAGACGTGCTGCGAGGAGACGAACGTTGCAACTTTCCAAAAGCTTCTCAAAGTTCAAGCTTCAAGAAAGGTTAGTAAATTTATTATGCTCATATTAGTTTTATTTACATGTGCTTGCACTTTGTCTAGGTTAGTAAAAACTATTTTTATTTGAAAAGAAAATTTTTAAAATTCTGCCGCTTAACAAAGCGTTAAACTTTTTCTTAAACCCTAGATCATTTCCAACACCATCACCCCATTTGAAACAGAAATCGCCTTCATCTAAGTTTTTGGTTTTCTTGAAACCATTCAAGGAACAACAAATATGGTTAGTAGCAGCGGAGTCAAGAATCCACGTTGATACATTATCAGCTACTAAGCATGCTTTGGTAACTAGTACAATACTATGTTCCTTTGCTTTGAGATACGCATGACAGTTCTGTTTATCGGCCTTGTGAGGTCTCTTCTTAGTTCCAGAAGCGGAGGCTTTTTGCTCAGTAGCATGTGCCTCTCCTTGATTCCTCTTTCTCTTAGTGAAACCTACAGCAGTGTAAAGTTCCTTCATAATCTTGGTAACAGTGTACTCTAGCTTGTTTATGGAGTAGTTAATCTTGGAGGTATCAAGAGATGCGGGGAGAGTTTCTAAGATCATATCTATGACATTCTTCCCATCAGTCTCAGATCCTAGGATTTCCATTTTATTCAAAAAACTAATGATCAGTATCATAAAGTCTCTAACAGGAGTCCTAGCCTTCATATGACAGTTCATAAACTGTCGGACTGCTTGTTGCCTTGTTTGACGCCTTTGCCCTCCAAATATCTCATGGAGATTGTTGAGCATGTCGGCGGCAGTCTCGATGTTACGATGTTGTTGTTGCAACATATTGTTCATCGATGCTAAGATATAGCACCTCACAATCTCATCGGAATAGAGCCAGGCCGCCAAGGCGTCTTTGTCCTCTTGAGTTGAATCATCATTCGTCAGAGGAGGACGCGGGGTGGTGAGTACCCATTTGTGCTTGTTAACGGTAACTATTATGTCGAGGTTATGTTTCGAATCTACGTAGTTTTCGTTTTCCAGTTTGTTCGAGGAAAGGATGAACGAGAGAAGGTTGAGAGACATATTGCCTATATAAGTTGAAACAAGTTTATGATTAGTCTTTGGTTTAGGATTTAAGTTTGTTTAAGACTTGATAAAATCCAAAGGTGTTATAAACCAAACGATAATTTACTCCCTCAAGAGAAGGCCAAAAAATCTCCATTTATAAGTAAATGACACATCATTAATGCTTAGCCAAGATGTCAATACATCAATTTTGACTAGCCACCTTTTAAATTGGTTTGATCACTCACATCCTTTCGCAGAGCCACACAGGAGGATTACTAGGGATTGAGCCTAAGTGTGCAACCAACCACTTAGTCCATAAGGTCAACTTTGAAAAACAATCCCCCAAGGGGAGGCCTTGTCATCATCATCTCACTCTCGGACATAGCTCATTGAGCAATGATCGAAGCAAAAACGCCTTGGAGTACTCCCATTTAAGAGAGGGTCGCAAGAGCGGCTCTTAGTCCCACGTTAATTGCTTCTTTCATTAGTCTTGGGGATCGTGGGTTTCAAATGTTGTCGCTGATTTCTGGACAACTATTTAGGAGCCAAGAGTGGTTAGACCCAAGGCCAGACCAAGTGGTCTCACTCCGGCTCGAGCGTGTCGGACTTGGTATCCCAAGTCGTCCCTTAGCTGTCTCTGGTATCTATCTCGTCCAAGCACCTGAAAAGCGAGAAGAAAACGTGTGAACTACAAAGGGGAAATAGGGGGGTTGCCCCTGTTTACCTCTCCGACGCTCAACATTAGTAAGATTGAGGCAGTTTGTAGATGGTTTAGTGTTTAGAGGCCGAGACTTGAGAAAAACGAGCGAGGTACGAGTTCGACAGCGTTTCAGTACTCAAATTTGGATTACCTGGGTCAAGGGAGAGACCCTCACATTTATAGGCGGCCAAGGGGTGTTTGGGGAACCCCTTGGTCGAGCGCCGGCCTTGGAGAGCCGGTCTTGGAGGAGGGCCGGCCTTGGAGGAGGGCCGGCCTTGGAGTGCCGGCCTTGGAGGAGGGCCGGCCTTGTAGTGCCGGCCTTGGAGGAGGGCCGGCCTTGGAGTGCCGGCCTTGGAGGAGGGCCGGCCTTGGAGTGCCGGCCTTGGAGGAGGGCCGGCCTTGGAGTGCCGGCCTTGGAGGAGGGCCGGTCTTGGAGTGCCGGCCTTGGAGGAGGGCCGGCCTTGGAGTGCCGGCCATGGAGGAGGGCCGGTCTTGGAGTGCCGGCCTTGGAGAAGGGCCGGCCTTGGAGTGCCGGCCTTGGAGGAGGGCTGACCTTGGAGTGCCGGCCTTGGAGGAGGGCCGGTCTTGGAGTGCCGGCCTTGGAGGAAGGCCGGCCTTGGAGTGCCGGCCTTGGAGCAGGGCCGGCCTTGGACATGGCCGGCTGACCTTTCGGCCGGCCATGGGTCGGCTGAGCATATGGCCGGCCACTGGCCGACTGACCTTTGGGCCGGCGACAGGCCGGTCAAGCATATGGCCGGCCGCTGGCCGGCTGACCCTTGGCCTGGCCATTGGTTTGGGCCGGCCAAAAGCCGAGGCAAGGTTTCGCCGCTTGAGGCCTTGCACCGGTCGTGTGGGTCGAAGTGACGCCTTAGTCCCCGTCGGTCTGAGACGGACCGACAACATTAGCCCCTCGAGTTTCTGGTCGAGCATAGGTCGAGCGGAAACTCAGTGCTTGCGTTGATGTGTGGACCCATGACAAACACTCTCGAGTTTGTGGTCGCATCGTAGAAGGGCTTTTAATGCATAGCGAGGGACGGCTTTGTGCGGCTAGGTTTCCCGTGGACGTTGGATAGGCCAGATACGCCCTGGCAGACGCAAGCCTTGAACCCATTTGTAACTCGTTGCCTATCGGCTCACAAGCTGGGCGGCGAGCGAGATGCCACATTCGTGTGGCCAGGTTTCCCGTGGACGCTGGCTAGACCAGATACGCCCTGGCGGACGCAAGCCTTGAACCCATTTGTAACTCGTTGCCTATCGGGTCACGAGCTGGGCGGCGAGCGCGATGCCACATTCGTGTGGCCAGGTTTCCCGTGGACGCTGGCTAGACCAGATACGCCCTGGCGGACGCAAGCCTTGAACCCATTTGTAACTCGTTGCCTATCGGCTCACGAGCTAGGCGGCGAGCGCGATGCCACATTCGTGTGGCGAGGTTTCCCGTGGACGCTGGCTAGACCAGATACGCCCTGGCGGACGCAAGCCTTGAACCCATTTGTAACTCGTTGCCTATCGGCTCACGAGCTGGGCGGCGAGCGCGATGCCACATTCGTGTGGCGAGGTTTCCCGTGGACGCTGGCTAGACCAAATACGCCCTGGCGGACGCAAGCCGTGAACCCATTTGTAACTCGTTGCCTATCGGCCCACGAGCTGGGCGGCGAGCGCGATGCCACATTCATGTGACCAGGTTTCCGGTGGACGATGGCTAGACCAGATACGCCCTGGCGGACGCAAGCCTTGAACCCATTTGTAACTCGTTGCCTATCGGGTCACGAGCTGGGCGGCGAGCGCGATGCCACATTCGTGTGGCCAGGTTTCCCGTGGACGCTGGCTAGACCAGATACGCCCTGGCGGACGCAAGCCTTGAACCCATTTGTAACTCGTTGCCTATCGGCCCACGAGCTGGGCGGCGAGCGCGATGCCACATTCGTGTGACCAGGTTTCCCGTGGACGCTGGCTACACCTGATACGCCCTGGCGGACGCAAGCCTTGAACCCATTTGTAACTCATTGCCTATCGGCCCACGAGCTGGGCGGCGAGCACGATGCCACATTCGTGTGACCAGGTTTCCCGTGGACGCTGGCTAGACCAGATACGCCCTGGCGGACGCAAGCCTTGAACCCATTTGTAACTCGTTGCCTATCGGTCCACGAGCTGGGCGGCGAGCGCGAACTCAAGATTCAACTCGAGGACTCATGTAGAGCCTGCACGAGGAGTAGTTAGTTGACTTGTGGACTTGGGACTCAACTCGAGGGCTCTCGCAGAGCCTGCACGAGGAGTGGTTAGTTGGCTTGTGGACTGGGGACTCAACTCGAGGGCTCTCGTAGAGCCTGCACGAGGAGTTTCGTGAAGAGTCGTCGCGAGGAGTATCGGTCGAATCGCGGACTTGGAGCTCGACTCGAGGAATGAACTCATCTCGAGGAGACATGTGAAGAGTCGGCACGAGGAGTATTAGTCGACTCGTGGACTCGAACTCGACTCGAGGACTCACGTAGAGCTTGCACAAGGAGTTTCGTGAAGAGTTGGCGCGAGGAGTATCGGTCGACTCGCGGACTCGTAGCTCGACTCGAGGAATGAATTCATCTCGAGGAGACATTTGAAGGGTCGGCACGAGGAGAATTAGTCGACTCGTGGACTCAAACTCGACTCGAGGACTCACGTAGAGCCTGCACGAGGAGTTTCGTGAAGAGTTGGCGCGAGGAGTATCGGTCGCCTCGCGGACTCGGATCTCGACTCGAGGAATGAATTCATCTTGGGGAGACATGTGAAGGGTCGGCACGAGGAGTATTAGTCGACTTGTGGACTCGAACTCGACTCGAGGACTTACGTAGAGGCTGCACGAGGAGTTTCGTTAAGAGTCGTTGCGAGGAGTATCGATCGACTCGCGGACTCGGAGCTCGACTCGAGGAATGAATTCATCTCGAGGAGACATGTGAAGAGTCGGCACGAGGAGTATCAGTCGACTCGTGGACTCGAACTCGACTCGACGACTCACGTAGAGCCTGCACGAGGAGTTTCGCGAAGAGTTGGCGCGAGGAGTATCGGTCGACTCGCGGACTCGGAGCTCGACTCGAGGAATGAATTCATCTTGAGGAGACATGTGAAGGGTCGGCACGAGGAGTATTAGTTGACTCGTGGACTCGAACTCGACTCGAGGACTCACGTAGAGCCTGCACGAGGAGTTTCGTGACGAGTCGTTGCGAGAAGTATCGATCGACTCGCGGACTCAGAGCTCGACTCGAGGAATGAATTCATCTCGAGGAGACATGTGAAGAGTCGGCACGAGGAGTATCAGTTGACTCGCGGACTCGAACTCGACTCGAGGACTCACGTAGAGCCTGCACGAGGAGTTTCGTGAAGAGTTGGCGCGAGGAGTATCGGTCGACTCGCGGACTCGGAGCTCGACTCGAGGAATGAATTCATCTCGAGGAGACATGTGAAGGGTCGGCACGAGGAGTATTAGTCGACTCGTGGACTCGAACTCGACTCGAGGACTCACGTAGAGTCTGATGGTCCATCGGGGGCCCGAGCTTCTTAAGCCTTTGTCTCCCATGAGTGGGGGGCTTAAGGGTTTTTTTTTTTTTTGAAGGGTCAGCACGAGGAGTATCAGTCGACTCGAGGAGGCGTAGATTCGGTGTGGGGAGTACCAGTCGGCTTGACGGACTCGAAGCTCATCTCGAGGAGCGAGCTCGACTCGAGGAGCGAACTGGACTTAAGGAGCGAGCTCGACTCAAGGAGCGAGCTCGACTTGAGGAGCGAACTGGGCTCGAGGAGCGAATTGGACTCAAGGAGCGAGCTCGACTTGAGGAGCGAACTTGAGCTCGACTCAAGGAGCGAGCTCGACTTGAGGTGCGAGCTCGACTCGAGGAGCGAACTGGACTGAAGGAGCGAGCTCGACTTGAGGAGCGAACTTGAGCTTGACTCAAGGAGCGAGCTCGACTTGAGGGGCGAACTGGACTCAAGGAGAGAGCTCGACTTGAGGAGCGAGCTCGACTCGAGGAGCGAACTCGACTCGAGGAGCGAACTTGACTCAAGGAGCGAGCTCGACTTGAGGAGCGAGCTCGACTTGAGGAGCGTGCTCGACTCAAGGAGCAAGCTCGACTTGAGGAGTGGGCTCAACTTGAGAAGCAAGCTCGACTTGCGGAGCGAGCTCGACTCGAAGAGCGAACTTGAGCTCGACTCAAGGAGCGAGCTCGACTCGAGGAGCGAACTGGACTCAAGGAGAGAGCTCGACTTGAGGAGCGAGCTCGACTCGAGGAGCGAACTCGACTCGAGGAGCGAACTCGACTTGAGGAGCGAGCTCGACTTGAGGAGCGAGCTCGACTCAAGGAGCGAGCTCGACTTGAGGAGCGGGCTCGACTTGAGGAGCGAGCTCGACTTGAGGAGCGAGCTCGACTTGAGGAGCGAGCTCGACTCGAAGAGCGAACTTGAGCTCGACTCAAGGAGCGAGCTCGACTTGAGGAGCGAACTGGGCTCGAGGAGTGAGCTCGACTTGAGGAGAGAGCTCGACTCAAGGAGCGAGCTCGACTTGAGGAGCGAGCTCGACTTGAGGAGCGAGCTCGACTCGAGGAGCGAGCTCGACTTGAGGGGCGAACTGGACTCAAGGAGAGAGCTCGACTTGAGGAGCGAGCTTGACTCGAGGAGCGAACTCGACTCGAGGAGCGAACTGGAATCAAGGAGCGAGCTCAACTTGAGGAGCGAGCTCGACTTGAGGAGCGAGCTCGACTCAAGGAGCGAGCTCGACTTGAGGAGCTGGCTCGACTTGAGGAGCGAGCTCGACTCGAGGAGCGAGCTATGTTTTTTATTCCTTTTTAAAAAGGTCACCAAACCGGTAAAACAACGGCTGGTTCGACTCGATGTCGGCCTTGTTGAGCTTGTTCTTGTGAGCGACTGAGTTCGCCGAGCTAGGTCGACCTACGTCTCATCCCAGAAGTGGGGAGCTTAAGGTTTTTACCTTTTCTTTTTTTTTTTTTTTTGCCGTGAATTCTTGAGTGTATGTCACAGGACCCATTAGCCCCCCAAGTTTTTAGTTTACAGGCCGTGCTTTGATGACTAAAAACTTTTTTTTTTTATAAAGTGGGTAAAAAAGACCGCAAGCTTTATTTTTTTATTGATTTTTGCTAACGGGGAACATCCTTGAACAGTGGCACATAGGCCTTTATTGAATAAGGGAAATCAGAGCAATAATGAGGGGACTTGATCACTGGTGGTACTGCCTCAAGTGTTCGAAGTTCCGTCCGTGTGTTCGATGTAGTAGGTCCCGTCGTGTATGACTTCTCGGACTCTATACGGTCCTTCCCAATTTGGGCCTAGGACTCCGGCGCCTTGCACTTGGGTGTTCTGGAACACGCGTCTGAGTACAAGGCTGCCGACGGCGAAGATCCGCCTTTTGACTTTGGCGTTGTAGTTGTTGCCGGTCGTTTTCGGAAAACCCGAGACGCCAAGAAGGCACGTCGCTCAAAGGGCCGATGGTCAGGCCGGAGGTCCTAAAGAGCGGCAAGTCTTGAAGCCCTCGCCCAAACTCTTGACTCCTTGAGTCGAGCCTAGCCCCTCGAGTTGAGACTTGAGTCGGCTCCCCGAGTTGAGCCTCGCTCCTCGAGTTGAGACTTCATACAGTCTCCTCGAGTCGAGTCACTCTCGTTAAGTGGAAACCTTCATATTTCATGTGGAAAGAATGGTATTCGAAGACCCCTAAAGGCCCGCAAGAGTCCGGCAAGACGAGCCATTCACCGCGCGCACAGCACGCTGCGCCAGCCAGCCGTGCAGCAAGTAGCGCGCCGCGCCAGCAAGGTAGCGCGCCGCCCCATGCGCCGCGCATCCTGCGCCGCGCAACGCGCGCCGCGTGTTGTGCGCCGCGCCTTGTGCGCCGCGTGCGCCGTGCGCCTCCAATTGATGGTGCGGGCGTTCCTAGTCCCACATGGACGAAAAAGAAGCCTTCTAAGGCCCTCAAACACCTATAAATACCCCCTCTCATTGAGGGGAAAGCCATCCCATTCATTCTCAAGGAACTTGAGACTTCTCTCTGCTTCTCTGGATGCCATCCTTGGCCTGAAGCAGATTCTCCTCGATTTCTCATTCTCGGAGATTCTGAAGCGCTTTCCGGGGACTCCCGAGTGCCGCCTCTCTTGATCGAACTATTAATCTTGAGCCCACGAGTGCTATAACGGTTTTCGACTGAAAATCGCCTACGCGGCTAGCACCCTAGACGCGTCCACCATTTCTGACAAGAAATCGCCTACGCGTCCGGCATTTCCAACTAGGAATCGCCTACGCGTCCGGAATCTCCGCCACAACAAGGAACTCTTGACTTAGTGTCTTCCACGTCTCCAAAAGAGAGAAAACACACATTCTCTCTCGCATACGCGATCTCCGAAGTTCTGAGACGTCGCCGAGGACTCCTCCGCGCCTCGTCTTCTTCGTCGACCACACCTCTCCACCAAGGCTCCGTGCCTCATACTGCGTTACACACGCTTGAACTACGTTCTGACCTGATCCCACACACGGGTACGTAGGCAGCCGACACCCAAGGCACGGTCACTCCTCCTCCTCACCCCCTACCTCTCCCGAGAGGCGGGTTGATCGGAGAAAACCCTAGCTCGAGACTATCGAGTTCACACTCTTGGCCCGGGTGCGATCACTTGGTCCGGCCTTGGATCGAACCGCCCGAGGTTTTCAATAGTTGTTCATTTTCGTGCGACAACATTTTGGCGCTAGAAGGAGGGGATTTCGGGCTGAACAGGTCGGGAAGTCCGGGCTGAACAGGGAGTTACTCCGCACGGGTCAAGGGTCAAACGAAAGACGACAGGTGACTCCTCCCGAACACGGAGTTACTCTGACTACCGGTCTCGATGTGATCACAATGATCCACAATCTTCGAAATGAAGTACGAGATCTCCGAGAACACGGAATAGGCGGAAGTGCCTATGGGGTCGTCTAGGAGAATTCATCGCCTTTCACGGCTCAGATATTGGCCGAGGTATGCACGGGAAATTTCAAACTCCCGAACCTCTCTCCCTATGATGGAAAAGCAGATCCTGCTTACCATATCCAGCACTATGAAACCTGGATGACGATGCAGGGTGTCGCTCCCGGCGCCATGCGCCAAGCTTTCAGTCTTACCCTCGCCGGACCCGGCTTCGAGTGGTTCAAGAACTTAAGGCCGGGAAGCATCCACTCGTTCAAAGACCTGAAGGACATGTTCCTAGCACGATTCGCTACATCTATGGTCCAAAAGAAGACCAAGATGTACCTGTGGTCAATCAGGCAAGAGGATGGCGAGTCTCTTCGACGATACCTCGCCCGATTCACTGAAGAATCGAATAAGGTCGACCGCTTTGACGACAAAGACGCAATCACTGCCATCATTGAAGGCTTGCTCACAAGTGACTTCCTTAAGTCCATCGTCGGCCGTGTCCCTTATACTATGGCCGAGTTAATGACTCGAGCAAAGACCTTCATGGGAGTCGAAGATTACCTCGATGGACGCAAGGGCAATAATCAAAGCCCTCACCGCCGAGACGAGCCTAGCAACGAGCAAGGCCACTGCCGTAAAAGACGAAACAGAGGGGGTCAAACTTCTAATAGCCAACCTCCGATGCCCCAAAAGCCGCGACTTGCGGAAGACTTTAAGGGCTACTCGTCGTTCACGCCATTGAACACGCCGCCAGAGCGGATCCTGGCTTTGGCACGTGACAAGTTCATTCCCCCGGCTCCAATAAGCAAAGATCCCGCGACTCGCGATAGATCTAAATATTGTGAGTTCCATCAGGAATACGGTCACTTGACCTCCGAATGCTACAGTCTTAAAAGGCAGATCGAGGCATTGATCCAACGGGGTGAGCTAAAAGAGTTTGTGTTACGCATGATTAGCGCTGCGGGCCCCACCTCGAACAGACCACAGTCTGGCAAGGGAGGAGGAACAGCCGCTTCTGCCGACCTAACCACGGCTACTGCCAATGCCAGTCCACAACTCCACGTTGTGACCACCATATTGGGAGGTCCACAAGATGGAGATTCAGCCCGACAACGGAAAAAATTCCTAAGGGCCGTGGCTCAAGAAGACGCTGCTATGCATGTCAACCTTACGTATGAGGAACCTCCGTCCGTACCTCACTAGACGATGTACTTCACCAACGAAGAGGTCAAGCGAGTTGTGCATCCGCACAATGACGCGATTGTGCTCAAAGCCCAAGTGGCTAATAACTTGGTGAAAAGGGTTCTCAACGACAACGGCAGTGCTGCCGACATAATATTCAAGTCCACCTTAGAGCGCATGAAGCTCGGGGGGCTACGCGCAACTCCGACCCAAACACCTTTATTCGGGTTCACTGGGGAGAGAGTCATGACCGAAGGCATCATCGATCTACCGGTCACCTTCGGAACTCCCGGAGGCATTGAAGTAGTTCACATGGTCCCATTCCTAGTGGTCGACCAAGAGTCCCCCTACAACGTAATCGTTGGGCGACCCACGTTGAACCGGCTAAGGGCAATCACTTCAACATACCACCTACTGGTGAAGTTCCCTACCAAGGATGGAATCGGCATCATGGCTGGAGATCAATCCCAAGCCAGAATATGCTACATCCAGGGAATCGATGGAAAAACTGCTAGAAAGACGGTTAACACAATCTCCCAGCTCAGAGATAGCGTCGTGTCGACTAAGGTCCTCCGCGAAGTCGATGAAGACACCTTCATGACACCCAAGTGCAAGGTAACGGCGTCCTCATCAGGGACCCCATAGAGTCTACCAGGTCATACATGGACGAGACACCGATCTATCGCCTGTGGAATGCGGAACACTTGAAGAGAGTACTACCACTAGCCAGCGCTCCCCCCATTTTATTTCTTTGCTTTCTAAACATTCAATAAGGCCTACGAGCCAACGTTTTAGGATTTCAAATTTTTTGCAATATTAATAAAGTTCGATGTTTTTCTTTCAAAATCCACTTTATCAAAGATTTTCAATCATACAAGATTACACTTGTAAACCCAAAACTCGGGGGGCTAGTTCCATAGGCAATGGTAAGTACGCTCAAAATCCTCAAGAAAGTACGCTCCACAAAAAGAAAGCACGCTCCATCAAAACAAAACACCCGAACATAAAACGGGAACAAGCGTGCACGTAAGACGCCTCCGCGGCGCGCCATAAGCCATCCCCGAGATGCAGGCTAAAGACGCCTCTGCGGCGCACCGTAAGCCGTCCCCGAGATGCAGGCTAAGACGCCTCCGCGCCGCGCCATAAGCCATCCCAGAGATGCAGGCTAAGACGCCTCCGCGGCGCGCCATAAGCCATCCCAGAGATGCCGGCTAAGACGCCTCCGCGGCGCGCCACAAGCCATCCCAGAGATGCAGGCTAAGACGCCTCTGCGGCGCGCCACAAGCCATCCCAGAGATGCAGGCTAAGACGCCTCCGCGGCGCGCCATAAGCCATCCCAGAGATGCAGGCTAAGACGCCCACATGGCACACCTAAGACGCCTACATGGCACACCTAAGACGCCTACATGGCGCACTTAAGACGCCTACATGGCGCAACCAAGCCGTCACTCACGACGCACCTAAGGCGCCTACATGGCGCACTTAAGACGCCCACATGGCGCAACCAAGTCGTCCCTCGCGACGCACCTAAGACGCCTACATGGCGCACCTAAGACGCCTACATGGCGCACGTAAGACGTCTACATGGCGCAACCAAGTCGTCCCTCGCGACGCACCTAAGACGCCTACATGGCGCACTTAAGACGCCCACATGGCCCAACCAAGTCGTCCCTCGCGACGCACCTAAGTAACCTACATGCCGCATCTAGGGCATCCCTCACGACGTGCCTACGATGCCTAAAATAACATACAGAGCCGTCTCTAACGACGCGCTCTAAGTCACCACAAGGCATTGCGTATGCTGACTAACCGCAACGCACCTGAACCGCCACACTAGGCACAGTTCATGCTATCTCCGCCACCGCCGATTGAGCACGATCACACCCGCCTTGGGAGACTCTCCATTCCGTGCGAGCTAATCAAAGCTTCTCGTAAAAACTCGCAAACTCCGCCTCTGAGCGAGAACCTCGCTCAGCCTGAGCTAGCTGAGACTTCACTCGAGCAAGCTCCTCCTGGAAGAGTCCCAGGCAACAAATGAGGTCGTGTAAAACCTCCTCGAGTC
The DNA here is from genome assembly GCF_054948205.1 of Urtica dioica subsp. dioica. NCBI lineage: Eukaryota > Viridiplantae > Streptophyta > Magnoliopsida > Rosales > Urticaceae > Urtica > Urtica dioica. Next base: position 10,866,405 of record NC_142757.1, on the reverse strand, counting down.
GAGTCATTCTCCTCGAGTCGAATCTCGCTCCTTGAAACGAGTCAATTTCCTCGATTCGAGACACGCTCCTCGAGTCGAGTCATTCTCCTCAAGTCGAGCATCGCTCCTCAAAGTCGAGTCGCTCTCCTTGAGTTGAGCCTTGCTCCTCGAGTCAAGTCGTTCTCCCGGAGTCGAGCATCGCTCCTTAAGTCGAGTAGCCCTCCTTGAGTTAAGTCTTGCCCCTCGAGTCGAGTCATTCTCCTTGAGTCGAGCATCGCTCCTTAAAGTCGAGTCGCTCTCCTTGAGTCGAGCCTTGCTCCTCGAGTCAAGCCATCCTCCTCGAGTCGAGCCTTGCTCCTCAAGTCGAGTCGCTCTCCTTGAGTCGAGCCATGCTCCTCGAGTCAAGACATCCTCCTCAAATCAAGCCATGCTCCTCGAGTCGAGTCATTCTTCTCGAGTCATCCCCCTCGAGTCGAGCATCACTCATCAAGTCATGCTCCCCGAGTTGATTCTTGCTCCTCGAATCGAGTCATACTCCTCGAGTCGAATATCGCTCCTTGAGTAGAGTCATATTCCTTAAAGTCCAGCCAATCTCCTTGAGTCGAGCCTAGCCCCTCAAGTTGAGACTTGAGTCGGCTCCCCGAGTCGAGCCTAGCCCCTCGAGTTGAGACTTGAGTCGGCTCCCCGAGTTGAGCTTCGCTCCTCGAGTTGAGACTTGATTCAGTCTCCTCGAGTCAAGCTTCGCTCCTCGAGTCGAGCCTTGAGTCAGTCTCCTCGAGTCGAGCTTCGCTCCTCGAATCGAGCCTTGAGTCAGTCTCCTCGAGTCGAGTCCCGCTCCTCGAGCAAGCACCTGGAGCGACGTGAAGAACAGGTTAGCCAAAGCAGAGACCCGCGCTCGCGCCTGGGGAATAAGGGCCGATCTTCCGAACACAGACGAAGAAGCGTCACCAAGGCGGGAATGGCAGATGCCCCGTGAGACCGACTTATGCTTGATGCGTGGTCAAACTTTTGGCGTTTATCCCCGAGCAGTCGAAGCCCTCCGGTGCGGCAGAGCCTTTCGCCAGGTGCCACTCCGTCTTCTCGAAGCATCAACCTCCATCTTCGAGACCTCGGAATGAGCACGCCTTTGCAAAATGCAAAAGTGCAGTCGCCTTCTAAGCTGGCCGAGACGGAAGCCATGATCTTCCCCTAATAGGTCACGATTACACAATCGTCGCCCTGTTAGTCACCGTCGAGTCCCATGGACTCCGGATTGATGATATTATCAAGCAAAATGCCATCGAAGAAAGACTTGGGCATGACTTCGCCAAAAGATCAACGAGCTGCGACACACCGGTACGCCTCTACACAAATGCGTGTCCCGCTTGCCGACGCATGTCCCCTTTGCTCCGGGGCTAGAGCGACGGATGCAAACGCGTCTGCCTCGCTCATGTCAAGCTACGTCTCCTATCCTCTTGGATCCTCCTCCATGTGTCGATCACACACGCATGTCGAGAGAGACGAAAACGCGAGAGAGAGCACTAGCAATTGTGAGAATATCCTTCATAACAACAAAAGCTTCGTGACAGTGAAGCTCTAGGAAGTCTATTTTCCTCAAACACCCGGCGGAAACAACTAAAAGTTCACCGCCCAGGGCCTCCCGAGGAATGAACTTGGGGGGCTAATGTTGTCGGTCGTTTTCAGAAAACCCGAGACGCCAAGAAGGCACGTCGCTCAAAGGGCCGATGGTCAGGCCGGAGGTCCTGAAGAGCGGCAAGTCTTCAAGCCCTCGCCCAAACTCTTGACTCCTTGAGTCGAGCCTAGCCCCTCGAGTTGAGACTTGAGTCGGCTCCCCGAGTCGAGCTTCGCTACTCGAGTTAAGCCTTGAGTCAGTCTCCTCGAGTCGAGCTTCGCTCCTCGAGTTGAGCCTTGAGTCAGTCTCCTCGAGTCGAGCTTCGCTCCTCGAGTCGAGCCTTGAGTCAGTCTCCTCGAGTCGAGCATCGCTCCTCGAGTCAAGCCTTGAGTCAGTCTCCTCGAGTCGAGCTTCGCTCCTCGAGTCGAGTCACCCTCGTCAAGTGGAAACCTTCATATTTCACGTGGAAAGAATGGTATTCGAAGACCCCTAAAGGCCAGCAAGAGTCCGGCAAGACGAGCCATTCAACGCGCGCACAGCACGCTGCGCCAGCCAGCCGTGTAGCAAGCAGCGCGCCGCGCCAGCAAGGTAGCGCGCCGCGCCAGGCAGGCGCGCGCCGCGCCAAGACGTGCCCGCGCCACGCGCCCCCTGCTGTGCGCGCGCCGCGCCAAGACGTGCACGCGCCGCGCCAGGCATGCTGCACCGCGCGTCCCGCGCTGCACATCCCGCGCCGCGCCCCCTGCGCCGCGCGACGCGCGCCGCGTGTTATGCACCGTGCCATGTGCGCCGCGCGCGCCGTGCACCTCCAATTGATGGTGCGCGCGTTCCTAGTCCCACATGGACGAAAAAGAAGCCTTCTAAGGCCCTCAAACACCTATAAATACCCCCTCTCATTGAGGGGAAAGCCATCCCATTCATTCTCAAGGAACTTGAGACTTCTCTCTGCTTCTCACGATGCCATCCTTAGCCTGAAGCAGATTCTCCTCGATTTCTCGTTCTCAGAGATTCTGAAGCGCTTTCCGGGGACTCCCGAGCGCCGCCTCTCTTGATCGAACGATTAATCTTGCGCCTACGCGTCTAGCACCCTAGACGCGTCCACCATTTCTGACAAGAAATCGCCTACGCGTCCGGCATTTCCAACTAGGAATCGCCTACGCGTCCGGAATCTCCGCCACAACAAGGAACTCTTGACTTAGTGTCTTCCACGTCTCCAAAAGAGAGAAAACACACATTCTCTCTCGCATACGCGATCTCCGAAGTTCTGAGACGTCGCCGAGGACTCCTCCGCGCCTCGTCTTCTTCGTCGACCACGCCTCTCCACCAAGGCTCCGTGCCTCATACTGCGTTACACACGCTTGAACTACGTTCTGACCTGATCCCACACACGGGTACGTAGGCAGCCGACACCCAAGGCACGGTCACTCCTCCTCCTCACCCCCTACCTCTCGCGAGAGGCGGGTTGATCGGAGAAATACTAGCTCGAGACTATCGAGTTCACACTCTTGGCCCTTGTGTGATAACTTGGTTGTCGCCTGCCTGGCGCGGCGCGCTGCCGTGCTGGCGTGGCGCGCTGCTTGCTGCACGGCTGGCCGACGCAGCGTGCTGTGCGCGCGGTGAATGGCTCGTCTTGCCGGGCTCTTACGGGCCTTTAGGGGTCTTCGAATACCATTCTTCCCACGTGAAATATGAAGGTTTCCACTTGACGAGAGTGACTCGACTCGAGGAGCGAAGCTCGACTCGAGGAGACTGACTCAATGCTCGACTCGAGGAGCGAAGCTCGACTCGAGGAGACTGACTCAAGGCTCGACTCGAGGAGCGAAGCTCGACTCGAGGTGACTGACTCAAGGCTCAACTCGAGGAGCGAAGTTCGACTCGAGGAGACTGTATGAAGTCTCAACTCGAGGAGCGAGGCTCAACTCTGGGAGCCGACTCAAGTCTCAACTCGAGGGGCTAGGCTCGACTCAAGTAGTCTAGAGTTTGGGTGAGGGCTTGAAGACTTGCCGCTCTTCATGACCTCCGGCCTGACCATCGGCCCTTTGAGCGACGTGCCTTCTTGGTGTCTCGGGTTTTCCGAAAACGACCGGCAACATTAGCCCCCCAAGTTCATTTCTCGGGCGGCCCTGGGCGGTGAACTTTTAGTTGTTTCCGCCCGGTGTTTGAGGAAAATAGACTTCCTAGAGCTTCACTGTCACGAAGCTTTTGTGGTTATGAAGGATATTCTCGCAATTGATAGTGCTCTCTCTCGCTTTTCCGTCTCTCTCGACACGCGTGTGTGATCAACACGTGGAGTAGGATCCAAGCGGATAGGAGACGTAGCTTGACATGGGAGAGGCAGACGCGTTCGCGTCCGTCGCTCTAGCCCCGGAGCAAAGGGGACATGCGTGGGCAAGCGGGACACGCATTTGTGTAGAGGCGTACCGGCGTGTCGCAGCTCGTTGATCTTGTGGCGAAGTCATGCCCAAGTCTTTCTTCGACGGCATTTTGCTTGATAATATCATCAATCCGGAGTCCATGGGACTCGACGGTGCCTAGCAGGGCGACGATTGTGTAATCGTGATTTATTAGGGGAAGATCATGGCTTCCGTCTCGGCCAGCTTGGAAGGCGACTGCACTTTTGCATTTTGCAAAGGCGTGCTCAAGCAGAGGTCTCGAAGACGGAGGTTAATGCTGTGGGCTGATGCTTCGAGAAGACGGAGTGGCACCTGGCGGAAGGCTCTACCGCACCGGAGGGCTTCGACTGCTCGGGGATAAACGCTAAAAGTTTGACCACGCATCAAGCATAAGTCGGTCTCAATGGGCATCCGCCATTCCCGTCTTGGTGACGCTTCTTCGTCTGCGTTCGGAAGATCGGCCCTTATTCCCCAGGCGCAAACGCGGGTCTCTGCTTTGGCTAACCTGTTCTTCACGTCGCTCCAGGTGCTTGCTTGAGGAGCGGGACTCGACTCGAGGAGACTGACTCAAGGCTCGATTCGAGGAGCAAAGCTCGACTCGAGGAGACTGACTCAAGGCTCGACTCGAGGAGCGAAGCTCGACTCGAGGAGATTGAATCAAGTCTCAACTCGAGGAGCGAAGCTCAACTTGGGGAGCCGACTCAAGTCTCAACTCGAGGAGCTAGGCTCGACTCAAGGAGATTGGCTGGACTTTAAGGAATATGACTCTACTCGAGGAGCGATGCTCGACTCGAGGAGTATGACTCGATTCGAGGAGCAAGACTCAACTCGGGAAGAATGACTTGATGAGTGATGCTCGACTCGAGGGGGATGACTCGAGGAGAGTGACTCGACTCGAGGAGCATGGCATGATTTGAGGAGGGTGACTCGACTCGAGGCGCAAGGCTCGACTCGAGGAGACCGTGACTCGACTTGAGGAGCAAGGCTCGACTCGAGGAGGATGTCTCGACTCGAGGAGCAAGGCTGGACTCAAGGAGAGCGACTCGACTTTAAGGAGCGATGCTCGACTCAAGGAGAATGACTCGACTCGAGGGGCAAGACTTGACTCAAGGAGGGCTACTCGACTTAAGGAGCGATGCTCGACTCCGGGAGAACGACTTGACTCGAGGAGCAAGGCTCAACTCAAGGAGAGCGACTCGACTTAAGGAGCGATGCTCGACTCGAGGAGAATGATTTGACTCAAGGAGCAAGACTCGACTCAAGGAGAGCGACTCGACTTTGAGGAGCGATGCTCGACTTGAGGAGAATGACTCGACTCGAGGGGCAAGGCTCGACCCAAGGAGGGCGACTCGACTTAAGGGGCGATGCTCGACTTGAGGAGACTGAGTCGGTGAGAGTGACTCAATTCGAGGAGCAAGGCTCAGCTCGAGGATAATGACTTGACTCAAGCAGCAAGGCTTGACTTAAGGAGAGCATTCCTCGACTCGAGGAGCGAAGCTTGACTCGAGGAGAGTGACTCGACTCGAGGAGCGCGTCTCGACTCGAGGAGACTGACTCGTTTCAAGGAGCGAGATTCGACTCGAGGAGAATGACTCGACTCGAGGAGGTTCTACACGACCTCATTTGTCGCCTGGGACTCTTCCAGGAGGAGCTTGCTCGAGTGAAGTCTCAGCTGGCTCAGGCCGAGCGAGGTTCTCGCTCAGAGGCGGAGTTTGCGAGTTTTTACGAGAAGCTTTGATTAGCTCGTACGGAATGGAGAGTATCCCAAGGCGGGTGTGATCGAGCTCAGTCGGCGGTGGCGGAGATAGCTTGAAATGTGCCTAGTGTGGCGGTTCAAGTGCGCCTTATGGCGGCTTCTAGTGCGTTGCGATTAGTCATCGTACGCAGCGCCTTGTGGTGACTCAGAGCGCGTTGTTAGGGACGGCTCTGTGCGTTGTTTTAGGCATCGTAGGCACGTCGTAAGGGATGGCCTAGATGCGACATGTAGGCTACTTAGGTGCGTCGCGAGGGACGACTTGGTTGCGCCATGTGGGCGTCTTAGGTGCGCCATGTAGGTGTCTTAGGTGCGTTACGAGTGACGGCTTGGTTGCGCCATGTAGGCGTCTTACGTTGCGCCATGTAGGCGTCTTAGGTTGCGCCATGTAGGCGTCTTAGTTGCGCCATGCAGGCGTCTTAGGTTGCGCCATGTAGGCGTCTTACGTTGCGCCATGTAGGCGTCTTAGGTGCGCCATGTAGGCGTCTTAGCCTACATCTCTGGGATGGCTTATGGCGCGCCGCGGAGGCGTCTTAGCCTGCATCTCTGGGATGGCTTGTGGCGCGCCGCGGAGGCGTCTTAGCCTGCATCTCTGGGATGGATTATGGCGCGCCGCGGAGGCGTCTTAGCCTGCATCTCTGGGATGGCTTGTGGCGCGCCGCGGAGGCGTCTTAGCCGGCATCTCTGGGATGGCTTATGGCGCGCCGCGAAGGCGTCCTAGCCTGCATCTCTGGGATGGCTTGTGGCGCGCCGCGGAGGCATCTTAGCCTGCATCTCTGGGATGGCTTGTGGCGTGCCGCGGAGGCGTCTTAGCCTGCATCTCTGGGATGGCTTGTGCCGCGTCGCGGAGGCGTCTTAGCCGGCATCTCTGGAACGGCTTATGGCGCGCCGTGGAGGCGTCTTAGCCTGCATCTCTGGGATGGCTTATGGCGCGCGGCGGAGGCATCTTAGCCTGCATCTCGGGGATGGCTTACGGCGCGCCGCGGAGGCGTCTTTAGCCTGCATCTCGGAGATGGCTTATGGCGCGCCGCAGAGGCGTCTTTAGCCTGCATCTTGGGGATGTCTTACGGCGCGCCACTGAGGCGTCTTACGTGCACGCTTGTTCCCGTTTTATGTTCGGGTGTTTTGTTTTGATGGAGCGTGCTTTCTTTTTGTGGAGCGTACTTTCTTGAGGATTTTGAGCGTACTTACCATTGCCTATGTCACTAGCCCCCCGAGTTTTGGGTTTACAAGTGTAATCTTTGATGATTGAAAATCTTTGATAAAGTGGATTTTGAAAGAAAAACATCGAACTTCATTAATATTGCCAAGATGGGAAATCCTAAAACATTGGCTCGTAGGCCTTATTGAATGTTGGAAAGCAAAGAAATAAAATGGGGGGAAGCGCTGGCTACTGGTAGTACTTTCTCAAGTGTTCCGCATTCCACGGGCGACGGATCGGTGTCCGTGTATTTGATGTAGCGTGTCTCGTCATGTATGACTTGGCAGACTTTGTGGGGTCCCTCCCTGTTTGGGATGAAGACGTCGGCGCCTTGCACTTGAGTGTCATGCAGAGGTCTTCGTGGATTTCGCGTAGGACCTTGGTCGATTCGACGCTATCTCTGATTCGGGAGATCGTGTTAACCGTCTTTCTAGCGGTCTTTCCATCGATTCCTTGGATGTAGCATACTCTGGCTTGGGATTGGTCGCCAGCCATGATGCCGATTACATCCTCAGTTGGGAACTTCACCAGTAGGTGGTATGTTGAAGTAATAGCCCTTAGTCGGTTCAGCGTGGGTCGCCCGATGATTACATTGTAGGGCGACTCTTGATCGACCACTAGGAATGGGACCATGTGAACGACTTCAATGCCTCCGGGAGTTCCGAAGGTGCCCGGCAAATCGATGATGCCGTCGGTCATGACTCTCTCCCCAGTGAACCCGAATAGAGGCGTTTGGGTCGGAGTTGGGCGTAGCCCCCCGAGCTTCATGCGCTCTAGGGTGGACTTGAAAATTATGTCGGCAGCGCTGCCGTTGTCGATGAGAACTCTTTTCACCAGGTTATTAGCCACTAGGGCTTTGAGCACAATCGCGTCATTGTGCGGATGCACAACTCGCTTGGCCTCTTTGTTGGTGAAATGCATCGTCTCGTGAGGGACGGACGGAGGTTCTTCATAGGTGAGGTTGACGTGCATAGCGGCGTCTTCTTGAGCTACGGCCCATAGGAATTTTTTCCGTTGTCGAGCTGTAGCCATGGTTCGGTCGGCAGAAGCGGCTGTTCCTCCTCCTCCCAGGAGACAAATGAGGTCGTGTAGAACCTCCTCGAGTCCAGTCATTCTCCTCGAGTCGAATCTCGCTCCTTGAAACGAGTCAATCTCCTCAAGTCGAGACACGCTCCTCAAGTCGAGTCATTCTCCTCGAGTCGAGTCATTCTCCTCGAGTCGAGTCATTCTCCTCGAGTCGAGCATCGATCCTTAGAGTCGAGTGTTACCGGTCCGTCTCGGTCCGGTAGATCGACGACGGCCACGCTGGCGGCCGTCCTGAGCCCGGCATTCGTCCGGGGCCGGCACTCGCCATGGCCGGCTCTCCACGGCCGGCTCTCTAAGGCCGGCCCTCCAGGACCGGCGCTCCAAGGCCGGCCCTCCACGGCCGGCGCTCCAAGGCCGGCCCTCCTCGGCCGGCGCTCCAAGACCGGCCCTCCTCGGCCGGCGCTCCAAGGCCGGCCCTCCACGGCCGGCGCTCCAAGACCGGCCCTCCACGGCCGGCGCTCCAAGGCCGGCCCTCCTCGGCCGGCGCTCCAAGGCCGGCCCTCCACGGCCGGCGCTCCAAGGCCGGCCCTCCACGGCCGGCGCTCCAAGACCGGCCCTCCTCGGCCGGCGCTCCAAGGCCGGCCCTCCTCGGCCGGCGCTCCAAGACCGGCCCTCCTCGGCCGGCGCTCCAAGGCCAGCCCTCCACGGCCGGCGCTCCACGGCCGGCGCTCCAAGGCCGGCCCTCCAAGGCCGGCCCTCGGCCAAGGGGTTCCTCAAACACCTCTTGGCCGCCTATAAATATGAGGGTCTCTCCCTCGACCCAGGTAATCCGAATTTGAGTACTGAAACGCTGTCGAACTCGTACCTCGCTCGTTTCTCTCAAGTCTCGACCTCTAAACACTAAACCCTCTACAAACCACCTCAATCCTACTAATGTTGAGCGTCGGAGAGGTAAACAGAGGCAACCCCTCTGTTTCCCCTTTGTAGTTCACACCTTTCTGTTCACGTTTCAGGTGCTTGGACGAGATAGAGATCATCTACAGCTAAGGGACGGCTTGGGATACCAAGCCCGACACGCTCGAGTCGAGACGAGACCACTTGGTCCGCCCTTGGGTCTAACCGTCTGCGACTCCTAAATCGTTGTCCGAAAAACTGCGACAACATTTTGGCGCTAGAAGGAGGGGAACTCTCGACCTTGACGACGCATTCCCTCTACCAGTTTTCTCCCTTTGTTCTCACGACTCTCGAGAGATGAGTCACATTCCCACTACCTCCGTGGGTACCCGAGCGACGAGTTCGAGGTACGGTCTTCGACGCCTCGCACATCGTCTTGAAGGGCAACCTCGCGATAGCGAGAGCCAGCCCCAAGACCCGATGGTTGACCCCGAGGCCGTGCTCCAAGAGGACACGGCCCGGCGGCTTGCGGAGCTCCTTGACCGCCCCGGTGTTGACGGTTCGCTCATAGCCGACCTCCTCGGCTATGACGTTGAAGATAGGTCCGCCAGAGACTACTCCGACTCCGAATATGTGGGGGAGTCGAGGACCAACGAGGCAACGCCTAGCCTCGCCCCTTCGCGGCCCGAGAGGCCCAACGACGCTTTGGTCGGACCGTCGCACATAGCGCGGCAGCAGGCACGGTCACATTCCCGGGGACTCGCCCCCTCGGTTTCAAGAGGTGACCAGACACGGCCCCTCGCCGAGGAGAGAGCGACTCTGGTAGATGATGGGGCCGACAGCCGAAGCGCCCGCCGGACGGCCCGACCAAGGGCGACCTCACCTCGCCCCGCACCGAGTGCGGACCTTAGAGAGCGCTTGACGGCACAGAGAAACTCCCGAGGGGAGGATCTCCGCCAAAGGCTAAACTCTCGAAGGGACGCGCTCCCCGCCGCAACTCTCGGCCGGCCGCAGGCCAATGTCGTGGACCAAGCGTCCAACGAACGCCAACCGGTGACTCCCGTGGCCCCGACGGTCGGCCCCGCTAACGGGCTCGACATGGTCACGATGATTCAAAGCCTCCAGAATCAAATCATCGAAATGAGGGAGTCGGGGAGGCAAAGGCTGTACGGAGGGATCGAGGAATCGTACTCTCCCTTCGCCGCGCAAATCCTCGCGCAACCATGCGTGGGGAACTTCAAATTACCGTCCATTCCCCCCTACGATGGACGTACGGACCCCCACTTCCACGTCCAACACTATGAGACGTGGATGACTATGCAGGGGCAGGCGGACGCCACCCTCTGCCAAGCCTTCAGCCTGACCCTCACAGGCTCGGGGTTTGAGTGGTTCCGAAGCTTGAGGCCGGGAAGCATCCCGTCCTTCCGGGCCTTGCGAGAGGCTTTCCTCGCCCGATTCGCCACCCTCGTGGCACAAAAGAAGCCGAAGACCCACCTCCTCTCTATCCGACAAGGAAGAGGCGAGACGTTGAGACAATACCTCGCTCGCTTCACCGAGGAGTCTCACAAGGTCGAAGGGTTCGACGACAGGGACGCCATCACGGCGATCACCGAGGGAGTGCGCACGAGCGACTTCCTCAAGTCTATTGTTGGCCAAGTCCCACGTGACATGGCGGAGCTGATGACAAGAGCCCGCACATACATGGGAGTCGAGGACTATCTCGATGGCCGAGATGGCCGAAAGGCAGGAGGACAGGGGAGTCGCCGCCGCGACGATCGAGATGAAGATCGTCCCGACCCCCGAAAGAGGAGGAATAAGGGAAGCCAGGCCTCTAACGGCCGTTCCCCCCCCGGGCTGAAGCCGTCGCATGTCGACAGCTTCCGGAGGTTCTCGCCATTCACTCCTCTGAACACTCCGCCGGAGCAAATCCTAGCTCTGCACCATGACAAGTTGGGGAGCCCGACCCCGCTCACGAAGGATCCCGCCAAGAGGGATCAAAGCAAGTACTGTGACTACCATCAGGATCACGGGCACCTGACATCCGAATGCTATCAACTCAAGCGTCAGATTGAGGCCCTGATTCAAGATGGGAAGCTGAAAGAGTACGTCCTGAGAACTATCGGGACGGCCGCGGCGCACGGAGGTCGCCCGCGGCAAGGGAAGAAAGGCCCGGCGACGGTGACTGTCACGGACCGAGCGACAAACGAAGAGCCGGAGAGCTCGCAACTTCACGTCGTGGGTGCAATCTTGGGTGGCCCGGAGTTCGGAGACTCGGCTACGCAAAGGAAGAAGTACGTGCGCGAAGTTTCCCAAGGGAAAATAGCGCACTACATCAACCACACGTACGAGGTCCCTCCTCCAGCCCCCTTCGAGTCCATGTTCTTCACCGGACAAGAAGCAACGCGAGTTCTCCATCCACACAACGACGCGATAGTCGTCTCCGCCCCGGTCGCCAACAACCTCGTCCGGAGAATCCTGATCGACAATGGGAGCTCCGCCGACATAATCTTCAAATCGGCGTTGGACAGGATGAAGCTATCCGGGGTAAGACCGACTCCGATCTCAACCCCGCTCTTCGGCTTCTCTGGGGAGAGGGTTATGATGGAGGGAACTATCGACCTCCCGGTTACCTTCGGTACGCCGGGGGGGCTCGAGGTTACCCACATCGTGTCGTTCCTGGTGGTGGATCAGCCCTCGGCTTACAACATCATCGTCGGCCGCCCGACTCTCAATCGGTTGAAGGCCATAACGTCCACGTACCACCTGATGATGAAGTTCCCGACCGATAAAGGGATCGCCGTGATGTTGGGAGACCAATCCATGGCGAGGATGTGCTACATCCAGGGCGTGGACGGAAAAGGGAAAGCGAAGGTGGTGAGCACCGTCTTCCAACTCGGAGACAAATTCCCGTGCAAGTTAGAGGAAGGAGGCACCTTCGGAGAGCTAGACCAAAGGGACGAAGTCGAGCGTCGAAAGGTGGAGACACCAGACGACCTCGTTCCCGTCGTGTTGGACGACGCCAAACCTGACCAAGTAGTTAAGGTAGGCGCCCAACTCCCGTCTGAGACCCGAATCGAGCTCGCCACTTTCCTCCGAGAGCACAAAGATGTCTTTGCGTGGACACACGCCGACATGCCGGGGATCGACCCCGAGATCATGGTTCATCGTCTCAACGATGACAAGAGGGTGGCCGAGCGCGTTCAGCCGCGACGGGCGTTCAGTGGGGAGAGGTACCAAGCCATTGGTGAAGAAGTTGACAAACTTCTCGCCGCCGACTTCATCAGGGAGGCGGAGCACCCCAAGTGGGTGTCCAACGTGGTGATGGTCAAGAAGCCAAACGGGAAGTGGCGGATCTGTATCGATTACAAAGATCTCAACAAAGCCTGCCCGAAAGACAGCTTCCCTCTCCCGAGGATCGAGCAGCTCGTGGACGCCACGGCGGGCCACGAGTTGCTGAGCTTCATGGACGCCTATTCAGGCTACAACCAGATCCGCATGCATGAGCCGGATCAGATCAAGACCACCTTTGTTACAAACCGCGGATTCTACTATTACAAGGTCATGCCCTTTGGCCTCAAAAACGCAGGAGCAACGTATCAAAGGTTGGTGAACCGTATGTTCGCCAATCAAATTGGCAAGACTATGGAGGTCTACGTGGATGACATGCTGGTCAAAAGCCTCAAAGCCCGCGACCACGTTCGAGACCTTAGGGAAATGTTCACGATTCTGCGGCGCTACAAGATGAAGCTTAACCCCAACAAGTGCGCTTTCGGGGTCGAGTCTGGAAAATTTCTGGGCTACATGGTGAGCCGCCGCGGGATCGAGGCCAATCCTGAGAAGATTAAGGCGATCTTAGAGATGAGGTCGCCACAAAAGGTCAAAGAAGTTCAAAGCTTGACGGGAAGGATCGCCGCCCTGACGCGATTCGTTTCCAAAGCCACTGATAGGTGCCAACCGTTCTTCAAGGCACTAAAAAAGACCGACGGGTTCGTATGGACGGAGGAGTGCGAGGAAGCATTCCGAGATATGAAAGCCTATTTCACCTCCCCCCCGTTCCTCGCAAAGCCAAAGAATGGCGAAACCCTATACCTCTACCTCGCGGTTTCCGATAGGGCCGTGAGCGCGGTCCTCATACGCGAAGAGGACAGAGTACAATGGCCGGTCTACTACGTTAGCAAGGCGCTCCTCGACGCCGAAACCCGATACCCCGAGATCGAGAGACTGTCCCTCGCCCTCGTCATGAGCGCGAGAAAGCTCCGGCCCTACTTCCAGGCGCACCCCATCGTGGTCCGCTCGGGGCACCCCATCGAGAAGGACCTTCAAAAAGGGACCTCCTCTCGAATGGCGATATGGTCCCAAGAGCTGGGCGAATACGGGGTCGAGTTCCAACCGAGAACCGCCATTAAGGGTCAGGCCCTCGCCGACTTCGTCGCCGAGTTCACAAGCGCGCCCCCAACCAATGAGGGCGACGAAAGAAGTAAGACCACGGAAGACAAGGAGGACGACCATAGCGAGTCGTCAAGGAAGAGAACCAACGACCCGATAGGGCCGGTCTGGGACTTACACGTGGATGGCGCGTCAAACGCCCGGGGGGCTGGCGCCGGCGTTGTGCTCACAAATCCCGATAGGGAAAAGCTGAGGTACGCCCTGCGGTTCGAGTTCAAGGCTTCCAACAACGAGGCAGAGTACGAGGCTCTGATTGTTGGCTTGGAGCTAGCGAACAAGTTGGGCGCCCAAAACCTGCGCATCCATTGCGACTCGCAATTGATCGTGAATCAGGTTAAGGGCGACTACGCAGCAAAGGAGCCACACATGATCGCCTACTTGTCCAAGGCCCAAAAGAACTTGGAGGCCCTGTCGTGGTTCGAGATCGTCCAGGTCCCTCGAGAGGCGAACGTTGACGCCGACGCCCTAGCTCGCCTCGCGTCTGGGATAGACGAGGAAGGCGAGGGCAGCGTCCCAATCGAAGTGTTGACCCGACCCTACGTCTCGAGAGGCGACGTAGGGGTCATTGACGAGATTCCGCCTCCCTCATGGATGACCCCGCTCGTGGAATTCCTTAAACGAGGAGTCGTCCCCGAGGATAAAGAAGAAGCTAGAAAGCTGAGAAGCCTAGCCCCGAAGTACACGATGAGGGAGGATAGTTTGTTCAAGAGAGGCTACTCCATGCCCCTTCTCCGTTGCCTGACCGAGGTGGAGGCGAGGAAAGCACTCCACGAGGTGCACGAGGGGGTGTGCGGTAACCACGCCGCCGGGCAATCTTTGGCATTGAAGTTGCTAAGACTTGGATATTTCTGGCCAACCTTGAAAAAGGACTCCCACGAGTGGGCCAAGAAGTGTGACAAGTGCCAAAGGTTCGCCCACATTCCGCGCCAAGCACCGGCCCCTTTGTGTCCGATTATCGTGCCGCGACCTTTCGCGAAGTGGGGAATCGACCTCATCGGCGAGCTACCTACGGCCCCGAGACAATACAAGCACGCGATCGTGGCTATCGATTACTTCACGAAGTGGGTAGAGGCTGAGCCGCTAGCAAAGATCACCGAGGCGAACACGACAAGCTTCATTTGGAGAAACATCATCTGCCGCTTCGGGATCCCTGCGTCAATTGTAACCGACAACGGAAAGCAATTCGACAATGCGCGCCTCCGAGAAATGTGCGGACAGCTTGGCATTAGCAAGACTTTCTCCTCTCCCCGCCATCCCCAAGCCAACGGTCAGGTCGAGGCGGTGAATAAGACGATCAAGGAGAACCTGAAGAAGAAGCTGGAGGCAAGAAAGGGGGCTTGGGCTGACGAGCTCCCCATGGTCTTATGGGCATACCGCACCACCGCCCGAAACGCGACCGGCGAAACCCCTTTCGCTCTCGCGTTCGGCGTCGAGGCTGTGGTACCCGTCGAGATCAAGCTGCCAACCTTGCGCATCGAGGAGTACGACGAAGCCGCCAACGACGACGCGATCAGGCTCGAGCTAGACCTCATAGACGAAAGGAGGGCGGACGCACTTACCCGGCTTGCTGCGCAGAAGAGGAAGGTCGAGAAGTACTACAACTCGAAGATCAAGCTGCGGAAGTTCGCCGACGGAAGCCTCGTCCTTCGAAGGGTGTTCCAAAACACAAAAGTGCAAGGTGCGGGAGTTCTAGGCCCCACCTGGGAAGGCCCGTACCGTGTGCGCCGAGCCATCCACAATGGCACATACGAGCTCGAAAACATGGAGGGACTCGTGTTCACACACCCGTGGAATGCGGAGCATCTCCGGCAATATTATCAATAAATGTTCATTCGTCCATTTTTACGCTTTGTTGTTCTCATGTAACTTTCGATTCTAGCAAAGTCAATTTTAAATTTCAAGTTTGGCCAAAGGCCTGGGATGTAATTTTTGAACCATTTCGATAATCTAATGAATTACGTTTCACTTCAAAACATTGTATCTTAGTTTCTAGCCTCCTCTACGAGCACCCAAGAAACTCGGGGGGCTAAGGGGGATGGGGCGAGAATAACGAGCTCGCTTACTCCACTTTCCACGCGCCAAGCGGTAACAAAACACCCGTAAATCGGATCCGCGCACCGGATCTCCGACTTCGTACCCTCCTCGTGCGACGCTCTCGCACGGGTCGAGGCCGTATGCCGAGAGATAGCGAAACGTCGATGAGTTGGATCCGCGCACCGGACCTCCGGCCTCGCACGTCTTTTGCTGCGACCCTCTCGTGCACCAATGCACCTTGCGCACCGATAGGCGGCAAGGCATCGATGGATCACGTCCGCGCACCGGATTGTCGATCTCGGCAGCCAAAACCCAAAACGTGACACGCATACCAACGAATACCACGCTCACTGGGAGCTGCAAACCCATCCCGATACGCACGCCGATAGGTAGCGTACTCGCCGGAGGATGAGCGCGACGGCCACCCAGCTCGCGCACGCCGATAGGCAGCGAGTCACGAATGGATGGCCGGAAATCACACCCGCCGGATAAACTGCTCTAGCCAATGTCCGCGGGAAACTTCGCCGCCAAATGCGGCAGTAAGCCGTGCCAACCGGTTACGCTAAGCATAGTAAGCCGGGCTCGTAAGACACGCACTATTCAAATCGCGCAAATCGATTACACTAAGCGTAGCAAGTCGAGAAAATAAGACGCACGATGAAAAGAAAGCTTCAATTAAAGCAAAACGATATTGCATAAGCAACCTAATAAGAAAAGTACGAAAGTACGACGCAAACATAACAATAATCCGAAAGAAAGCACAAAGCGAGCGCTAAACAAGTGCGCGGAAAAACCAAAGCAAACTTGGCTACTCCGAGCCATAATCGACCTGCTCTTCGTCGTCCTCAAGGTGAGGGGCGCCCGACCCGCCAACGGTTCCTCCACCAGACCGACAGTTTGACGACTGAGCGGCCTCCGCAGGGACTTCGGGAGGCAGGTCGTCCTCCGGCAACTCGTCCTCCAAGGGAGGAAACATGGCGTCAAAGAAGGAAAATGTGATCCCTCGAGACGCGTTCTCCTCCGCGGTCGCATCCTTGACCCGCATGGCCACCTCGTAACGAGCCACCTCTAGCGAGAGATCCCAGTCCTCCTCCAACTCTGTCTTCGATCGCACGGCGTCGTCCTTCTCCTCGATGAGGGTCTGCACCTCCGCCCGCAGGGTTTCCCTCTCCCTCTCGGCCCTGACCCGGGAGATCTCGCTTGCCGACAATCGGGCGTGGACGATGTTCAGTTCTTCATCCCGGCTCGAGAGGGCCGCCTGGAGTTTCTTGGTCTCCCCTAAGAAAGTCTCGGCCGCCTGCTCAGCCTTCTCGGCCGCCGCATTCTCACGAGCTCGCTTTAGTTCCTCCTCAAGCGCTTGGAACTCTTGGACGGGCGGGCCCCGGCCAAGGCAGCGGCATGGGCGGCCGCTGTATCCTCCTTGTCTTTTTCCATGATCTGCATGCGACGCAACAAGTCCCGGAGAATGCGGTCGCTCCGTTCTTGGCGTGCGAGCATCTGTGGAAGCAAACAACGTACATGTAATCGAAATAAGCACAACAAATCGCAAATGAGGAAAACAAGCGAGTCATACCTTTCGGGCGTCGCCGATCCCGCTCTGGAAATGCTCAAGGTCGCTCACCGTCAGGAGACTCTTGAAATCCCGTAGTGAGGTTTCAAGGATCCCCTGAGAGCATCGGTCCCTCAGCTCCGCCGCCTCCGCCAGGAGCATCGACTCCATGCCATCTGGCGTCGCCGACGTATGAGCGCGCTTGTGGCCGGAGGACGAGCCGGGAAGGATCGTCGACGACGGTCGCTTATTCGAGGAGTTCGCCTCGGTCCTCGCCCGCGTTGGAAGCCCCCCATGGCGGGCCTCAGCTTGTGGTTGAGCCGCGATCACGGCCTCAGCGTCGGGCGCCACCCTCGGTGCCTGCGTGCGTGGTCGGTGTCGTCGGGTCATCGTATCTGAAAAAGATGAAGGGGTGACAGGTTAGAGTGCAATACAATGGAATATACATTAACTAGAAGCTTGTGTGCGGTTGGTACCCCCCATGTCAGGGGGAGGAGCAGACGAGCCCCCCGCCTCTGATTCGGGGTCCTCCGTAGCCTCCGCGGCGAGGCCCGAGCTCGGAAGGGCGTCGTCTCCAGGCGGGAACCACCCAGTCCTTGCCATTAGGTCTGGGGACTCGAAGTGCGGTCCTTGTCGCCTCGATTCCGGGAGCGCCCTGATCACCGCGTGAAGCTCAGAGCTTTCGATATCGCCCATAGGTGGAAAATCAGCCGCAAGACCAAAGAAGAGAGGCGCGACCCCGAAGGCTGATTCGGATACCCATATCCAAGGATATCGGTGCTTCGAATTAACGTTGCTGGCGATGATGAAGCGCTTGCGATGTAGCGCTTGGTAGAAGCCCGGCTTCCCCGGCACCCCTCGTATCGTCATGAGGTCCTGGATGTCGTCGGCGGTGACAGCCCTCTTCTTCTCCCGGTAAAGCATCATGTGGCACGCTGCGACCACCCGATAGAAGGCCGGAGACATCTGTAAGGCGTGCACCCCCAGTCGAACTAGCAACTCCTGGATAACCGGCTGGAAAGGCAACCTTAGCCCACCGCGGAGGCTCGCCTCGTGGACCGCGGCGTACCCCCTTCGAGGGCGGGACGGAAGATCGTCAGGCAACGGTCTGAGGATTGACACAGAGTCCGGGATGCTGTAGCGCTTCCTGAGGGTCTTGAAGCTGACGATGGAGATCAGGCTCGGGACATCGACGCCCGAGCAGTCAAAGTTACCCCGCACGGCTGACTCTCCTACCGGGAAGGACGAGGTCCGCGTTTCCTCTTGCGCAGTAGAGGAAAGTCCCCTCGCCGCAGGTGCTGCACGACGGCTCGACGAGTCGCCGGAGCGCCCGGAGTCCGGGGCGGTGCCCGGGCGCTCGATCGGCTGCCGGCCGGCCGGGTCACTGTCATCGGGACGTCCTCTCCTGCGTGCGCGTCAAGCCCGAGGACCCAGCCCGCCACCTGGCTAGGTGGCTCCTCCACGCGCGGCCCCGGCGACCTCCGGCCTTCGGCGCGCGCGCCAGGCCCGTCGGCCCGGCCCGGCTCTCGGCCAGTCGAGTCTCCGGCGTTTGAGGCTTGCCCGGGTGTCCCGGCGTTCAGCCCAGGCGCGTCCTGCCCGCCGGCCCGGCCCAGCTCGCGGGTTGCTGGGTCCTCCTCGCGCGCCTGTCGCCCAGCGGCCCTGTCCGGCCTTCGGCCGGTTGGGCCCTCCTCGCGCACGTCGGCCCGGCCCGACTCCCGGCCGGCTGCAGTCTCCTCACCTAGGCCCGGCCCGTTGGGCCCTAGGGTTTGCAGGGCCACCAGGATGGCCGCCTCTCCCTCTCCGGCGTCGGGCGGCCGGCACTCCTCCTGTCCGGCGCCGCCGACCCCTCCGGCAGCGTCGGCCGCCGCCGGCGGCGCTCCCCCGACGTAGACGCGCTCCAGCCCGGCTGGGGCCAACCCGCCTGGGCTCCCATGGCCGCCGACCACCTGCAGCGCAGCCCCACCCGAGGGGGTGGGGTCCCCCCTGATGCCAACGCCGCCCCGGGCGGCGCTCCTCTGCGCCACCGCGTCCTCGCCGGCGTCGGCCTCGCCAGACGCGTCGCCCGCGTCCTCCACGACCGGCTCGGCCCCCCCGGGACGAGGGACGTCTCCCCCAAGTCTGGGTTCGCCCCAGACGGCGCCGACTCGGCCGGGCCCGGCCTCCTCCACGCCGGCGTCGGCCTCCTCGGCCTGGTCGGCGTGCTCCCCGGTCGGGATCGTCGCGCGCGACTCTTCTGGCGCGATCCCGGGGCTGGGTCCAGCGCAGACGGCGCCGACCCAGCCAGGCGCGACTCCCCCGGCGTTGGCGGCGGCCTGCGCAGCGCCGCCGGTCTCCAGGGTGGTCGCCCCCGCGCGCGCGGCCTCCATGGCGTGTCCCTCGGCCAAGCCGGCCTCGTGCTGGTCGGCCCGGCTGTCCCCGGCGGCTGGTGCCATCAGGCCGGCGCTCTCCTGCCGGCGCTGGCCGTCTCCGGCACGCGCGCCCTCACCCTCGTCGGCCAGCCACGTTTCAACCAGTGAAAGATCTTCTCCGGTCATCTCAATAGCGTTGAACGAACGCGATGAGTGTCGAGTGTTGGGTGGTGTTGATGGGGGCGTAAATTGAGCCCAAAAAGCATCCAAATCCACGTGGTTTTCCTCAAACAAGTCGTGTAAGCCATCGTCAACGGGCCCACATCCCAGGTCAATGGGGTCCATGGCGCGAATAACGAAGCGAGCACGATCGACAAAAAATATAATAATAAAAATAACATGAAAGGACGTCGGAGCATACCTCTTGACGGCTTGCTTCTCCGATGGGCCAACGTCGGACTCTGAGTTTACCACGCGATTTACAATCGATGATAAACTCGGGGGGCTAATGTTACCGGTCCGTCTCGGTCCGGTAGATCGACGACGGCCACGCTGGCGGCCGTCCTGAGCCCGGCATTCGTCCGGGGCCGGCACTCGCCGTGGCCGGCTCTCCACGGCCGGCTCTCTAAGGCCGGCCCTCCAGGACCGGCGCTCCAAGGCCGGCCCTCCACGGCCGGCGCTCCAAGGCCGGCCCTCCTCGGCCGGCGCTCCAAGACCGGCCCTCCTCGGCCGGCGCTCCAAGGCCGGCCCTCCACGGCCGGCGCTCCAAGACCGGCCCTCCACGGCCGGCGCTCCAAGGCCGGCCCTCCTCGGCCGGCGCTCCAAGGCCGGCCCTCCACGGCCGGCGCTCCAAGGCCGGCCCTCCACGGCCGGCGCTCCAAGACCGGCCCTCCTCGGCCGGCGCTCCAAGGCCGGCCCTCCACGGCCGGCGCTCCAAGGCCGGCCCTCCAAGGCCGGCCCTCGGCCAAGGGGTTCCTCAAACACCTCTTGGCCGCCTATAAATATGAGGGTCTCTCCCTCGACCCAGGTAATCCGAATTTGAGTACTGAAACGCTGTCGAACTCGTACCTCGCTCGTTTCTCTCAAGTCTCGACCTCTAAACACTAAACCCTCTACAAACCACCTCAATCCTACTAATGTTGAGCGTCGGAGAGGTAAACAGAGGCAACCCCTCTGTTTCCCCTTTGTAGTTCACACCTTTCTGTTCACGTTTCAGGTGCTTGGATGAGATAGAGATCATCTACAGCTAAGGGACGGCTTGGGATACCAAGCCCGACACGCTCGAGTCGAGACGAGACCACTTGGTCCGACCTTGGGTCTAACCGTCTGCGACTCCTAAATCGTTGTCCGAAAAACTGCGACAACATCGAGCACTGCTCCTCGAGTCAAGTCATTCTCCCCGAGTCGAGCATCGCTCCTTAAGTCGAGTAGCCCTCCTTGAGTCGAGCCTTGCCCCTCGAGTCGAGTCATTCTCCTTGAGTCGAGCATCGCTCCTTAAAGTCGAGTCGCTCTCCTTGAGTCGAGCCTTGCTCCTCGAATCAAGACATCCTCCTCGAGTCGAGCCTTGCTCCTCAAATCGAGTCACGTCCTCCTCGAGTCGAGCCTTGCACCTCGAGTCGAGTCACTCTCCTCGAGTCATCCCCCTCGAGTCGAGCATCACCCCTCTCATCAAGTCATTCTCCCCGAGTTGAGCTTTGCTCCTCGAATCGAGTCATACTCCTCGAGTCGAGCATCGCTCCTCGAGTAGAGTCATATTCCTTAAAGTCCAGCCAATCTCCTTGAGTCGAGCCTAGCCCCTCGAGTTGAGACTTGAGTCGGCTCCCCGAGTCGAGCCTAGCCCCTCGAGTTGAGACTTGAGTCGGCTCCCCGAGTTGAGCTTCGCTCCTTGAGTTGAGACTTGATTCAGTCTCCTCGAGTCGAGCTTCGCTCCTCGAGTCGAGCCTTGAGTCAGTCTCCTCGAGTCGAGCTTCGCTCCTCGAATCGAGCCTTGAGTCAGTCTCCTCGAGTCGAGTCCCGCTCCTCGAGCAAGCACCTGGAGCGACGTGAAGAACAGGTTAGCCAAAGCAGAGACCCGCACTCACGTCTGGGGAATAAGGGCCGATCTTCCGAACGCAGACGAAGAAGCGTCACCAAGGCGGGAATGGCGGATGCCCCGTGAGACCGACTTATGCTTGATGCGTGGTCAAACTTTTAGCGTTTATCCCCGAGCAGTCGAAGCCCTCCGGTGCGGCAGAGCCTTCCGCCAGGTGCCACTCCGTCTTCTCGAAGCATCAGCCCGCAGCATCAACCTCCGTCTTCGAGACCTCGGAATGAGCACGCCTTTGCAAAATGCAAAAGTGCAGTCGCCTTCCAAGCTGGCCGAGACGGAAGCCATGATCTTCCCCTAATAAGTCACGATTACACAATCATTGCCCTGCTAGTCAACGTCGAGTCCCATGGACTCCGGATTGATGATATTATTAAGCAAAATGCCATCGAAGAAAGACTTGGGCATGACTTCACCACAAGATCAACGAGCTGCGACACGCCGGTACGCCTCTACACAAATGCGTGTCCCGCTTGCCCACGCATGTCCCCTTTGCTCCGGGGCTAGAGCGACGGACGCGAACGCGTCTGCCTCGCCCATGTCAACCTACCTCTCCTATCCGCTTGGATCCTCCTCCACGTGTCGATCACACACGCGTGTCGAGAGAGACGGAAAAGCGAGAGAGAGCACTATCGATTGTGAGAATATCCTTCATAACCACAAAAGCTTCGTGACAGTGATGCTCTAGGAAGTCTATTTTCCTCAAACACCCGGCGGAAACAACTAAAAGTTCACCGCCCAGGGCCTCCCGAGCAATGAACTTGGGGGGCTAATGTTGCCGGTCGTTTTTGGAAAGCCCGAGACGCCAAGAAGGCACGTCCCTCAAAGGGCCGATGGTCAGGCCGGAGGTCCTGAAGAGCGGCAAGTCTTCAAGCCCTCGCCCAAACTCTTGACTCCTTGAGTCGAGCCTAGCCCCTCGAGTTGAGACTTGAGTCGGCTCCCCGAGTCGAGCTTCGCTCCTCGAGTTGAGCCTTGAGTCAGTCTCCTCGAGTCGAGCTTCGCTCCTCGAGTTGAGCCTTGAGTCAGTCTCCTCGAGTCGAGCCTTGAGTCAGTCTCCTCGAGTCGAGCTTCGCTCCTCGAGTCGAGCCTTGAGTCAGTCTCCTCGAGTCGAGCTTCGCTCCTCGAGTCGAGCCTTGAGTCAGTCTCCTCGAGTCGAGCTTCGCTCCTCGAGTCGAGCCTTGAGTCAGTCTCCTCGAGTCGAGTCACTCTCGTCAAGTGGAAACCTTCATATTTCACGTGGAAAGAATGGTATTCGAAGACCCCTAAAGGCCCGCAAGAGTCCGGCAAGACGAGCCATTCACCACGCGCACAGCACGCTGCGCCAGCCAGCCGTGCAGCAAGCAGCACGCCGCACCTACAAGGTAGCGCGCCGCGCTAAGACGCGCCCGCTGTTGTCGCTGATTTTTGGACAACTATTTAGGAGCCCAAAGTGGTTAGACCCAAGGCCAGAGCAAGTGGTCTCACTTCGGCTCGAGCGTGTCGGGCTTGGTATGCCAAGCCGTCCCTTAGCTGTTGGTGGTGTCAATCTCGTCCAGGCACCTGAAAAGCAAGCAAGAGATTGTGAACTACAAAGGGGAAACAGGGGGGGTGCCCCTGTTTACCTCTCCGACGCTCAACATTAGTGGGATTGAGGTGGAGTATAGAGGTTTTAGGGGTGATGAGAAGCCAAAGATGAGCGAAACGAGCGAAGTACGAGTTCGGCAGCGTTTCGGGACTCAAAATTGGATTACCTGGACTAGGGGAGCGGCCCCTGTATTTATAGGCAGCCAAGGGGTGGTTTGAAGACCCCTTGGCCGAGTGAACAAGTTTGGGTCGGCCAATGGCCGAGGGAAGGCTCTAGAGCCGGCCATTGGCCGAGGGAAGGCTCTAGAGCCGGCCATTGGCCGAGGCAAGACTCTAGAGCCGGCCAATGGCCGAGGGAAGGCTCTAGAGCCGGCCATTGGCCGAGGCAAGGCTCTAGAGCCGGCCAATGGCTGAGGCAAGGCTCTAGAGCCGGCCAATGGCCGAGCCAAGGCTCTAGAGCCGGCCATTGGCCGAGGCAAGGCTCTAGAGCCGGCCATTGGCCGAGGCAAGGCTCTAGAGCCGGCCATTGGCCGAGGCAAGGCTCTAGAGCCGGCCATTGGCCGAGGCAATGCTCTAGAGCCGGCCATTGGCCGAGGCAAGCCTTGGGCCGGCCAATGGCCGAGGCAAACCTTGGATGGCCGAGGCAAACCTTGGGCCGGCCATTGGCCGAGGCAAGCCTTAGGGCCGGCCAATGGCCGAGGCAAGCCTTGGGCCAGCCATTGGCCGAGGCAAGCCTTGGGCCGGCCAATGGCCGAGGCAAACCTTGGGCCGGCTGCATGGGCATTTGACTTGGCCCTTGGTTTGGGCCGGCCCCTGGTTGGGTCAGGGCCTCGCCGTTCAGGACCTCGTACCGGCCGCGAGGGTCGAGGAAATGCCTTAGTCCTCGTCGGCCCTAGACGGGCCGACAACATTAGCCCCCCGAGTTTCTGGTCGAGCGTAGGTCGAGCGGAAACTCAGTGCTTGCGTTGATGTGCGGACCCAGGACAAACACTCTCGGGTTTGTGGTCGCATTGTAGAAGGGCTTTCAATGCATCGCGAGGGATGGCATCGGTGCGTCACGAGGGACGGCTTTGTGCGTCACGAGGGACGGCCTTTACGCGTCACGAGGGACGGCTTTTGTTGCGCGTGGCTTATTTCCTCGACTTACCAATGAAAGCGTAATCGATTTTCACGTCTTTGGCCTCGGGGGGCCTCGGTGTCACGTTGCGTGACCGGGTTTTCTGTGGACGCTGGCTAGACCAGATACGCCCTGGCGGACGCAAGCCTTTGAACCCATTTAAAACTCGTTGCCTATCGGCTCACGAGCTGGGCGGCGAGCGTGATGCCACATTTGTGTGGCCAGGTTTCCCGTGGACGCTGGCTAGACCAGATACGCCCTGCGGACGCAAACCTTGAACCCATTTGTAATTCGTTGCCTATCGGCCCACGAGCTGGGCGGCGAGCGCGATGCCAAACTTGTGTGGTGAGGTTTCCCGTGGAAGCTGGCTAGACCAGATACGCCCAGCGGACGCAGACCTTGAACCCATTTGTAACTCGTTGCCTTTCGGCCCACGAGCTGGGCGGCGAGCGCGATGCCACTTTTGTGTGGCGAGGTTTCCCGTGGACGCTGGCTAGACCAGATACGCCCAGCGGAAGCAGACCTTGAACCCATTTGTAACTCGTTGCCTTTCGACCCACGAGCTGGGCGGCTAGCGCGATGCCACATTTGTGTGGCGAGGTTTCCCGTGGACGGTGGCTAGACCAGATTTGCCCAGCGGACGCAGACCTTGAACCCATTTGTAACTCGTTGCTTATCGGCTCACGAGCTGGGCGGCGAGCGCGGACCCAAGACTCAACTCGAGGGCTCATGTAGAGCCTGCACGAGGAATAGTTAGTTGACTTGTGGACTTGGGACTCAACTCGAGGACTCATGCAAAGCCTGCAAGAGGAGTGGTTAGTTGACTTGTGGACTCGGGACTCAACTCGAGGGCTCTTGTAGAGCCTGCACGAGGAGTGGTTAGTTGTCTTGTGGACTCGGGGCTCAACTCGAGGGCTCTCGTAGAGCCTGCACGAGGAGTTTCGTGAAGAGTCGTCGCGAGGAGTATCGGTCGACTCGCGGACTCGGGGCTCGACTCGAGGAATGAATTTATCTCGAGATGACATCGCAGAGCCTGCACGAGGAGTATCAATCGACTCGTGGACTCGAACTCGACTCGGGGACTCACGTAGAGCCTGCACGAGGAGTTTCGTGAAGAGTCGTCGCGAGGAGTATCGGTCGACTCGCGGACTCGGGGCTCGACTCGAGGAATGAATTTATCTCGAGATGACATCGCAGAGCCTGCACGAGGAGTAGCTTGTCGACTTGTGGGCTCGGTACTCAACTCGAGGAGTGAACTCAACTCGAGGAGAAACGTAGAGTCAGCACGAGGAGTAGCTTGTCGACTCGTGGACTCGGTACTCGACTCGAGGAGTGAACTCAACTCGAGGAGAAACGTAGAGTCGGCACGAGGAGTAGCTTGTCGACCCGTGGGCTCGGTACTCGACTCGAGGAGTGAACTCAACTCGAGGAGAAATGTAGAGTCGGCACGAGGAGTTTCGTGAAGAGTCGTCGCGAGGAGTATCGCTCGACTCGCGGACTCGGGGCTCGACTCGAGGAATGAATTTATCTCGAGGAGACATCGTAGAGCCTGCACGAGGAGTATCAATCGACTCGTGGACTCGAACTCGACTCGAGGACTCACGTAGAGCCTGCACGAGGAGTTTCGTAAAGAGTCGTCGCGAGGAGTATCGATCGACACCCGTTCACGCCCTCAGAACGAACGGGTGGTTGACCACTCATGTCTTTCTCGAGTCGAGAAGAAAGGGGTCGAGCTGTAGAAGGGATTTCGGGCTGTGTAAGTCGGGAAGTCCCCTCCTTCTAGCGCCAAAATGTTGTCGCACGAAAATGAACAACGATTAAATACCTCGGGCGGTTCGATCCAAGGCCGGACCAAGTGATCGCGCCCAGGCCAAAAATGGGAGCTCGTAGACCGAGCTGCACCCTCCAGACCCTGAGGTGTGTTTTGGGGGGTGTGACCGTGCCAAAGGTTGGCTGCCTACGTACCCTTTAGTCGGGATCAGGTCAGAACGTAGTTCCATTTGTGTATGGGGGCTATCTTGGGCTCAGAGGCTTTGGGAACCCAAGTCTTTAGAGTAGGACCCGGCTCGTAGCTTCTGGTGAAGACTTTAGAGGGGTCGCGTGCTCGTAGCTCGGAGTTCTAGCTCAAGGGCCAAGAAGCTGGAGAGCAGTGCGTACTGCAGAAGCTCGGGTCGCAGAAGAGGAGCGCGCTCCCTCTCGTGGAGGGGGGTCCTTGTTTCTGAGCCGAGGGAAGAGGAGTGCGCGCTCTTGGAATGTCACAAGAGCACGAGAGAATTCTTCAGAGAAGAGAAGTATTGTTCTCGAAAAATGTATGAATGTCCTTCTTTTTCTCCCCTAGGGGGGGGTATTTATAGTATTTGTGGGGAGGCCTTGGGCCGGCCCCTTGAGGCCCACCGGGTGGCCGGGAGCGAGGCGCGCGAGGCCTCACGCCCAAGAGGGCGCAGGGCGCACGGGACATGTCGCCTGGATGGGCGCGGGGCGTGCCAGGCGCGGGGCGTGCCTGGCAGCGGGCGTGCCCGGCCGAGGTGGCAAAGACGCTCGGCCGAGGTGGCAAAGACGCTCGGCCGAGGTGGCCGAGCTGACGAAGACGCTCGGCCGAGGTGGTTGAGCTGGTGAAGACGCTCGGCCGAGCTGGCGAAGGCGCTCGGCCGAGGCGGCCGAGTTGGCGAAGGCGCTCGACCGGTGTGGCCGAGGTGGCAGGGACACCCGGCTGAGGCAGCAGGGGCGCCGAGGCGCGCGTGAGCCAGGCGCGATAGGGCGCGCTGAGGCCCATTGGGCCGGGGGCCTCAGGGCCGGGGGCGCAGGTGCGCGCGCGCCGGCCGTGCCGGGCTGTGGGTGCGTCGGGGCGCTCGGGCCTGGTGGGCCGGGGCCCGTTGGGCTCCCGGCCGGCAAAGCCCGGCCGGCCTTGAATCGTTTTTGAATTTCCGGTGTTCCGAAAACGACCGGTAACAAGATGGATCAAGAGCGGAGAGGTCCTTTGATTTTGAGGATCTTCAATGAATCCTCTGTTTTTGGGAGTTCAGGTTGAGGGATCCTCTGCTTTTGAGAGTTCCGGCCAGAGGATCCTCCGATTTTGGGATCTTTGGTGAAGGGATCCTTTGGTCTTGATATTTTGGTGGAAGGATCTTCTTGTTTTGAAACCTTTGGCGGAAGGGTGTTGGTTTTGATATTTTGGCGGAAGACAATTTAAAAGATCACTTGATGTAGTTAAAATGACTAAATTTTCTAGTCTCGAGACCTTTGGCGAAAGGATTATCTAGCTCTCAACTTTTGGCGGACTGATTCTCGGGTTTTGGGACTTTCCCAAATAGTCCCATGTCGTTTTTGTTTTTGAAGTGTCGTTTTTACTGTGTAAATGACGACATAACATGTATTATTCTAAAGCATTAATTTGTAGTCGATATCTTTGGGTTTTTAAAAAAAATTGTGAAGTCTTGTATCACACACTCTCATTTATTCTAATATGAACCCTTTGTATTTACATTTTTTCTTTTACTGATATATTCTGACGTCATAGTACTGTCAACCATAGTACTGTCAACCATTTTAGTAAAAAGGAAATAGAAAGGATATACTCGGAGAAGAACTCGCCGGAGCACACTTTTCTCACGCTACGAGACCTTGATATTTCTTTTCCAAAAGTATGCAATAGCACTTGTTGCCTAGTTTCGAGTTCACATTGTCAACCAACCAAGAAACAAAAAGAAATAAATAAATCACAGAAAGGTTGAACTGGTTAATAAAAATGGGATACAGAGAATCATAGACCGTATCATGAAGTCTTTCTTTTTCGGTTTATACAATCAACACATTCATTTGCCAGAGCTTATAATTTCTAATCAAATATCACGATTCCTTGTTTAAAGCACACAAGCAATATTTAGGCCTTCTCTCTTAACGCTCGAGCAATGCCAAACAAATAATAACAAAAGAAAGCAAAGTACCCCAAATTCGGTACGTTGCTTCCTCTCAAAGCCAAACCTCGAAAAAAATCCAAATGCGGACAGATGATTCGGTAAGTCTTACCCCAAATTTAGAGAATCGTCCTTCATAAGCTTTACACTAAGGCTGTTGAATCTTCCTCTGGAATAATGCCGAGAAGCCTTCCTCCAATCTGTACCAGTCTTCATCATTGCTGCGAATTCAGCATAGCTTATGAGCCCGTCCTGCATCAATCAAATCAGAACGTCAGTTTGTGAACCGTACGATCGTGATAGGGAGAATATAAGCTGGCCCATCAAAGTTCAACCTTGTCCGTGTCGACTTCTAGGAATATGTCGTTTGCGACATCTGTACAATCCTCAGTTCCGTCTTCCATCAAGGAATCTCTCAGCTCACCTGCCTCGATGAAACCGTTCCCGTCCTTGTCGAAATAGGAAAAGGCTTTCCGTAGATGCTCATCGTTGGCCATTCTCCGTAGATGGAGCGATACAGCAACAAATTCACCACAGTCTAGTGTTCCTTTTCCATTAGCCTCGGCCTTTTGATACAGAAAACATATTGTAAAGGACAGAACTCATTACTCGTAGGCCAATATGTACACTGCATATGTAATACTTGTGTTGAAAGAATTGGCATGTGTAGAATAAATGTCACATCTTAAAAATGTAAATATAATCACAATGCAGTGTCATGTCAACCCGGCAAAGCTCTCTGTCTACAGAGCCAATTTCTCTTTACTGTTTCCTCAAAAGCCAAAGGACTACAGCCTGATAGAGGAAATTAACAAGGAAACTTTTCCTCTTTCTTTGTACCCCCAATAGCGATTTTGTGACATAAATAAAGTTCCAAGAGCTGTTACATCATTCCATAAGACCTAAGTCAAGATATTATATCATCGGTTTTGCGGGACTCCTTTTGTCAGCAAAAACTAACTGTTGATCTGTGATCAAATGAACAGTCACTATCTTCAGGATTGAACAGTGCCACGGGCATGTTGCATTCACAACCAATTTAGAAACAGTTAAAATAAGGCAAAAGCACGACTCACAGCTTCGATAAGCATCTGAACTTCAGGCTCTGCCATCTGGGATCCAAACATTTGTAGTCCGGATCTTAGTTCTTCAACTGAAACGATGCCATCATTATCCGTGTCTATTTTTCTAAACAACTCTTTGATGTCTTCAACTTCTTCAGTCGACAAGAAATCAGCAATAACCTGTTTGCATTTCCTGCTTGTAATACATGAATAGCGAGATAAAAAAAAAATAATAATAATAGTAATAATAATAACAATATAAAGAAGCAGTCAATATACCCTCAAGGCCTTTCTTTTGAATCTGTTCATCATTGAAAATTGCTTAAGTCTGGATTTCACAACATCACCGAGAGGTACATTTGGAGCTTTTTTAGCATTTTGGAGCCAGGGATGCTCTGCAAAATAAGTTATACATGATAAGGTTAGGCAAAGCACTGCCAGGACTGATCTAATTCAAAGTTCATGAATAGTTCCGAATTGACCAAAAACAGGTAGCTTTCTCTAAAATCTTCGGCATGAATACATGAGAAGGGTTCCGAATTGATCTTCTGCTATAATACTATTAAAATGCTTGCTCGGAATTTAATCTTTGTGCATGACTTAGGTAACCAAGACCACTGATGACATCATCCTTATGCATATGCATGAACATAAATACCCATAGATGCTGCCCAAATAACAAGGTAGGTTTGCATTTTATAGCAGAGAGGAAATACCCAGAACTTGTTTGGCTGTTAGTCGTAGCTTCGGGTCTGGCTCTAACATCTGCTTAACTAGGCTCTTGGCAGCGTCTGAAATATTGGACCACGGATCTCGTTTAAAGTCAATAAGCCCCCGTAAAATGGCCTGTGCAACACCCTGCTCGGACTCTGGAATATGATCAAAATTCATGCAAGTACTATTCAATTTTTTTTAAACAAGAACTGCTTATATTGATGAGGGCTAAAGCCATAATTACACAAAAAGGAATAAGTACTATTCAATAGTGTAATAACAAGCAAATGTTATAAAAACTCTACCAAAACAATCTGACAGATAGAATTTGCCTAGGGCAAGCTAAATTCAAACATTTCAAAGAAGCTAGTCACTGGGGAATTTATACATAGAATACAAATACTTACCAGCCCAAAATGGAGGCACTCCGCACAACAATATATAGAGAATAACCCCTGCACTCCATATATCGATTTCTGGCCCATAATTCCGCTTCAACACCTCTGGAGCCATATAGTATGGACTCCCAACAATCTCAGAAAACTTCTCACCTATATAAATCGGAACATACATAAAACATTTCGAAAAAGATGGCACACTAGATAAGAAATTTAGTAGATGACTATAAAATAACTTGAAACCCATCCATGTATAAGTACAATAAACCAAATATGAGAGTCCAGTAAAAGTTCTAAAGACACTGGGATGAATTAGAGGCATCGCATTCAGACAACTCTATCTGTATGAACAAATGACATTGTAAACCAAGGGGAAGGTCGAATTAATTAAAAAAAAAAAAAAAAAATTGTCTTACTTCGTAAAATCAAGAGTAAAATATCCCATACAATACACCTTTAAACTCATTCCTTGGCATAATAATAACTTGTATGTGAGTAGGAAACCGTGTGAAGTAATAAGCAAATGAACATGTTTCGGTAAATCCACAAACCCAGAAAAGGAATATAATCAAATTCAGAACAACTGAGTAATGAGCAGACAAACAAAACTAATCAAAGGCCAATTAAGAATATGAGTGCGTATATAGCAACTTCATTTAATGAACATTAAAAAAAACTTAATAATAGTTCAGAAAGAAATGCCTCAATAATAAAAAAAATAAGAAATAAAAAAAAAAAAAAAAAAAACAGCTACCAAAGACAGCAATTTAAGCTGATTCCTCCCAAACAAAGTTCTCAATTCCCTTTCCCCAAACAAGGTAGTCACCTGGCTTGAAGAAGATGGAGAGGCCGAAATCAATGGCCTTGAGCGGGGAATTCTCCTTCTTGTTGGCGAAGAGGAAGTTTTCCGGCTTGAGGTCACGGTGTATAACGCCATGCTTGTGGCAGAGCTGAACGACCTCAACGATAGTCCGTGTGACGGCCGCGGCAGATCGCTCGTTGTAGTGGCCGCGAGCCACGATGCGGTCGAAGAGCTCGCCACCCTCGCAGAGCTCCATCACCAGGTGGACAGCATTTTCGTCCTCGCAGGCCTCGCGGAGGGTCACGATGCTTGAGCTCCTCGGCAGGTGCTTCATGATCGCCACTTCCCGGCGCACATCGTCGACGTCCACTGTGGTCCGGAGCTTCCTCTTCGAGATGCTCTTGCACGCCAGAAGCTCCCTCGTCTGCCGATCGATGCAAAGGTAGGTCACGCCGAACTCGCCTCTCCCGAGCTCGCGATCCACAAGGTACCTCTCCTCAATGCTCTCCTCCGCCGCCGCTCCGGCCAACACCGCAACCGGAGCCTTCTTCACGGCGCTTGAATCTCGCCGGTGGTCGTGGCCAGAGAAATTTGATTTCACGTCCTCCCTCGCCACAGCCGCCGGAGATCTGCAGCAGTTCCCCATCGGATCTGGCGCCGAACGAACCCTATTGTAGCCGGAACGATGAGAACAGAATCACTTTCCACGTACTGGCTCTCAGGACCTTCACATGGTAACAATGTCGAAACCCTAGCTCTTCGAACAAGGCCGAAATCACAGAGAGAGATAGAGACAGTGAAGTGTACGGTAACGGCTCTGATAACGATACTAGCGAGGGTGTGTTATTTTTATTGGCAAGTATATAAATAGAAGGGAATATTTATGTTTTTTAATATTATAACGTATTTTTTCGCGTCAATATTACTATTATTATATTTGAAGTGTTTGATTCTGTGAGTTTTGTCGGGGAAATAGAACAAAGGTTTGAACGGTCCAGAACGCGACGGCGACTAACGTATTTCTTTTTATATTTATATTGTTGGTTGGTTGGATAGCGCCATGGAATTCCTTTTCCTTTCTATATTCTGGTTCAGGGATTGATCTTGATCTTGATCTCGTAGGACCTGCAACCCAACTCGGAACCGAGTCTGCGGCCTAAAGTTTGAAGGCCAAGCTTTAAGAAATTCGTGTTAGATATATTGCCACAGAAAATATATATGTATATAGTTGTTATATAGTTGCTATGAAACCCGAACATAAATCGTTTGAGGTGTAGAAAATACTATCGATGGTTTTCGAAAATTATTAAATTTCTCTTGACTTACGAAGAATTCTGCGTCGAACCCTAAAATCGGATGCCCAACGGCCGGGTCACCAAAAAGCCCACGAAAACTAAGACCCACTCAAAACAGGCCAAGGCGAGCCCACACTCGCTCGCGTTGCAGCGACGCACAACATAGGCTACCTTGCGCCACGCGACATATGCGGGGAGCGCGCTCATAGGAGCCTCCCGCGCACGTACCTCAAAAAAGGAGGCGTGCACGCACGCCCAACAGACTGGCACGCACGGCCTGCTCTCGCGCCCCGCACTATCAAAATTCCACAGCGCGCTCATGGAAGTGTGTCCAGAGGCCCTCCTATGCCTCCACATCCACTCTAAATACCCCCCTCAGAGAGGTCAAAGACACATTCATTGTTCATCAAGATTACTCGTTCTTAGAGTCTTGAAAGGCTACCAGAGACTTTCTGCACACAGTTTCTCTAATCGAGCGCTTAATCTCCCCCACACAGCTGCGCCCGGGATTCTCTACTGAGAATATCCCTCATCTCCAAGAGAAATCACATTGTTTCTCTAATCGAACGCTTAATCTCCCGTGCACGGCTGTAACCGAGATTCTCTACTGAGAATCTCTACTGAGAATCTCCCTCATCTTCATGAGAAAGCACACATTCTCTCTCGGGTCACTCGATTCTAGAGTTGAAACATCACCAAATAGCGTACACAAACACATTGAACTACGTCATGACTTGATCCCGCAACTCGGGACGTAGGCAGCTCACAAGCAACGGAGTCACCCCCCATTCACCACATGCTCTCTTCAGAGAACGCCTCCGGGCTAGAGGAACAACAACTCGAGACTTTTGAGTTCCCACACTCGGCTCGGGTGCGACCACTAGGTCCGACCTTGGATTGAACCTCCCGAAGCTTTCCGCTTTGCCGATTTTTGTCCACAACATTTTGGCCCTAGGGGACTTCATAACTTAAACGGCCCGAAATCCCTTCCAATCATCTTCTTTTCTTCTTCTTTTAAAAGATTCAACTTTCTCAAACTTGAGAAAACATGAACAATCAAATCCATAACACATCTGACAAAGGTGAGAACTCTCATGCTGAAAGTGCTTGGTACAACCTGTGCCGGATAGGTGCGTGTCGTACGTAGAAAACTCCTATTATCTCAACTAAATCCGAGCTTGTTCTTGAGTAGTTTTGAGGTTTTTCGTGTGTTTTGAAGGTTTTCAGGTCAAAAATGGGATTTCTATGATACTCTGGGCAAATCTGTACAAATCGAGGCATTCGGGATCAAAAACGAGTCAAGAACGAAGAAGGAGTCAAGAAGACTCCAGACCTCGCGCCACGACCCTCCTAGCGCGCGCCGCGAGGTATGGAAATCATCCCGAGCCATCTCCGAGCAGTTTGCGCGTTCCGCGAAGTTATGGAATTGCTAACCTCGCGCCGTGACCCCCAGACCGCGCGCCGCGAGGTTGAAGAATTTCAGCGTCGAAAATCCCCGAGCGTCAAGCGCGGAACGCGACCTCCCGAGAAGAACTACCTCGCGCCGTGACCCCTATACCGCGCGCTGCGAGGTGCGCGAATCCAAAAGAGGAAACGCGTTTTCTGGAGCAATCTGGGCCGTCGGATCAAGTTTTGTTACCCAGTCTACTCCGAAAATTAGAGGAAGCACCCTAATTTCGACCTAAGCCTATAAATTCACTTCTCAACCTCTTGTTTAGGACTTTTGGCACTTTTTCATTGTTTTTCTTAGTGTTTGGGAGAGATAGAGAGAAAGATGAGAGCCATTCTTCATCAATTCGCGCCAATTACAGTTTTCTTCTTCTGTTTTACTCTTGAACTCCCATATTTTTAATTTTCAATTTAGTTTTCAATTATGGTTTCTTCTTCTTCTTTTTCTTTTATTTTATTTTTGTTTTCTCACTACGCCATGAACTAATTCCATTAAGGACTATGGCATAGCGGGTTTAGGATTCGGTTATGGATTTGATTAAATATATTGAAGTTCAATTTCCATTCTCTACTACTTTGCTTAATTCAAATCCGTTTTTAATGCTTGATCGAGATTAGCTACCTTGTTCATGATTTTTATACTTCATCTTGATGCTTGAGAAAGATTAGGTTGTTAGTGTTTTGGTTTGAATTACTATGATGCATGCCTAGGCTAGAGATAGTTAGGTTGCCATAGAATCGTGTGAATACTTTTGATATGAATGCATGTTTTGTTAGGGATTGAGATCGAGAGAAGATTTTCCTAGCTTTGACATAGGTTGTTAGATGCTCGAGAGAGATTTAGCAATATTATTCTGCGAGTATGGTTAGCAAAGAGTAGTGAGTTGATTATTGATTGTGCGTCAAATTTGTGTATCCAAACCGTTGAATAAACCCGTGAAGCCTTGGTCCTTAGCCTCTCTTTCTGCTTACAACTTTTATTTGATTATTTTGTTATTTAATTGTTTTAAAACTTGTCAATAATTTGTGACATCTTTCCATCTTTCCTTTTAGTTCAATTCGTGCTAGTTAATTTGTTTGTTTAATTAAGCTTGTTCCTCGTGGGATCGACACTTGTACTTAAGTCACTATATTACTTGAGCGCCACGTGCACTTGCGCGCGTAAAAATCGCAACAAGTTTTTGGCGCCGTTTTTGCGTTGTCTTTCTCTTTTGAAGGTTGATGCGAAAAGACGGTGATTCGAGTCTCCTTCTGATAGATTATGAAATCGAGAAAACGTGCAAGAGAAATCGAAAGGAAAAGAAGCAAAACATAGACGAGGAAGTCATTGAAGAAGAGATCATGGCCAACGAAGAGAG
Source organism: Urtica dioica subsp. dioica (assembly GCF_054948205.1). Classification (NCBI taxonomy): domain Eukaryota; kingdom Viridiplantae; phylum Streptophyta; class Magnoliopsida; order Rosales; family Urticaceae; genus Urtica; species Urtica dioica. The sequence continues at coordinate 10,831,413 of NC_142757.1, read as the reverse complement.
ACCACTCCTCGACTATGTGTTACCCACCACTCAAGGGTACAGCCCGACCATTGTCAACTCGGCCATCGGAGGGAACCAAAGTTTCGAGATCAAGACGGGGACGATCAACATGATCCAGCCAAATCAATTCTCCGGAGCCCCGAATGAAGATCCGAACGAGCACATATCCAACTTCAACGAGTTGTGCGGGACATTCCAGATCCACAACATCAACGCGGACGCCATCCGACTCCGACTGTTCCCATTCTCTCTCCATGACCGGGCAAAAGCATGGCTCAACTCGCTTCCTCCCGATTCCATCACCACATGGGAGGGGTTGTGCAACACATTCCTCGCCAAGTTCTTCCCGTTCGAGAAGACGGCCCGCCTAAGAAACGCCATTCACAGCTTCGCGCAAATGGACGGCGAGTCCCTCCACGAAGCATGGGCACGCTTCAAGGAGATGCTTCGAAAATGTCCTAACCACGGGGTCACGTTACCTGTCCAACTTCAAACGTTCTACTACGGACTCATCACCTCGACGAAGACCTTAGTTAACACCGCCGCGGGAGGCACGGTGCTAACTAAGATGCCATCAGAGTTCCAAGCGCTCCTTGAAGAATTAGCGCGCTCCAACGACCAATGCCCGATAGAGAGGAGAATCATGAAGGCCGGTCCCGCCACTGCTCAAGCCGCGATGACCACGATTGATCCGGAGACAATGGAACAGATGACGATAGAGATGGCAAACCTTCCAAAGGAGATGCGGGAGATGAAAGAGATGAAAGCCGTGGTGAACTCCACTCAAACGACTTGGGAGCCGTGCTTCTGGTGTCAAGGGAGTCATTTCACCGATGATTGCCCGCACGCGAATGATGGCCATGCGGAAAATGCGAACTACGTGGGGAATTACAACCGGCCCACATTCCAAAACTCCAACAACTACAACACCAGAGCAAGGAACAACCACCCCAACTTCGCATGGAGGGCGCAACAACAACAAGGCTTCCTACAAAGTCGACCACCGGGGATGCCGCATCAACATCAACAACAGGTGGGAGGCCAGAATCGTCCACAACAAGTTCAGCCCGCACCAAAGCCAAACATAGAGGAGCTCTTGGCCTCCTTCATCACCGAGTCTCGAACGAGAATGACGAATTAAGAGGCACAAATCCGGAACCTCGAGACGACGGTGGGGCAACTAGCTCGGGACTTCCATGCACGACCTCAGGGCACTCTACCAAGCAACACCGAAGTCAACCCGAGAGATCAATGCAACTCCATCACACTGAGAAGTGGGCTCGAACTCAAAAGAGCCGACAAGGGGAAAGAGAAAGAGAAAGAAGAAGACAAGCCATCTTCCTCAACGGTCGCAACTCCAACGATCACGCCTCCCCCGCCCGCGGTCACGATCAAGATGGTACCGGCCCCATTCCCGCAAAGACTGAAGAATGCGAAGCTCGACAAGCAATATAGCAAGTTCATGGAGCTCTTCAAGCAACTTCGCATCAACATCGCCTTCGCCGATGTCATGGAGCAGATGCCCGCCTACGCAAAATTCCTAAAGGACATCGTCACGCACAAGCGCAAGATCGAAGATTGTAGCACCATTACACTCTCGGAGGAGTGTAGTGCTATAATTCAACGAAAGCTCCCACCAAAGCTCAAAGATCCGGGAAGCTTCACCGTTCCATGCGCAATTGGCGAGTTCTCCTTCAACAAGGCACTCTGCGACTTGGGGGCAAGCATCAATCTCATGCCCTACTCCATTTTCCGACGGCTAGGAATCGACGAAGTGAAGCCCACGCGAGTGACACTTCAAATGGCGGACAGGTCGATCAAGCATCCCCGAGGCATCATCGAGGACATACTCGTGAAGGTCGACAAATTCATCTTCCCCGCCGACTTCGTGGTACTAGACATGGAGGAAGACCACGGCATTCCCATCATCCTGGGAAGACCGTTCCTAGCCACCGGAGGAGCCCTAATCGACGTGCGGAAAGGCGAGCTGAAACTGAGGGTAAATGACGAAGAGGTCACCTTCAACGTTTTCAAAGCAATGAAGTACCCAAAAGCAAGCGATGACATATTCCGGGTAGACGTGTGCGAGGCAGCCATCCACGACCACTCATTTCGCTCGGAGGAGCCCCTCGAGGTATGTCTCTTAAACAACTCTGATTTCACTAATGCGTTTGTCACATGTGCAGCCCTAGAATATGCAAATCACATGAATGGCTTCGAGGCAAACACGAGATGATATTTTGAGGAGCTCGAAGAAAGCAAAAGACGAGCCAAACCATCGGTGGAGGAGCCACCGGAGATCGAGCTCAAGGAATCGCCCGGTCATCTCCGCTACGCATTCCTAGGTGAAAAGAAGACACTGCCGGTCATCATCTCCGCACAACTCAACGCCGAGGAAGAAGAAAAGTTGTTGCGAGTGTTGCGAAGTCATATGCCCGCAATAGGATGGACTCTTTCCGACATCAAGGGAATAAATCCATCCTATTGCGAGCATCGCATCCTCATGGAAGACAACTCTCGGCCGTCCGTGGAGCACCAAAGGCGACTGAATCCAGCCATGAAGGAGGTGTTGCGCAAAGAAATATTGAAGTGGCTTGACGCGGGGGTGATCTACCCAATCTCTGATAGCGCATGGGTGAGCCCGGTTCAATGTGTCCCGAAGAAAGGAGGCATCACGGTGATCAAGAACGACAACAACGAGCTTATCTCAATGCGCACCGTCACAGGGTATCGGATTCGCATGGACTACCGCAAGCTCAACAATGCGACTTGAAAGGATCATCTTCCCCTCCCATTCATCGATCAAATGCCCGATCGGCTCGCCGGCCACGAGTACTACTGCTTCCTTGACGGATACTCGGGGTACAACCAAATAGCCATCGCCCCCGAAGACCAAGAGAAGACCACGTTTACGTGTCCGTACGGCACCTTCGCTTTCCGGTGAATGCCCTTCGGCTTGTGCAACGCCCCGGCCACTTTTGAACGATGCATGATGGCAATCTTCTCCGACATGATCGAGAAAACCATCGAGGTATTTATGGACGACTTCTCTGTTTTTGGTTCCACTTACGATGTTTGTCTCGAGAATTTGTCTAAGGCATTAGGGCGATGCGTGGAGACGAATCTGGTGCTTAATTGGGAGAAGTGCCACTTCATGGTCAAGGAAGGGATCGTTCTGGGACACCGAGTGTCACCGCAAGGGCTGGAGGTGGATCGGGCAAAGATAGCAACGATCGAGAAATTGCCACCCCCGGTCTCGGTCAAGGGCGTGAGAAGCTTCCTCGGGCACACAGGCTTCTATCGGCGATTCATCAAGGACTTCTCAAAGATCACGAAGCCCCTCTGCGGCCTGCTCGAGAAGGACACAAAGTTCGTCTTCACCGAAGAATGCATGAAGGCGTTCACCATCCTCAAAGAGAAGCTAAGCACGGCTCCCGTAATCACCGCTCCCGATTGGACTCTACCATTCGAGATCATGACGGATGCGAGTGATTACGCCGTGGGTGCGGTCCTTGGACAACGTCAAGACAAGTCATTCCACACGATATATTATGCGAGCCGCACTCTCAACGACGCCCAAGTCAACTACACCACCACCGAAAAGGAGCTCTTTGCCATGGTTTTCGCCTTCGACAAATTCCAGCCGTATGTCATCGGCAACAAAACCATCGTCTACACCGACCACGCTGCAATCCGGTATTTGATGGACAAGAAAGACGCGAAACCTCGACTTATCCGGTGGGTGCTTCTCCTCCAAGAGTTTGACGTGGAAATCAGAGACAAGAAGGGATCTGAGAACCTCGTCGCCAACCACCTCTCGCGCTTAGAAGATCTCTCTCATGTCCCCGACCATCGCATGCGCATCAACGACGATTTCAGGGACGAGAAAGTGCTAGCCTCGGAGGGAATCTCATCGCCATGGTATGCCGAATTTGTCAACTACTTGGTGTGCGAAAAAATCCCGCCTGATTTCAATCATCAACGCCGAAAGAGGTTCCTCTCCGATGTGCGCCACTACTATTGGGAAGAGCCTATCTTGTATCGCCATTGTGCGGATTCGGTGATTCGTCGATGCGTGCCTGACGAAGAAATGCTCCTTGTGCTCTATCACTGCCACACTTTGGCGTGCGGAGGACACTATGGGCCCGATCGCACGGCAGCCAAGGTACTCCAATGTGGTTTCTTTTGGCCTAATCTAATCCGCGATAGCCGGAAATTTGTAGAATCATGCGACAGGTGCCAAAGAACGGGAAATATCTCAAAGCGAGATGAGATGCCATTGAAGAATGTCGTGGAGATAGTGCCTTTTGACGTATGAGGTGTCATGGGCCCCTTCCCATCATCGTACGGCAACAAATACGTTCTTCTGGCGGTCGATTACGTGACACGATGGGTCGAAGCAAAGGCAACTCCAACAAACGATGGCAAAGTGGCGCTCAACTTCCTCAAGCACAACATCTTCACGCGCCATGGCACTCCCCGAGCAATCATAAGTGATGGAGGCTCGCATTTCTGCAATCGCCAATTCACCGCTCTCCTCGCAAAGTATAGTGTAACGCACCGGAAAGCCCTTGCCTACCACCCGCAAGCCAATGGACAAGCCGAGGTCTCAAACCGTGAAATCAAGAAAATCCTGGAAAAGACGGTGGGAAACTCGCTTAAAGATTGGGCCCAAAAGCTCGATGATGCATTATGGGCGTACCGAACGGCTTTCAAATCGCCGCTTGGAATGTCTCCGTATCGGCTCGTCTACAGCAAAGCTTTGTTGTCAATGGTGCCCACAAGAAGAGTAGTAGTGTCTATTTATGTACATTTGATGTCATATAGTCTTACGAAGACTCTTGCTTGTAATTGCTTATTCATTAATAAAAAGTTGAAACGTTCATTCAATCTTCCTTGTCTGAAGCTTTATGATAAAACCCTGGTCTTTTAGTCCATAAAGAAACCTAACAACTTACGAAGAGACAAATGTAGATTTGCATGAACAAACTCTTCGTAGTTTGCTTAAAACGATATATTCGCAATCTTAGGGTCAAAGGACTATTGACCTCAGTATGATTGTTAGAAGAATCTATGATGTCTGGTTATGAGGCATTGAGAGTTGGGGACTCTATAGTTCTTCTAGGTATCTTCCGAAGGTACTGAATTGACCAGTGCACTTCTAGAGACAATATAAGAACAAACCATTTAACCTCTTATGTCTCGAAGTCACTATGTATGAATTGCATCATGCTTACCTTAATCTTGAAATGAGACATGCCATTTCACACCTTAGTATTCTCATTTGAGAAAGTCAGAGTTCGGACTCACTATGTCATTCCGAACAGGGCCTATTGGTGAAATACTAAGTTGTGAGTATGTCATGAGTAACTTTGTGAAGTTCTCATAGATATGGAATTCATGTACAAGATTGCTGAAATGCAATGTATGTCACCTCATGCTTTGTTCCTTGGAGTGTGAATAAATGAACTGGCCAGTGTCCAAATTGAGTCCTGACTCTTTTGGATGAAACAATGTGACTTGTTAGCTCCTCGTCAATACATTGTTTCTAACTTATTCACAAGCGACAAAGGAGTTGAGGAAATAACAGCTAGAAGGGTAAAATGGTAATTTAGTAAATCCCGACTAGCTGATGACATTCATGAAGGGTAGCATAGATAATATTCAGTGGATCCGCTCATCATAATGAGGTCGAATTCTTGAGTAGAAAATAAATTCATTTGAACCGAGAGATTTTCAGTGTCAACTCTTTAGTGGAGTCTGTTGGCATTAAGCTAAACTTGGAAAAGGTTTGTGAACTTTTGAGTCCAAGTGTTTAGCTCAAGCTTTGTTCATTTGGGTCCATGAGGTCACTGTCACGAATCACATCGATAGGAATAGTTAAACTGGAAGCTAAGTCAAAACAAGAACGAAAATAGTTAAAAGGGTATTTTTGTCTTTTGAGACAAAGGATGAAATGAATGTCAATAAATTTTTTGACAAGTTCATTTGATGACTTAATGTCACTCGGCCATGACTTGATCATTGGGCCTTGTGAATTAATTTCATTTCATAAGAATTTTATTGAAAATTCTTAATGGGCCTTTTTCATGTTGTCATGAACAAATGGAAAAGCTTCTAGAAGGCCTTTCTAAAGCATAATAGGCGCCCACTACCCAAAGAGAAAGAGAGTTCCTTTTGTGCATTAATGTATGAAGATACTTGCCAAAAGAAAAAGAGGAAACAAATTTCCTATTCAAGGCAATGGGAATTTCGACCAAGACAAGTCAAGGGAGAAGAAAAATAAAAGAGGAAACAAATCCAAGGTGTCATGAAGGCTTATGTGGCCGTGTGACTTGGATAGGAATGGGAAATAAAGGGTTGCTCATAAAGGCTTGGAAAATAAGAGGAAACTACTTCTTTCCAAGGCCAACCCTTCTCCTATAAATAGGACCCTCATTCCCCTCATTTTATTCATTCCACATAAGTTAGAGATTGAGAGCTTCTCTCTCTAGACCTTGTGGTGGCCGAAAATCCTCTCTCTCTCTCTCTAGTTTATTTTCGATTTTTTCTTGTCTTGGCACCTAGGTCCTCACTCGACCTAGTGTTTAGCTCTGCGACTTCGAGACTTGTTCTTAAGTCGTAGTGTTTAAAAGTGCCCACTCACTGATTCCTTCTTTTCGAGTGATTTAGTGATAGAAACTTTCGTGGTTGCTCGAGGCGCCGAGGAAAGAAAGAGAGACATGCTGCGAGGGGAGACGAGCTTTGCAAACTTTCCAAAAGCTTCTTCAAAGTTCAAGCTTCAAGAAAGGTTAGTAAACTTCTAGCTCATATTAGTTTTTAATACATGTACTTGCTCTTTGTCTAGGTTAGTAAAAACTGTTTTTACTTGTAAAGAAATTTTTTAAAATTCCGCCGCTTCCCGAAGCGTTTAATCTTTTTCTTAAACCCTAGATCAATTCCAACAAATGGTTTCAGAGCTATGGTCAAAGAGATGCATGTACATGTTTTTAAAATTATGAGCTTGAAAATCGTTTTCGAAAGTTTACTAATTTTGTGACAAGTTAGAATTGTAATCTTAGATTTTTTTTTAATTTATTGCTCATGCCTTTAAATTAAAAACCATGTTGTTTTTCTATGATTTTGGGATGTTTTTAAAACACATTAGAATCAGTTCTAAAAGTTTTTATTTTTTTATATTGAAAAACGTGTTTTAAAGGTTTGAGAAATTTCGAGTAAAATTTTGTGACTAGTTTTGTTATCTTGCTAGTTTCTTATTTTTACTTGAATCGTTTTATGCTTGTTGTTATTTCTTTTATGCCCTGTTATTACCTTGCTAATAAAACACGAATAAAAGCTTTAACAACCTTCATAAAACGTTCCGTTACACTCGATTCTTTTTCGCACCTAAAAAGGACCAAGCTTTATTTTATTTCTTTTTTTTCGAGCTGGAGTAAACCCGCATTAAAAGTGGAATAACTCTCTGCTCAGAAATCTAAATTTAATGATTCTTGAATCAAATTAAAGCTCTGTCTGTCCTCTGTCCAATGCCACCGGTTTCGGTTCAAAAGGACATCGGAGCCGCCAGATATGGCAATTTTACTCCGAGGTGCGCGGCTGTCTGAAACTCCAGTTTTTTAGAAATCCGGATTTTCAAACCCCACTACCATGAGTTATAGAACTCTAATGAGAAAATTTTCTTGAGCAAAAATGTTTTTCATATGATTATAAACATGATGTGTAAAGATTAGAAGTTTTGATTTTTGAAAGATTAATTGAAATTGAGTTTTTACAAAACTAGTTTGAATTTTGAAAAACCGTTTTCACTTTCAAACTTGAAAAATATTTTGTCACCCATATCAAATAAGTTTTAAAAATGTTTTCAAAACTATATCTATATCACATATGTTCAAAATCTATATGCTCTTGAAAATTTGAGTGGGAGGTCTCCTTGTAGACAAGCCGAAAAATAAAAAGATGTGTAATCTCAAACTTTCAAGTGTTCGAGTGAGTTGAAGTTCACACTTCCCTCACGCACTTTCCCGAAATAGAAAATAGGAAAAGATCGAGTATGTACCTTGTGCCTTTATGCACTAATACTGCTCTGAACATGTCGATCTAGGATTCTCTTCTAGTTGTCCGCTCTGTCGCTCTCTAACTAGGAAATTTGTTTCCGAACTTATAAGAGTCGATGAACCATCTCCAAAAACTAAGTGGGAGGGTTATACTTGTTGTTTGTAACCCACGATCCCCAACACTAATGAAAAGTGCAAGTGTCGCCGGACTAAGAGTCACCCTCGTGGCCCTCTCTTAAATGAGAGTACTCAAGGGCGCTTTGCTCTGATCATTGCTCAATGAGCTACGTCCGAGACTGAGACGATGATGACAAGGCCTCCCCTCGGCGGATTGTTTTTCAAAGTCAATCTTTTGGACTAAGTGGTTGGTTACACACTTAGACTCAATCCCTAGTAATCCTCCCTCGAGGCCCTGCGAAAGGATGTGAGTGATCAAACCAATTTACAAGGTGGCTAGTCAAAATTGATGTATTGACATCTTGGCTATGCATTAATGATGAGTCATTTACTTATGAAAGGAGACTCGTTGCGGCCTTCCCTCGAAGGAGTAAAGTGTCATTTCGTTCATAACACATTTGGATTTTATAAAGTCTTAAACAAACTTAAATCCTAAACCAAAGACTAATCATAAACTTGTTTCCACTTTTATAGGCAATATGTCTCCCAACTCTCTCTCTTTCATCCTTTCCTCGAACAAACTCGAAAACGAAAACTACGTAGATTCGAAACGTAACCTCGACATTATACCTACCGTTAACAAGCACAAATGGGTACTCATCACCCCGTGTCCTTCTCTGACGAATGATGATTCAAATCAAGAGGACAATGACGCCTTAGCGGCCTGGCTTCGATCCGATGAGATTGTGAGGTGCTATATCTTGGCATCTATGAACAATATGCTGAAAGAGCAACATCGTGACTTTGAGACTGCCGCTGACATGCTCTACAATCTCCTTGAGATGTTTGGAGGGCAAAGGCGTCAAACAAGGCTACAAGCAGTCCGACAGTTTATGAACTGTCATATGCAGGCTAGGACTCCTGTTAGAGACTTTATGATATTGATCATTAGTCATCTGAGTAAAATGGAAATCCTAGGATCTGAGATTGATGGGAAGAATGTCATAGATGTGATCTTAGAAACTCTCCCCGCATCTCTTAATACCTTCAAGATGAACTACTCCATTAACAAGCTAGAGTACACTGTTACCAAGCTTATGGAGGAACTTCACACTGCTGTAGGTTTCACTAAGAGAAAGAGGAATCAAGGAGAGGCACATGCTACTGAGCAAAAAGCCTCCGCCTCTGGAACTGTGAAGAGACCTTACAAGGCCAATAAAAAGAACTGTCCCGCCTATCTCAAAGCAAAGGAACATAGTATTGTACTAGTTACCGAAGCCTGCTTAGTAGCTGATAATGTATCATCGTGGATTATTGACTCCGCTGCTACTAACCATATTTGTTGTTCCTTGAATGGTTTCAAGAAAACCAAAAGCTTAGAGGAAGGCGAGTTCTGTTTCAAATGGGGTGATGGGAGCCTGGTGTCTGCAAAGGCTGTGGGATCCGTGACGCTGTCTTTTGAAGACCGCACTTTAAACTTGAATAATGTTTATTTTGTTCCTACCTTTGGGAAGAACTTAATATCCGTTGCTCGTCTTCGTGAGCAAGATTATTGTTTAAAGTTCATTAAGAATGGAATTCGTATTTCGTTTCCTGATAATTCTTTTGTCACTGATGCATGTATGAAGAATGCTCTTTTCTACATCTATCCCACTCAACCTTCTCTTTTAGACACCGAAATAGATAATGATCTAATTAGGGAGCCAAAGAGGATCAAACTTTCTGAATCCTCCGATCTAACAAAATCAACACACCTATGGCACTTAAGACTTGGTCATATCAGTCTAGAAAGGATTAAGAGACTTGTGAGGGATGGTCCACTCCAAGCCTCTGCAATAGGTTCACTACCTACTTGTGAATCCTGTATAGAAGGAAAAATGACTGAGCGACCTTTCTCCGATAAGGGTCGAAGAGCCACTGAGTTGCTGGAGCTAATACATTCTGATGTATGTGGTCCGCTCAACCAACAGGCACGTGGAGGATACGAATACTTCGTTATCTTCACTGATGATTACTCAAGATATGGGTTTGTCTATCTGCTTAAACACAAATCCGAGACCTTTAACTTATTTAAGGTCTTTAGGGCTTTAGTGGAAAAGCAAACTGGCAAAGTGATCAAAACCCTTCGATCTGATCGAGGTGGTGAGTATATGTCTGGAGAGTTCGATGACTTTCTTAAAGAAGAAGGTATCGCTTCTCAGCTTACCGCACCTGGCACACCTCAACAAAACGGAGTGTCAAAGAGAAGAAACCGAACTCTTATGGAGATGGTTAGATCGATGATGAGTTACTCATCACTCCCGCTTTCCTTTTGGGGATATGCCCTCGAAACAGCCGCCTACATTCTGAACCAAGTTCCGTCTAAAACGGTTCCTGGTACCCCTTTATGAGAGATGGACTGGCCGTAAAGTGAATCTTGGCCGTATACGAATTTGGGGTTGCCCTGCACACGTGCTGAGGCAAAAGACTAGCAAGTTGGCTAGTAGGTCAGAATTGTGCCTGTTTGTGGGATATCCGAAGGAAACCAAAGGTTTTACTTTCTATAGTCCCGAGGACGATAAGACTTTCGTTAGCACGAATGCTCGTTTCCTCGAGGAGGACTTTATGAAAGATGCAAAACCTAGAAGCAAAATTGTGCTTGAAGAAAAGTTGGGTGAGGAAGCTTCTACCTCATCTGTAAGAACTGTTCTTACCCCAACTGAAACACAACCTAACTCATCAGAATCTCGTCAAGTAGTACTTAGATGTAGTGGGAGGGCTACTCAAAAGCCTGACAGGTACATGTCTTATGGAGACTCTCTTGTAGCCGTCTCCGACATGGATGACCCTGTTTCCTATAGCCAAGCGATGGCTTGTTCTGAATCAAACCTTTGGCTTGACGCCATGAAAGTTGAAATGCACTCGATGTATGTCAACAAAGTCTGGAAACTTGTAGACCTTCCTGAAGGGATTAAACCCGTAGGGTGTAAGTGGATATACAAGAAGAAAAGGGGTCCTGATGGGAACGTCGAGACGTTCAAAGCACGACTTGTGGCGAAGGGTTATACCCAACAAGAAGGGATTGACTATGAAGAAACCTTCTCGCCAGTCGCGATGCTTAAATCCATCCGCATACTCCTATCCAAAGCTGCAGCTCTCGACTATGAGATCTGGCAAATGGATGTCAAGACAGCCTTTCTGAATGGCAATCTTGACGAGCGCATTTACATGGCTCAACCAGACGGTTTCGTGGATAAAGGTCAAGAGACCAAGGTTTGTGAGTTGCTTAAATCCATTTATGGACTAAAGCAAGCATCTAGATCGTGGAATATTAGATTCGATGAAACTGTAAAGAGCTTCGGCTTTGAACAGTCAATAGATGAGCCTTGTGTTTACAAGTTAATACACGAAGGCAAAGTTGTGTTTCTGGTACTATATGTCGATGATATACTACTCATTGGTAATGACGTGGGTAAGTTATCTGAGGTTAAGGTCTGGCTAGCAAAGCAATTCGATATGAAGGATCTAGGAGAAGCCGCGTACATTCTGGGAATCCAAATCTTTCGAGATAGGAAAAACCGGACCCTGTCGCTCTCTCAAGCATCTTATATTGATAAGGTGATGGATCGCTTCTCGATGCAAGACTGCAAGAGGGGTCAAACACCCTTTAGGCATGGAGTTTCACTCTCTAAGGACCAGTCTCCCAAGACTGCACAAGAGATTGAAGACATGAGGAAAATTCCTTACGCCTCTGCCGTAGGAAGCCTCATGTATACCATGCTTTGCACTAGACCTGACATCTGTTTCGCCGTTGGCGTAGTTAGCCGTTTCCAATCCAACCCTGGACCCGAGCACTGGATTGCTGTTAAGCATGTTCTTAAGTATCTTCGAAGAACTAGGAACTTGATGCTTACATACTCAGGTACTGACCTGACTATGACGGGATATACCGACTCCGATTTTCAAGCGGATAAGGATTCCAGGAAATCCACTTCGGGATCTGTGTTCATCCTTAATGGTGGAGCTGTTGTGTGGAGAAGTATTAAGCAATCTTACATTGCTGACTCCACAATGGAAGCAGAATATGTGGCTGCTTGTGAAGCATCCAAAGAGGCTGTATGGCTTAGAAAATTCCTTAAGTATTTGGAAGTTGTTCCAAACGTCGACAAGCCCATGACCCTTTATTGTGATAATAGTGGGGCTGTCGCTAACTCAAAGGAACCTAGAAGCCATAAGCGCTCTAAACATATTGAGAGGAAATACCATTTGATTCGAGAGATCGCGCAACGTGGAGACGTGGAGGTGAAGTAGATCTCTGGCAGATCCATTCACCAAGGCCCTAGCGAACATGGTCTTCGACCAACTTCTAGAGGGATTAGGCATGTAGGACTACTCACATCTTCTTTGAGTCAAGTGGGAGTTTGTTGTCAATGGTGCCCACAAGAAGAGTAGTAGTGTCTATTTATGTACATTTGATGTCATATAGTCTTACGAAGACTCTTGCTTGTAATTGCTTATTCATTAATAAAAAGTTGAAACGTTCATTCAATCTTCCTTGTCTGAAGCTTTATGATAAAACCCTGGTCTTTTAGTCCATAAAGAAACCTAACAACTTACGAAGAGACAAATGTAGATTTGCATGAACAAACTCTTCGTAGTTTGCTTAAAACGATATATTCGCAATCTTAGGGTCAAAGGACTATTGACCTCAGTATGATTGTTAGAAGAATCTATGATGTCTGGTTATGAGGCATTGAGAGTTGGGGACTCTATAGTTCTTCTAGGTATCTTCCGAAGGTACTGAATTGACCAGTGCACTTCTAGAGACAATATAAGAACAAACCATTTAACCTCTTATGTCTCGAAGTCACTATGTATGAATTGCATCATGCTTACCTTAATCTTGAAATGAGACATGCCATTTCACACCTTAGTATTCTCATTTGAGAAAGTCAGAGTTCGGACTCACTATGTCATTCCGAACAGGGCCTATTGGTGAAATACTAAGTTGTGAGTATGTCATGAGTAACTTTGTGAAGTTCTCATAGATATGGAATTCATGTACAAGATTGCTGAAATGCAATGTATGTCACCTCATGCTTTGTTCCTTGGAGTGTGAATAAATGAACTGGCCAGTGTCCAAATTGAGTCCTGACTCTTTTGGATGAAACAATGTGACTTGTTAGTTCCTCGTCAATACATTGTTTCTAACTTATTCACAAGCGACAAAGGAGTTGAGGAAATAACAGCTAGAAGGGTAAAATGGTAATTTAGTAAATCCCGACTAGCTGATGACATTCATGAAGGGTAGCATAGATAATATTCAGTGGATCCGCTCATCATAATGAGGTCGAATTCTTGAGTAGAAAATAAATTCATTTGAACCGAGAGATTTTCAGTGTCAACTCTTTAGTGGAGTCTGTTGGCATTAAGCTAAACTTGGAAAAGGTTTGTGAACTTTTGAGTCCAAGTGTTTAGCTCAAGCTTTGTTCATTTGGGTCCATGAGGTCACTGTCACGAATCACATCGATAGGAATAGTTAAACTGGAAGCTAAGTCAAAACAAGAACGAAAATAGTTAAAAGGGTATTTTTGTCTTTTGAGACAAAGGATGAAATGAATGTCAATAAATTTTTTGACAAGTTCATTTGATGACTTAATGTCACTCGGCCATGACTTGATCATTGGGCCTTGTGAATTAATTTCATTTCATAAGAATTTTATTGAAAATTCTTAATGGGCCTTTTTCATGTTGTCATGAAGAAATGGAAAAGCTTCTAGAAGGCCTTTCTAAAGCATAATAGGCGCCCACTACCCAAAGAGAAAGAGAGTTCCTTTTGTGCATTAATGTATGAAGATACTTGCCAAAAGAAAAAGAGGAAACAAATTTCCTATTCAAGGCAATGGGAATTTCGACCAAGACAAGTCAAGGGAGAAGAAAAATAAAAGAGGAAACAAATCCAAGGTGTCATGAAGGCTTATGTGGCCGTGTGACTTGGATAGGAATGGGAAATAAAGGGTTGCTCATAAAGGCTTGGAAAATAAGAGGAAACTACTTCTTTCCAAGGCCAACCCTTCTCCTATAAATAGGACCCTCATTCCCCTCATTTTATTCATTCCACATAAGTTAGAGATTGAGAGCTTCTCTCTCTAGACCTTGTGGTGGCTGAAAATCCTCTCTCTCTCTCTAGTTTATTTTCGATTTTTTCTTGTCTTGGCACCTAGGTCCTCACTCGACCTAGTGTTTAGCTCTGCGACTTCGAGACTTGTTCTTAAGTCGTAGTGTTTAAAAGTGCCCACTCACTGATTCCTTCTTTTCGAGTGATTTAGTGATAGAAACTTTCGTGGTTGCTCGAGGTGCCGAGGAAAGAAAGAGAGACATGCTGCGAGGGGAGACGAGCTTTGCAAACTTTCCAAAAGCTTCTTCAAAGTTCAAGCTTCAAGAAAGGTTAGTAAACTTCTAGCTCATATTAGTTTTTAATACATGTACTTGCTCTTTGTCTAGGTTAGTAAAAACTGTTTTTACTTGTAAAGAAATTTTTTAAAATTCCGCCGCTTCCCGAAGCGTTTAATCTTTTTCTTAAACCCTAGATCAACTCCAACAAGCTTGTCATCTCCCGGTGGAACTCGAGCACAAGGCACTATGGGCGATGAAGATTCTGAATTTTGACCACAAAGCCGCGGGAAAGCAAAGGCTCTTTCAACTCAGCGAGCTCGATGAACTCCGACGAGAAGTGTACGAGAACGCGATGATCTACAAAGAAAAGACAAAGGTGTGGCACGACAAGCACATCAAGCCCAAGGAGATCCAACCGGGACAACAAGTTCTACTCTACAACTCCCGGTTGAGACTCTTCCCCGGGAAGCTCAAGTCGCGGTGGTCCAGGCCGTTTAAAGTTACGCAAGCCTTCCCGTCGGGAACGTTCGAGATTGAGAGCGCTAGCGGAGAACGATTCAAGGTGAACAGGCAGCGAGTCAAACCATACTTCGAAGCGGTTTTCAAGAGCGAGAAAGTGGTGGCCTACCTCGACCTCGTCTAGCAGGAAAAAGTGGTAACCCGTCAAGCTATTAACGTTAACTAAAGCGCTTCGCGGGAGGCAACCCGTGCTTTCTTTCGTTGCAATTTTATTTATTTATTTTGGTCTGTCTCTATTTTTCCCCTTAAGTATGTTTTCTTTTAATTTAAAAAAAAAGGGGCGCTACCGCGCGGCGCGAGGTAGCAAGTTTTTGAAGAAGTCGCCCCCGAGCAACATGCGCGTTCCGCGCACTTTTAAAATCGCTACTTCGCGGCGCGACCCTGGTACCTCGCGCCGCGAGGTCCCGTTTTATTTAAATTAAAAAAGGGCGGTTTTACACATAATTTTTTCAATTCAAACTTTTCCTCTCAAACTCTCTCCGACTTTCTCACGAACCAAACTCAAGATTTCGATATTTTAACAACAAAACTCTTGAAATCACATGTTCACTTCATTGTTCATCACCTTGGTCGGATTCCCTCTTCACGTTTTACCTTTGCCTTGTGTGTTCTTCATTCTCATCTCTAGACAACAAAGGTAATAATTCGTAAAACCTGTTTTAGTTGATGAATTGATGTTAGGAATCGTGATTGAATGTTGTTGGGAGTAGTGTGGTGCGTTGGGTCGAGCCATTTATGCCTAATTTGTTGATATTAGTGTTAGTTTGGCTCGCCCGCCACGTGTTCGATGAAATGTTTAAACGAAATTGTGCTCGAAATTTTGATCAATAGGGGCGTGAATTCATGTATAATAATGAGATAAAGAGGGTCAAGGCTCGAGTTTGGGGGAATGGGCCATTATAAAGACATTCTATGAGTGAAATTCGGTGTGCTAATTTTTGGAATATTTGTCTTGTAGATGCATCGAGCCGCCTCATCGTCGCGACCCAAGCGTGCCCGACGCTCGCTCCCGGCATTGCCACGCCCTCCCACGCTCATTGACGGCGCCGGTGAAATATGGGACAAAATTTGTCAAGTGAACTTGCTACCCGAGAAGGCGCTCCGACCCGACTACCGGTGCGGAAACATGGAGCACCAAATTGCGAGCCGACATTGGAAGAAACTCGCAGACATCGAGGTGAGAGCGGCACCAAAGCTCGTTCGGGACTTCTACTCGAACCTATCCGTCACCGTCGACAACTTCGTTCGTGTGAGGAACGTGATTATCAATATCTCGTCGGTCGCGATCAACGCCTACCTTGAGATCCCGGAGCCGGACCATGACGAGTACGCACCACTCCTCTTGCACCCACAATGGGAGGAGTGGATTCGCTTGCTAGCACATCCCGGAGCCCAATACGAGACGAAGAGGGTGCGCGGTCAAGTCGTCCCCAACTTTCTCGCCATCTCCGATCTCAACCGATACGCCAAGGCGTGGCAACACTTCATCTGCTCGACGCTCCTCCCGTGCAAGAGAGAGCACGTCGTAGACCTCCCACGCCTCGCCCTCCTCGGGTGTATCGTAACCGGCAAAACGATCAACATAGGGAAGGTGATAAAGGAGCGATTCATTTTCTGTGCGAACCACGACACCGAAGTGACGCTCGGGCACGGTGGCATCATCACCGGCATGTGCTTAGAAGCCAGGCTGAAAATCATCCACAATGAAGCCCGGCTTGGTCTTGGGGACCCCATTGATGCCGAGAAGATAATAAAGCTTCGACAATGGAAGCATGGGAACGCACATCCAGACGGGGCGGGATTCATCAATGTCCCGGAGCAACACCGAGGCGACCCAAATGCCCCCATTCTCGGTCCACCTGATGAACCGGAGCATGCCCCGACCCACCAAGAGCAAGAGCACAACTATAATGAGGTGATGACCATGATGAATCGGCTCGACTCCCACCTGAGTGACACCCACAACGCCCTAGGGAGCTTCCTCAACACCTTCGGAGAGCGAAAACGGGAGCGAGACGGGTTTCAACAGAATGTCTACAACATGTGGACGGCGCATCAACAGACCATCTACCCGGACGCCCCGAGCTACCCAGCCTATCCTCCGCACCTCATGACGCCATATCCCGCGTTCCCTCCATGGGATTCAGGCAGCTACAACCCTTCACAACCCGAGGATGAGGGCGACCACGACGAGGACGAGTAGGGGAGCTCGGCCACCCCCGCAAGGTAAGTCCCATTTCCATCGTTTTTACCGTGTGATTACATTGAGGTCAATGTAAGTTTCAAGTTTGGGGGGGGGGGGGGGGGGGGGGTTCATTGTTTGTCTTGCGGGGGATTTTTTTTACAGTAGTAGTTGATTTTCTAGGATGTTTTTGTTTTGTTTTAGGATAATTGGTAGAAATTGGTGTTTTATGTGCTTTAACTGACTCAATAAATGTTTGCCGATGATATGGATAGTCTTAAGCCGTAGACATGTGAAAAAAAATCCGTGAATTACCGAGTGAAAAAGAATCTTGTTGAGTTTTGTGTTCGCTTAAAGCCCGAATAATGTTATTCTCGATGCTTAGACGCCCTTGAGTAGTAGTCTAACTCAGTTTTGAAAAGTGACCACCGAACACACTAAGAACCTTGTCGGATCCCTAATCGAAGCAAAATTGAGCATTGATCTAGTTAGAATGAGATAGGCGTTAGGAATAACCCGTCAAGCCAAAAAGCCAAACCGAGATATTTATCAATTAGAACCCACTCACAAAAAGCCGAACATCTTACCCTTCTCGATACTTAGTCAGAAAGAGCCGAGCCAATAATTTTGAAATCCCACAAAGAACCTCATTGACTTTAGCGACTCTTGAGTGACATTGTTGAGTGAATTTTTTATTTATTTTATGACATGTTCTCCGACTCGTCTCTACATATAACATTGTCTACTAGACACACCACGCCGGTGTTTATTTATATTGTTATGTACTAAAAAAAAATCTGAAAAAAGAAAAAGAAAATCTAAAAAAAAAAAGAAAAAGAAAAAAAAATGTTTATTTATGTCATACATTTTTATTTTGGCGTGGTGTTCTATGTTTTTGTTTTAGAGACTTGTCGCTTGTCGTTGAGTTGAAGTTTGGGGGGGAGACACGGGAAATAAAAGATGAAGTAAAACGTTCGTGTTAGGCGAAATTTGATGCCAAGAACGTGGGGATGGGTGAGTGAATGAGCTTTGTATGTGGGTTGTGATTTTGGTGAGAGATTCGAGTCGCTAAGGTCAATGTTTGAGCTACTAAAAAAATTCCATTCCGTACCCTTGACCCTAGCCTGTAACATTACAAGCCGTTAAGACCTATTGACGAGCTAGAAAGGACGTGTGTGCATTAGTGGAGAGCAAGGGTGAAGAGAAGGCTTATGGTGTGTCGAATCGAATAAATTATCATTCAAAGGAATCGATTCTTGTGGTCGCATATTAGGATTGGGAAAGGCTACGAGACATGGGAATCGAAAGCTAATCGAAACAAAATGACATTGCAAACGGCTTGAGCTAACATGAACTTGTATGGATTTTCTTACATTTGGTAGTTGACTTAGAGTTTAAAACCATGGATTTCCGTGTCGCCGAATAGGTCAACCTTTCGAACTGCTGCTGAATCCATGGGTAGGCAAGAGACAACCTGGCGAACTGAAACATCTTAGTAGCCAGAGGAAAAGAGTCAGTTATTTCACGTAAAACATTGAGATTTACCAGTTTAGTGTAGGTAACTTCTTTGGTGTGTTTTTGTTTTGTGTCTATTATTTTGTCGCTTGAGGACAAGCAACGGTTTAAGTTTGGGGGTATTTGATAGGTGCGTGTCGTACGTAGAAAACTCCTATTATCCCAACTACATCCGAGCTTGTTCTTGAGTAGTTTTGAGGTTTTTCGTGTGTTTTGAAGGTTTTCAGGTCAAAAATGGGATTTCTATGATACTCTGGGCAAATCTGTACAAATCGATGCATTCGGGATAAAAAACGAGTCAAGAACGAAGAAAGAGTCAAGAAGACTCCAGACCTCGCGCCGCGACCCTCCTAGCGCGCGCCGCGAGGTATGGAAATCATCCAGAGCCATCTCCGAGCAGTTTGCGCGTTCCGCGAAGTTATGGGATTGCTAACCTCGAGCCGCGACCCCCAGACCGCGCGCCGCGAAGTTGAAGAATTTCAGCGTTGAAAATCCCCGTGCGTCAAGCGCGGAACGCGACCTCCCGAGAAGAACTACCTCGCGCCGCGACCCCTATACCGCGCGCCGCGAGGTGCGCGAATCCAAAAGAGGAAACGCGTTTTCTGGAGCAATCTGGGCCGTCGGATCAAGTTTTGTTACCCAGTCTACTCCGAAAATTAGAGGAAACACCCTAATTTTGACCTAAGCCTATAAATTCACTTCTTAACCTCTTGTTCAGGACTTTTGGCACTTTTTCATTGTTTTTCTTAGTGTTTGGGAGAGATAGAGAGAAAGAGGAGAGCCGTTCTTCATCAATTCGCGCCAATTACAGTTTTCTTCTTCTGTTTTACTCTTGAACTCCCATATTTTTAATTTTCAATTTAGTTTTCAATTATGGTTTCTTCTTCTTCTTTTTCTTTTATTTTATTTTTGTTTTCTCGCTACGCCATGAACTAATTCCATTAAGGACTATGGCATAGCGGGTTTAGGATTCGGTTATGGATATGATTTAATATATTGAAGTTCAATTTCCATTCTCTACTACTTTGCTTAATTCAAATCCGTTTTTAATGCTTGATCGAGATTAGCTACCTTGTTCATGATTTTTATACTTCAACTTGATGCTTGAGAAAGATTAGGTTGTTAGTGTTTTGGTTTGAATTACTATGGTGCATGCCTAGGCTAGAGATAGTTAGGTTGCCATAGAATCGTGTGAATACTCTTGATATGAATGCATGTTTTGTTATGGATTGAGATCAAGAGAAGATTTTCCTAGCTTTGACATAGGTTGTTAGATGCTCGAGAGAGATTTAGCAATATTATTCTGTGAGTATTGTTGTCGGCCCGTCTAGGATCGATGAGGACAAAGGCGTCGCTTCGACCCACACAACCGGCACGAAGCCTCGGACGGCCACCGGGCGGCAAGTCCTTGCCTCAACCATTTGCTCGCCCAAACTAGTGGCCGGCCCAGCCTTGCCTCAGCCATTGGCCGGCCCAGCCTTGCCTCAGCCATTGGCCGGCCCAAAGGGTCACCCGGCCAATGGCCGACCCGAAGGGTCACTCGGCCATTGGCCGAGTGAACCTTCCAGCTGTTCACTCGGCCAATGGCCGAGTGAACCTTCCAGCAGTTCACTCGGCCAATGGGCGAATGAACCTTCAGCCGGCCGTGAATTTCACTCGTCCAATGGCCGAGTGAACCGTCCAAAAAGTTCACTCGGCCAATGGCCGACCCAAGAAGCTCACTCGGCCAAGGGGTTCTCCCAACACCCCTTGGTCGCCTATAAATAGAGAGGTCCGCCCTCTCCCAATGGTAATCCAATTTGGAGTCCCGAAACGCTGCCGAACTCATAACTCGCTCGTTTCGCTCATCTTTGGCCTCTAAACACTTAAACCCTCAATATTCCACCTCAATCCTACTAATGTCCTCCTCTGTTTCCCCTTTGTAGTTCACACCTCTTTTCTTACTTTTTCAGGGGTTTGGACGAGATAGACATCACCAACAGCTAAGGGACGACTTGAGATACCAAGTCCGACACGCTCGAGCCCGAACGCAACCACTTGGTCCGGCCTTGGGTCGAACCGTTTGGGGCTCCTAAATCGTTGTCCGAAAACGAGCAACAACATTTTGGCGCTAGAAGGAGGGGATCTCCCGAGCAACGCTCTCCCTTCCATTCCTCTCTCTTACAGCATCTACGACTCTCGAGAGATGTGTCAAATTCCCACCGCCTCCGCAGGCACTCGAGCGACGAGCTCGAGATACGGTCTCCGAAGCCTCACGCACCATCTAGATGGGCAACCTCGTGACAACGAGAGCCAGCCCCGAGACTTGGCGAATGACCCTGAGGCCGCGCTCTGAGAGGACACGGCTCGAAGGCTCGCCAAGCTCCTAGACCGCCCCGACGTCGATAGCACGCTCATTGCCAACCTCCTCGGCTACGACGTCGAGGATAGGTCCGCCCGAGACGACTCCGACCCCGACTATGTGGGGGAGTCGAGAACCGATGAGGCCACTCCTAGCCTCGCCCATTCACGTTCCGATAGGACGAATGGCGCCTTGGTCGGGCCGTCGCACCCGACGCGACAACAGGCACGGTCACATTCTCGGGAACTCGCCCCCTCGGTTTCAAGAGGCGGCCGGACACGGCCCCTCACCGGGGAGAGGACGACCTTAGGGGACAATGGGGCCGATAGCCGAAGCGCTCGCCGGACAATCCGGCCAAGGGCGACCTCGCCCCGCCAAGCACTGAGCGTGGACCTTAGAGAGTGCCTGACGGCGCAGAGAAACTCCCGAGGGGAGGATCTCCGCCAAAGGCTCAACTCTCGAAGGGACGCGCTCCCCGCCACAACTCTTGGCCGACCTCAGGCCAATGCCGGGGACCAAGCGTCCAACGAGCACCAACAGGCGACTCCCGCGGTCCCGGCGGTCAGCCCTGCTAACGGGCTCGACATGGTGACGATGATTCAGAGCCTCCAGAATCAAATCATCGAGATGAGGGAGTCCGGGAGGCAGAGGCCCTATGGAGGGATCGAGGAGTCATACTCTCCCTTCGCCGCTCAAATCCTCGCGCAGCCTTGCGTGGGGAATTTCAAGCTACCGTCCATACTTCCCTACGATGGGCGGACGGACCCGAACTTCCACATCCAACACTATGAGACGTGGATGACGATGCAGGGACAGTAAGACGCCACCCTGTGTCAAGCCTTCAGCCTGACCCTCACAGGGTCGGGATTTAAGTGGTTTCGAAGTCTGAGGCCGGGAAGCGTCTCGTCCTTCCGGGCTTTGCGAGAGGCCTTCCTTGCCCGCTTCGCCACTCTCGTGGCGCAAAAGAAGTCGAAGACCTACCTTCTGTCAATCCGACAGGGGAGAGACGAGACCTTGAGACAATACCTCGCTCGGTTCACCGAGGAGTCTCACAAGGTCGAAGGATTCGACGACAGGGACGCCATCACGGCAATCACCGAGGGAGCTCGCACGAGCGACTTCCTCAAGTCTATTGTTGGAAAGGTCCCGCGGGACATGGCAGAGCTAATGTCGAGAGCCCACACCTACATGGGAATCGAGGACTACTTCGACGACCGAGACGGCCGAAAGTCGGGGAGGCTAGGCGGTCGCCGCCGCGACGATCAAGACGAAGATCGTCCCGACCCTCGAAAGAGGAGGAACAAGGGAGGCCAGACCCCTAACGGTCACTCCCTTCCTGAGCCTAGACCCCCGCACGTCGATAGCTTCCGAAAGTTTTCAGCTTTTACCCCTCTAAACACTTCGCGAGAGTGGATCCTAGCTTTGCACCGTGACGAGCTAGGGAGCCCCGCTCCACTCACAAAGGATCCCGCGAAGCGGGACCGAAGCAAGTTATGCGAATACCACCAAGACCATGGGCACCTGACGTCCGAGTGTTACCAGCTCAAGCGCCAGATCGAAGCCCTCATTCAGAATGGGAAGTTGAAAGAGTACGTCCTTAGAACAATCGGGACAGCCATGGCACACGGAGGGCGCCCGCGGCAAGAAAGAAAAGGTCCGACGACGGTAACCATTACGGACCGGGCACAATCAAAGAACCAGGGAGCTCACAGCTGCACGTCGTGGGCTCGATCATGGGCGGCCCGGAGTTCGGAGACTCGAGCACGCAAAGGATGAAGTACGTGCGAGAAGTCTCCCAAGGGAAGATAGCGCACTACATCAACCACACATACGAGGCTCCTCCCCCGGCCCCGTTCGAATCCATGTTCTTCACTGGCCAAGAGGCGGCACGAGTTCTCCACGCACACAACGACGCGATAGTCGTCTCGGCCCCGGTCACCAACAATCTCGTCCGAAGAATCTTGATCGATAACGGCAGCTCTGCCGACATCATCTTCAAATCAGCGTTGGACAGGATGAAGCTGACCGGGCTGAGACCGACCCCAATCTCGACCCCACTCTTCGGCTTCTCCGGGGAGAGGGTCATGACGGAGGGCACTATCGACCTCCCGGTCACCTTCGGGACACCGGGGGGATCTAGGTTACTCGCATCGTATCATTCCTGGTCGTGGACCAACCCTCGGCGTACAACATCATCATCGGCCGCCCGACTCTCAATCGGTTGAAGGCCATAACGTCCACCTACCACCTAATGATGAAATTCCCGACCGAGAAAGGGATTGCCATAATGTTGGGATACCAGTCTATGGCAAGGATGTGCTACATCCAGGGGGTGGACGAGCAGGGAAAGGGAAAGATGGTGAGCATCATCTTCCAGCTCGGAGACTAGGTCAAGCTGCAGAAGACGACACTACCAGTAGAAGCTCGTTCCCATTTTCTTTACGCCTGGTTGTTGTCATTTATTTTCGGTTGAAAGACAATTTCAAATTTCAAATAAGGCCAATGGCCTGGGAATGTAAATTTTGACGTGATAATCGAATTACATTTCGCATCAAAACCTTTATCCTGTTGCATTATAATTTCTAGTCTCCTCTACGAGTACGCAAGAAACTCAGGGGGCTAATGGGGAACAACACTCAATGAAACTGAAATTCACTCTAAAAAACAAAACAAAAGTAATAACAGAGTCTCAAATTGGCCGATGGTCAGGCCGGAGGTCCCGAAGAGAAATAATCTACACACGTCTCCTCGAGTTGAGGTCGCTCCTCGAGTCGAGTCTCGAGTCCACGGGTCGACTGATGACTCCCCATGTTGACTCTACACATAACTCCTGGAGTTGAATCAATCCTCGAGTTGAGTCACGAGTCCACGAGTCAACCGATAGGTCCTCGTGCCGACTCGATACATAACTCCTCGAGTTGAATCAATCTTCGAGTTGAGTTACGAGTCCACGAGTCAACCGATAGGTCCTCGTGCCGACTCGTTACATAACTCCTCGAGTTGAATCAATCCTCGAGTCGAGTCTCGAGTCCACGGGTCGACTGATGACTCCCCATGTTGACTCTACACATAACTCCTCGAGTTGAATCAATACTCGAGTCGAGTCTCGAGTCCACGGGTCGACTGATTACTCCCCATGTTGACTCTACACATAACTCCTCGAGTTGAATCAATCCTCGAGTTGAGTCACGAGTCCACGAGTCAACCGATAGGTCCTCGTGCCGACTCGATACATAACTCCTCGAGTTGAATCGATCTTCGAGTTGAGTTACGAGTCCACGAGTCAACCGATAGGTCCTCGTGCCGACTCAATACATAACTCCGCGAGTTGAGTTCACTCCTCGAGTCGAGTACCGAATCCACGAGTCGACTAGCTACTCCTCGTGCCGACTCTACATGTCTCCTCGAGTCAAGCTCACTCCTCGAGTCGAGTACCGAGTACGAATGAGACACCTGAGTCCCTAAACGTGAAACGTGCAATGTGGCATCGCGCTCGCCGCCCAGCTCGTGCGCAAATAGGCAGTGAGTCAGAAATGAGTTTCAAAGGCCTGTGTCCGCCGGACGAAACTGGTCTAGCCAGCGTCCATGGGAAACTTGGTCACACAAATGTGGCATCGCACTCGCCGCCCAGCTCGTGCGCCAATAGGCAGCGAGTCACAAATGCGTTTCAAAGGCCTGCATCTGCCTGACGAAACTGGTCTAGCCAGCGTCCACGGGAAACTTGGTCACACAAATGTGGCATCGCGCTCGCCGCCCAGCTCGCGCGCCAATAGGCAGCGAGTCACAAATGGGTTTCAAAGGCCTGCGTCCGCCGGACGAAACTGGTCTAGCTAACGTCCACGGGAAACTTGGTCACACAAATGTGGCATCGCGCTCGCCGCCCAGCTCGTGCGCCAATAGGCAGCGAGTCACAAATGGGTTTCAAAGGCCTGCGTCCGCCGGACGAAACTGGTCTAGCCAGCGTCCACGGGAAAGTTGGTCACACAAATGTGGCATCGCGCTCGCCGCCCAGCTCGTGCGCCAATAGGCAGCGAGTCACAAATGGGTTTCAAAGGCCTGCGTCCGCCGGACGAAACTGGTGTAGCCAGCGTCCACGGGAAACCTGGCCACGCAAACGTGGCACAACGCTCGCCGCCCAACTCGTGCGCCAATAGGCAGCCAGTCAAAAATGGGTTTCAAAGGCCTGCATCCGCCGGACGAAACTGGTCTAGCCAGCGTCCACGGGAAACTTGGTCACACAAATGTGGCACCGCGCTCGCCGCCCAGCTCCTGCGCCGATAGGCAGCGAGTCACAAATGGGTTTCAAAGGCCTGCGTCCGCCGGACGTACCTGGTCTAGCCAGCGTCCACGGGAAACCTGGCCACGCAAACGTGGCACCACGCTCGCCACCCAGCGCATGCGCTGATAGGCAGCGAGTCACGAATGGGTTTCAAGGGCCTGCGCCCGCCAGACGTAACTGGTCTAGCCAGCGTCCACAGAAAACCCGGTCACACAAACGTGACACCGAGGCACCCCGAGGCCCGAGCCGTGCAAATCGATTACGCCTTCACTGGTAAGTCGAGAAAATAAGATGCGCACCGAAAAAACCATGCGAGTTGACTACGGTACTGTATCGAGAACATGAGACACGTAAAACAAAGGTCGTCCCTCGCGACGCACGAATGCTGTCCCTCGCAGCGCACAAAGGCCGTCCCTCGCGACGTACTAAAGCCATCCCTCGCGATGCTTAAAAGCCCCTTTACGGTCGAGAGTGTTTATCCCGGGTTTGCACGTCAGCTCAAGTATTGAGTTTCCACTCGAACCACGCTCGACCGGAAACTCAGGGGGCTAATGTTGTCGGCCTGTCTAGGACCGACGAGGACAAAGGCGTCGTTTCGACCCACACAACCGGCACGAAGCCTCGGACGGCCACCGGGCGGCAAGTCCTTGCCTCGACCGTTTGCCCGCCCAAACTAGTGGCCGGCCCAAAGGGTCACCCGGCCAATGGCCGACCCGAAGGGCCACTCGGCCATTGGCCGAGTGAACCTTCCAGCTGGTCACTCGGCCAATGGCCGAGTGAACCCTCCGGCAGTTCACTCGGCTAATGGCCGAGTGAACCTTCAGCCGGCCGTTAACTTCACTCGGCCAATGGCCGAGTGAACCGTCCAAAAAGTTCATTCGGCCAATGGCCGACCCAAGAAGCTCTCTCGGCCAAGGGGTTCTCCCAACACCCCTTGGTCGCCTATAAATAGAGAGGTCCGCCCTCTCCCAATGGTAATCCAATTTGGAGTCCCGAAACGCTGCCGAACTCATAACTCGCTCGTTTCGCTCATCTTTGGCCTCTAAACACTTAAACCCTCAATATTCCACCTCAATCCTACTAATGTTGAGCGTCGGAGAGGTAAACAGAGGCACCCCCTATGTTTCCCCTTTGTAGTTCACACCTCTTTTCTTACTTTTTCAGGTGTTTGGACGAGATAGACATCACCAACAGCTAAGGGACGACTTGGGATACCAAGTCCGACACGCTCGAGCCCGAACGCGACTACTTGGTCCGGCCTTGGGTCGAACCGTTTGGGGCTCCTAAATCGTTGTCCGAAAACGAGCGACAACAAGTATGGTTAGCAAAGAGTAGTGAGTTGATTATTGATTGTGCGTCAAATTTGTGTATCCAAACCGTTGAATAAACCCGTGAAGCCTTGGTCCTTAGCCTCTCTTTCTGCTTACAACTTTTATTTGATTATTTTGTTATTTAATTGTTTTAAAACTTGTCAATAATTTGTGACATCTTTCCATCTTTCCTTTTAGTTCAATTCGTGCTAGTTAATTTGTTTGTTTAATTAAGCTTGTTCCTCGTGGGATCGACACTTGTACTTAAGTCACTATATTACTTGAGCGACACGTGCACTTGCGCGCGTAAAAATCGCAACAGTGCCAACTGGCACAGAGGAACCAAGAATCGCCTCCAAACAAGATCGAAAATACAATCCCAGAGAAAAATTCGTGAGACTCTTGCATTGTCGGGCTTGAGAAAAACGATTCTCGACTGACGGACTACCTCGCAAGACAAGAAAATGATAAAGCCACCATCGAGGGACTCATCGGTCCGACAGGGCAAGCTCATGGCCTCTTCCGTTCGGGGGGCTCCGAAGATGGACACACGAACATTCACGCAAAAGGAGACGGTGATTGTCACACACACTCACACACAGAGAGCGAGGACATACCCGACTCCAATACCCGGGGCCCTGATCACGACAACCCGAAGCTAGGGGAGGCACCTACAAACGCGCTGTTCGACGCGAATCCCAAAGCCATACGGCTTCATCGCATACATCTCGCTCCCATTCAAGGACACAGATGAACTGGGTTCGAACCGCGGTCTATGGGTGCACTTGCCCCACAATTCCGCAACAGCGGAATGGTAATCAAGAATTGTCCACTCATCGCACAGACGACTTGAGGCACTACCTCAACGCCCGTCAGAGAAGCACGGGAAGCTAGCTTCCTTCTGAAAACGGGGCTGGAGAGACGACGCCGGTGTCACGACCCGCGAGCCTTAGCTCGCCCACGAGCCACGTAAGAGATCTTCGTATCTTGCTTAACATAAAATAAAATTCATTAAAACCGTGGTGGAAGCGCTTCCGGAAACATTTTCTAGAAAAATTTTTAAAATATTTACAAAAACGTCTCAAAAATATGGGCGGATTTTTTTTTTCTACAGCATACTATTTAAAACTTTTACAACAAAAAGTCTCGACTTTCAAAAACAAAACAGACCAATTCGCCCTTGACTTAGCCATAGGTCGGCAGCCGGGTTTTGCTGTTGCTCTGCTTAGTCCTCCTTAGCCTTACCTTTATCTACGATATCAAGATAATAACTATGAGTCGAAAGACTCAGTTAGTGGACATCTATGTAACTAATGCACCATGCACATAACACATAACTTGTGCACATAACACATAAGCAATACATAAAATATAGTTCATATCTTAACATAACTTGTGGAAGTATCGGCTTAAGTCTCGGTAAAACCACATTTCTTAAGTATCAATCGGCTCAGGTCCCGATAGATTAATCTCCTAAGAATTCACCAGCTTAGGTCCCGGTGATTCATATCATAACATACTTACTTTTATCATAATCTATGGAATTACCAGCTTAGATCTCAGTAACTCCTACTTACTTGAGAATTTGCCAGCCTAGGTCCCGACAATTCCCATCATACAATACATGTCCTGCTCGGGATCCCTTAATGATATCCGCACGACACATGTCTTATTGGCGCCGGACAGGAGGGTGCACAATCTCCTGCCTAATCCCCATGTGGTACCACCACGAAGGATAACAATTACCTCCTAACATGGGTTATATGTCGGAGGCAGTACCATTTGTTGGCATTGGTGCCCACAAGAAGGGTAGTAGTTGTTACTTATATGCATTTGATATAGTAAAGTCTCATGAAGACTCTTGCTTGTAACTGCTGAATAATTAATAAAGAGTTGAAACTTTCATTCATTCTTCCGAAACTCATTCTCAGATAAGCTATGAAAAACATTTTTTGACTTGTCTTTATTTTTATTGATAAATTATCACTATTGAGAATATAAATAAATAACGTAAGAACTTATTCATTTAAATAAACTAAGTCGTTTATTTTAAACGTTCAACCAAATGGTAAATAAATTTTGGATTCCATTTAATAAAACATTTACGAAATAATCGAACCCTAGGTTTGTATTCGAACCTTTCTTTCATTTCTTGCATAATTAAAATATTTCTCGTTGATATTCTTTCTCGATTCAAAAGAGCCGAACTTATAGTCGAACTCGGTTTTAATACGTAGATTAAAATAAGGATATTAAACAATTAATCGAATGATCAACGAGAATGATAACATAATTTTAATTTTTTTTACGACTTGAGAATTTGCCAGCTTAGGTCCCGACAATTCCCATCATACAATACATGTCATGCTCGGGATCCCTTAATGATATCCTCACGACATATGTCTTATTGGCGCCAGACAGAAGGGTGCACAATCTCCCGCCTAATCCCCATCTACGGGGTATATGTCGGAGGTGGTACCATTCTATCTCTTCTCTTTAATTAACTTAACATGAGAGACTTCTTAGTTCGGGTTTAATCCCGATCTTAACATATATTCTTTTCGCTTATTAACTCATGACTTATAAGATCTTAGGATGTGACTCCCAAAGATCCTATCATAATATCTTCGCTTTTGAATACGAGTCATAATCACAGTCTCTCATAACCCAGTTCACTAGGACTGGATCTCTTGGGGGAAGCTAACTAAACACGTAATAAGGGCTCGAGTTCCTAGTTACCTCTAGCCAATTTTGTTATCCGGGCTAATTCCGTTTTCCAGTTCGTTAGTGGCTTAAAGCCCTTAATCTTGATAGTGACTTATCTCATGGCTTATCTTAATCTTACTTACTAGAAAGCAGATAAAAAGATGCAGGTACAATATATGTATATATATATAAAGATATATATATATATAAAGATATATATATATATATATATATGTATAATATTTCTTGATAATGTAGGTGCCTAAAATCCACTTAACCGGATAACGATTCTCTCGAATCCTGAAATCTTCTCTTCCAGAAAAGGGTTCCTCTCAACTTCACGTATAACTTAGTCCACGTGAGCTCCTTCCTGCTCGCTGCTAATCCTTATAGCAATCTGGACTTATCTATGGAAGAGAAAGATCGAACATGGAGCGTACTTAGTATCTCATCCTTCGATATACTAACGTACATACTCTTATTAAAAACAAATCTTGTACGGCACGTATTCAAAACGTTCTCCTAGTCACGCTACTCATAGCATCTCAAAAACAAACATCAGAGAATACATGACAAAACAGAGACAAAAGAATCGACGCCTAAAAATAAGGCCTTGACATCCCTTTTCTAATCTAAGCTGAGAAGCGTTCCACACTATTCGACCACCTATTCTCATGACTGGGCAAAGCCCACAGCTTAGAATAGGTTCCCGAGGGTCGAAATCAAAGAGAAAGAACATATAAAGAAACTCATACTAACAATCTATAGCATACATAAGTTATACGAAGATAACTCAAAACGACATTTCTCAAATGTATTTTAGAAATTATTTTTGACTTGTCTCTTTTTATTGACAAGTTATAAACATTTGAGAACGTAAATAAATAACGTAAGAACCTTTCATTTAAAATAAACTAAGTCGTTTATTTTAAATCTTAACCATATTGTAAATAATCTTGGATTCGATTTAATTAAAAACATTTACGAAATAATCGAACCCTCGGTTCGTTCGTAGTCGAACCTTTCTTTTATTTTAATTTCTGTGCATAAATAAAACATTTCTTGTTTATATTCTTTTTCCAAATTAAAAGAGTCGAGCTTATCATCGAACTCGATTTTTAATACATAATTAAGATAAGGATACTTATAATTAATTGAATAATCAACGAGTTTAGTAACAATAACATAATAATACTTCTTAACGGTTTATTAAATCAATTCGAAAATTAAAAGACTTAACCAATAACATCATAATAATACCATAATTCACAATATATCAAAATACTCATAAAACTAATTAACGGCTCGCGACTAGCTCGAGTCGAGACTCGGGGAAACCCCGACTCGCCTTAACTAATCGGAGACTCCTCAAGTCCCCGCTCCGGCCCGAACCTTATAAGTCCGCGCCGCCTCACTGCCCAGCCCCGCCTCGTCATTACTCTCGCAGCAGCTCCGCCACTCTTCGGACAGCCTCCTCCCCGTCCCGAGCCGCTGCCCCGAGCCCTGTTTAGTCCACCTAAAACGAGCCTAGACTCTCAAAAAATACAACTCATACGCGGGCAAAAGAATCCATCAACCATCACAATAGCTATATGTGCGCGACCAACTGATCAATATCAACGCCAATTTGCAATCTAGACTATAATACACAACCCGCAACAACACATAACATAAACAACATCTATTCAATCTCAATTCAAGTTCAGACTACTCCAAACACATGAAATCAACCCAGAATCTCAAAACCCCCTTCTGAAACCCTATGTCACAGAACATTCCAAATCTAATTTGAATATCTTGTTCTACAGAGCCTCAGGTTTTACCTCAAGTCTCCACGCGCGAGCTTCGATCGGACCACGCCTCACCGCCATGCTCCGCCGTCGTCCTTGTCATTCTCTTTTTCCTTCGAGTGCGCGACCACGGCGAAATAGCGCCGCCGCTGCCACTTCGTCGCGTCCTCAGTCTCTCGCGCTCTCCGTCTCTCTCTCCTCATTCTCCGGCGAGCTCTTCTCGGCCGGTGTTCTTGAAGACTCGCGGCGGCTCTTCTCCTCGGCGGAGCGCGCGCGGATTTGGGTCTCGGTGGCTGTCGACCGAGCTTCCACTTCGCGAGCTCAGACGTGGTCGCTCTCCTTCTCAGTCTCGCTCTCTTTCTTTCTCTCGCTCTCTCGGTCTCTCTCTCTCCCCGCGTTCTCTTCTTCTTCTTTTCTTTTCCCTCTTTCCTTTCCTTCGGTCTTTCTTTCTTTCCTTTCTTTCTTTCCCTGTTTCTTTCTTAGTTGTTCGAGTGATACATATCACTTGAAGAAGATTCTAGGATTCTAGTCATTGATGACATGGCAAGCTAAAAAATTATCCTTTTAATTACCAACTAACCTCTTTTCATTGTTTTCTTTCACATGGGTCCCTTAAAATTGTTACAACCACATCCTTTCCATATAATTATTTAATTAAATCCATAACCGAACGGATTATAATTATGTGATTCGAACTGAGAATTTCCTCGTTTGTTCTCGGTTCATTAAAATATATTTAAGGTTTCTCGGAATTAATTCTCGTTCTTGAGAATTTATTTCTTAAATTAATTTCGAAAATATTTCCTCGGAATTAATATATTAATCGAGATAAACTCGATAATTATTTTATTTATTCCGAGATTTCTCCTTACCTTAATATATTTTAAATCAATTCGATAAATCCATTGGACCACAGTTCACTCAAGAATTTAGTCGTAAAATGGAAGCTCGTTTATTAGTTCCAAATCTCGAAATACGAGTGACGCAGAAACTTGTCCTTACAATCCCTACCCCCTTAAGTTAGTTTCGTCCTCGAAACTTAAAGCAGAGCAGGGTACTTCTCCTGCATCACACTATCGAACTTTCAGGTGACTTTTACATCTACACAAAACAAGAGAAGAGATACATTCTTCTAAACATGTCATCGCTTGATGAATAGAAGATTGATTCTAATCTTAGAGTCCACACACGTATCATATCTAAACTACACTAGTGACTTGAGATAGTCACCTCCTAACGGTTAGATATAACTAACAAGGAAGCCACTTCATCAACTACCAAGTTTAAAAACTTAACTAAGACGCAACAAATGAGTATGTATAGCTTCCACATACATGAATGCATAACTAAAGAGTAAAGGATAGAAATCTAACCGGTTCTTCCGGACGATGACTCCTTTACTTCATCTCCATAGATGTTGAAGATGCGAGCTTTGGTCTCAGGTTGATTTTTTATATAAGCGATTTTACCTTCCGAAACATGGCAATCCCGTGCAAAATGACCTTCCAAGCCACACCGGTAGCAGCTTGAGGTTCCTATGCGGCACTCGCCTAGGTGCGTTCTGCCGCACTTGTTGCACGTAGGGAAATCATCAACCCTTGGCCTCTTGTACCGGTTCTTGCTTTGATTTCTTCTGTAGATTTCCTCACTTCTTTGCGCCCTAGATCTGGAGTTTCTATCCTAACTCTTTTTCTTCTAGTCGGTGAAGTTCTTCTTCTCGACTTCCGCTACAGACTCCTGTGGGATGGTCACCGACTCGTCAGCTGGATTGACTTGTGCTATACGCCAACCATTAATCCTCAATGCCCTTTGAACGACATTCGCATAAGTTCGCGGCCCCACATCGCCACTATCCACCTGACGCACAATTTCCACATTGAGTCAATGCATAAACCTCATCTTGCACGACTGATCCGTCGGTACCATAGAGGGCGAGAACTTTGCAAGTTCATCAAACTTGGCTACATATTCAGCTACAGAGGCTTTCCTTGCATAAGATCCATAAACTCCCGTACCTTACCCGAGAGATTAGCTTCACCCAGGTAATTCTCATAGAATAGGTTGATAAAACGATTCCATGTAATATGAGAAACATCATCATAAAGTGCGATTACCTCCCACCAGCTTCGAGCTTCAAGATACAGCTGGTTCACAACACAAGCAACCCTCTCAGCATCTGTAAGTTGCATGTACGTGAAGATCTATTGGATCCTTTTAATCCAATTCTCCGCTAGGAAAGGATCAAAATCTCCATTGAAAGTCGGCGACTTCTGCTTACGAAAGAGCTCATATACAGGCTCTCCGACAATCGTTGCCATTACCGGAATCTGAAACAGCGGAACCTCATCAGGGGCTACAACTTGAGCTTGTGGTGGTGCTTGCACATTATGACCACCTGGATTCATATTCATATTTGGCACGTGCACACCTTGTTCTCTGGGTTGTTCTGGTTGATGCCCCTGGGGTTCAGAGTCTTCTTGACCCCGTGGAGGTTGCTGCTCATTCATTCGCGCAATAAGTTGCATGATCAACCTGTTCTGCTCTTCTATTTGAGTATCCCTTTGACGAGCATATTCTACTTAACGCTCTAAAGCCCTGCTAATTTCAGTTATTTCTTGTGAAAGATCCATCTGCGTTTGCTTCTTAGGTCCCATTCTTAATCCTTACTTCACCTACAGGTAGGAATGGGTAAGCATTCGGTTATCCTAATATAACCACTATCTTTCACAAAGACTCATCAAGATATTATAGACAAGGTTATCTTAAACATCAGCTGACTTATAAGTAAGGAAGTTAGTGTATGTACGAGCACAAGTCTACAGAACGACTCAACCTGGGCTCTGATACCAAAAATTCTGTCACGACCCGCGAGACTTAGCTCGCCCACGAGCCGCGGCAGATATCTTCGTATCTTACTTAACATAAATAAAATTCATAAAAACTTTGGTGGAAGCGCGTCCTGAAAATATTTTCTAGAAAAGAACTTTTAAAATATTTACATAAACGTCTCAAAAATATGGGCGAATTTTTTGTTTTTCCTATAGCATACTAATTAAAAATTTGACAAAAAAAAGACTCATCTTTTAAACACAAAATAGACCAATTCGCCCTTGACTTAGCCACAGGTCGGCAGCCGTACATACACACGCCTACTTACTTATCGGCTTTTGCTGATGCTCTGCTTAATCTTATTTAGTTTTGTCTTTATCTACAATATCAAGTTACTAACTGTGAGTCGAAAGATTCAGTAAGTGGATATCTATGTATCTAATGCGCCATGCACATAACACATAAGCAATACATAACATACAGTTCATATCTTATCTTAACTTGCTGAAGTACCGGCTTAGGTCCCGATAAATCCACCTTTCATAAGAATCAATCGGCTTAGGTCCCTAGATTCATCTTACTTAAGAATCAATCGGCTTAGGTCCCGATAGATTCATCTTACTTAGGTATCACTCAGCTTAGGTCCCGAGAGATTCCTCTTACTTAAGAATTCACCAGCTTAGGTCCTGGTGATTCACATCATAACATACTTACTTTTATCATAATTTATGAAATTACTAGCTTAGGTCCCGGTAACTCCTACTTACTTGAGAATTTGCCAGCTTAGGTCCCGACAATTTCCATCATACAATACATGTCCTGATCGGGATCCCTTAATGATATCCGCACGACATATGTCTTATTGGCGCCAGACAGAAGGGTGCACAATCTCCTGCCTAATCCCCATCTACGGGGTATATGTCGGAGGTTGTACCATTCTATCTCTTCTCTTTAATTAACTTAACATGAGAGACTGCTTAGTTCGGGTTTAATCCCGATCTTAACATATATTCTTTTCGCTTATTAACTCATGACTTATAAGATCTTAGGATGTGACTCCCAAAGATCCTATCATAATATCTTCGCTTTTGAATACGAGTCATAATCACAGTCTCTCATAACCCAGTTCACTAGGACTGGATCTCTTGGGGGAAGCTAACTAAACACGTAATAAGGGCTCGAGTTCCTAGTTACCTCTAGCCAATTTTGTTATCCAGGCTAATTCCGTTTTCCAGTTCGTTAGTGGCTTAAAGCCCTTAATCTTGATAGTGACTTATCTCATGGCTTATCTTAATCTTACTTACTAGAAAGCAGATAAAAAGATGCAGGTACAATATATGTATATATATAAAGATATATATATATATATATATATATAATATTTCTTGATAATGTAGGTGCCTAAAATCCACTTACCCGGATAACGATTCTCTCGAATCCTGAAATCTTCTCTTCCAGAAAAGGGTTCCTCTCAACTTCACGTATAACTTAGTCCACGTGAGCTCCTTCCTGCTCGCTGCTAATCCTTATAGCAATCTGGACTTATCTATGGAAGAGAAAGATCGAACATGGAGCGTACTTAGTATCTCATCCTTCGATATACTAACGTACATACTCTTATTAAAAAGAAAGCTCGTACGGAACGTATTCAAAACGTTCTCCTAGTCACGCTACTCATAGCATCTAAAAAAAACATCAGAGAATACATGACAAAACAGAGACAAAAGAATTGACGCCTAAAAATAAGGCCTTGACATCCCTTTTCTAATCTAAGCTAAGAAACGTTCCACAATATACGACCACCTATTATCTTGACTGGGCAAAGCCCACTGCTTAGAATAGGTTCCCGAGGGTCGAAATCAAAGAGAAAGAACGTATAAAGAAGCTCTTACTAACAATCTATATCATACATAAGTTATACCTAAATAACTCAAAACAACATTTCTCAAATGTATTTTAGAAAATATTTTTAACTTGTCTCTTTTTATTGACAAGTTATAAACATTTGAGAACGTAAATAAATAACGTAAGAACCTTTCATTTAAAATAAACTAAGTCGTTTATTTTAAATCTTAACCATATTGTAAATAATCTTGGATTCGATTTAATTAAAAACATTTACGAAATAATCGAACCCTCGGTTCGTTCGTAGTCGAACCTTTCTTTTATTTTTATTTCTGTGCATAAATAAAACATTTCTCGTTTATATTCTTTTTCCAAATTAAAAGAATCTAGCTTATAATCGAACTCGATTTTTAATACATAATTAAGATAAGGATACTATATAATTAATTGAATAATCAACGAGTTTAGTAACAATAACATAATAATACTTCTTAACGGTTTATTAAATCAATTCGAAAATTAAAAGACTTAACCAATAACATCATAATAATACCATAATTCACAATATATCAAAATACTCATAAAACTAATTAACGGCTAGCGACTAGCTCGAGTCGAGACTCGGGAAAACCCCGACTCGCCTTAACTAATCGGAGACTCCTCAAGTCCCCGCTCCGGCCCGAACCTTATAAGTCCGCGCCGCCTCGCTGCCCAGCCCCGCCTCGTCATTGCTCTCGCAGCAGCTCCGCCACTCTTCGGACAGCCTCCTCCCCGTCCCGAGCCGCTGCCCGAGCCCTGTTCAGTCCACCTAAAACGAGCCTAGACTCTCAAAAAATACAACTCATACGCGGGCAAAAGAATCCATCAACCATCACAATAGCTATATGTGCGCGGCCAACTGATCAATATCAACGCCAATTTGTAATCTAGACTATAATACACAACCCTCAACAAGACATAAAATAAATAACATCGATTCAATCTCAATTCAAGTTCAGACTACTCCAAACACACAAAATCAACCCAGAATCTCAAAACCCCCTTCTGAAACCCTAAGTCACAGAACATTCCAAAACTAATTTTAATCTCTTGTTCTATAGAGCCTCAGGTTTTACCTCAAGTCTTCACGCACGAGCTTCGATCGGACCACGCCTCAACGCCGTGCTCGGCCGCCGTCCTCGTCACTTCTTTTTCCTCCGAGTGCGCGACCATGACGAAAGAGCGCCGCCGCTGGCACTTCGTCGCGTCCTCAGTCTCTCGTGCTCTCTGTCTCTCTCTCCTCCTTCTCCGGCGAGCTCTTCTCGGCCGGTGTCCTTGAAGACTCGCGGCGGCTCTTCTCCTCGGTGGAGCGCGCGCGGGTTTGGGTCTCGGTGGCTGTTGGCCGAGCTTCCACTTCGCGAGCTCAGACCTCGTCGCTCTCCTTCTCAGTCTCGCTCTCTCGCTCTCTTTCTCTCTCTCGCTCTCTCGGTCTCTCTCTCTCCCCGCGTTCTCTTCTTCTTCTTTTCTTTTCCCTCTTTCCTTTCCTTCGGTCTTTCTTTCTTTCCTTTCTTCCTTTCCCCGTTTCTTTCCTAGTTGACCGAGTGATACATATCACTTGAAGAAGATTTTAGGATTTTAGTCATTGATGACATGGCAAGCTAAAAAATTATCCTTTTAATTACCAACTAACTTCTTTTCCTTGTTTTCTTTCAAATGGGTCCCTTAAAATTGTTACAACCACATCCTTTCCATATAATTATTTAGTTAAATCCATAACCGAACGGATTATAATTATATGATTCGAACCGAGAATTTTCTCGTTCGTTCTCGATTAATTAAAATATATTTAAGGTTTCTCATAATTAATTCTCGTTATTGAGAATTTATTTCTTAAATTAATTTCCGAAATATTTCCTCGGAATTAATATATTAATCGAGATAAACTCGATAGTTCCTTTATTTATTCTGAGATTTCTTCTTACCTTAATATATTTTAAATCAATTCGATAAATCCATTGGACCATAGTTTACTCAAGAATTTAGTCGTAACAATGGAAGCTCGTTTATTATTTCCAAATCTCCAAATACGAGAGACGCAGAAACTTGTCCTTACACTTCTTCTTCATATGAACTTTGGTTTGGTTCTTCTTCTCGGCCTTCCAAGATCATATCTATTTTGTTCTCCCCATCAATCTCGGCTCCTAGGATTTCCATTTTATTCAGGTAACTAATGATCAACATCATATGGTCCCTGACAGGAGTCCTATCCTTTATGCGACAATTCATAAACTATGGGACTGCTTGCTGTCTGGCCTGAATATTGTCAATGGTGCAAACAAGAAGAGTAGTAGTCTTTACTTATTTACATTTGATGTAATAAAGTCTCACGAAGACTCTTGCTTGTAACTGCTGAATTATTAATAAAAGTTGCAACGTTCATTCATTTTTCCTTGTCTGTTTGAAGATTTATGATAATCTATAGTCTTTAGTACTTAAACAAACCTAACAACATATGAAGAGACAAATGTAGATTTGCATGAACAAACTCTTCATGGTTTGCTTAAAACTGCATATTAACAATCTAACGGTCAAAGGACTATTGATCTCAGTACGATTTTTAGCAGAATCTATGATGTCTGGTTATGGGACATAGAGAGTTGGAGACTCTATGGTTCTTCTACGTATCTTCTGAAGGTACTGAATTGACCAGTGCACTTCTAGAGACAGAATAAGAACAAACCATTTAACCTCTTATGTCTCGAAGTCACTATGTATGAATTGCATCATACTTATTCTCATTTGAGAAAGTCATAGTTAGGATTCACTATGTGATTCTGAACATGACCTATTCGTGAAGTACAATTATGAAGATGTCATGAGTAAATTTGTGAAGATCTCATATATATGGAATTCATGTACAAGATTACTGAAATGCAATGTATATCACCTCATGCTTTGTTCCTTAGAATGTGAATAAATGAACTGGTCAGTGTCCAAATTGAGTCATGACTCTTTTGGATGAATCAATGTGACTTGTAAGCTCCTCGTCAATACATTGTTTCTAAGTTATTCACAAGCGACAAAGGAGTTGTGGAAATAACAACTAGAAGGGTAAAATGGTAATTTTGTAAATCCCGTCTAGCTGATGATATTCATGCAGGGTAAACATAGATAATATTCAATGGATCCACTCATCACAATTAAGTTGACTTCTTGAGTAGAAAATAAATTCATTTGAACCGAGAGATTCTCAGTGTCAACTCTTTAGTGGAGTCAGTTGATATTAAGCTACACTTTGAAAAGGTTTTGTGAACTTTGGAGTCCAAGTATGTTAGCTCAAGCTTTGTTGATTTGGATCCATAAGGTCACTGTCACAAGTCATATCGAGTAGGAATAGTTAAACTAGAAGCTAAGTCAAAACAAGAATTAGACAAGTTTTACGAAAATTGTGTAAAGGGTATTTTTGTCTTTTTGGACATGTGTTGAAATGAATGTCAATAAATAAGTTTTTTTGACATTGTCGTATGATGACAAAGCAATTAAACCACATGGCCAAGTTCATGAATTTGGGCCATGTGGATTAATTTCATTTCATAGAAATTTTCTTGAAATTTCTTAATGGGCTTTTCTTATGTTGTCATCAACAAATGAAGAAAAATCTAGAAGCACCTTCTAGAAGGGGTTGCACATCCAACATAGCAAGAGAAAGAGAGATTATTTTATGCATTGATGTATGAAGTTACTTGCCAAAAGAAAAAGAGGAAACAAATTTCCTCTACAAGGAATCAACACGGATGGCCAACCAAGAGAGAGCAAAAGTGGAAACAAATGTAAGGGCTTCTATAAGCTTACCTTGGCCGTGTGACATTGGAGAGAAAGAGGCAATATTTGCTCATGAATATGTGATATTCTATAGAAGAGGAAACTACCATTTTGAAGGTAATCCTTCTCCTATAAATAGAGTCCTCATTCTCATTGTTTCTCATCCCACACAATTTAGAGATTGAGAGCTTCTCTCTCTAGACCTTATGGCCGCCCCTCTCTCTCTCTAACTCATTTCGTTTTTGTTTTGGCACATAGGTCCACATTTGACCTAGCGTTTGTTTTAACTCTTCGACTCTAAGACTCGTTCTTGAGTCATTGTGTTTAAAAGTGCCCACACACTTATTCCTTATTACCTCGAGTGATTTATGTGATAGAAAATTTCGTGGTTACTCGACTTCCCGAAGAACGAAGAAAGACGAGTTGCGTGAGGAGATGAGCGATTCAACCCCCATAAGCTTCTCAACGATCAAGCTTCATAAAGGTTAGTAAACGTGTAATAGCTCTTAGATAGTTTTAATTTAAAAATAACATGTGCTTTCTCTTTGTCTAGGTTAGTAAAATCGTTTTACTTGTTTATATAAAATTTTTATTTTCCGCCTTTATATAAAATTTTTATTTTCCGCCGCTTACTAGAAGCGTTAAATCTTTTCTTAACCCTAGATCAAATCGAACACTGACGCCCTTGCCCTCAAAACATCTCATGGAGATTATAGAGCATGTCAGCGGCTGTCTCGATGTCACGATGTTGCTGCTGGAGCACATTGTTTATAGATGCTAAAATATAGCACCTCGCAATCTCATCGGAACGGAGCCAGGCCGCCAATGCGTCTTTGTCCTCTTGAGTCAAATCATCATTCATTTAAGGAGGAACGGGGTGGTGAGTACCCACTTGTCCTTGTCAATGGTAAGGACGATGTCGAGGTTACGTTTTCAATCTACGTAGTTCTCGTCTTCGAGTTTGTTTGAGGGAGGGATGGTTGAGTGAGGGTTGAGAGACATCTTGCTGAAATTAAGTAGAAAAAAGTTTATGATCAGTCTTTTGGTTTAGGATTTAAGTTTGTTTAAGTTTTTAGGATGAACAAGACAGGAAAAATCCAAAGGTTTTATGAAGGAAATGACTTTACTCCTTCGAGGGAAGGCCGCAAAGAGTCTCCTTTCATAAGTAAATGACTCATCATTAATCATAGCCAAGATGTCAATACATCAATGTTGACTACCCACCATGAAAAAAAAGATTGATCACTCACGTCCTTTTGCAGGGCCTCGAGGGAGGATAACTAGGAATTGAGTCTAAGTGTATAACCAACCACTTAGTCCAAGAGATCGACTTTGGAAAAACAATTCATCGAGGGGAGGCCTTGTCTCATTGTCTCACTCTTGGACGTAGCTCTTCGAGCAATGATCAGCGCAAAGCGTCGTTGAGTACTCTCATTTAAGAGAGGGCCACGAGGGTGACTCTTAGTGTGGCGACAGTTGTTGTCGCACAAAAATGAACAACGATTAAATACCTCGGTCGGTTCGATCCAAGGCCGGACCAAGTGATCGCGCCCGGGCCAAAAATGGGAGCTCGTAGACCTAGCTGCACCCTCCTGACCCTGAGGTGTGTTTTGGGGGGTGTGACCGTGCCAAAGGTTGGCTGCCTACGTACCCTTTAGTCGGGATCAGGTCAGAACGTAGTTCAATTTGAATGGTGGGGGCTATCTTGGGCTCGGAGGCTCGAGAATCCAAGGCTTTAGAGTAGGACTCGACTCGTAGCTTCTAGTGAAGACTTTAGAGGGGTCGCTTATCTCGTAGCTCAGAGTTCTAGCTCAAGGGCCAAGAAGCGGGAGAGCAGTGTGTACTGCAGAAGCTCGGGTCGCAGAAGAGGAGCGCGCTTCCTCTCGTGGAGGGGGGTCCTTGTAATTTTGAGCCGAGGGAGGAGGAGCGCACGCTCTTGGAATGTCACAAGAGCACGAGAGAGGAGAGAGTTCTCGAGAGAGAATGTTTCTTCGAGTAAGTGAGGATAAAGAATTGTGTCCCCCTAGGGGGGGGGGGAGGGGTATTTATAGCATTTGGAGGAGGCCTTGGGCCGGCCCCCTCAAGGCCCATCGGGTGGCCGGGAACGGGGCGCGAGAGGCCTAACGCCTTGGCAGGCGCCGGGCGCGCTATCTAGACAGGCGCGGGGCGCGCACGGTGTGAGTTGTTACCGGGCGCGGGGTGCCTGACGGCAGATGTGCCCGGCCGAGGCAGCAGGGCTCTCGGCCAGGGGAGCAAGAGCCTCCGGCCGAGGCGGCAGGGGCGCTCGGCCGGGGAAGCAGGACCCTCCGGCCGAGGCAGCAGGGGCGCTCGGCCGGGGCAGCAGGGGCACCCGGCCGAGGCAGCAGGCGTGCTCGGCCGGGGCAGCCGGCCGAGGTAGCAGGCGCGCTCCGTCGGGGCAGCTGGAGCGGCCGGCCGAGGCAGCAGGGCGCTCGGCCGGGGCAGCAGGCACGCGCGGTAGTCGGACGGCCGAGAGCGCAGACGCGGGTGGGCGCGCGCGCGGGCCGGGAGCGTGGGCGCGCGAGGGCCAGAGGGGCGGGGCGCGAGGAGCGCGCGCGGGCCGGAGGGGCGGGGCGCGGGGAGCGCACGCGGGCCGGAGCGCCGGGGCGCGAGGAGCGCACGCGGGCCGGAGGCGTGAAGGGGCACAGGGCGCGCGTGGCCCGGGGCGCACAGCCGGGGGCGTGAGACGCGCACGGCCGGCGGCGCAGGGCGCGCACGGGCCGGCGGCGTCGGGCACGCGCATGCCGGGGGAGAGAATGTACAGAAAATGTCCTCTAGGAAATTCTCTTGAGAGAAAGTTGTCTCATTCCCCCCTCAAGTGAGGGGATATTTATAGCTGTGGGGAAGTCCATGGGCCGACCTTCTTGGAAGCCCACAGAAGGGCAAGGCACGGGGCGTGCATGGCCGGCAGGGCGCGGGGCGCGCATGGCCGGCAGGGCGCGGGGCGCGCATTGCCGTCAGGGCACGGGCACGCATGGCCGGCAGGGGGCGGGGCGTGCATGGCTGGCAGGGCGCAGGCCGCACGTGCCCGGCAAGGCGCGGGGCGCGCATGGCCGGCAGGGCACGGGGCGCGCATGGCCGGCAGGGCGCGGGCGCGCATGGGCCGAGGCGGCCATGGCCTGTTGGGTGACCCGGCCGGTGATGCCCGGCCGGCCTCGAATTGTTTTTAGATTTCCTGTTTGCCGAAAACGACCAACAACATTAGCCCCCCAAGTTCATGGCTCGTGAGTCACGAGTCGTGAACTTTAATTTTTCAAGGGCGTTTGAGGTTTAGGCTTGCCCAAGTTGATCGCGGTTCTCACTCGGGGGCGGAACTCGAGACGCTTTGGGACCGACTTTACGAGACAAAGGTGCAACTCCAGATCGCCCGATATCAGCGCGATGGAGCCCAGATGTTGGTGGCCACGATGGCGGGGGAGCTGACCGAAGAACAGTGAGCTTGCGAGGTGGCGATCCGATTGGCGGAGGTTTATCGCACCGGGGTTGGTGACCTCCGGAGACAGCTGGATGCCCGGTCCGATGCTTTGGGGACGTCGCACCGTCAACTCACTTCGAGCGAAGCGGCGCGTGTTCGAGCGGAGCGCGAGCGCGACTCTCTGGCGGAGGAGAATGCTCGCCTCTCATCCCAGCTTGCTGAAGCAGAGCGAAGAGCGTCCGACTTGCAGGATGACTACGACATAGGGACCGAGGAGGCCCGTCGTGCCGGAGCGGTGGAATGCCGAGATGCGACCGCAACCGAGAACGAGGCCCGGGGGGTCACTTTTGACTTCTTCGACACCTTGTTTCCCCTACTAGATGAGGGTGCTG
The DNA here is from genome assembly GCF_054948205.1 of Urtica dioica subsp. dioica. Classification (NCBI taxonomy): domain Eukaryota; kingdom Viridiplantae; phylum Streptophyta; class Magnoliopsida; order Rosales; family Urticaceae; genus Urtica; species Urtica dioica. Next base: position 10,787,925 of record NC_142757.1, on the reverse strand, counting down.
TGTGAGCCATGTGGCTTCTTTATAGCGCATATGTTTAGCGCTTTGCTTTTTTTATTTCGTTTTTTCAGGATTTTATTTATTTCGCACCCACCCTTTTATTTTAGCACGTGTTCATTGGATTCAGAGCAATGGCTCTTTTTATTTATGAGATACTTTGACGCTTTCATGTTGAATGCTTATCTCATTTTTGAGCAGTTCGCTCGCATGTGCCTTCTTTGTGGGCTAACGTGGCCCGAAGGGCTTGTATCCTTACCAATAGTTTTGGCAGGTTTTGCATCCTTAGTTGGGATTCGTCCTCCGCTCGTTTTGTCATTACGACTCGTCATCGTTTAACGTCCGGGGTGAGGGGGCATTTGTGCCCAGTTAGGCGATGGGCCGACCCGCGTCGAACGGTGATATCGGCCTGGCGGGTCAGGCCGACGATTCAGTGTGCCTAATGTGGATGTGGCCCAGCGACTTCGCTTCGTGCCACTCGGCGATCGAAGAGGTCGCACCGGGTAGTTCCCGGGGGCTCTGCGTCCGTGCCTTCGGCAACTGGACGTGCATGTTGCGCCGGGTTGGGCCGACGTCTTTTGAGTTCGTGCCCTGGAGCAAGCGAACGTAGATCGCGCCGGGTTAGGCCAGCGTCTTTGGAGCTCGTGCTGTTTGAGCGACCGAGCATATATGGTGCGCCGGCTGTGCCGACGTCTTTTTGGCGTTCGCGCCCTAGAGCGTGTGAACATAGATCGTGCCGGGCTTAGGCCGGTGTCTTTTCGGCGTTCGCGCCCTGGAACGTCTGAACGTAGGTTGCGCCGGGTTAGGCCGGCGTCTTTTTAGCTCGTTCTGTTGAGCGACTGAGCGTGGATTGCGCCGGTTAGGCCGGCGTCTTTTGGGCTCGTGCTGTTGGGCGTTGCGCCGGGTTAGGCCGGCGTCTTTTGGGCTCGCTTGCCTTGAAGCAAGCGAATGCGGGTTGCGCCGTGTTTGGCCAGCGTCTTTTGGGCTCGTGCTGTTGAGCGACCGAGCGTAGATTGCGCTGGGTTAGGCCGGCGTCTTTTGGGCTCGCTTGCCTTGGAGCAAGCGAACGCAGGTTACGCCGGCGTCTTTTGGGCTCGCTTTCCTTGGAGCAAGCGAACGCGGGTTGCGCCGGGTTAGGCCGGCGTCTTTTGGGCTCGTGCTTGGGCGACCGAGCGTAGATTGCGCCGGGTTAGACCGGCATCTTTTGGGCTCGCTTGCCCTGGAGCAAGCGAACGCGGGTTGCGCCGGGTTAGGCCGGCGTCTTTTGGGCTCGATTTCCCTGGAGCAAGCAAACGCGGGTTGCACCGGGTTAGGCCGGCGTCTTTTGGGCTCGCTTGCCCTGGAGCAAGCGAACGCGGGTTGCGCCAGGTTAGGCCGGCGTCTTTTGGGCTCGCTTGCCCTGGAGCAAGCGAACGCGGGTTGCGCCGGGTTTGGCCAGCGTCTTTTGGGCTCGCTTGCCCTGGGGCAAGCGAACGTGGGTTGCGCCGGGTTAGGCCGGCGTCTTTTGGGCTCGCTTGCCCTTGAGCAACCGAACGTGGGTGCGTCGGGTTAGGCCGACGTCTTTTACTCAAACCCTGTTGCGCCGGGTTAGGCTGGCGTCTTTTGGGATCGCTTGCCATGGAGCAAGCGAACGCGGGTGCGTCGGGTTAGGCCGACGTCTTTTACTCAAACCCTGTTGCGCCTGGTTAGGCCGGCGTCGTTGGTGCTCGTGCCCTGGGGCTAGCGAACATTCGTATGGCTCAAATTTGGCCTTTTTTAGGGTTTGAGGCAGCACCTTTACGCGACTTACATGCGTCCCGGGAGACGTCTTTCACCTGCGCCTTTATGCGTCTTACGGCACGCCGGGAAGGCCGACGTTTTACTCGAACCCGTATGCGCGAAGGGCCGTCGGGGTCCGAGCTTCCTAAGTCTGTATCCCCGTGGGGGACTTAGGCCAGGGTAAAAGCGTTCGTGCTGTTGAGCGACCGAACTTATGTGTTGCGTCGGGCTGAGCCGGCGTTTTGAGCTCATGCTGTTGAGCGACTGAGCATATGTGTTGCGCCGGGTAAGGTCGACGTCTTTTCTCAAACCCGTATGCTTGATGAGCCGTCGGGGTTCGAGCTTCTTAAGCCTCTATATCCCATGAGTGGGGGGCTTATGGTTTTTTTTTTTGCCGTGAATTCTTGAGTGTATGTTGCAGGACCCATAGCCCCCCAAGTTTTTAGTTTACAGGTCGTGCCGTGATGACTAAAAACTTTAATAAAGTGGGTAAAAAGACCGCAGACTTTATTTCTTATTAATTTTTTTTGCTAACGGGGAACATCCTCAAATAGTGGCGCATAGGCCTTATTGAATAAGGGAAATCAGAGCAATAAGGGGGGACTCAGTCACTAGTGGTACTGCCTCAAGTGTTCGGCGTTCCACGGGTGCCGGATTGGAGTTCCGTCCGTGTGTTCGATGTAGTAGGTTCCGTCGTGTATGACTTGTCGAACTCTATATGGTTCTTCCCAATTCAGGCCCAGGACCCCGGCGCCTTGTACTTGGGTGTTTTGGAACATGCGCCTGAGTACGAGGCTGCCGACGGCGAAGATCCGCCTTTTGACTTTGGCGTTGTAGTATCTCTCAACCTTTCGCTTTTGTGCAGCGAGTCTGGTGAGGGCCTCGGATCTTTTCTCGTCGATTAGATCTAATTCGAGGCGTATGGCCTTGTCATTTTCTTTTTCGTCGAAAGTGTCGACCCGGTAGGTGGGGACCTCTATTTCCACGGGGACCACAGCCTCAATCCCAAAAGCTAGGGAGAAGGGGGTCTCTCCGGTGGCGTTTCGAACGGTCGTTCGGTAGGCCCACAAGATGAAAGGTAGCTCCTCAGCCCAGGCGCCTTTTTTGGCTTCGAGCTTTTTCTTGAGGTTGCTTTTAATCGTCTTGTTGACGGCTTCCACTTGGCCATTGGCCTGTGGGTGTCGCGAGGATGAGAATGTCTTAATTATCCCTAGTTGGGCGCAGATTTCTCTAACCCTAGCATTGTCGAATTGCGCGCCATTGTCGGTCACAATTGACGCGGGGATGCCATGGCGGCATATTATGGACTTCCAGATGAAGTTTGTAGTGTTGGCCTCGGTGATCCTGGCCAGAGGCTCGGCTTCGACCCACTTATTGAAGTAGTCGATAGCGACGATGGCGTATTCGTATTGTCTCGGAGCTTTGGGAAGCTTGCTGATAATGTCTACGCCCCATTTCGCAAAGGGGCGTGGGACGACGATGCTACCCAGGGGAGATGGCGGCTGTCATGAAACGTTAGAGAAACGGTGACACTTGTCGCACTTTCTCGCCCAGTCGTAGGCGTCTCTTTTCATCGTCGGCCAGAAATAGCATTGTCGAAGCGCTTTGAGCGCAAGGGACCTCCCTGTTGGAATTGATCTAGGGTTTAAGAAAAAGTTTAACGCTTCGTTAAGCGGCGGAATTTGAAAAATTTTCTTTTTCGAGTAAAAACAGTTTTTACTAACCTAGACAAAGTGCAAGCACATGTAAATAAAACTAATATGAGCATAATAAAGTTACTAACCTCTTTAGAAGCTTGAACGTTGATGAGCCTTCGGAAGGTTGAAAACGTTCGTCTCCCTCGCAGCACGTCTCTCTTTCTTTCCTCGGCAACTCGAGCAACCACGAAATTTTCTATCACTAAATCACTCAAAATAAAAGGAATTAGTGTGTGGGCACTTTTAAACACTACGACTTAAGAACGAGTCTTGAAGTCGCAGAGCTAAACACTAGGTCAAATGAGGACCTAGGTGCCAAAACAATAAAACGAAATTGACTAGAGAGAGAGAGAGGAGTCGGCCACAAGGTCTAGAGAGAGGCTCTTAATCTCTAACTTATGTGGAATGAATGAAATGAGAGAAATGAGGATCCTATTTATAGGAGAGGTCTCACCTTCAATAAGGTAGTTTCCTCTTCTATAGAATATCACATATTCATGAGCCAATTTCCCTTTTTTCCTCTTGAGATACTCGGCCAACAAGGCTTTCTAGAAGCCTTGATTTGTTTCCTATTTTGTTCCTTTCTCTAGCCTTGGCCGAATTTCCCTTGGCATGCATGGGAAATTTGTTTCCTCTTTTTCTTTTGGCAAGTATCTTGATACATTTATGCACAAAATATTATCTCTTTCTCTTGGGTATTTGGGCGCCCATTTCAACTCTAGAAGGAGCTTCTAGAAGTTTTTTCATTTGTTCATGACAACATGAAAAAGACCCATTAAGAATTTTCAATAAAATTCTTATGAAATGAAATTAATCCACAGGGCCCAATTAAACCAACTTGGCCGAGTGGATGTATGTCATCAAATGACCATGTCAAAAAATTTATTGACATTCATTTCATCCTATGTCTCAAAAGACAAAAGTACCATTTTGACAATTTTCGTTCTTGTTTTGACTTAGCTTCCAGTTTAACTATTGCTACTCGATGTGATTCGTGAAAGTGACCTCATGGATCCAAATGAACAAAGCTTGAGCTAAATACTTGGACTCAAAAGTTCACAAACCTTTTCCAAGTTTAGCTTAATGTCAACTGATTCCACTAAAGAGTTGACACTGAAAATCTCTCGGTTCAAATGAATTTATTTTCTACTCAAGAATTCAATCTAATTGTAATGAGTGGATCCACAGAATATTATCAGTGTTTACCCTTCATGAATATCATCAGCTAGTCGAGATTTACAAAATTACCATTTTACCCTTCTAGCTGTTATTTCCTCAACTCCTTTGTCGCTTGTGAATAAGTTAGAAACAATGTATTGACGAGGAGCTAACAAGTCACATTGTTTCATCCAAAAAAGTCAAGACTCAATTTGGACACAGGCCAGTTCATTTATTCACACTCCAAGGAACAAAGCATGAGGTGATATACATTGCATTTCAGCAATCTTGTATATGAATTCCATATCTATGAGAACTTCACAAAGTTACTCATGACATTCTCACAACTGAGTACTTCACCAATAGGCCTTGTTCGGAATCACATAGTGAGTCCGAACTCTGACTTTCTCAAATGAGAATATGTAAGGTGTGAAATGGCATGTCTCATTTCAGGATTAAGGTAAGCACGATGCAATTCATACGTAGTGACTTCGAGACATAAAAGGTTAAATGGTTTGTCCTTGTCTTGTCTCTATAAGTGCACTGGTCAATTCAGTACCTTCGGAAGATACCTAGAAGAACTATAGAGTCTCTAACTCTCGATGCCCCATAACTGGACATCGTAGATTCTCCTAACAATCGTACTGAGGTCAATAGTCCTTTGACCCTTAGATTGCGAATATATCGTTTTAAGCAAACTACGAAGAGTTTGTTCATGCAAATCGACATTTGTCTCTTCGTAAGTTGTTTAGTTTGTTTATGGACTAAAGAATAATGTTTTATCATAAAGCTTCAAACAGAAATGGAAGAATGAATGAACGTTTGAACTTTTTATTAATGAATAAGCATTTACAAGCAAGAGTCTTCGTGAGACTTTATTACATCAAATGTACAAAATAAAGACTACAACTCTTCTTGTGGGCACCATTGACAACAAACTCCCACTTGACTCAAAGAAGATGTGTGTAGTCCTTCATGCTTAATCCCTCTCATGTTTGTCGAAGACCTTGTTCGCTAGGGCCTTTGTGAATGGATTTGCTAGGTTGTCCACCGTTGAGATCTTCTTCACTTCCATGTCTCCGTGTTGTACGATCTCTCGAATCAAATGGTATTTCCTCTCAATATGCTTAGAGCGCTTATGGCTTCGAGGTTCCTTTGAGTTAGCGACAGCCCCACTATTATCACAATAAAGGGTCATGGGCTCGTCGACGTTTGGAACAATTTCCAAATACTTAAGGAATTTTTTAAGCCATACAGCCTCTTCGGATGCTTCACAAGCAGCCACATATTCTGCTTCCATTGTGGAGTCAGCAATGCAAGATTGCTTAATACTCCTCCACACGATAGCTCCACCATTAAGGATGAACACAGATCCCGAAGTGGATTTCTTGGAATCCTTATCCGCTTGAAAATCGGAGTCGGTATATCCCGTCATAGTCAGTTCAGTACCTGAGTATGTAAGCATCAAGTTCCTAGTTCTTCGAAGATACTTAAGAACATTCTTAACAGCAATCCAATGCTCGGGTCCAGGGTTGGATTGGAAACGGCTAACTACGCCAACGGCGAAACAGATGTCAAGTCTAGTGCAAAACATAGCATACATGAGGCTTCCTACGGCAGAAGCGTAAGGAATTTTACTCATGTCTTCAATCTCTTGTGCAGTCTTGGGAGACTGGTCCTTAGAGAGTGAGACTCCATGCCTAAAGGGTGTTTGGCCCTTCTTGGAGTCTTGCATCGAGAAGCGATCCATCACCTTATCAATATAAGATGCTTGAGAGAGCGACAGGGTCCGGTTTTTCCTATCTCGAAAGATTTGGATTCCCAGAATGTACGCGGCTTCTCCTAGATCCTTCATATCGAATTGCTTTGCCAGCTAGACCTTAACCTCAGATAACTTACCCACGTCATTACCAATGAGTAGTATATCATCGACATATAGTACCAGAAACACAACTTTGCCTTCGTGTATTAACTTGTAAACACAAGGCTCATCTATTGACTGTTCAAAGCCGAAGCTCTTTACAGTTTCATCGAATCTAATATTCCATGACCTAGATGCTTGCTTTAATCCATAAATTGACTTAAGCAACTCACAAACATTGGTCTCTTGACCTTCTTCCACGAAACCGTTTGGTTGAGCCATGTAAATGCGCTCGTCAAGATTGCCATTCAGGAAGGCTGTCTTGACATCCATTTGCCAGATCTCATAGTCGAGAGCTGCAGCTATGGATAAGAGTATGCGGATCGATTTAAGCATCACGACTGGCGAGAAGGTTTCTTCATAGTCAATCCCTTCTTTTTGGGTATAACCCTTCGCCACAAGTCGTGCTTTGAACGTCTCGACGTTCTCATCCGGACCCCTTTTCTTCTTGTATATCCACTTACACCCTACGAGTTTAATCCCTTCAGGAAGGTCTACAAGTTTCCAGACTTTGTTGACATACATCGAGTGCATTTAACCGTTCATGGCGTCACACCAAAGGTTTGATTCAGAACAAGCCATCGCTTGGCTATAGGAAACAGGATCATCCATGTCAGAGACGGCTACGAGAGAGTCTCCATAGGACATGTACCTGTCAGGCTTTTCAGTTGGGGTAAGAACAGTTCTTACAGATGAGGTAGAAGCTTGCTCACCCAACTTTTCTTCAAGCACAATTTTGCTTCTAGGTTTTGCATCCTTCATAAAGTCCTCCTCAAGGAAACGGGCATTCGTGCTAACGAAAGTCTTATCGTCCTCGAGACTATAGAATGTGAAACATTTGGTTTCCTTCGGATATCCAACGAACAGACACAATTCTGACCTACTAGCCAACTTGCTAGTTTTTTGCCTCAGCACGTGTGCGGGGCAACCCCAAATTTTAATCCGGCCAAGATTCACTTTACGGCCAGTCCATCGTTCATAAGGAGTACCAGGAACCGTTTTGGATGGAACTAGGTTCAGAATATAGGCGGCTGTTTCGAGGGCATATCCCCAAAAGGAAAGATGGAGTGATGAGTAACTCATCATTGATCTAACCATCTCCATAATAGTTCGGTTCCTTCTCTCTGACACTCCGTTTTGTTGAGGTGTGCCAGGTGCGGTAAGCTGAGAAGCGATATCTTCTTCTTTAAGAAAGTCATCGAACTCTCCTGACATATACTCACCACCTCGATCAGATCGAAGTGTTTGTTACCAGTCCGTCTCGGCCCGGTAGATCGGCGACGGCCACGCTGGCGGCCGTCCTGAGACCGGCGCTCATCCAAGGCCGGCTCTCAGCCAAGGCCGGCTCTCCAAGGCCGGCGCTCCAAGGCCGGCGCTCCAAGGCCGGCTCTCCCAAGGCCGGCTCTCCAAGGCCGGCTCTCCAAGGCCGGCTCTCCAAGGCCGGCTCTCCAAGGCCGGCGCTCCAAGGCCGGCGCTCCAAGGCCGGCTCTCCAAGGCCGGCTCTCCAAGGCCGGCTCTCCAGGGTCGGCTCTCCAAGGCCGGCGCTCCAAGGCCGGCTCTCCAAGGCCGGCGCTCCAAGGCCGGCTCTCCAAGGCCGGCTCTCCAAGGCCGGCTCTCCAAGGTCGGCGCTCCAAGGCCGGCTCTCCAAGGCCGGCTCTCCAAGGATGGCTCTCCAAGGCCGGCGCTCGTCCAAGGCCGGCTCTCCAAGGCCGGCGCTCGCCAAGGCCGGCTCTCCAAGGCCGGCGCTCGTCCAAGGCCGGCGCTCGCCAAGGCCGGCCCTCCAAGGCCGGCGCTCGTCCAAGGCCGGCTCTCCAAGGCCGGCGCTCAGCCAAGGGGTTCCCCAAACACCCCTTGGCCGCCTATAAATATAAGGGTCTCTCCCTTGACCCAGGTAATCCATTCTTGAGTACTGAAACGTTGTCGAACTCGTACCTCGCTCGTTTCTCTCAAGTCTCGGCCTCTAAACACCCCTAAAACCTCCATACTCCACCTCAATCCTACTAATGTTGAGCGTCGGAGAGGTAAACAGGGGCACGCCCCCTGTTTCCCCTTTGTAGTTCACAATCACTTTCTTGCTTTTCAGGTATCGAGACAAGGTGAGCTTCACCCACAGCTAAGGGACGACTTGGGACACCAAGTCCGACACGCTCGAGTCGAGACGAGACCACTTGGTCCGGCCTTGGATCTGACCGTCTGCGACTCCAAAATCGTTGTCCGAAAAACTGCGACAACATTTTGGCGCTAGAAGGAGGGGATCTCTCAACCTTGACGACGCATTCCCTCTACCAGTTTTCTCCCTTTGTTCTCACGACTCTCGAGAGATGAGTCACATTCCCACCACCTCCGCGGGTACCCGAGCGACGAGCTCGAGGTACGGCCTTCGACGCCTCGCACATTGTCTTGAAGGGCAACCTCGCGATAGCGAGAGCCAGCCCCAAGACCCGATGAATGACCCCGAGGCCGAGCTCCGAGAGGACACGGCCCGGCGGCTTGCGGAGCTCCTTGACCGCCCCGGCGTCGACGGTACGCTCATAGCTAACCTCCTCGGCTATGACGTTGAGGATAGGTCCGCCCAAGACGTCTCCGACCCCGAATATGTGGGGGAGTCGAGGACCAATGAGGCAACGCCCAGCCTTGCCCCTTCGCTGCCCGAGAGGTCTGATAATGCTTTGGCCGGGCCGTCGCACCTGGCACGGCAGCAGGCACGGTCACATTCCCGGGGACTCGCCCCCTCGGTTTCAAGAGGCGGCCGGACACGGCCCCTCGCCGAGGAGAGAGCGACTCTGGTAGATGATGGGGCCGATAGCCGAAGCGCCCGCCGGACGGTTCGACCAAGGGCGACCTCGCCTCGCCCCGCACCAAGCGTGGACCTTAGAGAGCGCTTGACGGCGCAGAGAAACTCCCAAGGGGAGGATCTCCGCCAAAGGCTAAACTCTCGAAGGGACGCGCTCCCCGCCGCAACTCTCGGCCGGCCTCAGGCCAATGTCGTGGACCAAGCGTTCAACGAACGCCGACCGGTGACCCCTGTGGCCCCGACAGTCGGCCCTGCCAACGGGCTTGATATGGTCACGATGATTCAGAGCCTCCAAAACCAAATCATCGAGATGAGGGAGTCGGGGAGGCAGAGATCATATGGAGGGATCGAGGAATCATATTCTCCCTTCGCCGCACAAATCCTCGCGCAGCCTTGCGTGGGGAACTTCAAATTGCCGTCCATCCCTCCCTATGATGGACGGACTGACCCAAACTTCCACATCCAACACTACGAGACGTGGATGACAATGCAAGGACAGTCGGATGCGACCCTCTGTCAAGCCTTCAGCCTGACCCTCACAGGGTCGGGCTTTGAGTGGTTCCAAAGTTTGAGGCCTGGAAGCATCCCGTCCTTCCGGGCCTTGCGAGAGGCTTTCCTTGCCCGCTTCGCCACGCTTGTGGCACAAAAGAAGTCGAAGACCCACCTCCTCTCCATTCGACAAGGGAGAGATGAGACATTGAGACAATACCTCGCTCGCTTCACCGAGGAGTCTCACAAGTCGAGGGCTTCGACGACAAGGACGCCATCACAGCGATCACCGAGGGAGTTCGCACGAGCGACTTCCTCAAGTCCATTGTCGGGCAAGTCCCGCGAGACATGGCGGAGCTGATGACGAGAGCCCGCACACATATGGGAATCGAGGACTATCTCGATGGCCGAGATGGCCGAAAGTCAGGAGGACAAGGTAGTCGCCACCGCGACGAACGGGACGAAGATCGTCCCGACCCTCGGAGGAAGAGGAGCAAGGGAGGCCGGGCCCCTAACGGTCGCCCCCTCTCCGGTCCAAGATCGTCGCACGTTGATAGCTTCCGAGCGTTATCAACGTACACCCCTCTGAACACTCCGCAAGAGCGGATCCTAGCTCTGCACCGCGACAAGATAGGAAGTCCGGCTCCTCTTGCGAAGGATCCCGCGAAGAGGGATCGAAACAAGTTCTGTGAGTACCACCAGGATCACGGGCATCTGACGTCCGAGTGCTATCATCTCAGGCGTCAGATCGAGGCCCTGATTCAAGACGGGAAATTAAAAGAGTATGTCCTGAGAACGGTCGGGACGGCCGCGGTGCACGAAGGTCGTCCACGGCAAGGAAGGAAGGGTCCAGCGACGGTGACTGTCACGGACCGGGCAGCGATTGAAGAACCGGAGAGCTCACAGCTGCATGTCGTGGGCTCGATCATGGGTGGCCCGGAGTTTGGGGACTCGTCCACGCAAAGGAAGAAGTATGTGCGCGAGGTTTCCCGAGGAAAAACTGCGCACTACATCAACCATACGTACGAGGCTCCCCCTCCGGCCCCGTTCGAGTCCATGTTCTTCACCGGCCAAGAGGCGACACGAGTTCTCCACCCGCACAATGACGCAATAGTCGTCTCGGCCCCGGTCGCCAACAATCTCGTCCGAAGAATCCTGATTGATAACGGCAGCTCAGCCGACATCATCTTCAAATCAGCGTTGGACAGGATGAAGCTGACCGGACTGAAACCGACCCCAATCTCGACCCCACTCTTCGGCTTCTCGGGGGAGAGGGTCATGACGGAGGGCACTATCGACCTCCCGGTCACCTTCGGGACGCCGGGGGGGCTCGAGGTCACCCGTATCGTGTCCTTCCTAGTGGCAAACCAGCCCTCAGCGTACAACATCATCATCGGCCGCCCGACTCTCAACCGATTGAAGGCTATAACGTCCACCTATCACCTGATGATGAAGTTCCCGACTGAAAAAGGGATTGCCATCATGTTGGGAGACCAGTCGATGGCGAGGATGTGCAACATCCAAGGCGTGGACGGGAAAGGGAAGGAAAAGATGGTGAGCGCCATCCTCTAGCTCGGTCAAGCTACAGAAGCTGGCACTGCAGCGGAAGCCCGTCCCCGTTTCTCATTATGTCATTTTATTTCCGGTTTTAAGACAATCTCGAATTTCAATAAGGCAAATGGCCCAGGGATGTAATTTTTGACTATTTCTGCATGGTAATTATATTACATTTCACCTCGAAGTCTTTTGTTGCATTATAATTTCTAGTCTCCTCTACGAGTACCCGAGAAACTCTGGGGGCTAATGGGAAACGATGCTCAACGAAACTAGAGCTCGCTCGCTCTGAAACAATGCTCAACGAAACTAGAGCTCGCTCGCTCAACAAAAAAAAAACAACTCAAAAACAAAAACAAAAGTATAACAAAGTCTCAAGGGGCCGATGGTTAGGCCGGAGGTCCCAAGGAAAGACTTATCACATAACTCCTCGTGCAGGCTCTACATGAGTCCTAGAGTTGAGTCCGAGTCCACGAGTTGACCAATACTCCTCGTGACGACTCTCCACGTAACCCCTCGAGATGAGTCCATTCCTCGAGTCAGGTTCGAATCCACGGGTCGACCGATACTCCTCGCGCCGATTCCCCCGAGGCCAAAGTCGTGCTAATCGATCACGCCTTCATTGGCAAATCGAGAAAATAAGACACGCACAATAAAGTCGTGCTAATCGATCACGCCTTCATTTGCAAATCGAGAAAATAAGACACGCGCAATAAAGTCGTGCTAATCGATCACGCCTTCATTGGTGGGTCGAGAAAATAAGACACACACAATAAAGTCGTGCTAATCGATCACGCCTTCATTGGCAAGTCGAGAAAATAAGACACGCACAATAAAGTCGTGCTAATCGATCACGCCTTCATTGGTGGGTCGAGAAAATAAGACACGCACAATAAAGTCGTGCTAATCGATCACGCCTTCATTGGCAAGTCGAGAAAATAAGACACGCACAATAAAGTCGTGCTAATCGATCACGCCTTCATTGGCAAGTCGAGAAAATAAGACACGCACAATAAAGTCGTGCCAATCGATCACGCCTTCATTGGTGGGTCGAGAAAATAAGACACGCACAATAAAGTGGTGCTAATCGATCACGCCTTCATTGGCAAGTCGAGAAAATAAGACACGCACAATAAAGTCGTGCCAATCGATCACGCCTTCATTGGCAAGTCAAGAAAATAAGACACGCGCAATAAAGTCGTGCTAATCGATCACGCCTTCATTGGCAAGTCGAGAAAATAAGACATGCACAATAAAGTCGTGCTAATCGATCACGCCTTCATTGGCAAGTCGAGAAAATGGCCCCACACCCCGATAGGTGGTCAGTGGGGTCCATGGGCGCGAATAACGAGGCGAGAATGATCGACAAAAAAAATAATAATAATAATAATAATAAATAAAAATAATGTTAAAGGACGTCGGAGCATACCTCTTGGCGGCGGACTTCTCCGATGGGCCAACATTGGACTTTGAGTTTACCACGCGATTTACAATCGATGATAAACTCGGGGGGCTAATGTTACCGGTCCATCTCGGCCCGGTAGATCGGCGACGGCCATGCTGGCGGCCGTCCTGAGACCGGCGCTCATCCATGGCCGGCTCTCAGCCAAGGCCGGCTCTCCAAGGCCGGCGCTCCAAGGCCGGCGCTCCAAGGCCGGCTCTCCAAGGCCGGCTCTCCAGGGCCGGCGCTCCAAGGCCGGCTCTCCAAGGCCGGCTCTCCAGGGCCGGCGCTCCAAGGCCGGCTCTCCAAGGCCGGCTCTCCAAGGCCGGCGCTCCAAGGCCGGTTCTCCAAGGCCGGCGCTCCAAGGCCGGCTCTCCAAGGCCGGCTCTCCAGGGCCGGCGCTCCAAGGCCGGCTCTCCAAGGCCGGCGCTCCAAGGCCGGCTCTCCAAGGCCGGTGCTCCAAGGCCGGCTCTCCAAGGCCGGTGCTCCAAGGCCGGCTCTCCAAGGCCGGTGCTCCAAGGCCGGCTCTCCAAGGCCGGCTCTCCAAGGACGGCTCTCCAAGGCCGGCGCTCGTCCAAGGCCGGCTCTCCAAGGCCGGCGCTCGCCAAGGCCAGCTCTCCAAGGCCGGCGCTCGTCCAAGGCCGGCTCTCCAAGGCCGGCGCTCGCCAAGGCCAGCCCTCCAAGGCCGGCGCTCGTCCAAGGCCGGCTCTCCAAGGCCGGCGCTCAGCCAAGGGGTTCCCCAAACACCCCTTGGCCGCCTATAAATATAAGGGTCTCTCCCTTGACCTAGGTAATCCATTCTTGAGTACTGAAACGTTGTCGAACTCATACCTCGCTCGTTTCTCTCAAGTCTCGGCCTCTAAACACCCCTAAAACCTCTATACTCTACCTCAATCCCACTAATGTTGAGCGTCGGGGAGGTAAACAGGGGCACCCCCCTGTTTCCCCTTTGTAGTTCACAATCTCTTTCTTGCTTTTCAGGTATCGAGACAAGGTGAGCTTCACCCACAGCTAAGGGACGACTTGGGACACCAAGTCCGACACGCTCGAGTCGAGACGAGACCACTTGGTCCGGCCTTGGGTCTGACCGTCTGCGACTCCTAAATCGTTGTCCGAAAAACTGCGACAACAGTGTTTTGATCACTTTGCCAGTTTGCTTTTCCACTAAAGCCCTAAAGACCTTAAATACGTTAAAGGTCTCGGATTTGTGTTTGAGCAAATAGACAAAACCATATCGCGAGTAATCATCGGTGAAGGTAACGAAGTATTCGTATCCCCCACGTGCCTGTTGGCTGAGCGGACCACATACATCAGAATGTATTAGCTCCAGCAACTCAGTGGCTCTTCGACCCTTATCGGAGAAAGGTCGCTTAGTCATTTTTCCTTCTATGCAGGATTCACAAGTAGGTAGTGAACCTATTGTAGAGGCTTGGAGTGGACCGTCCATGTCAAGTCTCTTAATCCTATCTAGACTGATGTGACCAAGTCTTAAGTGCCATAGGTGTGTTGATTTTGTTAGATCGGAGGATTCAGAAAGTTTGATCCTCTTTGGCTCCCTAACTAGATTGTTATCTATTTCGGTGTCTAAAAGAGAAGGTTGAGTTGGATAGATGTAGAAAAGAGCATTCTTCATACATGCATCAGTGACAAAAGAATTATTAGGAAACGAAATACGAATTCCATTCTTAATGAACTTTAAACAATAATCTTGCTCAAGAAGACGAGCAACGGATATTATGTTCTTCCCAAAGGTAGGAACAAAATAAACATTATTCAAGTTTAAAGTGAGGTCTTCAAAAGATAGCGTCACGGATACCACAACCTTCGCAGACACCAGGCTTCCATCACCCCATTTGAAACAGAACTCGCCTTCCTCTAAGCTTTTGGTTTTCTTGAAATCATTCAAGGAACAAAAAATATGGTTTGTAGCAGCGGAGTCAAGAATCCACGTTGATACATTATCAGCTACTAAGCATGCTTCGGTAACTAGTACAATACTATGTTCCTTTGCTTTGAGACAGTTCTTTTTATCGGCCTTGTAAGGTCTCTTCTCAGTTCCAGAGGTGGAGGCTTTTTGCTCAGTAGCATGTGCCTCTTCTTGATTCCTCTTTCTCTTAGTGAGACCTACAGCAGTATGAAGCTCCTTTATAAGCTTGGTAACAGTGTACTCTAGCTTGTTTATGGAGTTGTTCATCTTGGAGGTATCAAGAGATGCGGGGAGAGTTTCTAAGATCATATCTATGATATTCTTCCCATTAATCTCAGATCCTAGGATTTCCATTTTATTTAGAAAACTAATGATCAGTATCATAAAGTCTTCAACAGGAGTCTTAGCCTACATGTGACAGTTCATAAACTGTTGGAGTGCTTGTTGCCTTGCTTTACGCCTTTGCCCTCCAAACATCTCATGGAGATTGTTGAGCATGTCGGCGACAGTCTCGATGTCATGATGTTGTTGTTATAGCACATTGTTCATTGATGCTAGGGTATAGCACCTCACAATCTCATCGGAGCAGAGCCGCGTCTTTGTCCTCTTGAGTCGAATCATTATTCGTCAGAGGAGGACACGGGGTGGTGAGTACCCTTTTGTGCTTGTTAACGGTAAGGATGATATCGAGGTTATGTTTCAAATCTACGTAGTTTTCGTTTTCGAGTTTGTTCGAGGAAAGGATGAACGAGAGAAGGTTGAGAGACATATTACCTATATAAGTTGAAACAAGTTTATGATTAGTCTTTGGTTTAGGATTTAAGTTTGTTTAAGATTTGATAAAATCCAAAGGTGTTATAAACTAAACGATAATTTACTCCGTCGAGGGAAGGCCGCAAAAATTCTCCATTTATAAGTAAATGACACATCATTAATGCTTAGCCAAGATGTTAATACACCAATTTTTACCAGCCACCTTTTAAATTGGTTTGATCACTCACATCCTTTCGCAGGGCCTCGAGGGAGGATTACTAGGGATTGAGTCTAAGTGTGTAACCAAGCACTTAGTCCAAAAGATTGACTTTGAAAAACAATCCGCCGAGGGGAGGTCTTGTCTCATTGTCTCACTTTCGGATTTAGCTCATTGAGCAATGATCAGTGCAAAGCGCCCTTGAGTACTCTCATTTAAGAGAGGGCCACGAGGGTGACTCTTAGTATAGCGACAATTGCACTTTTCATTAGTGTTGGGGATCGTGGGTTACAAACAACAAGTATAACCCTCCCACTTAGTTTTTTTTTGGAGTTGGTACATCGACTCTTATAAGTTCGGAAACGGTTTTCCTAGTTATAGAGCGATAGAGCGGACAACTAGAAAAGAATCCTAGATTTTCATGTTCAGCGCAGTGTTAGTACATAAAGGCAGAAGGGACATAATCGGATCTTTTCCTATTTTCTATTTCGGGAAAGTGCGTGAGGGAAGTGTGAACTTCAACTCACTTGAACACTTGAAAGTTTGAGATTACACATCTTTTTAATTTTCGGCTTGTCTACAAGGAGACCTCCCACTCAAATTTTCAAGAGTATATAGATTTTGAACTTATGTGATATAGATATAGTTTTGAAAACATTTTGAAAACTTATTTGATTTGGATGACAAAATATTTTCAAGTTTGAAAACGAAAACGGTTTTTCAAATTTCAAACTAGTTTTGTAAAAATTCAATTTCAATTAAACTTTCAAAAATCAAAACATTTTAATCTTATACATCATGTTTATAATCTTATGTAAAATATTTTTGCTCAAGAAATTTTTCTCGTTAGAGTTCTATAACTCATGGTAGTGGGGCTGAAAATCCGTAATTCTAAAAAACTGGACTTTCGGAACAGCCGCGCACCTCGGAGTAAAATCGCCGTAACTGGCGGCTCCAATGTCCTTTTGACCTGAAACTGGTGGAATTGGACAGAGGACAGACAGAGCTTTAATTTGATTCAAGAATCATTAAATTTGGATTTCTGAGCAGATAGTTATGCCACTTTTACTACGGGTTTTACTCCAGCTCGAAGAAAAAAAAATAATTAAAGCTTGGTCCTTTTTAGGTGCGAAAAAGAAACGAGTGTAACGGAACGTTTTAGGAGGTTGTTAAAGCTTTTATTTGTGTTTTATTAGCAGGGTAATAACATGGTATAAAATAAATAACAAAATGCATAAAACGATTCAAGTAAATAAAAGAAACTAGTAAGACAAGAAAACTAGTCACAAAATTTACTCGAAATTTCTCAAACCTTTAAAACACGTTTTTCAATATAAAAAATAAAAAAACGTTTAGAACTGATTCTAATGTGTTTTAATAACATCCCAAACTCATAGAAAAACAACATGATTTTTAATTTAAAGGCAAGAGCAATAAATTAAAAAAAAATCTAAGAAAACAATTCTAACTTGTCACAAAATTAGTAAACTTTCGAAAATGATTTTCAAGCTGACATTTTTAAATACATGTACATGCAAATCTTTGACCATAGCTCTGATACCATTTGTTGGAATTGATCTAAGGTTTAAGAAAAAGTTTAACGCTTCGTTAAGCGGCGGAATTCTAAAAATTTTATTTTTCAAGTAAAACAGTTTTTACTAACCTAGA
This sequence comes from Urtica dioica subsp. dioica, assembly GCF_054948205.1. Classification (NCBI taxonomy): domain Eukaryota; kingdom Viridiplantae; phylum Streptophyta; class Magnoliopsida; order Rosales; family Urticaceae; genus Urtica; species Urtica dioica. The sequence goes on along the minus strand of NC_142757.1, from coordinate 10,770,554 downwards.
CAAAGAGCAAGCACATGTAAATAAAAACTAATATGAGCATAGAAGTTTACTAACCTTTTTAGACACTTGAACGTTGAGAAGGTTTTGGATAAAGGTTGCAACGTTCGTCTCTCCTCGCAGCACGTCTCTCTTCCTTCCTCGGCAACTCGAGCAACCACGAAAGTTTCTATCACTAAATCACTCGAGAAAAGGAATTAGTGTGTGGGCACTTTTAAACAATACGACTTAAGAACGAGTCTTGAAGTCGCAGAGCTAAACACTAGGTCAAATGAGGACCTAGGTGCCAAAACAAAAAATCGAAAATTAACTAGAGAGAGATAGAAGAGGGGCGGCCAAGTTCTAGAGAGAGAGTCTCTCAAATCTCTTAAACTTGGATGAATGAAATGTGTGGAATGAGGCTCGTATTTATAGGAGAGGTGTCACCTTCTATAAGGTAGTTTCCTCTTCTACAGAATATCACATATTCATGAGCAAATATTGCCCATTACCCTCTTATTCCACACGGACAAGGCAGCCTTCTAGAACGCTTGGATTTGTTTCCTTTTTTGTTCCTTATGTTGGAATTGATCTAGGGTTTAAGAAAAAGTTTAACGCTTCGTTAAGCGGCGGAATTTTAAAAATTTTATTTTTCAAGTAAAACAGTTTTTACTAACCTAGACAAAGATCAAGCACATGCAAATAAAAACTAATATGAGCATAGAAATTTACTAACCTTTTTGGATGCTTGAACGTTGAGAAGCTTTTGAAAAAAGGTTGCAACGTTCGTCTCCCCTCGCAGCACGTCTCTCTTCCTTCCTCGGCAACTCGAGCAACCACGAAAGTTTCTATCACTAAATCACTCGAGAGAAAAGGAATTAGTGTGTGAGCACTTTTAAACACTACGACTTAAGAAAGAGTCTTGAAGTCGTAGAGCTAAACACTAGGTCAAATGAGGACCTAGGTGCCAAAACAATAAAATGAAATTGACTAGAGAGAGAGAGAGGAGTCGGCCACAAGGTCTAGAGAGAGAGGCTCTCAATCTCTAATTTATGTGGAATGAATAAAAATGAAGGGAATGAGGCCTCTATTTATAGGGGAGGTTTTACCTTCAATAAGGTAGTTTCCTCTGTCATTGAATATCACATATTCATGAGCAAATATTGCTCTCCTTCGCTTAGAGTCACTCGGCAAAATAGGCTTCTAGAAGCCCTTGGATTTGTTTCCTCTTTTGTTCCCTTCATGCCTTGGCCGAATTTCCTTAAGCATCCTCATGAAAATTTGTTTCCTCTTTTTCTTTTGGCAAGTATCTTGATACATTTATGCACAAAATATTCTCTCTTTCTTTGGGTATGTTGGGCGCCTATATTCACTCTAGAAGGAGCTTCTAGAAGCTTCTTCATTTGTTCATGACAACATGAGAAATGCCCATTAAGAATTTTCAATAAAATTCTTATGAAATAAATTAATTCACAAGGCCCAATGATCAAGTCATGGCCGAGTGTTATCGAGTCATCAAATGACCTTGTCAAAAAAGTTATTGACATTCATTTCATCCTATGTCTCAAAAGACAAAAATACCTTTTGACAATTTTCGTTCTTGTTTTGACTTAGCTTCCAGTTTAACTATTCCTACTCGATGTGATTCGTGACAGTGACCTCATGGATCCAAATGAACAAAGCTTGAGCTAAATACTTGGACTCAAAAGTTCACAAACCTTTTCCAAGTTTAGCTTAATGTCAACTGACTCCACTAAAGAGTTGACACTGAAAATCTCTCGGTTCAAATGAATTTATTTTCTACTCAAGAATTCAACCTAATTGTAATGAGCGGATCCATAGAATATTATCAGTGTTTACCCTTCATGAATATCATCGGCTAGTCGGGATTTACAATATTACCATTTTACCCTTCTAGCTGTTATTTCCTCAACTCCTTTGTCGCTTGTGAATAAGTTATAAACAATGTATTGACGAGGAGCTAACAAGTCACATTGTTTCATCCAAAAGAGTCATGACTCAATTTGGACACTGGCTAGTTCATTTATTCACACACCAAGGAACAAAGCATGAAGTGATATACATTGCATTTCAGCAATCTTGTACATGAATTCCATATCTATGAGAACTTCACAAAGTTACTCATGACATTCTCACAACTTAGTACTTCACTGTTGTCAATGGTGCCCACAAGAAGAGTTGTAATCTTTATTTTGTACATTTAATGTAATAAAGTCTCATGAAGACTCTTGCTTGTAATTGCCTATTCATTCATTAATAAAGTTGAAACGTTCATCCATTCTTTCTTTGTTTGAAGCTTTATGATAAAACCTTAGTCTTTTAGTCCATAAACAAACTTAACAACTTACGAAGAGACAAATGTAGATTTGCATGAACAAACTCTTCGTAGTTTGCTTAAAATGATATATTCGCAATCTTAGGGTCAAAGGACTATTGACCTGAGTACGATTGTTAGAAGAATCTATGATGTCTGGTTATGAGGCATTGAGAGTTGGAGACTCTATACTTCTTCTAGGTATCTTTCGAAGGTACTGAATTGACCAGTGCACTTCTAGAGACATGATAAGAACAAACCATTTAACCTCTTATGTCTCGAAGTCACTATGTATGAATTGCATCATGCTTACCTTAATCCTGAAATGAGACATGTCATTTCACACCTTAGTATTCTCATTTGAGAAAGTCAGAGTTCGGACTCACTATGTGATTCCGAACAGGGCCTATTGGTGAAGTACTAAGTTGTGAGAATGTCATGAGTAACTTTGTGAAGTTCTCATAGATATGGAATTCATGTACAAGATTGCTGAAATGCAATGTATGTCACCTCATGCTTTGTTCCTTGGAGTGTGAATAAATGAACTGGCCAGTGTCCAAATTGAGTCCTGACTCTTTTGGATGAAACAATGTGACTTGTTAGCTCCTCGTCAATACATTGTTTCTAACTTATTCACAAGCGACAAAGGAGTTGAGGAAATAACAGCTAGAAGGGTAAAATGGTAATTTAGTAAATCCCGACTAGCTGATGACATTCATGAAGGGTAAACATAGATAATATTCAGTGGATCCGCTCATCATAATTAGGTTGAATTCTTGAGTAGAAAATAAATTCATTTGAACCGAGAGATTTTCAGTGTCAGCTCTTTAGTGGAGTCAGTTGGCATTAAGCTAAACTTGGAAAAGGTTTGTGAACTTTTGAGTCCAAGTGTTTAGCTCAAGCTTTGTTCATTTGGGTCCATGAGGTCACTGTCACGAATCACATCGATAGGAATAGTTAAACTGGAAGCTAAGTCAAAATGAGAACGAAAATAGTCAAAAGGGTATTTTTGTCTTTTGAGACAAAGGATGAAATGAATGTCAATAAATTTTTTGACATGTTCATTTGATGACTTAATGTCACTCGGCCATGACTTGATCATTGGGCCTCGTGAATTAATTTCATTTCATAAGAGTTTTATTGAAAATTGTTAATGGGCCTTTTTCATGTTCTCATGAATAAATGAAGAAGCTTCTAGAAGCTCCTTCTAGAGACATGTTGGGCGCCTACCCTATAGAGAAATAGGAGAGTTTATTTTGTGTATAAATGTATTTAGATACTTGCCAAAAGAAAAAGAGGAAACAAATTTGCATAAGGATGCATAAGGGAATCGGCCAAGTTGAGAAAAAGGCAAGCCATGAACAAAATTGGAAACAAATCAAGGCTTCTAGAAGCCCTTGTTTGGCCGAGTGTCTCAAGAGGGAAAAGAGGAAATTGGCTCATGAATATGTGATATTCTATAGAAGAGGAAACTACCTTATTGAAGGTGTCACCTCTCCTATAAATAGGAGCCTCATTTCCTCACATTTGATTCATCCAAGTTTAAGAGATTTGAGAGACTCTCTCTCTAGAACTTTGGCCGAAACTCCTCTCTCTCTCTAGTTTATTTTCGATTTGTCTTGTTTTGGCACCTAGGTCCTCACTCGACCTAGTGTTTAGCTCTGCGACTTCAAGACTTGTTCATAAGTCGTAGTGTTTAAAAGTGCCCATTCACTAATTCCTTTATTTCGAGTGATTTAGTGATAGAAACTTTCGTGGTTGCTCGAGGTGCCGAGGAAAGGAAGAGAGACGTGCTGCGAGGGGAGACGAGCGTTGCAACTTTCTAAGAGCTTCTCAAAGATCAAGCTTCAAGAAAGGTTAGTAAACTTCTTAGCTCATATTAGTTTTTAATTACATGTACTTGCACTTGTCTAGGTTAGTAAAAACCGTTTTTACTTGTAAAAGAAATTTTTTAAAATTCCGCCGCTTCCCGAAGCGTTAATTATTTTCTTAAACCCTAGATCGATTCCAACAAATGGTATCAGAGCTATGGTCAAAGATTAGCATGTACATGTATTTAAAATTATGAGCTTGAAAATCGTTTTCGAAAGTTTACTAATTTTGTGACAAGTTAGAATTGTTATCTTAGATTTTTTTTTTAATTTATTGCTCATGACTTTAAATTAAAAACCATGTTGTTTTTCTATGATTTTGGGATGTTTTTAAAACACATTAGAATCAATTCTAAAAGTTTTTAATTTTTTTATATTGAAAAACGTGTTTTAAAGGTTTGAGATTTTTCGAGTAAATTTTGTGACTAGTTTTGTTATCTTGCTAGTTTCTTATTTTTACTCGAATCGTTTTATGCTTGTTGTTATTTCTTTTATGCCTTGTTATTACCTTGCTAATAAAACACAAATAAAAGCTTTAACAACCTTCATAAAACGTTCCGTTACACTCGATTCTTTTTCGCACCTAAAAAGGACAATGCTTTAATTATTTCTTTTTCTTCGACCTGGAGTAAACCCGCATTAAAAGTGGAATAACTCTCTGCTCAGTAATCTAAATTTAATGCCACCGGTTTCAGGTCAAAAAGACATCGGAGCCGCCAGTTATGGCGATTTTACTCCGAGGTGCGCGGCTGTAGTGAAACTCCAGTTTTTTAGAAATCCGGATTTTCAAACCCCACTACCATGAGTTATAGAACTCTAATGTGAAAATTTTCTTGAGCAAAAATGTTTTTCATAAGATTATAAACATGATGTGTAAGATTAAAATGTTTTGGTTTTTGAAAAGTTTAATTGAAATTGAGTTTTTACAAAACTAGTTTGAATTTTGAAACACCGTTTTCACTTTCAAACTTGAAAATATTTTGTCATCCAAATCAAATAAGTTTTCAAAATGTTTTCAAAACTATATCTATATCACATATGTTCAAAATCTATATGCTCTTGAAAATTTGAGTGGGAGGTCTCTTTGTAGACAAGCCGAAAAATAAAAAGATGTGTAATCTTAAACTTTCAAGTGTTCGAATGAGTTGAAGTTCACACTTTCCTCATGCACTTTCCCGAAATAGAAAATAGGAAAAGATCGAGTATGTACGTTGTGCCTTTATGCACTAATACTACTCTGAACATGTCGATCTAGGATTCTCTTCTAGTTGTCCGCTCTGTCGCTCTCTAACTAGGAAATTTGTTTCCGAACTTATAAGAGACGATGAACCAACTCCAAAAACTAAGTGGGAGGGTTATACTTGTTGTTTGTAACCCACGATCCCCAACACTAATGAAAGAAGCAATTAACGTGGGACTAAGAGCCGCTCTTGCGACCCTCACTTAAATGGGAGTACTCCAAGGCGTTATTGCTTCGATCATTGCTCAATGAGCTACGTCCGAGAGTGAGACGATGATGGCAAGGCCTCCCCTTGGGGGATTGTTTTTCAAAGTTGACCTTTTGGACTAAGTGGTTGGTTGCACACTTAGGCTCAATCCCTAGTAATCCTCCCTTGAGGCTCTGCGAAAGGATGTGAGTGATCAAACCAATTAAAAAGGTGGCTAGTCAAAATAGATGTATTGACATCTTGGCTTAGCATTAATGATGTGTCATTTACTTATAAAAGGAGATTTTTTGCGGCCTTCTCTTGAGGGAGTAAATTATCGTTTGGTTTATAACACCTTTGGATTTTATAAAAGTCTTAATAAAACTTAAATCCTAAACCAAAGACTAATCATAAACTTGTTTCAACTTTTATAGGCAATATGTCTCTCAACCCTCTCTCAACCATTCTTTCCTCGAATAAACTCGAAGGCGACAATAACGTCGACTGGAAACGTAACCTCGACATAGTCCTTACTGTCGACAAGCACAAATGGGTTCTCACCACCCCCTGCCCTCAAACGAATGATGATTCGACGCAAGAGGAGAAAGACGCCCTGGCGGCCTGGCTTCGATCCGATGAGATTGCGAGATGCTATATTTTGGAATCAATGAACAATGTGTTGCAACAACAACATCGTGATAACGAAACTGCCACCGATATGCTCTACAATCTCCATGAGATGTTTGGAGGGCAAGGACGTCAAGCTAGGCAACAAGCGGTCCGACAATTCATGAACTGTCGTATGAAGTCTGGAACTCCCGTTAGAGATCATATGATGCTGATCATTAGCTATCTCAACGAGATGAAGATCCTTGGATCTGAGATTGATGGGGAGACTAAAATAGATACGATCTTGGAAACTCTCCCCGAAACCTTTGATACCTTCAAGTTGAATTATTCCATGAACAAGCTAGAGTACACTGTTACCGAGCTCATGAAGGAACTTCAAACCGCTGAGGCACTCACTAAGAAAAAGAGGGCTCAAGGAGAAGTACATGCTACTGCCTCCACCTCTGGATCTAAGAAGAGACCTCGCAATGCCGAGAAGAAGAACCAACCTAAGGTTCAAACGAAGAAGAAGGCGCCAAAGGCTCCGAAGGTGGACAAGTTTAAAGACAAGTGCCACCACTGCAATGAGCCTGGTCACTGGCGTAGTAACTGTCCTGCCTACCTCAAAACCAAAGTAAAAGGTATTGTACTTGTTACTGAAGCTTGTTTAGTAGCTGATAATGTATCATCGTGAATTATTGACTCCGCTGCTACTAACCATATTTGCTGCTCCTTGACTGGTTTTAGGAAAAGCAAAAGCTTAGAGGATGGCGACTTCTGCTTCAAATGGGGTGATGGGAGCGTGGTGTCTGCGAAGGCTGTGGGATCCGTGACGCTATCTTTTGAAGATCGAACTTTAAATTTGAATAATGTTTATTATGTTCCTTCCTTTGGGAAAAACCTAATATGTGTTGCTCAACTTTTCGAGCAAAATTATTGTTTAAAGTTTATAAAGAATGGAATTCGTATTTCTTTTTCTAATTCTTTTGTCACTGATGCATGTATGAAGAATGGTATTTTTTACATCGATCCCACTCAACCTTCTCTTTTAGAAACCGAAATAGATAACGATCTAATTAGGGAGCCAAAGAGGATCAAACTTTCTGAATCCTCCGATCTAACAAAATCAACATACCTATGGCACTTAAGACTTGGTCATATCAGTCTAGATAGGATTCAGAGACTTGTGAGGGACGGTCCACTCCAAGCCTCTGCAATAGGTTCACTACCTACTTGTGAATCATGCATAGAAGGAAAAATGACTAAGCGACCTTTCTCTGATAAGGGACGAAGAGTTACCGAGTTGCTGGAACTAGTACATTCTGATGTATGTGGTCCGCTCAACCAACAGGCACGTGGAGGATACGAATACTTTGTTACCTTCACCGATGATTACTCACGATATGGGTTTGTCTATTTGCTCAAACACAAATCCGAGACCTTTAACGTATTTAAGGTCTTTAGGGCTTTAGTGGAAAAGCAAAATGGCAAAGTGATCAAAACCCTTCGATCTGATCGAGGTGGTGAGTATATGTCTGGAGAGTTCGATGACTTTCTTAAAGAAGAAGGTATCGCTTCTCAGCTTACCGCACCTGGCACGCCTCAACAAAACGGAGTGTCAGAGAGAAGAAACCGAACTCTTATGGAGATGGTTAGATCAATGATGAGTTACTCATCACTCCCTCTTTCCTTTTGGGGATATGCCCTTGAAACAGCCGCCTATATTCTGAACCAAGTTCCATCCAAAACGGTTCCTGGTACTCCTTATGAACGATGGACTGGCCGTAAAGTGAATCTTGGCCGCATCCGAATTTGGGGTTGCCCTGCACACGTGCTGAGGCAAAAGACTAGCAAGTTGGCTAGTAGGTCAGAATTGCGCCTGTTTGTGGGATATCCAAAGGAAACCAAAGGTTTTACTTTCTATAGTCCCGAGGACGATAAGACTTTCGTTAACACGAATGCTCATTTCCTTGAGGAGGACTTTATGAAAGATGCAAAACCTAGAAGCAAAATTGTGCTTGAAGAAAAGTTGGGTGAGGAAGCTTCTACCTCATCTGTAAGAACTGTTCTTACCCCAACTGAAACACAACCTAACTCATTAGAATCTCGTCAAGTAGTACTTAGACGTAGTGGGAGGGCTACTCAAAAGCCTGACAGGTACATGTCTTATGGAGACTCTCTTGTAGCCGTCTCTGACATGGATGATCCTGTTTCCTATAGCCAAGCGATGGCTTGTTCTGAATCAAACCTTTGGCTTGACGCCATGAAAGTTGAAATGCACTCGATGTATGTCAACAATGTCTGGAAACTTGTAGACCTTCCTGAAGGGATTAAACCCGTAGGGTGTAAGTGGATATACAAGAAGAAAAGGGGTCCTGATGGGAACGTCGAGACGTTCAAAGCACGACTTGTGGCGAAGGGTTATACCCAACAAGAAGGGATTGACTATGAAGAAACCTTCTCGCCAGTCGCGATGCTTAAATCCATCCGCATACTCCTATCCATAGCTACAACTCTCGACTATGAGATCTGGCAAATGGATGTCAAGACAGCCTTTCTGAATGGCAATCTTGACGAGCGCATTTACATGGCTCAACCAGACGGTTTCGTGGAAGAAGGTCAAGATACCAAGGTTTGTGAGTTGCTTAAGTCCATTTATGGATTAAAGCAAGCATCTAGGTCATGGAATATTAGATTCGATGAAACTGTAAAGAGCTTTGGCTTTGAACAATCAATAGATGAGCCTTGTGTTTACAAGTTAATACACGAAGGTAAAGTTGTGTTTCTGATAGTATATGTCGATGATATACTACTCATTGGTAATGACGTGGGTAAGTTATCTAAGGTTAAGGTCTGGCTAGAAAAGCAATTCGATATGAAGGATCTAGGAGAAGCCGCGTACATTCTGGGGATCCAAATCTTTCGAGATAGGAAAAACCGGACCCTGTCGCTCTCTCAAGCATCTTATATTGATAAGATAATGGATCGCTTCTCGATGCAAGACTCCAAGAAGGGCCAAACACCCTTTAGGCATGGAGTTTCACTCTCTAAGGACCAGTCTCCCAATACTGCACAAGAGATTGAAGACATGAGGAAAATTCCTTACGCCTCTGCCGTAGGAAGCCTCATGTATGCTATGCTTTGCACTAGACCTGATATATGTTTCGCCTTTGGCGTAGTTAGCCGTTTCCAATCGAACCCTGGACCCGAGCACTGGATTGCTGTTAAGCATCTTCTTAAGTATCTTCGAAGAACTAGGAACTTGATGCTTACATACTCAGGTACTGACCTGACTATGACGGGATATACCGACTCCGATTTTCAAGCGGATAAGGATTCCAGGAAATCCACTTCGGGATCTGTGTTCATCCTTAATGGTGGAGCTGTTGTGTGGAGAAGTATTAAGCAATCTTGCATTGCTGACTCCACAATGGAAGCAGAATATGTGGCTGCTTGTGAAGCATCCAAAGAGGCTGTATGGCTTAGAAAATTCCTTAAGTATCTGGAAGTTGTTCCAAACGTCGACGAGCCCATGACCCTTTATTGTGATAATAGTGGGGCTGTCGCTAACTCAAAGGAACCTAGAAGCCATAAGCGCTCTAAGCATATTGAGAGGAAATACCATTTGATTCGAGAGATCGTGCAGCGCGGAGACGTGGAAGTGAAGAAGATCTCAACGGTAGACAACCTCGCAGATCCATTCACCAAGGCCCTAGCGAACAAGGTCTTCGACCAACATCGTGAGGGATTAGGCATGAAAGACTACACACATCTTCTTTGAGTCAAGTGGGAGTTTGTTGTCAATGGTGCCCACAAGAAGATTTGTAATCTTTATTTTGTACATTTGATGTAATAAAGTCTCATGAAGACTCTTGCTTGTAATTGCCTATTCATTCATTAATAAAGTTGAAACGTTCATTCATTCTTTCTTTGTTTGAAGCTTTATGATAAAACCTTAGTCTTTTAGTCCATAAACAAACTTAACCACTTACGAAGAGACAAATGTAGATTTGCATGAACAAACTCTTCGTAGTTTGCTTAAAACGATATATTCGCAATCTTAGGGTCAAAGGACTATTGACCTCAGTACGATTGTTAGAAGAATCTATGATGTCTGGTTATGAGGCACTGAGAGTTGGAGACTCTATAGTTCTTCTAGGTATCTTTCGAAGGTACTGAATTGACCAGTGCACTTCTAGAGACTGGATAAGAACAAACCATTTAACTCTTGTGTCTCGAAGTCACTATGTATGAATTGCATCATGCTTACCTTAATCCTGAAATGAGACATGCCATTTCACAGCTTAGTATTCTCATTTGAGAAAGTCAGAGTTCGGACTCACTATGTGATTCCGAACAGGGCCTATTGGTGAAGTACTAAGTTGTGAGAATGTCATGAGTAACTTTGTGAAGTTCTCATAGATATGGAATTCATGTACAAGATTGCTGAAATGCAATGTATGTCACCTCATGCTTTGTTCCTTGGAGTGTGAATAAATGAACTGGCCAGTGTCCAAATTGAGTCCTGACTCTTTTGGATGAAACAATGTGACTTGTTAGCTCCTCGTCAATACATTGTTTCTAACTTATTCACAAGCGACAAAGGAGTTGAGGAAATAACAGCTAGAAGGGTAAAATGGTAATTTAGTAAATCCCGACTAGCTGATGACATTCATGAAGGGTAAACATAGATAATATTCAGTGGATCCACTCATCATAATTAGGTTGAATTCTTGAGTAGAAAATAAATTCATTTGAACCGAGAGATTTTCAGTGTCAGCTCTTTAGTGGAGTCAGTTGGCATTAAGCTAAACTTGGAAAAGGTTTGTGAACTTTTGAGTCCAAGTGTTTAGCTCAAGCTTTGTTCATTTGGGTCCATGAGGTCACTGTCACGAATCACATCGATAGGAATAGTTAAACTGGAAGCTAAGTCAAAATGAGAACGAAAATAGTCAAAAGGGTATTTTTGTCTTTTGAGACAAAGGATGAAATGAATGTCAATAAATTTTTTAACAAGTTCATTTGATGACTTAATGTCACTCGGCCATGACTTGATCATTGGGCCTCGTGAATTAATTTCATTTCATAAGAGTTTTATTGAAAATTCTTAATGGGCCTTTTTCATGTTCTCATGAATAAATGAAGAAGCTTCTAGAAGCTCCTTCTAGAGACATGTTGGGCGCCTACCCTATAGAGAAATAGGAGAGTTTATTTTGTGCATAAATGTATTTAGATACTTGCCAAAAGAAAAAGAGGAAACAAATTTGCATAAGGATGCATAAGGGAATCGGCCAAGTTGAGAAAAAGGCAAGCCATGAACAAAATTGGAAACAAATTAAGGCTTCTAGAAGCCCTTGTTTGGCCGAGTGTCTCAAGAGGGAAAAGAGGAAATTGGCTCATGAATATGTGATATTCTATAGAAGAGGAAACTACCTTATTGAAGGTGACACCTCTCCTATAAATAGGAGCCTCATTTCCTCACATTTGATTCATCCAAGTTTAAGAGATTTGAGAGACTCTCTCTCTAGAACTTTGGCCGAAACTCCTGTCTCTCTCTCTAGTTTATTTTCGATTTGTCTTGTTTTGGCACCTAGATCCTCACTCGACCTAGTGTTTAGCTCTGCGACTTCAAGACTTGTTCTTAAGTCGTAGTGTTTAAAAGTGCCCACTCACTAATTCCTTTATTTCGAGTGATTTAGTGATAGAAACTTTCGTGGTTGCTCGAGGTGCCGAGGAAAGTAAGAGAGACGTGCTGCGAGGGGAGACGAGCGTTGCAACTTTCTAAGAGCTTCTCAAAGATCAAGCTTCAAGAAAGGTTAGTAAACTTCTTAGCTCATATTAGTTTTTAATTACATGTACTTGCACTTGTCTAGGTTAGTAAAAACCGTTTTTACTTGTAAAAGAAATTTTTTAAAATTCCGCCGCTTCCCGAAGCGTTAATTATTTTCTTAAACCCTAGATCGATTCGAACATTCACCAATAGGCCCTGTTCGGAATCACATAGTTAGTCCGAACTCTGACTTTCTCAAATGAGAATACGTAAGGTGTGAAATGGCATGTCTCATTTCAGGATTAAGGTAAGCACGATGCAATTCGTACGTAGTGACTTCGAGACATAAGACGTCAAATGGTTTTTTCTTATCTTGTCTCTAGAAGTGCACTGGTCAATTCAGTACCTTAGGAAGATACCTAGAAGAACTATAGAGTCTCCAACTCTCAATGCCTCATAACCAGACATCATAGATTCTTCTAACAATCGTACTGAGGTTAATAGTACTTTGACCCTTAGATTGCGAATATATATCGTTTTAAGCAAACTACGAAGAGTTTGTTCATGCAAATCTACATTTGTCTCTTCGTAAGTTGTTTAGTTTGTTTATGGACTAAAGACTAGTGTTTTATCATAAAGCTTCAAACAGACAAGGAAGAATGAATGAACGTTTCAACTTTTTATTAATGAATAAGCAATTACAAGCAAGAGTCTTCATGAGATTTTATTACATCAAATGTACAATATAAGGATTACAACTCTTCTTGTGGGCACCTTTGACAACAAACTCCCACTTGACTCAAAGAAGATGTGTGTAGTCCTTCATACCTAATCCCTCTCGATGTTGGTCGAAGACCTTGTTCGCTAGGGCCTTTTTGAATGGATTTGCTAGGTTGTCCACCGTTGAGATCTTCTTCACTTCCACGTCTCCGCGCTGCACGATCTCTCGAATCAAATGGTATTTCCTCTCAATATGTTTAGAGCGCTTATGGCTTCGAGGTTCCTTTGAGTTAGCGACAGCCCCATTATTATCACAATAAAGGATCATGGGGTCGTCGACGTTTGGAACAACTTCCAAATACTTAAGGAATTTTCTAAGCCATACAGCCTCTGTTGATGCTTCACAAGCAGCCACATATTCTGCTTCCATTGTAGAGTAAGCAATGCAAGATTGCTTAATACTCCTCCACGCAACAGCACCACCATTAAGGATGAACACAGATCCCGAAGTGGATTTCCTGGAATCCTTGTCCGCTTGAAAATCGGAGTCGGTATATCCCGTCATAGTCAGGTCAGTAACTGAGTATGTAAGCATCAAGTTCCTAGTTCTTCGTAGATACTTAAGAACATGCTTAATAGCAATCTAGTGCTCGGGTCCAGGATTGGATTGGAAATGGCTAACTACGCCAACGGCGAAACAGATGTCAGGTCTAGTGCAAAGCATTGCATACATAAGGCTTCCTACGGCAGAGGCGTAAGGAATCTTCCTCATATCTTCAATCTCTTGTGTAGTCTTGGGAGACTGGTCTATAGAGAGTGAAACTCCATGCCTAAATGGTGTTTGGCCCTTCTTGGAGTCTTGCATCGAGAAGCGATCCATCACCTTATCAATATAAGATGCTTGAGAGAGCGACAGTGTCCGGTTTTTCCTATCTCGAAAGATTTGGATCCCCAGAATGTACGCTGCTTCTCCTAGATCCTTCATATAGAATTGCTTTGCCAGCTAGACCTTAACCTCGGATAACTTACCCACGTCATTACCAATGAGTAATACATCATCGAAATATAGTACCAGAAACACAACTTTGCCTTCGTGCATTAACTTGTAAACACAAGGCTCATCTATTGATTGTTCAAAGCCGAAGCTCTTCACAGTTTCATTGAATCTAATATTCCATGACCTATATGCTTGTTTTAATCCATACATGGACTTAAGCAACCGACAAACCTTGGTCTCTTGACCTTCTTCCATGAAACCGTCTGGTTGAGCCATGTAAATGCGCTCGTCAATATTGCCATTCAGGAAGGCTGTCTTGACATCCATTTGCCAGATCTCATAGTCGAGAGCTGCAGCTATGGATATGAGTATGCGGATGGATTTAAGCATCGCGACTGGCGAGAAGGTTTCTTCATAGTCAATCCCTTCTTGTTGGGTATAACCCTTCGCCACAAGTCGTGCTTTGAACGTCTCGACGTTCCCATCAGGACCCCTTTTCTTCTTGTATATCCACTTACACCTTACGGGTTTAATCCCTTCAGGAAGGTCTACAAGTTTCCAGACTTTGTTGACATACATCGAGTGCATCTCAACTTTCATGGCGTCAAGCCAAAGGTTTGATTCAGAACAAGCCATCATCTTGCTATAGGAAACAGGATCATCCATGTCAGAGACGGCTACGAGAGAGTCTCCATAGGACATGTACCTGTCAGGCTTTTGAGTAGCCCTCCCACTACGTCGAAGTACTACTTGACGAGATTCTAAAGAGTTAGGTTGTGTTTCAATTGGGGTAAGAACAGTTCTTACAGATGAGGTAGAAGCTTCCTTACCCAACTTTTCTTCAAGCACAATTTTGGTTTTAGGTTTTGCATTCTTCATAAAGTCCTCCTCGAGGAAACGAGCATTCGTGCTAACAAAAATCTTATCGTCCTCGGGACTATAGAAGATGAAACCCTTGGTTTCCTTTGGATATCCCACAAACAAGCACAATTCTGACCTACTAGCCAACTTGCTAGTCTTTTGCCTTAGCATGTGTGCAGGGCAACCCAAAATTCTGATGTGGCCTAGATTTACTTTACGGCCAGTCCATCGTTCATAAGGAGTACCAGGAACCGTTTTGGACGGAACTTGGTTCAGAATATAAGCGGCTGTTTCGAGGGCATAACCCCAAAAGGAAGGAGGGAGTGATGAGTGACTCATCATTGATCTAACCATTTCCATAAGAGTTCGGTTTCTTCTCTCTGACACTCCGTTTTGTTGATGTGTGCCAGGTGCGGTAAGGTGAGAAGCGATTCCTACTTCTTTAAGAAAGTCATCGAACTCTCCAGACATATACTCGCCACCTCAATCAGATCGAAGTTTTTTGATCACTTTGCCAATTTGCTTTTCCACTAAAGCCCTAAAGACCTTAAATACGTTAAAGGTCTCGGATTTGTGTTTGAGCAAATAGACAAAACCATATCGCGAGTAATCATCGGTGAAGGTAACGAAGTATTCGTATCCCCCACGTACCTGTTGGCTGAGCGGACCACATACATCAGAATGTATTAGCTCCAGCAACTCAGTGGCTCTTCGACCCTTATCGGAGAAAGGTCGCTTAGTCATTTTTCCTTCTATTCAGGATTCACAAGTAGGTAGTGAACCTATTGCAGAGGCTTGGAGTGGACCGTCCCTCTCAAGTCTCTTAATCCTATCTAGACTGATGTGACCAAGTCTTAAGTGCCATAGGTGTGTTGATTTTGTTAGATCGGAGGATTCAGAAAGTTTGATCCTCTTTGGCTCCCTAATTAGATCATTATCGATTTCGGTGTCTAAAAGAGAAGGTTGAGTGGGATAGATGTAGAAAAGAGCATTCTTCATACATGCATCAGTGACAAAAGAATTATCAGGAAACGAAATACGAATTCCATTTTTAATGAACTTTAAACAATAATCTTGCTCAAGAAGACGAGCAACGGATATTACGTTCTTCCCAAAGGTAGGAACAAAATAAACATTATTCAAGTTTAAAGTGCGGTCTTCAAAAGACAGCGTCACGGATCCCACAGCCTTCGCAGACACCAGGCTCCCATCACCCCATTTGAAACAGAACTCGCCTTCCTCTAAGCTTCTGGTTTTCCTGAAACCATTCAAGGAACAACAAATATGGTTAGTAGCAGCGGAGTCAAGAATCCACGTTGATACATTATCAGCTACTAAGCATACTTCGGTAACTAGTGCAGTACTATGTTCCCTTGCTTTGAGATAGGTAGGACAGTACTTTTTATTGGCCTTGTGAGGTCTCTTCTTAGTTCCAGAGGTGGAGGCTTTTTGCTCAGTAGCATGTGCCTCTCCTTGATTCCTCTTTCTCTTAGTGAGACCTACAGCAGTGTGAAGTTCCTTCATAAGCTTGGTAACAGTGTACTCTAGCTTGTTTATGGAGTAGTTCATCTTGGAGGTATCAAGAGATGCGGGGAGAGGTTCTAAGATCATATCTATGAAACTCTCCCCATCAATCTCAGATCCTAGGATTTCCATTTTATTCAGAAAACTAATGATCAGTATCATAAAGTCTCCAACAGGAGTCCTAGCCTGCATATAACAGTTCATAAACTGTCGGACTGCTTGTTGCCTTGCTTGAAGCCTTTGCCCTCCAAACATCTCAAGGAGATTGTTGAGCATGTCGGCGGCAGTCTCGATGTCACGATGTTGTTGTTGCAACACATTGTTTATTGATGCTAAGATATAGCACCTCACAATCTCATCGGAGCAGAGCCGGGCCGCCAAGGCATCTTTGTCCTCTTGAGTTGAATCATCATTCGTCAGAGGAGGACACGGGGTGGTGAGTACCCATTTGTTCTTGTTAAAGGTAGGTATTATGTCGAGGTTATGTTTCCAATTAACGTAGTTTTTGGTTTCGAGGTTGTTCGAGGAAAGGATGAAAGAGAGAGAGAGAGAGTTGGGAGACATTTTGCCTATAAAAGTTGAAACAAGTTTATGATTAGTCTTTGGTTTAGGATTTAAGGTTTTTAAACATTTGATAAAATCCAAAGGTGTTATAAACCAAACGACAATTTACTCCTTCGAGGGAAGGCCGCAAAAAATCTCCATTTATAAGTAAATGACACATCATTAATGCTTAGCCAAGATGTCAATACACCAATTTTGACCAGCCACCTTTTAAATTGGTTTGATCACTCACATCCTTTCGCAGGGCCTCGAGAGAGGATTACTAGGGATTGAGTCTAAGTGTGTAACCAACCACTTAGCCCAAAAGATTGACTTTGAAAAAAAATCCGCCGAGGGGAGGTCTTGTCTCATTGTCTCACTTTCGGATTTAGCTCATTGAGCAATGATCAGTGCAAAGCGCCCTTGAGTACTCTCATTTAAGAGAGGGCCACGAGGGTGACTCTTAGTCTAGCGACAATTGCACTTTTCATTAGTGTTGGGGATCGTGGGTTACATACAACAGATATAACCCTCCCACTTAGTTTTTGGAGTTGGTACATCGACTCTTATAAGTTCGGAAACGGTTTTCCTAGTTATAGAGCGATAGAGCGGACAACTAGAAAAGAATCCTAGATTTTCATGTTCAGAGCAGTGTTAGTGCATAAAGGCACAAGGGACATACTCAGATCTTTTCCTATTTTCTATTTCGGGAAAGTGCATGAGGGAAGTATGAACTTCAACTCACTCGAACACTTGAAAGTTTGAGATTACACATCTTTTTATTTTTCGGCTCGTCTACAAGGAGACCTCCCACTCAAATTTTCAAGAGCATATAGATTTTAAACATATGTGATATAGATATAGTTTTGAAAACATTTTGAAAACTTATTTGATTTGGATGACAAAATATTTTCAAGTTTGAAAACGAAAACGGTTTTTCAAAATTCAAACTAGTTTTGTAAAAATTCGATTTCTATTAAACTTTCAAAAATCAAAACATTTTAATCTTACACATCATGTTTATAATCATATGAAAAACATTTTGCTCAAGAAAATTTTCTCATTAGAGTTCTATAATTCATGGTAGTGGGGTTTGAAAATCCGGATTTCTAAAAAACTGGAGTTTCAGCACAGCCGCGCACCTCGGAGTAAAATCGCCATAACTCGCGGTTCCGATGTCCTTTTGACCTAAAACCGGTGGCATTGGAAAGAGGACAGATAGAGCTTTAATTTGATTCCAGAATCATTAAAATTTGATTCTTGAGCAGAGATTTATGCCACATTTACTGCGGCTTTTACTCCAGCTCAAAGGAAAAGAAATAATTAAAGTTCGGTCTTTTTAGGTGCGAAAAAGAATCGAGTGTAACGGAACGTTTTAGGAAGTTGTTAAGGCTTTTATTTGTGTTTTATTAACATGGTAATAACATGATATAAAAGAAATAACAACATGCATAAAATGATTCAAGTAAATAAAAGAAAACTAGTAAGACAAGAAAACTAGTCACAAAAATTTACTCGAAATTTCTCAAACCTTTAAAACACGTTTTTCAACATAAAAAAATAAAAACTTTTAGAACTGATTCTAATGTGTTTTAAAAACATCCCAAACTCATAGAAAATCAACATGATTTTTAATTTAAAGGCAAGAGCAATAAATTAAAAAAAAATCTAAGATAACAATTCTAACTTGACACAAAATTAGTAAACTTTCGAAAACGATTTTCAATCTCATATTTTTAAATACATGTACATGCATATCTTTGACCATAGCTCTGATACCATTTGTTGGAATCGATCTAGGGTTTAAGAAAAACATTAACCCTTCGTTAAGCGGCGGAATTTTAAAAATTTTCTTTTTCAAGTAAACCAGTTTTTACTAACCTAGACAAAGAGCAAGCACATGTAAATAAAAACTAATATGAGCATAAAAGATTACTAACCTTTTAGAAGCTTGAACGTTGAGAAGCTTTTGGAAAAGGTTGCAATGTTCGTCTCCCTCGCAGCACGTCTCTCTTCCTTTCCTCGTTAACTCGAGCAACCACGAAAGTTTCTATCACTAAATCACTCAAGATAAATGGAATCAGTGTGTGGGCACTTTTAAACACTACGACTTAAGAACGAGTCTTGAAGTCGCAGAGCTAAACACTAGGTCAAATGAGGACCTAGGTGCCAAAACAAAAACGAAATTGAATAGAGAGAGAGAGGAGAGGGGCGGCCAAGTCTAGAGAGAGAAGCTCTCAATCTCTAAAACTTTGGATGAACGAAATGTGTGGAATGAGGCTCCTATTAATAGGAGAGGTCTCACCTTCAATAAGGTAGTTTCCTCTTCTATAGAATATCACATATTGATGAGCCAATTTCCCCTTTTCTTGCATGAGGCACACGGCCAAGACTTGCCAAGCAAGTCCTTGGATTTGTTTCCTCTTTTATTTGCTTCTCCCTTGACTCCTCTTGGCCGAAATTCCCTATGCATGTGTGGGAAATTTGTTTCCTCTTTTTCTTTTGGCAAGTATCTTCATACATTCATGCACAAAATATTCTCTCTTTCTTTGGGTATGTTGGGCGCCGATTTCACTCTAGAAGGAGCTTCTAGAAGCTTCTTCATTTGCTCATGACAACATGAAAAATGCCCATTAAGAATTTTCAATAAAATTCTTATGAAATGAAATTAATCCACAAGGCCCAATAAATCTAATTTTGGCCGAGTGATGCATGTCATCAAATGACCATGTCAAAAAATTTATTGACATCCATTTCATCCTATGTCTCAAAAGACAAAAATACCCTTTTGACAATTTTCGTTCTTGTTTTGACTTAGCTTCCAGTTTAACTATTCCTACTCGATGTGATTCGTGACAGTGACCTCATGGATCCAAATGAACAAAGCTTGAGCTAAACGCTTGGACTCAAAAGTTCACAAACATTTTCCAAGTTTAGCTTAATGTCAACTGACTCCACTAAAGAGTTGACACTGAAAATCTCTCGGTTCAAATGAATTTATTTTCTACTCAAGAATTCAACCTAATTGTAATGAGCGGATCCACAGAATATTATCAGTGTTTACCCTTCATGAATATCATCAGCTAGTCGGGATTTACAAAATTACCATTTTACCCATCTAGGTGTCATTTCCTCAACTCCTTTGTCGCTTGTGAATAAGTTAGAAACAATGTATTGACGAGGAGCTAACAAGTCACATTGTTTCATCCAAAAGAGTCAAGACTCAATTTGGACACTGGCCAGTTCATTTATTCACACTCCAAGGAACAAAGCATGAGGTGATATACATTGAATTTCAGCAATCTTGTACATGAATTCCATATCTATGAGAACTTCACAAAGTTACTCATGACATCTTCATAACTTAGTACTTCACCAATAGGCCCTGTTCGAAATCACATAGTGAGTCCGAACTCTGACTTTCTCAAATGAGAATACGTAAGTTGTGAAATGGCATGTCTCATTTCAGGATTAAGGTAAGCACGATGCAGTTCAAACGTAGTGAGTTCGAGACATAAGAGGTTAAATGGTTTGTTCTTATTTTGTCTCTAGAAGTGCACTGGTCAATTCAGTACCTACGGAAGATACCTAGAAGAACTATAGAGTCTCCAACTCTCAATGCCCCATAACCAGACATCATAGATTATCCTAACAATCGTACTGAGGTCAATAGTCCTTTGACACTTAGATTGCGAATATATCGTTTTAAGAAAACTACGAAGAGTTTGTTCATGCAAATCTACATTTGTCTCTTCGAAAGTTGTTAATTTTTGTTTATGGACTAAAGACTAATGTTTTATCATAAATCTTCAAACATACAAGGAAGAATGAATGAACGTTTCAAATTTTTATTTATGGATAAGCAAATACAAGCAAGAGTCTTCGTGAGACTTTATTACATCAAATGTACAAAAGAAAGACTACAACTCTTCTTGTGGGCACCCTTGACAACAAACTCCCACTTGACTCAAAGAAGACGTGTGTAGTCCTTCATTCCTAATCCCTCTCGATGTTGGTCGAAGACCTTGTTCGCTAGGGCCTTGGTGAATGGATCTGCCAGGTTGTCCACCGTTGAGATCTTCTTCACTTCCACATCTTCGCGCTGCACGATCTGTTGAATCAAATGGTATTTCCTCTCAATATGTTTAGAGCGCTTGTGGCTTCTAAGTTCCTTTGAGTTAGCGACAGCCCCACTATTATCACAATAAAGGGTCATGGGCTCGTCGACGTTTGGAACTACTTCTAAATACTTAAGTAATTTTCTAAGCCATACAGCCTCTTTGGATGCTTCACAAGCAGCCACATATTCTGCTTCCATTGTGGAGTCAGCAATGCAAGATTGCTTAATACTTCTCCACACAACAGCTCCACCATTAAGGATGAATACATATCCCGACGTGGATTTCCTGGAATCCTTAACCGCTTGAAAATCAGAGTCGGTATATCCCGTCATAGTCAGGTCAGTACCTGAGTATGTAAGCATCAAGTTCCTAGTCAGCAATGCAAGATTGCTTAATACTTCTCCACACAACAGCTCCACCATTAAGGATGAATACATATCCCGACGTGGATTTCCTGGAATCCTTAACCGCTTGAAAATCAGAGTCGGTATATCCCGTCATAGTCAGGTCAGTACCTGAGTATGTAAGCATCAAGTTCCTAGTTCTTCGAAGATACTTAAGAACATGCTTAACAGCAATCCAGTGCTCGGGTCCAGGGTTGGATTGGAAACGGCTAACTACGCCAACGACGAAATATATATCAGGTCTAGTGCAAAGCATAGCATACATGAGGCTTCCTACGGCAGAGGCGTAAGGAATTTTCCTCATGTCTTCAATCTCTTGTGCAGTCTTGGGAGACTGGTCCTTAGAGAGTGAGACTCCAAGCCTAAAGGGTGTTTGGCCCTTCTTGGAGTCTTGCATCGAGAAGTGATCCATCAATTTATCTATATAAGATGCTTGAGCGAGCGACAGGGTCTGGTTTTTCCGATCTCGAAAGATTTGGATCCACATAATGTACGCGACTTCTCCTAGATCCTTCATGTCGAATTGCTTTGCTAGCCAGACCTTAACCTCAGATAATTTACCCACATTGGTACCTATGAGTAATATATCATCGACATATAGTACCAGAAACACAACTTTGCCTTCGTGTATTAACTTGTAAACACAAGGCTCATCTATTGACTGTTCAAAGCCGAAGCTTTTCACAATTTCATCAAATCTAATATTCCATGACCTAGATGCTTGCTTTAGTCCATAAATGGACTTAAGTAACTCACAAACCTTTGTCTCTTGACCTTTTTCCACGAAACCGTCTGGTTGAGCCATGTAAATGCGCTCGTCTGGTTGACATCCGTTTGCCAGATCTCATAGTCGAGAGCTGCAGCTATGGATAGAAGTATGCGGATGGATTTAAGCATCGCGACTGGCGAGAAGGTTTCTTCATAGTCAATCCCGTCTTGTTGGGTATAACCCTTAGCCACAAGTCGTGCTTTGAACGTCTCGACGTTCCCATTCGGACCCCTTTTCTCCTTGTATATCCACTTACACCCCACAGGTGTAACCCCTTCGGGAAGGTCTACAAGTTTCCACACTTTGTTGACATACATCGAGTGCATTTCAACTTTCATGGCATCAAGCCAAAGGTTTGATTCAGAACAAGCCATCACTTGGCTATAGGAAACAGGATCATCCATGTCAGAGACGGCTACGAGAGAGTCTCCAAAGGACATGTACCTTTCAGGCTTTTGAGTAGCGCTCCCGCTACGTCGAAGTACTACTTGACGAGATTCTGATGAGTTAGGTTGTGTTTCAGTTGGGGTAAGAACGGTTCTTATAGATGAGGTAGAAGCTTCCTCACCCAACTTTTCTTCAAGCACAATTTTGCTTCTAGGTTTCTCATCTTTCATAAAGACCTCCTCAAGGAAACGAGCATTCGTGCTAACGAAAGTCTTATCGTCCTCGGGACTATAGAAAATGAAACCTTTGGTTTCCTTTGGATATCCCACAAATAGGCAGAAATCTGACCTACTAGCCAACTTGCTAGTCTTTTGCCTTAGCACATGTGCAGGGCAACCCCAAATTCGGATGTGGCCCAGATTCACTTTACGGCCAATCCATCTTTCATAAGGAGTACCAGGAACCGTTTTAGACGGAACTTAATTCAGAATGTAAGCGGCTGTTTCGAGGGCATACCCCCAAAAGGAAAGAGGGAGTGATGAGTAACTCATTATTTATCTAACCATCTCCTTTAGAGTTCGGTTCATTCTCTCTGATACTCCGTTTTGTTGAGGTGTGCCAGGTGCGGTAAGCTGAGAAGCGATACCTTCTTCTTTAAGAAAGTCATCGAACTCTCTAGACATATACTCACCACCTTGATCGGATCGAAGGGTTTTGATCAGTTTGCCAGTTTGCTTTTCCACTAAAGCCCTAAAGACCTTAAATACGTTAAAGGTCTCGGATTTTTGTTTGAGCAAATAGACAAAACCATATCGTGAGTAATCATCGGTGAAGGTAACGAAGTATTCGTATCATCCACGTGCTTGTTGACTGAGCGGACCACATACATCAGAATGTACTAGTTCCAGCAACTCAGTGGCTCTTCGACCCTTATCGGAGAAAGGTCGCTTAGTCATTTTTCCTTCTATGCAAGATTCACAAGTAGGTAGTGAACCTATTGCAGAGGCTTGGAGTGGACCGTCCCTCACAAGTCTCTTAATCCTATCTAGACTGATATGACCAAGTCTTAAGTGTCATAGGTATGTTGATTTTGTTAGATCGGAGGATTCAGAAAGTTTGATCCTATTTGGCTCCCTAACTAGATCATTATCTATTTCGGTGTCTAAAAGAGAAGGTTGAGTGGGATAGATGTAAAAAAGAGCATTCTTCATACATGCATCAGTGACAAAAGAATTATCAGGAAACGAAATACGAATGCCATTCTTAATGAACTTTAAACAATAATTTCGCTCAAGAAGACAAGCAACAGATATTAAGTTCTTCCCAAAGGTAGGAACAAAATAAACATTATTCAAGTTTAAAGTGCGGTCTTCAAAAGACAGCGTCACGGATCCCACAGCCTTCGCAGACACCAGGCTCTCATCACCCCACTTGAAACAAAACTCGCCTTCCTCTAAGCTTTTGGTTTTCTGGAAACCATTCAAGGAACAACAAACATGGTTCGTAGCAGCGGATTCAAGAATCCACGTTGATACATTATCAGCTACTAAGCATGCTTCAGTAACTAGTACAATACTATGTTCCTTTGCTTTGAGATAGGCATGACAGTTCTTTTTATCGGCCTTGTGAGGTCTCTTCTTCGTTCCACACGTGGAGGCTTTTTGCTCGGTAGCATGTGCCTCTCCTTGATTCCTCTTTCTCTTAGTGAGACCTACAGCAGTGCAAAGTTCCTTCATAAGCTTGGTAATAGTGTACTCTAGCTTGTTTATGGAGTAGTTCATCTTGGAGGTATCAAGAGATGTGGGGAGAGTTTCTAAGATCATATCTATGACATTCTTCCCACCAATCTCAGATCCTAGGATTTCCATTTTATTCATAAAACTAATGATCAGTATCATAAAGTCTCCAACAGAAGTCCTAGCCTTCATATGACAGGTCATAAACTGTCGGACTGCTTTTTGCCTTGCTTGACGCCTTTCCCCTTCAAACATCTCATGGAGATTGTTGAGCATGTCGGCGGCAGTCTCGACGTCACAATGTTGTTGTTGCAACACATTGTTCATTGAGGGTAAGATATAGCACCTCACAATCTCATCGGAGCAAAGCCAGGCCGCCAAGGCATCTTTGTCTTCTTGTGTCGAATCTTCATTCGTTTAAGGATAGGGGGTGGTGAGTACCCATTTGTTCTTGTTAATGGTAAGGAGGATATCGAGGTTATGTTTCGAATCTACGTAGTTTTTGTTTTCGAGTTTGTTCGAGGAAAGGATGATTGAGAGACGTTTAAGAGACATGTTGCTTGATTAAGTTGAAACAAGTTTATGATTAGTCTTTTGGTTTAGGATTTAAGTTTGTTTAAGACTTGATAAAATCCAAAGGTGTTATAAACCAAACGATAATTTACTCCCTCAAGAGAAGGCCGCAAAAAATCTCCATTTATAAGTAAATGACACATCATTAATGCTTAGCCAAGATCTCAATACACCAATTTTAACTAGCCACCTTGTAAATTGGTTTGATCACTCACATCCTTTCGCAGAGCCTCGAGGGAGGATCACTAGGGATTGAGTCTAAGTGTGTAACCAACCACTTAGTCCAAGATATCGACTTTGAAAAAACAATCCACCGAGGGGAGGCCTTGTCTCATTGTTTAACTCTCGGACGTAGCTCATTGAGCAATGATCAGAGAAAAATGCCGTTGAGTACTCTCATTTAAGAGAGGGCCACGAGGGTGACTCTTAGTCTGGCGATAATTACTCCTTTCATTAGTGTTGGGGATTGTGGGTTACAAACAACGAGTATAACCCTCCCACTTAGTTTTTGGAGTTGGTACATCGACTCTTATACTTTCGGAAACATATTTCCTAGTTACAGAGCGACATAGCGGACAACTAGAAAAGAATCCTAGATCTTCATGTTCAGAGCAGTATTAGTGCATAAAGGCACAATGTACATACTCGTATCTTTTCCTATTTTCTATTCGGGAAAGTGCATGAGGGAAGTGCGAACTTCAACTCACTCGAACACTTGAAAATTTGAGATTACACATCTTTTTATTTTTTCGGCTTTATCTATGAAGAGACCTCCCACTTAAATTTTGAAGAGCATATAGATTTTGAACATATGTGATACAGATATAGTTTTGAAAACTCAATTGATTTGGATGACAAAATATTTTCAAGTTTGAAAATGAAAACGGTTTTTCAAAAATCAAACTAGTTTTCTAAAAATTCAATTTCAATTAAACTTTCAAAAATAAAAAAATCTTACACATCATGTTTATAATCTTATGAAAAACATTTTTGCTCAATAAAATTTTCTCATTAGAGTTCTATAACTCATTGGTAGTGGGGCTGAAAATCCGGATTTCTAAAAAACTGGACTTTTGGAACAGCCGCGCACCTCAGAGTAAAATCGCCATAACTGGCGGCTCCAATGTCCTTTTAACCTAAATCCGGTGGCATTGGAAAGAGGACAGACATACCTTTTATTTTATTCAAGAATCATTAAATTTAAAATTACGAGCAGAGAGTTATTCCACTTTTACTGCGGATTTTACTCCAGCTCAAAGGAAACAGAAATAATTAAAGTTCGGTCTTTGAGTGCGTAAAAAGAATCGAGTGTAACGGAACGTTTTAGGGAGTTGTTAAAGCTTTTATTTTTGTTCATTAACATCATAATAACATGGTATAAAAGATATAACAACAAGCATAAAATGATTCAAGTAAATAAAAGAAACTAGAAAGACAAGATTTTTAAAAAACACATTTTTAAATATAAAAAATTAAAAAAATTTAGAACTGATTCTAATGTGTTTTAATAACATCCCAAACTCATAGAAAATCAACATGATTTTTAATTTAAAGGCAAGAGCAATAAATTAAAAAAAAAATCTAAGAAAGCAATTCTAACTTGTCACAAAATTAGTAAACTTTCGAAAACGATTTTCAAGCTCATAATTTTAATTACATGTACATGCATATGTTTGACCATAGCTCTGATACCATTTGTTGGAATTAATCTAGGGTTTAAGAAAAAGTTAAAAGCTTCAGTAAGCGGCGGAATTTTAAAAATTTTCTTTTCACAAGTAAAACGTTTTTACTAACCTAGATAAAGAGCAAGTACATGTAAATAAAAACTATTATGAGCATAATAAATTTACTAACCTTTTTAGAAGCTTGAACGTTGAGAAGCTTTTGGAAAGTTGCAACGTTCGTCTCCCCTCGCAGCACGTCTCTCTTCTTTCCTCGGCAACTCGAGCAACCACGAAAGTTTCTATCACATGAATCACTCGAGAAAGAAAGGAATTAGTGTGTGGGCACTTTTAAACACGACGACTCAAGAACAAGTCTCAAAGTCGAAGAGCTAAAACACTAGGTCAAATGTGGACCTAGGTGCCAAAACAAAAACAAAAATAACTAGTGAGAGAGAGAGAGGAGAAATCGGCCACAAGGTCTAGAGAGAGAGTCTCTCAATCTCTAACTTGTGTGGAATGAATGAAATGAGAGGAATGAGGTGGGGTATTTATAGGAGGAGGATTACCTTCAAAAGGTAGTTTCATCTTTTCTATAGAATATCACATATTCATGAGTAAATCTTATTTCCTATTTTTTCCCTTGCTTTGCACGTCCAACCTTGTCCAACAATGCCTTGGATTTGTTTCCTCATTTAGTTCCTCTCTTGGTTGGCCGAATTCCTCATTGCTTCTAGAAGCAAATTTTTTTCCTCTTTTTTCTTTTAGCAAGTATCTTCATACATTAATGCACAAAATAAACTCTCTTTCTCACTAAGGGCTGCACGAATTTTATCTCCCATTTCATTGGGTTGGACGGCCAAAAAGCCTTCTAGAAAGGCTTTCTAGATTTTTCTTTAATTGTTCATGACAACATAAGAAAAGCCCATTAAGAATTTTCAAGTAAAATTCTATGAAATGAAATTAATTCACAAGGCCCAATGAACATATCATGGCCGAGTGTTATTAGTCATCATATGACCATGTCACAAAGTTAGTCATGACATCTTCATAACTTAGTACTTCACCAATAGGTCCTGTTCGGAATCACATAGTGAGTCCGAACTCTGACTTTCTCAAATGAGAATACGTAAGGTGTGAAATGGCATGTCTCATTTCAGGATTAAGGTAAGCACGATGCAATTCATACGTAGTGACTTCGAGACATAAGAGGTTAAATGGTTTGTTCTTATCTTGTCTCTAGAAGTGCACTGGTCAATTCAGTACCTTCGGAAGATACCTAGAAGAACTATAGAGTCTCCAACTCTCAATGCCCCATAACCAGACATCATAGATTCTCATAACAATCGTACTGAGGTCAATAGTCCTTTGACCCTTAGATTGCGAATATATCGTTTTAAGAAAACTACGAAGAGTTTGTTCATGCAAATCTACATTTGTCTCTTCGAAAGTTGTTAAGTTTGTTTATGGACTAAAGACTAATGTTTTATCATAAATCTTCAAACAGACAAGGAAGAATGAATGAACGTTTCAATTTTTTATTTATGAATAAGCAATTACAAGCAAGAGTCTTCGTGAGACTTTATTACATTATTACATCAAATGTATAAAATAAAGACTACAACTCTTCTTGTGGGCACCATTCACAACAAAAACATGATTTTGATTATGAAAAAATTAAAAACTTTTAGAACTGATTCTAATATGTTTTAATACCATCTCAATGGTGTAGCAAATCAACATGCCTTTTAATTTAAAGGCACGAGCAATAAGTTTAAAAAAAATCTAAAAAAGAATTCTAGCAAATTTATTACCCGAGTAAAATTAAGAAAACAATGTTCAAACTCATAGTTTAAATTATATGAACATGCTTAAACTTTGACCATAGCTGTGATACCGTTTGTTGGAATAGATCTAGGATTAAGAAAATATTATCGCTTCTAGCAAGCTCTGATACATATTGTGAATGAGGTGGGGTATTTACAGGAGGAGGGATTGCCTTGAAAAGGTAGTTTCCTCTTTTCTATTTAATATCACATATTCATGAGAAAATCCCTTGTTTCCTCTTCTCCTCTTGGACGTGCAACGTAGTGCATCAAGTCCTTCGATTTAATTCCTCATTTGTTTCCCTCCTTGCTTGCCGCCCACTTTATTACTTCGTGGAGCAAATTTGATGGTGGCCACGAAAATTTCTTCTAGAACATGCTTCTAGATGTTTCTTTATTTGTTCATGACAATATAAGAAAAGCCCATGTAGAATTTTCACATAAAATTCCATGAAATGAAATTCAAACATCAAGGCCCAATTAAATGATGTTGGCCGTGTGACTAAAATTCATTGTCATCATATGACAATGTCAAAGAACTTATTTATTGACATTCATACCATCTTATGTCCTAATGGATAAAATTACCCTTTAGACAATTTTCGTAAAACTTGTCTAGTTCAACATTTGAACTTGTTTTAACTTAGCTTTCTTGTTTAACTAATCCTACTCTAATGACTTGTAGTAGTGACCTCATGGATCCAAATGAACAAAGCTTGAGCTAGCATACTTGGACTCAAAAGTTCACAAACCTTTTCCAAGTTCTAGCTTAATGTCAACTGATTCCACTAAAGAGTTGACACTAAAATCTCTTGGTTCAAGTGAATATATTTTCTACTCAAGAATTCTTCTTAATTGTGATGAGTGGATCCATAGAATATTATCTATGTTTACCTTTCATGAATATCATCAACTAGATGAGATTTACAAAATTACTATTTTACCCTTTTAGTTGTTATTTCCTCAACTCCTTTGTCGCTTGTGAATAAGTTAGAAACAATGTATTGATGAGTAGCTAACAATTCACATTGATTCATCCAAAAGAGTCATGACTCAATTTGGAAACTGGCCAGTTCATTTATTCACATTCCAAGGAACAAAGCATGAGGTGATATACATTGCATTTCAGCAATCTTGTACATGAATTCCATATCTATGAGATCTTCACAAAGTTGTTCATGACATCTTAGTACTTCACCAATAAGTCTTGTCTATATCACATAGTGAATCTAGAACTCTGACTTTCTCAAATTAGAATACGTAAGCTATGAAATGGCATGTGTCATTTCAGGATTGAGGTAAGCATGATGCAATTCATACATAGCGACTCTGAGACAGAAGAGGTTAAATGGTTTGTTCTTACAATTTCTCTAGAGGTGCACTGGTCAATTCAGTATCTTCAGATTATACCTAGGAAGAACTATAGAGTCTCCAACTCTCTATATCTCATAACCAGACATCATAGATTCTCCTATACAATCATACTGAGATCAATAGCCCTTTGATCCTTAGATTGTGAATATGTGGTTTTAAGCAAACCGTGAAGAGTTTGTTCATGCAAATCTATATTTGACTCTTCATTTGTTGTTAGGTTTGTTTAAGGACTAAAGACTATGGTTTCTCATAAAGCTTCAAACAGACAAGGAAGAATGAATGAAAGTTTCAACTTTTTTATTAATTATTCAGCAGTTACAAGCAAGAGTCTTCGTGAGACTTTATTACATCAAATGTATCTAAGTAATGACTACTACTCTTCTTGTGGGCATCAATACCAACAAAATCCTCAACCCTTGGCCTCTTATACCGGTTCTCGCTTTGATTTCCTATGTAATTCTCTTCATTTATTTGCACCCTGGACTTGAAGTTTCTATCCCAACTCTTGTTCTTCTTGTCGAGAAAGTTCTTCTTCTCGACTTCAACTACAGACTCATGTGGGATGATCATCGACTTGTTAACTGGATCAACTTGTGCTACACGCTAACCATCAATCCTTAATGCCCTTTGAACGGCATTCGCATAAGTTCACGGCCCGAAGTCACCACTACCAACCTAATGCACAATTTTGACATTGAGCCCATGCATAAACTTCATCTTGCGTGATTGATCAGTCGGTACCATAAAGGACGAGAACTTTGTAAGTTCATCAAACTTGCCCACATACTCAGCTACCGAGAGCTTTCCTTGTTTAAGATTCATAACTCTCGTACGTTACCTGAGTGATTAGCTTCGCCCAAGTACTTTTAATAGAATAGGTTGATAAAACGATTCCACGTGATATGAGAAACATCTTCATAGAGTGCGATTATCTCCCTCCAGCTTTGAGCTTCACGTTCTATATGTTGGAATCGATCTAGGGTTTAAGAAAATAATTAAAAATTTTAAAAGCGGCGGAATTTTAAAAATTTTCTTTTACAAGTAAAACCAGTTTTTAGTAACCTAGACAAAAGAGCAAGTACACGTAATTAAAAACTATTATGAGCTAAGAAGTTTACTAACCTTTCTTGAAGCTTGATCTTTGAGAAGCTCTTAGAAAGTTGCAACGCTCATCTCCCCTCGCAGCACGTCCCTCTTTCTTTCCTCGGCACCTCGAGCAACCACGAAAGTTTCTATCACTAAATCACTCGAGAGAAATGGAATTAGTGAGTGGGCACTTTTAAACACTACGACTTAAGAAAGAGTCTTGAAGTCGCAGAGCTAAACTCTAGGTCAAATGAGGACCTAGGTGCCAAAACAAAATCGAAAATAAACTAGAGAGAGAGAGAGAGAGGAGTTTGGCCACAATGTCTAGAGAGAGAGTCTCTCAATTGTTGTCAATGGTGCCCACAAGAAGAGTAGTAGTGTCTATTTATGTACATTTGATGTCATATAGTCTTACGAAGACTCTCGCTTGTAATTGCCTATTCATTCATTAATAAAGTTGAAACGTTCATTCAATCTTCCTTGTCTGAAGCTTTATGATAAAACCATAGTCTTTTAGTCCATAAACAAACTAAACAACTTACGAAGAGACAAATGTAGATTTGCATGAACAAACTCTTCGTAGTTTGCTTAAAACGATATATTCGCAATCTTAGGGTCAAAGGACTATTGACCTCAGTATGATTGTTAGAAGAATCTATGATGTCTGGTTATGAGGCATTGAGAGTTGGGGACTCTATAGTTCTTCTAGGTATCTTCCGAAGGTACTGAATTGACCAGTGCACTTCTAGAGACAATATAAGAACAAACCATTTAACCTCTTATGTCTCGAAGTCACTATGTATGAATTGCATCATGCTTACCTTAATCCTGAAATGAGACATGCCATTTCACACCTTAGTATTCTCATTTGAGAAAGTCAGAGTTCGGACTCACTATGTCATTCCGAACAGGGCCTATTGGTGAAATACTAAGTTGTGAGTATGTCATGAGTAACTTTGTGAAGTTCTCATAGATATGGAATTCATGTACAAGATTGCTGAAATGCAATGTATGTCACCTCATGCTTTGTTCCTTGGAGTGTGAATAAATGAACTGGCCAGTGTCCAAATTGAGTCCTGACTCTTTTGGATGAAACAATGTGACTTGTTAGCTCCTCGTCAATACATTGTTTCTAACTTATTCACAAGCGACAAAGGAGTTGAGGAAATAACAGCTAGAAGGGTAAAATGGTAATTTAGTAAATCCCGACTAGCTGATGACATTCATGAAGGGTAGCATAGATAATATTCAGTGGATCCGCTCATCATAATTAAGTCGAATTCTTGAGTAGAAAATAAATTCATTTGAACCGAGAGATTTTCAGTGTCAGCTCTTTAGTGGAGTCAGTTGGCATTAAGCTAAACTTGGAAAAGGTTTGTGAACTTTTGAGTCCAAGTGTTTAGCTAAAGCTTTGTTCATTTGGGTCCATGAGGTCACTGTCACGAATCACATCGATAGGAATAGTTAAACTGGAAGCTAAGTCAAAACAAGAACGAAAATAGTCAAAAGGGTATTTTTGTCTTTTGAGACAAAGGATGAAATGAATGTCAATAAATTTTTTGACAAGTTCATTTGATGACTTAATGTCACTCGGCCATAATATGATTAATTGGGCCTTGTGGATTAATTTCATTTCATAACAATTTTATTGAAAATTCTTAATGGGCCTTTTTCATGTTGTCATGAACAAAATGGAAAAGCTTCTAGAAGCCCCTTCTAGAAGGTGATAGGCGCCCATAATACCCATAGGAAGAGAGAATATTTTGTGCATAAATGTATCAAGATACTTGCCAAAAGAAAAAGAGGAAACAAATTTCCCCTAAGAGGAAACATGGTGGGCGCCCAAATGTGGTCAAGAGAGAAGCAAACAAAAGAGGAAACAAATCCAAGGACTTACTTGTTTTGTCTTGGACGTGCACCTCTTTGAAGGAAAAGGGAAATTGGCTCATGAATATGTGATATTCTATAGAAGAGGAAACTGTTGTCAATGGTGCCCACAAGAAGAGTAGTAGTGTCTATTTATGTACATTTGATGTCATATAGTCTTACGAAGACTCTTGCTTGTAATTGCTTATTCATTCATAAAAAGTTGAAACGTTCATTCAATCTTCCTTGTCTGAAGCTTTATGATAAAACCATAGTCTTTTAGTCCATAAACAAACTAAACAACTTACGAAGAGACAAATGTAGATTTGCATGAACAAACTCTTCGTAGTTTGCTTAAAACGATATATTCGCAATCTTAGGGTCAAAGGACTATTGACCTCAGTATGATTGTTAGAAGAATCTATGATGTCTGGTTATGAGGCATTGAGAGTTAGGAACTCTATAGTTCTTCTAGGTATCTTCCGAAGGTACTGAATTGACCAGTGCACTTCTAGAGACAAGATAAGAACAAACCATTTAACCTCTTATGTCTCGAAGTCACTATGTATGAATTGCATCATGCTTACCTTAATCCTGAAATGAGACATGCCATTTCACACCTTAGTATTCTCATTTGAGAAAGTCAAAGTTCGGACTCACTATGTGATTCCGAACAAGGCCTATTGGTGAAGTACTAAGTTGTGAGTCTGTCATGAGTAACTTTGTGAAGTTCTCATAGATATGGAATTCATGTACAAGATTGCTGAAATGCAATGTATGTCACCTCATGCTTTGTTCCTTGGAGTGTGAATAAATGAACTGGCCAGTGTCCAAATTGAGTCCTGACTCTTTTGGATGAAACAATGTGACTTGTTAGCTCCTCGTCAATACATTGTTTCTAACTTATTCACAAGCGACAAAGGAGTTGAGGAAATAACAGCTAGAAGGGTAAAATGGTAATTTAGTAAATCCCGACTAGCTGATGACATTCATGAAGGGTAAACATAGATAATATTCAGTGGATCCGCTCATCATAATTAGGTCGAATTCTTGAGTAGAAAATAAATTCATTTGAACCGAGAGATTTTCAGTGTCAGCTCTTTAGTGGAGTCAGTTGGCATTAAGCTAAACTTGGAAAAGGTTTGTGAACTTTTGAGTCCAAGTGTTTAGCTAAAGCTTTGTTCATTTGGGTCCATGAGGTCACTGTCACGAATCACATCGATAGGAATAGTTAAACTGGAAGCTAAGCCAAAACAAGAACGAAAATAGTTAAAAGGGTATTTTTGTCTTTTGAGACAAAGGATGAAATGAATGTCAATAAATTTTTTGACAAGGTCATTTTATGACATGTTTCACTCGGCCATGACTTGATCATTGGGCCTTGTGAATTAATTTCATTTCATAAGAATTTTATTGAAAACTCTTAATGGGCCTTTTTCATGTTCTCATGAATAAATGAAGAAGCTTCTAGAAGCTCCTTCTAGAAGTGAAATGGGCGCCCATAATACCCAAGGAAAGAGAGTTTATTTTGTGCATAAATGTATTTAGATACTTGCCAAAAGAAAAAGAGGAAACAAATTTCCCACACATGCTTGTAGGAAATTCGGCCAAGTGAGAAAAGGGCAAGCCAAGGAACAAAAAAGGAAACAAATCCAAGCCTCTAGGAGGCAGCCTTGGGCGCCCAAGATAGAATGGGAAATAAAGGATTTTTGCTCATGAATATGTGATATTCTATAGAAGAGGAAACTACCTTATTGAAGGTAAAACCTCTCCTATAAATAGGAGCCCCATTCCTCACATTTCATTCATGCAAAGTTTTAGAGATTGAGAGCTTCTCTCTCTAGACTTGGCCGCCCCTTCCTCTCTCTCTCTCTAGTTTATTTTCGATTATTTCTTGTCTTGGCACCTAGGTCCTCACTCGACCTAGTGTTTAGCTCTGCGACTTCGAGACTCGTTCTCAAGTCGTAGTGTTTAAAAGTGCCCACTCACTGATTCCTTCTTTTCGAGTGATTTAGTGATAGAAACTTTCGTGGTTGCTCGAGGTGCCGAGGAAAGAAAGAGAGACGTGCTACGAGGGGAGACGAGCGTTGCAAACTTTCCACAAGCTTCTTCAAAGTTCAAGCTTCAAGAAAGGTTAGTAACTTTTATAGCTCATATTAGTTTTTATTTACATGCATATGCTCTTGTCTAGGTTAGTAAAAACTAGTTTTACTTAAAAAGAAAATTTTTAAAATTCCGCCGCTTAACGAAGCGTTAAACTTTTTCTCAAACCCTAGATCGATTACAACAAATGGTATCAGAGCTATGGTCAAAGGAATGCATGTGCATGTTTTTAAATTATGAGCTTGAAAATCGTTTTCGAAAGTTTACTAATTTTGTGACAAGTTAGAATTGTAATCTTAGATTTTTTTTAATTTATTGCTCATGCCTTTAAATTAAAAACCATGTTGATTTTCTATAAGTTTGGGATGATGTTAAAACACATTAGAATCAGTTCTAAAAGTTTTTAATTTTTTATATTGAAAAATGTGTTTTAAAGGTTTGAGATTTTTCGAGTAAATTTTGTGACTAGTTTTATTTTCTTGCTAGTTTCGTTTATTTACTTGAATCGTTTTATGCATGTTGTTATTTCTTTTATTCTATGTTATTACCCTGCTAATAAAACACAAATAAAAGCTTTAAACAACATCTTAAAACGTTCCGTTACACTCGATTCTTTTTCGCACCTAAAAGGACGAAGCTTTAATTTATTTCTTTTTCTTCGAGCTGGAATGTAAACCCGCATTAAAAGCGGCATAACTCTCTGCTCAGAAATCGAAATTTAATGATTCTTGAATCAAATTAAAGCTCTGTCTGTCCTCTGTCCAATGCCACCGGTTTCGGCTCAAAAGGACATCGGAGCCGCCAGATATGGCGATTTTACTCCGAGGTGCGCGGCTGTCTGAAACTCCAGTTTTTTAGAAATCCGGATTTTCAAACCCCACTACCATGAGTTATAGAACTCTAATGAGAAAACTTTCTTGAGCAAAAATGTTTTTCATATGATTATAAACATGATGTGTAAAGATTAAAAGTTTTGTTTTTGAAAGATTAATTGAAATTGAATTTTTACAAAACTAGTTTGAATTTTGAAAAACCGTTTTCACTTTCAAACTTGAAAATATTTTGTCATCCAAATCAAATAAATTTTCAAAATGTTTTCAAAACTATATCTATATCACATATGTTCAAAATCTATATGCTCTTGAAATTTTGAGTGGGAGGTCTCTTTGTAGACAAAACCGAAAAATAAAAAGATGTGTAATCTCAAACTTTCAAGTGTTCGAGTGAGTTGAAGTTCACACTTCCCTCACGCACTTTCCCGAAATAGAAAATAGGAAAAGATCGAGTATGTCCCTTGTGCCTTTATGCACTAATACTGCTCTGAACATGTCGATCTAGGATTCTCTTCTAGTTGTCCGCTCTGTCGCTCTCTAACTAGGAAATTTGTTTCCGAACTTAAAAGAGTCGATGAACCATCTCCAAAAACTAAGTGGGAGGGTTATACTTGTTGTTTGTAACCCACGATCCCCAACACTAATGAAAAGTGCAAGTTTCGCCGGACTAAGAGTCACCCTCGTGGCCCTCTCTTAAATGAGAGTACTCAAGGGCGCTTTGCTCTGATCATTGCTCAATGAGCTACGTCCGAGAGTGAGACGATGATGACAAGACCTCCCCTCGGCGGATTGTTTTTCAAAGTCAATCTTTTGGACTAAGTGGTTGGTTGCACACTTAGGCTCAATCCCTAGTAATCCTCCCTCGAGGCCCTGCGAAAGGATGTGAGTGATCAAACCAATTTACAAGGTGGCTAGTCAATGTTGATGTATTGACATCTTGGCTAAGCATTAATGATGTGTCATTTACTTATGAAAGGAGACTCGTTGCGGCCTTCCCTCGAAGGAGTAAAGTGTCATTTCGTTCATAACACCTTTGGATTTTACAAAAGTCTTAATGAAACTTAAATCCTAAACCAAAGACTAATCATAAACTTGTTTCAACTGTTATAGGCAATATGTCTCTCAACCCTCTCTCTATCTTTCTTTCCTCGAACCAACTCGAAAACGAAAACTACATAGATTCGAAACATAACCTCGACATAATACCTACCGTTAACAAGCACAAATGGGTACTCACCACCCCGTGTCCTCCTCTGACGAATGATGATTCAACTCAAGAGGACAATGACGCCTTAGCGGCCTGGCTTCGATCCGATGAGATTGTGAGGTGCTATATCTTAGCATCTATGAACAATATGCTGAACAAGCAACATCGTGACATCGAGACTGCCGCTGACATGCTCTACAATCTCCTTGAGAGTTTTGGAGGGCAAAGGCGTCAAGCAAGGCAAAAAGCAGTCCGACAGTTTATGAACTGTCATATGAGGGCTAGGACTCCTGTTAGAGACTTTATGATACTGATCATTAGTTTTCTAAATAAAATGGAAATCCTAGGATCTGAGACTGATGGGAAGAATCTCATAGATATGATCTTAGAAACTCTCCCCGCGTCTCTTGATACCTCCAAGATGAACTACTCCATAAACAAGCTAGAGTACACTGCTACCAAGCTTATGGAGGAACTTCACACTGCTGTAGGTTTCACTAAGAGAAAGAGGAATCAAGGAGAGGCACATGCTACTGAGCGAAAAGCCTCCGCCTCTGAAACTGTGAAGAGACCTTACAAGGCCGACAAAAAGAACTGTCCCGCCTATCTCAAAGCAAAGGAACATGGTATTGTACTAGTTACCGAAGCATGCTTAGTAGCTGATAATGTATCAACGTGGATTCTTGACTCCGCTGCTACTAACCATACTTGCTGTTCCTTGAATGGTTTCAAGAAAACCAAAAGCTTAGAGGAAGGCGAGTTCTGTTTTCAAATGGGGTGATGGGAGCCTGGTGTCCGCGAAGGCTGTGGGATCCGTGACGCTGTCTTTTGAAGACCGCACTTTAAACTTGAATAATGTTTATTTTGTTCCTACCTTTGGGAAGAACTTAATATCCGTTGCTCGTCTTCGTGAGCAAGATTATTGTTTAAAGTTCATTAAGAATGGAATTCGTATTTCGTTTCCTGATAATTCTTTTGTCACTGATGCATGTATGAAGAATGCTCTTTTCTACATCTATCCCACTCAACCTTCTCTTTTGGACACCGAGATAGATAATGATCTTATTAGGGAGCCAAAGAGGATCAAACTTTCTGAATCCTCCGATCTAACAAAATCAACACACCTATGGCACTTAAGACTTGGTCATATCAGTCTAGAAAGGATTAAGAGACTTGTGAGGGATGGTCCACTCCAAGCCTCTGCAATAGGTTCACTACCTACTTGTGAATCCTGCATAGAAGGAAAAATGACTAAGCGACCTTTCTCTGATAAAGGTCGAAGAGCCACTGAGTTGCTGGAACTAATACATTCTGATGTATGTGGTCCGCTCAGCCAACAGGCACGTGGAGGATGCGAATACTTCGTTACCTTCACTGATGATTACTCACGATATGGGTTTGTCTGTTTGCTCAAACACAAATCCGAGACCTTTAACGTATTTAAGGTCTTTAGGGCTTTAGTGGAAAAGCAAACTGGCAAAGTGATCAAAACCCTTCGATCTGATCGAGGTGGTGAGTATATGTCTGGAGAGTTCGACGACTTTCTTAAAGAAGAAGGTATTGCTTCTCAGCTTACCGCACCTGGCACACCTCAACAAAACGGAGTGTCAGAGAGAAGAAACCGAACTCTTATGGAGATGGTTAGATCAATGATGAGTTACTCATCACTCCCGCTTTCCTTTTGGGGATATGCCCTCGAAACAGCCGCCTACATTCTGAACCAAGTTCCGTCCAAAACGGTTCCTGGTACTCCTTATGAACGATGGACTAGCCGTAAAGTGAATCTTGGCCGCATCCGAATTTGGGGTTGCCCTGCACACGTGCTGAGGCAAAAGACTAGCAAGTTGGCTAGTAGGTCAGAATTGTGCCTGTTTGTAGGATATCCGAAGGAAACCAAAGGTTTCACTTTCTATAGTCCCGAGGACGATAAAGACTTTCGTTAGCACGAATGCTCGTTTCCTTGAGGAGGACTTTATGAAGGATGCGAAACCTAGAAGCAAAATTGTGCTTGAAGAAAAGTTGGGTGAGGAAGCTTCTACCTCATCTGTAAGAACTGTTCTTACCCCAACTGAAACACAACCTAACTCATCAGAATCTCGTCAAGTAGTACTTCGACGTAGTGGGAGGGCTACTCAAAAGCCTGACAGGTACATGTCTTATGGAGACTCTCTTGTAGCCGTCTCCGACATGGATGACCCTGTTTCCTATAGCCAAGCGATGGCTTGTTCTGAATCAAACCTTTGGCTTGACGCCATGAAAGTTGACATGCACTCGATGTATGTCAACAAAGTCTGGAAACTTGTAGGCCTTCCTGAAGGGATTAAACCCGTAGGGTGTAAGTGGATATACAAGAAGAAAAGGGGTCCTGATGGGAACGTCGAGACGTTCAAAGCACGACTTGTGGCGAAGGGTTATACCCAACAAGAAGGGATTGACTATGAAGAAACCTTCTCGCCAGTCGCGATGCTTAAATCCATCCGCATACTCCTATCCATAGCTGCAGCTCTCGACTATGAGATCTGGCAAATGGATGTCAAGACAGCCTTTCTGAATGGCAATCTTGACGAGCGCATTTACATGGCTCAACCAGACGGTTTCATGGATAAAGGTCAAGAGACCAAGGTTTGTGAGTTGCTTAAATCCATTTATGGACTAAAGCAAGCATCTAGGTCATGGAATATTAGATTCGATGAAACTGTAAAGAGCTTCGGCTTTGAACAGTCAATAGATGAGCCTTGTGTTTACAAGTTAATACACGAAGGCAAGGTTGTGTTTCTGGTACTATATGTCAATGATATACTACTCATTGGTAATGACGTGGGTAAGTTATCTGAGGTTAAGGTCTGGCTGGCAAAGCAATTCGATATGAAGGATCTAGGAGAAGCCGCATACATTCTGGGAATCCAAATCTTTCGAGATAGGAAAAACCGGACCCTGTCGCTCTCTCAAGCATCTTATATTGATAAGGTGATGGATCGCTTCTCGATGCAAGACTGCAAGAGGGGTCAAACATCCTTTAGGCATGGAGTTTCACTCTCTAAGGACCAGTCTCCCAAGACTGCACAAGAGATTGAAGACATGAGGAAGATTCCTTACGCCTCTGCCGTAGGAAGCCTCATGTATGCTATGCTTTGCACTAGACCTGACATCTGTTTCGCCGTTGGCGTAGTAAGTCGTTTCCAATCCAACCCTGGACCCGAGCACTGGATTGCTGTTAAGCATGTTCTTAAGTATCTTCGAAGAACTAGGAACTTGATGCTTACATACTCAGGTACTGACCTGACTATGACGGGATATACCGACTCCGATTTTCAAGCGGATAAGGATTCCAGGAAATCCACATCAGGATCTGTGTTCATCCTTAATGGTGGAGCTGTTGTGTGGAGAAGTATTAAGCAATCTTGCATTGCTGAGTCCACAATGGAAGCAGAATATGTGGCTGCTTGTGAAGCATCCAAAGAGGCTGTATGGCTTAGAAAGTTCCTTAAGTATTTGGAAATTGTTCCAAACGTCGACGAGCCCATGACCCTTTATTGTGATAATAGTGGGGCTGTCGCTAACTCAAAGGAACCTAGAAGCCATAAGCTCTCTAAGCATATTGAGAGGAAATACCATTTGATTCGAGAGATCGCGCAACGCGGAGACGTGGAGGTGAAGTAGATCTCTGGAAGATCCATTCACCAAGGCCCTAGCGAACATGGTCTTCGAACAACTTTGAGAGGGATTAGGCATGTAGGACTACTCACATCTTCTTTGAGTCAAGTGGGAGTTTGTTGTCAATGGTGCCCACAAGAAGAGTAGTAGTGTCTATTTATGTACATTTGATGTCATATAGTCTTACGAAGACTCTTGCTTGTAATTGCTTATTCATTCATAAAAAGTTGAAACGTTCATTCAATCTTCCTTGTCTGAAGCTTTATGATAAAACCATAGTCTTTTAGTCCATAAACAAACTTAACAACTTACGAAGAGACAAATGTAGATTTGCATGAACAAACTCTTCGTAGTTTGCTTAAAACGATATATTCGCAATCTTAGGGTCAAAGGACTATTGACCTCAGTATGATTTTTAGAAGAATCTACGATGTCTGGTTATGAGGCATTGAGAGTTGGGGACTCTATAGTTCTTCTAGGTATCTTCCGAAGGTACTGAATTGATCAGTACACTTCTAGAGACAATATAAGAACAAACCATTTAACCTCTTATGTCTCGAAGTCACTATGTATGAATTGCATCATGCTTACCTTAATCCTGAAATGAGACATGCCATTTCACACCTTAGTATTCTCACTTGAGAAAGTCAAAGTTCGGACTCACTATGTGATTCCGAACAAGGCCTATTAGTGAAGTACTAAGTTGTGAGTCTGTCATGAGTAACTTTGTGAAGTTCTCATAGATATGGAATTCATGTACAAGATTGCTGAAATGCAATGTATGTCACCTCATGCTTTGTTCCTTGGAGTGTGAATAAATGAACTGGCCAGTGTCCAAATTGAGTCCTGACTCTTTTGGATGAAACAATGTGACTTGTTAGCTCCTCGTCAATACATTGTTTCTAACTTATTCACAAGCGACAAAGGAGTTGAGGAAATAACAGCTAGAAGGGTAAAATGGTAATTTAGTAAATCCCGACTAGCTGATGACATTCATGAAGGGTAAACATAGATAATATTCAGTGGATCCGCTCATCATAATTAGGTCGAATTCTTGAGTAGAAAATAAATTCATTTGAACCGAGAGATTTTCAGTGTCAGCTCTTTAGTGGAGTCAGTTGGCATTAAGCTAAACTTGGAAAAGGTTTGTGAACTTTTGAGTCCAAGTGTTTAGCTAAAGCTTTGTTCATTTGGGTCCATGAGGTCACTGTCACGAATCACATCGATAGGAATAGTTAAACTGGAAGCTAAGCCAAAACAAGAACGAAAATAGTTAAAAGGGTATTTTTGTCTTTTGAGACAAAGGATGAAATGAATGTCAATAAATTTTTTGACAAGGTCATTTTATGACATGTTTCACTCGGCCATGACTTGATCATTGGGCCTTGTGAATTAATTTCATTTCATAAGAATTTTATTGAAAACTCTTAATGGGCCTTTTTCATGTTCTCATGAATAAATGAAGAAGCTTCTAGAAGCTCCTTCTAGAAGTGAAATGGGCGCCCATAATACCCAAGGAAAGAGAGTTTATTTTGTGCATAAATGTATTTAGATACTTGCCAAAAGAAAAAGAGGAAACAAATTTCCCACACATGCTTGTAGGAAATTCGGCCAAGTGAGAAAAGGGCAAGCCAAGGAACAAAAAAGGAAACAAATCCAAGCCTCTAGGAGGCAGCCTTGGGCGCCCAAGATAGAATGGGAAATAAAGGATTTTTGCTCATGAATATGTGATATTCTATAGAAGAGGAAACTACCTTACTGAAGGTAAAACCTCTCCTATAAATAGGAGCCCCATTCCTCACATTTCATTCATGCAAAGTTTTAGAGATTGAGAGCTTCTCTCTCTAGACTTGGCCGCCCCTTCCTCTCTCTCTCTCTAGTTTATTTTCGATTATTTCTTGTCTTGGCACCTAGGTCCTCACTCGACCTAGTGTTTAGCTCTGCGACTTCGAGACTCGTTCTCAAGTCGTAGTGTTTAAAAGTGCCCACTCACTGATTCCTTCTTTTCGAGTGATTTAGTGATAGAAACTTTCGTGGTTGCTCGAGGTGCCGAGGAAAGAAAGAGAGACGTGCTACGAGGGGAGACGAGCGTTGCAAACTTTCCACAAGCTTCTTCAAAGTTCAAGCTTCAAGAAAGGTTAGTAACTTTTATAGCTCATATTAGTTTTTATTTACATGCATATGCTCTTGTCTAGGTTAGTAAAAACTAGTTTTACTTAAAAAGAAAATTTTTAAAATTCCGCCGCTTAACGAAGCGTTAAA
This sequence comes from Urtica dioica subsp. dioica, assembly GCF_054948205.1. Classification (NCBI taxonomy): domain Eukaryota; kingdom Viridiplantae; phylum Streptophyta; class Magnoliopsida; order Rosales; family Urticaceae; genus Urtica; species Urtica dioica. The sequence goes on along the minus strand of NC_142757.1, from coordinate 10,728,059 downwards.
CTTTTTCTCAAACCCTAGATCGATTACAACAGAAACTACCTTATTGAAGGTGAGACCTCTCCTATAAATAGGAGCCTCATTCCACACTTTTCATTCATGCAAAGTTTTAGAGATTGAGAGCTTCTCTCTCTAGACTTGGCCGCCCCTTCCTCTCTCTCTCTCTAGTTTATATTTTCGATTTTTCTTGTCTTGGCACCTAGGTCCTCACTCGACCTAGTGTTTAGCTCTGCGACTTCGAGACTCGTTCTTAAGTCGTAGCGTTTAAAAGTGCCCACTCACTGATTCCTTCTTTTCGAGTGATTTAGTGATAGAAACTTTCGTGGTTGCTCGAGGTGCCGAGGAAAGAAAGAGAGACGTGCTGCGAGGGGAGACGAGCGTTGCAACTTTCCAAAAGCTTCTACAAGGTTCAAGCTTCAAGAAAGGTTAGTAACTTTAATAGCTCATATTAGTTTTTATTTACATGCACATGCTCTTGTCTAGGTTAGTAAAAACTAGTTTTACTTAAAAAGAAAATTTTTAAAATTCCGCCGCTTAACGAAGCGTTAAACTTTTTCTCAAACCCTAGATCGATTCCAACAAATGGTATCAGAGCTATGGTCAAAGGAATGCATGTGCATGTTTTAAAATTATGAGCTTGAAAATCGTTTTCGAAAGTTTACTAATTTTGTGACAAGTTAGAATTGTAATCTTAGATTTTTTTTAATTTATTGCTCATGCCTTTAAATTAAAAACCATGTTGATTTTCTATAAGTTTGGGATGATGTTAAAACACATTAGAATCAGTTCTAAAAGTTTTTAATTTTTTATATTGAAAAACGTGTTTTAAAGGTTTGAGAATTTTCGAGTAAATTTTGTGACTAGTTTTATTTTCTTGCTAGTTTCGTTTATTTACTTGAATCGTTTTATGCATGTTGTTATTTCTTTTATTCTATGTTATTACCCTGCTAATAAAACACAAATAAAAGCTTTAAACAATATCTTAAAACGTTCCGTTACACTCGATTCTTTTTCGCACCTAAAAGGACGAAGCTTTAATTTATTTCTTTTTCTTCGAGCTGGAATGTAAACCCGCATTAAAAGCGGCATAACTCTCTGCTCAGAAATCGAAATTTAATGATTCTTGAATCAAATTAAAGCTCTGTCTGTCCTCTGTCCAATGCCACTGGTTTCGGCTGAAAAGGACATCGGAGCCGCCAGATATGGCGATTTTATTCCGAGGTGCGCGGCTGTCTGAAACTCCAGTTTTTTAGAAATCCGTTTTTCAAACCCCACTACCATGAGTTATAGAACTCTAATGAGAAAACTTTCTTGAGCAAAAATGTTTTTCATATGATTATAAACATGATGTGTAAAGATTAAAAGTTTTGATTTTTGAAAGATTAATTGAAATTGAATTTTTACAAAACTAGTTTGAATTTTGAAAAACCGTTTTCACTTTCAAACTTGAAAATATTTTGTCATCCAAATCAAATAAGTTTTCAAAATGTTTTCAAAACTATATCTATATCACATATGTTCAAAATCTATATGCTCTTGAAAATTTGAGTGGGAGGTCTCCTTGTAGACAAGCCGAAAAATAAAAAGATGTGTAATCTCAAACTTTCAAGTGTTCGAGTGAGTTGAAGTTCACACTTCCCTCACGCACTTTCCCGAAATAGAAAATAGGAAAAGATCGAGTATGTCCCTTGTGCCTTTATGCACTAATACTACTCTGAACATGTCGATCTAGGATTCTCTTCTAGTTGTCCGCTCTGTCGCTCTCTAACTAGGAAATTTGTTTCCGAACTTAAAAGAGTCGATGAACCAACTCCAAAAACTAAGTGGGAGGGTTATACTTGTTGTTTGTAACCCACGATCCCCAACACTAATGAAAGATGCAATAACGTGGGACTAAGAGCCGCTCTTGCGACCCTCACTTAAATGTGAGTACTCCAAGGCGTTATTGCTTCGATCATTGCTCAATGAGCTACGTCCGAGAGTGATGCAATGATGGCAAGGCCTCCCCTTGGGGGATTGTTTTTCAGAGCTGATCTTTTGGACTAAGTGGTTGGTTGCACACTTAGGCTCAATCCCTAGTATCCTTCCTTAAGGCTCTGCGAAAGGATATGAGTGATCAAACCAATTTACAAGGTGGCTAGTCAAAATGATGTACTGACATCTTGGCTTAGCATTAATGATGTGTCATTTACTTATAAATGGAGATTTTTTGCGGCCTTCTCTTGAGGGAGTAAATTATCGTTTAGTTTATAACAACTTTGGGTTTTACAAAAGTCTTAATAAAACTTAAATCCTAAACCAAAGACTAATCATAAACTTGTTTCAACTTATATAGGCAATCTGTCTCTCAAACATCTCTCAATCTTTCTTTCCTCAAATAAACTCGAAAACGAAAACTACGTTGATTCGAAACGTAACCTCAACATAATACCTACCGTTAACAAGCACAAATGGGTACTCACCACCCCGTGTCCTCCTCTGACGAATGATGATTCAACTCAAGAGGACAATGACGCCTTAGCGGCCTAGCTTCGATCCGATGAGATTGTGAGGTGCTATATCTTGGCATCTATGAACAATATGCTGAAAGTGCAACATTGTGACTTCGAGACTGCCGCTGACATGCTCTACAATCTCCTTGAGATGTTTGGAGGGCAAAGGCGTCAAACAAGGCTACAAGCAGTCCGACAGTTTATGAACTGTCATATGCAGGCTAGGACTCCTGTTGGAGACTTCATGATACTGATCATTAGTTTTCTGAATAAAATGGAAATCCTAGGATCTGAGATTGATGGGAAGAATATCATAGATATGATCTTAGAAACTCTCCCCGTATCTCTTGATACCTCCAAGATGAACTACTCCATTAACAAGCTAGAGTACACTGTTACCAAGCTTATGGAGGAACTTCACACTGCTGTAGGTCTCACTAAGAGAAAGAGGAATCAAGGAGAGGCACATGCTACTGAGCAAAAAGCCTCCGCCTCTGGAACTGTGAAGAGACCTTACAAGGCCGATAAAAAGAACTGTCCCGCCTATCTCAAAGCAAAGGAACATAGTATTGTACTAGTTACTGAAGCATGCTTAGTAGCTGATAATGTATCAACGTGGATTCTTGACTCCGCTGCTACTAACCATATTTGCTGTTCCTTGAATGGTTTCAAGAAAACCAAAAGCTTAGAGGAAGGCGAGTTCTGTTTCAAATGGGGTGATGGGAGCCTGGTGTCCGCAAAGGCTGTGGGATCTGTGACGCTGTCTTTTGAAGACCACACTTTAAACTTGAATAATGTTTATTTTGTTCCTACCTTTGGGAAGAACTTAATATTCGTTGCTCGTCTTCGTGAGCAAGATTATTGTTTAAAGTTCATTAAGAATGGAATTCGTATTTCGTTTCCTGATAATTCTTTTGTCACTGATGCATGTATGAAGAATGCTCTTTTCTACATCTATCCCACTCAACCTTCTCTTTTAGACACCGAAATAGATAACGATCTTATTAGGGAGCCAAAGAGGATCAAACTTTCTGAATCCTCCGATCTAACAAAATCAACATACCTCTGGCACTTAAGACTTGGTCATATCAATCTAGATAGGATTAAGAGACTTGTGAGGGATGGTCCACTCCAAGCCTCTGCAATAGGCTCACTACCTACTTGTGAATCCTGCAGAGAAGGAAAAATGACTAAGCGACCTTTCTCCGATAAGGGTCGAAGAGCCACTGAGTTGCTGGAACTAATACATTCTGATGTATGTGGTCCGCTCAACCAACAGGCACGTGGAGGATACGAATACTTCGTTACCTTCACTGATGATTACTCAAGATATGGGTTTGTCTATTTGCTTAAACACAAATCCGAGACCTTTAACGTATTTAAGGTCTTTAGGGCTTTAGTGGAAAAGCAAACTGGCAAAGTGATCAAAACCCTTCGATCTGATCGAGGTGGTGAGTATATGTCTGGAGAGTTCGATGACTTTCTTAAAGAAGAAGGTATCGCTTCTCAGCTTACCGCACCTGGCACACCTCAACAAAACGGAGTGTCAGAGAGAAGAAACCGAACTCTTATGGAGATGGTTAGATCAATGATGAGTTACTCATCACTCCCGCTTTCCTTTTGGGGATATGCCCTCGAAACAGCCGCCTACATTCTGAACCAAGTTCCGTCCAAAACGGTTCCTGGTACTCCTTATGAACGATGGACTGGCCGTAAAGTGAATCTTGGCCGCATCCGAATTTGGGGTTGCCCTGCACACGTGCTGAGGCAAAAGACTAGCAAGTTGGCTAGTAGGTCAGAATTGTGCCTGTTTGTAGGATATCCAAAGGAAACCAAAGGTTTTACTTTCTATAGTCCCGAGGACGATAAGACTTTCGTTAGCACGAATGCTCGTTTCCTTGAGGAGGACTTTATGAAGGATGCGAAACCTAGAAGCAAAATTGTGCTTGAAGAAAAGTTGGGTGAGGAAGCTTCTACCTCATCTGTAAGAACTGTTCTTACCCCAACTGAAACACAACCTAACTCATCAGAATCTCGTCAAGTAGTACTTAGACGTAGTGGGAGGGCTACTCAAAAGCCTGACAGGTACATGTCTTATGGAGACTCTCTTGTAGCCGTCTCCGACATGGATGACCCTGTTTCCTATAGCCAAGCGATGGCTTGTTCTGAATCAAACCTTTGGCTTGACGCCATGAAAGTTGAAATGCACTCGATGTATGTCAACAAAGTCTGGAAACTTGTAGACCTTCCTGAAGGGATTAAACCCGTAGGGTGTAAGTGGATATACAAGAAGAAAAGGGGTCCTGATGGGAACGTCGAGATGTTCAAAGCACGACTTGTGGCAAAGGGTTATACCCAACAAGAAGGAATTGACTATGAAGAAACCTTCTTGCCAGTCGCAATGCTTAAATCCATCCGCATACTCCTATCCATAGCTGCAGCTCTCGACTATGAGATCTGGCAAATGGATGTCAAGACAGCCTTTCTGAATGGCAATCTTGACGAGCGCATTTACATGGCTCAACCAGACGGTTTCGTGGATAAAGGTCAAGAGACCAAGGTTTGTGAGTTGCTTAAATCCATTTATGGACTAAAGCAAGCATCTAGGTCATGGAATATTAGATTCGATGAAACTGTAAAGAGCTTCGGCTTTGAACAGTCAATAGATGAGCCTTGTGTTTACAAGTTAATACACGAAGGTAAAGTTGTGTTTCTGGTACTATATGTCGATGATATACTTCTCATTGGTAATGACGTGGGTAAGTTATCTAAGGTTAAGGTATGGCTAGCAAAGCAATTCGATATGAAGGATCTAGGAGAAGCCGCGTACATTCTGGGGATCCAAATCTTTCGAGATAGGAAAAACCGGACCCTGTCGCTCTCTCAAGCATCTTATATTGATAAGGTGATGGATCGCTTCTCGATGCAAGACTGCAAGAGGGGTCAAACACCCTTTAGGCATGGAGTTTCACTCTCTAAGGACCAGTCTCCCAAGACTGCACAAGAGATTGAAGACATGAGGAAAATTCCTTACGCCTCTGCCGTAGGAAGCCTTATGTATGCTATGCTTTGCACTAGACCTGACATCTGTTTCGCCGTTGGCATAGTTAGCCGTTTCCAATCCAACCCTGGACCCGAGCACTGGATTGTTGTTAAGCATGTTCTTAAGTATCTTCGAAGAACTAGGAACTTGATGCTTACATACTCAGGTACTGACCTGACTATGACGGGATATACCGACTCCGATTTTCAATCGGATAAGGATTCCAGGAAATCCACTTCTGGATCTGTGTTCATCCTTAATGGTGGAGCTGTTGTGTGGAGAAGTATTAAGCAATCTTGCATTGCTGACTCCACAATGGAAGCAGAATATGTGGCTGCTTGTGAAGCATCCAAAGAGGCTGTATGGCTTAGAAAATTCCTTAAGTATTTGGAAGTTTTTTCAAACGTCGACGAGCCCATGACCCTTTATTGTGATAATAGTGGGGCTGTCGCTAACTCAAAGGAACCTAGAAGCCATAAGCGCTCTAAAAATATTGAGAGGAAGTACCATTTGATTCGAGAGATCGCGCAGCGCGGAGACGTGGAGGTGAAGTAGATCTCTGGCAGATCCATTCACCAAGGCCCTAGCGAACATGGTCTTCGACCAACTTCGAGAGGGATTAGGCATGTAGGACTACTCACATCTTCTTTGAGTCAAGTGGGAGTTTGTTGTCAATGGTGCCCACAAGAAGAGTAGTAGTGTCTATTTATGTACATTTGATGTCATATAGTCTTACGAAGACTCTCGCTTGTAATTGCCTATTCATTCATTAATAAAGTTGAAACGTTCATTCAATCTTCCTTGTCTGAAGCTTTATGATAAAACCATAGTCTTTTAGTCCATAAACAAACTAAACAACTTACGAAGAGACAAATGTAGATTTGCATGAACAAACTCTTCGTAGTTTGCTTAAAACGATATATTCGCAATCTTAGGGTCAAAGGACTATTGACCTCAGTATGATTGTTAGAAGAATCTATGATGTCTGGTTATGAGGCATTGAGAGTTGGGGACTCTATAGTTCTTCTAGGTATCTTCCGAAGGTACTGAATTGACCAGTGCACTTCTAGAGACAATATAAGAACAAACCATTTAACCTCTTATGTCTCGAAGTCACTATGTATGAATTGCATCATGCTTACCTTAATCCTGAAATGAGACATGCCATTTCACACCTTAGTATTCTCATTTGAGAAAGTCAGAGTTCGGACTCACTATGTCATTCCGAACAGGGCCTATTGGTGAAATACTAAGTTGTGAGTATGTCATGAGTAACTTTGTGAAGTTCTCATAGATATGGAATTCATGTACAAGATTGCTGAAATGCAATGTATGTCACCTCATGCTTTGTTCCTTGGAGTGTGAATAAATGAACTGGCCAGTGTCCAAATTGAGTCCTGACTCTTTTGGATGAAACAATGTGACTTGTTAGCTCCTCGTCAATACATTGTTTCTAACTTATTCACAAGCGACAAAGGAGTTGAGGAAATAACAGCTAGAAGGGTAAAATGGTAATTTAGTAAATCCCGACTAGCTGATGACATTCATGAAGGGTAGCATAGATAATATTCAGTGGATCCGCTCATCATAATTAGGTCGAATTCTTGAGTAGAAAATAAATTCATTTGAACCGAGAGATTTTCAGTGTCAGCTCTTTAGTGGAGTCAGTTGGCATTAAGCTAAACTTGGAAAAGGTTTGTGAACTTTTGAGTCCAAGTGTTTAGCTAAAGCTTTGTTCATTTGGGTCCATGAGGTCACTGTCACGAATCACATCGATAGGAATAGTTAAACTGGAAGCTAAGTCAAAACAAGAACGAAAATAGTCAAAAGGGTATTTTTGTCTTTTGAGACAAAGGATGAAATGAATGTCAATAAATTTTTTGACAAGTTCATTTGATGACTTAATGTCACTCGGCCATAATATGATTAATTGGGCCTTGTGGATTAATTTCATTTCATAACAATTTTATTGAAAATTCTTAATGGGCCTTTTTCATGTTGTCATGAACAAAATGGAAAAGCTTCTAGAAGCCCCTTCTAGAAGGTGATAGGCGCCCATAATACCCATAGGAAGAGAGAATATTTTGTGCATAAATGTATCAAGATACTTGCCAAAAGAAAAAGAGGAAACAAATTTCCCCTAAGAGGAAACATGGTGGGCGCCCAAATGTGGTCAAGAGAGAAGCAAACAAAAGAGGAAACAAATCCAAGGACTTACTTGTTTTGTCTTGGACGTGCACCTCTTTGAAGGAAAAGGGAAATTGGCTCATGAATATGTGATATTCTATAGAAGAGGAAACTACCTTATTGAAGGTGAGACCTCTCCTATAAATAGGAGCCTCATTCCACACTTTTCATTCATGCAAAGTTTTAGAGATTGAGAGCTTCTCTCTCTAGACTTGGCCGCCCCTTCCTCTCTCTCTCTCTAGTTTATATTTTCGATTTTTCTTGTCTTGGCACCTAGGTCCTCACTCGACCTAGTGTTTAGCTCTGCGACTTCGAGACTCGTTCTTAAGTCGTAGCGTTTAAAAGTGCCCACTCACTGATTCCTTCTTTTCGAGTGATTTAGTGATAGAAACTTTCGTGGTTGCTCGAGGTGCCGAGGAAAGAAAGAGAGACGTGCTGCGAGGGGAGACGAGCGTTGCAACTTTCCAAAAGCTTCTACAAGGTTCAAGCTTCAAGAAAGGTTAGTAACTTTAATAGCTCATATTAGTTTTTATTTACATGCACATGCTCTTGTCTAGGTTAGTAAAAACTAGTTTTACTTAAAAAGAAAATTTTTAAAATTCCGCCGCTTAAAGAAGCGTTAAACTTTTTCTCAAACCCTAGATCGATTCCAACATCAATCTCTAACTTGTGTGGAATGAGAAAACAATGAGAATGAGAGCCCTATTTATAGGAGAAGGGTTGGCCTTAGAAAAAGAAGTTTCCTCTTTTTTCCAAGCATTCATGAGCAATCCCTTATTGCCCAATTTCTCCTATATGCGCCCAAGTCTCTCAATTCCTTTAAGGGATTTGTTTCCTAATTTGTTTTCTCTTCTTTGGCCGAATTCCCTTACGCATCATTATGCAAATTTGTTTCCTCTTTTTCTTTTGGCAAGTATCTTGATACATTTATGCACAAAATAATCTCTCCTATTTCTCTATAGGGTAGGCGCCCAAATGGTGTCTAGAAAGGCCTTCTAGAAGCTTTTCTATTTGTTCATGACAACATGAAAAATGCCCATTAAGAATTTTCAATAAAATTCTTATGAAATGAAATTAATCCACAAGGCCCAATAAATCTAATTTTGGCCGAGTGATACTTGTCATCAAATGACCTTGTCAAAAAATTTATTGACATTCATTTCATCTTATGTCTCAAAAGACAAAAATACCCTTTTGACAATTTTCGTTCTTGTTTTGACTTAGCTTCCAGTTTAACTATTCCTACTCGATGTGATTCGTGACAGTGACCTCATGGACCCAAATGAACAAAGCTTGAGCTAAACACTTGGACTCAAAAGTTCACAAACCTTTTCCAAGTTTAGCTTAATGCCAACTGACTCCACTAAAGAGTTGACACTGAAAATCTCTCGGTTCAAATGAATTTATTTTCTACTCAAGAATTCAACCTAATTGTGATGAGCGGATCCACTGAATATTATCTATGTTTACCCTTCATGAATGTCATCAGCTAGTCGGGATTTACTAAATTACCATTTTACCCTTCTAGCTGTTATTTCCTCAACTCCTTTGTCCCTTGTGAATAAGTTAGAAACAATGTATTGACGAGGAGCTAACAAGTCACATTGTTTCATCCAAAAGAGTCAGGACTCAATTTGGACACTGGCCAGTTCATTTATTCACACTCCAAGGAACAAAGCATGAGGTGACATACATTGCATTTAAGCAATCTTGTACATGAATTCCATATCTATGAGATCTTCACAAACTTACTCATGACATTCTCACAACTTAGTACTTCACGAATAGGCCCTGTTCGGAATCACATAGTGAGTCCGAACTCTGACTTTCTCAAATGAGAATACTAAGCTATGAAATGGCATGTCTCATTTCAGGATTAAGGTAAGCATGATGCAATTCATACATAGTGACTTCGAGACATAAGAGGTTAAATGGTTTGTTCTTATCTTGTCTCTAGAAGTGCACTGGTCAATTCAGTACCTTCTGAAGATACCCAGAAGAACTATAGAGTCTCCAACTCTCAATGCCTCATAACCAGACATCATAGATTCTTCTAACAATCGTACTGAGGTCAATAGTCCTTTGACCCTAAGATTGCGAATATATCGTTTTAAGCAAACTACGAAGAGTTTGTTCATGCAAATCTACATTTGTCTCTTCGTAAGTTGTTAAGTTTGTTTATGGACTAAAAGACTAAGGTTTTATCATAAAGCTTCAAACAAAGAAAGAATGAATGAACGTTTCAACTTTATTATTAAATGAATAGGAAATTACAAGCAAGAGTCTTCATGAGACTTTATTACATCAAATGTACAAAATAAAGACTACAACTCTTCTTGTGGGCACCATTGACAACACTATGTAAGGACAAGCTTTTGCGTCACTTGTATTTGGAGATTTGGAAATAATAAACGAGCTTCCATTATTACAACTAAATTCTCGAGTGCATTATGGTCCTATAAGTTATCGAATTAATTTTAAATATATTAAGGTAGGGAGAAATCTCGGAATAAGTAAAAGAATTATCGAGTTTATCTCGATTAATAAATTACTTTCCGAGAAAATATTTCGGAAATTAATTTAATAAATAAATTCTCAAGAATGAGAATTATTTCCGAGAAATCTTAAATACATTTGAATTAATCGAGAACAAATGAGAAAATTCTCGGTTCGAATCATATCATTATAATCCGTTCAGTTATAGATTTAATTAAGTAATTATATGATCGGAACCTAGTTGTAACAATTTATCAGGACCCAATTGAAACAAAACTAAGGTTCAGGGATATTATGCATATGGTGGCAAGTAAGAGGACTATGTGATGAATTTAATGGTTCTTGGGCTCATATAAAAAGCGAAATTGCTTACCTCTCTCTTCACTCCATCTTCACGTTTCTTCCTGTTTGACCAAACCAGCAGAAAGAAAAAAAGGAAGAGAAGAGCAGAAGCTCGTGAGCTCCGATCGAACTACCGTTGCCCTTCACTTCCTTCTCTCTTCTTCGATCAAACCAACTATTCAACCTCACAAAACAAGAAAAACATAACCTCTCGATCGCGAGCCGCTGAATTCCTCTCTCTCGCACGTGCTTGACTGGGGAGAGAAACACCGCGAGCGAGTCGGAGATGTCGGACCAAGGAAAATTGCCGAGAAAAGAGGAAGAAAGCGCTTAGGAAGCTTCGTTTCACGAAATCAAGGTTAGGAATTTTTTTCCCCAAATTTTGAATCTGAAAATTAGGATTCTTATTTTTGAATTGGGGCTTTCCTTCTCCTAGCTATTTTTTTGCAATAGATCTAGGGTTTAAGAAAAGATTATCGCTTCTAGCAAGTGGCGGAATATAAAAATTTCTTTAAAAACTCGTAAAACGTTTTTACTACCTAATCAAACTGCATGAGCGTATAATTTAAAATTTTAAAACTACTTTGAGTTTTCACTCGGTACCAACCTTGAATGGAGCTTGACCGTTGAGAAGCCTTAGGAAGGTTGAATCGCTCGTCTCCCGACTTAGCTCGCCTCTCACTAGTCTTCTTGAACCTGTGAGTAACCACGAACGTTTCTACCACTAGAGTCTTTCGAGTATGGTTAGGATTTAGTGTGTGGGCAATTTTATACACTATGACTCAAGAATTTGTCTTGGATCCAAAGGGTTAAAAAAAAACACTAGGTCTAATGAGGACACTACAAGAAAACAGGGTATCAGAGACTAGAGTATTCGAGACTAATTTATTAGTCTGTGATAGTGGGCATCAAAGACTGATCATGCTGTCTCTGATGCTATTAGAGACTGATTTTCATGCGTATACTATTCGAGACTGATATTTAGTCACAAATATATATTTCTCCGGTCATAATTTTAGGAGAGACTAATTGTCGGTCACAGATGTATTCCCTCCAAAATGAAAAATGGTGCAAATTGTAGGAGACCAATTTTTAGTCTCTGATAATTGGCATTCGGGACTGATTTGGTTGTCTCTGATAGTATTCGGGACTGATTTGGTTGCGTATACTATTCGAGACTAATAAATAGTCACATATATATTCCTTCCAAAAATGTAAAAATGACGCAAATTTGTAGAGACTAATTTTTGGTCTCTGATTGCGGGCATTCGAGACAGATTTGGTTGTCTCGAATAGTATTCGGGACCGATAGTATTTGAAACTAATTTTCGGTCATGGATGTATTCCCTTCAAACAGAAAAATGGAGCAAATTGTAGGAGACAATTTTTTAGTCTTCGCATCCGGGACTGAGTTGGTTGGATCCGATAGTAATCGGGATTGATTTGGTTGCATATACTATTCGAGTCTAATAATTAGTCACAGATATATTTCCCTCCAAAAATGTAAAAATGACGCAAATTTGTAGAGATTACTTATTTGACCAGTTGTACTTCAATTAACTTATTTATAAATTAGTGTATACAATATTATAAAGCATCTCAATCAGACTCGGCTCACCTTTAAGGAGAGTAAAGCTTTTGCTTTAGGCCCAGAAATATGAAGAAGGCCCACAAAATCTTCATAACAAGTCTAGTCACCTTCGAATTGGTTGCGCTAGGATTAGAACTTTCGGTGGTCTAGCTCACCTTTGGGTATGTTTTCAGCTTCGATTTTGGGGGTTTCTAAAAAAAACTTATTAATAAACAATGTTATTATAAAACTGATATTAACCATGTTATTTTTCAATTTATTCGGTAGAAACAATGGACTTGTGCGTTCAATTGAGATGCTATATTATAATATCTCAATATTATAGTCTACAATAATATTATAGCGAAACCGATGTTAATTAGTTACTAAGTTAACAATATAAAGTATCTCAATATTATAATATCTTTCAAAACTATATACTAGGCGTAATCCCACGTTTTCGGTGATCCCACGTTTTCCTTCCTTCTCGATCGCGTTGTTCAACTTCTACCCTATTCGCACTCTGCAATTCCCACTCTTCTCTTGCTTTCTCTCCCAACTCGCCGTCTCTTCCTCGCTTTCTCTCTCAACTTTCCGTCTCTCCCTCGCTTTATCTCTCAACTCGCCTTCTCTCCCTCTTCTTGGTGTGCTCTGGTTTTGCTCATCCGTGGAAAAGGTTCGAATTTCTTTGCAATCCATGTGTTTTGGTTAGTCGAATTTCTGTGTTTTGGTTAGAGATTCAGGGTTTTTTTTGCTAGTTTGGTTAGTCGAATTTCTCTTTTGCCTACGCTGCACATTACTTAAATTACGATGATATGAATACCTGCCCTTGCCCTTGATCTGGACATTAATAACGATTTGATGTTCCTGATGAAAGAGTGGTTGTTTTTCGCACTCTAAGTGTTTGTAAATTTGTTTCTTATATAATGTACGGTGTTTTGGGAGAGATTAAAGGAAAAAGATCTGGGAATAAAGAGAGAAAAAATTTCCTGTTGAAATATGGTGTTATGTTTGGCATTTGGAAGGCCGAAAATTGGAAGACTGAATTCACCTATTTTGTTATCAATACCATAATCTCAATTTATATTTCCTATCGGTCATGGCTTCGCAATATCAACAATATCCGAAAATTGGAAGACTGATTATTTTAATGTGAATATCTTGCTGCCTGTTTCATGTGCTTCTTAGATACCATTCTAATTTTTTTTACAGTGCTTGTTCATAAAGCTGTCCACTGCCGAGCTCGTTGTCCGCTGCCGAGCCCATTGCCGCCTCTTTTCTACTCTTCCTAAAGCTGCTCGTTGCCGATAAGTTTTGTTTTTTATTCACACCGTTTAATTGACAATATTCACACTGTTTAATTGCCATTTGTGCTGTGAATAATTGATAATCGTTTTTTAGAGTTTTTAACATTATTATTACTCCTCGTCTCCTTGAAAAGCATAACAACGAAAGAATCAGAATCTAAAACCCATACGTGTTGAGATGGGATATTGTGGCTGATTCTAGACTTGAGGTTAATGAGGCAAAATGGGTTCAGACCTGAGGTTACCTTGATTATTTTCATAACATTATTGAAAAAAGTAAAGTCTTGTTTGGTTAAGTTCAAATAGTATATTAAGGTCTTCCCTGGTAAAGTCTTATTTTTATAACTTTAGACTTGATATGTTGAGTTGACATTGCCATTTATGCTGTGATTATCTTGCAGTCTCGTAGAGTCTTCCGTTAATGAAATTAAACACCCGTAAATGATCAATCTTGTAGAAATTATTGTGAAATAAAGCTGGAAATATACACATTACATATGTAAATTTGCTTCTTAGATAACGCTCTAATTTTTTTCACAATGCTTGTTCATAAAGTTGTCCATTGCCGAGCTCGTTGTCCGCTGCCGAGCCCGTTGCCGCCTCTGTTCTAATCTTCCTAAAGCTACTCGTTGCCGGTAAGTTTTTTTTTTTTTTTTTTTTTTTAAATATTTGTTTTAGTTTAGGATTGAAAATCTTATTGTGAAATAGAGCTGGAACTATACACATCTATGTATGTAATTTATAGAGTTGGAAACATTTATATACAATGTTTGTGATAAATATGAAGTAAAATTTATTTTTTTGTTTCTATACGATATTGTAAAGATTATTGAGTCGAGAAAATTAGCCAAATATTAGATGGCAGTTACTGTAACGATTATTCAGTGGAACGGGTAGTCTTGTTTCTATGCGTTGCTTTAGCACTTCGGATATAATATTTTTTTATTATGTATATATGACTTTTAGCGCGGGAACATGTAAAACAACACATATGACAGTACTGTTTGAAACAAGGTTTGGTTTGTATTTTTTTTCTTTTTCATGCTTAATAAAAATGACTAGTGTTTCACTCGTTGCATCCCATTTTATACAACTCACGTGTCATTTTGAAATAGAAGAGAAATAATGGGGTCCTGGTTCTCTGCATGCTTTTATTACTATTGCTTGTTTGAAAATACTTTTGCTATAATAAGCTGTAGACTAGTTAACTAATTATACAACCAACATCATATTATACCATTGCGTCTTACTAAATATTTAAGTATATTTTCACATGGACTTAAGTTGTCTGCTTTCATTAAAATCTTTAGTTTTATTTATTTATTATTTTTTTTTATCAGAATGTGTTGAACAAGGTTGGTTTAGGTTCTAACTTATCTGGAGTTTAGTAAGAACAATATGGATAGGAGTTGGATTTCAATAACGAATAAGTACGATCCAAGGTTGATTAGAGGGGCTTATGATTTTGCGAAACGGGCTGAAGCATATGTTGACGGAGAAGGTCGAATATTCTGTCCATGCAAAAAGTGTGTGAATGCAAGAAAAAATACTCCGAATATGTTGATATGGAGAAGCCTTTATTCCCGGTCTGCGATACATTTTCCGTACTAGGCTTTTTATTAGAGTTGATGCATGTGAAGGTAACATGTAAAATGACAAATGTGGCAATGGATATGATACTGAATTTGTTCAGCCGGGCTATTAAGGATGCATGCTTTCCTAAGAACCACTACGAGGCTGAAAAGTATTTGCGTACTCTTGGACTGGGATGCGAATCTATCCACGCTTGTAAGTATGATTGCGCTTTATTTTGGAAAGAAAATGCAGATCTACAATCTTGTCCCGTGTGTGGTACTAGTCGTTGGGTTGAAGATAGTACTACTACGAAGAAGAAGTTGCCGGCAAAAGTATTGCGTTATTTTCATGTCACGAGCAGACTTCAACGGTTATTTGCTTCAAGGCACACTGCAAAGGATATGCAGTGGCATCAACACAGGTCCAAAGAAGAGGGAGTTCTGAGGCATCCAACAGATGGAAAAGCATGGAAGCCTTTTATTCAATTTTTCCGGATTTTGCAAAAGATCCTAGAAATGTTCGCCTAGGGCTTGCTAGTGATGGCTTCAACCCTTTTGGGGCAATGAGTCTCTCGTACAGTATTTGGCCCGTTGTGCTCATACCCTACAATATGCCACCGTGGAAGTCTACGTCCATTGATTGATGAGTTGAAGCTTCTATGGGAGAAAGGCGTCGAAACATACGATTGAGAAGGTAAACAGAGATTCAACATGCGTGCTGCACTACTATGGACTATCAACGACTTTCCAGCGTACGGCTACTTGTCAGGATGGAGCACGAGCGGCTACAAGGCTTGTCCGACATGCCACGACGATGCAAGTAGTATACGACTACGAAGTAAAACACCATTTGTAGGACATAGGCGATTTCTCCCCCCCCCCCCCCCCCCCAATCACGTTTAGAGGAATGCAAAATATTTTAATGGAAGAATAGAGAAGAGGCTCGCTCCGAAACCTATCAGCGGAGATGATTGCTTGCGTTAGTTAGAACACATTACTCGATGTCAACATGGAAAACATCCGGATCAAGGTGGAAAAAAAAGAAAAAGGGACCCACACGATTTGAATTGGTCTAAGAGAAGCATCTTTTTCGAACTCCCTTATTGGTCTAAGTTGCTAATACGTCATAACATCGATGTGATGCATATATATATATAATCAATGCAGCTTAAATTCGAAATACAACGCCAAGATCTAGATTTTATGTTACGTCTAGATTATAAAATGAAAAAACAATGGGTACGCACGCGGGGTGTTCTGAAGAAACATTGGGAGGATAATGGTGGAATGACCAATCCAGAGCTTGCAAGAAATAAAATGAAAGATGATTGTCAGAGCCAGGAAGATTGGAATGCCTTTTGCATGCTTTGGGATTCTGACAATCATAAGGTAAATGTTAATTGTGATTTGATCATAATATGATATGGGTGCATACTAAAATCAATGAGCATGCCTTTTTATTACCTTAATTACTTTAAACGTTTTTATTTGTCATTTTGTGTTATGTCTACGTTTTTATTACCTTGTTATTTTTGTTGGACTTTCATTGGATATGCAGCGCTATCATTTATTTACATTTTTTTTTCTTCAGAAAAGATGTGCTCAAATGAAAGTTAATCGAAGTAAGCAAGTGACACGCAGTTGTGGAGGTTCTAAAACCATTGCTAATCACAAAAATGAAATGGTAAGATGTCAGTTTAGTTGATACTGTTAAGTTTTTATACAACTTGTTTTCACATACTTATTTTGAATTCATTATATTACTTTCTAACGACAGATTAATCCCGAGACCCAGATGTTGCCTAGTCCATTCCAAGTATATAATGTTTTGCATAATAAACCTCAAAAAGGTGGATCGAGGAATGATGAAGAATTCAACCAATTTATAAGAATGACATTTGATTTATATTTATTTTTGGACGTTGTAGTTGTTGGAATTGATCTAGGGTTTAAGAAAACGTTTAACGCTTCGTTAAGCGGTGGAATTTTAAAAAATTTATTTTTCAAGTAAAACAGAGTTTACTAACCTAGACAAAGTGCAAGCACTGTAAATAAAACTAATATGAGCATAATAAATTTACAAACCTTTTTAGAAGCTTGAACGTTGATGAGCCTTCGGAAGGTTGAAAACGTTCGTCTCCCTCGCAACACGTCTCTCTTTCTTTCCTCGGCAACTCGAGCAACCACGAAAGTTTCTATCACTAAATCACTCGAAATAAAAGGAATTAGTGAGTGGGCACTTTTAAACACTACGACTTAAGAACGAGTCTTGAAGTCGCAGAGCTAAACACTAGGTCACATGAGGACCTAGGTTCCAAAACAAAAATCGAAAATTAACTAGAGAGAGAGAGAGGAGTTCGGCCAAGTTCTAGAGAGAGAGTCTCTCAAATCTCTTAAACTTGGATAATGAAATGTGTGGAATGAGGCTTCTATTTATAGGAGAGGTCTCACCTTCGATAAGGTAGTTTCCTCTTCTATAGAATATCATATATTCATGAGCCAATTTCACTTTTTTCCTCTTGATATACTAGGCCAACATAGGCTTCAATAAACCTTGGATTTGTTTCCTATTTTATTCCATGCCTTGCCTTTGACTCTCTCTTGGCCGAATTCCCTTAAGCATCCTCATGCAAATTTGTTTCCTCTTTTTCTTTTAGCAAGTATCTTGATACATTTATGCACAAAATATTCTCTCTTTTCTCGTGGGTGGTGGGCGCCCAACATGTCTCTAGAAGGAGCTTCTAGAAGCTTCTTCATTTGTTCATGACAACATGAGAAAGGCCCATTAAGAATTTTCAATAAAATTCATATGAAATGAAATTAATCAACAAGGCCCAATTAATCTAATTTGGACGAGTGACATTAAGTCTTGTCGTTCCAGAGGATCTAGCTACAGGAGAACCAGGAACAGAGAGCTTTCCCCCCTTTTCCACCCGACTCTTTTCTTTGGTCTTAAGAATGCTGGTTTCTGGTATGACCTTGTCAAAAAATTTATTGACATTCATTTCATGCTATGTCTCAAAAGACAAAAATACCCTTTTGACAATTTTTCGTCTTGTTTTGACTTAACTTCCAGTTTAACTATTCCTACTCGATGTGATTCGTGAAAGTGACCTCATGGATCCAAATGAACAAAGCTTGAGCTAAATACTTGGACTCAAAAGTTCACAAACCTTTTCCAAGTTTAGCTTAATGTCAACTGACTCCACTAAAGAGTTGACACAAAAAATCTCTCGGTTCAAATGAATTTATTTTCTACTCAAGAATTCAACCTAATTGTATTGAGTGGATCCACAGAATATTATCAATGTTTACCCTTCATGAATATCATTAGCTAGTCGGGATTTCCAAAATTACCATTTTACCCTTCTAGCTGTTATTTCCTCAACTCCTTTGTCGCTTGTGAATAAGTTAGAAACAATGTATTGACGAGGAGCTAACAAGTCACATTGTTTCATCCAAAAGAGTCAGGACTCAATTTAGACACTGGCCAGTTCATTTATTCACACTCCAAGGAACAAAGCGTGAGGTGATATACATTGCATTTCAGCAATCTTGTACATGTATTCCATATCTATGAGAACTTCACAAAGTTACTCATGACATTCTCACAACTTAGTACTTCACCAATAGGCCTTGTTCGGAATCACATAGTGAGTCTGAACTCTGACTTTCTCAAATGAGAATACGTAAGGTGTGAAATGGCATGTCTCATTTCAGGATTAAGGTAAGCACGATGCGATTCATACGTAGTGACTTCGAGACATAAGAAGTTAAATGGTTTGTTCTTATCTTGTCTCTAGAAGTGCACTGGTCAATTCAGTACCTTCGGAAGATACCTAGAAGAACTATAGAGTCTCCAACTCTCAATGTCCCATAACCAGACATCATAGATTCACCTAACAATCGTACTAAGATCAATAGTCCTTTGATTCTTAGATTGCGAATATATTGTTTTAAGCAGACCATGAAGAGTTATTCTTGCAAATCTACATTTGTCTCTTCGTAAGTTGTTAAGTTTGTTTATGGACTAAAGACTAAGGTTTTATCATAAAGCTTCAAACAAGGAAGATTGAATGAACGTTTCAACTTTTTATTAATGAATAAGCAATTACAAGCAAGAGTCTTCATGAGACTTTATTACATCAAATGCATAATATAAAGATTACAACTCTTCTTGTGGGCACCATTGACAACAAACTCCCACTTGACTTAAAGAAGATTAGTCTTTCATGCCTAATCCCTCTCGATGTTGGTCGAAGACCTTGTTCGCTAGGGCCTTGGTGAATGGATCTGCCAGAGATCTACTTCACCTCCACGTCTCCGTGCTGCACGATCTCTCGAATCAAATGGTATTTCCTCTCAATATGCTTAGAGAGCTTATGGCTTCGAGGTTCCTTTGAGTTAGCGACAGCCTCACTATTATCACAATAAAGGGTCATGGGCTCGTCGACGTTTGGAACAACTTCCAAATACTTAAGGAATTTTCTAAGCCATACAGCCTCTTTGGATGCTTCACAAGCAGCCACATATTCTGCCTCCATTGTGGAGTCAGCAATGCAAGATTGCTTAATACTTCTCCACACAACAGCTCCACAATTAAGGATGAACACAGATCTCAAAGTGGATTTCCTGGAATCCTTATCCGCTTGAAAATCGGAATCGGTATATCCCGTCATAGTCAGGTCAGTACCTGAGTATGTAAGAATCAAGTTCCTAGTTCTTCGAAGATACTTAAGAACATGCTTAACAACAATCCAGTGCTCGGGTTTAGGGTTGGATTGGAAACGGCTAACTACGCCAACGGCGAAACAGATGTCAGGTCTAGTGCAAAGCATAGCATACATGAGGCTTCCTACGGCAAAGGCGTAAGGAATTTTCCTCATGTGTTCAATCTCTTGTGCAGTCTTGGGAGACTAGTCCTTAGAGAGTGAGACTCCATGCCTAAAGGGTGTTTGGCCCTTCTTGGAGTCTTGCATCGAGAAGCGAGCCATCACCTTATCAATATAAGATGCTTGAGAGAGTGACAGGGTCCGGTTTTTCCTATCTCGAATGATTTGGATCCCCAGAATGTACGCGGCTTCTCCTAGATCCTTCATGTCGAATTGCTTTGCTAGCCAGACCTTAACCTCAGATAACTTACCCACGTCATTACCAATGAGTAGTATATCATCGACATATAGTACCAGAAACACAACTTTGCCTTCATGTATTAACTTGTAAACACAAGGTTCATCTATTGACTGTTCAAAGCAGAAGCTCTTTACAGTTTCATCGAATCTAATATTCCATGACCTAGATGCTTGCTTTAATCCATAAATGGACTTAAGCAACTCACAAACCTTGGTCTCTTGACCTTCTTCCACGAAACCGTCTGGTTGAGCCATGTAAATGCGCTCGTCAAGATTTCCATTCAGAAAGGCTGTCTTGACATCCATTTGCCAGATCTCATAGTCGAGAGCTGCAGCTATGGATAGGAGTATGCGGATGGATTTAAGCATCGCGACTGGCGAGAAGGTTTCTTCATAGTCAATCCCTTCTTGTTGGGTATAACCCTTCGCCACAAGTCGTACTTTGAACGTCTCGACGTTCCCATCAGGACCCATTTTCTTCTTGTATATCCACTTACACCCTACGGGTTTAATCCCTTAAGGAAGGTCTACAAGTTTCTAGACTTTGTTTACATACATCGAGTGCATCTCAACTTTCATGGCGTCAAGCCAAAGGTTTGATTCAGAACAAGCCATCGCTTGGCTATAGGAAACATGATCATCCATGTCAGAGACAGCTACGAGAGAGTCTCCATAAGACATGTACCTGCCAAGCTTTTGAGTAGCCCTCCTCAAGGAAACGAGCATTCGTGCTAATGAAAGTCTTATCGTCCTCGGGACTATAGAAGATGAAACCCTTGGTTTCCTTTGGATATCCCACAAACAAGCACAATTCTGACCTACTAGCCAACTTGCTAGTCCTTTGCCTTAGCACGTGTGCAGGGCAACCCCAAATTCGGATGTGACCCAGATTTACTTTACGGCCAGTCCATCGTTCATAAGGAGTACCAGGAACCGTTTTGGACGGAACTTGGTTCAGAATATAAGCGGCTGTTTCGAGGGCATATCCCCAAAAGGAAAGAGGGAGTGATGAGTAACTCATCATTGATCTAACCATTTCCATAAGAGTTCGGTTTCTTCTCTGTGACACTCCGTTTTGTTGAGGTGTGCCAGGTGCGGTAAGGTGAGAAGCGATTCCTTCTTCTTTAAGAAAGTCATCGAACTCTCCAGACATATACTCACCACCTCGATCAGATCGAAGTGTTTTGATCACTTTGCCAGTTTGCTTTTCCACTAAAGCCCTAAAAACCTTAAATACGTTAAAGGTCTCGGATTTGTGTTTGAGCAAATAGACAAAACCATATCGCGAGTAATCATCGGTGAAGGTAACGAAGTATTCGTATCCCCCACGTGCCTGTTGGCTGAGCGGACCACATACATCAGAATGTATTAGTTCCAGCAACTCAGTGGCTCTTCGACCCTTATCGGAGAAAGGTCGCTTAGTCATTTTTCCTTTTATGCAGGATTCACAAGTAGGTAGTGAACCTATTGCAGAGGCTTGGAGTGGACCGTCCCTCACAAGTCTCTTAATCCTATCTAGACTGATATGACCAAGTCTTAAGTGCCATAGGTATGTTGATTTTGTTAGATAGGAGGATTCATAAAGTTTGATCCTCATTGGCTCCCTAATTTGATCATTATCTATTTCGGTGTCTAAAAGAGAAGGTTGAGTGGGATAGATGTAGAAAAGAGCATTCTTCATATATGCATCAGTGACAAAAGAATTATCAGGAAACGAAATACGAATTCCATTCTTAATGAACTTTAAACAATAATCTTGCTCAAGAAGACGAGCAACGGATATTAAGTTCTTCCCAAAGGTAGGAACAAAATAAACATTATTCAAGTTTAAAGTGCGGTCTTCAAAAGACAGCGTCACGGATCCCACAGCCGTCGCACACACCAAGCTCCCATCACCCCATTTGAAACAGAACTCGCCTTCCTCTAAGCTTTTGGTTTTCTTGAAACCATTCAAGGAACAACAAATATAGTTAGTAGCAGCGGAGTCAAGAATCCACGTTGATACATTATCAGCTACTAAGCATGCTTCGGTAACTAGTACAATACTATGTTCCTTTTCATTGACATTCATTTCATGCTATGTCTCAAAAGACAAAAATACCCTTTTGACAATTTTCGTTCTTGTTTTGACTTAGCTTCCAGTTTAACTATTCCTACTCGATGTGATTCGTGACAGTGACCTCATGGATCCAAATGAACAAAGCTTGAGCTAAAATACTTGGACTCAAAAGTTCATAAACCTTTTCCAAGTTTAGCTTAATGTCAACTGACTCCACTAAAGAGTTGACACAGAAAATCTCTCGGTTCAAATGAATTTATTTTCTACTCAAGAATTCAACCTAATTGTAATGAGTGGATCCACCGAATATTATCAATGTTTACCCTTCATGAATATCATCAGCTAGTCGGGATTTCCAAAATTACCATTTTACCCTTCTAGCTGTTATTTCCTCAACTCCTTTGTCGCTTGTGAATAAGTTAGAAACAATGTATTGATGAGGAGCTAACAAGTCACATTGTTTCATCCAAAAGAGTCAGGACTCAATTTAGACACTGGCCAGTTCATTTATTCACACTCCAAGGAACAAAGCGTGAGGTGATATACATTGCATTTCAGCAATCTTGTACATGAATTCCATATCTATGAGAACTTCACAAAGTTACTCATGACATTCTCACAACTTAGTACTTCACCAATAGGCCTTGTTCGGAATCACATAGTGAGTCCGAACTCTGACTTTCTCAAATGAGAATACGTAAGGTGTGAAATGGCATGTCTCATTTCAGGATTAAGGTAAGCACGATGCGATTCATACGTAGTGACTTCGAGACATAAGAAGTTAAATGGTTTGTTCTTATCTTGTCTCTAGAAGTGCACTGGTCAATTCAGTACCGAGGCTGGCCCTGAGGCCGGCCAATGGCCGGGGGTAGCTTGGCTCGGCCATTGGCCGAGGCTGGCCTCTGGGTTGGCCAATGGCCGAGGCTATTTGGGCCGGCCATTGGCCGAGGCTGGCCTCTGGGCCGGCCAATGTCCGAGGCTATTTGGGCCGGCCATTCACCGAGGCTGGCCCTAAGGCCGGCCAATGGCCGGGGGTAGCTTGGCTCGGCCATTGGCCGAGGCTGGCCCTTGGGCCAGCCAATGGCCGAGGCTAATTGGGCCGGCCATTGGCCTAGGCTGGCCCTAAGGCCGGCCAATGGCCGGGGCAAGCTGCCGAGGCGCGTTCGACGTCGCTTCGCCTTCGTTCGGCCGCGATCGGGGTCGGGCCGATAACATTAGCCCCCCGAGTTAACGGCCGAGTGAAACTCGTGCGGTAAACTCAAGACTCTTGCCGTCGTCGGCCCACCGGAGCAGCCCGTCGTGACAAGGTTTGGCTCGGCTCCTTTAATTATTATTTTTTCTTTTCTCCGGTTACTTTTCGTCTTGTCTCGTTACACGCGTCAATGGACCCTACCAACCACCTGTCGGGGAGTGGGTCCATTGATGACGACCTCTTCCCTTTGCTCGGGAATCAAGACGCGAACTTAGACGAGTTGTGGGCGTAATTTTCATCTTCCCTGGTTACCAACATCGTGCCGCCTTCACGCCCTTTGAGAAACCACGTAACAGAGATGGCCGAGGGCGATTTTCACACGGTCGAAGCATGGCTGGCCGACGAGGAGGAATACACGTGCATCGGGGACGGCCCCTGCCACCAGGGGGACGCCGGCCCAGGAGCGCCGGACGTCGGGGAGAGCTGGGTCGACCGGCGCA
The DNA here is from genome assembly GCF_054948205.1 of Urtica dioica subsp. dioica. Lineage (NCBI taxonomy): Eukaryota > Viridiplantae > Streptophyta > Magnoliopsida > Rosales > Urticaceae > Urtica > Urtica dioica. Next base: position 10,704,168 of record NC_142757.1, on the reverse strand, counting down.
GAGGCGCGCTCGGCGAGCCGGGCCCGGGAGAAGATGCGTCGGCCCCTGTCGGTGCCGTCTGTGCCGGGAGCGTTGTCGGAGGAGCCCCAGGCGGCGCTGGGGACGCGCGCGGCCTGGGTGGAGTCGCACTCAGCGAGGCGGGCTTGGGCGATGGTGCGTCGGCCTTCGTCGGCGCCGTCTATGCTGGAGGCGCCGCTGGGAGAGATCCAAGCAGCGCTGGTGGAGCTCCCGCCCCGGGAGGGGCCGCGCCGGTTGAGTCGGGTGCTAGGAGCGTCGCGTCGGCCCTGGGCGGCGACGCCGGGCCTATCTGGCAGGCGAGCGGCGGCGAAGGAGGCCCGGGCAATCAGGGCCCGGCCTTTCCCGAGGAGAGGCGCGCCGGTGGAGGTCGACTGGAGGCAGGCGGCGCTAGTGAAGGGCCGCCGGAGGTGGGCGGCGCCGCTGGCGGGAGCGCCGGCGCCGGTGACGAGGAAGGCCGGCCGGACAGCGCCGGCCGAGGCGCTGGTCGCCCTAGCCCTAGGAGCCGGCGGGCTAGGGCTGCACGGGGGAAGCCCACCTGGCGGGCCGGGCTGCGCTGCTGGGCCAGGTGCGCGTGCCACTGGGCTGGGCGAGAACCCAAGGGGCCCAGGCGACCTGGGTGCGCAAGGGGACGGTCTCCCTGGGCCGGGCGCTGGCGAGGCCGGCCCAATGGCTCTGGGCGCACAGCGCGGGGGCTTGGACGCGCGAGGGGGCCTCCTACCCGGGCCGGAGGCTGGTGGAGTCGGCCCAATGGCCTTGGGCGCACAGCGCGGGGGCTTGGACGCGCGAGGGGGCCTCCTACCCGGGCCGGAGGCTGGTGGAGCCGGCCCAATGGCTTTGGGCATCCATCAAGGGAGCCCGGGCGAGACGGTCCTCGCCGAGGATTGCTTGCCGGGCTCGAGGCCAGGCGCCGATGACGGGTCCGCCGTCGGGCCGACCATCGGGGAGACGAGGCCCGCCGAGCCGGGCACCCACGTTACGGCCCGGCCGGCCGGCCTGGGCGATCGCCACGAAGGACTCGCCGGGCCGGGGATCGCCCCCGGCGTCGAGCGCTTGAGCGAGTCGTCGGACCGTCGTGCCACACCCGCGGCGATGCCTTCTTTAACAGCGTGGGAGCAAGCACGAGCCCTATCCTTCCCGACCGGGGAATCGGCAATACGCGGCGGCCTAGATTGCTCGGGTGTCGACATTCCGAGTTCGCTCTCGATTGCTAGTTTTACGAGCTTGAGGAGGCGGTACGGCATCCCGGACTCCATGTCGATCTTGCGACCGTTGCCCGACGATCTTCCGACTCGCCCCCGGAAAGGACACGCTGCCATTCATGAGGCGAGTCTTCGCGGAGGGTTACGGTTACCCTTCCAGCCGGTGATCCAAGAGCTACTGATTCGGTTGGGGGTGCACGCGTCGCAAATGTCTCCGACCTTCTATCGGGTAGTCGCTGCGTGCCATATGATGCTCTATCGGGCAAAGAAAAGGGCGGTCACCGCGTACGACATCCAAGATCTCGTGCTCGTTCGCGGGGTTCCGGCGAAACCAGGCTTCTACACGGCGTTCACTCGGAAGCGCATCTCTGTCGTCACCAAGGTTAACTCGAAGCATCGATACCCTTGGGTGTGGGTGTCCGAGTCAGCCTTCGGGATCGCGCCTCTCTTCTTCGGCCCCGTGGCCGACTTTCCACCCGTGGGCGATATCGAGGGCTCCGAGCTCGTCGCGGTGATTAGGGCGATCCCGGAGTCAAGGCGGCAAGGACCGCACTTCGAATCCCCAGATCTAATGGCGAGGACCGGGTGGTTCATGCCTGGTGACGACGCTCCCCTGTGCCCGGGTCTCGGTGCGGAGGCTACGGAGGACCCTGAGTCAGAGGTGGGGGGCTCGTTCGCTCCTCCCCCCGACGAGGGGGGTACTAACCATACATATGCTTCCCGTTATTACACGTTCCATTGTATTGCATTCTAACCTATCGTCTCTTTATCTTTTTCAGATACCATGACCCGGCGACATCGACCGCGCACGCAAATACCGAGGGTGGCACTCGACGTCGAAGCCGTGACCGCGGCTCAACCACAAGCCGAGGCTCGCCCTGGGGGGTTTCCAACGCGTGTGAGGAACGAGGCGAATTCCTTGAACAAGCGACCATCGTCGACGACCCTCCCTGGCTCGTCCTCCGGCCACAAGCGCGCTCATACGTCGGCGGCACCAAACGGCATGGAATCGATGCTCCTAGCGGAGGGGGCGGAGTTGAGGGATCAATGCTCTAGAGGGATCCTTGAAACCTCTCTGCGGGATTTCAAGAGTCTCATGACAGCGAGCGACCTCGAGCATTTCCAGAGTGGGATTGGCGACGCCCGAAAGGTACGATTCGCTTGCTTGTCTTATGTGCAACCATTATGCTCATTTCGATCGTACGTATATTATTTGTTTCCACAGATGCTCGCACGTCAAGAACGGAGCGACCGTATCCTCCGGGACTTGCTGTGTCGCATGCAAATCATGGAGAAGGACAAGGAGAGCACGGCGGCCGGCCATGCTGCCACTCTGGCGGGGGTCCGCACCGCCCGAGAGTTTCAAGCGCTCGAGGAGGAACTGAAGCGAGCTCGCGAGGAGGCGGCGGCCGAGAAGGTGTCTCGGGAGAAGGCTGAGCAGGCGGCTGACACCTTCTTAGGGGAGACAAAGAAACTCCAGGCGGCGCTCTCGAGCCGGGACGAGGAGCTGAACATTGTCCACGCTCGACTGTCGGCGAGCGAGATCTCCCGGGTCAAGGCCGAGAGGGAGAGGGATACTTTACGAGCGGAGGTGCAGACTCTCACCGAGGAGAAGGACGACGCCGTGCGATCCAAGACGGAGATGGAGGAGGACTGGGACCTCTCGCTGGAGGTGGCCCGTTACGAGGTGGCCATGCGGGTCAAAGACGCGACCGCGGAGGAGAACGCGTCTCGCGGGATCACGTTTTCTTTCTTTGATGCCATGTTTCCTCCTCTGGATGACGAGTTGCCAGAGGACGACCTGCCTCCCGAAGTCCCTGCGGAGGCCGCCCAGTCCTCAAACTGTCGGTCCGATGGAGAAGCCGTTGGCGGGCCGGGCGCCCCTCGCCCCGAAGACGACGAAGAGCAGATCGACTACGGCTCAGAGTAGCCAAGTTTTCTTTGATTTTCTGCGCACTTGTTTAGCGCTCGCTTTACGCCTCCTTCCGGATTTGTGTTATGTTTGACATGTATCGTACTTTCGTGCTTTTCTTGTTGGGTTGTTTGTGCAACATTACCCTGCATTGATTGAAGCCTTTTTATTCGTTACGCGTCTTATTTTCTCGACTTGCTATGCTTAGTGTAATCGATTTGCGCAATTTGAACGATGCGTGTCTTACGAACTCGGCTTACTATGTCTAGCGTAACCGGTTTGCACGGCTTACTGCCGCATTTGGCGACGAAGTTTCCCGCGGATGCTGGCTAGACTAGTTTCATCTGGCGGGTGCGATTCTCGGCCATCCCTTCGTGACTCGCCGCCTATCGGCGTGTACAAGCTGGGCGGCCGTCGCGCTCATCTTCCGGCGAGTACGCTACCTATCGGCGTGCGTATCGGGACGAGCTTGCAGTTCCCAGTGAGCGTGGTACTTGTCGGTACGCATGTCACGTTTTGGGTTTTGACTGCCGGGATCGACGATCCGGTGCGCGGACGTAATCCATCGATGCCTTGCTGCCTATCGGTGTGCGAGGCGCAACGTTGCACGAGAGTGTCGCGGCGAAAGACGTGCGAGGTCGGAGGTCTGGTGCGCGGATCCAACTTGTCGACGTTTTGCTATCTCTCGGTGTACGAATTCGACTCGTGCGAGAGCGTCGCACGAGGGACGTGGGTGCGTGGATCCGATTTGTGGACGTTTCGCTACCTCTTGGTGCGTGAAAAGTGGAGTAAATGAGCTTGTTACCTAGCCCCCCGAGTTTCTTGGGTGCTCGTAGAGGAGACTAGAAATTATAGTACAATACTTTGAAGCGGAATGTAATTCATTATAATGTTGAAATGGTTAAAAAATTACATCCCAGGCCGTTGGCCGAAATCGAAATTTAAAATTGTCTTTGCTAAAATCGAAAATAGTATGAAAACAACAAAATGTAAAGTGGACGAATGAACATCTATTGGTAGTATTACCGAAGATGCTCTGCGTTCGACGGGTGTGTGAACACGAGTCCTTCCAGGTTCTCGAGCTCGTACGTGCCGTTGTGGATGGCTCGGCGCACACGGTACGGGCCTTCCCAAGTGGGGCCCAGAACTCCCGCACCTTGCACCTTGGTGTTTTGGAACACCCTTCGAAGAACGAGGCTCCCGTTGGCGAACTTCCGCAGCTTGATCTTGGAATTGTAGTACTTCTCGACCTTCCTCTTTTGTGCAGCAAGCCGGGTGAGTGCGTCCGCCCTCCTCTCGTCTATGAGGTCTAACTCGAGCCTGATTGCGTCGTTGTTGGTGGCTTCTTTGTACTCCTCGATGCGCAAGGTTGGTAGCTTGGTCTCGACGGGTACCACGGCCTCGACGCCGAACGCGAGAGCGAAAGGGGTTTCGCCGGTCGCATTTCGAGCGGTGGTGCGGTACGCCCATAAGACCATGGGGAGCTCGTCGGCCAAAGCCCCCTTTCTCTCCTCCAACTTCTTCTTCAAGTTCTCTTTGATTGTCTTGTTAACCGCCTCGACCTGGCCGTTGGCTTGAGGATGGCGGGGAGATGAGAAAGTCTTGCTAATGCCCAGTTGTTCGCATATTTCTCGGAGGCGCGCATTGTCGAATTGTTTCCCGTTGTCGGTTACAATTGACGCGGGGATCCCGAAGCGGCAGACGATGGTTTTCCAAATGAAGCTTGTCGTGTTCGCCTCGGTGATCTTCGCTAGCGGCTCAGCGTCTACCCACTTTGTGAAGTAGTCGATGGCCACGATCGCGTGCTTGTATTGCCTCGGGGCCGTAGGTAGCTCACCGATGAGGTCGATTCCCCACTTCGCGAAAGGTCGCGGCACAATGATTGGAAACAATGGGGCCTGTGGTTGACGCGGGATGTGGGCGAACCTTTGGCACTTATCGCATTTTTTGGCCCACTCGTGGGAGTCCTTTTTCAAGGTCGGCCAAAAATATCCGAGTCTCAGTAGCTTCAATGCCAGCGATTGCCCAGCGGCGTGGTTTCCGTATACCCCTTTGTGCACCTCGCGGAGCGCTTTCCTCGCCTCGACCTCGGTCAAGCAGCGGAGGAGGGGCATAGAGTAGCCTCTCTTGAACAAGTTGTCCTCCCTCATTGTGTACTTCGGCGCCAAGCTTCTCAGCTTTCTGGCCTCTTCTTTGTCTTTGGGGACCACTCCTCGCATAAGGAATTCCACGAGCGGAGTCATCCATGAGGGAGGCGGAATCTCGTCAACTACCCCTACGTCGCCTCTAGAGACGTAGGGTCGGGTCAACACTTCGATCGGGACGCTGCATTCGCCTTCCTCGTCTATCCCAGACGTGAGGCGAGCCAGGGCGTCAGCGTCAATGTTCGCCTCTCGAGGAACTTGGACGATCTCGAACCATGACAGGGCCTCTAGGTTCTTTTGGGATTTGGACAAGTACGCGACCATGTGTGGCTCTTTTGCGGCGTAGTCGCCCTTAACCTGGTTCACGATCAACTGCGAGTCGCAGTGGATGCGCATGTTTTGGGCGCCTAGCTTGTTTGCTAGTTCCAAGCCAACGATCAGAGCCTCGTACTCTGCCTCGTTGTTGGAAGCCTTGAACTCGAACCACAGGGCGTATCTCAGTTTTTCCCTATCGGGATTTGTGAGCACAACGCCGGCGCCAGCCCCCCGGGCGTTTGACGCCCCATCCACGTGCAAGTCCCAGACCGGCCCTATCGGGTCGTTGGTCCTCTTCTTCGACGACTCGCTGTGGTCGTCCTCCTTGTCTTCTCTGTCCTCATCACCTTTGTCTCCCTCGCCAATTGAGGGCGTGCTTGCGCCAGTTGAGGGCGTGCTTGCGAACTCGGCTATGAAGTCGGCGATGGCTTGACCCTTGATGGCGGTTCTTGGTTGGAACTCGACCCCATACTCGCCCAACTCCGGGGACCATATGGCCATTCGAGAGGAGGTCCCTTTTTGAAGGGCCTTCTCGATGGGATGTCCCGTGCAGACCACAATGGGGTGCGCCTGAAAGTAGGGCCGTAGTTTTCTCGCGCTCATGACGAGGGCGAGGGATAGCCTCTCAATTTCTGGGTATCGAGTTTCAGCGTCGAGGAGAGCCTTGCTAACGTAATAGACCGGCCATTGCACCTTGTCTTCTTCGCGTATGAGAACCGCGCTCACGGCCCTGTTAGAAACCGCGAGGTAGATGTACAAGGGTTCACCATTATTTGGCTTCGCGAGGAACGGAGGAGAGGTGAAATAGACCTTCATTTCGCGGAATGCTTCCTCGCACTCCCCCGTCCACACGAACCCATCGGTCTTCTTCAGTGCCTTGAAAAATGGTTGGCACCTATCGGTGGCCTTGGAAACGAATCGCGCCAGGGCGGCGATCCTTCCCGTCAAGCTCTGAACTTCCTTCACCTTCTGCGGCGACCTCATCTCTAAGATCGCCCTGATCTTCACGGGGTTAGCCTCGATCCCGCGGCGGCTAACCATATAGCCCAAGAATTTTCCGGCCTCGACCCCAAAAGCGCACTTGTTGGGGTTGAGCTTCATCTTGTAGCGTCGCAGGATCGTGAACATCTCCCTAAGGTCTCGAACGTGGTCGCGGGCCTTAAGGCTTTTGACGAGCATATCGTCCACGTAGACCTCCATGGGTTTGCCAATTTGATTGGCGAACATCCGGTTCACCAACCATTGATACGTCGCTCCCGAGTTTTTGAGGCCAAAGGGCATGACCTTGTAACAGTAAAGTCCGCGGTTCGTAACAAAGGTGGTCTTGATCTGATCCGGCTCGTGCATGCGGATCTGGTTGTAGCCTGAGTAGGCATCCATGAAACTCAGCAACTCGTGGCCTGCCGTGGCATCCACGAGTTGCTCAATCCTCGGGAGAGGGAAGCTATCTTTCGGGCAGGCTTTGTTAAGATCTTTATAATCAATGCAGATCCGCCACTTCCCGTTTGGCTTCTTAACCATCACCACATTGGACACCCACTTGGGGTGCTCCGCCTCCCTAATGAAGTCGGCGGCGAGAAGTTTGTCAACTTCTTCACCAATGGCCTGGTACCTCTCACCGCTGAACGCCCGCCGCGGTTGAACGCGCTCAGTTACTCTCTTGTCGTCGTTGAGTCGGTGAACCATTATTTCGGAGTCGATCCCCAGCATGTCGGCGTGCGTCCACGCAAAGACATCTTTGTGCTCGCGGAGGAAGACGGGAGTTGGGCGCCTACTTTGACCACTTGGTCAGGCTTGGCGTCGTCCAACACGACGGGAACGAGGTCGTCCGGTGTCTCCACCTTTCGATGCTCGACATCGTCCCTTTGGTCCAGTTCTCCGAAGGTGCCTCCTTTCTCTATCTTGCAGGGGAATTTGTCCCCGAGCTGGAAGACGGTGCTTACCACCATTCCTTTCCCTTTTCCGTCCACGCCTTGGATGTAGCACATCCTCGCCATTGACTAGTCTCCCAGCATTACGGCGATCCCCTTCTCGGTCAGGAATTTCATCATCAGATGGTACGTGGACGTTATGGCCTTCACCCGATTGAGAGTCGGGCGGCCGACGATGATATTTATGCCGAGGGCTAATCCACGACAAGGAACGACACGATGTGGGTAACCTCGAGCCCCCCCGGGGTACCGAAGGTAACCAGGAGGTCGATAGTTCCCTCCGTCATGACCCTCTCCCCGGAGAAGCCGAAGAGCGGGGTCGAGATCGGGGTCGGTCTCATCCCGGATAGCTTTATCCTGTCTAACGCCGACTTGAAGATTATGTCGGCGGAGCTCCCATTGTCGATCAGGATTCTCCGGACGAGGTTGTTGGCGACGGGGGCAGAGACGACTATCGCGTCGTTGTGTGGATGGAGCACTCGTGCCGCTTCTTGGCCGGTGAAGAACATGGATTCAAACGGGGCCGGAGGAGGGGCCTCGTACGTGTGGTTGATGTAGTGTGCTATTTTCCCTTGGGAAACTTCGCGCACGTACTTCTTCCTTTGCGTGGCCGAGTCTCCGAACTCCGGGCCGCCCAAGATTGCGCCCACGAAGTGAAGTTGCGAGCTCTCCGGTTCTTCGTTTGCCGCGCGGTCCGTGACGGTCACCGTCGCCGGACCTCTCTTTTCTTGCCGCGGGCGGCCTCCGTGTGCCGCAGCTGTCCCGATAGTTCTGAGGACGTATTCTTTCAGTTTCCCATCTTGAATCAAGGCCTCGATCTGACGTTTGAGTTGATAGCATTCAAACGTCAGATGCCCATGATCTTGATGGTAGTCACAGTACTTACTTTGATCCCTCTTGGCGGGATCCTTCGTGAGGGGGGTAGGACTCCCCAGCTTGTCACGGTGCAGAGCCAGGATGCGCTCCGGCGAAGTGTTCAGAGGAGTAAATGTCGAGAACTTTCGGAAGCTATCGACATGTGGCGGCCTCGGCCCGGGGAGGGAGCGGCCGTTAGGGGCCTGGCTTCCCTTATTCCTCCTCTTTCGAGGGTCGGGGCGATCTCCGTCTTGATCGTCGCGGCGGCGACTCCCCTGTCCTCCTGACTTTCGGCCATCTCGGCCATCGAGATAGTCCTCGATTCCCATATACGTGTGGGCTCTCGCCATTAGCTCTGCCATGTCTCGTGGGACTTTGCCAACAATAGACTTGAGGAAGTCGCTCGTTCGGACTCCCTCAGTGATCGCCGTGATGGCGTCCCTGTCGTCGAACCCTTCGACCTTGTGAGACTCCTCAGTGAAGCGAGCGAGGTATTGTCTGAAAGTCTCATCCCTCCCTTGCCGGATAGAGAGGAGATGGGTCTTTGGTTTCTTTTGCGCCACGAGGGTGGCGAATCGAGCGAGGAACGCTTCTCGCAAGGCCCGGAAAGATGAGATGCTCCCCGGCCTCAAACTTCGGAACCACTCAAACCCCGACCCTGTGAGGGTCAGGCTGAAGGCTTGGCAGAGGGTGGCATCTGTCTGCCCTTGCATCGTCATCCACGTCTCGTAGTGTTGGACGTGGAAGTGGGGGTCCGTCCGTCCATCGTAGGGGGGAATGGACGGCAACTTGAAGTTTCCCACACAAGGTTGCGCGCGGACTTGTGCGGCGAAGGGAGAGTATGACTCCTCGATCCCTCCGTACGGCCTTTGCCTCCCTGACTCCCTCATCTCGATGATTTGATTTTGGAGGCTCTGAATCATCGTGACCATGTCAAGCCCGTTAGCAGGGCCGACCGTCGGGGCCACGGGAGTCACTGGTTGGCGCTCGTTGGACGCTTGGTCCACGACATTGGCCTGAGGCCGGCCGAGAGTTGCGGCGGGAAGCGCGTCCCTCCGAGAGTTGAGCCTTTGGCGGAGATCCTCCCCTCGGGAATTTCTCTGCGCCGTCAAGCGCTCTCTAAGGTCCACGCTTGGCGCGGGCCGGGGCGAGGTCGCCCTTGGTCGAACCGTCCGGCGAGCGCTTCGGCTATCGGCCCCATCATCCACCAGGGTCGCTCTCTCCTTGGCGAGGGGCCGTGTCCGGCCGCCTCTTGAAACCGAGGGGGCGAGTCCCCGGGACTGTGACCACACCTGCCGTCGCGCCGGGAGTGAAGGATCGGCCAATGCACCATTGGACCTCTCGGGCCGTGTTTGGGCGAGGCTAGGAGTCGCCTCATCGGTCCTCGACTCCCCCATGTAGTCGGGGTCGGAGTCATCTCGAGCGGATCGATCCTCGACGTCGTAGCCGAGGAGATTGGCGATGAGCGAGCCGTCAACGCCGGGACGGTCAGGGAGCTCCGCAAGCCGCCGGGCCGTGTCCTCTCGGAGCTCAGCCTCGGGGTCATTCACAGGGTCTTGGGGCTGGCTCTCGCTATCGCGAGGTTGCCCTTCAAGACGGTGTGCGAGGCGTCGGAGACCATACCTCGAGCTCGTCGCTCGAGTGCCCGCGGAGGTGGTGGGAATGTGACTCATCTCACGAGAGTCGTGAGAACAAGGAGAGAAAACTGGTAGAGGGAATGCGTCGTCAAGGTTGAGAGATCCCCTCCTTCTAGCGCCAAAATGTTGTCGCAGTTTTTCGGACAACGATTTAGGAGTCACAGACGGTCAGACCCAAGGCCGGACCAAGTGGTCTCGTCTTGACTCGAGCGTGTCGGACTTGGTATCCCAAGTCGTCCCTTAGCTGTCTGTGGTCTCTATCTCGTCCAGGCACCTGAAAAGCAAGCAAGAAAGGTGTGAACTACAAAGGGAAAACAGGGGGTTGCCCCTGTTTACCTCTCCGACGCTCAACATTAGTAGGATTGAGGTGGTTTGTAGAGGGTTTAGTGTTTAGGGGTCGAGACTTGAGAGAAATGAGCGAGGTACGAGTTCGGCAGCGTTTCACTACTCAAATTTCGGATTACCTGGACCAGGGGAGGGACCCCCGGTATTTATAGGCGACCAAGGGGTGTTATGGGCAACCCCTTGGCCGAGGATAGCCTTGGCTCGACCATTGGCCGAGGCTGGCCCTGGGGCCGGCCAATGGCCGAGGCTAATTTGGACTGGCCATTGGCCGAGGCTGGCCCTAGGGCCGGCCAATGGCCGGGGGTAGCTTGGCTCGGCCATTGGCCGAGGCTGGCCTCTGGGCTGGCCAATGGCCGAGGCTATTTGGGCCGGCCATTGGCCGAGGCTGGCCCTGAGGCCGGCCAATGGCCGGGGGTAGCTTGGCTCGGCCATTGGCAGAGGCTGGCCTCTGGGCTGGCCAATGGCCGAGGCTATTTGGGCCGGCCATTGGCCGAGGCTGGCCCTAAGGCCGGCCAATGGCCGGGGGTAGCTTGGCTCGGCCATTGGCCGAGGCTGGCCTCTGGGCCGGCCAATGGCCGAGGCTATTTGGGCCGGCCATTGGCCGAGGCTGGCCCTAAGGCCGGCCAATGGCCGGGGGTAGCTTGGCTCGGCCATTGGCCGAGGCTGGCCCTTGGGCCGGCCAATGGCCGAGGCTAATTGGGCCGGCCATTGGCCTAGGCTGGCCCTAAGGCCGGCCAATGGCCGGGGCAAGCTGCCGAGGCGCGTTCGACGTCGCTTCACCTTCGTTCGGCCGCGATCGGGGTCGGGCCGATAACATCTCATTTCAGGATTAAGGTAAGCATGATGCAATTAAATGGTTTGTTCTTATCTTGTCTCTTGAAGTGCACTGGTCAATTCAGTACCTTCGGAAGATACCTAGAAGAACTATAGAGTCTCCAACTCTCAATGCCCCATAACCAGACATCATAGATTCTCCTAACAATCGTACTGAGGTCAATAGTCCTTTGACCTTTAGATTGCGAATATATCGTTTTAAGCAAACTACGAAGAGTTTGTTCATCCAAATCTACATTTGTCTCTTCGTAAGTTGTTTAGTTTGTTTATGGACTAAAGACTAATGTTTTATCATAAAGCTTCAAACAGACACGGAAGAATGAATGAACGTTTCAACTTTTTATTAATGAATAAGCAATTACAATCAAGAGTCTTCATGAGACTTTATTACATCAAATATACAATATAAGGATTACAACTCTTCTTGTGGGCACCATTGACAACAGTAGTTTCTATTAAACTTAAAATTATTCTAATTCATATATTTTATGATAGGAAAAAATTCTTCAACACAAGGAAGATGCCATGGACAATTTCTAGCGGAAAACACGAAAATTACTCCCGCATTAGAGCATGAGTTGGAAGAGGAAGCAATCAAAAGCGTTTGTGGCAGAGAAAAAACAAGAAAATCTGGATATGAGGTAATGAATGGACCGATTTAAAAAAAAAAGATATGTTAATCATTTCGGCTGTCAAACCATCTCCACGAGCTTCGAATGAGAATGAAGAGCTAAAGAGTAAAATTGAAGATCTTCATAATAAAATTAGGGAGTAAAAGAAACAAAATCAAGAGAAGTTGAACAGACTACAAGAATATCTAGCTACTAAGTTTGATGATTTTGACTGGACCATGGTTTCATATACGAGCAACGAAGGAAGTGGTGATTAAAGAATTGAGAACTCCAACGGCATACCAGGTCAAGGGCGTTAGTAAATCGCGGATGTCGGATTCAACTTTAATACTTCATTTATCTTAGATTTTTTTTGCAGTATAGATTTGGATATATTTGGATTATTGTTTTGACGATTGTGCATGATTTTATATTAAATTTATTTACGAATTTGTAGGTACGAAAGCTATTCTGATGAAGCTTATTTTAGATTCTTATGTACTCTCAGATTTTTTTAGAGCTAAAATTTAGTCTCCAAAGCAACATGACCAGACTAAATAAACAGCCACAGATGCCACTGTATTGGAGACTGAAAATCAATATCGAAAGCTCTGCATCAAAGACAAAATCCGTTATCTGAGACTAAAAATCAGTCCGTAAATCAGATTATCCGAGACTAAAAATCCGTTATCCGAGACTAACAATCAGTCAAGTTATCCGAGACTAACAATCAGTCACGTTATCCAAGACTAACACCACGTTATTCGGGACTAAAAGTCAGTCTTAAAAAGGCTTATTAGTGACTAAATATGAGTTCTCGGCTGGCCTTATTAAGGACTGAAAAATCTGGTATCTGAGACTAATTCTTTGTCATGAATATTGCGGCGCATCCGAGACTGACTTTTAGTCCTTGATAGTAGCATCCGCCACTAGGTATCCGAGACTAGCCTAGGAGACTGAAAATCGGTCTTGAATACTCATCCGAGACTATTTGTCAGGTATCGGAGACTAAATAATTAGTCTCTGATACCCTGTTTTCTTGTAGTGGGACCTAGGTGCCAAAACAAAAGAACAAGAGGAGAGATAGAGAGAGATAGGGGCGGCGACTATTCTAGAGGCCTCTCTCAATCTCTAAAATTGTGTATTGTGAATTGTGAATGAGGTGGAGGTATTTATAGGAGGATGGTTTGCCTTGAAAAGGTAGTTTCCTCTTTTCTACTGAATATCACATATTCATGAGCAATCCTTGTTTCCTCTTTTTCCTCATGCACGTCCAATATGTGCCATCAAGGCATACGGATTTGTTTCCTCATTTGTTTGCCTCTATGATTGCCGTCCACTTTGCTTCCTTATGGAGCAAATTTCATTCCTCTTTATCTTTTGGCAAGTATCTCCATACAGCAATGCACAAAATAAACTCTCTTTCTCTCTTGGATTGGACAGTTTTGAGAGCTTCTAGAACATGCTTCTAGATGTTTTTTTTATTTGTTCCCATGTAGATTTTTCACATAAAATTCCATGTAATGAAATTCAATCCTCAAGGCCCAATATACTAGTACGGCCGTGTGACATGAATTCATTGTCATCATATGACAATGTCAAAAAACTTATTTATTGACATTCATACCATCCTATGTCCAAAAGGAGAAAATTACCATTTGGACAATTTTTGTAAAACTTATCTAGTTCAACATTGGAACTTGTTTTGACTTAGCTTTCTTGTTTAACTAATCCTACTCTAATGACTTGTGGTAGTGACCTCATAGATCCAAATGAACAAAGCTTGAGCTAGCATACTTGGACTCAAAAGTTCACAAACCTTTTCCAAGTTCTAGCTTAATGTCAACTGACTCCACTAAAGAGTTGACACTAAAATCTCTCGGTTCAAATAAATATATTTTCTACTCAAGAATTCTTCTTAATTGTGATGAGTGGATCCATAGAATATTATCTATGTTTACCTTTCTTGAATATCATCAACTAGATGAGATTTACAAAATTACTATTTTACCCTTTTAGTTGTTATTTCCTCAACTCCTTTGTCGCTTGTGAATAAGTTAGAAACAATGTATTGACGAGTAGCTAACAATTCACATTGATTCATCCAAAAGAGTCATGACTCAATTTGGAAACTGGCCAGTTCGTTTATTCACATTCCAAGGAACAAAGCATGAGGTGATATACATTGCATTTCAGCAATCTTGTACATGAATTCCATATCTATGAGATCTTCACAAAGTTGTTCATGACATCTTAGTACTTCACCAATAAGTCTTGTCTATATCACATAGTGAATCTAGAACTCTAACTTTCTCAAATGAGAATACGTACGCTATGAAATGACAATTCTCATTTCAGGATTGAGGTAAGCATGATGCAATTCATACATAGTGACTCTGAGACAGAAGACGATAAATGGTTTGTTCTTACAATGTCTCTGGAAGTGTACTGGTCATTTAGTGTCTTCAAAAGATACCTAGGAAGAACTATGGAGTCTCCAACTCTCTATGTCTCATAACCTGACATCATAGATTCTCCTAACAATCATACTGAGATCAATAACCCTTGTTAGTTTTTCGAGACTCTGTGATTGGATGCTCATTCTCTGTTTGATTGTCTATGTGTTTGCTTTGTTGTGAACCGAGGTGCCGAGGCTGCGATGGGATGGCGAAAGGACTGTCCATGCAACAAGGATCGGTAAGGTTTGGTTCGTCGGAGATGAGGCGCAAGTAGGCGCTGTGATGGGGCTACGAGGATGCTATTGTTTCAGCACAAGGCGGCCCGAAGTTAGAAGGTTTGGGCCTCGGCTCGGGGACTAGAGGAGTCTCCGATTGGTTAGGGCGAGTCGGGGTTTGTACCGAATCTCTACTCGAGTTAGTTCGAACCTTTAATTAATTTTTCAAATTTGGTTTCAATACGAGTCATTTAAAATTCTTTTGTTATAATTAAGTTATATTATACTCGTTAATTATTAGATTATTTATTTAATGTTATGATTTTAATTTATGTATTAAAACCGAGTTCGTCTATAAGTTCGACTCTTTTGAATTGAAAAAGAACATCAACGAGAAATATTTTATTTACGCAAGAAAAAAGAAATAAAAGTTAAAGGTTCGAGTATGGACCGAGGGTTCGATTATTTCGTAAATGTTTTATTTAATCGAATCCAAAATTTATTTAGAATATGGTAGAAGAATCAGCGGATGAGTTGTGGTTAGGGGTGAAATGCCACATGAACCCAGAGCTAGCTGGCTCTCCCCGAAATGCGTTGAGGCGTAGCAGTTGACTAGACATCTAGGGGTAAAGCACTGTTTCGGTGTGGACCGTGAGAGCGGTACCAAATTGAGGCAAACTTTGAGTACTAGATATGACCTCAAAATAACAGGGGTCAAGATCGGCCAGTGAGACGATGAGGGATAAGCTTCATCGTCGAGAGGGAAACAGCCCGGATCACAAGCTAAGGACTCGAATGAAAACACTCTCTATGAAAGAGAAAACCAGACTTTTTATTCTGTCCACGCACCACACAAATTATGTGTTTATTCGTACAGGAGCTACAATAATAGCTTTAGCTAATGATAACCCTTCGGTCATGAATAGAAATGCTGTCCAACAAGTTGTTATAAATCGTAGAGGATTTATATGCTATCAACCTACTTTTATCTTGGCTTTTTAAATGTATGATCTGGTCGATCCAGTTCTTTGTTTAATTTCTTTCATTTCAGTGCTTTGGGTCATACGACATTATTGTTGAATGCTTGTGCTTTGCCTACTATCAAATTCATTTTTTGTAGCTTCTGCACAACTCTGATACAATAAGACAAAGTTAGATCTAACAACTCACCTACTTCTTGAAGTTTCTAACAACTCCGGAACTAATAGTCTATGTTTAGTCTATGTTGCTAGCTATCTTTTTCAAATAACTCATGTTAGCTAGCAACTACTATCTGACGTTTCTTTTTTATGTTTTGATTCTTTTAGTTTCGACTCTCGGGAATCTATTCTATGCTATGGGCTTTGCCCATTCATAAAGAATAGATGGTCGAATGTTATAGGAAACTCTTAAGTTGTTTTCTATATCTCTGCTAGGTTCGAGTGTTCGATGTGCTGTTGTTTGAGACGCTCTTAGTAGCGCAGTTAGGAGAAAATTTTGAAAACATTCTTAGTAAATTTTCTTTTCAGTAGGAGTATGTACGTTAGTAAATTTTCTTTTCAGTTAGGAGAAGATTTCAGGATTCGAAAGAATCGTTATCCGAGTAAGTGGATTTTAGGCACCTACAATATCAAGAGATATTATATATACCTTATATATACATATATTGTACGTGCATTTTCTATGTGGTTTGTAGTAGGCAAGAGTAAGATAAGCCAAAAGATAAGTCACTATCAAGAGTAAGGGCTTCAAGCAAAAAACGAATTGGATAAAGGAATTAGTCCAGCTAACTGAAATGGCTAGAAGTAACATGAACTCAAGTATTTTTCACGTGTTTAGTTAGTCTCCCTCAAGAGATCCAATTCTAATAAGTTGGGTTATGAGAGACTGTGATTAAGACTCATATTCAAAAGCGAGGATATTATGTTAGGAAATCTGGGAGTCACATCTTGAGATCTTATAATTCACGAGTTAATAAGCGAAAATAATATATGTTAATATCAGGATTGAACCCGCGCTAAGCATTCTCTCATGTTAAGTTAATTAAAGAGAATATATGGAATGGTACCGCCTCCGACATATACCCCATGTTAGCAGGTACCTGCTATCCTTCGTTGTGGTACCACATGGGGATTACGCAGTAGATTATGCACCCTCCTTTCTGGCGCCAATAAGACATGTGTCGTACGGATATCATTAAGGGATCCCGAGCATGGCATGTATTGTATGATGTGAATAGCCGGGACCTAAGCTGGCAAATTCTAAAGTAAGTAGGCCCGCGAGCCTTTCTGTCACGACCCACGAGAGTTAGCTCGCCCACGAGCCGCAGCAGAGATCTTCATATCTTGCTTAACATAAAATAAAATTCATAAAAACCGTGGTGGAAGCGCTTCCAGAAACATTATCTAGAAAAACTTTTAAAATATTTATATAAACGTCTAAAAAATACGGGCGATTTTTTTTTATTTTCCTATAACATACTATTTAAAACTTTTACAACAAAAAGACTTGACTTTCAAAAACAAAACAGACCAATTCGCCCTTGACTTAGCCACAGGTTGGCAGCCGTACATACACACGCCTACTTTCGTACCAGGTTCTTTTGATGCTCTTCTTAGTCCTCCTTAACCTTACTTTTATCAACAATATCAAGATAATAGCTATGAGTCAAAAGACTCGGTAATTGGATATCTATGTAAGTAATGCATCGTGCACATAACACATAAGCAATACATAACATATAGCTAATAACTTAATATAATTTGCGGAAATATCGGCTTAGGTTCCGATAAATCCACCTTTATTAAGAATCAATCGGCTTAGGTCCCGATAGATTCATCTTACTTAAAAATCAATCGGCTTAGTTTCCAATAGATTCATCTCATAATAATTCACCGGCTTAGGTCCCGCTGATTCACATCATAACATACTTACTTTTATCATAATCTATGGACTTACCAGCTTAGATCTCAGTAACTCCTACTTACTTGAGAATTTTTCAGCTTAGGTCCCGGCAATTCCAATCATACAATACATGTCATGCTCGGGATCCGTTAATGATATCCGTACAATACATGTCTTATTGGTGCCAAACAAAAGGGTGCACAATCTCCAGCCTAATCCCCATGTGGTAACACCACGAAGGATAATAGGTACCTCTTAACATGGGGTATATGTCGGAGGCGGTACCATTTGTTGGCATTGGTGCCGACAAGAAGAGTAGTAGTTTTTACTTATGCATTTGATGTAGTAAAGTCTCACGAAGACTCTTGCTTGTAACTGCGGAATAATTAATAAAGAGTTGAAACTTTCATTCATTCTTCCGTGTTTGTTTGAAGCTTTATGATAAACCTTAGTCTTTAGTCCTTAAACAAACCTAAAAACAAATGAAGAGTCAAATACAAATTTATATGGAGAAACGCTTCATGGTTTGCTTAAAACATAGTATTTACAATCTAAGGATCAAAGGACTATTGATATCAGTATGATTGTTAGGAGAACCTATGATGTCTGGTTACGAGACATAGAGAGTTGGAGAGTCTATAGTTCTTCCTAGGTATCTTCTTAAGATACTGAATTGACCAGTGCACTTCTGGAGATAGTATAAGAACAAAACTATTTAACCTCTTCTGTCTCAAAGTCACTATGTATGAATTGCATCATGCGTACCTCAATCATGAAATGAGACATGTCATTTCATAGCTTACACACTCTCATTTGAGAAAGTAAGAGTTCTAGATTCACTATGTGATATAGAAAAGACCTATTGGTGAAGTACTAAGTTATGAAGATGTCATGAACAACTTTGTGAAGATCTCATAGATATGGAATTCATGTACAAGATTGCTGAAATGCAATGTATATCACCTCATGCTTTGTTCCTCGGAATGTGAATAAATGAACTGGCCAGTGTCCAAATTGATTCATGACTCTTTTGGATGAATCAATGTGACTTGTTAGCTCCTCGTCAATACATTATTTCTAACTTATTCACAAGTGACAAAGGAGCTGAGGAAATAACAACTAGAAAGCTAAAATGGTAATTTTATAGATCCCACCTAGCTGATGATATTCATGAAGGGTAAACATAGATAATATTCAATGGATTCACTTATCACAATTAAGTAGAATTTTGAGTAGAAAATATATTCATTTGAACCGAGAAATTTTTAGTGTCAACTCTTTAGTGGATTCAGTTGACATTAAGCTAGAACTCGGAAAAGGAAAAGATACTTGATGTATGACATATGCCTTATCATCATGGGTGGCCAACATAGGAGAAAATAGGAAACTATTTCCAACCTTGGTATTTTGATAGGAATGAGAAATAAAGATTATGATCATGAATATGTGATATTCAATGGAAAAGAGTAAACTACTTCTTCAAGGTAATCCCTCCTTCTATAAATACCACAACTCATTCACAATGTTGAATACACAAGTTTTTTAGATTGAGAGCTTCTCTCTCTAGCTTGGCCGCCCATCCCCCTCCCTCTCACTCTCTTCTCGCTCTTTTGTTTTGGCACCTTGGTCCTCATTAGACCTAGCATTTGTATTAGCTCTTTGGCTCTAAGACTATCTCTTGAGTCATTGTGTTTAATAGTGCCCACAAAGAACGTAGTTCAATATGGCGGATGTGGCTATCTTAGACTTGGAGGTTAAGAACTTAAGACTTTAGAGAAGGACTTTGGTCATGGCTTCTATGGAAGAATTTACGGGGGTCGCTTGACTCGTACCTTAGCGTTCTGACTCAAGGATCAAGAAGCAAGGGCACAACGTGCCCGTTACAAACGCTTGGGTCTCAGAATTGGAATGTGCTCCCTGTTGTTGAGAGGGGTTCTCAGATTTTTGAGCCGTGCTTGGAGAGGATGAGAGAGCTCTTATTGGAATGTCACAAGAGTAGAGTACAGAGAGTGGCTTCAAGAGAGGAGTTTTTTCGGAGTCTATATTCAAGTGAAGAGGGGGGGGGGGGTGGTATTCATAGAGTTTTGACGAGGCTATGGGTCGGCCTCAATGGGGGCCATAGGACGGCTAGCCACGGGGCACGGGGCGCACATGTTGGCAGAGGCCTGGCAGGGTATGTAGCGCGCGCGCGGGCAAGATGCCCGCTGGACGCGGGGCGCGTACGCGTGCAGGGGCCCGACAGGCGCTGGATCGCGCACGAGAAGGTGGCCTGGCCAGCGCTGGGCGTGCACGGGACGCTCGAGGGATGGAGGCCTGGCCAGTGTCGGGCGTGCACGAGGCGCGAGCGGGCTGGCGGCCCAGCGGGCGCGGGGTGGGCGTGGCCGAGGGAGCAGGGCGTGCGCGGTCGAGGGAGCAGGGTGCGCGCGACTGAGGAAGCAGGGGCGCGTGCGGGCCGGAGGGGCGGGGGATTGGGGCGCGCGCTGGCCACTGGGTTGGGGGCGCAAGGCGCACGCGGGCCAAGGGCGTATGGCGTTCGCGGGCAAAAGGCTCGGCCATGGGCGAAGGGCGCGCGCCGGCTGGGGGCCTGGTGGGTGATCCGGCCGGCAAAGTCCGGTCGACCCAAAATGTTTTTGTTTTTCCGGTTTACCTAAAACGGCTGGTAACAATAGCCCCCCAAGTTCATGGCTCGTGAATCACGAGTCGTGAACTTTAATCTTTGAGGGCGTTTTAGGTATTTTTCTCTTTCTTTTTTGGCAGGGGCCGGACCCATGGTTGTCGGCCCGCCGGGGCCGGGCCGGGTCCTAGCTGACCGGCTGGACAATAAGACCCGTGGGCCGTGCGTGGCATGCTAGTCGGCGGGCCCCCGCGCACGCGAGGCTAGTCGCACGGGCCAGGCCTTGCGCATGGGGGGTAGGAGTAGGCCTCATACTCCTTCCTCTCCTATAAATAGGAGAGCCCCCTCCCCCTTTTCTTCACATCTGGCAACCTCAAAATTTAAAAAATTCGTTTTTTGAGTTGAATATTTTGGGCCTTGCCTATTTTTTTCATCCTTCGATAGGAGTGAGTTCTTTTCCCAAGTCGACGGTCCCGAGGTCGACCTTTCCTGCCCTTCTCAAGATTCTGGGAGGCCGGTAAAAGGTCTCTTTGAGGAACTCGATGGGATTCCGATTTATGTCAAGGAAGATTCTCGCATGGCCGATCAATGGCTCGCAGAATTGGAGACTAACGCTACGTTGTTGGCTGAGCTGGCGGAGCCCGGGAGTGGCCCACCAACTAGGCGCGGCTTTGAAGGGGGAGAAGAGGGTCATCGCGACGCACGCTCGTCGCATTTGGTGATCAACCTGGTTTCTCGTGAGGCGTCCTTTGACGCCCCCTCGCCCAAGCAGCGAGATGAGGTTTCCAAGTCTGGAGGGCTTCCCCAAGCATCTGACTTAAAGGCCTCGGGCGTTGAATCCACAATGGCTCGTCCGAGTCGTTCTTGGACGAGATCCACTCCGATGACCCCCTCGGGTCAGACTCGGAGGGTCCTGGAGAGGACTTGGATGCTTTCCCTGTGGCGGGGAGAGTGGAGCGTACTGGGAAAGTGTTGGAGATGGCCAAAACGGTCTTTGTGTCAGAGCGATCTCCGGACTATACGCGGTTTGGGATCACTGATCTGGAAACCATGATCTTGAGAGGTCCTTGGAGAGGACTCGTAGGTACAGATTGGGCGATTCCGTTGCCCCTGTGGACTTAGACTGCAAGGGGGTTGATGCTACGAGCACGCTTACCACCCGAGTTTTTAGCATGCTTCGGGAGACATACTGTTGGAATTGATCTAGGGTTAAGAAAAGATTTAACGCTTCTAGCAAGCGACGGAAAATAAAATTTTTCTTTAAACAAGTAAAACGATTTTTACTAACCTATACAAAGAGCAAGCAATTGTTATTATTAAAACTATCGAAACGCGATTACACGTTTACTAACCTTTATGAAGCTTGTGGAGGTTGAATCGCTCATCTCCCCACGCAGCTCGTCTTTCTTCGTTCTTCGGGAACTCAAGTAACCACGAAAATTTCTATAACATAAATCACTCGAGGTAAGAAGAAATAAGTGTGTGGGCACTTTTAAACACAACGACTCAAGAACAAGTCTTAGAGTCGAAGAGCTAAAACAAAACGCTAGGTCAAATGTGGACCTAGGTGCTAAAACAAAAACGAAAAGGGAAGAGAGAGAGAGGGGGGGCGGTCACAAGGTCTAGAGAGTGACGCTCTCAATTTCTAAATTGTGTGGGATAACAAACAATGAGAATGGGGTGGGGTATTTATAGGAGGAGGATTACTTTCTAAAAGTAGTTTCCTCTTTTCTATAAAATATTACATATTCATGAGCAAATCACATTTCCTCTTCCTTGCTGTCAATGGTGCCCACACAAGAAGAGTAGTAGTCTTTACTTATGTACATTTGATGTAATAAAGTCTCATGAAGACTCTTGCTTGTAACTTCTGAATAATTAATCAAAGTTGAAACGTTCATTCATTCTTCCTTGTCTGTTTGAAGCTTTATGGTAATCTATAGTCTTTAGACCTTAAACAAACCTAACAACATATGAAGAGACAAATGTAGATTTGAACGAACAAACTCTTCATGGTTTGCTTAAAACAATATATTCGCAATTTAAGGATCAAAAGACTATTGATCTTAGTACGATTGTTATGATAATCTATGACGTCTGGTTATGGGACATTGAGAGTTGGAGACTCTGTAGTTCTTCTAGGTATCCTCTAAAGGTACTGAATTGACCAGCGCACTTCTAGAGACAAGATAAGAACAAACCATTTAACCTCTTATGTCTCGAAGTCACTACGTATGAATTGCATCATGCTTACCTCAATCCTTAAATTAGACATGGCATTTCATAGCTTACGTATTCTCATTTGAGAAAGTCAGAGTTCGGATTCACTATGTGATTCTTAATAGGACCTAGTGGTGATGTACTAAGTTATGAAGATGTCATGAGTAACTTTCTGAAGATCTCATGAGGTGACATCTTCACAACGTTACTCATGACATCTTTATAACTTAGTACTTCACCAATAGGTCCTATTCAGAATCACATAGTGAATCCGAACTCTGACTTTCTCAAATTAGAATACGTAAGCTATGAAATGACATGTCTAATTTAAGGATTGAGGTAAGCATGATGCAATTCATACGTAGTGACTTCGAGACATAAGAGGTTAAATGGTTTGTTCTTATCTTGTCTCTAGAAGTGCACTGGTCAATTCAGTACCTTCACAAGATACCTAGAAGAACTATAGCGTCTCCAACTCTCAATGTCCCATAACCAGACATCATAGATTCTCCTAACAACTGTAGTGAGATCAATAGTCCTTTGATCTTTAGATTGCGAATATATTGTTTTAAGCAAACCATGAAGAGTTTGTTCATGCAAATCTACATTTGTCTCTTCATATGTTGTTAGGTTTGTTTAAGGACTAAAGACTATAGTTTATGATAAAGATTCAAACAGACAAGGAAGAATGAATGAACGTTTCCACTTTTATTAATGATTCAGCAGTTGCAAGAAAGAGTCTTCGTGAGACTTTATTACATCAAATGTACATAAGTAAAGACTACTACTCTTCTTGTGTACACCATTGACAACACATACAACATCCCTTCCTCGGTGGGATTACTTCGATCTTCCCCCTAGGATATGCCATCCTACCGGAGGAACGGGTTTGCTGCCATGACAATAGGGAGTCTTGTTTCGGGTTGCGCCTCCCTTTCTCGCCTACTGTTCAGCGTATTCTTGTCCGATTAGGAGTTCATGATTGCCAGATGAGTCCGGCGTTGTATTGCCTGCTGGCGATGAGTTTTATGGAGTGGCACTGTCAGACTCAACGTGCCATGACTATGGATGACTTCCGCAATTTAGTCACCGTGTTCCCGGCGCCGGGGCAAGCGGGATTTCACATGGCCCGTACCCGCGATGAAACGAGGCTGATCGATGACAACGACCCACCTAGCCGCAGGTCATGGGTGTGGGTCGCGAGGATGCTTTTGGCAAAGCACCCCTTCGTTTTGGTTGCATGGTGGACTTCCCGATGGACAAGGGAACGGAGGAGCTCGCATTTGTGAGGGAGATATCAGGAGTGTCTGTGGCTGGCAAGGCGGGTGAGCGGTTGCGCTCTCCTAAGCTTATGGCGCTGACCGGGTGGTTCCCGCCTTTCACCCCAGGCTCCGAGGAATCGCTCCGGGCGGACAGGCCGCCTAGCCCCGAGGCCAGGCCGGCCATCCCCGTTTCTCGAGGTACCTTTGTTATTTAAGATTTCTTGTATTAATCGAAACCTTAACGTTTATGGTTTAGCGGGTGCAACTGCTAGGAGGAGGGCTCGGAGGCTAGCTTTAGCTTCCCGGAACCCTGAAAGGATGGCGGAGATTCATTCCAGGGTTTTCGACCGCCGGACGAGAGGGGATTGCATTGTAGCTACCCGCTCAGTCGAGCAAGAGTCCCATGCCTCGCTGAAGAGGGCCTCTACCTCGGTGCTTCGTGATGAGCGTACTGAGTCCAAGAGGGTGAACTCCGCAGTGGAGATGGAGGCCAGGGAATCTCGAGCCGAATGTTTTTGACATCTTGAAGAGTCTCCCTTATCTTGGTGGAAGGGCGTGGTGTCAAAGAGTAACATTGCCTTCTTCCAGGCTGGGGTTACCGACGCTCAGAGGGTCAGTACCTTTCTTTATCTTTCGATATGAGTCGGTTCATATTTGACCCTTGTTTTTGTTTGTTGCCATAGGCATATGCGAGAGCCGTGCGGAGTGACAAGATTCTGCACGGCTTCATTCGGCGCTTGGTAGTTGCTCAAGAGGAGCTTGCTCAGGCGAAGTCTACGTTGGCCCAGGTCGATCGTAGTTCACACTCGGGACCAACTTCGGGAGGCTCGAGTGGAGCTCCAGATCGTTCAGGATCGATGTGATAGAGCTCAAGCGTCGGTCGCTAAGGAGGTCGAGCTTGTGAAGTGGCATCTCGATGACATAGATTTTTCGGACCGAGGCTACCGAACTCCGCCGACAGCTGGACGCCCGGTCAGATGCCATGAAGACTTCTCACAGCCAGCTTACTTCGAGTGAAGCAACGCGTGTTCGGGCAGACCGTGAGCGTGACTCTTTGGCGGATGAGAATGCTCGCCTTTCTTCTCTTCTCGCTGAGGCAGAGCGGCGGGCATCCAATTTGCAGGACGACTATGACATTGGGGCCGAGGACGCCCGTCGTGCCGGGGCGATGGAGTGTCCGAAGGCGACCACAGCCGAGAATGAGACTCGGGTGGTTACCTTCGACTTTGTTGATACCTTGTTTCCTCCTCTTGATGAGGGCGAGTCGTGAGCCAAGTGGCTTCTTTCATTTATATAGCGCGTATGTCTAGCGCTTTGTTTTGTGGGATTTTTAGAGCGGTCGCTCTTTTATTTATGGGACTTTTATTTGCTTTCAACTTGAATGCTTATCTCTTTGCTGATTGTTTGAGCAATTTTGCCCGCATCTGCCTGTTATTTGAGCTACTGTAGCATGTCCCAAAGGGCTTGTAACCTTGTCAACAGTTTTGACAAGTTTGTGTCCCTAGTTGGGATTCAGTCTCCACTCGTTTAGCGTTATGACTCTGTTGGAATTGATCTAGGGTTAAGAAAAAGTTTAACGCTTCGAGCAAGCGGTGGAATTTAAAAATCTTCTTTAAACAAGTAAAACAATTTTACTAACCTAGACAAAGAGCAAGTACATATAATTTAAAAAATTAATGAGGATTATAAATTTACTAACCTTTTTCGAAGCTTTAACGTTGAGAAGCCTTCAGAATGTTGAAACGTTTATCTCCCCTCGCAGCACGTCTCTCTTATTTCCTCGGGAACTCGAGCAACCACGAAAGTTTCTATCACTAAAATCACTCGAGAAAAAAGGAATTAGTGAGTGGGCACTTTTTAAACACGACGACTCAAGAACAAGTCTTGGTGTCGAAGAGCTAAAACACTAGGTCAAATGTGGACCTAGGTGCCAAAAAAAACGAAAGAAAACTAGAGAGAGAAGGAGGGAGGGGCGGCAAAGCTAGAGAGAGAAGCTCTCAAATCTCTAAAACTTGGGATGAATAAACAATGAGAATGAGGCCTCTATTTATAGGGGAGGGAACCTTCATAAGGTAGTTTCCTCTTTTGTAGAATATCACATATTCAGGAGCAAATATTGCCTCTATCCCCTTTAATTCACACGGCCATCTCTATGCTTCTAGAAGCAAATCTGTTTCCTCTTTTGCTTGCCTTGGCCGCCCATCATCCTTTCCTCCTAGAGGAAATTTGTTTCATCTTTTTCTTTTGGCAAGTATCTTCATGCATTAAAGCACAAAATAAACTCTCTTTCAAACTATGGCATGAACGAAATTCAGCCTTCTTTTCCTAGGGTTGTGTTGGAATTGATCTAGGGTTTAAGAAAAAGTTTAACGCTTCGGTAAGCGGCGGAATTTTAAAAAATTTCTTTTCACAAGTAAAACGTTTTTACTAACCTAGACAAAGAGCAATTACATGTAAATAAAAACTATTATGAGCATAGAAGTTTACTAACCTTTTTAGACGCTTGAATGTTGATGAGCCTTCGGAAGGTTGATAACGTTCGTCTCCCCTCTTTCCTCGCAAACTCGAGCAACCACGAAAGTTTCTATCACAAGAATCACTCGAGAAAGAAAGGAATTAGTGTGTGGGCACTTTTAAACACGACGACTCAAGAACAAGTCTTATAGTCGAAGAGCTAAAATACTAGGTCAAATGAGGACCTAGGTGCCAAAACAAAAACGAAATTGACTAGAGAGAGAGAGAGAGGAGTCGGCCAACAATGTCTAGAGAGAGAGTCTCTCAATCTCTAACTTATGTTGGATGAATGAAATGAGATGAATGACGTGGGGTATTTATAGGAGGAGGATTACCTTCAAAAGGTAGTTTCCTCATACACCTTGCACGTCCAAATGAGCTTCTAGAAGCCTTTGGATTTGTTTCCTCATTTGCTTTCTCTCTTAGTTGGCCGAAATTGCACTTTCCTTCTAGAGGAAATTTGTTTCCTCTTTTTCTTTTGGCAAGTATCTTCATACATTTATGCACAAAATAAACTCTCTTTTTCTCTATTGGGCTGCACAAAATTAGTCTCCCATTCTCTTGGGTTGGACGGCCAAAGGGCTTCTAGAAACCCTTTCTAGATTTTTCTTTACTTGTTCATGACAACATAAGAAAAGCCCATTGAGAATTTTCAAGTAAAATTCTATGAAATGAAATTAATCCACAAGGCCCAATGAACTCATCATGGCCAAGTGATCTAGGCCATCATATGACCATGTCAAAAAATTTATTGACATTCATTTCATGCTATGTCCAAAAAGACAAATTTACGCTTTTGGCAATTTTCGTAAAACTTCTCTCGTTCTTGTTTTGAGTTAGCTTCTAGTTTAACTATTCCTACTCGATATGATTTGTGACAGTGACCTCATGGATCCAAATGAACAAAGCTTGAGCTAAACACTTGGACTCAAAAGTTCACAAACCTTTTCCAAGTTTAGCTTAATGCCAACTGACTCCACTAAAGAGTTGACACTGAAAATCTCTCGGTTCAAATTAATTTATTTTCTACTCAAGAATTCAACCAAATTATGATGAGCGGATCCATTGAATATTATCTATGTTTACCCTTCATGGATATCATCAGCTAGTCGGGATTTACAAAAATTACCATTTTACCCTTCTAGCTTTTATTTCCTCAACTCCTTTGTCGCTTGTGAATAAGTTAGAAACAATGGATTGACGAGGAGCTAACAAGTCACATTGTTTCATCCAAAAAAGTCAGGACTCAATTTGGACACTGGCCAACTCATTTATTCACACTCCAAGGAACAAATCATGAGGTGATATACATTGCATTTCAGCAATCTTGTACATGAATTCCATATCTATGCGAACTTCACAAAGTTACTCATGACATGTTCACAACTTAGTACTTCACCAATAGGTCCTGTTCGGAATCACATAGTGAGTCCGAACTCTGACTTTCTCAAATGAGAATACGTAAGCTGTGAAATGGCATGTCTCATTTCAGGATTAAGGTAAGCACGATGCAATTCATACATAGTGACTTCGAGACATAAGAGGTTAAATGGTTTGTTCTTATTTTGTCTCTAGAAGTGCACTGGTCAATTCAGTACCTTCGGAAGATACCTAGAAGAACTATAGAGTCTCTAACTCTCAATGCCCCATAACCAGACATCATAGATTCTCAATGCCCCTTAAAGTCTTCCGCAAGTCGTGGCTTTTGGGGCCAGCTTGCTCATTGCCAGGCTCGTCTCGGCGGTGAGGGCTTTGATTATTGCCCTTGCGACCATCGAGGTAATCTTCGACTTCCATGAAGGTCTTGGCTCGAGTCATCAACTCGGCCATGGTAGAAGGGACACGGCCGACGATGGACTTAAGGAAGTCACTTGTGCGCAAGCCTTAAATGATGGCAGTGATTGCGTCTTTGTCGTCCAAGCGGTCGACCTTATTCGATTCTTCAGTGAATCGGGCGAGGTATCGTCTAAGAGACTCGCCATCCTCTTGCCTGATTGACCACAGGTACATCTTGGTCTTCTTTTGGACCATAGATGTAGCGAATAGTGCTAGGAACATGTCCTTCAGGTCTTTGAACGAGTGGATGCTTCCCGGCCTTAAGTTCTTGAACCACTCGAAGCCGGGTCCGGCTAGGGTAAGACTGAAAGCTTGGCACATGGCGCCGGGAGCGACACCCTGCATCGTCATCCAGGTTTCGTAGTGCTGGATATGGTAAGCGGGATCCGCTTTTCCATCGTAGGGACAGAGGTTCGGGAGTTTGAAATTTCACGTGCATACCTCGGCCAATATCTGAGCCGTGAAAGGTGAGGAACTCTCCTCAACAACCCCATAGGCACTTCCGCCTATTCCGTGTTCTCGGAGATCTCGTACTTCATTTCGAAGATTGTGGATCATTGTGATCACATCGAGACCGGTAGTCGGAGTAACTCCCTGTTCGGGAGGAGTCACCTGTCGTCTTTCATTTGACCCTTGACCCGTGCGGCGGTCCCCGTTAGTTGGGGCTGCTACGGGGATGCTTGGCCGAGAGCTTAGTCGCTCTCTTAAGTCATCGCCACGCTCAATGCGTTGGGCGGTGAGGTGGTCCCTAAGATCAGGGCTGGTCGTACGGAGGCGCAGGCTTCGTCTGCGACGGCGCGCTCTCCGCGTGCCCTGACTTTCTGCAACATTCTCCCTTTGACCTAGTCGGTCGAGGGCTGAACGTCGGGAATTTCCCTCATGAGAAGTTGCCGGCGCGTCGCCTGTCCGGGGTAGGGGATTCGATGGACCGGCTTCAAACACGGCAGGGGGTTCCCCGTCCTTTGTGAGAGAAATCTCGATATCCTCTGACTCACCAGTACCCTCGTAATCAGGGTCGCGGTCGCGGCTCTCTTCGTTGAGGTTCTCAGGATCCCCGTTGGGGATTGCCGTGTCACGCGCAAGTTGCTTTGCAGCCAGTCGGCTGTGGTACCTCGCGTTCTTCGCCTTTAGTTGGCGGATATTCTCCTCCAACTCCATGATGCGATCGTCCCTGCTATCTGGAGATGGAGATGGTGAGCGGGTCGAGCTCTCTTCGTGGAGCGACTCTTCGTCACCATGTGCGTGAGAGCGCAAGAAATATTTTTTGGTCCCAGTGACGTTATTGTGGTTGTTAACGCCCTCCGAACGTACGGGTAGCTGATTACTCATATTTTCTCAAGTTCGAGAAAGTTGAGTTTGTAGAAGAAAAGAAGAAGATGAACAGAAGGGATTTCGGGCTGAACAGGTCGGGAAGTCCCCTCCTTCTAGTGCCAAAATGTTGTCGCACGAAAATGAACAACTATTATATACCTCGGGCGGTTCGATCCAAGGCCGGACCAAGTGATCGCACCCGGGCCAAGAGTGTGAACTCGAAAGTCTCAAGCTAGGTTTTCTCCGCTCAACCCGCCTCTCGGGAGAGGTAGGGAGTGAGGAGGAGGAGTGACCGTGTCTTGGGTGTCGGCTGCCTACGTACCCGTGTGTGGGATCAGGTTAGAACGTAGTTCAAGCGTGTAAGACGCAGTATGAGGCGCAGAGCCTTAATGGAGAAGCGTACTCGACGAAGGAGACGGTGCGCGGAGGAGTCCTCGGCGACGTCTCAGAACTTCGGAGATCGCGAGTGTGAGAGAGAATGTGTGTTTTCTCTCTTTTTGAGATGTGGAAGACTCTAAGTCAAGAGTTCCTTGTTGTGTCGAAGATTCCGGGTGTGTAGGCAATTTCTAGTCGGAATGCCGGACGCGTAGGCGATTTCTTGTCAGAAATGGTGGACGCGTCTAGGGTACTAGACGCGTAGGCGATTTTTAGTCGAAAACCGTTAGAGCACTCGTGGGCTCAAGATTAATCGTTCGATCAAGAGAGGCGGCACTCGGGAGTCCCCGAAAAGCGCTTCAGAATCTCTGAGAACGAGAAATCGAGGAGAATCCGCTTCAGGCCAAGGATGGCATCCAGAGAAGCAGAGAGAAGTCTCAAGTTCCTTGAGAATGAATGGGATGGCTTTCTTCTTAATGAGAGGGGTATTTATAGGTGTTTGAGGGCCTTAGAAGGTCCTTTTTTCGTCCATGTGGGACTAGGGGCGCGCGCGCCGTCAAGTGGAGGCGCAACGCGCGCACGGCGCACAAAGCGCGGCGCAAAATGCGCGGCGCGCGGCGTGCGGCGCAGGGGGCGCGGCGCGCGGGTCATCTGGCGCGGCGCGGGATGTGCGGCGCGGGCGTGTCTTCGGGCGGCGCGCGGTCTTCTGGCGCGGCGCGCGGCTTGCTGTGTGGCCGGCCGGCGCGGCGTGCTGTGCGCGCGGTGCATGGCCCGTCTCGTCGGGCTCTTGCAGTCCTTTAGGGGTCTTTGGATACCACTCTTGTCACGCAAAATATGAAGGCTTCTACTTGACGAGAGTGGCTCGACTCGAGGAGAGCGACTCGAGGAGAACGACTCGAGGAGCGACTCGATGCTCGACTCGAGGTGAACGACTCGAGGCTGGACTCGAGGAGAGCGACTCGAGGCTGGACTCGAGGAGAACGACTCGAGGATCGACTCGAGGAGCGACTCGATGCTCGACTCGAGGAGAACGACTCGATGCTCGACTCGAGGAGGACGACTCGAGGGGCGTGAGGATTTGGAACGAGGGCTTGCCAGTCGACTCGTGACAGAAGGCTTGCCGCTCTTCAGGACCTCCGGCCTGACCATCGGCCCTTTGGACGGCGTGTCTTCTTGGCGTCTCGGGTTTTCCGAAAACGACCGACAACACTCCTAACAATCGTACTGAGGTCAAAAGTCCTTTGACCCTTAGATTGCGAATATATCGTTTTAAGCAAACTACGAAGAGTTTGTTCATGCAAATCTACATTTGTCTCTTCGTAAGTTGTTTAGTTTGTTTATGGACTAAAGACTAATGTTTTATCATAAAGCTTCAAACAGACAAGGAAGAATGAATGAACGTTTCAACTTTTTATAAATAAATAAGCAATTACAAGCAAGAGTCTTCGTGAGACTTTAGTACATCAAATGTACAAAATAAAGACTACAACTCTTCTTGTGGGCACCATTGACAACAGGTTGGACGTGCAAGGCTTCTAGAATGGGTTTCTAGATGTTTCTTCATTTGTTCATAACAACATAAGAAAAGTCCATTAAGAATTTTCAAGTAAAATTCCAATGAAATGAAATTAATCCTCAAGGCCCAATTACACTAATATGGCCGAGTAAAATTTATTTCATTTGTCATCATATGACAATGTCAAAAAATTTATTGACATTCATTTCGTCCTATGTCCAAAAGGACAAAAATACCCTTTTGACAATTTTCGTAAAACTTGTCTCGTTCTTGTTTTGACTTAGCTTCTAGTTTAATTATTCCTACTCGATATGATTAGTGACAGTGACCTCATGGATCCAGATGAACAAAGCTTGAGATAAATACTTGGACTCAAAAGTTCACAAACTTTTTCCAAGTTTTGCTTAATGCAAACTGACTCCACTAAAGAGTTGACACTGAAAATCTCTCGGTTCAAATGAATTTATTTTCTACTCAAGAATTCAACCTAATTGTAATGAGTTGATCCATTGAATATTATCTAGGTTTACCCTTCATGAATATCATCAGCTAGTCGGGATTTACAAAATTACCATTTTACCCTTCTAGCTGTTATTTCCTCAACTCCTTTGTCGCTTGTGAATAAGTTAGAAGCAATGTATTGACAAGGAGCTAATAAGTCACATTGTTTCACCAAAAGAGTCAAGACTCAATTTGGACACTGGCCAGTTCATTCATTCACATTCCAATGAACAAAGCATAAGGTGATATACATTGCATTTCTGCAATCTTACATGAATTCCATATCTATGAGAACTTCACAAACTTACTCATGACATCTTCACAACTTAGTACTTCACCAATAGGTCATGTTCAGAATCACATAGTGAGTCCGAACTCTGACTTTCTCAAATGAGAATACGTAAGCTGTGAAATGGCATGTCCCATTTAAGGAATAAGGTAAGCATGATGCAATTCATACGTAGTGACTTCGAGACATAAGCGGTTAAATGGTTTGTTCTTATCTTGTCTCTAGAAGTGCACTGGTCAATTCAGTACCTTCGGAAGATACCTAGAAGAACTATAGAGTCTCAACTCTAAATGCCCCATAACCAGACATCATATATTCTCCTAACAATTTTACTGAGGTCAATACTCCTTTGACCCTTAGATTGCGAATATATCATTTTAAGCAAACTACGAAGAGTTTGGTCATGCAAATCTACATTTGTCTCCTCGTAAGTTGTTAAGTTTATTTATGGACTAAAGACTAAGGTTTTATCATAAAGCTTCAAACAGACAAGGTAGAATGAATGAATGTTTCAACTTTTATTAATAAATAATAAATTACAAGCAAGAGTCTTCGTGAGACTATATTACATCAAATTTACATAAATAGACACTACTACTCTTCTTGTGGGCATCATTGACAACAGACTCGTCATTACTTAGCGTTCGAGGTGGGCGAGATTCGTGCCTAGTTAGTCATCGCTCAGCTTTCGTTGCTAGATTCAACTCGCTGCGGTCAACTAAACCATCTTGTATGGCGATATCGGTATGTCGGGTTAGGCGGACGGTTTTGCGTGCCAAATTTTGGCCATTGCGTTGGGAGTGGCCCAATGACTTTGCTTCGTGCCATTTGGCGACTGAAGGTGTGGCTCAGATTTCGCCGTTGCGCCAGGAGTGGCCCATCGACTTTTGTTTTGTTCCATTTGGCGACTGAAGGTGTGTCTCAGATTTGGCTGTTGCGCTGGGAATGGCCCAGCGACTTTTGTTTCATGCCATTTGGCGACCGAAGGTGTGGCTCATATTTGGCTGTTGCGTTGGGAGTGGCCCAGCGACTTTACCTATGCCTTTACGCGACTTACGGCACACCGGGTTAGGCCGACGATTTTACTCAAACCCGTGTGTTTCGTGCCATTTGGTGACCGATGGTATGGCTCAAATTTGGCCGTTTGGGGATTGAGGCAGCCCCTTTACGTGACTTACATGCGTTTGGAGTAGCCCAACGACTTTCACTTGCGCCTTTACGCGACTTACAGCACGCTGGGTTAGGCCGACGGTTTTACTCAAGCCCGTATGCTCGAAGGGCCGTCGAGGTTTGAGCTTTTTAAGTCCTTATTCCCGTGTGTGTGTGGGAAATTTAATTGTATATTTGGTGATCACGTTTCGTGCCATTTCGCGACCAAAGGCGTGGCTCAAATTTGGCCATTGCATCGGGAGTGGCCCGACGACTTTTGCTTCGTGCCATTTAGCAACCGAAGGTGTGGCTCAAATTTGGCCATTGCGTCGGGAGTGGCCCGACGACTTAACCTGCGCTGTTGGCCTCTTACGGTTAGGTCGACGATTTTTGAATGCCGATTTTTGGCTCTTTTAAGTCCTTATTCCTGTTTGCGTGCAAGGGACTTAATATTTTGTTCCTTGGGCTATGTATATTTGAGTGTATGTCACATGTATCACTAACCCCCCATGTTTTTAGTTTACATGCCATGCCTTGATGACTAAAAACTCGATAAAGCGGATTCTTGAAAAAAAAACCTCAAACGTTATTATTATTGCAGAGAGATAAAATCCTCAAACATCGGTGCATGGGGTCTTATTGAATTTGGGCAATTAAGGCAATAATCGAGGGAAGCGTCAGTTACTGGTAGTAGTGCCTTAAGTATTCGGCGTTCCAAGGATGTCGGATCGGGGTCCCGTCCGTATGTTCGATGTAATAGGTTCCATTGTGTATGACTTGGCGAACTCTATACGATCCTTCCCAATTTGGGCCTAGGACGCCAGCGTCTTGTACTTGGGTGTTTTGGAACACGCGGCTGAGTACGAGGCTGCCGACGACGAAGTCTCGCCTCTTGACTTTGGCGTTGTAGTACTTCTCGACTTTGCGCTTTTGTGCGGCGAGTCGAGCGAGAGCTTCAGATCTTTTCTCATCGATTAGATCCAGTTCAAGGCGCATGGCCTCGTTGTTTTCTTCCTCGTCGAAAGTGTCAACTCGGTAAGTGGTGACCTTGGTTTTCACGAAGACAACCGCTTCTACACCG
Organism: Urtica dioica subsp. dioica; assembly: GCF_054948205.1. Taxonomy (NCBI): domain Eukaryota; kingdom Viridiplantae; phylum Streptophyta; class Magnoliopsida; order Rosales; family Urticaceae; genus Urtica; species Urtica dioica. The sequence continues at coordinate 10,670,142 of NC_142757.1, read as the reverse complement.
TAAGCTAGGAAGAAGGGGGTCTCTCCAGTGGCGTGTCAAACAGTTGTCAGGTAGGCCCATAGGATGAACAGTAGCTCTTCAGCCCAGTCACCCTTCTTGGCCTCGAGCTTCTTTTTTAGATTTCTTTTGATCGTCTTGTTGGCAGCTTCCACTTGGCCATTAGCCTGTAGATGTCGCGGGAACGAGAATGTCTTGCTGATCCCTAGTTGCGTGCATATTTCTCTAACCCGGGCGTTGTCGAATTGTGCACTATTGTCGGTCACAATTGACACTAGGAAGCTTTGCCGACATATGACAGACTTCCAGATGTAGTTTGTTGTATTAGCCTTGGTGATTTTGGCTAGAGACTCGGCTTCGACCCACTTAGTGAAGTAGCCGATAGCGACGATGGCGTATTCGTACTATCTCGGAGCTTTAGGAAGCTTGCCGATTATGTCCATGCCCCATTTTGCAAAGGGACACGGCACGACGATGCTGCCCAGGGGAGATGGCGGTTGCCGTGGAACGTTAGAGAAACGTTGACACTTGTCGCACTTTCTCGCCCAGTTGCAGGCATCTTTCTTCATTGTGGGCCAGAAATAGCCTTGTCGGAACGCTTTAAGCGAGAGGGATCTCCCAGCGGAGTGGTTCCCACATATGCCCTTGTGAATTTCGTGGAGGACCTTAGTCGACTCTACACTCTTGAGGCATTGGAGTAGCGGGGTCGAGTACCCGCACTTGTACAGGACTTCGCCTCTTAACACATACTTAGATGCGATGGCTTTTAGTTTTTCGGCTTCCTTGCGATCTTCAGGGAGTATCCCTCCTTGCAAGAAGTCTGTAATTGGAGTCATCCAAGTGGGATGAGCAGTATTCTCGATCGTTCCAACCTCATCCCATGAGACGGATGGTCACAAGAGAGACTCGATCGGGATAGTTCCTAACCCGTCTTCGGTGATGCCAGAACTGAGGCGAGCGAGAGCATCAGCCTCGGTGTTCTCTTCCCTTGGGATCTGGAGGATCTCAAACCAAGAGAAAGCGTCGACCTTGGCATTTGTCTTTGCCAAGTAGGCAATCATGTTAGGTGCTTTGGCGATGTAATCGCCCTTTACCTAGTTTACGATCAACTGCGAGTCACAGTGTATTCGTAAGTTCAGTATGTTGAGCTTTTGAGCGAGCTCTAGTCCCACAATGGGCGCTTCGTACTCGGCCTCATTGTTGGAGGCTTGAAATCCGTAATGGAGGCCGTAGCGTAACTTTTCCCGATCGAGATTGGTCAAAATTACGCCGGCACCGGCCCCTTGAGCGTTGGATGCTCCGTCTACGTGTAACTCCCAGATGGGACCTGTAGGGTCAACCTTTCTCTTTCGAGCTGACAAGTCGTAGGTCGAGTAATCTTCCTCTCTTCCCATGCCGGGAGTATAGGAGAATTATGCCACGAAATCAGCTAGGGCCTGAGCCTTTATTGTCGGTCTCGAGTGGAACTCAATTCCGTACTCACTCAATTCTTGGGACCAGATCGCCATGCGAGTTGATGTTTCCGTTTGAAGAGCTTTACCGATGGGGTGTCCTGTTCTGACCGCGATAGAGTGAGCTTGGAAATAGGGACGTAGCTTTTTGGCAGCTATGAAGAGAGCAAGAGAGAGTTTCTCTATCTTAATGTAACGTATTTCGGCGTCGAGTAAGGCTTTGCTCACGTAGAAGATAGCCCATTGAACCTTATCCTCTTCGCGGACTAAAAAAGCGCTTACTGCCCGTTCGGAGATGGCGTGGTAGACGTAGAGCATCTCGCTTTCCTTTGGCTTGGAGAGAAAGGGAGGTGTTCCAAAGTAAGTCTTCATTTCTTGGAAGGCCTTTTCGCACTCGTCCGTCCACACAAAGCCATCCGTCTTCTTTATGTTGTCAATGGTGCCCACAAGAAGAGTTGTAATCTTTATATTGTACATTTGATGTAATAAAGTCTCATAAAGACTCTTGCTTGTAATTGCTTATTCATTAATAAAAAGTTGAAACGTTCATTCAGTCTTCCTTGTCTGTTTGAAGCTTTATGATAAAACACTAGTCTTTAGTCCATAAACAAACTTAACAACTTACGAAGAGACAAATGTAGATTTGCATGAACAAACTCTTCGTAGTTTGCTTAAAACGATATATTCGCAATGTAAAGGTCAAAGGACTATTGACCTCAGTACGATTGTTAGAAGAATCTATGATGTCTGGTTATGAGGCATTGAAAGTTGGAGACTCTATAGTTCTTCTAGGTATCTTCCGAAGGTACTGAATTGACCAGTGAACTTCTAGAGACAAGATAAGAACAAACCATTTAACCTCTTATGTCTCGAAGTCACTACGTATGAATTGCATCGTGCTTACCTTAATCCTGAAATGAGACATGTCATTTCACACCTTAGTATTCTCATTTGAGAAAGTCAGAGTTCGGACTCACTATGTGATTCCAAACAAGGCCTATTGGTGAAGTACTAAGTTGTGAGAATGTCATGAGTAACTTTGTGAAGTTCTCATAGATATGGAATTCATGTACAAGATTGCTGAAATGCAATGTATGTCACCTCGTGCTTTGTTCCTTGGAGTGTGAATAAATGAACTGGCCAGTGTCCAAATTGAGTCCTGACTCTTTTGGATGAAACAATGTGACTTGTTAGCTCCTCGTCAATACATTGTTTCTAACTTATTCACAAGCGACAAAGGAGTTGAGGAAATAACAGCTAGAAGGGTAAAATGGTAATTTAGTAAATCCCGACTAGCTGATGACATTCATGAAGGGTAAACATAGATAATATTCAGTGGATCCTCTCATCATAATTAGGTTGAATTCTTGAGTAGAAAATAAATTCATTTGAACCGAGAGATTTTCAGTGTCAACTCTTTAGTGGAGTCAGTTGGCATTAAGCTAAACTTGGAAAAGGTTTGTGAACTTTTGAGTCCAAGTGTTTAGCTCAAGCTTTGTTCCTTTGGGTCCATGAGGTCACTGTCACGAATCACATCGAGTAGGAATAGTTAAACTGGAAGCTAAGTCAAAACAAGAACGAAAATAGTCAAAAGGGTATTTTTGTCTTTTGAGACAAAGGATGAAATGAATGTCAAGAAATTTTTTGACAAGTTCATTTGATGACTTAATGTCACTCGGCAATGACTTAATTATTGGGCCTTGTGAATTAATTTCATTTCATAAGAATTTTATTGAAAATTCTTAATGGGCCTTTCTCATGTTGTCATGAACAAATGAAGAAGCTTCTAGAAGCTCCTTCTAGAGTTGAAATGGGCGCCTACTACCCAAGAGAAAGAGAGAATATTTTGTGCATAAATGTATCTAGATACTTGCCAAAAGAAAAAGAGGAAACAAATTTCCTCAAAGAGCAATGAGGGTAATCGGCCAAGTAGAGTCAAGGCAAGGCAATGAACAAAAAAGGAAACAAATCCAAGACTTCTAGAAGGCTGCCTTGGCCGAGTATCTCATAGAGGAAAAGAGGAAATTGGCTCATGAATATGTGATATTCTATAGAAGAGGAAACTACCTTATTGAAGGTGAGACCTCTCCTATAAATAGGAGCCTCATTCTTCACATTTCATTCATCCAAGTTTAAGAGATTTGAGATACTCTCTCTCTAGAACTTGGCCGACTTCTCTCTCTCTCTCTCTCTCTCTAGTCAATTTCGTTTTATTGTTTTGGCACCCTAGGTCCTCATTTGACCTAGTGTTTAGCTCTGCGACTTCAAGACTCGTTCTAAAGTCGTAGTGTGCTTGCTCATCAACGTTCAAGCTTCTAAAGAGGTTAGTAAATTTATTATGCTCATATTAGTTTTTATTCACATGTGCTTGCTCTTTGTCTAAGTTAGTAAAACCTGTTTTACTTGAAAAAGAAAATTTTTAAAATTCCGCCGATTAACGAAGCGTTAAACTTTTTCTTAAACCCTAGATCAATTCCAACAAATGGTATCAGAGTTATGGTCAAAGATATGCATGTACATGTATTTAAAAATATGAGCTTGAAAATCGTTTTCGAAAGTTAGAATTGTTTTCTTAGATTTTTTTAATTTATTGCTCATGTCTTTAAATTAAAAATCATGTTGATTTTCTATGAGTTTGGGATGTCAGTAAAACACATTAGAATCAGTTTTAAAAGTTTTTAATTTTTTATATTGAAAAACGTGTTTTAAAGGTTTGAGAAATTTCGAGTAAATTTTGTGACTAGTTATATTGTCTTGCTAGTTTCTTTTATTTACTTGAATCGTTTTATGCATGTTGTTATTTCTTTTATACCATGTTATTACCCTGCTAATAAAACACAAATAAAAGCTTTAACAACCTCCTAAAACGTTCCGTTACACTCGATTCTTTTTCGCACCTAAAAAGGACCAAGCTTTAATTATTTCTTTTTCTTCGAGCTGGAGTAAAACCCGCAGTAAAAGTGTCATAACTCTCTGCTCACAAATCGAAATTTAATGATTCTTGAATCCAATTAAAGCTCTGTCTGTCCTCTGTCCAATGCCACCGGTTTCAGGTCAAAAGAACATCGGAGCCGCCAGTTATGGAGATTTTACGCCGAGGTGCGCGGCTGTTCCGAAAGTCCAGTTTTTTAGAATTCCGGATTTTCAGCCCCACTACTATGAGTTATAGAACTCTAATGAGAAAATTTTCTTGAGCAAAAATATTTTACATAAGATTATAAACATGATGTGTAAGATTAAATTGTTTTGATTTTGAAAGTTTAATTGAAATTGAATTTTTACAAAACTAGTTTGAATTTTGAAGAACCGTTTTCGTTTTCAAACTTGAAAATATTTTGTCATCCAAATCAAATAAGTTTTCAAAATGTTTTCAAAACTATATCTGTATCACATATGTTCAAAATCTATATGCTCTTGAAAATTTGAGTGGGAGGTCTCCTTGTAGACAAGCCGAAAAATAAAAAGATGTGTAATCTCAAACTTTCAAGTGTTCGAGTGAGTTGAAGTTCACACTTCCCTCATGCACTTTCCCGAAATAGAAAATAGGAAAAGATCCGAGTATGTCCCTTGTGCCTTTATGCACTAACACTGCTCTGAACATGAAAATATAGGATTCTTTTCTAGTTATCCGCTCTATCGCTCTATAACTAGGAAAACCGTTTCCGAACTTATAAGAGTCGATGTACCAACTCCAAAAACTAAGTGGGAGGGTTATACTTGTTGTTTCTAACCCACGATCCCCAACACTAATGAAAAGTGCAATTGTCGCTAGACTAAGAGTCACCCTCGTGGCACTCTCTTAAATGAGAGTACTCAAGGGCGCTTTGCACTGATCATTGCTCAATGAGCTAAATCCGAAAGTGAGACAATGAGACAAGACCTCCCCTCGGCGGATTGTTTTTCAAAGACAATCTTTTGGACTAAGTGGTTGGTTGCACACTTAGGCTCAATCCCTAGTAATCCTCCCTTGAGGCTCTGCGAAAGGATGTGAGTGATCAAACCAATTTAAAAGGTGGCTAGTCAAAATTGGTGTATTGACATCTTCGCTAAGCATTAATGATGTGTCATTTACTTATAAATGGAGATTTTTTGCGGCCTTCTCTTGAGGGAGTAAATTATCGTTTAGTTTATAACACCTTTGGATTTTATCAAGTCTTAAACAAACTTAAATCCTAAACCAAAGACTAATCATAAACTTGTTTCAACTTTTATAGGCAAAATGTCTCCCAACTCTCTCTCTCTTTCATCCTTTCCTCGAACAAACTCGAAACCAAGAACTACGTAGATTCGAAACATAACCTCGACATAATAGTTACCGTTAACAAGCACAATTGGGTACTCACCACCCCGTGTCCTCCTTTGACGAATGATGATTCGACTCAAGAGGACAATGACGCCTTAGCGGCCTGGCTTCGATCCGATGAGATTGTGAAGTGCTATATCTTAGCATCTATGAACGATATGCTGAAAAAGCAACATCGTGACATCGAGACTTCCGCAAACATGCTCTACAATCTCCTTGAGATGTTTGGAGGGCAAATGCGTCAAACAAGGCAACAAGCAGTCCGACAGTTTATGAACTGTCACATGAAGGCTAGGATTCCTGTTGGAGACTTTATGATACTGATCATTAGTTTTCCGAATAAAATGGAAATCCTAGGATCTGAGATTGATGGGAAGAATGTCATAGATATGATCTTAGAAACTCTCCCCGCATCTCTTGATACCTCCAAGATGAACTACTCCATAAACAAGCTAGAGTACACTGTTACCAAGCTTATAAAGGAGCTTCATACTGCTGTAGGTCTCACTAAGAGAAAGAGGAATCAAGGAGAGGCACATGCTACTGAGCAAAAAGCCTCCGCCTCTGGAACTAAGAAGAGACCATACAAGGCCGATAAAAAGAATTGTCCTGCCTATCTCAAAGCAAAGGAACATAGTATTGTACTAGTTACCGAAGCATGCTTAGTAGCTGATAATGTATCAACGTGGATTCTTGACTCCGCTGCTACTAACCATATTTGTTGCTCCTTGAATGGTTTCAAAAAAACCAAAAACTTAGAGGAAGGCGAGTTCTGTTTCAAATGGGGTGATGGGAGCCTGGTGTCCGTGAAAGCTGTGGGATCCGTGACGCTGTCTTTTGAAGACCGCACTTAAAACTTGAATAATGTTTATTTTGTTCCTACCTTTGGGAAGAACTTAATATCCGTTGCTCGTCTTCTTGAGCAAGATTATTGTTTAAAGTTCATTAAGAATAGAATTCGTATTTCGTTTTCTGATAATTCTTTTGTCACTGATGCATGTATGAAGATTGCTCTTTTCTACATCTATCCCACTCAACCTTCTCTTCTAGACACCGAAATAGATAATGATCTAATTAGGGAGCCAAAGAGGATCAAACTTTCTGAATCCTCCGATCTAACAAAATCAACACACCTATGGCACTTAAGACTTGGTCACATCAGTCTAGATAGGATTAAGAGACTTGTGAGGGACGGTCCACTCCAATCCTCTGCAATAGGTTCACTACCTACTTGTGAATCCTGCATAGAAGGAAAAATGACTAAGCGACCTTTCTCCAATAAGAGTCGAAGAGCCACTGAGTTGCTGGAACTAGTACATTCTGATGTATGTGGTCCGCTCAGCCAACAAGCACGTGGAGGATACGAATACTTCGTCACCTTCACCGATGATTACTTGCGATATGGTTTTGTCTATTTGCTCAAACACAAATCTGAGACCTTTAACGTATTTAAGGTCTTTAGGGCTTTAGTGGAAAAGCAAACTGGCAAAGTGATCAAAACACTTCGATCTGATCGAGGTGATGAGTATATGTCTGGAGAGTTCGATGACTTTCTTAAGGAAGAAGGTATCGCTTCTCAGCTTACCGCACCTGGCACACCTCAACAAAACGGGGTGTCAAAGAGAAGAAACCGAACTCTTATGGAAATTGTTAGATCAATGATGAGTCACTCATCACTCCCTCCTTCCTTTTGGGGATATGCCCTCGAAACAGCCGCTTATATTCTGAACCAAGTTCCGTCCAAAACGGTTCCTGGTACTCCTTATGAACGATGGACTGGCCGTAAAGTAAATCTGGGTCACATCCGAATTTGGGGTTGCCTTGCACACGTGCTAAGGCAAAAGAATAGCAAGTTGGCTAGTAGGTCAGAATTGTGCTTGTTTGTGGGATATCCAAAGGAAACCAAGGGTTTCATCTTCTATAGTCCCGAGGACGATAAGACTTTCATTAGCACGAATGCTCGTTTCCTTGAGGAGGACTTTATGAAGGATGCAAAACCTAGAAGCAAAATTGTGCTTGAAGAAAAGTTGGGTGAGGAAGCTTTTACCTCATCTGTAAGAACTGTTCTTACCCCAACTGAAACACAACATAACTCTTCAGAATCTCGTCAAGTAGTACTTCGACGTAGTGGGAGGGCTACTCAAAAGCCTGACAGGTACATGTCCTATGGAGACTCTCTCGTAGCCGTCTCTGACATGGATGATCCTGTTTCCTATAGCAAGATGATGGCTTGTTCTGAATCAAACCTTTGGCTTGACGCCATGAAAGTTGAGATGCACTCGATGTATGTCAACAAAGTCTGGAAACTTGTAGACCTTCCTGAAGGGATTAAACCCGTAGGGTGTAAGTGGATATACAAGAAGAAAAGGGGTCCTGATGGGAACGTCGAGACGTTCAAAGCACGACTTGTGGCGAAGGGTTATACCCAACAAGAAGGGATTGACTATGAAGAAACCTTCTCGCCAGTCGCGATGCTTAAATCCATCCGCATACTCCTATCCATAGCTGCAGCTCTCGACTATGAGATCTGGCAAATGGATGTCAAGACAGCCTTCCTGAATGGCAATCTTGACGAGCGCATTTACATGGCTCAACCAGACGGTTTTGTGGAAGAAGGTCAAGAGACCAAGATTTGTGAGTTGCTTAAGTCCATTTATGGATTAAAGCAAGCATCTAGGTCATGGAATATTAGATTCGATGAAACTGTAAAGAGCTTCGGCTTTGAATAGTCAATAGATGAGCCTTGTGTTTACAAGTTAATACACAAAGGCAAAGTTGTGTTTGTGGTACTATATGTCGATGATATACTACTCATTGGTAATGACGTGGGTAAGTTATCTGAGGTTAAGGCCTGGCTGGCAAAGCAATTCGATATGAAGGATGTAGGAGAAGCCGCGTACATTCTGGGAATCCAAATCTTTCGAGATAGGAAAAATCGGACCATGTCGCTCTCTCAAGCATCTTATATTGATAAGGTGATGGATCGCTTCTCAATGCAAGACTCCAAGAAGGGTCTAACACCCTTTAGGCATGGAGTCTCAATCTCTAAGGACCAGTCTCCCAAGACTGCACAAGAGATTGAAGATATGAGGAAGATTCCTTACGCCTCTGCCGTAGGAAGCCTCATGTATGCTATGCTTTGCACTAGACCTGACATCTGTTTCGCCGTTGGCGTAGTTAGCCGTTTCCAATCCAACCCTGGACCCGAGCACTGGATTGCTGTTAAGCATGTTCTTAAGTATCTTCGAAGAACTAGGAACTTGATGCTTACATACTCAGGTACTGACCTGACTATGACGGGATATACCGACTCCGATTTTCAAGCCGACAAGGATTCCAGGAAATCCACTTCGGGATCTGTGTTCATCCTTAATAGTGGAGCTGTTGTGTGGGGGAGTATTAAGCAATCTTGCATTGCTGACTCCACAATGGAAGCAAAATATGTGGCTGCTTGTGAAGCATCCAAAGAGGCTGTATGGCTTAGAAAATTCCTTAAGTATTTGGAAGTTGTTCCAAACGTCGACGAGCCCATGACCCTTTATTGTGATAATTGTGGGGCTGTCGCTAACTCAAAGGAACCTCGAAGCCATAAGCGCTCTAAGCATACTGAGAGGAAATACCATTTGATTCGAGAGATCGCGCAGCGCGGAGACGTAGAGGTGAAGTAGATCTCTGGCAGATCCATTCACCAAGGCCCTAGCGAACATGGTCTTCGACCAACTTCGAGAGGGATTAGGCATGTAGGACTACTCACATCTCTTTGAGTCAAGTGGGAGTTTGTTGTCAATGGTGCCCACAAGAAGAGTTGTAATCTTTATATTGTACATTTGATGTAATAAAGTCTCATGAAGACTCTTGCTTGTAATTGCTTATTCATTAATAAAAAGTTGAAACGTTCATTCATTCTTCCGTGTCTGTTTGAAGCTTTATGATAAAACATTAGTCTATAGTCCATAAACAAACTAAACAACTTACGAAGAGACAAATGTAGATTTGCATGAACAAACTCTTCGTAGTTTTCTTAAAACGATATATTCGCAATCTAAGGGTCAAAGGACTATTGACCCAAGTATGATTGTTAGAAGAATCTATGATGTCTGGTTATGAGGCATTGAGAGTTGGAGACTCTATAGTTCTTCTAGGTATATTCTAAAGGTACTGAATTGACCAGTGCCTCGAAGTCACTACGTATAAATTGCATCGTGCTTACGTTAATCCTGAAATGACATATGTCATTTCACACCTTACTATTCTCATTTGAGAAAGTTAGAGTTCGGACTCACTATGTGATTCGGAACAAGGCCTATTGGTGAAGTACTATGTTGTGAGAATGTCATGAGTAACTTTGTGAAGATCTCATAGATATGGAATTCATGTACAAGATTGCTGAAATGCAATGTATATCACCTCATGCTTTGTTCCTTGGAGTGTGAATAAATGAACTGGCCAGTGTCCAAATTGAGTCTTGACTCTTTTGGATGAAACAATGTGACTTGTTAGCTCCTCGTCAATACGTTGTTTCTAACTTATTCACAAGCGACAAAGGAGTTGAGGAAATAACAGCTAGAAGGGTAAAATGGTAATTTAGTAAATCCCGACTAGCTGATGACATTCATGAAGGGTAGCATAGATAATATTCAGTGGATCCGCTCATTATAATTAGGTGAATTCTTGAGTAGAAAATAAATTCATTTGAACCGAGAGATTTTCAGTGTCAGCTCTTTAGTGGAGTCAGTTGGCATTAAGCTAAACTTGGAAAAGGTTTGTGAACTTTTGAGTCCAAGTTTTTAGCTCAAGCTTTGTTCATTTGGGTCCATGAGGTCACTGTCACGAATCACATCGATAGGAATAGTTAAACTAGAAGCTAAGTCAAAACAAGAACGAAAATAGTTAAAAGGGTATTTTTGTCTTTTGAGACAAAGGATGAAATGAATGTCAATAAATTTTTTGACAAGTTCATTTGATGACTTAATGTCACTCGGCCATGACTTGATAATTGGGTCTTGTGAATTAATTTATTTCATAAGAATTTTATTGAAAATTCTTAATGGGCCTTTTTCATGTTGTCATGAACAAATGAAGAAGCTTCTAGAGTTGAAATGAGTGCCTACTACCCAAGAGAAAGAGAGAATATTTTATGCATAAATGTATCTAGATATTTTCCAAAAGAAAAAGAGGAAACAAATTTCCTCAAAGAGGAATGAGGGTAATCGGCCAAGTAGAGTCAAGGCAAGGCAATGAACAAAAAAGGAAACAAATCCAAGCCTTCTAGAAGGCAGCCTTGGCCGAGTGAATCAAAGGGGAAATGGGCAATATTTGCTCATGAATATGTGATATTCTATAGAAGAGGAAACTACCTTATTGAAGGTGAGACCTCTCCTATAAATAGGAGCCCATTTCTTCACATTTCAATTCATCCAAAGTTTTAGGGATTGAGAGCTTCTCTCTCTATACTTGGCCGCCCCTCTCTTCTCTCTCTCTAGTAAATTTCGTTTTATTGTTTTGGCACCTAGGTCCTCATTTGACCTAGAGTTTAACTCTGCGACTTCAAGACTCGTTCTTAAGTCGTAGTGTTTAAAAGTGCCCACACACTAATTCCTTTTATTTCGAGTGATTTAGTAATAGAAACTTTCGTGGTTGCTCGAGTTTCCGAGGAAAGAAAGAGAGACGTGCTGCGAGAGAGTCAAACGTTTTCAACCTTCCGAAGGCTCATCAACGTTCAAGCTTCTAAAGAGGTTAGTAAATTTATTATGCTCATATTAGTTTTATTTACATGTGCTTGCACTTTGTCTAGGTTAGTAAAAACTGTTTTTACTTGAAAAAGAAATTTTTTAAAATTCCGCCGCTTAACGAAGCGTTAAACTTTTTCTTAAACCCTAGATCAATTCCAACACTTTATAGCTTTGAAGAACGGTTGACACTTGTCGGTTGCCTTAGCCACAAAACGTGCGAGGGCGCAATCCGACCGTTCAGACGTTGGTCCTCCTTAGCTCGTCGAGGAGATCTCATATCAAGGAGTGACTTGATTTTATCGGGGTTCGCTTCGATTCCTCGCCGGCTAACAATGTAACCTAGGAACTTCCCGAACTCAACCCTGAACACGCATTTGTTGGGATTGAAAGTCCAGATCCACTGTTTGATCAAACTGTGAGATGTTGTAAAGAGATTAAGAACACCTGTAAACACAACACAAAAAGAAATAAAACACCACGAATGATAACCCAGTTCGGCCTCAACTGCCTACTCTGGGGGGATGTGAATCCTGGTGAAAAGAGTAACTTCACTAAACGAAAGTATGAGTACAAACCGGAATACAATGGATGATAACCTTCCACTATTCCTACCTCCAATACTAACTTAGCTTATTACTAATCTAGGATCCCCCTAGATTTGAGCTCCCCTCACTTTTCAATTTCACAATCACTCGGTGTGTCAAAGAACCTCACTTAGCACATACAAGTAGAAGGTCTGATTTTCTTGCCGGAGACCACTCTCCTCAAAACAAAAGACACAAAACCCTCTTCTTCAATGGTGTTTTTCGGCGTGAGAGACAGTAACCCTACCAAGGGTTTTTACAATCTCTTTTATATGAAACAGACCAAGAAAATGTCCTCTGATGTAAAACAATGCCAGATGGCACACATCCATTGATAACAGTAAAAATCTGTCAGCGACGCCACAACAAGAGCTGACACAACTTGAACAGAAATATGTTTTTCGAGATGATTGAAACAACATGAGTGACAAAACATAAGCCTGAACCAAACAACCAACTTCCTTGTAACAACAGGGATTGAGCTTCATCTTGCAGCGGCGGAGGATTAAGAACATCTCTCTTAGGTTGTCTACGTGATTTGTAGCCAGTATGCTTTTAACGAGCATGTCGTCCACGTATACTTCCATAGTCTTGCCGATTTGATCGGCGAAGATCCGGTTTACCAGTCGTTGGTAAGTAGCTCCCACATTCTTAAGGCCAAAAGGCATGATCTTGTAGCAGTAGAGACCTCGATCAGTGACGAAAGTTGTCTTTATCTGATTGGGCTCGTGCATCCGAATCTGATTGTAGCCCGATTAGGCATCCATGAAACTTAGTAGCTCATGTCCGGCCGTGGCGTCGACTAGTTGGGGGATCTTTGCGATGGCTTTGTTAAGATCTTTGTAGCCTACACAAATACGCCACTTCCCATTAGGCTTTTTAACCATGTCCACGTTGGCCACCCAGTTGGGGTACTTGGCTTCTCGTATGAAGACAGTGGAGAGAAGTTTTTCAACCTCTTCGTTTATTGCCAAGTATCGTTCAGGATTGAACGCGTGTCTAGCTTGTACTTTTTTGGCGATACTTTTGTCAATCATTCAACCGGTGCACTATCACATCGGGGTCTATTCCAAGCATGTCTGCATGAGTCCACGCAAAGACATCCTTAAACTCCCGAAGGAAGGACGCGAGTTGAGTTTTGATGGCGAGAGGGAGTTGTGCACCGATCTTCACAGCCTGGTCAGGTTTGGCTTAGTCGAGAATGATCGAAGTGAGATCATTGGGGGTGTCAACTTTAAACCTCTCGATCTCATCGCGGGGATCTAGTTCTCCAAATTGTCGTGCATATTTTTTATCACACGGGTAGTCGTCTTCCAGCTGGTAGATCGTGTTAACCCTTTTCTCAGCGGGCTTGCCATACACTCCTTGGACGTAGCATATCCTCGCTTGGGTTTGATCTCCATCCATGACGTCAATTCCTTCTTTGGCAGGGAACTTCACTAGTAGGTGATATGTGGATGTGATGGCCCTTAGTCTGTTCAATGTGGGTCGCCCAATGATGACATTGTAGGGCGAAGCTTGGTGAACCTCAAGAAAGGGGACCATGTGAACGGCCTCAATACCTCCGGCAGTTCCGAAGCTGACCGGCAAATCGATGATTCCTTCGGTCATGACCTTTTCTGCTGTGAACCCAAACAAAGGTGTCTGGGTCAAGATAGGGTGGAGCCCCCTGAGCTTCATGCGCTCTAGAGTAGTCTTAAAGATTATATCGGCTGCGCTGCCGTTATCAATAAGGACCATTTTCACCAAGTTGTTAGCCACTTGGGCCTTGAGGACTATTGCATCATTGTGTGGATGCATAACTCGCTTAGCATCATTGTTGGTGAATTGTATTGTCTCGTATGGTACGTGTTGTCGCCGTTTTTCGGACAACGATTTAGGAGCCCCAAACGGTTCGACCCAAGGCCGGACCAAGTGGTCGCGTTCGGGCTCGAGCGTGTCGGACTCGGTATCCCGAGTCTTCCCTTAACTGTGGGTGGTATTTGCCTCGTCCGTCGTTGGTCCTGCAAGAGAAGGAAACGATGAACTACAAAGGGGAAACAGAGGGGGTGCCTCTGTTTACCTCTCCGACGCTCAACATTAGTAGGATTGAGGTGGAGTATAGAGGTTTTAGAGTGTGAGAGGCCAAAGATGAGCGAAACGAGTGAAGTACGAGTTCGACAGTGTTTCGGGACTCAAAAATGGATTACCTGGACCAGGGGAGGGACCCCGGCATTTATAGGCGACCAAGGGGCGTTTTGGGCATCCCCTTGGTCGAGGGCCGGCTCTGAGTCGGCCATGGAGGCAAGGGCCAGCTCTGAGTCGGCCATGGAGGCGAAGGCCGGCTCTGGGTCGGCCATGGAGGCGAAGGCCGGCCCTGGGTCGGCCATGGAGGCGAAGGCCGGCCCTGGGTCGGCCATGGAGGCGAAGGCCGGCCCTGGGTCGGCCATGGAGGCGAAGGCCGGCCCTGGGTCGGCCATGGAGGCGAAGGTTGTCCCTGGGACGGCCATGGAGGCGAAGGCCGGCCCTGGGTCGGCCATGGAGGCGAAGGCCGGCCCTGGGTCGGCCACGGAGGGGAAGGCCGGCTCTGAGCCGGCCGTGGCCGGGCGCCGGCCCTGGGCCGGCCATTGGCCGAGTGACGGCCCAGGCTCGGCTGAGCTTGGGCCGGCCGGTGGACGGGAATCGACCGGACGGGACTTGGCCGGTCGGGAGGTGTTGTGCGGTCCTCTGACGGCCGGGAGAAGGTCATCGGCTGACCGGCCGGGAATCGTCGCAACGGTTACGCCTATGTTGGTCCGAATTGGCTAGAAACACCTCGGTTCCTCGCGGTTCTTTGAACCGTGGTGCGTTTTGACTCTTTTGCCCCTGTCGGTCGTTGAAGGGCCGACAACATTAGCCCCCCGAGTTTCTGGTCGAGCGTAGGTTGAGTGGAAACTCAAGAATCACATCAACACGAGGACTTCAGACGATCACTCTCGGGTTCGCGAGTGCGTCGCGCAGCGGCTCTAGCGCATCACGAGGGACGGCTTTTGTTCGTCGCGAGGGATGACTTTCGTGCGTCGCGAGGGTTGACCTTGGTGCGTCGCGAGGGACGGCCTTTGTGTGTCGCGAGGGACGGCTTTTGTGCGTCGCGAGGGACGGCTTTTGTGCGTCGCGAAGGACGGCTTTTGTGCGTCGCAAGGGACGGCCTTTGTGCGTCGCGAGAGACATCTTTTTACGTGTCTTATGTTTCTGACATACTATCGTAGTCGATTCGAACGATTTTGTCGGTGCGCGTCTTATTTTCTCGACTTACCAATGAAGGCATAATCGATTTGCACGTCTTGGGGGTGCGTGGCTTATTTTCTCGACGTACCGATGAGGGCGTGATCGATTAGCATGAGTTTATCGTTCGTGGCTTATTTTCTCGACCTACAAATGAAGGCGTGATCGATTTGCACGGCTTGGGCCTCGGGGGGCCTGGTGTCACATTTGTGTGACCGGGTTTTCCGTGGACGCTGGCTAGACCCGTTACGTCCGGCGGGCGCAGGCCTTTGAAACCCATATGTGACTCGCTGCCTATCGACGCACGAGCTGGGCGGCGAGCGTGATGTCACATTTGTGTGACCAGGTTTTCCGCGGACACTGGCTAGACCAGTTACGTCCGGCGGACGCAGTCCTTTGAAACCCATTTGTGACTCGTTGCCTATCGGCGCACGAGCTGGGCGGCGAGCATGGTGACACATTGGTGTGGCCAGGTTTCCCGCGGACGCTGGCTAGACCAGGTACGTCCGGCGGACGCGAGCCTTTGAAACCCATTTGTGACTCGCTGCCTATCGGCGCACGAGCTGGGCGGCGAGCGCGGTGCCACATTGGTGCGGCCAGGTTTCCCGTGGACGCTGGCTAGACCAGGTACGCCCGACGGACGCAAGCCTTTAAAACCCATACGTGACTCGCTGCCTATCGGCGCACGAGCTGGGCGGCGAGCGCGGTGCCACATTGGTGTGGCCAGGTTTCCCGTGGACGCTGGCTAGACCAGGTACGTCCGGCGGACGCAAGCCTTTGAAACCCATTTGTGACTCGCTGCCTATCGGCGCACGAGCTGGGCGGCGAGCGCGGTGCCACATTGGTGCGGCCAGGTTTCCCGTGGACGCTGGCTAGACCAGGTACGCCCGGCGGATGCAAGCCTTTGAAACCCATTCGTGACTCGCTGCCTATCGGGGCACGAGCTGGGCAGCGAGCGCGGTGCCACATTGGTGTGGCCAGGTTTCCCGTGGACGCTGGCTAGACTAGGTACGCCCGGCGGACGCAAGCCTTTGAAACCCATTCGTGACTCGCTGCCTATCGGCGCACGAGCTGGGCGGCGAGCGCGGTGCCACATTGGTGTGGCCTGGTTTTCCGTGGACGCTGGCTAGACCAGGTACGTCCGGCGGACGCAAGCCTTTGAAACCCATTTGTGACTCGCTGCCTATCGGCGCACGAGCTGGGCGGCGAGCGTCGTGCCACATTTGTGTGGCCATACTATCTTATAAGCATGGCACCCTCGGGCGCGCGTGTCACGTGATAGGCGGGGTTAGGTGCAGACTTGACCCCCCGACGAGTGTGGCACCTTAGTGCGCTGGTTGCATTTTCGGGTTGGGTCTCTTAGGTCGAATCTCGTGCCTTTGTGAGTGCAGCGCCACGTTGCGCGTTTCACGTTTGGGGACTCAGGTGGCCCATTCTTACTCGGTACTCGACTCGAAGAGTGAACTTGACACGAGGAGAAATGTAGAGTCGGCACGAGGAGTAGCTTGTCGACTCATGAACTTGGTACTCGACTCGAGGAGTGAACTCAACTCGAGGAGAAATGTAGAGTCGGCACGAGGAGTAGCTAGTCGACTCGTGGACTCGGTACTTGACTCGAGGAGTGAACTCAACTCGAGGAGAAATGTAGAGTCGAAACGGGGAATAGCTAATCGACTCGTGGACTCGGTACTCGACTCAAGGAGTGAACTCAACTTGAGGAGTCATGTGAAGAGTCGGCACGAGGAGTATTAGTCGACTCGTGGACTCGGAACTCAACTCGAGGAATGAACTCATCTCGAGGAGTTGCGTGAAGAGTCGGCACGAGGAGTAGTTAGTCGACTCGTGGACTCGAACTCAACTCGAGGAATGAACTCATATCGAAAGGCTTGCGCGAAGAGTCGGCATGAGGACCATTAGTCGACTCGCGAACTCGGAACTCAATTCGAGGAATGAACTCATCCCGAGGAGTCATGTGAAGAGTCGACACGAGGACTATCAGTCGGCTCGCGGACTCAGAACTCAACTCAAGGAGTGAACTCAACTTGAGGAGTCATGTGAAGAGTCGGCACGAGGAGTATTAGTCGACTCGTGGACTCGGAACTCAACTCGAGGAATGAACTCATCTCGAGGAGTTGCGTGAAGAGTCGGCACGAGGAGTAGTTAGTCGACTCGTGGACTCGAACTCAACTCGAGGAATGAACTCATCTCGAGAGGCTTGCGCGAAGAGTCGGCACGAGGACCATTAGTCGACTCGCGGACTCGGAACTCAACTCGAGGAATGAACTCATCTCGAGGAGTCATGTGAAGAGTCGACACAAGGACTATCAGTCGGCTCGCGGACTCGGAACTCAACTCAAGGAGTGAACTCAACTCGAGGAGTGAACTCAACTTGAGGAGTCATGTGAAGAGTCGGCACGAGGAGTATTAGTCGACTCGTGGACTCGGAACTCAACTCGAGGAATGAACTCATCTCGAGGAGTTGCGTGAAGAGTCGGCACGAGGAGTAGTTAGTCGACTCGTGGACTCGAACTCAACTCGAGGAATGAACTCAACTCGAGAGGCTTGCGCGAAGAGTCGGCACGAGGACCATTAGTCGACTCGCGGACTCGGAACTCAACTCGAGGAATGAACTCATCTCGAGGAGTCATGTGAAGAGTCGACACGAGGACTATCAGTCGGCCCGCGGACTCAGAACTCAACTCGAGGAGTGAACTCAACTTGAGGAGTCATCTGAAGAGTCGGCAAGAGGAGTATTAGTCGACTCATGGACTTGGAACTCAACTCGAGGTTACACTCATCTCGAGGAGTCATGTGAAGAGTCGACACGAGGACTATCAGTCGACTTGCGGACTCAGAACTCAACTCAAGGAGTGTACTCTGTTGTCAATGGTGCCCACAAGAAGAGTAGTAGTGTCTATTTATGTACATTTGATGTCATATAGTCTTACGAAGACTCTTGCTTGTAATTGCTTATTCATTAATAATAAAGTTGAAACGTTCATTCATTCTTCTTTGTTTGAAGCTTTATGATAAAACCTTAGTCTTTTAGTCCATAAACAAACTTAACAACTTACGAAGAGACAAATGTAGATTTGCATGAACAAACTCTTCGTAGTTTGCTTAAAACGATATATTCGCAATCTTAGGGTCAAAGGACTATTGACCTCAGTACGATTGTTAGAAGAATCTATGATGTCTGGTTATGAGGCATTGAGAGTTGGAGACTCTATAGTTCTTCTAGGTGTCTTCCGAAGGTACTGAATTGACTAGTGCACTTCTAGAGACAAGATAAGAACAAACCATTTAACCTCTTATGTCTCGAAGTCACTATGTATGAATTGCATCATGCTTACCTTAATCCTGAAATGAGACATGTCATTTCACACCTTAGTATTCTCATTTGAGAAAGTCAGAGTTCGGACTCACTATGTGATTCCGAACAGGGCCTATTGGTGAAGTACTAAGTTGTGAGAATGTCATGAGTAACTTTGTGAAGTTCTCATAGATATGGAATTCATGTACAAGATTGCTGAAATGCAATGTATGCCACCTCATGCTTTGTTCCTTGGAGTGTGAATAAATGAACTGGCCAGTGTCCAAATTAAGTCCTGACTCTTTTGGATGAAACAATGTGACTTGTTAGCTCCTCGTCATATACATTGTTTCTAACTTATTCACAAGCGACAAAGGAGTTGAGGAAATAACAGCTAGAAGGGTAAAATGGTAATTTAGTAAATCCCGACTAGCTGATGACATTCATGAAGGGTAGCATAGATAATATTCAGTGGATCCGCTCATTATAATTAGGTGAATTCTTGAGTAGAAAATAAATTCATTTGAACCGAGAGATTTTCAGTGTCAGCTCTTTAGTGGAGTCAGTTGGCATTAAGCTAAACTTGGAAAAGGTTTGTGAACTTTTGAGTCCAAGTGTTTAGCTCAAGCTTTGTTCATTTGGGTCCATGAGGTCACTGTCACGAATCACATCGATAGGAATAGTTAAACTAGAAGCTAAGTCAAAACAAGAACGAAAATAGTTAAAAGGGTATTTTTGT
Organism: Urtica dioica subsp. dioica; assembly: GCF_054948205.1. Taxonomy (NCBI): domain Eukaryota; kingdom Viridiplantae; phylum Streptophyta; class Magnoliopsida; order Rosales; family Urticaceae; genus Urtica; species Urtica dioica. Next base: position 10,650,780 of record NC_142757.1, on the reverse strand, counting down.
CTTTTGAGACAAAGGATGAAATGAATGTCAATAAATTTTTTGACAAGTTCATTTGATGACTTAATGTCACTCGGCCATGACTTGATCATTGGGTCTTGTGAATTAATTTCATTTCATAAGAATTTTATTGAAAATTCTTAATGGGCCTTTTTCATGTTGTCATGAACAAGTGGAAAAGCTTCTAGAAGGCCTTTCTAGTATCATTATAGGCGCCCAAATACCCAAGAGACAAGAGAGAATATTTTGTGCATAAATGTATGAAGATACTTGCCAAAAGGAAAAGAGGAAACAAATTTCCTCTAAGGGAAATAAGAGGTAGGCGCCCAACACAAGAAAGAAGCAAGGCAAGGAACAAAAAAGGAAACAAATCCAAGGCTTAATGAAGCCCACCTTGGCCGAGTGCATCATAGAGGAAAAGAGGAAATTGGCTCATGAATATGTGATATTCTATAGAAGAGGAAACTACCTTATTGAAGGTAAGACCTCTCCTATAAATAGGAGCCTCATTCTTCTCATTTTTCTCATTCCACATAAGTTAGAGATTGAGAGCTTCTCTCTCTAGAACTTGTGGTTGCCGCCCCTCTTCTCTCTCTCTCTAGTTTATTTTCGATTTTTCTTGTTTTGGCACCTAGGTCCTCACTCGACCTAGTTTTTAGCTCTGCGACTTCAAGACTCGTTCTTAAGTCGTAGTGTTTAAAAGTGCCCACTCACTGATTCCTTTATTTCGAGTGATTTAGTGATAGAAACTTTCGTGGTTGCTCGAGGTGCCGAGGAAAGAAAGAGAGACGTGCTGCGAGGGGAGACGAGCGTTGCAAACTTTCCAAAAGCTTCTTCAAAGTTCAAGCTTCAAGAAAGGTTAGTAAACTTCTTAGTTCATATTAGTTTTTAATTACATGTACTTGCACTTTGTCTAGGTTAGTAAAAACTGTTTTTACTTGAAAAGAAAATTTTTAAATTCCGCCGCTTAACGAAGCGTTAAACTTTTTCTTAAACCCTAGATCAATTCCAACAAACTCAACTCGAGGAGTGAACTCAACTTGAGGAGTCATGTGAAGAGTCGGCACGAGGAGTATTAGTCGACTCGTGGACTCGGAACTCAACTCGAGGAATGAACTCATCTCGAGGAGTTGCGTGAAGAGTCGGCACGAGGAGTAGTTAGTCGACTCGTGGACTTGAACTCAACTAGAGGAATGAACTCATCTCGAGAGGCTTGCGCGAAGAGTCGGCACGAGGACCATTAGTCGACTTCCGGACTCGGAACTCAACTCGAGGAATGAACTCATCTCGAGGAGTCATGTGAAGAGTCGACACGAGGACTATCAGTCGGCTCGCGGACTCGGAACTCAACTAAAGGAGTGAACTCAACTCGAGGAGTGAACTCAACTTGAGGAGTCATGTGAAGAGTCGGCACGAGGAGTATTAGTCGACTCGTGGACTCGGAACTCAACTCAAGGAATGAACTCATCTCAAGAAGTTGCGTGGAGAGTCGGCACGAGGAGTAGTTAGTCGACTCGTGGACTCGAACTCAACTCGAGGAATGAACTCATCTCGAGGAGAAATGTAGAGTCGGCATGAGGAGTCACTTGTCGACTCATGGACTCGGTACTCGACTCGAGGAGTGAACTCAACTCGAGGAGAAATGTAGAGTCGGCACGAGGAGTAGCTAGTCGACTCGTGGACTCGGTACTCGACTCGAGGAGTGAACTCAACTCAAGGAGAAATGTAGAGTCGACACGAGGAGTAGCTAGTCGACTCGTGGACTCGGTACTCGACTCGAGGAGTGAACTCAACTCGAGGAGAAATGTGTAAACCGTCTCTCTTTTGGACCTCCAGCCTAACCATCGGCCCCTTGAGACTTTGTTATACTTTTTTTTTAGTTGTTTTGATCAATTATTGCTCCCTGTTAGCCCCCCGAGTTTCTTGTGTTTGTGAGACGAAGACCAAGAAACTCTCGTGTTGGAGGTGTACAATAATGTGTGTTGACATGTGTAGAATAACTTTTTATTGCAGTAAGGAGGTCGTTACAAGTTTCCATAGAACTTGGCCTTCTTTGGAAAAAGAAAATTACATAATTGAAATGAAGCGATTACAAAGTCGAGTGAGTTCGGGCGTGAGTTTGAGGGCGGAAGCCGTGACAATCACGGCTTGCTAGCAGACGCGACGAATTCCTTGAGGTCCCCACTTCGAATTAGGTAATCAATTTGCTTCCTAAGCTGGTAGCATTCTGTTGTCGCGTGCCCGTGGTCATGGTGATATTCGCACGGTTTGCTCTTGTCTCGCGTTGCGGGGTCCTTCTTCATCGGGGCCGGGGATCCCAGCTTCTCTCTGTGTAAGCTCAGGATCCTGTTGGGTGTCGCATTAAGAGGGACCAAGGATTGCTTCGGGGCTGGAGAAGGATGGTCATCAGGGACTTGACCATTTCTACGCCTCTTCCTTCGCGAGCCGAGACCGGTGGCCGGTGCCATGAGTGTGGAGGCGCGCTTTTTATTGGATGTGCGGTCAGCAATGTTGGGTGATTGGTGTCCCAAGGCAGCCTCTCTCGCGGTCTCGCGCCGTGCGTTGAGTTTCTCTCTCAAGTCGCATCCATGGGATTCCCTTCGAGAATCGAGGTGGTCTCTCAAGTCTCCATTGGCCGTCCCTATCACCCTTGGCAAGGATATATCGTTCGAGCGACGTCCTCGACAGGCGCCACGACATTCGGTGTCGTCGTCCGTCCGGGGACCTTGGACGCGAATGGTGAGCTCGGAGCATCCCTTTCGGGACCTTGAGATTGAGCGTCCTCGGGTATTGTGCGATCCTCGACGCCTCGACGTGGTCTCTCGAGGGTGTCCCTTCAAGGGCGCATGTGCGCGTTCACTTTCGTGAACAGCGTGGTCGAGGTTGGTCTCGTTGGTTCTCGACTTCGCCACGTAATCGGGGTCTTTCTCATCGTGATTGACGTCGTCGACGTTGTTGGAATCGAGGAGGTCGGCGATGAGCGCGCTGGTGACGCCGGGGCGGTCTAAGAGCTCGGCGAGCCTTCGAGCCGTGTCCTCTCGCACTGCGGCCTCGGGGTCATTCGCCGAGTCTCGGGGCTGGCTCTCGTTATCACGAGGTTGCCCTCCTAGACGATGCGCAGGGCTTCAGAGGCCGTACCTCGAGCTAGTCGCTCGGGCGCCCACGGAGGTGGCGGGGACATGACTCAAATATCGAGAGTCGTAGAAGTAGCAAGAAAGAGGAATGGAAGGGAGAGCATCGTCAAGGTCGGGAGGTCCCCTCCTTCTAGCGCCAAAATGTTGTCGCCGTTTTTCGGACAACGATTTAGGAGCCCCAAACGGTTCGAACCAAGGCCGGACCAAGTGGTCGCGTTCGGGCTCGAGCGTGTCGGACTCGGTATCCCGAGTCTTCCCTTAGCTGTGGGTGGTATTTGCCTCGTCCGTCATTGGTCTTGCAAGAGAAGGAAACGATGAACTACAAAGGGGAAACAGAGGGGGTGCCTCTGTTTACCTCTCCGATGCTCAACATTAGTAGGATTGAGGTGGAGTATAGAGGTTTTAGAGTGTGAGAGGCCAAAGATGAGCGAAACGAGTGAAGTACGATTTCGACAGCGTTTCGGGACTCAAAAATGGATTACCTGGACTAGGGGAGGGACCCCGGCATTTATAGGCGACCAAGGGGCGTTTTGGGCATCCCCTTGGCCGAGGGCCGACTCTGAGTCGGCCATGGAGGTGAAGGCCGGCTCTGGGTCGGCCATGGAGGCGAAGGCCGGCCCTTGGTCGGACATGGAGGCGAAGGCCGGCCCTGGGTCGGCCATGGAGGCGAAGGTCGGCCCTGGGTCGGCCATGGAGGCGAAGGCCGGCCCTGGGTCGGCCATGGAGGCGAAGGCCGGCTCTGAGCCAGCCATGGAGGCGAAGGCCGGCTCTGAGCCAGCCATGGAGGCGAAGGCCAGCTCTGAGTCGGCCGTTGGCCGTGCGCCGGCCCTGGGTCGGCCATTGGCGGCCGGGCGCCGACCCTGGGTCGGCCGGGTGCCGGCCCTGGCCGGTCATTGGCCGGGCGCCGGCCATTGGCCGAGTGACGGCCCAGGGTCGGCTGAGCTTGGGCCGGCCGGTGGACGGGAATCGACTGGACGGGACTTGGCCGGCCGGGAGGTGCTGTGTGGTCCTCGGCCGGCCGGGAGAAGGTCACCGGCTGACCGGCCGGGAATCGTCGCGACGGTTCCGCCTATGTTGGTTCGAATTGGCTAGAAACATCTCGCTTCCTCGCGGTTCTTTGAACCGTGGTGCGTTTTGACTCTTTTGCCCATGTCGGTCGTTGACGGGCCGACAACAGTACGGACGAAGGTTCCTTATAGGTGAGGTTGACTTATCCGGCAATGCCTTCTTGAGAGGCAGCCCTCAGGAGCTTTTTTCTTTGTCGGGCTGAATCCCCGTCTTGCGGACCACCCAGTATGGAGGCAACGACGTGGAGTTGTGCGTCGGCCGTGGCGGCGACCGTAGTACGGTTAGCATTAGTGTTGGTTCCTCCATCTTTTCCAGGCTGTTGCCCGTTAGTGGTGGGGACCGCAACACTTATCATTCGGAGAACGAATTCTTTGAGCTCGCCTCTTTGAATCAATGCTTCAATCTGCCTCTTGAGCGTGAAGAACTGAGCTGTCGAATGACCATAATTGTAAAGGATAACTTTTGAATCTCGCCGTTTGTAAATTTACGTTTAATAAATGAGCTTCCGTTTGTTACAAAGTAAGTTCTCGAGTGAATTATGGACGTATAAGTTTATCGAGTTAATTTAAATTATTTAAGGTAATGGAAAATCTCGGAATAAATAAAGGGTTTATCGAGTTCGTCTCGAATAATAAATTATTTTCCGAGGAAATATTCCGGAATTTAATTCAAGAAAATAAATTCTCAAGGACGAGAATTATTTCCGAGAAACCTTGAATATATTTAAATTAATCGAGAACTAACGAAAGAATTCTCGGTTTAATTATTTAATTAAAATCCGATCGGTCACGGATTTAATTAAGTAATTATGTCATGACGGATATAATCGTAACAAAACTTCATGACCCATTTGGGAGAATTTTTGAAATGGGGGTTGGTTTACAAATGTGAGGAAACAAAAGGATTTAATAATAATAAAAAACTTATTCACATAAGAGAAAATCGGTTTCTCTCTCTCTCCTCATTAACTTCTTCGGTCTTTTTCTTCTTCACCCCAGCCTCTCCACACGCGTACCTGCAAGGGAAAAAAGAAAAAAACACAACAGAGCAATATAAAAAAATTCGTCAAGCATAACCATCCAAGAACGTCCCCGGCCGGCCACCGTCACCATAACCATCCTCTTCCTCATCTCCTACTTCCATCCTCTTCCTTTCATCTTCTCTCAGCTCCTCGCGCGCCTCGGCCACGCCGCGACCCCGGAAAATCGCGAGCAAGCTCCGGTGCGAGCTAGACCCCGCGCGCGCGAACCCGGCCACCGGAGTAGGATGAGTGGTCTCCGGAGAGAAGATTAGAGGTGAGCTTTCTATGATTCAGTGGAAGAATCCGAAAAATTAGGGTTTGAGTTTCCCCTCTTTGATGATTCTCGGCCGTGTGTCTCAGGAGTTCCGGCGAGCATCTCCGACGAAGAAAACAGGACGAGATCGGTCAGAGTAACTCGGTTCTTCGAGGGAGGTATGATGATTTCATCCTTCATTTGAAAATCTGAGAGTTAGGGTTATTGATTTGGGATTCCTAGGGTGATCGTGAATTGATGGTTCTAGTTGAGGGTTTGATTTGATTTCAGGTTGGTTTGTGCTCGGTAATGTTAAGGTTGTGATGAGTTCGAGTTTTAATTCATGATTTCAATTTGTGAACCGAGTGATGTGAAGTGAAAATCTGTGAAGTTATTCTTTGTTAATCTCGTTCAATGAGTACTGATGATCAGACTGTTGAGGCTGTGATGAATTTGAAAATTTGTGAGGATTGGTTTGGAAATGGTTTTGGCCGAGGAGGTGGTGTGGCCGTGTATTATTTGGCCATGAGGTTCATTTGACTGTGTGTTCTTGGCCGTGAGCTTCATTTTTTTTTCTGGGTGATTGATTTGGTTATTTGTAGTAATAAATTCTGATCCTCGGGTTTAAATTTGTGATCTGTGATTGTTTGTGAGTTTTGAATTTTGAATGAATTGTCTCTAAATTATAGGTTGGCCGTGTGACTTGGATTTGTGATTGTGAATTGGTTTGATTTTGGAATTCTATGGATGAATTGTGATTTGAGATTAGATATTCGTTTCGGGTTCGTTTAGCTTTTAGCTCGATTTTGGAATTTAAATGTGAATTTTATGACAAGTTAAGTAATTTTTGTGACGAGTTGTATGGTTTGTTGACAAGTTTGGTGACTTGATTTCGGGTTCTAAGTCGAGTCGGGAGTTGGATTTGTAAATTGACTCGATGTTTATTCTGAATTTCACAGCTCAGTCACAGATCAGATAGAATCGAGCGAGAGCCGGCAGAACTGAACGCGTCGAAGCCGATGTATAGTGAATTCAGAAAAAGTTTTTAAAGCTCGATCTCACTCGTGAGTCGTTTATCGCTTTATAGCGTTAGACTCGAGTTTCAATTTTGGATTTGAGATTTGTATTTAAGGATTATCAGTTATTTATTTAAGAATGTTCGAGAATTTAATTTCTAGTTAATTAATTCAAAATTCTCGGTTTGCATGATTTTTCGGATTATTCGTTTAAATTATTTAAGATCGTTAATTAATGATTTGGATTTTACTTCGTACTCATTCTCTGGTACGAATTCGTACGAGTCTTGAATAAGTTTAAATTCCAAAAAGATGGGAAATAAGTGAATTAGATTCTCGAACCCCTGAACCGACTCGCAGTGAATCCCGATAACGAACCTTAAGCTTGTCATAACCTACCGGATCATTGACTGATGAGATTTCAACTTTGGTTTTTAGTTTCTCGACGCTTCAGAACGTATTAATGCTCTAGGACGTGTAGAGTCTCGGGAAGCGTGAAAAGAAAGAAAACTCCGAAAGTCAACAAATTTTTTCCGGGTAAGTGTGGAGACTTAAGTCAACTACATACCAAGAGAATAATTCTATTTACGTGCATTATTACCTATTAGTAAACAAGAATAGGAAAAGCTTTAAAATCGAATAATCTCAAAGATTAAGGCTTCGACCGCTTTTCCTGAAAACTTAGCGTGAGTTCGCTCAATAAGTTCAAACGTAAGATTTGTGAAACCCAGCCTCTGTTATGTGATATAATCATTCTTTAGGATCTGTGATTGAACCATTAGAACGTGGGAGACAGTAGAGCCGTGTTTATCTCTCGAATTCAAATCGAGGGTAGAAGTACCGGGAGTCATATCCCAAGTCTTCAACCTAAAACACTAACGAGCATAAAAGGGAAATGAAATTTCTTTCAGGATTTATTCTGAGTCGGTCTCCTGTAAGTAGCATAGGTGTGTACTCTTAGTGCAGCAGAGTACTCGAACCTTAAAAGAATTGTTGTGTCGATGGTACCAAAATGAAATGAACCCTGACGGGCTATGAGGGCCTGGGGGATGGCGCTGAGTACTCATTTATCCGGAAGTCGACCAAGAGTCGCACCCGATCTCGATGCCAGGTTATGAAGACCTGAAGAATGCACCTTGACGGGCTATGAGGGCCTGGGGGTTGCGTCGACGTCGAATGAAGTTGGTACCATTAGTGGATCCCAGACTAACGTTAAAACTCTTAGGCCGTCGGACGACTGCTGCTCGAAGTCTAAGGCCGGTCTCTTGTTGTTCTGAAGGTTATAGCGGGGGATGTGTGTAACCTTAAAGACGACAAGTACTAGTTAGAATGTGTACACATGAGTCATGCTCTAGACTTGTTAGATCTGCATCCATGCATTCTTATGTGCTTGTTTGCACGTCACATGATATCACATGGCATTAGTCGCTTTATTTTCTAAGTTAGACTCTCACTTGCTGAGCCAATCGACTCATAGTTTATGACCCTTGGTAATGTAGAAAAGGGCAAGGCGCCGATGTGAGCAAGGAGTTGAAGACGAAGACCGGACGTGTATCTCTTGAACTTGGGCTATGAAGACTCACTCGGGATCAACCTCTTCTATGGTTATAACTATATTTTGTTGAACCCCTTTCGTAAACTACGCTCCTAAAACTATCTTTTGTAATTATATGTAAACCCAAGAGTTGTTATGTAAATATTTAGAGTCGTTTGAGACTCAAAGTTTGAATTGAGAAAAACGAAAAATTTACCATGGTTTTTCATATAACCACTTTTAATACTTATGTATTATCGTATTATGTTTTATATAAGTGTTATGGTTATTATGTTTATTTAATTCTGTTTCTTTTGATATGAGATATATTGTTATATTGATGTTGAGACTTGTGACGTAACCCACCGTCGCAGCTCGTGAACCGGCGACGAGAGATCGCGGGTCGAGACAATAATCATGGTGGAATTCACAATATCGGGACCGGTCGTGAGATACGGGGTCTTCTTTCACTGTTGTTGGAGTGGTGGATTTGTCACGCGCCACAGCATAGATTCGATCTACCGGGGCGTTCAATGGAGTGAATTGTGAATAGTCACAGAAATTGTTCACAAGATCCGGTTTATGAGATGTAGGAGGTTGGCTATCCGAAGCCTGACCTCCCTTATTCACTTTCTTTCTGGGGTTGCCCTGCTCGTTGCGGGTCTCATCTCGACGGCGGGAGTTTTGGTTATTGCTCCTACGGCCGTCAAGGTAATCTTCGACTCCCATGAAAGTCTTGGCTCGGTTCATAAACTCGGCCATTATAGATGGGACTCTGCCTATGACGGACTTTAGGAAATCTCTAGTGCGCAAGCCCTCAATGATGACTGTTAATGCATCATTGTCGTCGAAGCGGTTGACCTTGTTCGATTCCACGGTGAATCGAGTGAGATATTGTCTCAAGGACTCATTATTCTCTTGCCTGATTGACCATAAGTACATCTTGGTTTTCTTTTGAACCATCGATGTAGCAAATCATGCGAGGAACAAGTCCTTCAGGTCTTTGAATGACAGGATGCTTCCTTATATTAAATTCTTAAACCACTCAAAACCGGGTCCGGTGAGGGTAAGACTAAAAGCTTGGCATAGAGCCCCAGGTGCAACACCCTGCATTGTCATCCAAGTTACGTAGTGTTGGATGTGGTAACTGGGGTCGGTTTTCCCACTGTAGAGGGGTAGGTTCGGGAGTCTGAAGTTTCCCGTGCATACCTCAACCAGAATTTGGGTGGTGAACGGCGAGGAATGTTCTTCTACGACCCCGTATGTATCACCGGCCAGGCCGCCTTCACGTTGATCACATACTTCGTTGCGAAGATCGTGAATCATAGTGACGACGTCAAGGCCAGTGTTCGGAGTCACTCTCTGTTCGGGAGGAGTCACCTGACGCCTTTCATTCGACCCTTGTGTCGTGCGGGGATTCCCATTGATTGGGGCCGCAGGATTGTTGCCCTGGCGGGCACTCAACCTCTCTCGCAGGCCTTTGCCACGACTGTTTCATTAAGCGGTAATCTGATCCTTAGGTCTCGGTTAGCGGCACGGGGGCGTGAGTTTTGAGTACATGTCTCACTCGCTGAGTTGCCTGGCCTTCCCTGTCATTTCCTCTTTGACCAAGTCGGTCATGGGCTGAACGTCGGGAAGTCTCCTCTTGGGAGGAAGAAGGTATTACCTTTTTCTTAGATGGTGGATTCGAAGTATCGGCTTCAATCTCTACGTGGAGTTCCCTGTCTTTAGTGGGAAAAGTCTCGATATCTGCCGAAATTTCCAGACCTTCGTAGTCAGGATCATAGTCGTGTCCTTCATCTACAATGTCCTCAGGTTCCCCTTGAGGGATGTCTTGCAATGGTCCCTTACTTGCTAGTTGGCGGTGGTACCTTGCGTTGGCCGACCTTAGTTGGCAAATCTTCTCCTCCAACTCAAGGATGCGGTTATCCCGGCTATCCTGAGGCGGGAATGGTGAAGGAGTGTGACTCTCGTCGTGGAGAGATTCCTCATCACCATGCGCTCGGGAGCGCAAGATGTATTTCTTCACTCCAGTTACGTTCTCGGGGTTATTCACGCCCTCAGAACGAAGGGTGGTTGGTCGCTCATACGTTCCTCAAGTCGAGAAAGAGGAGACTATGATTGTAGAAGAGATTTCGGGCTGTATAAGTCGGGAAGTCCCCTCCTTCTAGCACCAAAATGTTGTCGCACGAAAATGAACAACGATTTAAGACTTCGGGCTGTTCGATCCAATGCCGAACCAAGTGATCGTACCCGAGCCAAAGTATGAACTCGAAGGCCGAGTTGCACCCTCCAAACCCAGAGGTGTGTTTTGGGAGGTGTGACCATGCCAAATGTTGGCTGCCTACGTACTCGGGATCCAAGATCAAGTCAGAACGTACTTCAATATGGCGGTTGTGGCTATCTTTGACTTGGAGGTTAAGAACTTAAGACTTTAGAGAAGGACCTTGCTCATAGCTTCTATGGAAGACTTTAGAGGGGTCGCTTGACTCGTAGCTTAGCGTTCTGACTCAAGGGTCAAGAAGGAAGGGCACAGCGTGCGTGTTGCGAATGCTCGGGTCTTAGAATTGGAACTCGCTCCATGTTGTCAGTTGTCATGGGGGGTTCTCTGCTTTCTGAGCCGAGCTTGGAGAGGAGGAGAGAGCTCTTGGAATGTCACAAGAAAAGAGTAGAGAGAGTGGCCTCAAGAGAGGAGTTTTTTTCGGGGTCTCTCTTCAAGTGAAGACGGGGGGGGGGGGGGGGTATTTATAGAGTTTTGAGGAGGCTATGGGCCGGCCTCAATGGGGGCCTATAGGATGGTCGGGCGCGGGGCAAGGGGCGCGTGCGCGGGCAGAGGCCTGGAAGGGCGCGGGCAGGATGCCCGGCAGGGCGCGGGGCACGTGCGCGTGCAGGAGCCCGGCAGGCGCTGGGTCACACGCGGGAAGGTGGCCCGGCCAGCACTGGGCACATGCGGGACGCTCGAGGGATGGAAGCCCGGCCAGCGCCGGGCGTGCACCGCGCGCGGCCTGGCGGCCCAACGGGCGCGAGGTGCGCGCGGTCAAGGGAGTAGGATGCACGCGACCGAGGAAGCAAGGGTGCGCGCAGGCTAGGAGGGCCGGGGGCGAAAGGCGTACGCGGACCGGTGGGCCGGGGGCGCAAGGCACACGCGGGCCGAGGGCGCAGGGCGTGCGAGGGCCGAAGGCCTGGCCGGGGAAGTAGGGCGCGCGCGGGTTGAGGGCCCGGCAGGGCCGTGCGCGCGCGCCTGCATGCGCACGGGTCGGGGGCCCAGCAGGCGATCCGGCCGGCGAAGTCCGTGTTGAATTGATCTAGGGTTTAAGAAAAAGTTTAACGCTTCGGGTAAGCGGCAGAATTTAAAAATTTTCTTTTTGACAAGTAAACCGATTTTACTAACCTAGACAAAGTGCAAGTACGTGTAAATAAAAACTATTGTGAGCATTAAAAAATTACTAACCTTTTTAGAAGCTTGAACGTTGATGAGCCTTCGGAAGGTTGAAAATGTTCGTCTCCCCTCGCAGCACGTCTCTCTTCTTTCCTCGGCAACTCGAGCAACCACGAAATTTTCTATCACTATAATCACTCGAGAGAAAAGGAATCAGTGAGTGGGCACTTTTAAACACGACGACTCGTGAACAAGTCTCAAAGTCGAAGAGCTAAAACACTAGGTCAAATGTGGACCTAGGTGCGAAAAAAAACGAAAAGAACTTAGAGAGAGAGAGAGGATTGGCGGCCACAATGTCTCGAGAGAGAAGCTCTCAATCTCTAACTTATGTGGGATGCGAAAACAATGAGAATGAGACCTCTATTTATAGGGGATGGATTACCTTCAATAATGTAGTTTTCTCTTCTATAGAATATCATATATTCATGAGCAAATATTGCCCTTATTCCCTTAATTCACACGTCCTCTTTTGTTTTGCTTCTACCTTGCCTATTGATGGCCGAATTCCCTCTTCCTTGTATAGGAAATTTGTTTCCTCTTTTTCTTTTGGCAAGTATCTTCATACATCAATGCACAAAATAAATTCCTCTTTCTCTCTATGGTATGCACGAAATTTGCCCTTCTAGAACATGCTTCTAGATGTTTCTTTATTTGTTCATGATAATATAAGAAAAGTCCATTAAGAATTTTCAAGTAAAATTCTATGAAATGAAATTAATCCTCAAGGCCCAATTACACTAATATGGCCAAGTAAAATTTATTTCATTTGTCATCATATGACAATGTCAAAAAATTTATTGACCTTCATTTCGTCCTATGTCCAAAAGGACAAAAATACCCTTTTGACAATATTCGTAAAACTTGTCTCGTTCTTGTTTTCACTTAGCTTCTAGTTTAACTATTCCTACTCGATATGATTAGTGACAGTGACCTCATGGATCCAGATGAACAAAGCTTGAGCTAAATACTTGGACTCAAAAGTTCACAAACTTTTTCCAAGTTTAGCTTAATGCCAACTGACTCCACTAAAGAGTTGACACTGAAAATCTCTCGGTTCAAATGAATTTATTTTCTACTCATGAATTCAACCTAATTGTAATGAGTGGATCCATTTAATATTATCTATGTTTACCCTTCATGAATATCATCAGCTAGTTGAGATTTACAAAATTACCATTTTACCCTTCTAGCTGTTATTTCCTCAACTCCTTTGTCGCTTGTGAATAAGTTAGAAACAATGTATTGACGAGGAGCTAACAAGTCACATTGTTTCATCCAAAAGAGTCAAGACTCAATTTGGACACTGGCCAGTTCATTTATTCACACTCCAAGGAACAAAGCATGAGGTGATATACATTGCATTTCAGCAATCTTGTACATGAATTCCATATATATGAGAACTTCACAAAGCTACTCATGACATCTTCACAACTTAGTACTTCACCAATAGGTCCTGTTCAGAATCACATAGTGAGTCCGAACTCTGACTTTCTCAAATGAGAATACGTAAGCTGTGAAATCGCATGTCTCATTTCAGGATTAACGTAAGCACGATGCAATTCATACGTAGTGACTTCGAGACATAAGAGGTTAAATTGTTTGTTCTTATTTTGTCTCTAGAAGTGCACTGGTCAATTCAGTACCTTCGGAAGATACCTAGAAGAACTATAGAGTCTCCAACTCTAAATGCCCCATAACCAGACATCATAGATTCTCCTAACAATCGTAATGAGGTCAGTAGTCTTTTGACCCTTAGATTGCGAATATATCGTTTTAAGCAAACTACGCAGAGTTTGTTCATGCAAATCTATATTTGTCTCTTCGTAAGTTGTTTAGTTTGTTTATGGACTAAAGACTAATGTTTTATCATAAAGCTTCAAACAGACAAGGAAGAATGAATGAACGTTTCAAATTTTTATTAATGAATAAGCAATTACAAGCAAGAGTCTTCGTGAGACTTTATTACATCAAATGTACAAAATAAAGACTACAACTCTTCTTGTGGGCACCATTGACAACAGTCCGGCCGGCCGAAAATGTTTTTGTTTTTCTGGTTTACCGAAAACGACCGGTAACAGAAACTATTGTTGTTATTCGGATTCAAGAAGATGCAATGAGACAAGCTAAGTGGGAGACGAGCGATTCAACCTTTCAAAAGGCTTCTCAATGCTCAAGCTTCAAGCGAGGTTAGTCCTGAGTGAAAACTCTTTATAGTTATTAATTTTTAATTATATGTTCATGCACTTTGTCTAGGTAGTAAAATCGTTTTACGTGTTTTAAGGAATTTTTATGTTCCACCGCTTGGTAGAAGCGAGAAATTATTCTTAATCCTAGATCTATTCCAACAAATGGTATCAATGCGATGGTCAAAGTTTAAGCATGTGCATGTAATTTAAACTATGAGTTTGAAAGTTGTTTTCTTAATTCTACTCGGGTAGTGAATTTGCTAGAATTGGTTTTTAGATTTTTTTAATTTATCGCTCGGACCTTTAAAGTAAAATGCATGTTGATTTTCTACACTATTAGGATGATATTAAAACACATTAGAATCAGTTCTAAAAGTTTTTCATTTTTTCATAATCAAAATCGTATTTTGAGAAAATTGAGAATTTCGGGTAATTTTATGAAGTAGTAATATTGTCTTGCTTTATTTATTTACTCGCTTGTTTTATGTTTGTTGCTACTTTCTTTTGTGCTATACTATTACCTTGTTAATAAAACACATCAACAACACTTAACAACCCAAATAAAACATTCAGTTACACTTAATTCTTTTGCATTTTTGTCGTCGGCTGAATTTCTGTCGAAAAATTTCTTGAGCTTAAGAATTCTTCTCGGTAAAACGAGTTCATCTCCCTGCTCGAAACTCGGATTTGAATAATTCTTGAACCAAATTAAAGGCATGTGAGTCTACTTTTGAAGAAGATGCAAGAAGATGTGTAATCTCAAACTTCCAGTGTTCATATGAGTTAAAAGTTCACACTTTTCTCACACACTTTCCCTAGTAGAAAATAGGAAATGTCTGAGTATGTACCTTGTGCCTTTATGCACTAACACTGATCTTCCTTGAAACATGTAGATCTAGGAATCAATTTCTAGAATTCCACTCTATCTCTCTATACACTAGGAAATGTGTTTATAAACATATAAGAGACGATGTGCCAACTATAAAAACTAAGTGGGGGGGATTATACTTGTTGTTTGGAACCCACGATCCCCAACCCTAATGAAAAGTGCAATTATCGCCAGACTAAGAGTCAGCCTCGTGGCCCTCTCTTAAATGAGAGTACTCAACGGTGCTTTGCTCTGATCATTACTATAAGAGCTACGTCTAAGAGTGAAACGATGAGACAAAGCCTCCCCTCTGTGGATTGTTATTCAAAGTAGATCTCATGGACTAACTGGTTGGTTACACACTAACACTCAATCCATAGTACTCCTCCCTCGAGGCCCTGCGAAAGGATATGAGTGATCAAACCTTTTTACTGTTGTCAATGGTGCCCCATAAGAAGAGTAGTAGTGTCTATTTATGTACATTTGATGTAATATAGTCTCACGAAGACTCTTGCTTGTAAATGTTGAATCATTAATAAAAGTTGAAACGTTCATTCATTCTTCCTTCTCTGTTTGAATCTTTGTGGTAATCTATAGTCTTTAGTCCTTAAACAAACCTAACAACAGATAAAGAGACAAATGTAGATTTGCATGAACAAACTCTTCATGGTTTGCTTAAACCGATATATTCGCAATCTAAGGATCAAAGGACTATTGATCTCAATACGATTGTTAGGAGAATCTATGACGTCTGGTTATGGGACATTGAGAGTTGGAGACTCTATAGTTCTTTTAGGTATCTTCTTAAGGTACTGAATTGACAAGTGCACTTCTAGAAACAAGATAAGAACACACCATTTAACCTCTTATGTCTCGAAGTCACAACGTATGAATTGCATCATGCTTACCTCAATCCTGAAATGAGACATGTCATTTCATAGCTTACGTATTCTCATTTGAGAAAGTCAGAGTTCGGATTCACTATGTGATTCTGAACATGACCTATTGGTTAAGTACTAAGTTATGAGGATATCATGAGTAACTTTGTGCAGATCTCATAGATATGGAATTCATGTATAAGATTGCTGAAATTCAATGTATATAACCTCATGCTTTGTTCCTTGGAATGTGAATAAATGAACTCACCATTGTCCAAATTGAGTCATGACTTTTTTGGATGAAGCAATGTGACTTGTTAGCTCCTCATCAATGCATTGTCTCTAACTTATTCAGAAGTGACAAAAGAGTTGATGAAATAACAACTAGAAGGGTAAAATGGTAATTTTATAAATTCCATCTAGTTGATGATATTCATGAAGGGTAAACATAGACAATATTCAATGGATCCACTCATCACAATTAAGTAGAATTTTGAGTAGAAAATATATTCATATGAACCGAGAGATTTTCAGTGTCAACTCTTTAGCGGAGTCAGTTGAGGATTAAATTTCATTTAATTTCATGGAATTTTATGTGAAAATTCTACATGGGCTTTTCTTATATTGTCATGAACAAATAAAGAAACATCTAGAAGCATGTTCTAGAAGAAATTTTCGCGGCCACCATCAGAAGAAAGGGAAATTATTTTGTGCATGGATGTATGAAGATACTTGCTAAAAAGGAAAAGAGGAAACAAATTAATAGCACATGGCTATACATGTTGGATGACCAAGAGAGACAAAAAGAGGAAAAGGGAATCAAATTTCCAGCCATGGTATTATTGTGATAGGAATGGGAAATAAAGATTGTGCTCATGAATATGTGATATTCAATAGAAAAGAGGAAACTACCTCTTCAAGGAAATCCCTTCTCCTATAAATACTACACCTCATTTACAATGTTGAAACAAGTTTTTTTGTTGAGACTTTCTCTCTCTAGCTTGGCCGCCCACTTCTCTCTCCCTCTCTTTTTCTTGCTCTTTTGTTTTGGCACCTAGGGCCTCATTAGACCTAGCGTTTTGTATTAGCTCTTTGGCTCTAAGACTAGTTCTTGAGTCATTGTGTTTAATAGTGCCTACACACTAAATCCTTTATAAACTCGAAGACTCTAGTGGTAGAAGCTGTCGTGGTTGCTAATATTCAAGAAGACACAAGGAGACAAGCTACATGGGGAGACGAGCGATTCAACCTTTCCAAAAGCTTCTCAATGCTCAAGCTTCAAAAAAGGTTGGTACCGAGTGAATACTCATTTTATTTTAAATTATATGTTCATGCACTTTGTCTAGGTAGTAAAATCGTTTTACATGTTTTAAAGATTTTTTTATATTCCGCCGCTTGCTAGAAGCGATAATTTATTCTGAATCCTACATCTTTTCCAACTCCATTCTATGTCTTCTCTTTAATTAACTTAACATGCAAGACTGCTCTGTTCGGGTTCAATCCCGATATTAACATAAATTCTTTTCGCTTATTAACTCGTGACTTATAAGAGTCCCAGAGATCCTAACATAATATCCTCGCTTTCGAATACGAGTCTTAACCACAGTCTCTCATAACCCAGTTCACTAGGACTGGATCTCTTGGGGGAAGCTAACTAAACACGTAACAAAGGCTCGAGTTCCTAGTGCCTCTAGCCATTTTTGTTAGCCGGACTAGTTCCGTTTTCCAATTCGTTAGTGACTTGAAGCCCTTACTCTTGATAGTGACTTATCTTTTGGCTTACCTACTCTTGCTTACTATAAAAAGCACATGAAGATGCACATACAATATATGTTTATATATATAATATTTCTTGATATTGTAGGTGCCTAAAATATTTTTACATGAATATGATTCCTTCGAATCCTGAAATCTTTTCTTCCAGAAAAAGGGTTCTTCTTAACTTCACGTATAACCCAGTCCATGTAAGCTCTTTCTGCTCGTTGCTAATCCTTATAGCAATCTAGACATATCTATGGAAGAGAAAGATCGGACATCGGGCGTACTTAGGATCTCATCCATTGATATACTAACGTACATACTTCTACTGAAAAGAAAACTTACTAAGAACATATTCAAAACATTCTCCTAACTGCACTACTAAGAACGTCTCAAACAACAACACATCGACCACTCGAACCAAACAGATGTTGGCATTGGTGCCCACAAGAAGAGTAGTAGTCATAAGTTATATACATTTGATGTTATAAACCTAACAACAAATGAAGAGTCAAATATAGATTTGCATCAACAAACTCTTCATGGTTCCCTTAAAACATTATATTCACAATCTAAGGATCGAAGGGCTATTGATCTCAGTATGATTGTTAGGAGAATCTATGATGTATGTTGTGAGACATAGAGAGTTAGAGGCTCTATAGTTCTTCCTAGGTAGACACTGAATTGACCAAAGCACTTCTAGAGACATTGTAAGAACAAATCATTTAACATCTTCTGTCTTAGAGTCACTACATATGAATTGCACCATGCTTACCTCAATCCTGAAATGAGACATGTCATTTCATAGCTTACATATTCTCATATGAGAAAGTCAGAATTCTAGATTCACTATGTGATATAGACAAGACTTATTGGTGAAATATTAAGTTATGAATATGTCATGAACAACTTTGTGAAGATCTCATAGATATGGAATTCATGTACAAGATTGCTGAAATGCAATGTATATCCCCCTTGCTTTGTTCGTTGGAATGTGAATAAATGAACTGGCTAGTCTCCAAATTGAGTCATGACTCTGTTGGATGAATCAATGTGACTTGTTAGCTCCTCTTCAATACCTTGTTTCTAACTTATTCACAAGCGACAAAGGAGTTGAGAAAATAACAAGTAGAAAGGTAAAATGGTAATCTTGTAAATTCCATCTAGTTGATGATATGCATGAAGGGTAAACATAGATAATATTTAATGGATCCACTCATCACAATTAAGTAGAATTTTGAGTATAAAATATATTCATTTGAACTGAGAGATTTTCAGTGTCAACTCTTTAGCGGTCAGTTGACATTAAGTTAGAACTTGGAAAAGGTTTGTGAACTTTTGAATCAAAGTATGCTAGCTCAAGCTTTGTTCATTTGGATCCATGATGTCACTACCACAAGTCATTAGAGTAGGATTATTTAAACTAGAAGCTAAGTCAAAACAAGTTCAAATGTTGAACTAGACAAGTTTTACGAAAATTGTTTAAATGGTAATTTTGTCCATTAGGACATAAGATGGTATGAATGTCAATAAATAAGCTTTTTCATATGACAATGAATTTGGTCACATGGCCAACAATATTGTATTGGGCATTGACGATTGATTTTCATTTCATGGAATTTTATGTGAAAATTCTACATGGGCTTTTCTTATATTGTCATGAACAAATAAATAAACACCTAGAAGCATGTTCTAGAAAGCTCAATTTCATGTATACCATAGAGAGAAAGAGGGAATTCATTATGTGCATTGATGTATGAAGATACTTGCCAAAAGAAAGAAGGGGAAACAAATTTATGGCATATGCCATGTTGGTATGGACGGCCAAGCTATGGGAAATGGGAAAATTTTTCCAACCTTGGTATTTTGATAGGAATGAGAAATTAAGATTGTGCTCATGAATACTTGATATTCAATAGAAAAGAGGAAACTACCACTTCAAGGCAATCCCTCCTCCTATAAATACCACACATTATTCACAATGTTGAACACATAAGTTTTTGAGATTGAGAGCTTATCTCTCTAGACTTGGCCGCCCAACCCTCTCTCTCTCTCTCTCTCTCTTTCTTCTTGCTCTTTTGTTTTGGCACCTAGGTCCTCATTAGACCTAGCGTTTGTATTAGTTCTTTGGCTTCAAGGCTAGTTCTTGAGTCATTGTGTTTAATAGTTCCCACACACTAAATCCTTTCTAAATTCGAAGACTCTAGTGGTAGAAACTATCGTGGTTACTCAGGTTCAAGAAGACACGAAGGAGACGAGCTAAGTGGGGAGACGAGGGATCCAACCTTTTCAAAGGCTTCTCAACACTCAAGCTTCAAGCGAGGTTGGTACCGAGTGAAAACTCAATGTAATTTTTAAATTTTAAATTATACGCTTATGCACTTTGTTTAGGTAGTACAATCGTTTTATGTGTTTTCAAATAAATTTTTATTTTCCGCCGCTTGGTAGAAGTAATAATCATTTCTTAATCCTAGATCTATTCCAACAAATGATATCAAAGCTATGGCCAAAGTTTAAGTATGTGCATGTAATTTAAACTATGAGTTTGAAAATTGTTTTCTTAATTTTACTCGGGTTATGAATTTGCTACAATTGTTTTTTTAGATTTTTTTTTTAAAAATTTATTGCTCGTGTCTTTAAGTTTAAAAGAATATTGATTTTCTACACTATAGGGATGATACTAAAACACATTAGAATTAGTTCTAAATTTTTTTAATTTTTCCATAATCAAAATCACGTTTTGATAAGTTTGAGAAATTTCGGGTAATTTCATGAACAAGTAATATAGTCTTGTTTATTTACTCGCATGTTTTATTTTAGTTTTTATTTTCTTTTGTGCTATACTATTACCTTCTTAATAAGACACATCTAAAAGATTTAACAACTCAATAACACGTTTCGTTACACTTAAATCTTTTGCACTTAAGTCCATCTAAAAGATTTAACAACTCAATAACACGTTTCGTTACAGTTAAATCTGTTGCACTTAAGTCTTCGGCCGAATTTATGTCCAGAATTCGTTGAGCTTAAGAATGCCTACTGAAAAGGGGTGTATCTCTCTGCTCGTAACTTGGATTTTAATTGTTCTTAAACCAAATTAAAGGCATGTGAGTCTACTTTCCGAAACAGTTGCAATAACTTAATTGCACATCGAAGTCACTGTCTATGGTCTTTTTACTCCGAGGTGTTCGCTGTCCGGGATTCTAGAATTTCTAAAAAAAACATTTTGAATTCCGGATCCCGGATCCCACTCCAAGAGTTCTAGAACTCAAATGGAAAAATTTCCTTGAGCAAAAGTTTTTTTTTCTAAATATTATAAACATAATGTGTAAGGTTTAAAAGTTTTGATTTTTGTAATATTTACGAAAACTAGTTTGAATTCTTAAAAATTATTTTCACATTCAAACTTGAAAATGTTTTATCATCCAAATCAATTATGTTTTCAAAATGTTTTCAAAGCTATATCTATATCAATTATGTTCAAAATTTATTTTCTCTTGAAAATTTAAGTGGGAGGTCTCCTCGTAGACTAGTCGAAAAAGGATGCAAGAAGATGTGTAATCTCAAACTTCAAGTGTTCAAATGAGTTAGAAGTTCACACTTCCCTCATACACTTTCTCCCTAGTAGAGTATAAGAAAAATGTCTGAGTATGTACCTTGTGCCTTTATGCACTAACACTGCTCTCCATGAAACATGTCGATCTAGGATTCAATTTCTAGAATTCCACTATATCTCTCTATATACAAGGAAATGTGTTTCCAAACATATAAGAGACAATGTGTCAACTCTAAAAACTAAGTGGGACGGTTATACTTGTTGTTTGTAACCCACGATTCCCAACACTAATGAAAAGTGCAATTGTCGCCAGACTAAGAGTCACCCTCGTGGTCCTCTCTTAAATGAGAGTACTCAACGGCGCTTTGCTCTGATTATTGCTCGAAGAGCTACGTCCGAGAGCGAGACGATGAGACCAGGCCTCCCCTTGGTGGATTGTTTTTTAAAAGTCGATCTCTTGGACTAAGGTCTTGGTTACACACTTAGACTCAATCCCTAGGAATCCTCCCTCGAAGCTCTGCGAAAGGATGTGAGTGATCTAACTTTTTTACAAGGTGGCTAGTCAAATTTGATGTATTGACATCTCGGCTATGCATTAATGATGAGTTATTTACTTATGAAATGAGACTCTTTACGGCCTTCCCTTGAAGAAGTAAAGTGCATTTCGTTCATAACACCTCTGGATTTTTCCTGTCTTGTTCATCTAAAAACTTAACCAAACTTAAATCCTAAACCAAAAGAGTAATCGAAACTTGTTTCAACTCCAGCAAAATGTCTCTCAACCCTCACTCAACCATTCTTTTCTAAAAAAAATCGAAGACGAGAACTACGTAGATTAAAAAAGTAACATTGACATCGTCTTTACCGTTGACAAGCACAAGTGGGTGTTGGAATTGATCTAGGGTTAAGAAAAGATTTAACTATTCGGGAAAATAAACATTTTAGTTTTAAACAAGTAAAACAATTTTACTAACCCAGACAAAGAGCAAGCACATGTTATTATTAAAACTATCTAAAAACGATTACACGTTTACTAACCTTTATGAAGCTTGATCGTTGAGAAGCTTGTGGAGGTTGAATCTCTCGTCTCCCTACGCAGCTCGTCTCTCTTTGTTCTTCGGGAACTCGAGTAACCACGAAAGTTTCTATCACATAAATCACTCGAGGTAAGAAGGAATAAGTGTGTGGGCACTTTTAAACACGACGACTCAAGAACAAGTCTTAGAGTCGAAGAGCTAAAATAAACACTAGGTTAAATGTGGACCTAGGTGCCAAAACAAAAACGAAAAGAGTTGGAGAGAGAGAGAGAGAGAGAGAGAGAGAGAGAGAGAGAGAGAGAGAGAGAGTTGGGCGGCCACAAGACCTTATTTATAGGAGAGGAATTACCTTCAACAAGGTAGTTTCTTCTTCTATAGAATATCACATATTCATGAGCAAATATTCCCTCCTTCTCGTTATTTCCTTTTTTCTTTTGCTTCTCCCTTGCCTATGGTTGGCCGCCCACTTCATTTCCTTATAGAGGAAATTTGTTTCCTCTTTTTTTGGCAAGTATCTTCATACATCAATGCACAAAATTGGTCTCTCTTTCTTTGGTTTGGACGAGCAACATGCATCTAGAAGGAGCAGCTAGATGTTTCTTCATTTCTTCATGACAACATAAGAAAAGCCCATTAAGAATTTTCAAGTAAAATTCCATGAAATGAAATTAATCCTCAAGGCCCAAATTCTTTAACTTGGCCGTGTGGTTTAATTCATTTGTCATCATATGACAATGTCAACGAATTTATTGACATTCATTTCGTCCTATGTCCAAAAAGACAAAAATACCCTTTAGACAATTTTCGTAAAACTTGTCTCGTTCTTGTTTTGACTTAGCTCATAGTTTAACTAATCCTACTGGATATGACTTGTGACAGTGACCTCGTGGATCCAAATGAACAAAGCTTGAGCTAACATACTTGGACTCAAAAGTTCACAAACCTTTTCCAAGTTTAGCTTAATTCAACTGACTCCGCTAAAGAGTTGACACTGAGAATCTATCGGTTCAAATGAATTTATTTTCTACTCAAGAATTCAACTTAATTGTAATGAGTGGTGTTGTCACACGAAAATGAACAATGATTAAATACCTTGGGCGGTTCGATCCAAGGCCGGACCAAGTGACCGCGCCCGAGCCAAAAATGTGAACTCGAAGACCGAGTTGAACCCTCCAGACCCTGAGGTGTGTATTGGAGGGTGTGACCATGCCAAAGGTTGGTTGCATACGTAATCGTCGTCCGAGATCAGGTCAGAACGTAGTTAGTATGAATGCGGGGGTTATCTTGGGCTCGGAGGTTGAAAATCCGAGGCTTTAGAGAAGTACCCGGCTCGTATCTTCTTGTGAAGACTTTAGAGGGGTCGCTTGACTCGTAGCTCAGAGTTCTAACTTAAGGGCCAAGAAGCGGGAGCGCAGCTTGTGCGTTGTGAAGACTCGGCTAGAATAGAGGGGGGTCCTTGGGTTTCTGAGCCAATCCGAGAGAGGAGGAGAGCGCGCTCTTGGAATGTCACAAGAGCATGGTTAGATAGGAGAAGAGAGTTCTCCAAAGGACTCAAGGTCAACGTCCAAGTGAAGGAGAAAGTGAAGTTCAAGGTCCCCTTCAAGTTGAAATGAGGGGGGTATTTATAGGCTTGGAGGAAGCCTTGGGCCGGCCCCCTTGAGGCCCACCGGATGGTAGGAAGCGGGGCACGACGTGCGCGCGGGGGGCGGGGCGCGCGAGGTGTCACGCCTGTTGTCAATGGTTCCCACAAAATGAGTAGTAGTGTCTATTTATGTACATTTGATGTCATATAGTCTTACAAAGATTCTTGCTTGTAATTGCTTATTTATTAATAAAAGTTGAAACGTTCATTCATCCTTCTTTGTCTGAAGCTTTATGATAAAACCTTAGTCTTTAGTCCATAAACAAACCTAACAACATATGAAGAGACAAATGTAGATTTGCATGAACAAACTCTTCATGGTTTGCTTAAAAAAATATATTCGCAACCTAAGGATCAAATGACTATTGATTTCAGTACGATTCTTAGGAGAATCTAGGATGTCTGGTAATGGGACATTGAGAGTTGGAGACTTTATACTTCTTCTAGGTATCTTCCAAAGGTACTGAATTGACCAGTGCACTTCTACACACAAGATAAGAACAAACCATTTAACCTCTTATGTCTCGAAGTCACTACGTATAAATTGTATCATGCTTACCGCAATCCTGAAATGAGACATGTCATTTCATAGCTTACGTACTCTCATTTGAGAAAGTTAGAGTTCGGATTCACTATGTGATTCTTAACAGGACCTATTGGTGAAGTACTAAGTTATGAAGATGTTATGTGTAACTTTGTGAAGATCTCATAGATATGGAATTCATGTACAAGATTGCTGAAATGTAATGTATATCACCTCATGCTTTGTTCCTTGGAATGTGAATAAATGAACTGGCCAGTGTCCAAATTGAGTCATGACTCTTTTGGATGAAACAATGTGACTTGTTAGCTCCTCGTCAATACATTGTTTCTAACTTATTATATTCATGAGCAAAATAATGGCTTCCATTTTCTCATGTTGGATGTCCAAGTCATTTCTAGACTCACTTGGAGTTGGGAATCGATCTCATCGGCGAGCTACCTATGGCTCCGAGGCAATACAAGCATGCGATCGTGGCAATCGACTATTTCACGAAGTGGGTAGAGGCCGAACCACTGGAAAAGATCACCGAGACAAACACAACGAACTTCATCTGGAAGAACATTGTCTGCCGCTTCGGGATTCCCGCGTCGATTGTGACTGATAACGGAAAGCAGTTTGACAACGCGCGCCTCCGAGAAGTATGCGAGCGGTTGGGCATTAGCAAGACTTTCTCTTCCCCCGCCATCCTCAAGCCAACAGTCAGGTAGAGTCGGTCAACAAAACGATCAAGGAGAATCTGAAAAAGAAGCTGGAGGAGAATAAAGGGGCTTAGGCCGACGAGCTCCCCATGGTCCTGTGGGCGTACCGAACCACCGCGCGAAACGCGACCGGCGAAACTCATTTCGCTCTCGCATTCAGCGTCGAGGCTGTGGTACCCGTCGAGACCAAGCTGCCGACCCTGCGCATCGAGGAATACGAAGAAACCGCCAACGACAACGCGATCAGGCTCGAGCTGGACCTCATAGATGAGAGGAGGGCGGACGCGCTCACCCGCCTTGCTGCACAAAAGAGGAAGGTCGAAAAATACTACAACTTCAAGGTCAAGCGACGGCAGTTCACCGACGGAAGCCTCGTCCTCAGGAGGGTGTTCCAAAACACCAAAGTGCAAGGGGCGGGAGTCTTGGGCCCCACTTGGGAAGGTCCATACCGCGTGCGTCGAGCCATCCACAACGGCACGTACGAGCTCGAGAACCTGGAAGGACTCGTTTTCACGCACCCTTGGAACAAGGAACACCTTCGGCGGTACTACCAATAGACGCCCGTTCCCGCTTACTCTATGTTTTGTTATGTCATTCCATTTTCAATTTTTGAAATGACATTTTTAAATCTCAACTACGGCCGAACGACCTGGGAATGTAATTTTTTTTTATTTAACTATTTCAACGTTGTGATCGAATTACACTTCGCTTTGAAACCTTTGCCTTATTTTGTAACAATTTCTCGTCTTCTCTGCGAGTACCCGAGAAACTCGGGGGGCTAACGGATTGTTGAGACCTCGACTTCGCCTGGTCGAGCTCGTCACTTCGCCTAGTCGAGCTCGCCACTTCGCCTAGTCGAGCTCGTCACTTCGCCTAGTCGAGCTCGCCACTTCGCCTGGTCGAGCTCGCCACTTCGCCTGGTCGGGCTCGTCGCTTCGCCTAGTCGAGCTCGCCACTTCGCCTGGTCGAACTCGCCACTTCGCCATGTCGAGCTCGTCACTTCGCCTAATCGAGCTCGCCACTTCGCCTAGTCGAGCTCGTCACTTCGCCTAGTCGAGCTCGCCACTTCGCCTGGTCGAGCTCGTCGCTTCGCCTAGTCGAGCTCGTCGCTTTGCCTAGTCGGGTTCGCCACTTCGCCTGGTCGAGCTCGTCGCTTCGCCTAGTCGAGCTCATCGCTTGGCCTAGTCGAGCTCATCGCTTCCCCTAGTCGAGCTCGTCATGTCGCCTAGTCGAGCTCGTCACTTCGCCTAGTCGAGTTCGCCACGTCGCCTAGTCGACTCGTCACTTCGCCTAGTCGAGTTTGCCACTTCGCCTAGTTGAACTTGTCACTTCGTCTAGTCGAGCTCGTCACTTCGCCTAGTCAAGTTCGCCACTTCGCCTAGTCGAGTTCGCCACTTCGCCTAGTCGAGTTCGCCACTTCGCCTAGTCGAGTTTGCCACTTTGCCTAGTCGAGCTCGTCACTTCGCCTAGTCGAGCTCGTCACTTCGCCTAGTCGAGTTCACAACTTCGCCTAGTCGAGCTCGTCACTTCGCCTAGTCGAGTTTGCCACTTCGCGTAGTCGAGTTTGCCACTTCGCCTAGTCGAGTTCACCTCTTCGCCTAGTCGAGTTCGTCACTTCGCCTAGTCGAGTTCGCCACTTCGCCTAGTCGAGTTCGCCACTTCGCCTAGTCGAGTTCGCCACTTCGCCTAGTCGAGTTCGTCACTTCGCCTAGTCGAGTTCGTCACTTCGCCTAGTCGAACTCGTCACTTCGCCTAGTCGAGCTCATCACTACGAGCTGGTCACTCCGCCTAGTCAAACTCGTCACGTCGTCTAGGCGAGCTCGTCGCCTCGTCGAGTCGGGCTCGCACGATGACACGTTTTACGCACCGAAAGGTAGCTAAAGATTAACGAGTCGGATCCGCGCACCGGACCTCCAACCCCCGCGCGACGCTCTCGCGCAATTCCACGCCCCGTACACCGATAGGCAACGGGGCGTCGGTAGATCGTGTCCGCGCACCGGACCGTCGATCTCGGCAGTCAAAACCCAAAACGCGACGCGCGTACCGACAAGTACCATGCTCACCGGGAACTGCAAGCTCGTCCCGATACGCACGCCGATAGGTAACGTACTCGCCGGAAGACGAGCGCGACGGCCACCCAGCTCGCACACGCCGACAGGCGATGAGTCACGAATGAATGGCCGAAGGTCGCACCCGCCGGGCGAATCTGGTCTAGCCAGCGTCCGCGAGAAGCTTCGCCGCCAAGTGCGGCAGTAAGCCGTGCAAACCGGTTATGCTAGGTAAGGCAAGCCGGGCTCGTGAGACACGCACCAATCACAACGCGCGAATCGATTACGCTAAGCATGGCAAGTCGAGAAAATAAGACGCATAACAGACAGAAAAGCTCTGACTAAGGCGAACAATGTTGTACGAACAACCCAAAAAGAAAAGTATGAGAACACGACAAACTTCTAACGGAAGAAAGACATAACAGAATTCCGAAAGAATGCATGACGCAAGCGCTAAACAAGTGCGCGGAAAACCGAAGAAAACCCGGCTACTCCGAGTCGAAGTCGATCTGCTCTTCGTCTTCCTCGGGGCAGGGGGCGCCAAACCCACCGATGACTTCTCCGTCGAGTTGAAGGTTCGCCGACTGGGCGGCTTCCGCGGGGGCTTGAGTACGCAAGTCGTCCTCAGGCGACTCGTCGTCCAGAGGAGGAAACATGACGTCGAAGAAGGAAAACGTGGTCCCGCGGGACACGTTCTCCTTCACGGTCGCGTCTCGGACCCGTTTGGTTGCCTCATAGCGGGCCGCCTCCAGCGCGAGATCCCAGTCACCCTCCAGGTCCGTCTTGGACTGCACGGCGTCATCGTTCTCCTCAGCAAGGATCTGCACCTCCGCCCGCAAAGTATCCCTATCCCTCTCGGCCTTGACCCGGGAGATCTCACTCACTGACAGCCGGGCGTGGACGATGTTCAGCTCCTCGTCCCGACTCGAGAGCGCCGCCTGGAGCTTCTTTGTCTCCCCTAAGAAGGTGTCGGCTGCCTGCTCCGCCTTCTCCCGAGATGTCTGCCCGGCCGTGCGAAGCAATTTCTCGGTCGCCAACTCCTCGCGAGCTCGCTTCAGCTCCTCCTCGAGTGCTTGGAATTCTCGAGCAGTACGGGCTCCCGCTAGAGCGTCAGCGTGGGCGGCCGCCGTTCTCTCCTTGTCCTTCTCCATAATCTGCATGCGCCGCAGCAGGTCCCGGAGAATGCGACCGCTTCGCTCTTGACGTGCGAGCATCTGCAGAGACAAGCGATATACGTATAATCGAAGTAAGCATAAGGGTTACGCATGAGATAAGCAGGCGTATCGTACCTTTTGGGCATCGCCGATCCCGTTTTGGAAATGCTCCAGATCGCTTGCCGTCAGCAAACCCTTGAAGTCCCGCAGAGAGGTCCCAAGAATCCCTCGGGAGCACTGATCCCTCAGTTCCGCCACCTCCGCCAGGGGCATCGAATCCGTGCTATTCGGCACCGTCGATGTGTGTGCGCGCTTGTGGCCGGAGGGTGGCCCGAAGGAAGTCGATGACGACGATCGCTTGTTAGAAGAGATCGCCTTGTTCCCCGCCTGCAGCGGCGACCCACGGCGGCGAGCCTCGGCTCAGAGGCAAGCCGCGGTCGTGGCTTCAGCGATAGGTGCCACTTTCGACACGTGTGTGCGCGGCCGATGTCATCTGGGCATGGTATCTGAAAGAGAGAGAGACGGCAGTGTTGGAATCGATCTAGGGTTTAAGAAAATAATTAACGCTTCGGTAAGCGGCGGAATTTTAAAAATTTTCTTTTACAAGTAAAAACGGTTTTTTACTAACCTAGACAAAAGAGCAAGTACATGTAATTAAAAACTATTATAAGCTAAGAAGTTTACTAACCTTTCTTGAAGCTTGATCTTTGAGAAGCTCTTAGCAAGTTGCAATGCTCGTCTCCCCTCGCAGCACGTCTCTCTTTCTTTCCTCGGTACCTCGACCAACCACGAAAGTTTCTATCACTAAATCACTCGAGAGAAAAGGAATTAGTGAGTGGGCACTTTTAAACACTACGACTTAAGAACGAGTCTTGAAGTCGCAGAGCTAAACACTAGGTCGAATGAGGACCTAGGTGCCAAAACAAAAACTGAAAATAACTAGAGAGAGAGCGAGAGAGGATCGGCCACCACAAGGTGTAGAGAGAGAAGCTCTCAATCTCTAAGTTATGTGGAATGAATAGAATGAGAGGAATGAGGGTCCTATTTATAGGAGAAGGGTTGGCCTTGGAAAGAAGTAGTTTCCTCTTATTTTCCAAGCCTTTATGAGCAATCTTTATTGCACATTCCCATCCAAGTCACACGGCCAACATGTGCCTCAATGACACCTTGGATTTGTTTCCTCTTTTATTCCTTGCTCTCTCCTTGCTTGTGTGGCCGAATTTCCTTATGGCAAGCATAGGAAATTTGTTTCCTCTTTTTCTTTTGGCAAGTTTCTTGATACATTTATGCACAAAATATTTTATCTCTCTTTGGGTATGTTGGGCGCCTATGACCTTCTAGAAAGGCTTCTAGAATTTTCTTCACTTGTTCATGACAACATAAGAAAAGGCCCATTAAGAATTTTCAATAAAATTCTTATGAAATGAAATTAATCCACAAGGCCCAATGATCAAGTCATGGCCGAGTATTATTAAGTCATCAAATGAACTTGTCAAAAAATTTATTGACATTCATTTCATCCTTTGTCTCAAAAGACAAAAATACCCTTTTGACTAGTTTCGTTCTTGTTTTGACTTAGCTTCCAGTTTAACTATTCCTATCGATGTGATTCGTGACAGTGACCTCATGGACCCAAATGAACAAAGCTTGAGCTGAAAACTTGGACTCAAAAGTTCACAAACCTTTTCCAAGTTTAGCTTAATGCCAGCTGACTCCACTACAGAGCTGACACTGAAAATCTCTCGGTTCAAATGAATTTATTTCCTACTCAAGAATTCACCTAATTATAATGAGCGGATCCACTGAATATTATCTATGCTACCCTTCATGAATGTCATCAGCTAGTCGGGATTTACTAAATTACCATTTTACCCTTCTAGCTGTTATTTCCTCAACTCCTTTGTCGCTTGTGAATAAGTTAGAAACAATGTATATGACGAGGAGCTAACAAGTCACATTGTTTCATCCAAAAGAGCCAGGACTCAATTTGGACACTGGCCAGTTCATTTATTCACACTCCAAGGAACAAAGCATGAGGTGACATACATTGCATTTCAGCAATCTTGTACATTAATTCCATATCTATGAGAACTTCACAAAGTTACTCATGACATTCTCAAAACTTAGTACTTCACCAATAGGCCCTGTTCGGAATCACATAGTGAGTCCGAACTCTGACTTTCTCAAATGAGAATACTAAGCTGTGAAATGGCATGTGTCATTTCAGGATTAAGGTAAGCATGATGCAATTCATACATAGTGACTTCGAGACATAAGAGGTTAAATGGTTTGTTCTTATCTTGTCTCTAGAAGTGCACTGGTCAATTCAGTACCTTCGGAAGATACCTAGAAGAACTATAGAGTCTCCAACTCTCAATGCCTCATAACCAGACATCATAGATTCTTCTAACAATCGTACTGGGGTGAATAGTCCTTTGACCCTACGATTGCGAATATATCATTTTAAGCAAACTATGAAGAGTTTGTTCATGCAAATCTACATTTGTCTCTTCGTAAGTTGTTAAGTTTGTTTATGGACTAAAAGACTAAGGTTTTATCATAAAGCTTCAAACAAACAAAGAAAGAATGAATGAACGTTTCAACTTTATTAATGAATAAGCAATTACAAGCAAGAGTCTTCGTAAGACTATATTACATCAAATGTACACAAATAGACACTACTACTCTTCTTGTGGGCACCATTGACAACAAACTCCCACTTGACTCAAAGAAGATGTGAGTAGTCTTTTATGCCTAATCCCTCTCGATGTTGGTCGAAGACCATGTTCACTAGGGCCTTGGTGAATGGATCTGCCAGAGATCTACTTCAACTCCACGTCTCCGCGCTGCACGATCTCTCGAATCAAATGGTATTTCCTCTCAATATGTTTAGAGCGCTTATGGCTTCTAGGTTCCTTTGAGTTAGCGACAGCCCCACTATTATCACAATAAAGGGTCATGGGCTCGTCGACGTTTGGAACAACTTCCAAATACTTAAGGAATTTTCTAAGCCATACAGCCTCTTTGGATGCTTCACAAGTAGCCACATATTATGCTTCCATTGTGGAGTCATAATGCAAGATTGCTTAATACTCCTCCACACGACAGCTCCACCATGAAGGATGAACACAGATCCCGAAGTGGATTTCCTGGAATCCTTATCCGCTTGAAAATCGGAGTCGGTATATACCGTCATAGTCAGGTCAGTACCTGAGTATGTAAGCATCAAGTTCCTAGTTCTTCGAAGATACTTAAGAACATGCTTATCAGCAATCCAGTGCTCGGGTCCAGGGTTGGAAACGACTAACTACGCCGACGGCGAAACAGATGTCAGGTCTAGTGCAAAGCACAGCATACATGAGACTTCCTACGGCAGAGGCGTAAGGAATTTTCTTAATGTCTTCAATCTCTTGTGCAGTCTTGGGAGACCGGTCCTTAGAGAGTGAAACTCCATGCCTAAAGGGTGTTTGACCCTTCTTGGAGTCTTGCATCGAGAAGCGATCCATTACCTTATCAATATAAGATGCTTGAGAGAGCGACATGGTCCGGTTTTTCCTATCTCGAAAGATTTGGATCCCCAGAATGTACGCGGCTTCTCCTAGATCCTTCATATCGAATTGCTTTGCCAGCCAGACCTTAACCTCAGATAACTTACCCACGTAATTACCAATGAGTAGTATATCATCGACATATAGCACCAGAAACACAACTTTGCCTTCGTGTATTAACTTGTAAACACAAGGCTCATCTATTGACTGTTCAAAGCCAAAGCTCTTTACAGTTTCATCGAATCTAATATTCCACGACCTAGATGCTCGCTTTAATCCATAAATGGACTTAAGCAACTCACAAACCTTGGTCTCTTGACCTTCTTCCACGAAACCATCTGGTTGAGCCATGTAAATGCGCTCATCAAGATTGCCATTCAGGAAGGCTGTCTTGACATCCATTTGCCAGATCTCATAGTCGAGAGTTGCAGCTATGGATAGGAGTATGCAGATGGATTTAAGCATCGCGACTGGCGAGAAGGTTTCTTCATAGTCAATCCCTTCTTGTTGGGTATAACCCTTCGCCACAAGTCGTGCTTTGAACGTCTCGATGTTCCCATTAACACCCCTTTTCTTCTTGTATATCCACTTACACCCTGCGGGTTTAATCAGTTCAGGAAGGTCTACAAGTTTCCAGACTTTGTTGATATACATCGAGTGCATTTCAACTTTCATGGCGTCAAGCCAAAGGTTTGATTCAGAACAAGCCATCGCTTGCCTATAGGAAACATGATCATCCATGTCAGAGACGGCTACAAGAGAGTCTCCATAAGACATGTACCTGTCAGGCTTTTGAGTAGCCCTCCCACTACGTCGAAGTACTACTTGACGAGATTCTGATGAGTTAGGTTGTGTTTCAGTTGGGGTAAGAACAGTTCTTACAGATGAGGTAGAAGCTTCCTCACCCAACTTTTCTTCAACCACAATTTTGCTTCAAGGTTTTGCATCCTTCATGAAGTCCTCCTCAAGGAAACGAGTATTCGTGCTAAGAAAGTCTTATCGTCCTCGGGACTATAGAAAGTAAAACCTTTGGTTTCCTTTGGATATCCCACAAACAGGCACAATTCTGGCCTACTAGCCAACTTGCTAGTCTTTTGCCTTAGCACGTGTGCAGGGCAACTCCAAATTCTGATGCGGCCCAAACTTACTTTACGGCCAGTCCATCTTTCATAAGGAGTACCAGGAACCGTTTTAGACGGAACTTGGTTTAGAATGTAAGCGGCTGTTTCGAGGGCTTATCCCTAAAAGGAAAGAGGGAGTGATGAGTAACTCATCATTGATCTAACCATCTCCATAAAAGTTCGGTTTCTTCTCTCTGACACTCCGTTTTGTTGAGGTGTGCCAGGTGCGGTAAGCTGAGAAGCGATACCTTCTTCTTTAAGAAAGTCATCGAACTCTCCAGACATATACTCACCACCTCGATCTGATCGAAGGGTTCTGATCACTTTGCCAGTTTGCTTTTCCACTAAAGCCCTAAAGACCTTAAATACGTTAAAGGTCTCGGATTTGTGTTTGAGCAAATAGACAAACCCATATCGTGAGTAATCATCGGTGAAGGTAACGAAGTATTCGTATCCTCCACGTGCCTGTTGGCTGAGCGGACCACATACATCAGAATGTACTAGTTCCAGCAACTCAGTGGCTCTTCGACCCTTATCGGAGAAAGGTCGCTTAGTCATTTTTCCTTCTATGCAGGATTCACAAGTAGGTAGTGAACCTATTGCAGAGGCTTGGAGTGGACCGTCCCTCACAAGTCTCTTAATCCTATCTAGACTGATATGACCAAGTCTTAAGAGCCATAGGTATGTTGATTTTGTTAGATCGGAGGATTCAGAAAGTTTGATCCTATTTGGCTCCCTAATTAGATCATTATCTATTTCGGTGTCTAAGATGGAAGGTTGAGTAGGATAAATGTAGAAAAGAGCATTCTTCATACATGCATCAGTGACAAAAGAATTATCAGGAAACGAAATACGAATTCCATTATTTATGAATTTTAAACAATAATCTTGCTCAACAAGTCGAGCAACGGATATTAAGTTCTTCCCAAAGGTAGGAACAAAATAAACATTATTCAAGTTTAAAGTGCGGTCTTCAAAAGACAGCGTCACAGATCCCACAGCCTTCGCAGACACCAGGCTCCCATCACCCCATTTGAAACAGAACTCGCCTTCCTCTAAGCTTTTGGTTTTCTTGAAACCATTCAAGGAACAACAAATATGATTAGTAGCAGCGGAGTCAAGAATCCACATTGATACATTATCAGCTACTAAGCATGCTTCGGTAACTAGTACAATACTATGTTCCTTTGCTTTGAGATAGGCGGGACAGTTCTTTTTATCGGCCTTGTAAGGTCCCTTCTCAGTTCTAGAGGCGGAGGCCTTTTGCTCAGTAGCATGTGCCTCTCCTTGATTCCTCTTTCTCTTAGTGAGACCTACAGCAGTGGGAAGTTCCTCCATAAGCTTGGTAACAGTGTACTCTAGCTTGTTAATGGAGTAGTTCATCTTGGAGGTATCAAGAGATGCTGGGAGAGTTTCTAAGATCACATCTATGACATTCCTCCCATTAATCTCAGATCCTAGGATTTCCATTTTACTCAGATGACTAATGATCAATATCATAAAGTCTCCAACAGGAGTCCTAGCCTTCATGCGACAGTTCATAAACTGTCGGACTGCTTTTTGCCTTACTTGACGCCTTTGCCCTTCAAACATCTCATGGAGATTGGTGAGCATGTCGGCGGCAGTCTCAATGTCACGATGTTGTTGTTGCAACACATTGTTCATTGATGCTAAGATATAGCACCTCACAATCTCATCGGAGCAGAGCCAGGCCGCCAAGGCGTCTTTGTCCTTGTTGTCGCTGTTTTTCGGACAACAATTTACGAGTCAAAGGCGGTTAGACCCAAGGCCGGACCAAGTGGCCTTACCTTGACTCGAGCGTGTCGGACTTGGTATCCCAAGTCTTCCCTTAGCTGTCAATGGTTTTTGAGCTCGCCGGCATACCTGAAAAAGATAGGAGAACCGTGAGCTAAGAAGGGAAAACAGAGGGGGTGCCTCTGTTTACCTCTTCGACGCTCAACATTAGTGGGATTGAGGTGGATTATAGAGGTTTAGAGGTGGTGAGAAGCCAAAGGTGAGCGAAACGAGCGAAGTATGAGTTCGGCCGCGTTTCGGGACTCAAAGTTGGATTACCTCGACCAGGGGAGGGGCCCTGGTATTTATAGGCGACCAAGGGGTGCTTTGGGCGTCCCCTTGGCCAAGGGCCGGCTCTGAGGCGGCCTTGGAGGAAGGCCGGCTCTGGAGGAAGGCCGGCTCTAGAGGAAGGCCGGCTCTGAGTCGGCCATGGAGGAAGGCCGGTTCTGGAGGAAGGCCGTCTCTGGAGGAAGGCCGGCTCTGAGTCAGCCATGGAGGAAGGCCAGCTCTGGAGGAACGCCGGCTCTGGAGGAAGGCCGGCTTTGGAGGAAGGCCAGCTCTAGAGGAAGGCCGGCTCTGAGTCGGCCATGGAGGAAGGCCGGCTCTGAGTCGGCCATGGAGGAAGGCCGGCTCTGGAGGAAGGCCGGCTCTGAGGCGGCCTTGGGGGAAGGCCGGCTCTGGAGGAAGGCCGGCTCTGAATCGGCCATGGAGGAAGGCCGGCTCTGGAGGAAGGCCGGCTCTGGAGGAAGGCCGGCTCTGAGTCGGCCATGGAGGAAGGCCGGCTCTGGAGGAAGGCCGGCTCTGAGTCGGCCATGGAGGAAGGCCGGCTCTGGAGGAAGGCCGGCTCTAGGGTTCACTCGGCCATTGGCCGAGCTAACTCCATGGCTAGATGACCTTTGGGCCGGCCGTGGGCCGGCTGACCTTTGGCCCGGCCGTGGGCCGGCTGAGCATATGGACGGCCATTGGCCGGCTGACCTTTGGGCCGGCCGTGGGCCGGCTGACCCTTGGGCTGGCTGAGCATATGGCCAGTCATTGGCCGGCTGAACCTTGGGTCGGCCATTGGTTTGGGCCGGCCAATGGCTGAGGCAAGGTCCCGCCGTCAAAGGCCTCACGCCGGTCTCGCAGGTCGAAGCGATGCCTTCTTCTTCGTCGGTCCGAGACGGGCCGACAACATTAGCCCCCCGAGTTTCTGGTCGAGCGTGGGTCGAGTGGAAACTCAGTACTTGGGTTGACGTGCGGACCCGGGACAAACGCTCTCGAGTTTGTGGTCGCATCGTAAAAGGGCTTTCAATGCGTCGTGAGGGACGGCTTGTGTGCGTCGCAAGGGACGACTTTTTTGCGTCGCGAGGGACGGCTTTTGTTCCGGGTTGATCGTGCGTGGCTTATCTTATCGACCTACCAATGAAGGCGTGATCGATTTGCACGGCTTTACTGTGCGTGGCTTATTTTCTCGACCTACCAGCGAAGGCGTGATTGATTAGCACGGCTTGGGCCTCGGGGGGCCTTGGTGTCACATTTGTGTGACTGGGCTTTCCGCGGTCGCTGGCTAGACCAGGTACGTCCGGCGGACGCAAGCCTTTTAAACCCATTTGAAACTCGCTGCCTTTCAGCTCACGAGCTGGGCGGCGAGCGCGATGCCACATTTGCGTGGCGAGGTTTCCCGTGGACGCTGGCTAGACCAGATACGTCCGGCGGACGCAAGCCTTTGAAACCCATTTGAAACTCGCTGCCTTTCGGCTCACAAGCTGGGCGGCGAGCGCGATGCCACATTTGCGTGGCGAGGTTTCCCGTGGACGCTGGCTAGACCAGGTACGTCCAGCGGACGCAAGCCTTTGAAACCCATTTGAAACTCGCTGGCTTTCGGCTCACGAGCTGGGCGGCGAGCGCGGACTCGAGTCTCAACTCGAGGACTCATGTAGAGCCTGCATGAGGAGTAGTTAGTTGACTTGTTGACTTGGGACTCAACTCGAGGGCTCATGTAGAGCCTGCACGAGGAGCGGTTAGTTGACTCGTGTACTCGGTATTTGACTCGAGGACTCGAACTCGACTCGAGGACTCATGTAGAGCATGCACGAGGAGTTTCGTGAAGAGTCGGCGCGAGGAATATCGATCGACTCGCGGACTCGGTGCTCGACTCGAGGAATGAGCTCGCCTCGAGGAGATATGTGAAGAGTCGGCACGAGGAGTATCAGTCGACTCGTGGACTCGAACGCGACTCGAGGACTCATGTAGAGCCTACACGAGGAGACATGTGGAGTCGGCACGAGGAGTAGCTTGTCGACTCGTGGACTCGAACTCGACTCGTGGAATGAACTCATCTCGAGGAGACATATGAGGAGTCTCTCTTTGGGACCTCCGGCCTGACCATTGACCCCTTGAGACTTTACTATTATTATTATTTGTTTTCTGTTTCGAGAGAGTTAGCCCAACACGTTTGGGTGAACTGACGAACCGAATCCAAAGATGTTTGGACGAAGTGATGAAGTCGCTCCAGCTCGACTAGACGAAGCGGCGAGCTCGACTAGACGAAGTGGCGAGCTCGACTGGACGAAGTGGCGAGCTCGACTGGGCGAGGTGACGAGCTCGACCAGGTGAGGTGACGAGCTCGATCACGCGAGGTGACGAGCTCGACCAGGCGAGGTGGGGAGCTCGACTAGGCGAGGTGACGAGCTCGACCAGGCGAGGTGGCGAGCTTGACCAGGCGAGGTAACGAGCTCGATCAGGCGAGGTGATGAGCTCGACCAGGTGAGGTGACCAGCTCGAAATCCCAACAATTCGTTAGAGTCGGTACGAGGAGTATCAGTCGACTCGTGGACTCGGACTCAACTCGAGGACTCATGTAGAGCTTGCATGAGGAGCCACGTGAAAAATCGGCACGAGGAGTATCGGTCGACTCGTGGATTCAAACTCGACTCGAGGAATGGACTCATCTCGAGGATTTACGTGAAGAGTCGGCACGAGGAGTATTGGTCGACTCGCGGACTCGGAGCTGGACTCGAGGAATGAGCTCGTCTCGAGGAGATATGTGAAGTCGCCACGAGGAGTATCAGTCGACTCGTGGACTCGGACTCAACTCGAGGACTCATGTAGAGCCTGCACGAGGAGCCACATGAAGAATCGGCACGAGGAGTATCGGTCGACTAGTGGATTCAAACTCGACACGAGGAATGGACTCATCTCGAGGAGTTACGTGAAGAGTCGGCACGAGGAGTATCGGTCGATCGCGGACTCGGAGCTCGACTCGAGGAATGAGCTCGTCTCAAGGACATATGTGAAGTCGGACGAGGAGTATCAGTCGACTCATGGACTCGAACTCGGCTCGAGGGCTTATGTAGAGCCTGCACGAGGAGTTACGTTAAGAGTCGGCGTGAGGAGTATCGGTCGACTCGCGGACTCGGAGCTCGACTCGAGGAATGAGCTCGTCTCGAGGAGATATGTGAAGTCAGCATGAGGAGTATCAGTCGACTCGTGGACTCGAACTCGGCGTGAGGGCTTACGTAGAGCCTGCACGAGGAGTTACGTGAAGAGTCGGCGCGAGGAGTATCGATCGACTCGTGGACTCGGAGCTCGACTCGAGGAATGAACTCATCTCGAGGAGAAATGTGAAGTCGGCACGAGGAGTATCAGTCGACTCATGGACTCAAACTCAACTCGAGGACTCATGTAGAGCCTGCACGAGGAGCCACGTGAAGAATCGGCACGAGGAGTATCGGTCGGCTCGTGGATTCAAACTCGGCTCGAGGAATGGACTCATCTCGAGGAGTTACGTGAAGAGTCGGCACGAAGAGTATCAGTTGACTTGTGGACTCGAACTCGGCTCGAGGGCTTATGTAGAGCCTGCACGAGGAGTTATGTGAAGAGTCGGCGCGAGGAGTATCGGTCGACTCGCGGACTCGGAGCTCGACTCGAGGAATGAACTCATTTCGAAGAGTTACGTAAGAAGTCTTTCTTTGGGACCTCCGGCCTAACAATCGGCCCCTTGAGACTTTATTATTATTATTTTTTGAAGTTGTTGTTGAGTTGTTTTTGATTGAGCATTGATCCATGTTAGCCCCCCCCCCCCCCCCCCCCCCCCTCCCTCGAGTTTCTTGCGTTTGTGAGACAAAGGCCGAGAAACTCTCGTGTTAGAGGTATACAATAGTGTGCGTTACATTTTTTCATGTGCGAAATAACTCTTTATTGCAACAAGGGGGTCGTTACAGTTTGTCATGGCACTTGGCCTTCTTTGAAAAAAGGAAATTACATTTTCGAAATAAAAGTGATCACGAAGCCGATCGAGTTCGGGCGTGAGTCTAATGGCGGAAGCCGTGGTAGTCGTCACGGTGAGTGGTGGGCGCTTGTCTCTCTTTGGGACCTCCGGCCTAACCATCGGCCCCTCGAGACGCCTCATTCCATCCGATGAGTCGGATGCTCGGTCGGGGTCGTCACCTTGCTAACGGATGCGACGAATTCCCTGAGATCCCCACCTCGAATCAGGGAATCAATTTGCTTCCTAAGTTGGTAGCATTCAGTGGTTGCGTGTCCGTGATCTTGGTGATAGTCGCATTGCTTGCTTCTGTCCCGTGTCGCGGGGTCCGCTTTCAACGGGGTCGGGGATCCTAGCTTTCCCTTGTGTAAGCTCAAGATCCGGTCGGGCATCGTGTTGAGAGGATGAAGGATCGCTTCGGGGTCAGAGAAGGAAGGTCATCAGGGACTCAACCTTTTCTGCGCCTCTTCCTTCGCGAGTCGGGAGCGACGGCCGATGCGGCGAGTGTGGAGGCGCATTTCTTGTTGGGAGCGCAGTTAGCAGCGTCAGGTGGTTGACGTCCCAAGACGATCTTGCTCGCGATCTCGTGTTGGGCGTTGAGCTTTTCTCTCAAGTCGCTCTCATGAGATTCCTTCCGGCAATTGAGGTGATCTCTCAAGTCTCCGGCGGCCGTCCCTATCACTTTAGGCGAGAGTGCGTCATTTGAGTGACGTTCTCGTTAGACGACACGGCCATTGTTGTCGTCATCTCCCTGGGGGTTTTGGACGCGGATGGTGAGCTTGGAGCGTCCCTCTCGGGGCCTAGAGGTTGAGCGCCCCCATGTACCGTTCGACACTTGTCGTCTTGACGTGGTCGCCCGAGGGTGTCCCCTCGAGGGCGCGTGCGGGTGCTCATCAGAAAGTTGACGTTTCGATGCGGTCGCCCGAGGGTGTCCCCTTGGAAGCGTGCGCGTGCGTCCACTTTCGTGAATAGCGTGGTTGAGGTTGGTCTCGTGGTTGATGTCGTCGACTTTGTTGGAGTCGAGGAGGTCGGCGATGAGTGCGCCGGTGACGACGGGAAGGTCTAGGAGTTCGGCGAGCCTTCGAGCCGTGTCCTCTCGGACTGCGGCCTCGGGGTCAATCGCCGGGTCTCGGGGCTGGCTCTCATTATCACGAGGTTGCCCTCCAAGACGACGCGCGGTGCTTTGGAGGCCGCACCTCGAGCTCGTTGCTCGGGCGCCCACGGCGGTGGCGGGGCCATGACTCATCTCTCGAGAGTCGTAGAAGTGAGAAGAAGACTGGTAGAGGGGATGTGTCGCCAAGGTCGAGAGATCCCCTCCTTCTAGCGCCAAAATGTTGTCGCTGTTTTTCGGACAACGATTTAGGAGTCAAAGGCGGTTAGACCCAAGGCCGGACCAAGTGGCCTCGCCTTCACTCGAGCGTGTCGGACTTGGTATCCCAAGTCTTCCCTTAGCTGTCAATGGTGTTTGATCTCGCCGGCATACCTGAAAAAGATAGGAGAACCGTGAGCTAAGAAGGGAAAACAGAGGGGGTGCCTCTGTTTACCTCTCCAACGCTCAACATTAGTGGGATTGAGGAGGATTATAGAGGTTTAGAGGTGGTGAGAAGCCAAAGATGAGCGAAACGAGCGAAGTATGAGTTCGGCAGCGTTTCGGGACTCAAAATTGGATTTCCTCGACCAGGGCAGGGGCCCTGGTATTTATAGGCGACCAAGGGGTGCTTTGGGCGTCCCCTTGGCCGAGGGCTGGCTCTGAGGCGGCCTTGGAGAGGAGGGATGGCTCTGAGGCGGCCTTGGAGGAAGGCCGGCTCTGGAGGAAGGCCGGCTCTGAGTCGGCCATGGAGGAAGGCCGGCTCTAGAGGAAGGCCGGCTCTGAGGCGGCCTTGGAGGAAGGCTGGCTCTGGAGGAAGCCGGCTCTGAGTCGGCCATGGAGGAAGGCCGGCTCAGGAGGAAGGCCGTCTCTGAGTCGGCCATGGAGGAAGGCCGGCTCTGGAGGAAGGCCGGCTCTAGAGGAAAGCCGGCTCTGAGTCGGCCATGGAGGAAGGCCGGCTCTGGAGGAAGGCCGGCTCTAGGGTTCACTCGGCCATTGGCCGAGCTAACTGCATGGCTAGATGACCTTTGGACCGGCCGTGGGC
Organism: Urtica dioica subsp. dioica; assembly: GCF_054948205.1. Classification (NCBI taxonomy): domain Eukaryota; kingdom Viridiplantae; phylum Streptophyta; class Magnoliopsida; order Rosales; family Urticaceae; genus Urtica; species Urtica dioica. Next base: position 10,610,108 of record NC_142757.1, on the reverse strand, counting down.
CGGCTGACCCTTGGGCTGGCTGAGCATATGGCCGGCCATTGGTTTGGGCCGGCCAATGGCTGAGGCAAGGTCCCGCCGTCAAAGGCCTCACGCCGGTCTCGCAGGTCGAAGCGATGCCTTCTTCTTCGTCGGTCTGAGACGGGCCGACAAGAGTCCTCTTGAGTTGAATCTTTATTCGTCAGAGGAGGACACGGGGTGGTGAGTACCCATTTGTGCTTGGTAAGGATTATGTCGAGGTTATGTTTCGAGTCTATGCAGTTTTCGTTTTCGAGTTCGTTCGAGGAAAGGATGAGAGATGTTTGCGAGACATGTTGCTTATTTAAGATGAAACAAGTTTATGATTAGTCTTTGGTTTAGGATTTAAGTTTGTTTAAGACTTTATAAAATCCAAAGGTGTTATAAACCAAACGATAATTTACTCCTTCGAGGGAAGGCCGCAAAAAATCTCCATTTATAAGTAAATGACACATCATTAATGCTTAGCCATGATGTCAATACACCAAATTTTGACTAGCCACCTTGTAAATTGGTTTGATCACTCACATCCTTTCGCAGGGCCTCGAGGGAGGATTACTAGAGATTGAGTCTACGTGTGTAACCAACCACTTAGTCCAAAAGATTGAGTTTGAAAAACAATCCGCCGAGGGGAGGTCTTGTCTCATTGTCTCACTTTCGGATTTAGCTTATTGAGCAATGATCAGTGCAAAGCGCCCTTGAGTACTCTCATTTAAGAGAGGGCCACGAGGGTGACTCTTAGTCTGGCGACACTTGCACTTCTCATTAGTGTTGGAGATCGTGGGTTACAAACAACAAGTATAACCCTCCCACTTAGTTTTTGGAGTTGGTTCATCGACTCTTATAAGTTCGGAAACAGATTTCCTAGTTAGAGAGCTATAGAGCGGACAACTAGAAGAGAATCCTAGATCGACATGTTCAGAGCAGTATTAGTGCATAAAGGCACAAGGTACGTACTCGATCTTTTCCTATTTTCTATTTCGGGAAAGTGCGTGAGGGAAGTGTGAACTTCAACTCACTCGAACACTTGAAAGTTTGAGATTACACATCTTTTTATTTTTCGGCTTGTCTACAAAGAGACCTCCCACTCAAATTTTCAAGAGCATATAGCTTTTGAACATATGTGATATAGATATAGTTTTGAAAACATTTTGAAAATTTATTTGATTTGGATGACAAAATATTTTCAAGTTTGAAAGTGAAAACGGTTTTTGCTCAAGAAAATTTTCTCATTAGAGTTCTATAACTCATGGTAGTGGGGTTTGAAAATCCGGATTTCTAAAAAACTGGAGTTTCAGCACAGCCGCGCACCTCCGAGTAAAATTGCCATATCTGGCGGCTCCGATGTCCTTTTGAGCGGAAACCCATGGTATTGGACAGAGGACAGACAGAGCTTTAATTTGATTCAGGAATTATTAAATTTAAATTTCTGAGCAGAGAGTTATGCCACTTTTAATGCGGGTTTACTCCAGCTCGAAGAAAAAGAAATAATTAAAGCTTGGTCCTTTTTAGGTGCGCAAAAGAATCGAGTGTAACGGAACGTTTTTTGAAGGTTGTTAAAGCTTTTATTTGTGTTTTATTAGCAAGGTAATAACAAGTCATAAAAGAAATAACAACAAGCATAAAACGATTCAAGTAAAAATAAGAAACTAGTAAGACCAGAAAACTAGTCACAAAATTTTACTCGAAATTTCTCAAACCTTTAAAACACGTTTTTCAATATAAAAAATTAAAAAATTTTAGAACTGATTCTAATGTGTTTTAAAACCATCCCAAACTCATAGAAAATCAATATGATTTTTAATTTAAAGGCAAGAGCAATTAATTAAAAAAATCTAAGATCCCCACCTCTAACTTGTCACAAAATTAGTAAACTTTCGAAAACGATTTTCAAGCTCATAATTTTAAATACATGTACATGCTAATCTTTGACCATAGCTCTGATACCATTTGTTGGAATCGATCTAGGGTTTAAGAAAATAATTAACGCTTCGGTAAGCGGCGGAATTTTAAAAATTTTCTTTTACAAGTAAAAACGGTTTTTTACTAACCTAGACAAAAGAGCAAGTACATGTAATTAAAAACTATTATAAGCTAAGAAGTTTACTAACCTTTCTTGAAGCTTGATCTTTGAGAAGCTCTTAGAAAGTTTCAATGCTCGTCTCCCCTCGCAGCACGTCTCTCTTTCTTTCCTCGGTACCTCGACCAACCACGAAAGTTTCTATTACTAAATCACTCGAGAGAAAAGGAATTAGTGAGTGGGCACTTTTAAACACTACGACTTAAGAACGAGTCTTGAAGTCGAAGAGCTAAACACTAGGTCGAATGAGGACCTAGGTGCCAAAACAAAAACCGAAAATAACTAGAGAGAGAGAGAGAGAGGATCGGCCACCACAAGGTCTAGAGAGAGAAGCTCTCAATCTCTAACTTATGTGGAATGAGAAAACAATGAGAATGAGGGTCCTATTTATAGGAGAAGGGTTGGCCTTGGAAAGAAGTAGTTTCCTCTTATTTTCCAAGCCTTTATGAGCAATCTTTATTGCCCATTCCCATCCAAGTCACACGGCCAACATGTGCCTTAATGACACCTTGGATTTGTTTCCTCTTTTATTCCTTGCTCTCTCCTTGCTTGTGTGGCCGAATTTCCTTATGGCAAGCATAGGAAATTTGTTTCCTCTTTTTCTTTTGGCAAGTATCTTGATACATTTATGCACAAAATATTTTCTCTCTCTTTGGGTATGTTGGGCGCCTATGACCTTCTAGAAAGGCTTCTAGAATTTTCATCACTTGTTCATGACAACATAAGAAAAGGTCCATTAAGAATTTTCAATAAAATTCTTATGAAATGAAATTAATCCACAAGGCCCAATGATCAAGTCATGGCCGAGTATTATTAAGTCATCAAATGAACTTGTCAAAAAATTTATTGACATTCATTTCATCCTTTGTCTCAAAAGATAAAAATACCCTTTTGACTATTTTCGTTCTTGTTTTGACTTAGCTTCCAGTTTAACTATTCCTATCGATGTGATTCGTGACAGTGACCTCATGGACCCAAATGAACAAAGCTTGAGCTGAAAACTTGGACTCAAAAGTTCACAAACCTTTTCCAAGTTTAGCTTAATGCCAGCTGACTCCACTAAAGAGCTGACACTGAAAATCTCTCGGTTCAAATGAATTTATTTCCTACTCAAGAATTCACCTAATTATAATGAGCGGATCCACTGAATATTATCTATGCTACCCTTCATGAATGTCATCAGCTAGTCGGGATTTACTAAATTACCATTTTACACTTCTAGTTGTTATTTCCTCAACTCCTTTGTCGCTTGTGAATAAGTTAGAAACAATGTATATGACGAGGAGCTAACAAGTCACATTGTTTCATCCACAAGAGTCAGGACTCAATTTCGACACTGGCCAGTTCATTTATTCACACTCTAAGGAACAAAGCATGAGGTGACATAGATTGCATTTCAGCAATCTTGTACATGAATTCCATATCTATGAGAACTTCACAAAGTTACTCATGACATTCTCACAACTTAGTACTTCACCAATAGGCCCTGTTCGGAATCACATAGAGAGTCCGAACTCTGACTTTCTCAAATGGGAATACGTAAGGTGTGAAATGGCATGTCTAAGGGTCAAAGGGCTATTGATCCTAGTATGATTATTAGAAGAGTCTATGATGTCTCGTTATGGGACATTGAGAGTTGAAGACTCAATAGGTATCTTCTGAAGGTACTGAATTGACTAGTGCACTTCTAGAGACAGAATAAGAACAAACCAGTTAACCTCTTATATCTCGAAGTCACTACATGTGAATTACATCGTGCTTACCTTAATCCTGAAATGAGACATGCCATTTCACACCTTACGTATTCCCATTTGAGAAAGTCAGAGTCAAAACAAGAACGAGACAAGTTTTACGAAAATTGTCAAAACGGTAATTATGTCTTTTTGGACATGGCATGAAATGAATGTCAATAATTTTTTTGACATGGTAATATGATGACTAATAACACTCGGCCATGATGTGTTCATTGGGCCTTGTGAATTAATTACATTTCATAGAATTTTACTTGAAAATTCTTAATGGGCTTTTCTTATGTTGTCATGAACATGTAAAGAAAAATCTAGAAAGGCATTCTAAACGCCTTTTGGCCGTCCAACCCAAGGAAATGGGATATAAAATTCGTTCAGTCCTTAGTGTGAAAGAGAGTTTATTTTGTGCATTAATGTATGAAGATACTTGCCAAAAGAAAAAGAGGAAACAAATTTCCTCTAGAAGGAAATTGTGATTGGTGGCCAAGGCAAGGTCAAGGCAAGCAAAATAGGAAACAATCTTGTTTCTAGAAGGATGCCACACGTCCAAATGAAAGAGGAAATAAGGCAATATTTGCTCATGATTATGTGATATTCTTTAGAAGAGGAAACTACCTTAGTGAAGGTAAAGCATCTCCTATAAATAGGGACCTCATTCTTCTCATTTCATTCATTCCAAAGTTTTAGAGATCGAGAGCTTCTCTCTCTAGAACCTCTTGGCCGCCCCTCTCTCCTTCTCTCTCTAAGTTCTTTTCGTTTTTGTTTTGGCACCTAGGTCCTCATTTGACCTAGCGAGTTTAGCTCTTCGACTTTGAGACTTGTTCTTGAGTCGTAGTGTTTAAAAGTGCCCACACACTAATTCCTAATTTTCTCAAGTGATTATTGTGATAGAAACTTTCGTGGTTGCTCGAGTTGGCGACGAAAGAAGAGAGACGTGCTGCGAGGGAGACGAACGTTTTCAACCTTCCGAAGGATCATCAAAGTTCAAGCTTCTAAAAAGGTTAGTAAATTTTTTATGCTCATAATAGTTTTATTTACATGTGCTTGCTCTTTGTCTAGGTTTGTAAAATCATTTTACTTATCAAAAGAAATTTTTTAAAATTCGGCCGCTTACCGAAGCGTTAAACTTTTCCTTAAACCCTAGATCAACTCCAACAGCGCTTCCTCCCGCACAGTCAGTGAACGCATTATGGCCGGCATGGTGTAACGGCCCGACGACTCGCCCGAGCGTTCGGCGTCGGGAACGCTCCTCGAGGAAGATGAGATCCTCTGACGGTCAATTGATCGAGCCGGCCAGCTCCCAGCGCGCGCGTCCGGCATGGCTAGGTCCGCCTCCCCTGCTTCGGGGCCGGCGAGATCGCCCTTTTGCACATCCAGCTCCTGGTTGGCCAAGCTTCCCTCTTCGGGCCGGCCCGGACCTTGACTAGTTAGACTCTCCCCCATGCGCACGTCCGGCCCAATGGCCCGGCCCAAATTTTGGCCGGCCAGGTTACTCGCACTCGAGTCTAACCCGAACGGGCCTTCACCCTCTTCGCGCGCGCCGGACCCAATGGCCCAGCCCAGCCCTCGGCCGGCTGGGCCCTTCGCGCCTGGGTCCGGCCCAAACGGCCCCTCACCCTCGTCGCGCGCGTGCAGCTCGGCCCAACTCTTCGGCCGGTTGGGTCTTCAACGGGCAAGCCCGGCTCGATGGCCCGGCCCAGTCCTCGACCGGCTGGGCCCTTCGCGCCTGGGTCCGGCCCAAATGGCCCCTCGCCCTCGTCGCACGCGCTCAGCCCAGCAGCCCGACCCAGTTCTCGGCCGGCTGGGACTTCAACGCGCAGGCCTCGCCCACTCGGGCCTAGGGTTTTCACGGGGGACAAATAGGCCGCCGCCCCCTGGCCGGCTTACCTCCTGCCCGGCGCCGTCACCTCCATGGGCGGCGTCGCCCAGCGTCGGCGTCTCCTCGCCGACGCACGTCTCCTGCGACGCGGCCATGCCCGGGCCGCCTGCCTCGTTGGCACGACCAACAGATGACCAGACAGCCCCACCATGTCGGGTTGGGTCCTCTCCGATGCCTGGGTCGGCCCAGGCGGTCTCGCCCTCCGCCGACATGCCTCCCCCGGTGCCGGTCTCGCCGGGCGTCATCCTTCCCGGCGCGAGCGCTCCACCCGAGCAACCTCCCTCGCAAGCGCGACTAGCGGCCATCCAGATGGCCCCGCCCGGTTGAGTGAGGGCCTCCCCGATGTTGGGATTGACCCAGATGGCGCCGCCCTCAGCCGGCGCTTCACCCTCAGCACCACCCTCGACCGGTGCGCCTCCCTCGGCACCGCACCCGCTAGGCGCGGCCTTCCCCGGTGAGCGCGCGCCACCCAAGCCACCCACAGGCAGCCAAGCACCCCCTCCCGGCCGGGGGAGGGGGGGTCCTCCCCGACACTTGCAGCAGCCCACGCGGTCCCGCGCTAGTCGGCCCGGCCCTTTTCGGTGCCCAGCACAGCCGGGCCGGTGTCCTTCTAGCGGCGCAGGCTGTCTCCGACGCATGCGGCCTCTTCCTCGCCGGCCAACCACGCTTCAATCGAGGAAAAGTCATCCCCAGCCATCTCTACAGCGTTGTTCGTGTTTGATGAATACGGTGCATTGTAAGTGGTTGAAGGAGACGAAAATTGGACCAAAAAACCTTCCAAGTCCACGTTTTAATTCCCGAGCAGAGGAAACAAATCGTCTTCAATGACCCCACACCCCGATAGGTGGTTGGTAGGGTCCATGGGCGTGTGTAACGAGACGAAAAAGTGGAAAATAGAGCGGCCAAAAGAAAAAAGTAATAATTAAAAGCGATCGGGACGTACCTTTCGACGATAAGACACCAGCAATAAATTAAAAAGAATCTAAAATAACAATTCTAGTAAAACCATAACTCGAATAAATTCAAGAAAACGATTTTCAAACTCATATTTAAAATTATATGCACATGCTTATACTTTGACCATAGCTCTGATACCATTTGTTGGAATAGATCTAGGGTTAAGAAAAGATTTTTCGCTTCTAGTAAGCGGCGGAAAATAAAAAATTTCTTTAAAACACGTAAAACATTTTTACAACCTAGACAAAGCGCATGAACATATAATTTAATATTTTAAAACTACATTTATTTTTTACTCGGTACCATTCTCGAATTGAGCTTTAACGTTGAGAAGCCTTCGGAAGGTTGAAATGTTCATCTTCCCACATATCGTGCCTCTCCCACTAGTCTTCTTAAACCTGTTGAGCAACCACGAAAGTTTCTACCACTAGACTCTTTGACTGTGGTTAGGATTTAGTGTGTGGGCACTTTTAAACACGATGACTCAGGAACAAGTCTTAGAGCCAAAGAGATAAACAAATGCTAGGCCTAATGAGGACCTAGGTGCCAAAACAAATAACAAGAAGGGTTTGAGAGAGAGAGGGGCGGCCAACTTAGAGAGAGAAGCTCTCAATCTCACAATTGTGTGTTATGAGTTGTGAATGAGGTGGGGTATTTATAGGAGGAGGATTACCTTCAAAATGTAGTTTCTTCTTTTCTATAGAATATCACATATTCATGAGCAAATATTTGCTTCCCTTTCCTTCATGTCACACGTCCAAGATGGCTTATAGATGGTCTTGGATTTGTTTCCTCTTTTGTTCTCTCCCTTGGTTGGCCTCCCATTTCATTTCCTTGTAGAGGAAATTTGTTTCCTCTTTTTCTTTTGGCAAGTATCTTCATAAATCAATGCACAAAATAGTTCTCTTTCTCCCCTTTGTTTGGACTGTTTATAGGCTTCTAGAAGGACCTTCTATATGTTTTTTCATTTGTTTATGATAACATAAGAAAAGCCCACAAAGAATTTTCACATAAAATTTCATGAAATGAAATTAATCCTCAAAGCCCAAATAACTCATTATGGTCGAGTGACATCTTTCATTTGTCATCATATGACAATTTCAAAAAACTTATTTATTGACATTCATACCACTTAGCTTCTAATTTAACTAATCCTACTCTAAAGACTTGTGGTAGTGACCTCACGGATCCAAATGAACAAAGCTTGAGCTCGCATACTTGGACTCAAAATTTCACAAATCTTTTCCAAGTTCTAGCTTAATGTGAACCGACTCCACTAAAGAGTTGACACCGAAATCTCTCGGTTCAAATGAATATATTTTCTACTCAAGAATTCTACTTAATTGTGATGACTGGATCCACTGAATATTATCTGTGTTTACCCTTCATGAATATTATCAACTAGATGGGGATTTACAAAATTATCACTTTACCCTTCTAGCTATTATTTCCTTAACTCCTTTGTCGCTTGTGAATAAGTTAGAAACAATATATTGACGATGAGCTAACAAGTCACATTGATTCATCCAAAAGAGTCATGACTCAATTTGGATACTGGCCAATTCATTTATTCACATTCCAAGGAACAAAGCATGAGGTGATATACATTGCATTTCAGCAATCTTGTACACGAATTCCATATCCATGAGATCTTCACAAAGTTACTCATGACATCTTCATAACTTAGTAATTCAGCAATAGGTCTTGTCTATATCACATAGTGAATCTAGAACTCTGACTTTCTCAAATGAGAATACGTAAGCTATAAAATGACATGTCTCATTTCAGGATTGAGGTAAGAACGATGCAATTCGTACGTAGTGACTTCGAGACATAAGAGGTTAACTGGTTTGTTCTTATTCTGTCTATAGAAGTGCACTAGTCAATTCAGTACCTTCAGAAGACACCTATTGAGTCTTCAACTCTCAATGTCCCATAACGAGACATCATAGATTCTCCTAACAATCATACTAGGATCAATAGCCCTTTGACCCTTAGATTGCAAATATACCGTTTTAAGCAAACCATGAAGAGTTTGTTCATGCAAATCTATATTTGACTCTTCATTTGTTGTTAGGTTTGTTTATGGACTAAAGACTATAGTTTATCATAAAGTTTTATACAGACAAGGGAAAATGAATTAACGTTTCAACTTTTATTAATAATTCAGCAGTTACAAGCAAGAGTCTTCGTGAGACTTTATTACATCAAATGTACATAAGTAAAGACTACTACTCTTCTTGAAGGCACCATTGACAATAGTTTTTTCTAGATGAAATTGGTTGTGTTTGCCTTTGTGATATTTGCCAGCGGTTCCGCCCCCACCTAATTGGTCGATTGCGACGATCGCATGCCTGTATTGTCACGGGGCCATAGATAACATCGCGAAGGGTTGAGGAACGATGATCGAACACAGTGACATAGGTGTCTAGCGCGGAACGTGCGCAAACCTTTGGCATTTGTCGCACTTTTTGGCCCACCCATGCGAGTCTTTTTTGAAGGTCAGACAAAAGTACCCCAATCTCAAGAGTTTCATTGTCAGAGATTGTCCGGTGGTGTTGTTCCCGCACAAGCCTTCGTAAACCTCGCGGAGCACATTCTCTTCTTTGTGCTCGTTCAGGCATTGGAGTAACGGCATGTAGTATCCTCTCTTGAATAAGGTGTCTCAATTCATCATGTATTTTGACGCCATGCTTTTTCATATTTCTTGCCTCCTCTTTGTCTTCGGGTATGGATCCTCGCTTGAGGTATTATACCAGCGGTGTCATCTATGTCGGAGGCGGCGCATCCTCAATCACCCTTACGTTGTCTCTCGAGACATAGGGCCTGGTCAGTACTTCGATGGGGACACTACCTTCGCCTTCCTCGTCTATACTTGATGCAAGGCGTGCCAGGGCATCGGCTTGGGGTATTATACCAGCGGTGTCATCTATGTCAGAGGCGGCGCATCCTCAATCACCCTTACGTTGTCTCTCGAGACATAGGGCCTGGTCAGTACTTCGATGGGGACACTACCTTCGCCTTCCTCGTCTATACTTGATGCAAGACGTGCCAGGGCATCGGCCCTAGTTTTTGCCTGGCGACGAACTTGTAAGATTTTGAAGAACGAGAGAGCCTTAAGAGTCCTTTACATTTTCGTACACGATCATGTTGGATTCCTTGGCTGCGTAGTCGCCCTTTCCTTGATTCACAATAAGCTGCGAATAGCAATAAATGCGTAAATTATGGACTTCTAACTTGCGTGTCAATTCTACTCCCATGATCAAAGTTTTGTACTCTGCCTTGTTGTTTGAGGCCTTGAATTCAAACCGTAGTACATAACTCAGCATTTCCCTATTGGGATTTATGAGTACAACATCGGCGCCAGGCCCCCGGTCGTTTGAAGCACCGTCTACGTGCAATTTCCAAACTGGCCCTATTGTCCCGCTAGTTCTCTTCTTTGACAACTCGTCGTTGTCGCCGTTCTTCAAATCTCCACTTACTTCCTTCACTTTGTCTTCTTCCTTTCTATCCTTCTTGGGCCGAGATGTGTACGAGATTCTGCTACGAAGTCGGCGAGGGCTTGACCCTTGATAGCCGTCCTCGGTTGGAACTTGATTCCGTACTCGCTCAGTGATTATGTCCAGATGGCCATAAGCGACGATGTCTCTCTTTGCAATGCCTTCTCGATAGGATACCCCATGCATACCATGATTGGATGCACCTGACAGTAGGGGCACAACTTTCTCGCCCTCACTACGAGTGCAAGGGAAAATTTCTCGATTTGGGGTATCACGTGTCGGCGTAATGGAGGGCCTTGCTAACATAGTACACGGGCCAATGAACCTTATCTTGTAGTCAATGGTGCCTACAAGAAGAGTAGTAGTCTTTATTTATGAACATTTGATGTAATAAAGTCTCACGAAGACTCTTGCTTATAACTGCTGATTTATTAATAAAAGTTGAAACGTTCATTCATTCTTCCTTGTCTGTTTGAAGCTTTATGATTAACTATAGTCTTTAGTCCTTAAACAAATCTAACAACAAATGAAGAGTCGAATATAGATTTGCATGAAAAAACTCTTCATGGTTTGCTTAAAACAGTTTATTCGCAATCTAAGGGTCAAAGGGCTATTGATCCCAATATGATTGTTAGGAGGATCTATGATGTCTGGGTATGGGACATTGAGAGTTGGAGACTCTGTAGTTCTTCCTAGGAATCTTCTCAAGGTACGTGACCACTCATCCTACTCCGGTGGCCGGGTTCGCGCGCGCGGAGTCTAGCTCGTACCGGAGCTTGCTCGCGATACGTGTCATTTCATAGCTTACACATTCTCATTTTAGAAAGTCAGAGTTCTAGATTCACTATGTGATATAGACAAGACCTATTGGTGAAGTACTAAGTTATGAAGATGTCATGAGTAACTTTGTGAAGATCTCATAGATATTGAATTCATGTACAAGATTGTTGAAATGCAATGTATATCACCTCATGCTTTGTTCCTTTGAATGTGAATAAATGAACTAGCCAGTGTCCAAATTGAGTCACGAATCTTTTGGATGAATCAATGTGACTTGTTAGCTTCTCCTCAATACATTGTTTCGAACTTATTCACAAGAGACAAAGGAGTTGAAGATTATGTCGGCGGAGCTGCCATTGTCGATTAAGATTCTCCGGACGAGATTGTTGGCGACCGGGGCCGAGACGACTATCGCGTCGTTGTGTGGGTGGAGAACTCGCGCCGCCTCTTGGCTGGTGAAGAACATGGACTCAAACGGCGCCTGAGGAGGAGCCTCGTACGTGTGGTTGATGTAGTGCGCTATCTTCCCTTCGGAGACCTCTCGCACGTATTTTTCCTTTGCGTGGTCGAGTCTCCGAACTCCGGGCCACCCATGATTGAGCCCACGACGTGCAGTTGTGAGCTTTCCGGTTCTCCATTCGCTGCTCGGTCCGTAACGGTTACCATCGTCGGACCTTTCCTTTCTTGCCGCGGGCGTTCTACGTTCGCCGCGGCTGTCCAGATTGTTCTAAGGACGTACTCTTTCAACTTTCCATCTTGAATGGGGACTCGATCTGACGCTTGAGCTGGTAACATTCGGACGTCAAATGCCCATGGTCTTGGTGGTACTCACAGAACTTACTTAGATCCCGCTTCGCGGGATCCTTTGGGAGAGGAGCGGGGCTTCCTAACTTGTCGCAGTGCAGAGCCAGGATCCGCTCTTGCGGAGTGTTTAGGGGGGTGAACGCCGAAACCTTCCAAAAGCTATCGACGTGTCGGGGTCTCGGCCCAGAGAGGGAGCGACCATTAGGGGCCTGGCCTCCTTGTTCCTTCTCTTTCGAGGGTCAGGACGATCCCCGTCCTGACTTCCGGCCATCTCGGCATTAGCTCCGCCATGTCCCGCGAGACCTTTCCAACAATAGACTTGAGGAAGTCGCTCGTGCGAGCTCCCTGGGTGATCGCCGTGATGGCGTCCTTGTCATCGAACCCTTCGACCTTGTGAGACTCTTCGGTGAAGCGAGCGAGGTATTGTCTCAAGGTCTCGTCTCTCCCCTTTCGGATAGACAGGAGGTAGGTCTTTGACTTCTTTTGCGCCACGAGTGTGGCAAAACGAGCAAGGAAGGCTTCTCGGAAAGCCCGGAAGGACGAGATGCTCCCTGGTCTTAGACTCCGGCACCATTCAAACCTTAACCCCGTGAGGGTTAGGCTGAAGGCTTGACACAGGGTGGCATCCGTCTGTCCCTGCATCGTCATCCACGTCTCGTAGTGCTGGATGTGGAAGTTCGGGTGCGTCCGTCCGTCATAGGGAGGGATGGATGGCAGCTTGAAATTCCCCACGCAAGGCTACGCGAGGATTTGAGCGGCGAAGGGAGATTATGACTCCTTGATCCCTCCATAGGGCCTTTTCCTCCCCGATTCCCTCATCTCGATGATTTGATTATGGAGGCTCTGAATCATTGTCACCATGTCGAGCCCGTTAGCAGGGCTGACCGTCGGGACCGCGGGAGTCGCCTGTTGGCGCTCGTTGGATGCTTGGTCACCGGCATTGGCCTGAGGTCGGCCAAGAGTTGTGGTGAGGAGTGCGTCCCTCCGGGAGTTGAGCCTTTGGCGGAGATCCTCCCGTCGGGAGTTTCTCGGCGCCGTCAGGCCCTCTCTAAGGTCCGCACTCGGCGCTTGGCGGGGCCAGGTCGCCCTTGGCCGGATTGTCCGGCGAGCGCTCCGGCTATCGGCCTCATCGTCCCCTAGGGTCGCTCTCTCCTCGGTGAGGGGCCGTGTCTAGACGCCTCTTGAAGCCGAGGGGGTGAGTCCCTGGGAGTGTGACCGTGCATGTTGTCGCGTCGGGTGCGACGGTCCGGCCAAGGCGCCATTCGTCCTCTCGGACCGTGAAAGGGCGAGGCTAGGGATTTCCTCGTCGGTTCTTGACTCCCCCACATAGTCGGGGTCGGAGTCACCTCGAGCGGACTTATCCTCGACGATGAGCCGAGAAGGTCGGCGATGAGTGTGCCATCAACGCCGCGACGGTCTAGGATCTCGGTGAGCCTCCGAGCCGTGTCCTCTCAGAGCACGGCCTTGGGGTTACTCGCTGGGTCCTTGGGCTGGATCTTGTTGTCACGCGGTTACCCTCCTGGATGGTGCGCGAGGTTTCGGAGGCCGTATCTCGAGCTCGTCGCTCGAGTGCATGCGGAGGCAGCGGGAACTTGACTCATCTCTCGAGAGTCGTAGATGCAGAAAGAGAAGGGATTGGAAGGGAGAGCGTCGCCAAGGTTGGGAGGTGCCCTCCTTCTGGCGCCAAAATGTTGTCGCTCGTTTTCGGACAACGATTTAGGAACCGAAAGCGGTCAGACCCAAGGCCGGACCAAGGGATCTCGGTTCGGTTCGAGCGTGTCGGACTCGGTATCCCAAGTCTTCCCTTAGCTGTTGATGATATCTATCTCGTTCAAACACTTGAAAAAGTAAGAAAAGATGTGTGAACTACAAAGGGGAAACAGAGGGGATGCCTCTGTTTACCTCTCCGACGCTCAACATTAGTAGGATTGAGGTGGAATGTAGAGTGTTTAAGTGTTTAGAGGCCAAAGATGAGTGAAACGAGTGAGTTATGAATTCGACAGCGTTTCGGGGCTCAAAATTGGATTCCCTGACTCGAGGGGTCGAGCCTCGTATTTATAGGCGACCTAGAGACATTTTGGGGGGTCCCTTGGCCGAGAGCCGGTCCTGGGCCGGCTATTGGCCGAGAGCCAGCCCTGGGCCGGCCAAGTGACTTCCCAGGGCCCGGTCAATGGCCGAGAGCCGGTCTTGGGCCGGCCATTGGCCGGGCGCCGGCCCTGGGCCGGCCGAGTGACTTCCCAGGCCCGGCTAATGGCCGAGAGCCGGTCCTGAGCCGGCCATTGGCCGAGCGCCAGCCCTGGGCCGGCCGTGCGACTTCCTAGGCCTGGCCAATGACCGTGAGCCGGTCCTGGGCCGGCCATTGGCCGAGCGTCGGCCCTGGGCCGACCGAGTGACTTCCCAGGCCCGGCCATTGGCCGAGCGCCGGCCCTGGGCTAGCCGAGTGACTTCCCAGGCCCGGCCAATGGCCGAGAGCCGGTCCTGGCCCAGCCATTGGCCGAGCGACGACCCTGGGCCGGCCGTGCGACGAGCCCATTACCCTTTATTGTGATAATAGTGGGGCTGTCGCTAACTCAAAGGAACCTCGAAGCCATAAGCGCTCTAAACATATTGAGAGGAAATACCATTTGATTCGAGAGATCGTGCAGCGCGTAGACATGGAAGTAAAGAAGATCTCAACGGTGGAAAACCTAGCAGATCCATTGACCAAGGCCCTAGCGAACAAGGTCTTCGACCAACATCGAGAAGGATTAGGCATGAAGGACTATACACATCTTCTTTGAGTCAAGTGGGAGTTTGTTGCCAATGGTGCCCACAAGAAGAGTTGTAGTCTTTATTTTGTACATTTGATGCAATAAAGTCTCACGAAGACTCTTGCTCGTAATTGCTTATTCATTAATAAAAAGTTGAAACATTCATTCATTCTTCCTTGTCTGTTTGAAGCTTTATTGTAAAAACATTAGTCTTTAGTCCATAAACAAACTTAACAAATTACGAAGAGACAAATGTAGATTTGCATGAACAAACTCTTCGTAGTTTGTTTAAAACGATATATTCGCAATCTAAGGGTCAAAGGACTATTGACCTCAGTACGATTGTTAGGAGAATCTATGATGTCTGGTTATGGGACATTGAGAGTTGGAGACTCTATAGTTCTTCTAGGTATCCTCCGAAGGTACTGAATTGACCAGTGCACTTCTAGAGACAAAATAAGAACAAACCATTTAACCTCTTATGTCTCGAAGTCACTACGTATGAATTGCATCGTGCTTACCGTAATACTGAAATGAGACATGCCATTTCACAGCTTACGTATTCTCATTTGAGAAAGTCATAGTTCGGCCTCACTATGGGATTCTGAACAGGGCCTATTGGTGAAGTACTAAGTTGTGAGAATGTCGTGAGTAACTTTGTGAAGTTCTCATAGATATGGAATTCATGTAGAAGATTGCTGAAATGTAATGTGTATCACCTCATGCTTTGTTCCTTGGAATGTGAATAAATGAACTGGCCAATGTCCAAATTGAGTCCTGACACTTTTGGATGAAACAATGTGACTTGTTAGCTCCTCGTCAATACATTGTTTCTAACTTATTCACAAGCGACAAAGGAGTTGAGGAAATAACAGCTAGAATGATAAAATGGTAATTTCGTAAATCTCGACTAGCTTGTGAAACTTGTCTCTTGTAGTTGTTATTTCCTTAACTCCTTTGTCGCTTGTGAATAAGTTAGAAACAATGTATTAACGAGGAGCTAACAAGGCACATTGATTTATCCAAAAGAGTCATGACTCAATTTGGACACTGGCCAGTTCATTTATTCACATTCCAAGGAACAAAGCATGAGGTGATATACATTGCATTTCAGCAATCTTGTACATGAATTCCATATCTATGAGATCTTCACAAAGTTACTCATGACATCTTCATAGCTTAGTACTTCACCAATAGGTTATGTTCATAATCAGATAGTGAGTCCAAACTCTGACTTTCTCAAATGAGAATACGTAAGCTATGAAATGACATGTCTCATTTCAGGATTGAGGTAAGCATGATGCAATTCATACATAGTGACCTCGAGACATAAGAGATTAAATGGTTTGTTCTTATTCTGTCTCTAGAAGTGCACTGGTCAATTCAGTACCTTCAGAAGATACCTAGAAGAACTATAGAGTCTCCAACTCTCTATGCCCCCCAGACATCATAGATTATCCTGACAATCGTACTGAGATCAATAGTCCTTTGATCCTTAGATTGCGAATATATTGTTTTAAGCAAACCATGAAGAGTTTGTTCATGCAAATCTATATTTGACTCTTCATTTGTTGTTACGTTTGTTTAAGGACTAAAGACTATAGTTTATCATAAAGCTTCAAACAGACAATGAAGAATGAATGAACGTTTCAATTTTTATTAATAATTCAGCAGTTACAAGCAAGAGTCTTCGTGAGACTGTATTACATCAAATGTACATAAGTAAAGACTACTACTCTTCTTGTGGGCACCATTGACAACAATTGGTTGACTCGATATTCGTGTTTGAATCTCGCAGCTTGATCACAAATCGAGTCGAAATAGACAAGACCCGGCGTGATCGAGAGCATCGAATCCGGAAATAGAAAGATTATAAAAGAGTAGATCTCGATCTAACTCATGAGTTTGTCATTCTCTTTGTAGCATTTGAAATTATTGAGTTAGATCGTAGATCAAATTATTTTGTTATTATTATTAAAAATAATTGAGAATTATTTTTAAAAACGTTCGGGAATTTAATTTTAGTTAATTATTTGGAATTCTCAGTTTGTATAGTTTCGGATTATTTTTTTATTTAAGACTCATTGAAAATAAATTATTGGAATTTCATTTCGTACTATTTTTCTGTAGGAAAGTACATGTCTGAAATAAGAATTAATTTCTGAAAGACCGGGAAATTAGTAAATTAAATTCTCGAACCGACTTAAAATGAATCTCGACAACGAACCTTAATCTCTTCAACATTTATGAATTGAATAACTAATGAACCTTAACTTCGGATCCTACTTCTCTCAACGCTCCAAGACGTATCAGATAGTCTCGAGAAACATGTGAAGCGAGGCAAATCCTCAAATCAACAACTTTTCCAACGAACTACTCTGGGTAAGTGCGGAGACCTAAGTCAACTACTTACCAATGGAATAATCTTGTTTATGTGCATTTATGTGATAGTAAACAAGAGTAGGTAAAAGCCTAAAAAATGAATAATCTCAAATATTAAGGCTTCGACTGCTTTTCTTGAAAACTTAATTCGGGTTAGCCCTATAGGTTCAAAAATAGATTTGCGAAACCCAGCCTCTGCTACATGGTATAATTATCCCTTAAGCTTTGCGCTTGACCAGTTAGAACGAGGGAGACAAGAGAGCAGTGTGTTGGAATTGATCTAGGGTTAAGAAAAGATTTAACGCTTCGAGCAAGCGGCGGAATTCAAAAAATTTCTTTAAAACAAGTAAAACGTTTTTACTAACCTAGACAAAGAGCAAGTACATATAAATTAAAACTATAAATGAGCATTATATATTTACTAACCTTTGAGAAGCTTGAACGTTGAGAAGCCTTCGGAAGGTTGAAACGTTCGTCTCCCCTCGCAGCACGTCACTCTTCTTTTCTCGGGAACTCGAGCAACCACTAAAGTTTCTATCACTAAAATCACTCGAGAAAGAAAGGAATTAGTGTGTGGGCACTTTTTAAACACAACGACTCGAGAACAAGTCTCAAAGTCGAAGAGCTAAAACACTAGGTCAAATGTGGACCTAGGTGCCAAAACAAAAACCAAAAAATAACTAGAGAGAGAGAGGATCGGCCACCACAAGGTCTAGAGAGAGAAACTCTCAATCTCTAACTTATGTGGAATGAATAGAATGAGAGGAATGAGGGTCCTATTTATAGGAGAAGGGCTGGCCTTGGAAAGAAATAGTTTCCTCTTATTTTCCAAGCCTTCATGAGCAATCCTTTATTTCCCATTCCTTCATCATTCACACGGCCAAGAGGGGCTTCTAGAAGCCTTGGATTTGTTTCCTCTTTTGTTCCCTCTTGCTTGGTGGCCGAAATTCCCTTTCCTCATAGAGGAAATTTGTTTCCTCTTTTTCTTTTGGCAAGTATCTTGATACATTAATGCACAAAATAATCTCTCTTGTTCTCTATGGGTTGGGCGGCCAAGACTTTCTAGAAGGAGCTTCTAGAAGCTTCTTCATTTGTTCATGACAACATAAGAAAGGCCCATTAAGAATTTTCAGGTAAAATTCTATGAAATGAAATTAATCCACAAGGCCCAATGAACTCATCATGGCCGAGTGATTTAAGTCATCATATGACAATGTCAAATAATTTATTGACATTCATTTCATCCTATGTCCAAAAAGACAACAATACACTTTTGACAATTTTCGTAAAACTTGTCTCGTTCTTGTTTTGACTTAGCTTCTACTTTAACTATTCCTACTCGATATGATTTGTGACAATGACCTCATGGATCCAAATGAACAAAGCTTGAGCTAAAATACTTGGACTCAAAAGTTCACAAACCTTTTCCAAGTTTAGCTTAATGTCAATTGACTCCACTAAAGAGTTGACACTGAGAATCTCTCGGTTCAAATGAATTTATTTTCTACTCAAGAATTCAACTAATTATGATGACTGTATCCACTGAATATTATCTATGTTTACCATTCATGAATATCATCAACCAGTCGGGATTTACAAAATTACCATTTTACCCTTATAGCTGTTATTTACTCAACTCCTTTGTCGCTTGTGAAAAAGTTAGAAAGAATGTATTGACGAGGAGCTAACAAGTCACATTGTTTAATCCAAAAGAGTCAAGACTCAATTTGGACACTGGCCAGTTCATTTATTCACATTCCATGGAACAAAGCATGAGGTGATATACATTGCATTTCAGCAATCTTGTACATGAATTTCATATCCATGAGAATTTCACAAAGTTACTCATGACATCTTCACAACTTACTAATTCGCCAATAGGTCATGTTCAGAATCACATAGTGAGTCCGAACTCTGACTTTCTCAAATGAGAATACGTAAGCTGTGAAATGTCATGTCTCATTTCAGGATTAAGGTAAGCATGATGCAATTCATACGTAGTGACTTCGAGACATAAGAGGTTAAACGGTTTGTTCTTATTTTGTCTCTAGAAGTTCACTGGTCAATTCAGTACCTTCCGAAGACACCTAGAAGAACTATAGACTATCCAACTCTCAATGTCACATAACCATACATCATAGGTTCTCCTAACAATCATACTGAGGTCAATAGTCCTTTGACCCTTAGATTGCGAATATATCGTTTTAAGCGAACCATGAAGAGTTTGTTCATGCAAATCTACATTTGTCTCTTCATGTGTTGTTAGGTTTGTTTATAGACTAAAGACTAAGGTTTTATCATAAAGCTCCACACAAGGAATAATGAATGAACGTTTCAACTTTTTATTAATGAAAAAGAAATTACAAGCAAGAGACTTCGTGAGACTTTATTACATCAAATGTACAAAAGTAAAGACTACAACTCTTCTTTTGGGCACAATTGACAACAGATTGATCAACTCTCATATTCGAATCGAGGGTAGAAGTGCCAGGAGTCACGTCCCGAGTCTTCAACTTAGAACAATCACGAGCTTGAAAGGTAAAAGATCATTCCTTCGGGGTTTATCCCAAGTAGCTCTCCTGTAAGTGGCATAGGTGTGTACTCTGAGTGTTGTAGAGTACCCAAACCTTAATGAACTGTTGTCGGTGGTACCTACAGGTCATTGTCTTGTATCGAGGACCATATCAGTCCGAGTGGCATTGAGAACTCAACCGGAGGCCCATTGAATGCCCCGAACCCCTAATGAGACTGCTTCGCGAGACGCGTGCTCATTGTTAGTTAGAGACCCAGGAAGAGGCCCACTGAGTGCCCCGTGCTGCAATGGGATTGCTTCACAAACATGAGCTCATTGCCGACTGGAGACTCAAGCGAAGGCCATGGAGTGCCCCGTGCCGCAATGGGACTGCAATCCTTAATCGCGAGCTCATTGCTGGAAAAGCTCAGCACGCGCCGATGTCACGAGGAAGATGGTACCACTATTGGATCCCAAACAAGCGATAAAACTCTTAGGCTGCCGAGCAACTGTTCCTCGAAGTCTAAGGCTGCTCTCTTATCATTCCGAAGGATGTAGGGGGGATGTGTGTACACATTAGTCATGCTCTAGAACTAGTTAGATTTGCATCATGCATTCTTATGTTCTTGTTTGCACGTCACATGATATCACATGGCATTAGTTGCTTTTCTTTCCTAAGTTAGACTCTCACTTACTGAGTCAATCCCCTCATATTTTTATGACACTTGGTAATGTAGAGAAGGGCAAGGCAGCGATGTGAATGAAGAATCCGAAGAAGAAGGCCGAACGTGTATCTCTTGACCTATGGGCTAATGGGATCTCACCCGGGATCAAACTATCATGTAATAATATTTTGTTGAACCGCTTTCGTAATCTATCCTCCTACACTATACCCTATATATACGTAAAGCCAGGAGATTGCATATTTATAAAAGTCGTTATAAGACTCAAAGTTTGAATTGAAAAAATAACGAAAAATTGTGGGAGTAAATATCACTCAAATGAGCTCGGCCCAAAGCCCAGTTCGGCCTAATAAGCCTAGGTACATGCGAGACTGGCCCAAGACGTTATTCCAAAGAAATCTAAACTCGACCCGGGCCCACAAACGTCCTAGATGATCCCGCCAAGAAATTTGGAGTTCGAGTCATCAAAGAAACGGTCAAATCGCCTAAAGAGTGGGGATGTATGCAAGAATAAATGATCGAAGACCATCTCTGCACGGACACGTGCATCGATCTGAAGACGAAGGAAAGTTGGCGAGCTAGTTATAAAACTCACCCCATCTTCATTTTGAGGGGACAGGATTAGAGAGAGAGAGATTGCGATATTATTTATAGAAGTTTATTTTCTGCTCATTTGCATTCGAATTTTCTATACTTATAAGGTTTTTTGTTCAATTATTAATAAAAAGGAACTTCCTTTCGCCCCATCTATATTTGTATTCGTATTATCTATCAATTTCTTTCGGGTTCCGGTTCAATCTTCATAATCAGATTCTGAGACCCTCAATTCATATAAATAAATATACGAGATAACTCGAAATAATCTAGTATAGATTGTTGGAACGCGAAATCGGCTCAACAATTTGGCGTCGTCTGTGGGAATTGCGCATCAGAAACCTAACGCCGAAGAACACAGATCGGATATGAAAGAATGTCTTCTAACAGCGAGCATGAAATCCCGATCTCCGGAGCTGATCCAGAGACACGAGCTCTTCTGTTGAAACTCGTTGAAACTACCGCCGAATTCCAAAGGTCGACCCAATCCCAGCTCGATAGCTTGACAGCTGCGCAATCTTCATTTCAAGAGCAGCTCGACTCTGAGCGAGCTATCCTGCTGAGTTCGACCGGTCCGCATACCGCGAACGGACGAAGGTTCGCCCCGCCCGGGAGGCGACTAAGCTTCTCGGGGATCCATATGTCGCCCGACACGGCCGGCCCTAGCAATACGGCCGGAATTGGTCAGTTTGATGGACAGGTCGAGGCCAATGTTTGGCGAGCTCGACCGACTCAAGGCGACCTACCGCCCCCGCCTCCAGGAGGCCCTCCTCCTGGATATGTTCCCCAAGTCATCGACCTCCCCCACGAGGGAGGAGTTCCTGAGGAACCGAATTATTTCGAGCCGATAGTTCGCCCAGATGAAAGAAACCCTCAGAGAGGAGAAATCCGAACTGGGGGAGAATAGTTCGCCAAAGAGATCCCGAGGGACGATCACCCTGCGTTCAATGCCTTCCGTCAGATGGTGGAGGAGAAGTTCCGGGCTGTCGACTCCCGAATGCATTATGCCACGAGCTCGGCCCCTGAGATCGACCGGCTGGTGGCAGACACCGGTCGAACCCCTTTTGCTCCATGCATCACTCAAGTCAGAGTTGGGGACACCGGGAAAATCAGGCTCCCCAAGTACTTTGGTACTTCCAACCCAAAAACCTACGTAACGACCTTTCGTATCGCGATGGGGCGAGCATGCCTGCGAGATAACGAGCGAGAAGTAGGGTTTTGCCAGTTATTTGCCGAAAACCTGTCAGGAAGCGCCTTGGACTGGTTCTCATGTCTGGAAGAAGGGTCTATAAGTTCTTTTCAACAACTGTCGGCCGCATTCATCAAACACTACTCGATGCTAGTAGAAGACGAGGCAACCATGGCAGATCTATGGAACACCCAACAAGCCAGAGAAGAAACCTTGAAAAGCTTCATGACAAGGTTCAAAAATGTCATGTCAAAAATCCCTTCCGTGGAGGGAGAGTCGGCTCTGAACGATCTCAAAAATGGACTGTGGCATGAGTCCAGATTCCGAGAGGAAATGACCGTAAACAGACCACCCACCATCGAGGATGCAATTCATCGCGCTTCGAACTACGCGAAAGCTGAAGAAGAAAGGGCCCTCCTATCAAAGAAACATAATCCAAGGAAGATCCCTCCTATGACACCTGTTCCGGCCATGGCCAGGACACCCGGGATGAGGCCTTACCGAAACAATGAATGGAGGAAGCCTTCAAACATCCCAGAACACGCCTTTAACGTAAACGATGAGGGAGTTCCCGAAGGAAGCACCCCGAAATGGCCGCGTGACAAGAAGAAATACTGCGACTTCCACAAAAACTACGGGCACGACACTCTGGATTGCGTCGTAGCCTGAAAGGTACTTATCGAGAAATATAAAAATGGAGAGCTAAAGAATGTCGACCTGGGACCACCGCCCCAGAAGAAAGAATTTAACAACAACAGAACCCGAGGAAATCCCTGCCAAAAAAGGGGAAGAGCAAAGAAGGATGATAACGACGTCTCCCAAGCAAAACCCCGGATCGACTACATCATGGGAGGTTCGAAGATTTGTAGGGATAGCATAAACTCAATAAAAGCACGCCAACGTCAACTTAAAGGAACACCGAGGTCACCTGGGTGTCAGCAGAAGGAAGACACCACGATCTCATTTAATGAAGATGATACCAAAAGGCTATATGGGCCCCACGACGACGCTTTGATCATCGAACTCGAAGTGGGAAACTGCGTAGTGGCCAGAATCTTAGTTGACGGAGGAAGCTCTGTAGATGTTATATTCAAAACCACTCTGGATAGAATGAACATCGAGGAGACTGAAATCGAGCACAAAACTAACCAGTTATCTGGGTTCAATGGGGAAGTAACGCCCTCTTTAGGTGTTATTGAACTCCCCGTGCGGGCTGGAGACGTAAACCGGATGGTCGAATTTACCGTTCTCGACTGCCCTTCCCCGTTCAACACTATCCTAGGGAGACCTTGGATACATGGGATGAGGGCGGTACCGTCAACCTACCACCTATGCGTGCGATTTCCAACTCCTAGCGGGATACAAGAAATCAGAGGGAGCCAAGAGGCATCCCGAATCTGTTATACGAATAATGATAAAGAAATCATCAAAAAGCACCAGCCGAAAGAAAACATTTCAGAGGATCCACCTAGCGAAGGAACCAGCGAAAGCCAATAGCAATTAATGGCCATCGGAAACGGAGTCGCCCATCCGTCTCCGATAGAAGATCAAGAAGAAAAAGATGGGCCCGATGCGGAGTCAATAACACAAATTCAGATAGACAGAACTGACCCTGAGAGATGTGTAGGCATCAGGGCCAAGTTGAAAGGAAGCATACGTCGAGAACTGATAACATTCCTAAAGAAGAACAAAAAAACGTTTGCATGGACAATGGAGGATATGCCAGGCATAGACCTCGAAATCGCCGTGCACCAACTCAACGTCGATCCCAGTTACAAACCCATAAAACAAAAGCGTAGGAAACTCGGTCCAAAGAGGGCTAAAGTGGTCAACGAAGAAGTAGATCGCCTCTTGAAATCCGGTTTAATACGCGAAGTAAAATACCCCGATTGGCTCGCCAATACCGTCGACGTCAAGA
The DNA here is from genome assembly GCF_054948205.1 of Urtica dioica subsp. dioica. Lineage (NCBI taxonomy): Eukaryota > Viridiplantae > Streptophyta > Magnoliopsida > Rosales > Urticaceae > Urtica > Urtica dioica. Next base: position 10,586,317 of record NC_142757.1, on the reverse strand, counting down.
AAAAGAACGGTAAATGGCGCGTATGCGTCGATTATACCGATCTTAATAAAGCTTGTCCTAAAGACAACTTTCCCCTACCACATATAGAACGCCTGGTGGAAGCCACCGCCGGTCATAAGATCTTGTCATTCATGGATGCATTCTCAGGATACAATCAAATCCTGATGCATCCCGACGATCAGGAAAAAACTGCTTTCACAACCGACAAGGGCATCTATTGCTATAAGGTGATCCCCTTCGGGCTCAAAAACGCCGGAGCCACGTATCAACGCCTAGTGAACCGAATGTTTGCCGACAAGATAGGAACAACGATGGAAGTTTACATCGACGACATGTTAGTAAAATCACTACGAGAAACAGACCATGTCCCACATTTAGAAGAATGCTTCAAGGTCCTGAACAGCTATCAGATGAAGATAAACCCTACCAAGTGCACCTTCGGGGTATCTTCTGGAAAATTCCTCGGATACATGGTAACTCAGAGGGGAATTGAAGCCAACCCAGACCAAATACAAGCACTCTGAAATCTGCCCTCTCCCAGAAACAAGAGAGAAATCCAGAGGCTAACAGGACGCGTGGCAGCCCTTAGCCGATTCAACTCCCGATCAACCGATAAATGCTTGCCTTTCTATAAGCTCCTGAAAGAGAATAAGAAGTTTGAATGGACAGAAAAGTGCAAAGAAGCATTCAAGCAACTAAAACAATACCTGGTCGAGCCTCAGGTCCTAGCCAAGCCCAAAGTAGGAGAGCCGCTCTACCTGTACGTAGCCGTATCACACACCGCGGTCAGTGGAGTCCTCGTCAAGGACGAACGAGGAGACCAAAAACCAGTATTTTACATAAGTAGATCACTCGTTGACGCAGAAACAAGATATCCGGCAATGGAAAAGTTATCTCTGGGCGTAGTCACAGCAGCCCGAAAGCTACGACCATATTTCCAATCCCACTCGATAGTAGTAATGACCACTCAACCTTTACGATCATTCCTACACAGCCCCAATCAATCAGGAAGATTAACCAAATGGGCCGTGGAGTTAAGCGAATATGACATCGAATACCGCATTAGAACATGCGCGAAATCACAAGTTTTAGCCGACTTCCTCATCGAGCTCCCCGCAAATGAAAACGAAACCATGGCGAACACCGGAAATTGGACCCTCAAAGTCGATGGTTCCTCCACAAAGCAAGGGGCCGGGATTGGAATACATTTGGTGTCACCACACGGAGAAGTAATCGAACAATCCTTCCGCATGGACTTCATCGCCTCAAATAACGAAGCCGAATACGAGGCCCTAATCGCAGGATTACGCCTAGCCAAAGCTGTGGGAGCAAAATCCGTCTCAGCCTTTTGCGACTCGCAGCTCGTTGCAAATCAAATCAGCGGAGAGTTCGAAACAAGAGACGAACGAATGGAGGCATACGCACAGTTAGTGAAAGGAATGACAAATCAATTCGAAAAATTCGAATTAACCCGCATCCCTAGAGGGGAAAACACCACAGCTGACGCTCTCGCCGCTTTAGCTTCAACATCAAACCCTACGATAAGCCGAATCATACCGGTCGAGGCAATAAAACAATCTTCTATCACTACCAAAAAGCACGAGCATAATGGTAATAATAGAAGAGGGGGACTGGAGAAGGGATATATTCAGATATATCCACGAAGGCCATACCCCGACAGATAAGCAATTACGCCGAAAGCTGATTAGCCAAAGCGCAAGATTCTCTATAATAGACGGAGTGCTTTTCAAAAGAAGTTTCTCCGGAATATACCTGCGATGTATAGGAAAAGAAGAATCCAAACGCATCCTCTCTGTAATACACGAAGGAGAATATGGGAACCACGCGGCCGGAAGAGCCCTAGCCGTTAAAATAAAAAACCAAGGGTACTTTTGGCCAACCATGGTCGCCGACTGTGAACAACATTCACGGAAATGCGACCAATGCCAAAAGCACACCCCAAATATCAAACAACAAGCCGAAGAACTATCTTCCATATCCGCTCCATACCCATTTCTAAAATGGTCCATGAATATCGTCGGCCCCCTAGCCAAAGCACCTGGAGGGTTGAAATTCCTCCTTATAACAACAGACTATTTTTCCAAGTCGGTTGAAGCCGAAGCATTCGTCTCAATAAGGGATGTGGACGTAAAAAAATTTATTTGGAAAAATATAATTTGTCGACACGGAGCGCCGCAGGAGATAATCACTGACAACGGCGCACAATTCATATCAAAAGAATTCCGACGCTTCTGCGTAGCAGAAGGAATCACCTTACGATTCTCGACACCCCGATACCCACAAGGGAACGGGCACGCTGAGGCTACCAACAAGACAATCGTTAGTAACCTGAAAAAGAAACTCCAAGCCAAAAAAGGGCGATGGGCCGACTAACTCCCTGGAGTACTATGGGCCTACCGCTCAAGCCCACGAAGGCCTACCGGGGAAACCCCATATTCCCTGGTCTACGGAGTCGAAGCAATATTGCCCATCGAACACGAGATTCAAACAATTCGCACCATGTACGCGAACGATCACGAAGAAACTAACAATAAAATGCTATGCGACTCCCTCGACTTGACAGACGAAAGAAGAAACCAAGCTTTAACGCGCATGAATTTATACCAACGATCAATCGCCCGATACTACAATAAAGGAGTCAACTTCCGAGAATTTAACACAGGGGATCTCGTGTTAAGAAAAGTGTACCAGAACAGGGCCGAAGATAACGTAGGAAAACTGGGAGCAAACTGGGAAGGACCATACCGAGTCTCAGGAATCCCACGAACAGGCGTCTACAAGCTTGAAACGCTCGACGGTATCCCAGTACTCAGATATTGGAATATCATGAACCTAAAGAAATATTACTGCTAAAAAGTAATGTCACAACAATCGAACTATGTAACGGCTTGATCCCAAACATGGGTACGTAGGCAGCCTTGAAACAAGGTTTAGCCCCCACCTAACATAAACAAGATAAACTTGGAACGAACAAGTTCGATTCGGATCAATTTGCCAAGCACGGCGAATTCGACTTACACCCGCAAATGAACATGCCCAAGGTCTTTGTTCATGCGTAAGTGTATGATAAACCGCTATAAACCGACTCAAGAACAAAGAATGACTTAGAGCTTCGGTTAAAAAAAAAACACATCGTGTATAAGGCATAATCACGATACAATTAGGGGTTCAACTGACGATGGCCGACACATATCATGCTAATAAGTTAACAAATAAACGCAGTAGTAAATAAGCCCGTTCGCTCCAGCACACAAATCTACTGTCTACCGAGATGCGAAAAAAAGCAATTGACAAACGCGGAATAAACATCCATAACATAAAGAGGTAAAATCACGGAATATGTTCGAATAAAATAAAAAAGAGATTACAGATAGAGTTCGACAAACTTGCCCAAACCTCGGGCCCAAAATAAATATGTCCACGCAGGGGCCCAAAGGCGAAAAATTTATTTCATGATTAAAACTTAAGGAAAGAAGATGGGCGAGGCGAGGTGAGTCTAGGCCGATTTGTCCTTAGCGAGCTCGGCCTCATTCGAGTTCTCCCCGGCCTCATCGATCGACGCAACCACGGCTTCTGAGCTGTCAAGCATCGAGCCAAACTGATTCGCAACCTCGGAAGTCTCGGGCACAGGCGCATCGAGGGCGAGCAATCATCGTAAGGAGTGAACTCAAGGTCTTCGGCCCCAGCAAGAGAAGGTAGGGGCACGCTGTCGAGCTCAGCTTGAAGCTTCGCCAGCTCGTCCTTGGCCTCCCGGAGCTCAGTAGGAGCGTCAACGATCTCCTTGTTGACGACCTCCTGGAAGATCGACGACGCCGCTTTGGCTTGGTCGAGATTCCGCAAGATGGTCGTCCTCCTCTTCCCAACCGCGACGAACTCACGGTAGGCCACCAGTGCCCCTTTATACTTCGTCCCAGCAACCTTCCTGCCCGAGCGAATGCCATCGTCCTTAGCTGAGCGGTAAGCTCGGTAAAAGGAACGATACCCCGCCTTCTCCTTCGCCAGCTCGGCCTTCACCCGGTCCAGCTCGGACCCAAGGTTACGATGCGAGGCCTCAGCCAAGTCGAGCTCCTTCTTCAAATCGATCCGCGTCCTCTCGGAGTCTTGAAGGCGATCTTCATTGTCCTTCACGGGACGAGCGTACGTATCCGCCTCGGCGATGAGATGGTCCATTTGACCAAGGGAACCCCGAAACTTCGCGAGCTCGTCCTCGGAGGCCTTCAATTTAGCTCACATCTCTTGGTTTAGGTGGTCGTACATCACCTCGTAACAAAGGACGCCCTTGTTCAGCTCGGCCATGAACTGCGAGAATTAAAAGTTAGCCTCAGGAATAACATGAACTACGCGGAAATAAAAAAAAAAAAAACTTACCCGAGAACCCGCCGCGCTGACTGAGCGATAATAGTTCGCCCCATGCATCCTCGAGACCTTCGGGAGCCGGTACTCGGGATAGTTGAATTGACGCATAAGACACGCCGCAGCCGCCGGATCGTCGCAAATCCGCTTGTCGAGGTTATAATTGAACGCCAGCTTGCAAGAGCCTGGTGAAGACCCCTGCGGCTGACCAGAGCCCTTCACGGCCTTTCCGCAGTCCTCAGCTCATCCCCTCTTCAGGTCGTTCTGCTGGACGCCTTCTACCTCCTTCCTCTTAGCTTGAGAGGACGGAGCCGATAAGGACTTGGCCGCGGCCGCCGAAGCCTTCGCAACCCCGGCGGACGTAGCTTTGGTGGCCCCAGCAGAAGGGGCCTTGGCGGCTTTGGCGTCCTAGGCAGTCTCGGCGGCCTCAGGCTCGCCGTCAAGCTCGATGAGCAACGTGGCCGGAGGCACCGGGACCGAAAGCTCATGGAAGCTGGGAGATCGGCGCCACCGAAGAAGGCGGGATGGCCTTCTCAGTCAGTCTGGAAGAGGTTCCGGTCTCGCTGGCCGCTCTGAGGGCCTTCTTCTTACCCCGCTAGTCAACATCCTCGTTGTTCATCTCGGGCGAGGAAGAGAGGTCGTCTAAAGTGTCATCTAAGGAAATACGTAAAAATAAATGAATGCTAAAATTGCGAAACAAGACGAATGTTGTCAATGGTGCCCACAAGAAGAGTAGTAGTGTCTATTTATGTACATTTGATGTAATAAAGTCTCATGAAGACTCTTGCTTGTAATTGCCTATCTATTCATTAATAAAGTTGAAACGTTCATTCATTCTTTCTTTGTTTGAAGCTTTATGATAAAACCTTAGTCTTTTAGTCCATAAACAAACTTAACAACTTACGAAGAGACAAATGTAGATTTGCATGAACAAACTCTTCGTAGTTTGCTTAAAACGATATATTCGCAATCTTAGGGTCAAAGGACTATTGACCTCAGTATGATTGTTAGAAGAATCTATGATGTCTGGTTATGAGGCATTGAGAGTTGGGGACTCTATAGTTCTTCTAGGTATCTTCCGAAGGTACTGAATTGACCAGTGCACTTCTAGAGACAATATAAGAACAAACCATTTAACCTCTTATGTCTCGAAGTCACTATGTATGAATTGCATCATGCTTACCTTAATCCTGAAATGAGACATGCCATTTCACACCTTAGTATTCTCATTTGAGAAAGTCAAAGTTCGGACTCACTATGTGATTCCGAACAAGGCCTATTGGTGAAGTACTAAGTTGTGAGTCTGTCATGAGTAACTTTGTGAAGTTCTCATAGATATGGAATTCATGTACAAGATTGCTGAAATACAATGTATGTCACCTCATGCTTTGTTCCTTGGAGTGTGAATAAATGAACTGGCCAGTGTCCAAATTGAGTCCTGACTCTTTTGGATGAAACAATGTGACTTGTTAGCTCCTCGTCAATACATTGTTTCTAACTTATTCACAAGCGACAAAGGAGTTGAGGAAATAACAGCTAGAAGGGTAAAATGGTAATTTAGTAAATCATGACTAGCTGATGACATTCATGAAGGGTAAACATAGATAATATTCAGTGGATCCGCTCATCACAATTAGGTGAATTCTTGAGTAGAAAATAAATTCATTTGAACCGAGAGATTTTCAGTGTCAGCTCTTTAGTGGAGTCAGTTGGTATTAAGCTAAACTTGGAAAAGGTTTGTGAACTTTTGAGTCCAAGTGTTTAGCTAAAGCTTTGTTCATTTGGGTCCATGAGGTCACTATCACTAAATCACTCGAAAAGAAGGAATCAGTGAGTGGGCACTTTTAAACACTACGACTTAAGAACGAGTCTCAAAGTCGCAGAGCTAAACACTAGGTCGAGTGAGGACCTAGGTGCCAAGACAAGAAAAAAAATCGAAAATACTTTCCAAAAGCTTCTTCAAAGTTCAAGCTTCAAGAAAGGTTAGTAAACTTCTAGCTCATATTGGTTTTTAATTACATGTACTTGCACTTGTCTAGGTTAGTAAAAACTGTTTTACTTGTAAAAGAAAATTTTTAAAATTCCGCCGCTTACCGAAGCGTTAATTATTTTCTCAAACCCTAGATCGATTCCAACAAATGGTATCAGAGCTATGGTCAAAGATTAGCATGTACATGTTTTTAAAATTATGAGCTTGAAAATCGTTTTCGAAAGTTTACTAATTTTGTGACAAGTTAGAATTGTAATCTTAGATTTTTTTTTTAATTTAATGCTCTTGTCTTTAAATTAAAAAGCATGTTGATTTTCTATGAGTTTGGGATGTTTTTAAAACACATTAGAATCAGTTCTAAAAGTTTTTAATTTTTTATATTGAAAAACGTGTTTTAAAGGTTTGAGAAATTTCGAGTAAAATTTTGTGACTAGTTTTGATATCTTGCTAGTTTCTTATTTTTACTTGAACCGTTTTATGCATGTTGTTATTTCTTTTATTCTATGTTATTACCCTGCTAATAAAACACAAATAAAAGCTTTAAACAACATCTTAAAACGTTCCGTTACACTTGATTCTTTTCGCACCTAAAAAGGACCCAAGTTTTAATTTATTTCTTTTTCTTCGAGCTGGAGTAAACCCGCATTAAAAGTGGCATAACTCTCTGCTCCGAAATCGAAATTTAATGATTCTTGAATCAAATTAAAGCTCTGTCTGTCCTCTGTCCAATGCTACCAGTTTCGGCTGAAAAGGACATCGGAGCCGCCAGATATGGCGATTTTACTCCGAGGTACGCGGCTGTCTGAAACTCCAGTTTTTTAGAAATCCGGATTTTCAAACCCCACTACCATGAGTTATAGAACTCTAATGAGAAAATTTTCTTGAGCAAAAATGTTTTTCATATGATTATAAACATGATGTGTAAGATTAAAATGTTTTGATTTTTGAAAGTTTAATTGAAATTGAATTTTTACAAAACTAGTTTGAATTTTGAAAAACCGTTTTCACTTTCAAACTTGAAAATATTTTGTCATCCAAATCAAATAAATTTTCAAAATGTTTTCAAAACTATATCTATATCACATATGTTCAAAATCTATATGCTCTTGAAAATTTGAGTGGGAGGTCTCCTTGTAGACAAGCCGAAAAATAAAAGGATGTGTAATCTCAAACTTTCAAGTGTTCGAGTGAGTTGAAGTTCACACTTCCCTCACGCACTTTCCCGAAATAGAAAATAGGAAAAGATCGAGTATGTACCTTGTGCCTTTATGCACTAATACTGCTCTGAACATGTCGATCTAGGATTCTCTTCTAGTTGTCCGCTCTGTCGCTCTCTAACTAGGAAATTTGTTTCCGAACTTATAAGAGTCGATGAACCAACTCCAAAAACTAAGTGGGAGGGTTATATTCGTTGTTTGTAACCCACGATCCCCAACACTAATGAAAGATGCAACAACGTGGGACTAAGAGCCGCTCTTGCGACCCTCACTTAAATGTGAGTACTCCAAGGCGTTATTGCTTCGATCATTGCTCAATGAGCTACGTCCGAGAGTGATGCAATGATGGCAAGGCCTCCCCTTGGAGGATTGTTTTTCAAAGCTGATCTTTTGGACTAAGTGGTTGGTTGCACACTTAGGCTCAATCCCTAGTATCCTCCCTTGAGGCTCTGCGAAAGGATGTGAGTGATCAAACCAATTTAAAAGGTGGCTAGTCAAAATAGATGTATTGACATCTTGGCTTAGCATTAATGATGTGTCATTTACTTATAAATGGAGATTTTTTGCGGCCTTCTCTTGAGGGAGTAAATTATCGTTTGGTTTATAACACCTTTGGATTTTACAAAAGTCTTAATAAAACTTAAATCCTAAACCAAAGACTAATCATAAACTTGTTTCAACTTTTATAAGCAATATGTCTCTCAACCATCTCTCTATCTTTCTTTCCTCGATCAAACTCGAAAACGAAAACTACGTAGATTCGAAACGTAACCTCGACATAATACCTACCGTTAACAAGCACAAATGGGTACTCACCACCCCGTGTCCTCCTCTGAAGAATGATGATTCAACTCAAGAGGACAATGACGCCTTAGCGGCCTGGCTTCGATCCGATGAGATTGTGAGGTGCTATATCTTGGCATCTATGAACAATATGCTGAAAGAGCAACATCGTGACTTCGAGACTGCCGCTGACATGCTCTACAATCTCCTTGAGATGTTTGGAGGGCAAATGCGTCAAGCAAGGCAAAAAGCAGTCCGACAATTTATGAACTGTCGAATGAAGGATAGGACTCCTGTTAGAGACTTTATGATATTGATCATTAGTTATCTAAATAAAATGGAAATCCTAGGATCTGAGATTGATGGGAAGAATGTCATAGATGTGATCTTAGAAACTCTCTCCGCATCTCTTGATACCTCCAAGATGAACTACTCCATTAACAAGCTAGAGTACACTGTTACCAAGCTTATGGAGGAACTTCACACTGCTGTAGGTCTCACTAAGAGAAAGAGGAATCAAGGAGAGGCACATGCTACTGAGCAAAAAGCCTCCGCCTCTGGAACTAAGAAGAGACTTTACAAGGCCGATAAAAAGAACTGTCCCGCCTATCTCAAAGCAAAGGAACATAGTATTGTACTAGTTACCGAAGCATGCTTAGTAGCTGATAATGTATCAATGTGGATTCTTGACTCCGCTGCTACTAACCATATTTGTTGTTCCTTGAATGGTTTCAAGAAAACCAAAAGCTTAGAGGAAGGCGAGTTCTGTTTCAAATGGGGTGATGGGAGCCTGGTGTCTGCAAAGGCTGTGGGATCCGTGACGCTGTCTTTTGAAGACCGCACTTTAAACTTGAATAATGTTTATTTTGTTCCTACCTTTGGGAAGAACTTAATATCCGTTGCTCGTCTTCGTGAGCAAGATTATTGTTTGAAGTTCATTAAGAATGGAATTCGTATTTCGTTTCCTGATAATTCTTTCATCACTGATGCATGTATGAAGAATGGTCTTTTTTACATCTATCCCACTCAACCTTCTCTTTTAGACACCGAAATAGATAACGATCTAATTAGGGAGCCAAAGAGGATCAAACTTTCTGAATCCTCCGATCTAACAAAATCAACATACCTCTGGCACTTGAGACTTGGTCATATCAGTCTAGATAGGATTAAGAGACTTGTGAGGAACGGTCCACTCCAAGCCTCTGCAATAGGTTCACTACCTACTTGTGAATCCTGCATAGAAGGAAAAATGACTAAGCGACCTTTCTCCGATAAGGGTCGAAGAGCCACTGAGTTGCTGGAACTAATACATTCTGATGTATGTGGTCCGCTCAACCAACAGGCACGTGGAGGATACGAATACTTCGTTACCTTTACTGGTGATTACTCAAGATATGGGTTTGTCTATTTGCTCAAACACAAATCCGAGACCTTTAACGTATTTAAGGTCTTTAGGGCTTTAGTGGAAAAGCAAACTGGCAAAGTGATCAAAACCCTTCGATCCGATCAAGGTGGTGAGTATATGTCTGGAGAGTTCGATGACTTTCTTAAAGAAGAAGGTATCGCTTCTCAGCTTACCGCACCTGGCACACCTCAACAAAACGGAGTGTCAGAGAGAAGGAACCGAACTCTAATGGAGATGGTTAGATCAATGATGAGTTACTCATCACTCCCTCTTTCCTTTTGGGGATATGCCCTCGAAAGAGCCGCTTACATTCTGAACCAAGTTCCGTCTAAAACGGTTCCTGGTACTCCTTATGAACGATGGACTGGCCGTAAAGTTAATCTTGGCCGCATCCGAATTTGGGGTTGGCCTGCACACGTGCTGAGGCAAAAGACTAGCAAGTTGGCTAGTAGGTCAGAATTGTGCCTGTTTGTAGGATATCCGAAGGAAACCAAAGGTTTTACTTTCTATAGTCCCGAGGACGATAAGACTTTCGTTAGCAGGAATGCTCGTTTCCTTGAGGAGGACTTTATGAAGGATGCGAAACCTAGAAGCAAAATTGTGCTTGAAGAAAAGTTGGGTGAGGAAGCTTCTACCTCATCTGTAAGAACTGTTCTTACCCCAACTGAAACACAACCTAACTCATCAGAATCTCGTCAAGTAGTACTTCGACGTAGTGGGAGGGCTGTTCAACAGCCTGACAGGTACATGTCTTATGGAGACTCTCTCGTAGACGTCTCCGACATGGATGACCCTGTTTCCTATAGCCAAGCGATGGCTTGTTCTGAATCAAACCTTTGGCTTGACGCCATGAAAGTTGAAATGCACTCGATGTATATCAACAAAGTCTGGAAACTTGTAGACCTTCCTGAAGGGATTAAACCCGTAGGGTGTAAGTGGATATACAAGAAGAAAAGGGGTCCTGATGGGAACGTCGAGACGTTCAAAGCACGACTTGTGGCAAAGGGTTATACCCAACAAGAAGGGATTGACTATGAAGAAACCTTCTCGCCAGTCGCGATGCTTAAATCCATCCGCATACTCCTATCCATAGCTGCAGCTCTCGACTATGAGATCTGGCAAATGGATGTCAAGACAGCCTTTCTGAATGGCAATCTTGAAGAGCGCATTTACATGGCTCAACCAGACGGTTTCGTGGATAAAGGTCAAGAGACCAAGGTTTGTGAGTTGCTTAAATCCATTTATGGACTAAAGCAAGCATCTAGGTCATGGAATATTAGATTCGATGAAACTGTAAAGAGCTTCGGCTTTGAACAGTCAATAGATGAGCCTTGTGTTTACAAGTTAATACACGAAGGCAAAGTTGTGTTTCTGGTACTATATGTCGATGATATACTACTCATTGGTAATGACGTGGGTAAGTTATCTGAGGTTAAGGTCTGGCTAGCAAAGCAATTCGATATGAAGGATCTAGGAGAAGCTGCGTACATTCTGGGAATCCAAATCTTTCGAGATAGGAAAAACCGGACCCTGTCGCTCTCTCAAGCATCTTATATTGATAAGGTGATGGATCGCTTCTCGATGCAAGACTGCAAGAGGGGTCAAACACCCTTTAGGCATGGAGTTTCACTCTCTAAGGACCAGTCTCCCAAGACTGCACAAGAGATTGAAGACATGAGGAAAATTCCTTACGCCTCTGCCGTAGGAAGCCTTATGTATGCTATGCTTTGCACTAGACCTGACATCTGTTTCGCCGTTGGAGTAGTTAGTCGTTTCCAATCCAACCCTGGACCCGAGCACTGGATTGCTGTTAAGCATGTTCTTAAGTATCTTCGAAGAACTAGGAACTTGATGCTTACATACTCAGGTACTGACCTGACTATGACGGGATATACCGACTCCGATTTTCAAGCGGATAAGGATTCCAGGAAATCCACTTCGAGATCTGTGTTCATCCTTAATGGTGGAGCTGTTGTGTGGAGAAGTATTAAGCAATCTTGCATTGCTGACTCCACAATGGAAGCAGAATATGTGGCTGCTTGTGAAGCATCCAAAGAGGCTGTATGGCTTAAAAAATTCCTTAAGTATTTGGAAGTTGTTCCAAATGTCGACGAGCCCATGACCCTTTATTGTGATAATAGTGGGGCTGTCGCTAACTCAAAGGAACCTAGAAGCCATAAGCGCTCTAAGCATATTGAGAGGAAATACCATTTGATTCGAGAGATCGCGCAACGCGGAGACGTGGAGGTGAAGTAAATCTCTGGCAGATCTATTCACCAAGGCCCTAGCGAACATGGTCTTCGACCAACTTCGAGAGGGATTAGGCATGTAGGACTACTCACATCTTCTTTGAGTCAAGTGGGAGTTTGTTGTCAATGGTGCCCACAAGAAGAGTAGTAGTGTCTATTTATGTACATTTGATGTAATAAAGTCTCATGAAGACTCTTGCTTGTAATTGCCTATCTATTCATTAATAAAGTTGAAACGTTCATTCATTCTTTCTTTGTTTGAAGCTTTATGATAAAACCTTAGTCTTTTAGTCCATAAACAAACTTAACAACTTACGAAGAGACAAATGTAGATTTGCATGAACAAACTCTTCATAGTTTGCTTAAAACGATATATTCGCAATCTTAGGGTCAAAGGACTATTGACCTCAGTATGATTGTTAGAAGAATCTATGATGTCTGGTTATGAGGCATTGAGAGTTGGGGACTCTATAGTTCTTCTAGGTATCTTCCGAAGGTACTGAATTGACCAGTGCACTTCTAGAGACAATATAAGAACAAACCATTTAACCTCTTATGTCTCGAAGTCACTATGTATGAATTGCATCATGCTTACCTTAATCCTGAAATGAGACATGCCATTTCACACCTTAGTATTCTCATTTGAGAAAGTCAAAGTTCGGACTCACTATGTGATTCCGAACAAGGCCTATTGGTGAAGTACTAAGTTGTGAGTCTGTCATGAGTAACTTTGTGAAGTTCTCATAGATATGGAATTCATGTACAAGATTGCTGAAATACAATGTATGTCACCTCATGCTTTGTTCCTTGGAGTGTGAATAAATGAACTGGCCAGTGTCCAAATTGAGTCCTGACTCTTTTGGATGAAACAATGTGACTTGTTAGCTCCTCGTCAATACATTGTTTCTAACTTATTCACAAGCGACAAAGGAGTTGAGGAAATAACAGCTAGAAGGGTAAAATGGTAATTTAGTAAATCATGACTAGCTGATGACATTCATGAAGGGTAAACATAGATAATATTCAGTGGATCCGCTCATCATAATTAGGTCGAATTCTTGAGTAGAAAACAAATTCATTTGAACCGAGAGATTTTCAGTGTCAGCTCTTTAGTGGAGTCAGTTGGCATTAAGCTAAACTTGGAAAAGGTTTGTGAACTTTTGAGTCCAAGTGTTTAGCTCAAGCTTTGTTCATTTGGGTCCATGAGGTCACTGTCACGAATCACATCGATAGGAATAGTTAAACTGGAAGCTAAGTCAAAACAAGAACGAGACAGTTTTACGAAAATTGTCAAAAGGGTATTTTTGTCTTTTTGGACATAGGACGAAAAGAATGTCAATAAATTTTTTTGACATTCTCATATGATGACAAATAAAATAAATATTACTCAGCCATATTAGTGTAATTGGGCCTTGAGGATTAATTTCATTTCATAGAATTTTACTTGAAAATTCTTAATGGGCTTTTCTTATGTTGTCATGAACAAATGAAGAAACATCTAGAAGCTCCTTCTAGAAGCTCAAATTTCGTCCAACCCAAGGAAAATAAGGCTGAATTTCGTTCATGCCATAGTGGGAAAGAGAGTTTATTTTGTGCATTGATGTATGAAGATAGTTGCCAAAAGAAAAAGGGGAAACAAATTTCCTTAAGAAGGAAAGTGCATTTTCGGCCAACTAAGAGGAAATCAAATGAGGAAACAAATCCTAAGCCTTCATGAGGCATGTTGGACGTGCAAGTCAATAGGAAAAGAGGAAACTACCTTTTGAAGGTAATCCTCCTCCTATAAATAGGAGCCTCATTCCTCACATTTCATTCATCCTAAGTTTAAGAGATTGAGAGACTCTCTCTCTAGAACTTGGCCGAAAATCATCTCTCTCTCACTCTAGTTTATTTCCGATTTTTTCTTGTCTTGGCACCTAGGTCCTCACTCGACCTAGTGTTTAGCTCTGCGACTTCGAGACTCGTTCTTAAGTCGTAGTGTTTAAAAGTGCCCACTCACTGATTCCTTCTTTTCGAGTGATTTAGTGATAGAAACTTTCGTGGTTGCTCGAGGTGCCGAGGAAAGAAAGAGAGACGTGCTGCGAGGGGAGACGAGCGTTGCAAACTTTCCAAAAGCTTCTTCAAAGTTCAAGCTTCAAGAAAGGTTAGTAAACTTCTAGCTCATATTGGTTTTTAATTACATGTACTTGCACTTGTCTAGGTTAGTAAAAACTGTTTTACTTGTAAAAGAAAATTTTTAAAATTCCGCCGCTTACCGAAGCGTTAATTATTTTCTCAAACCCTAGATCGATTCCAACAACGAATTCGGAAATAAAGACCGACCTGAAGGAACAGCGGGCCAAAGATTGGCTGCTACGAACCGAGCTTCAGAAAAGTACTTCCAAGAAACATCGCAAGCACGCAGCTTCTGGACTTTGAGATCAAACGTTTAACCGAGCTTCAGAAAAGGACTTCCAAGAAACATCGCAAGCACGCAGCTTCTGGACTTTGAGATCAAACGTTTCGGACGGGAACACGGTGATCTTCTCTGCAAAACGAAAATAGGAAAACGTTAGGTCGCTCTATATACGTGTTAAACAGTTCGCAGATCGCCAAATCTCCCCCTAATTACTGAAGTCAGTCTTCCACGGGACGGACAGGCAATCCTTCTCCACCTCAACTGTCCTTTCGCTGACTTTGAAATAAAAATATTTCGAACCCCAGTTCTTGTCCTTCCCGGGAAGGTCGGTAACTATGCCTTGACGACGTCGGTTCGCCAAATAGAAGCACACCGGATGGTGCTTTGGGTTGCGCTTCACGACCAATAGACAGCCGAGGTCGTTAACATCTAGAGAGACCCCAGCCTCTTTCGACAGTAACAACAGTGCCATCACTTGGCGAACAAAGTTCGAACACATCTGGGCGAACTGAAGTCCCAGACGGTCGCATAACTCGATGAGCAGTCGGGGATAGGAAAGCGCAGCCCGCACTCTTCGAAAAATAACTAGTACGCATAAACGTATCCAGGAATAATTCGATCGGCGGACTGACCTCCCACCTTCACCCTGAGTCCATTGGGAAAGTTGTATCGCTCCCCCATATCGGCGAGATCGCGCTCCGTCAACGACGACGGCGACGATAACTCACTGTTGGGATCATCGCTCTTCTTGTCGGGGTTCGACATTTAACTTTGAAGGTTGTTTTCTTTTGTTGGATAAAGAACAAGAGCCTAAGGTAAAAATCGACTGAACCTGGTACCCGCTAAAATAACAAAAGGGAAAATAATCTCAAGAGTTCTCACAGCCAGAAATGGCGAAAGCAAAAGAAAAATTTTCAAGAAACGCAGAAGAAAATGAAGAGGAAAAAGAAAGAGAGAGTTACGGTACTAACCTCTGGAATTTGAGTGAATCGATATTAATGAAAGAAATCAAAAGGTCGCAGCTTTATTTAAGCGTCAAATCTACTTCAGAATCTCGAGGAAATCGCGGAAAATCTTTTAAAATATCGAGGCTTGGATGTGACGACACGCGTCCTTGGCGCCTGCTCAAAAGCAACCAAAGGTAGAAATACCCGAATATTTCAACGGATTTTAACCAGATTCAGAATAAATCTCGGTTCGACAAAGTATATTCTATATTATCTCGTAATATAGAAGATACTGGGGGACTGATTGTGGGAGTAAATATCACTCCCTTCCATCAAGCGAATCAGATCAACCAGGCCCACAATGAGCTCGGCCAAAAGCCCAGTTCGGCCTAATAAGCCTAGGTACATGCGAGACTGGCCCAAGACGTTATTCCGAAGAAATCTAAACTCGACCCGGGCCCACAAACGTCCTAGATGATCCCGCCAAGAAATTTGGAGTTCGAGTCATCAAAGAAACGGTCAAATCGCCTAAGGAGTGGGGATGTACGCAAGAATAAAGGATCGAATACCATCTCTGCACGGACACGTGCATCGATCTGAAGACGAAGGAAAGTCGGCGAGCTAGTTATAAAAACTCACCCCATCTTCATTTTGAGGGGACAGGATTAGAGAGAGAGAGAGATTGCGATATTATTTTCTGAAGTTTATTTTCTGCTCATTTCCATTTCAATTTTCTATACTTATAAGGTTTTTTGTTCAATTATTAATAAAAAGGAACTTCCTTTCGCCCCATCTATATTTGTATTCGTATTATCTATCAATTTCTTTCGGATTCCGGTTCAGTCTTCATAATCGGATTCTGAGACCCTCAATTCATATAAATAAATATACGAGATAACTCGAAATAATCTGGTATAGATTGTTGGAACGAGAAATCGGCTCAACAAAAATTTCCTGGGATTTTCATATAAATACTTTTAATTAATATATTGTGATACTTAAATTATGTTTAATATAAGTATTTATGGTTGTTATGTTTATTGATTTATTATCTGCTTGATATGATTTGGTGATTATATGATATGCGACTTGACTGACGTCGCGGCTCGTGGGCCGACGGGCGCTCGAGGGTTGTGACAGTTCAACTATGTTGTTAGAACTACTTGTTGAACAACTGATTAATTTTAATAGGACTAGTTAAATAAACAATCAATCAAACAATAAACTGAAAGCAATAAAGGACACACGGAATAGGTAACCCTTGTTCGGTGATAAAGGACCAACTCAGGGCACTGATACGTGCGGGTGGAAAATAATTCACTATATCAATCGTAAAGGAACAAGAATATTAAGTTTGATGACTCCCTCACAAATACCTTATTCTTTGACTTCTCTTGTTGATGTAAATCCGAGCTCCCCAAAGATTAGATTCCCTCTCTCTAATTCACCCAATACTCTCTCGTAGATTGACAAGCACGTCAATGCAGAAACACGCTCTTACACACTCATTACGATGATACATAAGATGCAAGTTTTTTGAGCTCATTGTCGATTACGATCTCCATAATAGAGGGACGAGCACAAAGATATGGTTGCCTGAATTAACCAAATAGAAAATTGAATTCATCGAACCAAACCTAGGTGGGTTTTATATGATGCGATTCCTAATCTCTCACAAAATCGAGTAAATCGGATTCACCAAAAGATCTAATGTTATTTGTCCATAAAAATAGGAACTAAATATAATATGTAGTTTCTTTTCGCGCCGGAGGAAATAGACTTAAATATCCCGAATTCTGAACTTGCTTGAACAACTTCTTAAAGTTTTGACTTGAACAACTTTTACAATTTATTTTATCAATGTCAATGTAAATTTTTATGCAATAGTGTTCAAAACAATGGATTGAGTAAATTTGTATTTGGTCATAATTTATATCTTTTTTTAAGTTAGCCTTCTCTTTCTCTGAAATATCTACGATGGATCATTCCTTTCTTCATTAATTTTTTTTTTATTTCCTTCCTACATTTTATGTTGGTAGTCTTTATTGCTTATCCGAATTAATGGTGTGATTATACGACTTTAGTTTTCGCATAAAGTGTCTTTTCTATATACAATCTTTCATGACTTTTGTTGTATCCTCATTTCTTGCTAAAGTATATAATTAGATGGATTTGAGTTTTCTTGTTAGCGAGTGAATGATTCTATGACAAAATATTGTCTTCTTATTAAATGTCTGCAGTTCCGAAAAAAACCATTGATTTTAACTTGGACAGCGACATTGTTTTTGAACTTTGAACTGTTGTGCATATTCTCTGTAAATGTAGTACGAAATTTTTCTATCGGTAAAACCATTGATGTTAACTTGGACAGCGACATTGTTTTGGCGCTCAGAAACGGCTAGCAACATTGTTTTGGCGCTCAGAAACGGCTATTCGTGGGGCTAAGAATCCAAAACGGTCCCGACGCCGAGTGTTCACTGCACTCTCTTAGTCTCCGGCCCAGATTCACTCAACCACCAACTCTGGTCGCACCGGTCCAAAGGCACTCCGCATGAACGTCTTCATGAATTATGTGGGAATATAGGTCGATTTAATTTAAAGACGAATTTTTTTTTATAAGAATTTAAACACGAATCTGTTTGCAAATTGTTTTAGTTCTTATAGTGGAAAAGAAATTAAAGGAATCAAGAGAGTTGAGCTATTTCACTTGAGTTACATTTTTTTTTTTTGTATTTTTCACTCGAGTTACATGGTTGTATGCATTATATGAACTTTTAAATTTATTTACAGTCTATTGTTGTCGGCTCGTCTAGGGCCGACGAGGACAAAGGCATCTCTTCGACCCGCGTGGCTGGTGCGAGGTCTTGAGCGGCGAAACCCTGACCCAACCAGGGGCCGGCCCAAACCAATGGCCAAGTCAAATGCCTTGCCCGGCCATTGGCCGAGTCAATGACTCACTCGGCCATTGGGCAGTTCACTCGGCCCATGGCCGAGAGTGAACCCTCCAGCCACCAAGGCAGTTCACTCGGCCATTGGCCGAGTGAACCTTCCAGCAGTTCACTCGGCCAATGGCCGAGTGAACCCTCCAGCCACCAAGGCAGTTCACTCGGCCATTGGCCGAGTGAACCTTCCAGCCGCCCAGGCACTTCACTCGGCCAATGGCCGAGTGAACCTCAGCCGGCCCAAGCCTTTCACTCGGCCAATGGCCGAGTGAACCTTACCACCATGTTCACTCGGCCATTGGCCGACCCAACCATTGAAGGGGTCAAATGGCCGACTCAAGCATGCTCACTCGGCCAAGGGGTCTTCAAACCACCTCTTGGCTGCCTATAAATACAAGGGTCCCTCCCTTGACCCAGGTAATCCATTCTTGAGTACTGAAACGCTGTCGAACTCGTACCTCGCTCGTTTCTCTCAAGTCTCGGCCTCGAAACACCTAAACCCTCTATATCCACCTCAATCCTACTAATGTTGAGCGTCGGAGAGGTAAACAGAGGCACCCCCTCTGTTTCCCCTTTGTAGTTCACACCTCTTTCTGTTTGCTTTTCAGGTGCCTGGACGAGATTAACACCACCAACTGCTAAGGGACGGCTTGGGATACCAAGCCCGACACGCTCGAGCCGAAGTGAGACCACTTGGTCTGGCCTTGGGTCTAACCACTTTGGGCTCCTAAATAGTTGTCCGAAAAACAGCGACAACATTTTGGCGCTAGAAGGAGGGGATCTTTCGACCTTGGCGACACATCCCCTCTACCAGTCTCCTTCTCACGTCTACGACTCTCGAGAGATGAGTCACATTCCCACTACCTCCGCGGGTACTCGAGCGACGAGCTCGAGGTACGGTCTCCGACGCCTTGCACACCGTCTTGAAGGGTAACCTCGCGATAGCGAGAGCCAGCCCCAAGACCCGGTGAGTGACCCCGAGGCCGAACTCCAAGAGGACACGGCCCGGCGGCTTGCGGAGCTCCTTGACCGTCCCGGTGTTGACGGCTCGCTCATCGCCAATCTCCTCGGCTACGACGTCGAGGATCGATCCGCTCGAGATGACTCCGACCCCGACTACGTAGGGGAGTCAAGGACCGGTGAGGCAACTCCTTGCCTCGCCCATTCACGGCCCGAGAGGTCCGATGGTGCATTGGCCGACCCTTCGCACCCGGCGCAACGACAGGCACGGTCACAGTCCCGGGGACTCGCCCCCTCGGTTTCAAGAGGCAGCCGGACACGGCCCCTCACCGAGCGTGGACCTTAGAGAGCGCTTGACGGCGCAGAGAAACTCCCGAGGGGAGGATCTCCGCCAAAGGCTCAACTCTCGAAGGGACGCGCTTCCCGCCGCAACTCTTGGCCGTCCTCAGGCCAATATCGTGGACCAAGCGTCCAACGAGCGCCAGCCGGCGACTCCCGTGGCCCCAGCGGTCAGCCCTGCTAACGGGCTTGACATGGTCACGATGATTCAGAGCCTCCAAAACCAAATCATCGAGATGAGGGAATCGGGGAGGCAGAGATCATACGGAGGGATCGAGGAATCATACTCTCCCTTCGCCTTGCATGGGGAACTTCAAATTGCCGTCCATCCCTCCCTATGATGGACGGACTGACCCGAACTTCCACATCCAACACTACGAGACGTGGATGACAATGCAAGGACAATCGGACGCGAGCCTCTGTCAAGCCTTCAGCCTGACCCTCACAGGGTCGGGCTTTGAGTGGTTCCGAAGTTTGAGGCCTGGAAGCATCCCGTCCTTACGGGCCTTGCAAGAGGCTTTCCTCGCCCGCTTCGCCACGCTTGTGGCACAAAAGAAGTCGAAGACCCACCTCCTCTCCATTCGGCAAGGGAGAGATGAGACATTGAGACAATACCTCGCTCGCTTCACCGAGGAGTCTCACAAAGTCGAGGGGTTCGACGACAAGGACGCCATCACGGCGATC
Organism: Urtica dioica subsp. dioica; assembly: GCF_054948205.1. Taxonomy (NCBI): domain Eukaryota; kingdom Viridiplantae; phylum Streptophyta; class Magnoliopsida; order Rosales; family Urticaceae; genus Urtica; species Urtica dioica. The sequence continues at coordinate 10,566,029 of NC_142757.1, read as the reverse complement.
ACCGAGGGAGTTTGCACGAGCGACTTCCTCAAGTCCATTGTTGGGCAAGTCCCGCGAGACATGGCGGAACTGATGACGAGAGCTCGCGCGTATATGGGAATCGAAGACTATCTCGATGGCCGAGACGGCCGGAAGTCAGGAGGACAAGGTAGTCGCAGCCGCGACGACCAAGACGAAGATCGTCCCGACCCTCGAAGGAAGAGGAACAAGGGAGGCCAGGCCCCTAACGGTCGACCCCTCCCCGGGCCGAGATTGTCACGTGTTGATAGCTTCCGAGCGTCACCGATGTTCACCCCTCTGAACACCCCGCAGGAGCGGATCCTAGCTCTGCACCGCGACAAGCTAGGAAGTCCGGCTCCTCTCGCAAAGTATCCCGCGAAGAGGGATCGAAACAAGTTCTGTGAGTACCACCAGGATCACGGGCATCTGACGTCCGAGTGTTATCATCTCAAGCGTCAGATCGAGGCCCTGATTCAAGACGGGAAATTAAAAGAGTATGTCCTGAGAACAGTCGGGACGACCGCGGTGCACGTAGGGCACCCGCGGCAAGAAAGGAAGGGTCCGGCGATGGCGATCGTCACAAACCAAATGGCGAACCAAGGACCAGGGAACTCACAATTGCACATCGTGGGCTCGATCATGGGCGGCCCGGAGTTCGGAGACTCGAGCACGCAAAGGAAGAAATACGTGCGCGAAGTTTCCCAAGGGAAAATAGCACACTACATCAACCACACGTACGAGGCTTCTCCTCCAGCCCCGTTCGAGTCCATGTTCTTCACCGGCCAAGAGGCAGCGCGTGTGCTCCACCCGCACAATGACGCGATAGTCGTCTCCGCACCGGTCGCCAACAACCTCGTCCGAAGAAACCTAATCGACAATGGAAGCTCCGCCGACATAATCTTCAAATCGGCGCTGGACAGAATGAAGCTATCCGGAATGGGACAGACCCCGGTCTCGACCCTACTCTTCGGCTTCTCCGGGGAGAGGGTCATGACGGAGGGAACCATCGACCTCCCGGTCACCTTCGGAACACCGGGGGGGCTCGAGGTCACTCGCATCGTATCCTTCCTAGTTGTGGACCAGCCCTCGGCATACAACATCATCATCGGCCGCCCGACTCTCAACCGGCTGAAGGCCATAACGTCCACCTATCACCTGATGATGAAGTTCCCGACTGAGAAGGGGATTGCCGTCATGTTGGGTGACCAGTCAATGGCGAGGATGTGCTACATCCAAGGCGTGGACGGGAAAGGGAAGGAAAAGATGGTGAGCGCCATCCTCTAGCTCGGTCAAGCTGCAGAAGTTGGCACTGCAGTGGAAGCCCGCTCCCGTTTCTCATTATGTCATTTTATTTCCGGTTTTAAGACAATCTCGAATTTCAACAAGGCCAATGGCCTAGGGATGTAATTTTTTACTATTTCTACATGGTAATTAGATTACATTTCACCTCGAAGTCTTTATCTTGTTGCATTATAATTTCTAGTCTCCTCTACGAGTGCACGAGAAACTCGGGGGGCTAATGGGAAACAATGCTCAATGAAACTAGAGCTCACTCGCTCAACAAAAAAAAACAACTCAAAAACAAAAACAAAAATATAACAAAGTCTCGAGGGGCCGATGGTTAGGCCGGAGGTCCCAAGGAAAGACTTATCACGTAACTCCTCGTGCAGGCTTTACATGAGTCCTCGAGTTGAGTCCGAGTCCACGAGTTGACTAATACTCCTCGTGCCGACTCTCCACGTAACCCCTCGAGATGAGTTCGTTCCTCGAGTCAAGTTCGAATCCACGAGTCGACCGATACTCCTCGTGCAAGCTCTACATGAGTCCTCGAGTTGAATCCCGAGTCTAAGAGTCGACTGATACTCGTTGTACCGGCTCTTCACGTAACTCCTCGTGCAAGCTCTACATGAGTCCTCGGGTTGAGTCCCAAGTCCGCGCTCGCCGCCCAGCTCGTGAGCCGAAAGGCAGCAAGTTTCAAATGAATTTCAAAGGCTCGCGCCCGCCGGACGTATCTGGTCTAGCCAGCGTCCACGGAAAACCCGGTCACACAAACGTGACACCAAGCCCCCCCCCCCTCCCCCGAGGCCAAAGTCGTGCTAATCGATCATGCCTTCATTGGTAGGTCGAGAAAATAAGCCACGCACAATAAAGTCGTGCTAATCGATCACGCCTTCATTGGTAGGTCAAGAAAATAAGCCACGCACAATAAAGTCGTGCTAATCGATCACGCCTTCATTGGTAGGTCGAGAAAATAAGCCACGCACAATAAAGTCGTGCTAATCGATCATGCCTTCATTGGTAGGTCGAGAAAATAAGCCACGCACAATAAAGTCGTGCTAATTGATCACACCTTCATTGGTAGGTCGAGAAAATGAGCCACGCACAATAAAGCCGTGCAAATCGATCACGCCTTCATTGATAGGTCGAGAAAATAAGCCACGCACAATAAAGTCGAGCTAATCGATCACGCCTTCATTGGTAGGTCGAGAAAATAAGTCACGCACAATAAAGTCGTGCTAATCGATCACGCCTTCAATGGTAGGTCGAGAAAATAAGCCGCGCACGATAAAGCCGTGCAAATCGATCACGCCTTCATTGGTAGATCGGGAAAATAAGCCACGCACGATCAACCCGAAACAATAAGTCGCCCCTCGCGACGCCCAAAGGCCGTTCCTCGTGACACAAACCCGAGAGCGTTCATCCCGCATCCGTATAAAAGCGTAGATTTTGAGTTTCCACTCGATCTACGCGAGTTTCCACTCGATCTACGCTCGACCGGAAACTCGGGGGGCTAATGTTGTCGGCCCGTCTAGGGCCGACGAGGACAAAGGCATCTCTTCGACCCGCGTGGCTGGTGCGAGGTCTTGAGCGGCGAAACCCTGACCCAACCAGGGACTAACCCAAACCAATGGCCAAGTCAAATGCCTTGCCCGGCCATTGGCCGAGTCAATGGCTCACTCGGCCATTGGGCAGTTCACCCGGCCATTGGCCGAGTGAACCCTCCAGCAGTTCACTCAGCCCATGGCCGAGTGAACCCTCCAGCCACCAAGGCAGTTCACTCGGCCATTGGCCGAGTGAACCTTCCAGCAGTTCACTCGGCCAATGGCCGAGTGAATCCTCCAGCCACCAAAGCAGTTCACTCGGCCATTGGCCGAGTGAACCTTCCAGCAGTTCACTCGGCCAATGGCCGAGTGAACCTTCCAGCCGCCCAGGCAGTTCACTCGGCCATTGGCCGAGTGAACCTTCCAGCAGTTCACTCGGCCAATGGCTGAGTGAACCTTAGCCGGCCCAAGCCTTTCACTCGGCCAATGGCCGAGTGAACCTCACCATCATGTTCACTCGGCCATTGGCCGACCCAACCATTGAAGGGGTCAAATGTCCGACTCAAGCATGCTCACTCGGCCAAGGGGTCTTCAAACCACCTCTTGGCCACCTATAAATACAAGGGTCCCTCCCTTGACCCAGGTAATCCATTCTTGAGTACTGAAACGCTGTCGAACTCGTACCTAGCTCGTTTCTCTCAAGTCTCGGCCTCTAAACACCTAAACCCTCTATATCCACCTCAATCCTACTAATGTTGAGCGTCGGAGAGGTAAACAGAGGCACCCCCTCTGTTTCCCCTTTGTAGTTCACACCTCTTTCTGTTTGCTTTTCAGGTGCCTGGGCGAGATTAACACCACCAACTGCTAAGGGACGGCTTGGGATACCAAGCCCGACACGCTCGAGCCGAAGTGAGACCACTTGGTCTGGCCTTGGGTCTAACCACTTTGGGCTCCTAAATAGTTGTCCGAAAAACAGCGACAACATCTATTATTTTACACCCATTACTAATATACATTTTATTGGGTGTCATCCAAGACTAAATTCTTTGATTGGCCAATATACAGCATAATTCTTTTTTTTTTAAACGTGGGCGGTGCCACGGAGATTCCATAAAAGCCCTCACGTATGGCGGAGGAAAACCGTGGTTACAAGAAAAAGAACAATACAAACTCAAAAACCACGAAACCAAAAAGGACACTAAACGAAAAGCGCTATCCCGACATACGGGACTAAATCTCTCTGTCATCGGCTCTAATAGCCTCTTCCGAGCAAGGACGGACAAGCCCCATCCATCTCGAGTTAGAATTATGAGATACAGCAAAACGGGCTAAGTTGTGAGCCGCGGTATTACAGACACGAGGAATGTGCATAATTTTAAATTCAAACAAATTGCTTACCTCTCTCCTGATCTGATGCAAGATTGTCCCGAGCTCCGTCGTGGGAATCTCCCCCCCGGCCACCGCCTTGACCACCTCCGAGCAATCCGAATGAAGCTCCAACCTCGACCCGCCTATGCTGCTAGCCAAAACTATGCCTTGGAGAACCGCAAACGCCTCAGCAAGCTGGGGGTTAAAACCCCGAGCTTGGGAAAACGTTTGCGAGGCTATCACCCTTCCGGTGTGGTCGCGCGCAATGCAACCCACACCGAACCCTCACTGGTCCCGATCTAGCGCAGCATCCACAGTCACCGAGATTGTTCCTTGCGACGGAGGGATCCACCTAGGCTTGGTCGTCCTCTCTTGTACCCGAGTAGTAGTCTTGTTCACGTCTCTGAATTCTTCGAGGAAACTCCCTGTCCACTGGACAAGCTCCGACTGATTCCAAGCTCTCTTCCCCGAGACTACATTGTTCCTGTGGTTCCACAATTCCCAGATAATAGTGATATATAATTCAAAACTACGTACCTCAAGGGAACCAGCCGCTCTGAAGACGTTGTCAAAACCCTCACCCTCCCCCTGCGGCGGGAGAATCCAACCGAAACCCGCCTCTTTCCAGACTCTCCTACTCCACTTGCAACCCCAGAGAGCATGGTGAACCGTCTCAGCCAATCCCGAGCAGATGGGGCAGCGATCGTCAGTAATAACCTTCATCTTGGTCAGCACAGTGCGCGTCGGAATCCGTCCCTTACACACTCTCCAGATAAAAAGCTTAACTTTAGGAGGAGCTCTAAGCTTCCAGAATTTCCTCCACCAATCCTCCATCAGGGACTGGTCGGACGAGCTGGCTACATAGGTGGACTCCATAGCAACCCGGTACCCGCTCTTGACTGTGTACTCTCCATCCTTTGTATAATGCCAACACTGACGGTCCGGGATCCCCTCACCCCCGCACGGGATACTCAGGATAACACTGGCGTCTTCCTCAGCAAACATGGCCCGAATGAGCGTCTCGTCCCAATCCCCGTCCAACCTCATCAGCTCAGCAACTCTCATATCAGGGGGGATCAGAGGAGGATCAATCCAAGTGAAGGATCTCGGTCTAGGAATCCACTTGTCTCCCATAACCATGACCGACTCACCGTCCCCAATATTCTATCTCGTGCCAGTCAAGATGATCTCTCTACCCCAAACCAGACTTCGCCACATGAAAGAGCTGTTCGACCCGCAATGACCGCTCAGGATGTCCCCGTGTGGGTAGTACCTCTCGCGGAAGACCTTGCCCACCAAACACTCGGGCCGCCTGAGGAATCTCCACACGTTCTTAGCGATCAGAGCTTGGTTGAACTTTTCCAAGTCCCTAAAACCCATGCCACCCTCCAGCTTATTCTGCACGAGGGTCTCCCAAGCAACCCAGTGCGTCTTATTGGCCCCATTGCAATTTCCCCACCAAAACTTGGCTATAGCCGAATGAATCTCTGAGATCAGCTTCTTCGGGAGATTGAGACAAGAGGCCACATAGCACGGGATAGCTTGAAGGATAGACTTAATAAGAACCTCTCTGCCAGCCTGGGAGAAGAAAAGACCGTTCCAACCCTTTATTTTCTCCCAGATGCGCTCTCTCACATATCCAAAGAGCTCGACCTTTTTCCGACCTGTGAATGTAGGGAGACCTAAGTAACGCTTATGCAAGCCGTCCTCCGAACTCCAAGGGTCTGAGCAAGGATCTCCTCGTCCTCCTCTGTCCCGACGTCTTTACCAAAACAGACATCGGATTTCTGAAAATTAACCAACTGACCCGAAGCCTTGGAATACACCCGTATGATCTCTGCCACAGACTCGCACTCCTCAGGACAAGCCTTAAAGAACATCAAGCTGTCATCCGCAAACAAGAGGTGGGACACACGGAGGTTTCCGAAACAAACTCCACTGATGGATCCAGACTGCTCTCCCGCTCTGAAGAGACTTGAGAGACCCTCATAACAGAAAAGAAAGAGGAAGGGAGAAAGCGGGTCGCCCTGTCGGAGACCTCTTTGTGGGATAACATGCCCCGAGTGGTCCCATTAATGTTGAAGGAAAAGCGGACCGAGGAGACACATCTCATAACCTTTTCCACCCACTGGGCTGAGTACCCAAGTCTCAGCATCACCGCCTCTATGTAGGCCCACTCAACCCGGTCGTATGCCTTCACCATATCAAGCTTAAGGGACGCCCATCCTCCGTTCCCAAACCTGCCTCTCTTCATCGTGTGAAGCGCCTCAAAGCCCACCATGACATTGTCGAAAATAAGCCTGGCACCCACAAACGCGCTTTGATTCTTTGAGATGGCCGCATGCATAGTGCCTTTAAGGCGGTCCACAAGACACTTAGCGACAATCTTATAGACGACGTTGCAAAGACTAATGGGCCGGAACTCACTCACCCCCTTAGGTTCCTCGATCTTAGGGATAAGCGTGATAATGGTGTCATTGATGCTTCCCACTTCTCTCCCCTCGTTGAGGATCCCAAGACACGCCTCCGAAACAGACTCCCCTACCACATCCCAATACTTCTGATAGAAGATCGCCGGGAAACCATCCTTACCCGGGGCCTTGATAGGGTCCATTGCGAAGAGCGCGCTCCGCACTTCTGCTATCTCAAACGGGCGCTCGAGCTCATAGTTCATCTCCTCCGAGATCCTGGGCTGGATGCCGTCAACCACTGCCTCAATATCTCTCATAGCCGGCCCCGCAGATGTAAAGATATCCTTGAAATACTTAGCGACCACATCTGCAACCTCCTTCTCACTGCACCGCCAGTCCTCTCTCTCATCAAAGAGACCCCTGATAGTATTCCTCTTCCTCCTCGCCGTCGCCTTGCGATGGAAGAACTTCGTATTCTTATCTCCGCACATCATCCAGGAGGCTCTGTTTCTCTGCCTCCAAAAATGCTCTTCCTTATCCAACAAGGCATTCAGCTGTCTCTCCTCTTGAAGGAACGTATCCATGCAAAAGCCCGGACCCGACCTCCCAGCCAGCTCAACGATCTCTTTTTGTTTCTCGATCCGGTCTTTCATCCCCCTGTTTCTCTCGTGGCCCCAACGTGCCAAGCCCTCGCGGCACTGTCTAATCAAGCTCGTCATCGTCCAGCTCTGATCCCCCCTCCATACCTTTCCCAAGTCTTTCTGACCACCTCCTCGCAACCCGGTTCCCCGCACCAGGCCTCCTCAAAGAAGAAACGCTTCGGTTTACCATGGCGACGCGTAGTCCCCGTACCCTCCGTGCACAACAAGAGAGGCCTATGATCCGAATTCCAAAACCTGAGATGCTTAACCCTAGCCCGGGGAAAGAGGTCCCCCCAATCATGACTAGCAAGACATCTATCCAGACGTTCCTCAATCCCCCCTCTCCGCCAGGTAAACATGTGAGACCCGACTTTTGTACACGTCAGCCTCTGTAAAAAAATTCCTCTTATCAATAAATAAAGGAAATTTTCTTCTCTCTCCGTGTTGAATGAGTTATAAAATTCACAATCTCTCTCGTTTCAGTTTACTAGAGATGTCCTCTCTATATTTTCTCATTCTACGTTCTAAGTGGAATTTTAGAATTTTGGAAGGAATTCATTATATATTTGGATGAATCAGTAAGGAAATGATGAGTTTCGATAATCCGAATATAAGGAAAAGGATTTTTGAAAGCACTTGAATGTTGGAATAAATTTAAGTGCTTGAGAACGAAGGAAATAATATTTAAGGGTAACGAAATTTCGGAATAAGGATATTCGAGTAAACTCAATATTATTTTCCGAATAAAAATTACTCGAAATGTACTTGGAGATTTAAAAATCTCAAGAGTGAAAAATAAATTCCGAAATCCCTTAAATATATTCAAGGTAACGAGAATCAATGAGGATTTTCTCGGTTATTTTTCGAAATTATTTTCAATTAATTAAGGACGAGATTGTGAGGTTTTTTTTTGGTCTGAAAGGACTAAAGTGCAAGAATTTGAAGGACGAAGTTGAAAGAAAAGAGTAAAGAGGGATTGTTTTATGAGACACGTGTCACAAACCGGGTGGGCCATCTGTGCACGTGTGGCTTAGTGAGAAGTCGCCACGTGGTTTTCTTATTACACTAATCCTCTTTCTTACACAGCCACCTCACGTTCTCTCTCTCTTCCCTTCTTTCTTTCCTTTCTTCTTCTTCCTCTGCTTCTCTTCTCCCGCGCGCTCACACACCTGCAAACGAAAAAAAAACAACAAAAACAATCAACGTGAAAAGCTTCAGCAAGTCATCATCACCCCCACACCATCTCTTTCTCTCTCTCACCTTCTCCTTCTTTTCCTGCGCGAGCGCCGAGCACCGGGCCGATTGCACGCGCGCCTCCGCCGATCGCGCGACCAGCCGCCGCCGCCATCTCTCTCTCTCTTCTCAAGCTTCGCCGGACCTGTGCGCATCTGAGCGAGTCTCGGCGAGCTCCGAGTCATCGCGCGACGCCGGACAGCCAAACCCACCTGTGCGCGCTCCGACCGAGAAAAGAAGACGCCGCAGTGAGTCGCCGTGACGCCGGACCGAGAGGAAAGACGTCGGGGAAGTGGGAGAGCTCACCAAGAACGCCTAATTTCACGATTTGAGGTAGAAATTTCCTCTCATTGGATTTGATTTCGTGATTAGGGTTCATGGTTTGGTAGATTTGGGGTTTTGGTTTTCGTGATGGATTTTTGAGAAAATCGATTGGTTTTAAGTGTTCAATGAGCTCAACTGATGGTGTTTATGACTTTAATTGGAGGTTTGAATTTGAAATCGTTTGGTTTGAAATGTGATTTTGGCCGTGAGTTGAAGTCGGCCGTGAGCTTGGTTTGGTTGATTTTTGACTGTGTGGTTACAACCATGTGACTTGTTTTGGCTGTGTGTTTTGGTTTGACTATGTTGTCATGATTTCTGAGCCTCGGGTTGGTAATTGTGTGTGAAAGTTTTTGTGTGTTAGTGTTTAGTTACTCGGATTCGGGTTACATTTGCTTGAATTGGTTTGGGTTTGAAATGTCGGGTTTTGGATTTTGGAATTGATACGAGTTTGAAATTGTGAAATTGACTCGTTATCGGATTCGATGACTTGATTACAGATCTAGACGGACGAACGGAAACCGGACGAGGCGAAGGCGACGAAGCCGGGTTTTGAAGATTCTAAGAAAAAAGACTTATCGAAATTAAAGCTCGATTAACTCGTGAGTCTTTTAATCGCGTATAACGTTTAAATACTCTTAGATTTGATTATGTGATATATTTCGCGTATTTAAATAAATAATTTATGTTTATTTATTTAATAACGTTTAAGAGTTTGATTTGATTCGCTTTGGAATTCTCAGTTACTTTTTATTCGGATCAATTTATTTGAGACTCATAAGCATGTTATTGGATTTTATTTCGTATTATTCTCGATACGAAAATACGCGAGTCTTGAATAAGTTTGACTTCCGAAAGATTGGAGAATGATAAATTAAATTCCCGAATTCTGAACCGACTCGAATCTAATCCCGACAACGAACCTTATCTTTTCAAGTAATTTCAATCCAGTAACTAACGAAGTTCCAACTTCGGATTCTAGTTCTCTCGACGCTCCAGGATGTGCTAAAGGTCTCGGGAAGCGTGTAAAGCAAAGTGTCCTCCGGAATTCATCGAGTTCTCTAACGAACTATACCGGGTAAGTGGGATTTAAGTTTGAGGCGCCAAAAGGGGAATGGTGCCTAGTAGAATAATTTTTTATGTTTATTCGTTTAATCCTAAAACAAAGAGAAACCCTCAGTTGAACAAGATGACCGAATAAGGCTTTGGCCACTAACTAATAAGATGATAAAATGGTAGGGTTAAACGATTAGCGGGTTAAGAACCTTGAAGCCTTTAAAACTATGTTAAGCTTTTGTTATAGGTTTTACCCCTTCGTCCTGATGAGAGGACAACAGGAGGAGGAAAGACGGTGTCCTTCGGATTCAATCCCGAGAGGAACTGTTCTAGGAGAAGGTTCAGCCTCACAGCTGCCGACAACTCCTTCTAAAATACTTAAGGAGCCATACAGCGAAATTAATAATGTTAATGACGGGCTTTATCCCGATAAGATCTCCTCCTGTAATAAGATAGACAGGTAGGCTGTAGACAGCTCCTGTAAAACATAACGAACTCTTGTCGGCAATGTAGCGAGTGGCATTCCCGAAGGCCCTTTAATGGGAAGTCGATGGGTGGCTTCAGGTAAGTCGATGGGTGGCTTACCTGTCCTGAAGGAAATCTGAACCCTGGATCGACCAGGGATTGGTGAGGGTTTGATTCCCTCTACCAAACGCGCGCTAAGGCCCTCCTATATGTGCTAGTGGATCCCAGACGTTAAAACTTCGGCCTTCTGAGGGCTAGGCTCAAGTTCTCAGAATGGTTTACTCATCTCTCTTGAACGGCTGCGGACTGAAGTGTTGATTGGCCAGTCCACTGATGTAAGGCGCCGGTATGAGTGAGATGGATGAGTTTCAAGGAACACGGTTGTTAGCCGGATTCCTATATGATTATGTGTTTGATTGTTTTAGAACGGGGTTCTAAAACTGAATATGTCTCTGTTGATTGAATGAGATTTTTGTTATCCTGATTGAATAATGGAACTTCTTTATTCTTCTGAATCTATTATCTGCTGTCATGTGCATTTTATCATCTCCAACCATGCATCTCATGTAATGCTAGGTTAGATATCCTGCTTACTGAGTCGGTGTGACTCACCCCTTAAATCCCTCTCCTTGTAGATAAAGGAAAAGCTCAGGCGAAGCAGGAGTGCTAGTCAAGGTAGATCTCATGACGACCTGTGGCATAGGAAATGTCTTTTTGGGAAATGGGTATCAGGTTTTTGAAAACCGAGCTTATATGCTTGCGAAAGTTTTATATAGCTTTTGGAAGAACTTTTCTTATATCATAACGTTTAGATAATCGGCCCGAACCTCTTTTTACGTTTTGAAACTCGGTTAGCACGATTATGGGCATGTGCTTATGGATAGCAAGCTAGGGTAGTCCGCATTTTTGTAACCCTTTTAAAAGCGAAAAATTTTACCGGTTTTTAGCGGACTAGCTCTAGAAACCTTTGTTATTCCTTATATGTAAATTAAATTTATTTCCGCTGTTGTTCAATAAACGTTTTGTAAATGACGTTTGAAAATGTTTTATGTTCATTTCGTTTGAAAATATAAATGGTTATGAAAATGTTACGAGAAAGGTCGCGATTCAAGGGCGACGGGTGTCCTGCGGGTCGTGACAAAACATGTCCCCCTCGAACCCCAAGTCCTGAACGTCACAATCCACGATCATGTCCCGGAAGGCCTGAAGTTGACACGGGCCTCTGTCCCTGCCCCCCCTGATCTCAGCGTTCGTAGCTACCTCATTCATGTCCCCTCCAACTAACCAAGGGCCCCAACAATTGTTCCGAAGCCGACAGAGAAGCTCCCACGTATGCCTCCTCTGAGAAGTCAATGGATCACCATAAATCCCCACAAACCTCCACGTCTTCCCATCCTCACTAACCAAGTCACCCTCGATATGAAATCTTGACATTGTCCCAAGTAGAAACTTCACTGGCGCTTTCCAAAGGAGCATCAGGCCTCCGCTTCTACCAAGACATTCGACCGTCACACAACCCTCAAAGCCAAGCAGTACTCTCACCCTCTCAGCCCCGTCCTTCCTAAGCCTCGTCTCTGACAGGAATAGAAAATCCGGCTTATACTCCAGAACGTGGGACCTGAGGGTACCCTTCGTCCCGGGGTTTCCCAACCCCTGGACGTTCCAAATAACGCAAATCATTGTGATCGGCGGCCCTCGTCCTTGAGGGGCGCCGCTCTCTCATCAGTAACCACCTTAGTCGAATCCGCCGAACTAGAAACTCCTAAGGTACAATCCACCACAACTGTGTCTCTATCTCCCTGCCCCTCCCCACAACCCTCAAGAAAATTCGAAAAAGGATAAGAGGAAGGACTACTAACCTAGACTCCGTGAGATGCGCCAGTGGTCCTCTTTGGGTCGCATCTTGCCTCGCCACCGGCTTCGATGAGTCGCGCCATTCTCTTCACACTCCCAACTCTGAGCCGGTCGTTGGATTTTCTCTTCCTTGCTCCTCCTTCGACAATTCCCACCGTTCCCGACCCCGTGGCGCTGCTAGATAGCTCCCCAACTCCGCCAATTGACCCAAATTCTTTTTTCCCTTCAGCCTTGTTAGGCCCCTCAAGGTTGGCCTCCTGATGAGAAAGGCCCAAAGACATTTGTTGAGTGAGCCCATAATTAATTATGGCCCTCTCAACTCTCCCATTAGCATTCCGGTCCTGGCCCACCACAGTTTGGGAAATGGGATATCGCGTGGGCTCCACGTGTTGACCCTTCTCACCACCTGTCATAGACTGTCAACTGGCAGAAGAAAAAGCAGAGCCATTCCCTTGTTTATCCTCGCGTCCCACGCCATCATCCCTGCTTCCACTTATTTTATTCAAAAAGCCAGAATCTTCACCAACTCTCCCTTCAACTAAGGGAAAGCCTTCCCCCAGATCCGGATTTACCCAGACTTTGTCATGCCAAAATGGTGAAGAACGCACAACTCCCATCTTCATCAACGGTCTGATTTCAGCACCTCCAGCCGTGGGCCCACTGTTAGCACCGACCGGCCTAGCCCTGTCACGGGTAGCTTCCGGGTTTGGACTTGGCGTCAGAAGCTTCGTCGCCGGCGTGGTCATCTTCTCCACGTTCTTCACCGGACTCGGCGTCGAAATCGCATCCCTCTGGCGCCGTGGTCTTCGTCGCCGGTGAGGTCTTCATCGCCTGGTTCCTTCCCGAGCTCAGCGCCCGTGTCTTCACCTCCAGGTTGGTCTCCTTCCCCTGGATCTTCTCCGGTCTCAGCACCTGGGGCATCATCGCCGGCGTGGTCACCCCCGCCTGGGTCCTCACCGAGCTCAGCGGTGGTGGCTCCATCTCCGGCGTGGGCCCATTCACCTGGTTCTTCTCCGGATCTGGCGCATGTGGCGTTGTCGACGGCGGTGTCTCCATCTCCCAGTTCATCTCCGATCTCGGTGGTTGGGTCTTCGTCGTCTCCTTTGGCCGCCCCCTTCGTCGTCGGGGAATGAGATTCCCCTTACCCAACATCGAAGATGAGTGATTGTTACCCGAGCTCCCCATCTCAAACTCCATCTCCGCGGCGCCACGATTCTCCGAGTTCTCCGGTTGATTGAGGTCGCCACTATCACTCTAATTGCTTTGTTTTGTTTCCACCAGAGGTTTTTCGGAAGGGTCAGCGTTCGCCTTAGCCGACTCAGTCCTCGGGGTCGACGGGGTCGATGCCTCAACCCTCGTCGTTGAGTTTCCCGGTCCAGCCCACCCCAACATTCTAGACGATCCCACGCCGCTGAACCGCCTGGTTCCATTGGCGGAGTTGGTCGGCACTTCTCCATGGAGCCACGCTTCGAATCGCGGCCTCACAGCTTCGCCCTCCAAGTTAGAATGACAAGGGCATTCAGAGCTGCAGTGACTGAGGCTGCCATAGGTGTAGCAAAAGTCCCCGAGCTTCTCGTACTTAAACGATACCCATGTCTTCTCTTCCCCGATCTATATGTGAATCCCATTCATCAAGGATTTCCCGATGTCAATGGCCACTCGGACCCGGAGAAAGTCATCCCTGATTTGGTCTCCTTTGTCTTTGTCGACTTTGAGAACACGGCCGAGTCTCTTGCCGATCAACTCTTCCATCTTTACAGACCGGTTTCTAGGAGGAACCCCATGGCGTTGGAGCCAGAAGTCCACGTACCGGAATTCCTCTTCTTCGACCCGCTCCGGATCTCCGAGAACCAGCAACGACTTATCGAAGGTCCAGGGTCCCGAGTCCCACACTCTCTGCTTATCCGCCTCCAACTCGAATTTGAAGCGGAACCCACCTCCATCGTAATCGCTGATTTCCAACTTTCCCGTAGTTCTCCAGATTCTTGCCATAACAGTCTTCAAGGCATTTCTATTGAACGCTCTCAGCCCGAGGAGCCTTCCCACGAGGCATTGCGAAAGGTTCACTTCGGTACTGATTATCTCATCTTCCTCGAGGACCAACACCTCTTCTTCCTCTTCTCCGATGCATCGCGAAAGGTTCACTTCGGTACTGATTATCTCATCTTCCTCGAGGACCAACACCTCTTCTTCCTCTTCTCCGATGTCTAGTTCAGACCACCTATCACACAGGTCCTCCATCCCCCAGAAGAAGAGGAAGCCGCCGGTGAAAAACTCTAGCTCCGGAGCTCACCAGGAGCAGAGCAGAGAGAAGATGTACGGAGAGAAAAAAGCTATTCTTTCTTTATATCAGTTTCTACTTTCCCTTCGTCTTTACAGCATAATTCTTTTAAAGAGACGGAATTCACCGATACAAATGTAGGAAAATTTCATAAACGCACATAAAATAAATAAATAAATTATTTTCAGCCACATGCGGGGGCATGGCCCAAAAAACTAGTGTTACCGGTCCATCTCGGCCCGGTAGAGCAGCGACGGCCGTGATAGTGACCACCCCGGGAATCCCCCGACCCATGGCCGACCCAAGGCCAGCCTCCAGCTCCGTGGCCGACCTCCGGCCTCCTTAGCTCGGCCTCAGCTCGGCCTCCTTAGCTCGGTCTCAGCTCGGCCTCCATAGCCCGGCCTCCTTAGCTCGGCCTTAGCTCGGCCTCCTTAGCTCGGCCTCCTTAGCTCAGTCTCAGCTCGGCCTCAGCTCGGGCTCCATAGCCCGGCCTCCTTAGCTCGGCCTCAGCTCGGCCTCCTTAGCTCGGCCTCAGCTCGGCCTCCTTAGCTCGGCCTCAGCTCGGCCTCCTTAGCTCGGCCTCAGATCGACCTCGGCCTGACGAGCTCGACCTCTGGCCTCATGAGCTCGGCCTCGGCCAATGGCCGGCTCAAATAGCCTCGGCCATTGGCCGACCCTAGAGCCAGCCTCGGCCAATGGCCGGTTCAAATAGCCTCGGCCATTGGCCGGCCCTAGAGCCAGCCTCGGCCAATGGCCGGCTCAAATAGCCTCGGCCATTGGCCGGCCCTAGAGTCAGCCTCGGCCAATGGCCGGCTCAAATAGCCTCGGCCATTGGCCGGCCCTAGAGCCAGCCTCGGCCAATGACCGGCTCAAATATCCTCGTGTTGTCAATGGTGCACACAAGAAGAGTTGTAGTCTTTATTTTGTACATTTGATGTAATAAAGTCTCATGAAGACTCTTGCTTGTAATTGCCTATCTATTCATTAATAAAGTTGAAACGTTCATTCATTCTTTCTTTGTTTGAAGCTTTATGATAAAACCTTAGTCTTTTAGTCCATAAACAAACTTAACAACTTACGAAGAGACAAATGTAGATTTGCATGAACAAACTCTTCGTAGTTTGCTTAAAACGATATATTCGCAATCTTAGGGTCAAAGGACTATTGACCTCAGTATGATTTTTAGAAGAATCTACGATGTCTGGTTATGAGGCATTGAGAGTTGGGGACTCTATAGTTCTTCTAGGTATCTTCCGAAGGTACTGAATTGATCAGTACACTTCTAGAGACAATATAAGAACAAACCATTTAACCTCTTATGTCTCGAAGTCACTATGTATGAATTGCATCATGCTTACCTTAATCCTGAAATGAGACATGCCATTTCACACCTTAGTATTCTCACTTGAGAAAGTCAAAGTTCGGACTCACTATGTGATTCCGAACAAGGCCTATTAGTGAAGTACTAAGTTGTGAGTCTGTCATGAGTAACTTTGTGAAGTTCTCATAGATATGGAATTCATGTACAAGATTGCTGAAATGCAATGTATGTCACCTCATGCTTTGTTCCTTGGAGTGTGAATAAATGAACTGGCCAGTGTCCAAATTGAGTCCTGACTCTTTTGGATGAAACAATGTGACTTGTTAGCTCCTCGTCAATACATTGTTTCTAACTTATTCACAAGCGACAAAGGAGTTGAGGAAATAACAGCTAGAAGGGTAAAATGGTAATTTAGTAAATCCCGACTAGCTGATGACATTCATGAAGGGTAAACATAGATAATATTCAGTGGATCCGCTCATCATAATTAGGTCGAATTCTTGAGTAGAAAACAAATTCATTTGAACCGAGAGATTTTCAGTGTCAGCTCTTCAGTGGAGTCAGTTGGCATTAAGCTAAACTTGGAAAAGGTTTGTGAACTTTTGAGTCCAAGTGTTTAGCTCAAGCTTTGTTCATTTGGGTCCATGAGGTCACTGTCACGAATCACATCGATATGAATAGTTAAACTGGAAGCTAAGTCAAAACAAGAACGAAAATAGTCAAAAGGGTATTTTTGTCTTTTGAGACATATGATGAAATGAATGTCAATAAATTTTTTGACAAGTTCATTTGATGACTTAATGTCACTCGGCCATAACTTGATTATTGGGCCTTGTGAATTAATTTCATTTCATAAGAATTTTATTGAAAATTCTTAATGGGCTTTTCTCATGTTGTCATGAACAAATGAAGAAGCTTCTAGAAGCTCCTTCTAGATGAGAATAGGCGCCCATAATACCCAAGGAAAGAGAGTTTATTTTGTGCATAAATGTATTTAGATACTTGCCAAAAGAAAAAGAGGAAACAAATTTCCTCCAAGAGGAAAGTGGGAATCGGCCAAGTGAGAGACAAGGCAAGGCCTTGAACAAAATAGGAAGCAAATCAAGGCTTCTAGAAGCCTTGTGTTGGCCGAGTGTCTCAAAGGGAAAAAGAGGAAATTGCTCATGAATATGTGATATTCTATAGAAGAGGAAACTACCTTATTGAAGGTGAGACCTCTCCTATAAATAGGAGCCTCATTTCCTCACATTTGATTCATCCAAGTTTAAGAGATTTGAGAGACTCTCTCTCTAGAACTTTGGCCGAAAATCCTCTCCCTCTCTCTCTCTAGTTTATTTTCGATTTTTTCTTGTCTTGGAACCTAGGTCCTCACTCGACCTAGTGTTTAGCTCTGCGACTTCAAGACTTGTTCTTAAGTCGTAGTGTTTAAAAGTGCCCACTCACTGATTCCTTCTTTTCGAGTGATTTAGTGATAGAAACTTTCGTGGTTGCTCGAGGTGCCGAGGAAAGAAAGAGAGACGTGCTGCGAGGGGAGACGAGCGTTGCGAACTTTCCAAAAGCTTCTTCAAAGTTCAAGCTTCAAGAAAGGTTAGTAAACTTCTAGCTCATATTAGTTTTTAATTACATGTACTTGCTTCCTTGTCTAGGTTAGTAAAAACTGCTTTTACTTGAAAAGAAATTTTTTAAAATTTCGCCGCTTCCCGAAGCGTTTAATCTTTTTCTTAAACCCTAGATCAATTCCAACAAATGGTATCAGAGCTATGGTCAAAGATATGCATGTACATGTTTTTAAAAATATGAGCTTGAAAATCGTTTTCGAAAGTTTACTAATTTTAGATTTTTTTTAATTTATTGCTCTTGCCTTTAAATTAAAAAGCATGTTGATTTTCTATGAGTTTGGGATGTTTTTAAAACACATTAGAATCAGTTCTAAAAGTTTTTAATTTTTTATATTGAAAAACGTGTTTTAAAGGTTTGAGAAATTTCGAGTAAAATTTTGTGACCAGTTTTGATATCTTGCTAGTTTCTTATTTTTACTTGAATCGTTTTATGCTTGTTGTTATTTATTTATTCTATGTTATTACCCTGCTAATAAAACACAAATAAAAGCTTTAAACAACATCTTAAAACGTTCCGTTACACTCGATTCTTTTTCGCACCTAAAAAGGACCAAGCTTTAATTTATTTCTTTTTCTTCGAGCTGGAGTAAACCCGCATTAAAAGTGGCATAACTCTCTGTTCAGAAATCTAAATTTAATGATTCTTGAATCAAATTAAAGCTCTGTCTGTCCTCTGTCCAATGCCACCGGTTTCGGCGCAAAAGGACATCGGAGCCGCCAGATATGGCGATTTTACTCCGAGGTGCGCGGCAGTCTGAAACTCCAGTTTTTTAGAAATCCGGATTTTCAAACCCCACTACCATGAGTTATAGAACTCTAATGAGAAAACTTTCTTGAGCAAAAATGTTTTTCATATGATTATAAACATGATGTGTAAGATTAAAAGTTTTGATTTTTGAAAGATTAATTGAAATTGAGTTTTTACAAAACTAGTTTGAATTTTGAAAAATCGTTTTCACTTTCAAACTTGAAAATATTTTGTCACCCAAATCAAATAAGTTTTCAAAATGTTTTCAAAACTATATCTATATCACATATGTTCAAAATCTATATGCTCTTGAAAATTTTGAGTGGGAGGTCTCTTTGTAGACAAGCCGAAAAATAAAAAGATGTGTAATCTCAAACTTTCAAGTGTTCGAGTGAGTTGAAGTTCACACTTCCCTCATGCACTTTCCCGAAATAGAAAATAGGAAAAGATCGAGTATGTACCTTGTGTCTTTATGCACTAATACTACTCTGAACATGTCGATCTAGGATCCTCTTCTAGTTGTCCGCTCTGTCGCTCTCTAACTAGGAAATTTGTTTCCGAACTTATAAGAGTCGATGAACCAACTCCAAAAACTAAGTGGGAGGGTTATACTTGTTGTTTGTAACCCACGATCCTCAACACTAATGAAAAGTGCAAGTGTCGCCGGACTAAGAGTCACCCTCGTGGCCCTCTCTTAAATGAGAGTACTCAAGGGCGCTTTGCTCTGATCATTGCTCAATGAGCTACGTCCGAGAGTGAGACGATGATGGCAAGGCCTCCCCTTGGGGGATTGTTTTTCAAAGTTGATCTTTTGGACTAAGTGGCTGGTTGCACACTTAGGCTCAATCCCTAGTAATCCTCCCTCAAGGCCCTGCGAAAGGATGTGAGTGATCAAACCAATTTACAAGGTGGCTAGTCAAAATTGATGTATTGACATCTTGGCTATGCATTAATGATGAGTCATTTACTTATGAAAGGAGACTCGTTGCGGCCTTCCCTCGAAGGAGTAAAGTGTCATTTCGTTCATAACACCTTTGGATTTTATAAAGTCTTAAACAAACTTAAATCCTAAACCAAAGACTAATCATAAACTTTTATAGGCAATATGTCTCCCAACTCTCTCTCTTTCATTCTTTCCTCGAACAAACTCGAAAACGAAAACTACATAGACTCGAAACGTAACCTCGACATAATACCTACCGTTAACAAGCACAAATGGGTACTCACCACCCCGTGTCCTCCTCTGACGAATGATGATTCAACTCAAGAGGACAATGACGCCTTAGCGGCCTGGCTTCGATCCGATGAGATTGCGAGGTGCTATATTTTGGCATCGATGAACAATGTGTTGCAACAACAACATCGTGATTATGAAACTACCACCGATATGCTCTACAATCTCCATGAGATGTTTGGAGGGCAAGGACGTCAAGCTAGGCAACAAGCGGTCCGACAATTCATGAACTGTCGTATGAAGGCTGGAACTCCCGTTAGAGATCATATGATGCTGATCATTAGCTATCTAAACGAAATGGAGATTCTTGGATCTGAGATTGATGGGGAGACTAAAATAGATATGATCTTGGAAACTCTCCCCGAAACCTTTGATACCTTCAAGTTGAATTATTCCATGAACAAGCTAGAGTACACTGTTACCGAGCTCATGAAGGAACTTCAAACCGCTGAGGCACTCACTAAGAAAAAGAGGGCTCAAGGAGAAGTACATGCTACTGCCTCCACCTCTGGATCTAAGAAGAGACCTCGCAATGCCGAGAAGAAGAACCAGCCTAAGGTTCACACGAAGAAGAAGGCGCCAAAGGCTCCGAAGGTGGACAAGTCTAACGACAAGTGCCACCACTGCAACGAGCCTGGTCACTGGCGTAGGAACTGTCTCGCCTACCTCAAAACCAAAGCAAAAGGTATTGTACTTGTTACTGAAGCCTGTTTAGTAGCTGATAATGTATCATCGTGGATGATTGACTCCGCTGCTACTAACCATATTTGCTGCTCCTTTACTAGTTTTAGGAAAAGCAAAAGCTTAGAGGATGGCGATTTCTGCTTCAAGTGGGGTGATGAGAGCGTGGTGTCTGCGAAGGCTGTGGGATCCGTGACGCTATCTTTTGAAGATAGAACTTTAAATTTGAATAATGTTTATTATGTTCCTTCCTTTGGGAAAAACCTAGTATCTGTTGCTCAACTTTTCGAGCAAGATTATTATTTAAAGTTTATAAAGAATGGAATTCGTATTTCTTTTTCTAATTCTTTAGTCACTGATGCATGTATGAAGAATGGTCTTTTTTACATCTATCCCACTCAACCTTCTCTTTTAGACACCGAAATAGATAACGATCTAATTAGGGAGCCAAAGAGGATCAAACTTTCTGAATCCTCCGATCTAACAAAATCAACATACCTCTGGCACTTAAGACTTGATCATATCAGTCTAGATAGGATTAAGAGACTTGTGAGGGATGGTCCACTCCAAGCCTCTACAATAGGTTCACTACCTACTTGTGAATCCTGTATAGAAGGAAAAATGACTAAGCGACCTTTCTCCGATAAGGGTCGAAGAGCCACTGAGTTGCTGGAACTAATACATTCTGATGTATGTGGTCCGCTCAACCAACAGGCACGTGGAGGATACGAATACTTCGTTACCTTCACTGATGATTACTCAAGATATGGGTTTGTCTATTTGCTCAAACACAAATCCGAGACCTTTAACGTATTTAAGGTCTTTAGGGCTTTAGTGGAAAAGCAAACTGGCAAAGTAATCAAAACCCTTCGATCCGATCGAGGTGGTGAGTATATGTCTGGAGAGTTCGATGACTTTCTTAAAGAAGAAGGTATCGCTTCTCAGCTTACCGCACCTGGCACACCTCAACAAAACGGAGTGTCAGAGAGAAGGAACCGAACTCTAATGGAGATGGTTAGATCAATGATGAGTTACTCATCACTACCTCCTTCCTTTTGGGGATATGCCCTCGAAACAGCCGCCTACATTCTGAACCAAGTTCCGTCCAAAACGGTTCCTGGTACTCCTTATGAACGATGGACTGGCCGTAAAGTGAATCTTGGCCGCATCCGAATTTGGGGTTGCCATGCACACGTGCTGAGGCAAAAGACTAGCAAGTTGGCTAGTAGGTCAGAATTGTGCCTGTTTGTAGGATATCCGAAAGAAACCAAAGGTTTTACTTTCTATAGTCCCGAGGACGATAAGACTTTCGTTAGCACGAATGCTCGTTTCCTTGAGGAGGACTTTATGAAGGATGCGAAACCTAGAAGCAAAATTGTGCTTGAAGAAAAGTTGGGTGAGGAAGCTTCTACCTCATCTGTAAGAACTGTTCTTACCCCAACTGAAACACAACCTAACTCATCAGAATCTCGTCAAGTAGTACTTCGACGTAGTACATTCAGGGAATCCAAATCTTTCGAGATAGGAAAAACCGGACCCTGTCGCTCTCTCAAGCATCTTATATTGATAAGGTGATGGATCGCTTCTCGATGCAAGACTGCAAGAGGGTTCAAACACCCTTTAGGCATGGAGTTTCACTCTCTAAGGACCAGTCTCCCAAGACTGCACAAGAGATTGAAGACATGAGGAAGATTCCTTACGCCTCTGCCGTAGGAAGCCTCATGTATGCTATGCTTTGCACTAGACCTGACATCTGTTTCGCCGTTGGCGTAGTTAGTCGTTTCCAATCCAACCCTGGACCCGAGCACTGGATTGCTGTTAAGCATGTTCTTAAGTATCTTCGAAGAATTAGGAACTTGATGCTTACATACTCAGGTACTGACCTGACTATGACGGGATATAACGACTCCGATTTTCAAGCGGATAAGGATTCCAGGAAATCCACTTCGGGATCTGTGTTCATCCTTAATGGTGGAGCTGTTGTGTGGAGAAGTATTAAGCAATCTTGCATTGCTGACTCCACAATGGAAGCAGAATATGTGGCTGCTTGTGAAGCATCCAAAGAGGCTGTATGGCTTAGAAAGTTCCTTAAGTATTTGGAAGTTGTTCCAAACGTCGACGAGCCCATGACCCTTTATTGTGATAATAGTGGGGCTGTCGCTAACTCAAAGGAACCTAGAAGCCATAAGCGCTCTAAGCATATTGAGAGGAAATACCATTTGATTCGAGAGATCGTGCAGCGCGGAGACGTGGAAGTGAAGAAGATCTCAACGGTGGACAACCTCGCAGATCCATTCACCAAGGCCCTAGCGAACAAGGTCTTCGACCAACATCGTGAGGGATTAGGCATGAAGGACTACACACACCTTCTTTGAGTCAAGTGGGAGTTTGTTGTCAATGGTGCCCACAAGAAGAGTTGTAGTCGTTATTTTGTACATTTGATGTAATAAAGTCTCATGAAGACTCTTGCTTGTAATTGCCTATCTATTCATTAATAAAGTTGAAACGTTCATTCATTCTTTCTTTGTTTGAAGCTTTATGATAAAACCTTAGTCTTTTAGTCCATAAACAAACTTAACAACTTACGAAGAGACAAATGTAGATTTGCATGAACAAACTCTTCGTAGTTTGCTTAAAACGATATATTCGCAATCTTAGGGTCAAAGGACTATTGACCTCAGTATGATTGTTAGAAGAATCTATGATGTCTGGTTATGAGGCATTGAGAGTTGGGGACTCTATAGTTCTTCTAGGTATCTTCCGAAGGTACTGAATTGACCAGTGCACTTCTAGAGACAATATAAGAACAAACCATTTAACCTCTTATGTCTCGAAGTCACCATGTATGAATTGCATCATGCTTACCTTAATCCTGAAATGAGACATGCCATTTCACACCTTAGTATTCTCATTTGAGAAAGTCAAAGTTCGGACTCACTATGTGATTCCGAACAAGGCCTATTGGTGAAGTACTAAGTCAAAACAAGAACGAAAATAGTCAAAAGGGTATTTTTGTCTTTTGAGACATATGATGAAATGAATGTCAATAAATTTTTTGACAAGTTCATTTGATGACTTAATGTCACTCGGCCATAACTTGATTATTGGGCCTTGTGAATTAATTTCATTTCATAAGAATTTTATTGAAAATTCTTAATGGGCTTTTCTCATGTTGTCATGAACAAATGAAGAAGCTTCTAGAAGCTCCTTCTAGATGAGAATAGGCGCCCATAATACCCAAGGAAAGAGAGTTTATTTTGTGCATAAATGTATTTAGATTCTTGCCAAAAGAAAAAGAGGAAACAAATTTCCTCCAAGAGGAAAGTGGGAATCGGCCAAGTGAGAGACAAGGCAAGGCCTTGAACAAAATAGGAAACAAATCAAGGCTTCTAGAAGCCTTGTGTTGGCCGAGTGTCTCAAAGGGAAAAAAGAGGAAATTGCTCATGAATATGTGATATTCTATAGAAGAGGAAACTACCTTATTGAAGGTGAGACCTCTCCTATAAATAGGAGCCTCATTTCCTCACATTTGATTCATCCAAGTTTAAGAGATTTGAGAGACTCTCTCTCTAGAACTTTGGCCGAAAATCCTCTCTCTCTCTAGTTTATTTTCGATTTTTTCTTGTCTTGGCACCTAGGTCCTCACTCGACCTAGAGTTTAGCTCTGCGACTTCAAGACTTGTTCTTAAGTCGTAGTGTTTAAAAGTGCCCACTCACTGATTCCTTCTTTTCGAGTGATTTAGTGATAGAAACTTTCGTGGTTGCTCGAGGTGCCGAGGAAAGAAAGAGAGACGTTCTGCGAGGGGAGACGAGCGTTGCGAACTTTCCAAAAGCTTCTTCAAAGTTCAAGCTTCAAGAAAGGTTAGTAAACTTCTAGCTCATATTAGTTTTTAATTACATGTACTTGCTTCCTTGTCTAGGTTAGTAAATACTGCTTTTACTTGAAAAGAAATTTTTTAAAATTTCGCCGCTTCCCGAAGCGTTTAATCTTTTTCTTAAACCCTAGATCAATTCCAACAGCTCGGCCATTGGCCGGCCCTAGAGCCAGCCTCGGCCAATGGCCGGCTCAAATAGCCTCGGCCATTGGCCGGCCCAAGGGTCAGCCTCGGCCAATGGCCGAGCCAAAGCCATCCTCAGCCAAGGGGTTGCCCAAAATGCCCCTAGGTCGCCTATAAGTACCGGGATCCCTCCCCTGGTCCAGGAAATCCAACTTTGAGTCCCGAAACGCTGCCGAACTCATACTTCGCTCGTTTCGCTCACCTTTGGCTTCTCACCACCTCTAAACCTCTATAATCCACCTCAATCCCACTAATGTTGAGCGTCGGAGAGGTAAACAGAGGCACCCCCTCTGTTTTCCCTTCTTAGCTCACGGTTCTCCTATCTTTTTCAGGTATGCCGGTGAGCTCAAACACCATTGACAGCTAAGGGAAGACTTGGGATACCAAGTCCGACACGCTCGAGTCAAGGCGAGGCCACTTGGTCCGGCCTTGGGTCTAACCGCCTTTGACTCCTAAATCGTTGTCCGAAAAACAGCGACAACATTTTGGCGCTAGTAGGAGGGGATCTCTCGACCTTGGCGACACATCCCCTCTACCAGTCTTCTTCTCACTTCTACGACTCTCGAGAGATGAGTTATGGCCCCACCACCGCCGTGGGCGCCCGAGCAACGAGCTCGAGGTGCGGCCTCCGAAGCCCCGTGCGTCGTCTTGGAGGGCAACCTCGTGATAACGAGAGCCAGCCCCGAGACCCGGCGAATGACCCCGAGGCCGCAGTCCGAGAGGACACGGCTCGAAGGCTCGCCAAACTCCTAGATCGCCCCGGCGTCACTGGCGCGCTCATCGCCGACCTCCTCGACTCCAATGACGTCGACGACGTCAACCACGAGACCAACCTCGACCACGATGTTCACGAAAGGGGACGCACACGCATGCTTCCAAGGGGACACCCTCGGGCGACCGCGCGAAGACGTCAACTTTCTAACGAACACACGCACGCGCCCTCGAGGGGACACCCTCGGGCAACCACGCCAAGGCATCAAGTGTCGAATAATACTCGGGGGCGCTCGACCTCTAGGTCCCGAAAGGGACGCTCCAAGCTCACCATCCGCGTCCAAAACCCCCGAGGAGATGACGACGTCAATGGCCGCGACGTCCGTCTAGGACGTCACTCGAATGGCGTATCCTCGCCCAAAGTTATAGGGACGACCAATGGAGACTTGAGAGACCACCTCGAGTCCCGAAGGGAATCCCGTGGGTGCGACTTGAGAGAGAAACTCAACGCCCGACGCGAGACCGTGGGGGAAGTTACCTTGGGACACCAACCACCCAACGTTGCCGACCGTGCACCAAACAAGAAGCGGGCCGCCACACTCATGGCACCGGCCACCGGTCTCGGCTCGCGAAGAAAGAGGCTTAGAAACGGTCGAGTCCCTGATGACCATCCTTCTCCAGCCCCGAGCAGCCCTTCGTCCCACTCAACACGACGCCCAGCCGAATCCTGAGCTTATAAAGGGAAAAACTGGGATCTCCGCCCCCGCTGAAGACGGACACCGCAACAAGGGACAAGAGCAAACAGTGCGAATATCACCATGACCACGGACACGCAACGACGGAATGCTACCAGCTTCAGAAGCAAATTGACTCCCTAATTCGAAGTGGGGACCTCAAGGAATTCGTCGTGTCTGCTAGCAAGCCGTGATTGTCATAGCTCTCGCCCTTAAACTCACTCCCGAACTCTCTCGACTTTGTAATCGCTTCATTTCAATTATGTAATTTTCTTTTTTCAAAGAAGGCCAAGTGCCATAACAACCTGTAACGACCTCCCTAATGCAATAAAAAGTTATTTTACACATGTCAACGCACACTGTTGTACACCTCCAACACGAGAGTTTCTTGGTCCTCGTCTCACAAACACAAGAAACTCGGGGGGCTAATAGGGAGCAATAATAGGGAGCAATGAAACAACTCAAAAACAAAAACAAAAACCACAAACAAAAACAAAAGTGTAGCAAAATCTCAAGGGGCCAATGGTCAGGCCGGAGGTCCCAAAGAGAAACACACCCTACACATATCTCCTCGAGTCGAGTGCACTCCTCGAGTCGAGTACCGAGTCCATGAGTCGACTAGCTACTCCTCGTGCTGACTCTGCATTTCTCCTCGAGTTGAGTTCACTTCTCGAGTCGAGTACCGAGTCCACGAGTCGACTAGATACTCCTCGTGCTGACTCTGCATTTCTCCTCGAGTCGAGTTCACTCCTCGAGTCGACTACCGAGTCCACGAGTCGACTAGCTACTCCTCGTGCTGACTCTGCATTTCTCCTCGAGTTGAGTTCACTCCTCGAGTCGAGTACCGGGTCCACGAGTCGACTGAAACTCCTCGTGCCGACTCTACATGTCTCCTTGAGATGAGTTCAATCCTCGAGTCGAGTTCGAGTCCACGGGTCGACTAGTATTCCTCGTGCCGACTCTTCACGCAACTCCTCGTGCAGGCTCTACATGAGTCCTCGAGTTGAGTCTGAGTCCGCGAGTTGACTGATACTCCTCGTGCTGACTCTTCACGTAACTCCTCGAGATGAGTTCACTCCTCGAGTCGAGTCTGAACCCATGAGTCGACCATACTCCTCGTGCCGATTCTTCACGTAACTCCTCGTGCAGACTCCACATGAGTCCTCGAGTTGAGTAACGGATTGTTGGGATGTCGAGCTCGTCAGTTCACCAAGTCGGGCTCGTCGGTTCGCCTAGTCGAGCTCGTCAGTTTGCCAAGTCGAGCTCGTTAGTTCGCCTAGTCGAGCTCGTCAGTTCGCCTGGGCCGAGCTCGCCAGTTCGCCTGGGCCGAGCTCGCCAGTTCGGCTGGGCCGAGCTCGCCAGTTCGCCTGGGCCGAGCTCGCCAGTTCGCCTAGGCCGAGCTCGCCACCTCGCCTGGGCCGAGCTCATCAGTTCGCCTAGGCTGAGCTCGCCAGTTCGCCTAGTCGAGCTCGCCAATTCGCCTGGGCCGAGCTCGTCAGTTCGCCTAGGCTGAGCTCGCCAGTTCGCCTAAGTCGAGCTCGCCTCGTCGCCTGGGCCGAGCTCGCCTCGTCGCCCGGGCCGAGCTTGCCAGTTCGCCTGGGCCGAGCTCGCCAGTTCGCCTAGGCCGAGCTCGCCACTTCGCCTCGCCACTTCGCCTAGTCGAGCTCGCCAGTTCGCCAAGTTGAGCTCGTCAGTTCGCCTAGTCGAGCTCGCCACTTCGCCTAGTCGAGCTCGTCAGTCCGCCTAGTCGAGCTCGCCAGTTCGCCAAGTCGAGCTCATTAGTTCGCCAAGTCGAGCTCGCCAGTCCGCCTAGCCGAGCTCGCCAAGCCGAGCTCGCCAGTTCGCCTAGGCCGAGCTCACCACTTCGCCTCGCCACTTCGCCTAGTCGAGCTCGCCAGTTCGCCAAGTCGAGCTCGTCAGTTCGCCTAGTCGAGCTCGCCACTTCGCCTAGTCGAGCTCGTCGGTTCGCCTAGTCGAGCTCGCCATTTCGCCAAGTCGAGCTCGTCAGTTCGCCTAGTCGAGCTCGCCAGTCCGCCTAGTCGAGCTCGCCAGTTCGCCTAGTCGAGCTCGCCACCTCGCCTGGTCGAGCTCGCCACCTCGCCTGGTCGAGCTCGCCACCTCGCCTGGTCAAGCTCACCGCCTCGCCTTGTCGAGCTCGTCACCTCGCATGGTCGACCTCGTCACTCCGCCTGGTCGGGCTCGTCACCTCGTCTGTCGAGCTCGCCACTTCGTCTAGACGAGCTGGAGCGACTTTATCACTTCGTCCGAACGTCTTTGGATTCGGTTCGTCAGTTCACTCAAACGTGTTGGGCTAACTCTCTCGACACAGAAAACAAATAATAATAATATTAAAGTCTCAAGGGGTCGATGGTTAGGCCGGAGGTCCCAAAGGGAGACTCCTCACGTAACTCCTCGAGATGAGTACATTCCTCGAGTCGAGTTAGAGTCCACGAGTCGACTGATACTCCTCGTGCCGACTCTTCACATATCTCGTCGAGACGAGCTCATTCCTCGAGTCGAGCTCCGAGGCCGCGAGTCGACCGATACTCCTCGTGCCGACTTTTCACATATCTCCTCGAGACGAGCTCATTCCTCGAGTCGAGCTCCGAGGCCGCGAGTCGACCGATACTCCTCGTGCAGGCTCTACATGAGTCCTCGAGTTGAGTCCCGAGTCCACGAGTCGACTGATACTCCTCGTGCCGACTCTACATGTCTCCTCGAGATGAGTTCATTCCTCGTGTCGAGTTCGAGTCCGCGAGTCGACTAATATTCCTCGTGCCGACTCTTCACGTAACACCTCGTGCAGGCTCTACATGAGTCCTCGAGTCGAGTTCGAGTCCACGAGTCGACTGATACTCCTCGTGCCGACTCTTCACATATCTCCTCGAGACGAGCTCATTCCTCGAGTCGAGCTCCGAGTCCGCGAGTCGACCGATACTCCCCGCGCCGACTCTTCACGAAACTCCTCGTGCAGGCTCTACATGAGTCCTCGAGTCGAGTTCGAGTCCACGAGTCGACCGATACTCCTCGTGTCGACTCTTCACATACCTCCTCGAGACGAGTTCATTCCTTGAGTCGAGTTCGAGTCCACGAGTCGACTGATACTCCTCGTGCCGACTCTTCACATAACTCCTCGTGCAAGCTCTACATGAGTCCTCGAGTTGAGTCCCGACTCCACAAGTCGAATGATACTCCTCGTGCAGGCTCTACATGAGTCCTCAAGTTTAGTCCCGAGTCCGCGCTCGCCGCCCAGCTCGTGAGCCGAAAGGCAGCGAGTTTCAAATGGGTTTCAAAGGCTTGCGTCCGCCGGACGTATCTGGTCTAGCCAGCGTCCACGGGAAACCTCGCCACGCAAATGTGGCTCCGCGCTCGCCGCCCAGCTCGTGAGCCGAAAGGCAGCGAGTTTCAAATGGGTTACAAAGGCTTGCGTCCGCCGGACGTATCTGGTCTAGCCAGCGTCCACGGGAAACCTCACCACGCAAATGTGGCATCGCGCTCGCCGCCCAGCTCGTGAGCCGAAAGGCAGCGAGTCACAAATGGGTTTCAAAGGCTTGCGTCCGCCGGACGTACCTGGTCTAGCCAGCGTCCACGGGAAGCCTGGTCACACAAATGTGGCACTGCGCTCGCCGCCCAGCTCGTGAGCCGAAGGGCAGCGAGTTTCAAATGGGTTTCAAAGGCTTGCGTCCGCCGGACGTACCTGGTCTAGCCAGCGTCCACGGAAAACCCGGTCACACAAACGTGACACCGAGGCCCCCCGAGGCCCAAGTCGTGCTAATCGATCACGCCTTCATTGGTAGGTCGAGAAAATAAGCCGCGCACAATAATGTCGTGCCAATCGATCACGCCTTCATGGGTAGGTCGAGAAAATAAGCCACGCACAATAAAGTCGTGCCAATCGATCACGCCTTCATGGGTAGGTCGAGAAAATAAGCCACGCGCAGTAAAGCTGTGCAAATCGATCACGCCTTCATTGGTAGGTCGAGAAAATAAGCCACGCACGATCAACTCGGAACAAAAGTCGTCCCTCGCGACGAACAAAGGCCGTCCCTCGTGACGCACAAAGCTGTACCTCACGACGCACAAAGGCCGTCCCTCGTGACGCACCAGAGGCCGTCCCCCGCGATGCATTGAAAGCCATTCGACGGCATGCACGCAAACCCGAGAGCGTTCATCCTGCATCCGCGTGAAAGCGTAGATTTTGAGTTTCCACTCGACCTACGCTCGACCGAAAACTCAGGGGGCTAATGTTACCGGTCCATCTCGGCCCGGTAGAGCAGCGACGGCCGCGATAGAGACCACCCCGGGACTCCCCCGACCCATGGCCGACCCAAGGCCGGCCTCCAGCTCCGTGGCCGACCTCCGGCCTCCTTAGCTCGGCCTCAGCTCGGCCTCCTTAGCTCGGTCTCAGCTCGGCCTCAGCTCGGCCTCCATAGCCCGGCCTCCTTAGCTCGGCCTCAGCTCGGCCTCCTTAGCTCGGCCTCCTTAGCTCGGTCTCAGCTCGGCCTCAGCTCGGCCTCAGCTCGGTCTCAGCTCGGCCTCAGCTCGGCCTCAGCTCGGTCTCAGCTCGGCCTCAGCTCGGCCTCAGCTCGGCCTCCTTAGCTCGGTCTCAGCTCGGCCTCAGCTCGGTCTCAGCTCGGTCTCAGCTCGGCCTCAGCTCGGCCTCCATAGCTCGGCCTCCTTAGCTCGGCCTCAGCTCGGCCTCCTTAGCTCGGCCTCAGCTCGGCCTCCTTAGCTCGGCCTCAGATCGACCTCGGCCTGACGAGCTCGACCTCCGGCCTCATGAGCTCGGCCTCGGCCAATGGCCGGCTCAAATAGCCTCGGCCATTGGCCGACCCTAGAGCCAGCCTCGGCCAATGGCCGGCTCAAATAGCCTCGGCCATTGGCCGGCCCTAGAGCCAGCCTCGGCCAATGGCCGGCTCAAATAGCCTCGGCCATTGGCCGGCCCTAGAGTCAGCCTCGGCCAATGGCCGGCTCAAATAGCCTCGGCCATTGGCCGGCCCTAGAGCCAGCCTCGGCCAATGGCCGGCTCAAATAGCCTCGGCCATTGGCCGGCCCTAGAGCCAGCCTCGGCCAATGGCCGGCTCAAATAGCCTCGGCCAATGGCCGAGCCAAAGCCATCCTCGGCCAAGGGGTTGCCCAAAATGCCCCTTGGTCACCTATAAGTACCGGGATCCCTCCCCTGGTCCAGGAAATCCAACTTTGAGTCCCGAAACGCTGCTGAACTCATACTTCGCTCGTTTCGCTCACCTTTGGCTTCTCACCACCTCTAAACCTCTATAATCCACCTCAATCCCACTAATGTTGAGCGTCGGAGAGGTAAACAGAGGCACCCCCTCTGTTTTCCCTTCTTAGCTCACGGTTCTCCTATCTTTTTCAGGTATGCCGGCGAGCTCAAACACCATTGACAGCTAAGGGAAGACTTGGGATACCAAGTCCGACACGCTCGAGTCAAGGCGAGGCCACTTGGTCCGGCCTTTTGTCTAACCGCCTTTGACTCCTAAATCGTTGTCCGAAAAACAGCGACAACAACTAGTGTACAATAAAATAAATATAGACGTCGGTACGAGTACAATCAGTCATTCTCTTGCCACGTAAGGCGGGGAGCTTGTGTTGAGTGATGACGTGGTAGTTCAAGGTTTCTCCATATAAAGTCCAGTTTGCAGGTTTACTTGGACAGCCAAAAAAAAACATTTCCATTTAGCCAAGGGAAAAATTCTAAAAATAAAAAATAGTTTGTGTTGTTACCAAGCAAGCGGCGAGACCTTTTTCCCGAGGTAGCCAATAAGAAAGTGCAGGCTGTATTCACAGATCACATTAAACGACAAAATACACCGCTCTATCAATATCTGACTCTTTCAATGAGCCACATGGCTCTCTCTGCTTATCTTCCTAGCCAAAGTTTTTTTCTTGTACATAAAAAAAAATTATAAAGAGAAAGATATTTTAGGCCGACAAGTAGATAACGGCACCAAAATAGAATACTTACTATGTTTGCATGCAGTATTTTGATTTAGATTATTCTAGAGAGTCCGAATACAAAATTTTATTTGACAAGATAATACAGAAGAATATATGAAAAGAAAATGTAATTTACTACGATGAGATCATTATTGAAAAAAAAAATTACTTACAAGTTAAGAAAAGTTATTTACATAAAACTATATATACATACAAACACTATAAATTTGGGAAGCAAAAGGGCTAAGAAGGACTTTTGTACGGAAAAAATTACACACACACCACATTCATACGTATACCAACCGCGCACCGAACGCCCAAGAATATTAACACACATACATCACTCTACGTCAAAAAGAAGTATTCTCCCCGTCTCTCTCTCAAAATCTCTTTCGTTAACCTGGATGAGAGAGAGACCTCTATGGGAATGAGCAACAGAAATGGCGTTCCGCAGTCAATCTCTCTCCCCCCAATTCCTTCGTTTCTAAGAACACCACAAGCAGCGCATAGTAAACATACCTCTACCTCTTTTTCTCTCTAATTAATCAGCAGCAAGCTCTTAGATTTCCGATCAATGACGAACGGAAGAAGGAGAGACAGGGGCGATCAGGAGGCGGCGTTTACGGCGTTTCTGGAAGGGTGGCTGGTGCGGCAAGAGCACTACCTGGAGGAGCTGATGTCGAGCGTGGCCTCGGAAGGCGATCTACAGGAGCTGGTGTCCCGGATCCTGGCACACTACCAGCAGTACTACGACGAAAAGTCAAAGATCGCGGAGAGAGACATCTTCCTGGTGTTCTCCCCAACGTGGTTCACGCCGCTGGAGACCGCCTTCCTTTGGATCGCGGGGTTCCGCCCAGGGCTGGTCTTCCGTCTCCTGCGAGACTCCATCCCCGACGTCTCCGAGGAACAGGCGCGGACCCTGGCGCGTCTCCGCCGCGAGACGCGCCTCGAGGAGCTCTCCCTCGACAACGACCTCGCGCGCGTCCATGAGGCCGTCGCCGCCCCGCCGATCATCGACGTTGCCCGCCGCGGCCGCCGGCCAGTCGACGGTGAGATCGCCAACGAGGATGACGCCCTCGCAAACCTCAAGGCCGCGCTCGAGGCTGCCGTTGCTGCCGCCGACTCCCTCAGGACTCGCACCGCCCTCAAAGTCATGGAGGTCCTCCGCCCCGCCCAGAACGTCCGCTTCCTCACCGCCGCCGCCCAGCTCCAGTTCCGGATCAGATCCTGGGGCCTCCACAGCACCTCACACTTGTCTTGATCCACACCTCCTTTCCTTTTCTTCCTTCTTTTTTTACATACCAGTTATATCTCTCTTTTTTTCCTTTTTTTCCTCTCCTCTCACACACACTTATATATACGTAGAGGTGAAATGATTATTATTTTGGAGTGTATATATTTTATTTTGGATTGTTTTACCAAGTGTACGATTTTTAATGGGTTATTAAGTTATATAACCACACACAGATATAACAGATATAACAGATATAGTGAACGGATATAGTGAATTGAGATATAGCCCATATTTGGTTAATTTTTTGTAAATAGTTAAATAGACTTATTAACAGATTAGTAAAAGATTTATT
Source organism: Urtica dioica subsp. dioica (assembly GCF_054948205.1). Taxonomy (NCBI): domain Eukaryota; kingdom Viridiplantae; phylum Streptophyta; class Magnoliopsida; order Rosales; family Urticaceae; genus Urtica; species Urtica dioica. The sequence goes on along the minus strand of NC_142757.1, from coordinate 10,532,927 downwards.
TAACACAGTCAAGCATATATTTTAAGTAGTTAATAGGTTGTCATGTATGGAAGTTGGCTATTTACAAAGTATTTATTAAAGGTTGGTTAATTTACAATTTTTATAGTTTAGGTGGTTTACATAGCCAATTTTTTATTTTTAATATACTGCTACTCAAACTGGTAATATGTATATATATATATATACACGCACACGGTTTTATTATCAATAATGATCAATTAAGCAAGTATGAAACATTTCATTTAGGGAATATACATATTTTTTTTACTTCAAATGTGAAATTAGTTTTGTATGGTTTATTTCAAATTTGTAATATTTGTTTTCTTTCTAATTTGTATTTGAGAACATATAGTGTTTATATGGTTTTGGTTTTTAGAAAGATTAGATCTATCCGGATCCAGATCATAGATTTTGAGATTGAGAAGCGAAAGAATTCTCAGAGATTAGTTTCTCATTCATTAAAAGTTATGTATATACTCTTTCTTTACATGGAGTGGTTGTTACAAGATCTACCTAACTGCCTTCTTCCAGCGTGGCTTTGCAGACTCATATTGCTGTCAGTGGTATTTGTCTGTGATGCTGTTATATAGCCATTTAAAACTTTAAGTTTAGTAAAATACCAAGAATTTGCAAAATTAAGGTAAATTAGCTAAAAAATTTCGAAAATCACAAAAATACTCCTAGACTCCAAAAACTAAACCGCGACCCCTAATACTGATTCGAGCCCCCAAAAAAAATCTTAAAAAACTCTCGATCTCCGCTGTTTGTATTGGCAATGGTGCCCACAAGAAGAGTAGTAGTCATAACTTTTATACATTTGATGTAATAAAATCTTACGAAGACTCTTGCTTGTAACTGCTGAATAATTAATAAAGAGTTGAAACTTTCATTTATTCTTCCTTTTTTGTTTGAAGCTTTATGATAAACCTTAGTCACTACTACAAATATAGTTTTCCGGTGCGGAAGACTTTTGGGTGCGACTTTTCGCACCTAATAGTCGCACCCAAAAGACTTTCGGGTGCGAAAAGTCGAACCTAAAAGTCAAACAAGCACTGGAAAATTTTCGCGATTTTTTATTACGTTGGGTGCGACAAGTCGCACCCAATGACCGGTGATAGACTTTTGAGTGCGACAAAGTCGCACCCAACACTTAATCATAACTATTCGGTGCGACTTAGTCGCACCCAAATGTCTTAAATTTTTCTGCGGCCAAATTTTCCCCCTCTCTTTTCAAAAGTACTGACACACGTCATTGGGTGCGACAAAGTCGCATCCAAAAGTCCGTCACAGGTCATTGGGTGCGACAAAGTCGCACCCATTGAAACTTTTGGGTGCGAGAAAGTCGCACCCAAATTCTAGGTCAGGATATAAAAGAAATTTTCTATGCGATTTTCATTCAAAATCACTCCGTCTCTCTCAATCCGACCTTCTCTCAATCCGACCCTCTCTCCTCTCCGGGTTCTCTCCTACCACCACATTCCACCGTCGCTCTGTCCGACCACCACCGACGGCTCTCCGCCCGGCCTCTGCTCCCACGGCGACCGACCACCACCGCGCGACAGCTGTCTGCGCTCGGGCCCGCTTCATCTCCGCTCTCTCCTCTCCGGGTTCTCTCCTACCACCACAGTCCATCGTCGCTCTCTCCGACCACCACCGACGGGTCTCCGCCCGGCCTCTGCTCCCGCGGCGAGCGACCACCACTGCGTGACGGCTGTCTGTGCTCGGGCCCGCTTCATCTCCGTCGTCGGCTTGCTTGCCTTTCGATTCCTCTAACCCACTCTTTCACTCTCTCTCTCGTTGAGGCCAAGAAGTCTCTGCACTTGAGTGTGTGTCCGTGAGTCTCTCTAGCTGCAGCCAAGAAGTCTCAGTCTCAGGCGGCTCCGCTTCCCTCGAAGCCTCTCCCTCCTAATCAAGTCGGTTAGTCTCAAATTTTCGTTCTTATTTGCTTCGTCTAGAATTTCGTATCAGTGTCGCTGAGTGATGCTATCCCGCAATTTATCTGTGTGTATGTGTGTTTAAGTCTGAGTGTGTGTATTTTTTATTTTTTTTTTAATTCCAGGCCGCTGTCCCGCCAAGCTGCTCGAGACCCACGCGCTTCAACTCCCGTCGCAGCACCGTCGCAACACCGTCGTGCCTCTCGCAGCCTCGCCATGCTCAAGTCCCGCCTACAGGTTAGCCTCTCGTAGTCCTTTTAATTGTGTTTTTAATTACTTTAGATTAATTGTAATTAGTATAATTAGTATAATTAGTCTAATTGTTAATTAGTTAGGTAATTAAATAGTTTTTTATATGTATATATGTATTAATAATGTAGTTAGTTTGATAAAATTGTTAATTATGTAATTGAAATTAATTTGATACAATTATAAAAATTGTTAATTATGTAATTGAAATTAATTTGATATAATTAGTAAAATTGGTAAAATTGTTAATGTAATTGAAATTAATTTGATATAATTATTAAAATTGTTAATCATATAATTGAAATTAATTTGATATAATTAGTAAAATTGGTAAAATGTTTTATGTAATTGAAATTAATTTAGTTAGTAATTTTTTAAGTTAATATCATATAATTTAAGTTATTTGTTCAATTATTAATCATGAAATTGAATTTAGTTGAGTTATTGTATAATTTAGTTTTAGTTTACATATTTTTTATAAATGAGTTGATATTATTGAATTGTTGTTGTAATCGAGCCACGGAGGTTCGATTTAGGGTTTAGTTGATTATTAAGATAGTTTTGGATGATTTGTATATGATTTTTAAATGAGTTTGCAGGTTTTTGGTTTGTTAGAATTATAAGGGAAATTCTGCCGAAATTTCGGTAGAGTTTCCAACCAATTATTCTCAAAACCCTAATTTTTTCAATTCGACTTCAAATAACATAAAATTCATAATTTCAACTTTATAGTTCTGTTGGAATCGATCTAGGGTTTAAGAAAATAATTAACGCTTCGGGAAGAGGCGGAATTTTAAAAAATTTCTTTTACAAGTAAAAACGGTTTTTACTAACCTAGACAAGTGCAAGTACATGTAATTAAAAACTAATATGAGTTAAGAAGTTTACTAACCTTTCTTGAAGCTTGATCTTTGAGAAGCTCTTACAAAGTTGCAACGCTCGTCTCCCCTCGCAGCACGTCTCTCTTCCTTTCCTCGGCACCTCGAGCAACCACGAAAGTTTCTATCACTAAATCACTCGAAATAAAGGAATTAGTGAGTGGGCACTTTTAAACACTACGACTTAAGAACGAGTCTTCAAGTCGCAGAGCTAAACACTAGGTCGAGTGAGGACCTAGGTGCCAAAACAAGAAAAATTGAAAATAAACTAGAAAGAGAGAGAGAGAGGAGTTCGGCCAAGTTCTAGAGAGAGAGTCTCTCAAATCTCTTAAACTTGGATGAATGAAAAGTGTGGAATGGGGCTCCTATTTATAGGAGAGGTCTTACCTTCAATAAGGTAGTTTCCTCTTCTATAGAATATCACATATTAATGAGCCAATTTCCCCTTTTCTTCTATGAGGCACACGGCCAAGACTTGCCAAGCAAGTCCTTGGATTTGTTTCCTCTTTTATTTGCTTCTCTCTTGACCCTTATGGCCGAAATTCCCTTATGCCATGCATAGGAAATTTGTTTCCTCTTTTTCTTTTGGCAAGTATCTAAATACATTTATGCACAAAATAAACTCTCTTTCCTCTTGGGTAGTAGGCGCCCAAATCTTCTAGAAAGACTTCTAGAATTTTCTTCACTTGTTCATGACAACATAAGAAAAGGCCCATTTAGAATTTTCAATAAAATTCTTATGAAATGAAATTAATCCACAAGGCCCAATAATCAAGTTATGGCCGAGTGACATTAAGTCATCAAATGAACTTGTCAAAAAAAATTTATTGACATTCATTTCATCCTATGTCTCAAAAGACAAAAATACCCTTTTGACAATTTTCGTTCTTGTTTTGACTTAGCTTCCAGTTTAACTATTCCTATCGATGTGATTCATGACAGTGACCTCATGGACCCAAATGAACAAAGCTTGAGCTAAACACTTGGACTCAAAAGTTCACAAACCTTTTCCAAGTTTAGCTTAATGCCAACTGACTCCACTAAAGAGATGACACTGAAAATCTCTCGGTTCAAATGAATTCATTTTCTACTCAAGAATTCAACCTAATTATGATGAGCGGATCCACTGAATATTATCTATGTTTACCTTTCATGAATGTCATCAGCTAGTCAGGATTTACTAAATTACCATTTTACCCTTCTAGCTGTTATTTCCTCAACTCCTTTGTCGCTTGTGAATAAGTTAGAAACAATGTATTGACGAGGAGCTAACAAGTCACATTGTTTCATCCAAAAGAGTCAGGACTCAATTTGGACACTGGCCAGTTCATTTATTCACACTCCAAGGAACAAAGCATGAGGTGACATACATTGCATTTCAGCAATCTTGTACATGAATTCCATATCTATGAGAACTTCACAAAGTTACTCATGACATTCTCACAACTTAGTACTTCACCAATAGGCCCTGTTCGGAATCACATAGTGAGTCCGAACTCTGACTTTCTCAAATGAGAATACTAAGCTGTGAAATGACATGTCTCATTTCAGGATTAAGGTAAGCATGATGCAATTCATACATAGTGACTTCGAGACATAAGAGGTTAAATGGTTTGTTCTTATCTTGTCTCTAGAAGTGCACTGGTCAATTCAGTACCTTCAGAAGATACCTAAAAGAACTATAGAGTCTCCAACTCTCAATGCCTCATAACCAGACATCATAGATTCTTCTAACAATCGTACTGAGGTCAATAGTCCTTTGACCCTAAGATTGCGAATATATCGTTTTAAGCAAACTACGAAGAGTTTGTTCATGTAAATCTACATTTGTCTCTTCGTAAGTTGTTAAGTTTGTTTATGGACTAAAAGACTAAGGTTTTATCATAAAGCTTCAAACAAAGAAAGAATGATTGAACGTTTCAACTTTATTATTAAATGAATAGGCAATTACAAGCAAGAGTCTTCATGAGACTTTATTACATCAAATGTACAAAATAAAGACTACAACTCTTCTTGTGGGCACCATTGACAACAAGTTCTTCGTCCCTTAGCAATAACTCTTAAGCCGCACTATTCGGCATCAGCGCCAACATAAGTAATCGATTTCAGTCGTCTTCGTCCCTTAGCAACAACTATTAATAATTGTTAATTTTCTCTTTCGTTTAGCGAAATCAATGTCCAATCCAAGTAGAGATTGGATCACCGAGAACAATCGGTTGTCCTTGCAGTATAAAATCGGAGTTAATGAATTTATCCGCGCTGCAAGAAGATTTCCGAACGATAATTACGAATATCGATGTCCATGCAAGCCTTGCAACAACGTGAGATGGCACGACATTGGGGTTGTAAGGCATCATCTGCTAAACAAAGGGTTTACCCCGGGCTACACAGAATGGTATAATCATGGCGAGGTCGTGCGTTCCGTCGGTCATCTTGAAGAAGTCCCCATCGGAGAAACAGCCCAGAGAGGAGTAGGACGAATACATGCTGATGTGGAGGATATAAGAGATCACGAGGATTTCGATGGTGTTACGGAGCCGGCTCCGAGCGATGTGCGTGCGGAGGAGCAAGTGGAAGACTTGTTCGCTGAGTTGGAAGCGGAATTGTACCCTGGATGCAAGGAGTTTTCGTCGTTGTCATTCTTGGTTCAGTTCATGCACCTTAAAGTCACGAACCATTGGACGACCAAGTCGTTCACAGAACTGCTGCAGCTTTTGAGGAAGTCTCATCCAGCCGGTAATCGAATACCGGAGAAGCACTACGAGACAAAAGCAAAGCTGAAGCGTTTTGGCATGGGATACGAGATGATCGACGCGTGCATTAATGACTGTGTCCTATTCCGAAAACATTTCGCGAACGTCGACGTGCGCCCGATATGTAACGAGAGTAGATGGAAGCCAACTGGTAAGAAGATACCGCAAAAGATATTGCGATATTTTCCCTTGAAAGATCGATTGAAGCGACTGTACGCATCTCGACACACGGCGCTTCATATGCAGTGGCACGAAAGAGATCGCGTCAGGGAAGGTGGCGTTCTACGACATCCTGCGGATGGTACAGCGTGGAAGAATTTGGACAAGAGATACCCAGGTTTTGCTGCAGAGCCTCGGAACGTGTGGCTTGGGCTAGCTGCGGATGGATTCAGCCCGTTTGGGGATATGAACCTATCATACAGCATGTGGCCTGTAGTATTTACGGCGTACAACTTGCCGCCTTGGTTGTGCATGAAGAAAGAGTACTTGATGCTCACGCTTCTGATCCCGGGGCCTCATTCACCAAGAAAAGATATGGACGTTTTTTTGCAGCCTGTGGTTGAAGAGCTGAAAGAACTGTGGGAGAATGGAGTCCGCATTCGTGATGGAGCCAAAGATGAAGTGTTTCGGTTGCGTGCCGCGTTACTTTGGACGATAAACGATTTTCCGACTAGATCGTATTTATCGGGATGGTGCGGCCAGGGGTATCTCGCTTGCCCTACGTGCAACTTTGACACGCCGTTCCTAAAAGTCAGAAACAGGATCGTCTACTACGATCATTGTCGGTTCTGAAAAAGGCGTCATCGATTGAGGAAAAGCAACGATCACTACAAAGATAAGCACGAGAAACGAAATAAACCCGAGAAGTTGACTTCGCAAGACATACTCGCTCAGTTGGCTGGTGTTTCTTGCACGACTACTGGCAAACACCTGCCTCTGTAGGCAAAAAACGAAAGCGAGCTGAGTGCGAACTGAATTGGACCAAGAAAAGCATCTTTTACGAGTTGCCGTACTGGTCTGAGTCACAGTTGAAACACAACATGGACGTGATGCACGTAGAGAAGAACGTGTGTGAGAATCTTCTCGGGACGATGCTCAGCTTGGAAGAGAAGAACTATGACACCGAGAAGGCGAGGCTTGACTTGATGGACTTGGGCATCAAGACCGCTTTGCACCTGGAACCAAATGGGGGTGGGTATTACAAACCGCGAGCGTCGTACGTTTTGACCCTTGAGCAGAGACATCGATTTACAGAGTACTTAAAATCTGTCAAATTTCCCGATGGTCTCGCTGGGAATTTAAAAAAAAATGTGACAACTGATGGGAAGCTCACAGGTTTGAAGTCGCATGATTGCTACGTGATCTTGCAAAGATTGTTGGCTGTTGGTATTCGTCCTTTTGTGCCACAACCAATACATGATACGATCTCTGAGCTTTGCAACTTTTTCAAGTTGATAAGTTCGAGAACATTAAGAGCCGAAGATCTTGAAAGAGCGTAAGAGTCTATCGTCGAGATCTTATGTAAGCTTGACATGATATTTCCACCTGCTTTTTTCACGATCATGGTTCACGTGGCGATGCATCTACCAGAGGAAGCATTGCACGGCGGCCCGGTGTATATGTGGTGGATGTACCCTTTTGAGAGATACCTTGGGACGTTAAAACATTTTGTCAAAAATAGAGCTAGACCAAAAGGCTCTATTGCAGAAGCTTATGTTGTAGAAGAAGCTCTAACGTTCATTGCAAGGTATATTGAAGATAACAAAGTAGTTGATGAAGTTCAAGTGCGAGAGCTCTCCGTTTTTCGATCCGAGATGTGTGTGCCTTATGGGATGATGAACGCGATAGTATTAGACGATGAACAAAGAGAAAAAGCGGAGTGGTACATCTATACCAACTGTCCTGAAGTGGATCCGTATTTGGTGTAAGTAATCGATCCACTTGCTTCTCTAAGTTATTTCATTGTTGTATTTTGTTTAAGCGATGTTTTAAACAACAGCGAGCATTTGGATTTCCTGAACGAATCTGGAGTTCGCGATATTGAAGCGGAGCATAGAAAGGGATTCAAAGATTGGTTTGCGAACAAGGTAATAACACAATAACCCGTTTTTTTATAAACACACAAGTGCTAACCAATACTTTGTTTCGTAATAACCAGATTTTTGAAATGAAACCTAGTGGCTCTGACGTGTCTGACGAGATCTACTCGCTTTCTATCGGTTTCCTTCAAGTCGCTTATCAATATCCATGCTGCTTTGTTAACGGCGTGAAGTTCATTACTCATCGTTGCGATAATCAACGAGTCACTCAAAATAGCGGTGTATGTGTGCCTGTGGATGATTTCACTTACTACGGTCGGATGGAAGACGTCTTGGTGCTGAATTATAGGTACGACTATCGTGTTGTATTATTCAAATGTATATGGTACGGTGACAAGCACGATTCTCGGCGACTAGTTTACAACGATAAGACTACTGGAGAAACGAGTGCTTTTACCGCGAAACAGTGGTTTACAGAGGAGCCGTACATACTCGCAATTCAGGCGAAACAAGTCTTTTACATCAAAGATCTTGTTTTAGGTGGTAACTGGGAAATCGTTCAGGAATGCAATCATCGAGAGATTTGGGACGTTCCTGAAGTCGACCCCACCACCCCAGCCTCGATTCCGTTGACAATAGAATTGTCAAACATCGATCATCTGAATCATCGACATGAAATCGAAGATGCTGAGCTAGTAAATATCGTTGACGATGGTAAGGAAGACGATGATGATCATGAGGAATGCATCGTTTTTGAGGGAGAAGATGTTGATGTTGATGTTGATGTTGATGTTGATATAGGTAGTGATGACGATAAATGAGAACTATCTATGTAACCACGGTTTTCCTCCGCCATATGTGAGGTTTTATAATAAAATATATCCGTGGTGTCACCCACGTTTTTGTATGATGTTGTTCCCTTTTGTTTTGTGATGTATGTTCACAAATGTTGTTTTATTTTATACGATGTCAATTTACAAATGTTGTTTTCATTTTATAGAATGTCGACCGCTTCAGGTTCTGGTGGAGATTCGCCACAGAGACCGGATTCTCAAGGTCCGCCACATGAATCTGATTCCCAAGGTCCTAAGAAATCAAGGGGACCAACAACCGGCTCGACGTAGGCGCGAGCAACACAGGGTATACCTGGTGCGAAGGTGGTCAAGTGGGACCCAATATACCAAACATTCTATCAAGAGATAAGGAAAGAAAATAAAAAGGTTGGACTATTTAACAACCGCCTCGGTGCTTTGGTGAAAACACATATCCCGCCTACGACTCGTGATTGGAGTGAAGTGACGCCCCAAACGTTGGTTGCTATTTTGAGCGCACTTCATTCCGAGTTCAGATTTGTGTACACGGATCCTGACACCGGCGAGGATCTGCCTGCGGATTGCTTTCAGAATATGATTGATCAAGCTATCATTCGGAATGCCAAGATCAGGCGACGCAACCAGAAGTCCAAGCTATCAGAGAAGTTCACGTTGGAGTTTTGTGGGAGCAAAGAAAACGCTAAGGCGGAAACACCACCGGGATATAAGAAAGAGGATTGGGAGGCGGTGGTAGACGAGTTCGCAACTGACGATTGGAAGGTACGTAATGTATGATTGTAATAAATCACAATATCTTTATCAGATTGAATAATGACAAAATTAATTATTTGCAGAAAAAGTCTAATCGCAACAAGGAGAATTCGAAGAAGAAGAAGACGAGGTCGACTCAAGGATCTCTTTCTTTCTTGGCTCATTGTCATTTGAACGTAAGTTATTCTAATTTTGAAATACTTAATTTGAAATAAATTCAATACTTATATTTTCATAACAATTGCAGAGTAAGGATGATGGGACTTTGGGCTCCGCGTTAACGACGTGGGAGCAAAAACACCATAATAGAAAAGGTGAATGGACGACAGATTGGGCGAGACGAGCACATGTAAGTCATATGTGATAATTACGATTACGTTACTTACATAATAATTAATTTTTAATAATTTTTCTTATGTGTAAAGGCGCATATAGTTACTCTACTGGCGGATCTTCCGCGACAAGCAGAAGAGCAAGGCGTAGTCTTTAACCAGGACGAAGCAGAGGAGCACGCGATGCTAGAAATTCTCGGGAACCGTCAAGATTGGTACGTTGGAATAGGTCCAGCGGTCTCGAGATCATCTTGGGCTATTGCTCAGGCTCATGATGAAAGCTCGTCGTCAGGCTGAGGCTCGTCGCGGCGCCGCGTTCCAGATCCAGTTGTTGGCGAGCTCCAAGCTCAGGTGGCGGCACAACAACTCGCTATGGATGAGATGAGGCGAGCCCAACAACAGCAGATGGAGGAGATGCAGCGACAACTGTTCGCGTTCACGCAGCAGTATTCGCCCTTGCCTCAGATGTCATCCGGCACGATGCGACAGATGCCTCAGACGACGCCGTCACCTCAAATGCACCCGTCGCCTCAGACAACGCCGCCATCAGTTTCAATGGCAGATGCTCAAACGACGCCGCCAGCTTCAGCAGAATTCCAGCGAGAGCGTACGAGCGGCAGTGCACGAGGAGGTAGCAGCAGTTCCGGAGGAAAATTTGGCGAAAGAGGTAGTAAAACATTCAAGGAGTGGTTTACAAACCGAGGAAAAGGAAAGGGAAAAGAATGAACATTTTTTTTAATTATTTTTCGTACATTATAATAATTATTGTAATCGAACAAATGTTTAGTTTTTATTATTATTATGAATGTTAATTAATGAATTTTTTAATTAATAAACTATTTAGTAAGTATTATTTGATTATAATCATAAATTTATAAGCATAATAAACCAAAAAAAAAATATTCAAAAAAAACTATCGGGTGCGACTATCCGCACCCGAAAATTGAGCGGGTAGACCTTTGGGTGCGAATAGTCGCACCCAAAGGTCAACATTCCCCACCACAAAATGGCGGGCAGGCTATTGGGTGCGACTTGTCGCACCCAATAGTTTCGCGGGAAAGCCATTGGGTGCGACTTGTCGCACCCAAAAAATTGGCGGGTAGGCCAATTGGTGCGACTAGTCGCACCCAAAGGTTTGGCGGGTAGGCCAATGGGTGCGACTAGTCGCACCCAATGGCCTTTCCGCGGACTTTTTCGCACATCTTTTCTGACTTATGGGTGCGAATTTGGGTGCGGAAAACCGCACCTAAAAGTCGCACCTGAAAGTCATGACCATCGGGTGCGACTTTTCGCACCCATGACCTTTAGGTGCGAACTTTTGGGTGCGACAAAGTCGCACCTAAAGGTATCATTGGGTGCGACTTTTGACTTTTAGGTGCGAAAAAAGTCGCACCCAATGATGTTTTTTGTACTAGTGAGTCTTTAGTCCTTAAACAAACCTAACAAGTAAAGAGTCAAATATAGATTTGCATGAACAAAATCTTCATGGTTTGCTTAAAATAGTATATTCACAATCTAATGATAAAATGGCTATTGATCTCAGTATAATTGTTAGGAGAACCTATGATGTCTGGTTATGAGACATAGAGAGTTGGAGACTCTATAGTTCTTCCTAGGTACCTTCTGAAGATACAGAATTGATCAGTGCACTTCTAGAGACATTGTAAGAACAAAACCATTTAACCTCTTCTGTCTCAAAGTCACTATGTATGAATTGCATCATGCTTACCTCAATCCTTAAATGAGACATGTCATTTCATAGCTTACGTTCTCTCATTTGAGAAAGTCAGAGTTCTAGACTCACTATGTGATATAAACAAGACCTAATGTTGAAGTACTAAGTTATGAAGATGTCATGAGTAAGTTTCTGAAGATCTCATAGATATGGAATTCATGTACAAGATTGTTGAAATGCAATGAATATCACCTCATGCTTTGTTCCTTGGAATGTGAATAAATGAACTGGCCAGTGTCCAAATTGAGTCGTCACTCTTTTGGATTAATCAATGTGACTTGTTAGCTCCTCGTCAATACATTGTTTCTAACTTATTCACAAGCGACAAAGGAGTTAATGAATAACAACTAGAAGGGTAAAAAAGTAATTTGGTAAATCTCATCTAGTTGATGATATTCATGAAGGGTAAACATATATAATATTCAATGGATCCACTCATTACAATTAACTAGAATTCTTGAGTAGAAAATATATTCATTTGAACCGATAGATTTTAGTTTCAGCTCTTTAGTGGAGTCAGTTGACATTAAGTTAGAACTTGGAAAAGGTTTTTGAACTTTTGAGTCCAAGTATGCTAGCTAAAGCTTTGTTCATTTGGATCCATGAGGTCACTACCAGAAGTCATAATAGTAGGATTAGTTAAACAAGAAAGCTAAATCAAAACAAGAACTGAACAAGTTTTACGAAAATTGTCTAAATGGTAATTTTGTCCTTTTTGACATAGGATGGCGTTTTCGCTGTTTTTCGGACAACGATTTAGGAGTCATAGGTGGTTAGACCCAACGCCGGACCAAGTGGTCTCGCCTTGACTCGAGCGTGTCGGACCCGGTATCCCAGGTCTTCCCTTAGCTGTCAATGGTGTTTGAGCTCGCCGGCATACCTGGAAAAGATGAGAGAACCGTGAGCTAAGAAGGGAAAACAGAGGGGGTGCCTCTGTTTACCTCTGTGACGCTCAACATTAGTGGGATTGAGGTGGATAAAGAGGGTTTAAGTATTTAGGGGCCGAGACTTGAGAGAAACGAGTGAGAGGTGAGTTCGGCAGCGTTTCAGTCCTCAAGAAATGGATTACCTTTTGAAGAGGGTGGGCTTCTTGTATTTATAGACGACCAAGGGGTCATTGGTGGGCCCCTTGGCCGAGGATAACATAGGCTTGGCCATTGGCCGAGGATAGCATAGGCTCGGCCAAGGATAGCATAGGGTGGCTGAGGATAACATATGCTTGGCCGAGGATAACATAGGCTTGGCCGAGGATAGCATAGGATGGCCGAGACTAGCATAGGTTCGGCTATTGGCCGAGGATAGCCTAGGTTCGGCCATTGGCCGAGGATAGCGTAGGCTTGGCCGAGGATAGCATAGGATGGCCGAGGTCGAGCTCGTGAGGCCGAGGTCAAGCTCGTGAGGCCGAGGTCGAGCTCGTGAGTACGAGGTCGAGCTCGTGAGGCCGAGGTCGAGCTCGTGAGGCCGAGGTCGAGCTGAGGTCGAGGCCGAACTCATGAGGCCGAAGTCGAGCTGAGGCTGAGGTCGAGCTGAGGCCGAGGTCGAGCTCATGAGGCCGAAGTCGAGCTGAGGCCGAGGCCGAACTCATGAGGCCGAGGTCGAGCTGAGGCCGAGGTCGAGCTGAGGCCGAGGTCGAGCTCATGAGGCCGAAGTCGAGCTCATGAGGCCGAGGTCGAGCTGAGGCCGAGGTCGAGCTAATGAGGCCGAGGTCGAGCTGAGGCCGAGGTCGAGCTGAGGCCGAGGCCGAACTCATGAGGCCGAGGTCGAGCTCATGAGGCCGGGGTCGAGCTGAGGCCGAGGCCGAGCTCATGAGGCCGAGGCCGAGCTGAGGCCGAGGCCGAGCTAAGGCCGAGGTCGAGCTCATGAGGCGGTCTTTGGCCCCTCGGCCATGGGACCCCGCGGGCGCCGTCGACCCAGAATGGACCGAGAACATTAGCCCCCCGAGTTTGCGGTCGAGCATAGGTCGAGTGGAAACTCAAAGCTTGCGCCGCCATGTGGACGCAGGACGAACGCTCTCGGGTTTGCGAGCGTGCCGCAAAAGGGCTTTTAATGCATCGGGAGTGAAAGCCTCTGTGCGTCGCGAGGGACGGCTTTTGTGCGTCGCGCAGGACGGCTTTGATGCGTCGCGAGGGACGGCGTTGACGCATCGCGAGGGACGGCTTTTGTTCGGGGTTGATCGTGCATGGCTTATTTTCTCAACCTACCAATGAAGGCGTGATCGATTAGCACGACTTTATTGTGCGTGGCTTATTTTCTCGACCTACCAATGAAGGCGTGATCGATTTGCACGGCTTTATTGTGCGTGGCTTATTTTCTCGACCTACCAATGAAGGCGTGATCGATTTGCACGGCTTTATTGGGCGTGGCTTATTTTCTCGACCTTCCAATGAAGGCGTGATCGATTTGCACGACTCGGGCCTCGGGGGGCCTCGGTGTCACGTTCGTGTGACTGGGTTTCTCGCGGACGCTGGCTAGACCAGATACGTCCGACGGACGCAAGCCTTTAAAACCCATTTGTGACTCGCTGCCTTTCGGCTCACGAGCTGGGTGGTGAGCGCGGTGCCACATTCGTGTGGCCAGGTTTCCCGTGGACGCTGGCTAGACCAGATACGTCCGGCGGACGCAAGCCTTCGAAACCCATTTGTAACTCGATGCCTTTCGGCTCATGAGCTGGGCGGCGAGCGCGGTGCCACATTTGTGTGGCCGGGTTTCCCGTGGACACTGGCTAGACCAGATACGTCCGGCGGACGCAAGCCTTTGAAACCCATTTGTAACTCACTGCCTTTCAGCTCGCGAGCTGGGCGGCGAGCGCGGTGCCACATTTGTGTGGCCATACCCCCTTATGAACATGGCACCATTGGGCGCGTGCGTCACGTGACAGGCAAGGTTAGGTGCAGATTTGATCTCCCGGCGAATGTGGCACCTTAGTGCGCTGGTCGAATTTCCGGGTTGGGTCTCTTGGGTCGAGTCTTGTGCCTTTGTTAGTGCGGCGCCCTGGTGCGCGTTTCACGTTTGGGTACTTAGGTGGCCCATTCTTACTCAGTACTCGTCTCGAGGAGTGAACTCGACCCGAGGAGGTGTGTAGAGTCGACACGAGGAGTGGCTAGTCGACTCGCGGATTCAGTACTTGACTCGAGGATTGGACTCAACTCGAGGTGACATGTAGAGTCGGCACGAGGAGCAGCTTGTCGACTCGTGGACTCGGTACTCGACTCGAGGAGTGAACTCAACTCGAGGAGAAATGCAGAGTCGGCACGAGGAGTAGCTTGTCGACTCGTGGAATGGGTACTCGACTCGAGGAGTGAACTCAACTCGAGGAGAAACGTAGAGTCGGCACGAGGAGTAGCTTGTCGACTCGTGGACTGGGTACTCGACTCGAGGAGTGAACTCAACTCGAAGAGAAACGTAGAGTCGGCATGAGGAGTAGCTTGTCGACTCGTGGACTGGGTACTAGACTCGAGGAGTGAACTCAACTTGAGGAGAAACGTAGAGTCGGCACGAGGAGTAACTTGTCGACTCGTGGACTGGGTACTCGACTCAAGGAGTGGACTCAACTCGAGGAGAAACGTAGAGTCGGCACGAGGAGTAGCTAGTCGACTCGTGGACCCGGTACTCGACTCGAGGAGCGAACACAACTCGAGGAGAAACGTAGAGTCGGCACGAGGAGTAGCTTGTCGACTCGTGGACTCGGTACTCAACTCGAGGAGTGAACTCAACTCAAGGAGAAACGTAGAGTCGGCACGAGGAGTAGCTTGTCGACTCGTGGACTCGGTACTCGACTCGAGGAGCGAACTCAACTCGAGGAGAACCGTAGAGTCGGCACGAGGAGTAGCTTGTCGACTCGTGGACTCGGTACTCGACTCGAGGAGTGAACTCAACTTGAGGAAAAACGTAGAGTCGGCACGAGGAGTAGCTTGTCGACTCGTGGACTCGGTACTCGACTCGAGGAGAAACGTAGAGTCGGCACGAGGAGTAGCTTGTCGACTCGTGGACTCGGTACTCGACTCGAGGAGCGAACTCAACTCGAGGAGAAACGTAGAGTCGGCACGAGGAGTAGCTTGTCGACTCGTGGACTCGGTACTTGACTCGAGGAGCAAACTCAACTCGAGGAGAAACGTAGAGTCGGCACGAGGAGTAGCTTTTCGACTCGTGGACTCGGTACTCGACTCGAGGAGTGAACTCAACTCGAGGAGAAATGTAGAGTCGGCACGAGGAGTAGCTTGTCGACTCGTGGACTCGGTACTCGACTCGAGGACCGAACTCAACTCGAGGAGAAACGTTTAGTCGGCACGAGGAGTAGTTTGTCGACTCGTGGACTCGGTACTCGACTCGAGGAGCGAACTCAACTCGAGGAGAAACGTAGAGTCGGCACGAGGAGCAGCTTGTTGACTCGTGGACTCGGTACTCGACTCGAGGAGCGAACTCAACTCGAGGAGAAACGTAGAGTCGGCACGAGGAGTAGCTTGTCGACTCGTGGACTCGATACTCGACTCGAGGAGTGAACTCAACTCGAGGAGAAACGTAGAGTCGGCACGAGGAGTAGCTTGTCGACTCGTGGACTCGGTAGTCGACTCGAGGAGCGAACTCAACTCGAGGAGAAACGTAGAGTCGGCACGAGGAGTAGCTTGTCGACTCGTGGACTCGGTACTCGACTCGAGGAGTGAACTCAACTCGAGGAGAAACGTAGAGTCGGCACGAGGAGTAGCTTGTCGACTTGTGGACTCGGTACTCGACTCGAGGAGCGAACTCAACTCGAGGAGAAACGTAGTGTCGGTACGAGGAGTAGCTTGTCGACTCGTGGACTCGGTACTCGACTCGAGGAGCGAACTCAACGCGATGAGAAACGTAGAGTCAGCACGAGGAGTAGCTTATCGACTCGTGGACTCGGTACTCAACTCGAGGAGTGAACTCAACTCGAGGAGTTACGTGTAGATTGTCTCTCTTTGGGACCTTCGGCCTAACCATCGGCCCCTTGAGACTTTCTTATACTTTTTGTTTTTGTTTTTGAGTTGTTTTGAGTATTGCTCCCTATTAGCCCCCCAAGTTTCTTGCGTTTGTGAGACGGAGACCAAGAAACTCTCGTGTTGGAGGAGTACAATAGTGTGTGTTGACATGTGTAGAATAAGTTTTTATTGCAGTAAGGAGGTCGTTACAGGTTGCTATGGCACTTGGCCTTCTTTGAAAAAAGAAAATTACATGTTTGAAGCAAAGTGATTACAAAGTCGAGCGAGTTCGGGCGTGAGTTTAAGGGCGAGAGCTGTGATAATGACGGCTTGCCAGCAGACGCGACGAATTCCTTTAGGTCCCCACTTCGAATTAGGGAGTCAATTTGCTTCTTAAGCTAGTAGCATTCTGTCGTTGCGTGTCCGTGGTCATGGTGATACTCGCACTGTTTGCTCTTGTCCCTCGCAGCAGGGTCCGTTTTCAACGGGGGTGGAGATCCCAGCCTCTCCCTGTGTAAGCTCAGGATCCGGCCGGGCGTCGTGTTGAGTGGGACGAAGGATTGCTTCGGGGCCGGAGAAGGATGGTCATTAGGGACCTGACCGTCTCTACGCCTCTTCCTTCGCGAGCCGAGACCGGTGGCCGGTGCCATGAGTGTGGCGGCGCGCTTCTTGTTTGATGCACGGTTAGCAACGTTGGGTGGTTGATGTCCCAAGACGACTTCTCTCTCGATCCCGCATTGGGCGTTGAGTTTTTGCTCTCAAGTCGCTCGCATGAGATTCCCTTCGGGGATTGAGGCGGTCTCTTAAGTCTCCGGTGGTCGTCCCTATCACTTTGGGCGAGGATACGCCATTTGAGTGGCGTCCTCGACAGACGTCGCGGCTATTGACGTCGTCACCTCCGCGGGGGTTTTGGACGCGGACGGTGAGCTTGGAGCGTCCCTTCTGGGACCTAGAGCTCAAGCGTCCCTGGATATTACTCGACACTCGATGCCTTGACGTGGTTGCCCGAGGGTGTCCCCTCGAGGGCGCGTGCGCGTGTTCGTTAGAAAGTTGACGTCTCAGCGCGGTCGCCCGAGGGTGTCCCCTTGGAAGCGTGCGCGTGCGTCCCCTTTCGTGAACAGCGTGGTTGAGGCCGATCTCGTTGGTTCTCGACTTCACCATGTAACCGGGGTCTTTCTCGTCATGGTTGACGTTGTCGACGTTGTTGGAGTTGAGGAGGTCGGCGATGAGCGCGCCGGTGACGCCGGGGCGGTCTAGGAGCTTGGCGAGCCTCCGAGCCGCGTCTTCTCGGACTGCGGCCTCGGGGTCATTCGCTGGGTCTCGGGGCTGGCTCTCATTATCATGAGGTTGCCCTTCAAGACGATGCGCAGCGCTTCGAAGGCCGTACCTCGAGCTAGTCGCTCGGGCACCCACGGAGGTGGCGGGGACATGACTCATCTCTCGAGAGTCGCCGTCGAAGGTAGAAGAAGAGTGGTAGAGGGAATGTGTCGACGGGGTCAGGAGATCCCCTCCCTCTACTAACGTCGGCTCAGGTGGCTGTCGACCTGGCAGGACCTCTTCCCGCCGGTGTTCGTGGTGGGGCGATCGGGGGTGAGGTCTTTGGCGAGCGTCGAGGCTGGATCGCGAGTGCCGGGGTTGGCTTGTGCGTGCTGGGGCCGATCAGATCTGCAGCGTCGGTTGGGATGGAAGCTTCAGCGAGCACCGAAGTCGGCTTGCGCGATCTGGGGCTGATCAGATCTGCAGCGCCGGCGGTAGTCGAGGCTTCGGCGGGCGTCGGAGCTGGTTCGCGAGCGCCGGGGTCGTCTGGATCTGCAGCGTCGGCTGGGATGGAAGCTTCGGCGAGCACCGGAGTCATCTTGCGCGTGCTGGGGCCGAACAGATCTGCAGCGCTGGCGGGAGTCGAGGCTTCGGCGGGCGTCGGAGCTGGTTCGCAAGCGCCGGGGTCGTGTGGATCTGCAACGTCGGTTGGGGTGGAAGCTTCGGCGAGCACCGGAGTCGGCTCGCGCGTGCTGGGGCCAAACAGATCTGCAGCGCTGGCGGGAGTTGAGGCTTCGGCGGGCGTCGGAGCTGGTTCGCGAGCGCCGGGGTCGTGAGAGTCACGATCGTCCCCGAGGGCCCCGATGCGGCCACCGTCTCTTTCTCCTTCCTTTCTTCTCTTTCCTCTACTTTTTTTTTCTCGCTGGAGCCTGAGATGAAGACCAGAGAGGAATCTCTTTTTCTTTCTTTCGTTTCGTGGTCTGAGATGATTTTTTGTCATCTTCCGTGGAGGAAGTGAGTTTGCCAGTGTAGAGCTCGTGGTTGTTCTCGAGGGACCCTCCTTCTAGCGCCAAAATGTTGTCGCTGTTTTTCGGACAACGATTTAGGAGTCACAGGCGGTTAGACCCAAGGGCGGACCAAGTGGTCTCGCCTTGACTCGAGCATGTCGGACCCGGTATCCCAGGTCTTCCCTTAGCTGTCAATGGTGTTTGAGCTCGCCGACATACCTGGAAATGATGAGAGAACCGTGAGCTAGGAAGGGAAAACAGAGGGGGTGCCTCTGTTTACCTCTCCGACGCTCAACATTAGTGGGATTGAGGTGGATAAAGAGGGTTTAAGTGTTTAAGGGCCGAGACTTGAGAGAATTGAGCGAGAGTTGAGTTCGGCAGCGTTTCAGTCCTCAAGAAATGGATTATCTTTTGAAGAGGGTGGGCTTCTTGTATTTATAGGCGACCAAGGGGTCATTGGTGGGACCCTTGGCCGAGGATAGCATAGGCTCGGCCGAGGATAGCATAGGGTGGCCGAGGATAACATAGGCTTGGCCGAGGATAACATAGGCGTGGCCGAGGATAGCATAGGATGGCCGAGACTAGCATAGGTTCGGCTATTGGCCGAGGATAGCCTAGGTTCGGCCATTGGCCGAGGATAGCGTAGGCTTGGCCGAGGATAGCATAGGATGGCCGAGGTCGAGCTCGTGAGGCCGAGGTCGAACTCGTAAGGCCGAGACCGAGCTCGTGAGGCCGAGGTCGAGCAAGTGAGGCCGAGGCCGAGGTCGATCTCGTGAGGCCGAGGTCGAGCTCGTGAGGCCGAGGTCGAGCTGAGGCCGAGGTCGAGCTCATGAGGCCGAGGTCGAGCTCGTGAGGCCGAGGTCGAGCTCGTGAGGCCGAGGTCGAGCTGAGGCCGAGGTCGAGCTCATGAGGCCGAAGTCGAGCTCATGAGGCCGAAGTCGAGCTGAGGCCGAGGCCGAACTCATGAGGCCGAGGTCGAGCTGAGGCCGAGGTTGAGCTGAGGCCGAGGTCGAGCTCATGAGGCCGAAGTCGAGCTCATGAGGCCGAGGTCGAGCTGAGGCTGACGCAGAACTCATGAGGCCGAGGTCGAGCTGAGGCCGAGGCCGAACTCATGAGGCCGAGGTCGAGCTCATGAGGCCGGGGTCGAGCTGAGGCCGAGGCCGAGCTCATGAGGCCGGTCTTTGGCCCCTCGGCCATGGGACCCCGCGGGCGCCATCGACCCGGAATGGACCGACAACAGATGGTATGAATGTCAATAAATAAGTTTTTAGACATTGTCATATGATGACAATGAATTTCAAGTCACACGGCCATATTGATGAATTGGGCCTTGAGGATTGAATTTCATTTCGTGGAATTTTATGTAAGAATTCTAAATGGGTTTTTCTTATGTTGTCATGAACAAATAAAGAAACATCTAGAAGCATGTTCTAGGAGGCCTATTTTTGTGCACAATCATAGAGAGAAATAGAGTTTATACTTGTCAAAAGAAAAAGAGGAAACAAATTGCTTCTAGAAGCAATACACATAGGCGGCCAAGGAGAGAGCAAGCAAATGAGGAAACAAATCCATGTGCCTTAAAGGCTTGCGTTGGACATGGGTAAGGAAGAGGAAACCAATGATTTGCTCATGAATATGTGATATTTAATAGAAAAGAGAAAAGTACTTTTTCAAGGAAAACCTCCTCCTATAAATACCCCACCTAGCTCATTCAGAATTCACAACACACAAATTTTAGAGATTGAGAGCTTCTCTCTCTAGAATCTTGGCCGCCCCTCTCTCTCTCTCTCTCTCTCTCTCTCTCCTTGTTCTTTTGTTTTGGAACCTAGGTCCTCATTAGACCTAGTGTTTTGTTTTAGCTCTTTGGCTCCAAGACAAGTTCTTGAGTCATACTGTTTAAAAGTGCCCACACACTAAATGAACCGAAACTCTAAAGACTCTAGTGGTAGAAACTTTCGTGGTTGCTCACAGGTTCAAGAAGACTAGGGGGAGAGGCGAGTTGAGTGGGGAGATGAGTGTTTCAATCTTCCTAAGGCTTCTCAATGTTCAAGCTCTATTCAAGGTTGGTACCGAGTGAAAACTCAACGTAGTTTTAAAATTTTAAATTATACGCTCATGCACTTTGTCTAGGTTGTAAAAACGTTTTACGAGTTTTTAAAGAAATGTTTTATATTCCGCCGCTTGCTAGAAGCGATAAATATTTTCTTAATCCTAGATCTATTCCAACAAATCGTATCAGAACTATGGTCAAAGTTTAAGCATGTGCATGTAATTTAAACTATGAGTATGAAAATTGCTTTCTTAATTTTACTCTGGTAATGAATATGACAGAATTGTTTTTTAGATTTTTTTTTAATTTCATGCTGGGCCTTTAAATTAAAATGCATGTTGATTTTCTAGACTATTGGGATGATATTAAAACAGATTAGAAACAGTTCTAAAAGTTTTTTATTTTTTCATAATCAAAATCGTGTTTTGGTACCAAGTAAAAACTAAATGTAGTTTTAAATTTTAAATTATATGTTCATGCGCTTTGTCTAAGTTATAAAAACATTTTACGTGTTTGAAAGAAATTTTTTATATCCCGCCGCTTTCTAGAAGCGATAAATATTTTCATAACCCTAGATCTATTCCAACAAATGGTATCAGAGCTATGGTCAAAGTATAAGCATGTGCATATAATTTGAAATATGAGTTTGAAAATCGTTTTCATAATTTTACTCGAGTAATGGTTTTGCTAGAATTGTTATTTTAGATTTTTTTTTTAATTTATTGCTCGTGTCTTTAAATTAAAAAGCATGTCAATTTTCTACACCTTTGGGATGATATTAAAACACATTAGAATTAGTTCTAAAAGGTTTTAATTTTTTCATAATCAAAATCACGTTTTGATAAGTTAGAGAAATTTCGGGTAATTTTGTGACAAGTAATATAGTCTTGCTTGCTTTGCTTATTTACTCGCTCGTTTTATTTTAGTTATTATTATCTCTTTTGCTATACTATTAATATGATAATAAGACATATCCAAAAGACTTAACAACTCAATAAAACGTTCCGTTACAATTAAATCTTTTGCACTCAAGTCCTGACCGAATTTATGTCCAGTTTTCCTTGAGGTTAAGAATACATACTGTGAAAGGGACATATCTCTCTGCTCGAAACTTGGATTTGATTGGTTCTGGAACAAAATTAAAGGTATGTGACTCTACTTTCCAAAATAGTTGGAATTAGCTCAATTAGACATTGGAGTTGCCAATTATGGCATTTTTACTCCGAGGTGTTCGCTGCCCGGGATTCCAGGATTTCTAGAAAATTTAATTTTGAATTCCGAATCCCGGCTCCCACTCCAAGAGTTCTAGTACTCAAATGGAAAAACTTTCTTGAGAAAAAATGTTTTTCTAAATGTTATAAACACAATGTGTCAGATTGAAAAGTTTTGATTTTTTGAATATTTACTTGAAATTGAATTTTTACAAAAACTAGTTTGAATTTTGAAAAACCGTTTTCACTTTCAAACTTGAAAATATTTTGTCATCCAAATCAAATAAATTTTAAAAATATTTTCAAAACTATATCTATATCATTTATGTTCAAAATCTATTTGCCCTTGAAAATTTAAGTGGGAGGTCTCCTCGTAGACTAGTCGAAAAACTGCAAGAAGATATGTAATCACAAACTTCAAGTGTCCAAATGAGTTAGAAGTTCACACTTCCCTCTTACACTTTTCTGAGTAAAAAAATATAGAAAAATGTCCGAGATATACCTTGTGCCTTTATGCACTAACACTGCTCTTCCTAGAAACAGGACGATCTAAGATTCAATTTCTAGATATCCACTCTATCTCTCTATACACTAGGAAATGTGTTTCTGAAACTTATAAGAGACGATGTGCCAACTCTAAAAACTAAGTGGGAGGGTTATACTTGTTGTTTGTAACCCACGATCCCCAAAACTAATGAAAAGTGCAATTGTCGGAAAACTAAGAGTCACCTTCGTGGCCCTCTCTGAAATGAGAGTACTCAACGGTGCTTTGCTCTGATCATTGCTCAAAGAGCTACGTCTAAGAGTGAGACAATGAGACAAGGCCTCCCCTCGGTTGATTCTTTTTTCAAAGTCGATCTCTTGGACTAAGTGGTTAGTTACACACTTAGACTCAATCCCTCGTAATCCTCCCTCGAGGCCATGCGAAAGGATGTTGAGTGATCAAACGTTTTTACAAGGTGGCTAGTCAAGCTCGATGTATTGACATCTTGGCTATGCATTAATGATGAGTCATTTACTTATGAAAGGAGACTCTTTGCGGCCTTCCCTCGATGGAGTAGAGTGTCATTTCGTTCATAATACCTTTGGATTTTTGTTGTCTTGTTCATCTTAAAAACTTAAACAAACTTAAATCTTAAACCAAAAGACTAATCATAAACTAGTTTCAACTTAAACTTCAGCAACATGTCCCTCAACCATCCTTTCCTCAAACAAACTCAAAGGCGAGAACTACGTAGATTGGAAACGTAACCTCGACATCGTCCTTACCGTTGACAAGCTCAAGTGGGTACTCACCACCCCACGTCTTCTTCAAACGAATGAGGATTCGACACAAGAGGACAAGGACGCCTTGGCGGCCTAGATCCGTTCCGATGAGATTGCGAGGTGCTATATCTTAGCATCTATGAACAATATGCTCCAACAGCAACATCGTGACATTAAGACAGCTACCGACATATCTATAATCTCCATGAGATGTTTGGAGGGCAAGGGCGTCAGGCCAGACAGCAAGCAGTCCGATAATTTATGAACTGTCGCATGAAGGTTGGGACTCCTGTCAGAGACCATATGATGCTGATCATTAGTTATCTGAATGAAATGGAATCCTAGGATCGGAGATTGATGGGGAGACTAATATAGATGTGATCTTGGAAACTCTCCCTGAATCTTTTTGATACCTTCAAGCTGAACTACTCCATGAATAAGCTAGAGTACACTGTTTCCGAGCTTATGAAGGAGCTTCACACTGCTGAACGTCTCACTAAGATAAAGAGGAACAAAGGAGAGGCACATGCTACTGAGCACAAAGCCTCCACCTCTGGATCTAAGAAGAGACCTCACAAGGCCGAGAAAACCAAAAGCTTAGAGGAAGGTGACTTCTCCGTCAGATGGGGTGATGGAAGCTCGGTGTCAGCAAAGGCCGTGGGATCAGCGACGCTATCTTTTGAAGATTTAAATTTAAATTTGAATATTTTTTATTTTGTTCCTTCCTTCGGGAAGAACTTGATATCGGTTGCTCGTCTTTATGAGCAAGATTATTGTTTAAAGTTTATTAAGAATGGAATTCGAATTTCTCTTTCCAATAATTCTTTTGTTACTGATACATGTATGAAGAATGCTCGCGTTTAGATTTATCCCATGCAACCATCGCTTTTAGACTCTGAAATAGATAATGATCTAGCTAGGGAGCCAAAGAGGATCAAACTTTCTGATTCCTCCGATCTAATAAAATCAACATATCTCTGGCACTTAAGACTTGGTCATATCAGTATAGATAGGATTAAGAGACTTGTGAGGGACGGTCCACTCCAAGCCTCTGCAATAGGTTCATGATCTACTTGTGAATCTTGTATAGAAGGAAAAATGACTAAGTGACCTTTCTCTGCTAAGGACCGAAGAGCCACTGAGTTGCTGGAACTCGTACATTCTGATTTATGTGGTCAGCTCAATACACATGCATGGGGAGGATACGAATACTTCGTTCTTCACCGATTATTACTCAAGATACAGTTTTGTCTATTTGTTCAAACACAAATCCGAGACCTTTAATGTATTTAAGGTCTTTAGGGCTTTAGTGGAAAAGCAAACTAGCAAAGTGATCAAAACCCTTCGATCCGATCGAGGCGGTGAGAATATGTATGGAGAGTTCGATGACTCTCTTAAAGAAGAAGGTATAGCTTCTGAGCTTACAGCCCCTGGCACACCTCAACAAAATGGAGTGTCTGAGTGAAGGAACTAAACTCTAATGGCGATGTTTTGATCAATGATGAGTACTCATCACTCCCTCTTTCCTTTTGGGGATATACCCTCAAAACAACAGCTTACATTCTGAACCAAGTCTCATCTAAAACGGTTCCTGGTACTCCTTATGAACGATGGACTGGCCGTAAAGTAAATCTAGGCCACATCCGAATTTGGGGTTGCCCTGCACATGTGCTAAGGCAAAAGACTAGGAAGTTGGCTAGTAGGTCAAAATTGTGTTTGCTTGTTGAATATCCGAAGAAAAAAAAGGTTTAACATTCTATAGTCCCGAGGACGACAAAATGTTCGTTAGCACGAGCGCTCGTTTCTTTGAGGGGGACTTTATGAAAGATGTAAAACCTAGAAGATAAATTGTGCTTGAAGAAAAGTTGGGTGAGGAAGCTTTAACCTCTTCTGTTAGAACTATTCTTACCCCAACTGAAACACAACATACCTCATCAGAATCTCTTCAAGTAGTACTTCGATGTAGTGGGAGGGTTTCTCAAAAACCTGACAGGTACAAGTCCTACAGGGATACTCTCGTAGCCATCTCTGACATGGATTACCCTGTTTCCTACAGCCATGCAATGGCTGGTTCGGAATCAAACCTTTGGCTTGACGCCATGAAAGTTGAAATGCACTCGCTGTTGTCGCATGAAAATGAACACCAATTGTATACCTGGGGCGGTTCGATCCAAGGCCTAACCAAGTGATCGCACCCGGGCCAAGAGTGTGAACTCGAAAGTCTCGAGATAGGCTCACTACAAGAAATATGACATTTAGCTACGAAACTATTAGCGACGATTTAATCGTCGCTAATATATCGTTGCTAATAATGCATTTAGCGACGACTTTGTCGTCGCTAATAATTTGGTGCGAAAATTATTAAAGTTTGGCGGCAAAGATAATTAGCGACGATTATATCGTCGCTAATTCTTGCTTCTCGTTGATAAGTTCGCGGGAATATATTTAGCGATGATAAACTCGTCGCTAAAGAATTTTGAATTTATTTAGCGACGATATTATCGTCGCTAATAATTTTGAACAAATTTAGAATTTTAACGAATTTTAAAGAGGGAAAAATCCCTCCAATTTAATTAAGACGAAATGAATTAGTGACGAAAATATTGTCGCTAAATCATTTTAAATGTTGTCGCACGAAAATGAACAACTATTTAAAACCTCGAGCGGTTCGATCCAAGGCCGGACCAAGTGATCGCACCCGGGCCAAGAGTGTGAACTCGATAGTCTCGAGCTAGGGTTTTCTCCGATCAACCCGCCTCTCGGGAGAGGTAAGGGGTGTGGAGGAGGAGTGACCGTGCCTTGGTTGTCGGCTGCCTACGTACCCGTGTTTGGGATCAGGTCAGAACGTAGTTCAAACGTGAAAGACGCTGTATGAGGCGCGGAGCCTTGATGGAGAAGCGTACTCGACGAAGGAGACGGGGCGCGAGGAGTCCTCGGCGGCGTCTCAGGACTTCGGAGATCGCGTGCGCGAGAGAGAATGTGTGTTTTCTCTCCTTTGGAGACGTGGAAGACTCTAAGTCAAGAGTTCCTTGTTGTGGCGGAGATTCCGGACGCGTAGGCGATTCCTAGTCGGAAATGCCGGACGCGTAGGCGATTTCTTGTTAGAAATGGCGGACGCGTCTAGGGGGCTAGACGCGTAGGCGATTTTCAGTAGAAAACCGTTAGAGCACTCGTGGGCTCAAGATTAATCGCTCGATCAAGAGAGGCGGCACTCGGGAGTCCCCGGAAAGTGCTTCAGAATCTCCGAGAGCGAGAAATCGTGGAGAATCCGCTTCAGGCCAAGGATGGCATCTAGAGAAGCGGAGAGAAGTCTCAAGTTCCTTGAGAAAGAATGGGATGGGATTTCCCCTCAATGAGAGAGGGTATTTATAGGTGTTTGGGGGCCTTAGAAGGGTTCTTTTTCGTCCATGTGGGACTAGGAACGCATGTGGCATCAAGTGGAGGCACACGGCGCGCGCGGCGCACAAAGAGCGGCGCACAACGCTCGGCGCGCGGCGCGCGGCGCAGGGGGCGCGGCGCGCGGGTCATCTGGCGCGGCGCGCGGGTGCGCGGCGCATGGAGCGCGCGGGTGCGCGGCGCATGGAGCGCGCGGCGCGGGCGCGTCTTGGCGCGGCGCGCTGCTTGCTGCGCGGCTAGCCGGCGCAGCTTGCTGTGCGCGCGGCGAATGGCTCGTCTTGCCGGACTCTTGCGGGCCTTCGAATACCATTCTTGCCACATGAAATATGAAGGTTTTCACTTGGCGAGAGTGACTCGATTCGAGGAGCGAGTCGAGGCTCGACTCGAGCAGTGAAGCTTGACTCGAGGAGACCGACTCGAGGCTCAACTCGAGGAACAACTCAAGGCACGCCTCGAGGAGCGAAGCTTGACTCGAGGAGATTGACTCGAGGCTCGACTCGAGGAGATTGACTCAAGGCTCGACTCGAGGAGCGAAGCTCGACTCGAGGAGTCAAGAGTTTAGGCGAGGGCTTGAAGACCTGCCGCTCTTCAGGACCTCCGGCCTGACCATCGGCCCTTTGAGCGACGTGCCTTCTTGGCGTCTCGGGTTTTCCGAAAACGACCGACAACATTAGCCCCCCAAGTTCGTCGCTCGGGAGGCGTCCCAGCGATGAACTTTTTGTTCTTCTAGTTGGGTGTTTGAGGAAAATAGACTTTCCAGAGCTTCACTGTTGCGAAGCCTTTGTGATTATAAAGAATACTCTCACAATTGCAAGTGCTCTTTCTCGCTTTTCCGTCTTTCTCGACACGAGTGTGTGATCGACACGTGGAGGAGGATCCAAGCGGAGAAGAGACGTAGCTCGATGTGGACGAGGCAAACGCGCTTGCGTCCGTCGCTCTAGCCCCGGAGCAAATGGGATATGCATGCGCAAGTGGGGCGTGCTTTTGTGTAGAGGCGTGCCGGCGTGTCGCGGCTTATTGATCTTTTGGCAATGTTACGCCCGAGTTAACCTTCGATGGCGTTTTGTTTGATAATATCATCAATCCGGAGTCCATGGGACTCGACGGTTACTAGCAGGGTGACGATTGTGTAATCGTGACCTATTAGGGGAAGATCATGGCTTCCGTCTCGGCCAGCTTGGAAGGCGACTGCACTTTTGCATTTTGCAAAGGCGTGCTCATTCCGAGGTCTCGAAGACGGAGGTTGATGCTGCGGGCTGATGCTTCGAGAAGACGGAGTGGCACCTGGCGGAAGGCTCTGCCGCACCGGAGGGCTTCGGCTGCTCGGGGATAAACGCTAAAAGTTTGACCACGCATCAAGCATAAGTCGGCCTCACGGGGCATCCGCCATTCTCGCCTTGGTGACGCTTCTTCGTCTGCGTTCGGAAGATCGGCCCTTATTCCCCAAGCGCGAGCGCGGGTCTCTATTTTGGCTGACCTGTTCTTCAGGTCGCTCCAGGTGTTTGTTCGAGGAGTGGTACTCGACTCGAGGAGACTGACTCAAGGCTCGATTCGAGGAGCGGAGCTCGACTCGAGGATACTGACTCAAGGCTCGACTCGAGGAGCGAAGCTCGACTTGAGGAGACTGAATCAAGTCTCAACTCAAGGAGCGAAGCTCAACTCGGGGAGCCGACTCAAGTCTCAACTCGCAAGGCTAGGCTCGACTCGGGGAGCCGACTCAAGTCTCAACTCGAGGGGCTAGACTCGACTCAAGAAGACTGGCTGGTCATTAAGGAATATGACTCCACTCGAGGAGCGATGCTCGACTCGAGGAGTATAACTCGATTCGAGGAGCAAGACTCAACTCGGGGAGAATGACTTGATGAGTGATGCTCGACTCGAGAGGGATGACTCGAGGAGAGTGACTCGACTCGAGGAGCATGGCTCGATTCGAGGAGGGTGTGACTCGACTTGAGGAGGATGTCTTGACTCGAGGAGCAGTGCTCGACTCAAGGAGAATGATTTGACTCAAGGAGCGAGACTCGACTCAAGGAGCGTGACTCAACTCGAGGAGCGAGGCTTGACTCGAGGAGAATGACTCGACTCAAGGAGCGAAGCTCGACTTCGAGGAGAATAACTCGACTCAAGGAGCGAAGCTCGACTCGAGGAGGATGACTCGACTCGTGGAGCGAAGCTCAACTCGAGGAGAGTGACTTGTCTCGAGGAGCAAAGCTCTACTCGAGGAGACTCGACTCGAGGCGCGAAGTTTGACTCGAGGAGAATGATTCGATTTTAGGAGCAAGGCTCGACTCGAGGAGACTCGACTCGAGGAGCGAAGTTCAGCTCGAGGAGACTAACTCGACTCGAGAAGCGAAGCTCGAATCGAGGAGGATGACTCGACTCAAGGAGCGAAGCTCGACTCGAGGAGACTGACTCGACTCGAGGAGCGAAGCTCAACTCGAGGAAAATGAATCGACTCGAGAAGCGAAGCTCGACTCGAGGAGGATGACTCGACTTGAGGAGCGAAGCTCGACTCGAGGAGAATGACTTGACTCGAGGAGCGAAGCTCAACTCGAGGAGACTGACTCGACTCGAGAAGCGAAGCTCGACTCGAGGAGAATGACTTGACTCGAGGAGCGAAGCTCAACTCAAGGAGACTGACATGATTTGAGGAGCAAGGCTCGACTCGAGGAGAATGACTCAACTCGAGGAGCGAGGTCTCAGCTAGTTCAGGCCGAGCGAGGTTCTTGCTCAGAGGCGGGTGTGATTGTGCTTAGTCGGCGGTGGTGAAGATGACATGAGTTGCGCCTTGTATGGCTGTTCAGGTGCGTTCCGATTAGTCATCATACACAGCGCCTTGTGGTGACTCAGAGCGCGTCATTAGAGACGGCTGCGTGCGTTGTTTTAGGCATCGTAGGCACGTCGTGAGGGATGGCCTAGATACGGCATGTAGGTTACTTAGGTGTGTCACGAGGGACGACTTGGTTGCACCATGTGGGCGTCTTAAGTGCGCCATGTAGGCGTCTTAGGTGCGTCATGTAGGCGTCTTAAGTGCGCCATGTAGGCGTCTTATGTGCGCCATTACGCGTCTTACGTGCGCCATGTAGGCGTCCTAAGTGCGTCGCGAGGGACGGCTTTAGCCTGCATCTCGGGGATGTCTCTTGGGCGGGCCGCGGAGGCGTCTTTAGCCTGCATCTTTGGGATGTCTCTTGGGCGCGCCGCGGGGGCGTCTTTAGCCTGCATCTCGGGGATGTCTCTTGGGCGCGCCGCGGGGGCGTCTTTAGCCTGCATCTCAGGGATGTCTCTTGGGCGCGCCGCGGGGGCGTCTTTAGCCTGCATCTCGGGGATGTCTCTTGGGCGCGCCGCGAGGGCGTCTTTAGCCTGCATCTCGGGGATGTCTCTTGGGCGCGCCACGGGGGCGTCTTTAGCCTGCATCTCGGGGATGTCTCTTGGGCGCGCCGCGGGGGCGTCTTTAGCCTGCATCTCGGGGATGTCTCTTGGGCGCGCCGCGGGGGCGTCTTTAGCCTGCATCTCGGGGATGTCTCTTGGGCGCGCCGCGGGGGCGTCTTTAGCCTGCATCTCGGGGATGTCTCTTGGGCGCGCCGCGGGGGCGTCTTTAGCCTGCATCTCGGGGATGTCTTTTGGGCGCGCCGCGGGGGCGTCTTTAGCCTGCATCTCGGGGATGTCTCTTGGGCACGCCGTGGGGGCGTCTTTAGCCTGCATCTCGGGGATGTCTCTTGGGCGCGCCGCGGGGGCGTCTTTAGCCTGCATCTCGGGGATGTCTCTTGGGCGCGCCGCGGGGGCGTCTTTAGCCTGCATCTCGGGGATGTCTCTTGGGCACGCCGCGGGGGCGTCTTTAGCCTGCATCTCGGGGATGTCTCTTGGGCGCGCCGCGAGGGCGTCTTTAGCCTGCATCTCGGGGATGTCTCTTGGGCGCGCCGCGGGGGCGTCTTTAGCTTGCATCTCGGGGATGTCTCTTGGGCGCGCCGCGGGGGCGTCTTTAGCCTGCATCTCGGGGATGTCTCTTGGGCGCGCCGCGGGGGCGTCTTTAGCCTGCATCTCGGGGATGTCTCTTGGGCGCGCCGCGGGGGCGTCTTTAGCCTGCATCTCGGGGATGTCTCTTGGGCGCGCCGCGGGGGCGTCTTTAGCCTGCATCTCGGGGATGTCTTACGGCGCGCCACGGAGGCATCTTTCGTGCACGCCTGTTCCCGTTTTGTGTTCGGGTGTTTTGTTTTGATGGAGCGTGCTTTCTTTTTGTGGAGCGTACTTTCTTGAGGATTTTGAGCGTACTTTCCATTGCCTATGGCACTAGCCCCCCGAGTTTTGGGTTTACAAGTGTAATCTTTGATGATTAAAAATCTTTGATAAAGTGGATTTTGAAAGAAAAACATCGAACTTTATTAATATTGCAAAAAATTTGAAATCCTAAAACATTGGCTCGTAGGCCTTATTGAATGTTTAGAAAGCAAAGAAATAAAATGGGGGGATCGCTGGCTAGTGGTAGTACTCTCTTCCAGTGTTCCGCATTCCACAGGCGATAGATCGGTGTCTCGTCCATGTATGACCTGGTAGACCGTGTGGGGTCCCTGATGAGGACGCCGTTACCTTGCACTTGGGTGTCATGCAGGTGTCTTTATGGACTTCTCGGAGGACCTTGGTCGACTCGACGCTATCTCTAAGTTGAGAGATCGTGTTAACCGTCTTTTTAGCGGTCTTTCCATCGATTCCTTGGATGTAACATATTCTGGCTTGGGATTGGTCTCCAGCCATGATGCCGATTCCATTCTTGGTAGGGAACTTCACCAGTAGGCGGTATGTAGAAGTAATAGCTCTTAGTCGGTTCAACGTGGGTCGCCCAATGATTACGTTGTAGGGGGACTCTTGGTCGACCACTAGGAATGGGACCATGTGAACGACTTCAATGCCTCCGGGAGTCCCGAAGGTGACCGGTAGATCGATGATGTCTCCGGTCATGACTCTCTCCCCAGTGAACCCGAATAGAGGCGTTTGGGTCGGAGTTGGGCGTAGCCCCCCGAGCTTCATGCGCTCTAAGGTGGACTTGAAAATTATGTCGGCAGCACTGCCGTTGTGGATGAGAACTCTTTTCATCAAGTTGTTAGCCACTTGGGCTTTGAGAACTATCGCGTCATTGTGCGGATGCACAACTCGCTTGATCTCTTTGCTGGTGAAGTAAATCGTCTCGTGAGGCACGGACAGAGGCTCTTCGTGCATAAAGTTTTAAGGCTCGACTCGAGGAGCGAAGCTCGATTCGAGGAGAATGACTCGTCTCGAGAAGCAAGGCTCGACTCGAGGAGTGTGACGCGTCTCGAAGAGCATGGCTCGGCTTGAGGAGTGTGACTCGGTTCGAGGAGCAAGGCTCGACTCGAGGAGTGTGACTCGACTCAAGGAGCGAAGCTCGATTCGAGGAGAATGACTCATCTCGAGGAACAAGGCTCGACTCGAGGAGAATGACTCGACTCGAGGAGCGGAGCTCGATTCGAAGAGAATGACTCGACTCGAGGAGCAAGGCTCGACTCGAGGAGTGTGACTCGTCTCGAAGAGCATGGCTCGGCTCGAGGAGTATGACTCGGTTCGAGGAGCAAAGCTCGATTCGAGGAGAGCGACTCGACTCAAGGAGCAAGGCTCGACTCGAGGAGTGTGACTCATCTCGAAGAGCATGGCTCGGCTCGAGGAGTATGACACGGTTCGAGGAGCGAAGCTCGATTCGAGGAGAGCGACTCGACTCGAGGAGCAAGGCTCGACTCGAGGAGTGTGACTCGGTTCGAGGAGCGAAGCTTGATTCGAGGAGAATGACTCGACTCGAGGAGCAAGGCTTGACTCGAGGAGAATGGCTCGACTCGAGGAGCAAGGCTCGACTCGAGGATAATGACTTGTCTCGAGGAGCAAGGCTCGACTCTAGGAGAATGACTCGACTCGAGGAGCGAGGCTCGGCCCGAGGAGTATGACTTGTCTCGAGGAGCAAGGCTCGACTCTAGGAGAATGACTCGACTCGAGGAGAGAGGCTCGGCCCGAGGAGTATGACTCGACTCGAGGAGAATGACTCGTCTCGAGGAGCAAGGCTCGACTCGAGGAGTGTGGCTCGTCTCGAAGAGCAAGGCTTGACTCGAGGAGTGTGACTCGACTCAAGGAGCGAAGCTCGATTCGAGGAGAATGACTTGACTCGAGGAGCGATGCTCGACTCGATTTTGCAGCCACTCGGTTGTGGTACCTTGTGTTCTTCGCCTTTAGTTGGCGGATACTCTCCTCCAACTCCATGATGCGGTCGTCCCTGCTATCAGGAGATGGAGATGGTGAGCGGGTCAAGCTCTCTTCGTGGAGCGACTCTTCGTCGCCATGCGCTCGGGAGCGCAAGAAGTGTTTCTTGGTCCCAGTGACGTTATCGGGGTTGTTAACGCCCTCAGAACGTACGGGTGGTTGGCTACTCATCGTTTCTCAAGTTCGAGAAAGTTGAGTTTGCAGAAGAAAAGAAGAAGATGAACAAAAGGGATTTCGGCTGAACAGGTCGGGAAGTCCCCTCCTTCTAGCGCCAAAATGTTGTCGCACGAAAATGAACAACTATTTAAAACCTCGGGCGGTTCGATCCAAGGCCGGACCAAGTGATCGCACCCGGGCCAAGAGTGTGAACTCGATAGTCTCGAGCTAGGGTTTTCTCCGATCAACCCACCTCTCGGGAGAGGTAAGGGGTGTGGAGGAGGAGTGACCGTGCCTTGGTTGTCGGCTGCCTACGTACCCGTGTTTGGGATCAGGTCAGAACGTAGTTCAAACGTGAAAGACGCTGTATGAGGCGCGGAGCCTTGATGGAGAAGCGTACTCGACGAAGGAGACGCGGCGCGAGGAGTCCTCGGCGGCGTCTCAGGACTTCGGAGATCGCGTGCGCGAGAGAGAATGTGTGTTTTCTCTCCTTTGGAGACGTGGAAGACTCTAAGTCAAGAGTTCCTTGTTGTGGCGGAGATTCCGGACGCGTAGGCGATTCCTAGTCGGAAATGCCGGACGCGTAGGCGATTTCTTGTTAGAAATGGCGGACGCGTCTAGGGGGCTAGACGCGTAGGCGATTTTCAGTAGAAAACCGTTAGAGCACTCGTGGGCTCAAGATTAATCGCTCGATCAAGAGAGGCGGCACTCGGGAGTCCCCGGAAAGCGCTTCAGAATCTCCGAGAGCGAGAAATCGTGGAGAATCCGCTTCAGGCCAAGGATGGCATCTAGAGAAGTGGAGAGAAGTCTCAAGTTCCTTGAGAAAGAATGGGATGGGATTTCCCCTCAATGAGAGAGGGTATTTATAGGTGTTTGGGGGCCTTAGAAGGGTTCTTTTTCGTCCATGTGGGACTAGGAACGCATGTGGCATCAAGTGGAGGCACACGGCGCGCGCGGCGCACAAAGAGCGGCGCACAACGCGCGGCGCAGGGGGCGCGGCGGGCGGGTCATCTGGCGCGGCGCGCGGGTGCGCGGCGCATGGAGCGCGCGGCACGGGCGCGTCTTGGCGCGGCGCGCGCCTGCCTGGCGCGGCGCGCTGTCTTGATGGCGCGGCGCGCTGCTTGCTGCGCGGCTGGCCGGCGCAGCTTGCTGTGCGCGCGGCGAATGGCTCGTCTTGCCGGACTCTTGCGGGCCTTCGAATACCATTCTTGCCACATGAAATATGAAGGTTTTCACTTGGCGAGAGTGACTCGATTCGAGGAGCGAGTCGAGGTTCGACTCGAGGAGTGAAGCTCGACTCGAGGAGACCGACTCGAGGCTCAACTCGAGGAACAACTCAAGGCATGCCTCGAGGAGCGAAGCTCGACTCGAGGAGATTGACTCGAGGCTCGACTCGAGGAGATTGACTCAAGGCTCGACTCGAGGAGTCAAGAGTTTAGGCGAGGGCTTGAAGACCTGCCGCTCTTCAGGACCTCCGGCCTGACCATCGGCCCTTTGAGCGACGTGCCTTCTTGGCGTCTCGGGTTTTCCGAAAATGACCGACAACATTAAATTTTAACGAATTTTGAAGAGGGAAAAATCCATCCAATTTAATTAAAACGAAATGATTTAGCGATGAATAAATCGTCGCTAAATATGTACGAAAACATTTAGCAATGATTAAGACGTTGCTAAATGCCTGGTTATGAAATGAAAACGTAAGTTCAATTACCGACGAAATTTAATCTTTTAGCGACGATAATATCGTCGGTAAATGTCTTTAAATATCAGATCGCGAATCACTTTCCCCATTTCGTTTTCCTGACCTAAATCCGATTTTCTCTCAATTTCTCCTCTCCCGCCGTCGCCGTGTGCCCTCCTCCGCCGTGTGCCGCCGACACCGTCGACGCCGTCCTCGTCCGCCCCGGTAAGTCTCTATCTCCTCACTTCTCTCTCTCTCTCTCTCTCTCTCTCTCTCTCTCTCTCTCTCTTCACATCTCTCTCCTAACCTCTCTCTCAACCGGTGCAGCTCCTCCGCCGCTCCGCCGCCGACGCCGTAGCTGCTTCCCCGCCGACGCCGTCCTCGTCCTCGTCCGTCCCGGTCCGGCATCTCTTCCTCATCCCTCACGTACGGTAAGTTTTTTTGTTTATATATATATATTAGTTATAAATATAAATGAATTAATTAGTTATATTTACATAATTTAGTATAAATATTTATATTTACATAATTAGTTATATATTAGTTATAAATATTATAAATATTTAAATTAGTTTTGTTTACACAAATATTTAAATTATTTATAAATTTTTATATTAGGTATAAATATTTAAATTAGTTATAAATATTTATATTAGATAAAATTATGTAAAAACATGTAAAAACGATTAGGTAGTTTATGTGAAATTAAATTGAATTGTATTTAATTCTTGTTACAAATGATTAAAAATGTGAAATTAATTAGTTGGTATGGATTATGTATTTTAATAATCGAACCACTGGGGTTGGATTTATTGTTAGTGTTAGGATGTTTCTATGCAGGTTTCAAAGTTAAAGGCTTGATGCAGGGTTGTTAAGTTTATAGGGGAGGTTCTGCCGAAATTTCGATAGGATCGTGAAATTATAAAATAAAATCTGAAAAATACTAAATTTCAAAATGTTGAATCTTTAGGTAAAATGAGTTATCCAAATAGGAATTGGATAATCGAGGACCAACGTCTAAGCGTTGAGTTTGCGGCTGGCATGACAGAGTTCATGGCAATGGCCCGACAACACGTAAACACCGAAGGACGAGTTAAGTGTCCATGCAAGAGGTGTAACAACGTGTTGATGCAAAAAATTCATGATATAGAGAATCATCTCTTTATCAGAGGATTTAAGAGGAATTACACGAGATGGATCTTTCACGGGGAGGAAGAAGATGCCGTAATGCAATATCAGACGGATTACGGAAGATGAGGTGGGATGTTTGATGCTGTACACGATATCTTAGATCACAACGACGTAGACGGTGACGATGACAATATTGACCTTAATGCAGAATACCAGAGTGGACACTTCGATGATCTTTTCCGCGACCTGAACACAGAATTATGGCCGGGTTGTACGGAGTATTCGTCACTCTCCTTTGTTGTCACGTTGATGCATTTGAAAGTGATGAACAAGTGGACGGATAATTCGTTTGATCAACTACTGAAAGTACTGAAAAAGTCTCATCCGATCGGCAACACGATTCCAGAGTCACGCTATGAAGCAAAGACGAAATTACGTCGATTTGCATGGGTTACGAGTCGATTCACGTCTGCAAACAGGATTGCGCGTTGTTTTGGAAGGACAACGCCAATCTAGACGAGTGTCCAGTTTGTAATGAGAGCCGGTGGCTGAAGAAAGACGGTGGAAAAAATGTAGCGCATAAGGTGTTCCGCTACGTTCCACTGAAAGATCGGCTTAAACGATTGTACGCGAGTCGACACACAGCTCTAGAGATGCAGTGGCACGAGAATGAACGCATTAAGGAGGATGGTGTACTGTGACATCCTGCAGACGGAGCAACGTGGAAGGAGATCGACAGAAAATATCCCATGTTTGCGGCAGAACCGAGGAACGTCTGGCTTGGACTTGCCGCCGATGGTTTCAACCCATTTGGTGACATGAGTTTATCGTACAGTATGTGACCGGTAGTCTTGACTGCGTATAACTTACGGTTGTGCATGAAAACATCGTACTTGATGTTAACATTGCTTATACCAGGTCATAGTGCGCCGGGAAAAGACATGGACGTTTTCTTACAACCGCTGATTGATGAGCTGAAGGAATTGTGGGAAACCGGTGTTGTGTTGAGACATGGTTCGACCGGTGAACTATTCAGGTAGTTTTCCGTATTGCTATGGACGGTGAATGATTTTCCAGCGAGAAGCAGTTTGTCGGGATGGAGTGGTCAAGGGTACCTTGCTTGTCCGACGTGTAACAATGACACACCGTCTTTCAAGGCTCGCAAACAAGATTGTTTACTGCGATCATCGTCGATTCTTGCCGTTGTTACACCCGATGAGGAAGAGCAAATTGTACAAGGTACGAAATGAGAAACGACCACCACCAGTGAGAAAATCGGCGAGCGACATACTTCGACAATTGCGATTAGTGGGAGATGCAACCCCGGGGAAGCACCTTGACTTTGGCGGGAAGAAACGAAAGCGCGATGCGTGTGAGCTGAATTGGACAAAGTGTTGTCGCAGTTTTTCGGACAACGATTTAGGAGTCGTAGACGGTTAGACCCAAGGCCGGACCAAGTGGTCTCGTCTTGACTCGAGCGTGTCGGACTTGGTATCCCAAGTCTTCCCTTAGCTGTCTATGGTATCTGTCTTGTCCAGGCACCTGAAAGGCAAGCATAAAAAGGTGTGAACTACAAAGGGGAAACAGAGGGGTTGCCTCTGTTTACCTCTCCGACGCTCAACATTAGTAGGATTGAGGTGGTTTGTAGAGGGTTTAGTGTTTAGAGGTCGAGACTTGAGAGAAACGAGCGAGGTACGAGTTCGACAGCGTTTCAGTACTCAAATTCGAATTACCTGGACTAGGGGATGGACCCCTCTATTTATAGGCAACCAAGGGACGTATTGAGGGTCCCTTGGCCGAGTGAGGCTGAGTCGGCCATCAGCCGAGTGAGGCTCGGCCGGCCGACGGCCGAGTGAGACGATGGCCGCCGAGGGAGATTCACTCGGCCAATGGCCGAGTGAAGGAATGGACGTCGGGTGAGTTTCACTCGGCCATTGGCCGAGTGAAGAGTCTGGGCCGAGAGAAGACTCACCCAGCGGCCGACCGAGTGAGCTGTTGGGCCGGCAGGGGGCTTCATGCGGCCTTCGGCCGATCGAGCGTGCTGGGCCGCCTGGGGCCTCACTCGGCCATTGGCCGAGTGAGCATGGTGGGCCGACTGGAGACTTCATTGGGCCCTTGGCCGGGCGAACACGCTGGGACGTCTGAGGCCTCATTCGGCCATGGGCCGAGTGAGCATGGTGGATCTCGTTCGGCCATTGGCCAAGTGAACATATGGAGAAGTTCACTCGGCCATTGGCCGAGTGATGGGCCTGGGCCGAGAGAAGGTTTCACTCGGGCATTGGCCGAGTGAGCTTGCTCGGCCGCCCGAAATGTCGATCGAGCCGTCGGACCTCGTCGGGCCGACAACATTAGCCCCCCGAGTTTGGCACCGGGCGTAGCCCGTGTGGTAAACTCAAGCAGCTCCGTCTTCAGTCGTCTCGCCGAACCGTCTTGTCAACAATTGGTAAGCCCGCTCACCTTAGGTATTTTTTTAATATTTTCGCTGACGTGTTCATCGTTATTCGCGCTCATGGATCCCACCAACCACCTGTCGGGGTGTGGGTCCGTTGAGGACGACCTTTTCCCTCTTCTCGAGAATCAAGATGCCGAATTGGATAATTTTTGGGCACAACTCTCGCCCACCCCTCCCAACTACAACGCATCGTCCTCGTTTTTCTCGAGCAGGAACGTGGTGGATACGACGGGTGGCGATTTTTCTTTGATCGAGGCGTGGTTGGCCGACGGGGAGGGGGACACGCGCGCCGGAGACTACCCAAACCGACAGGGGAGCGCCGGCTTGATGGCACCAGCCGCCGGGGACAGCCGGGCCGACCAGCGCGAGGCCGGCTTGGCCGAAGGACGCACCACGGAGGTCGCGCGCGCAGGGTCGACCACCCAGGAGGCCGGCGATGATACATATAGCGCCGGGAGGGGCGCCCTTGTCGATCCTAGCGCCGGAGGAGACGGGCCGGTCACGGGCGGCGCTGTGCAGGCCGCCGCCAACGCCGGGGGAGTCACGCCTGGCTGGGTCGGCGCCGTCTGCGCTGGATCCAGCCCCGGGATCACGCTAGAAGGGCCGCGCGCGACGATCCCGACCGGGGAGCACGCCGACAACGCAGAGGAGGCCGGCGCCGGCGTGGAGGAGGCCGCGCCCGGCCGAGTCGGCGCCGTCTGGGGTGAACCCAGACCTGGGGGAGACGCCCCTTGCCCTGGGAGGGCCGAGCCGGTCGTGGAGGACGCGGGCGAGCCTTGGGGCGGCGCGTCTAGCGAGGCCGACGCCGGCGATGGCGCGCTGGTGTCAGGGAGGACCCCACCCTCTCGGGTGGGGTTGTGTTGCAGGTGGTCGGCGGCCATGGGAGCCTAGGTGGGTCGGGCCCAGCCGGGCCGGAGCGCGTCCATGGCGGGGGAACGCCGCCGGCGGCGGCCGACGCTGCAGGTGGGGGCGGCGGCGCCGGACAGGAGGAGTACTAGCCGCCCAACGCCGGAGAGGAAGAATGCCGACCGCCCATGGCTGGAGAGGAGGAGGCGGCCACCTTGGCTGCCTTGCAAACCCTAGGGCCCAATGGGCCGGGCCTAGGTGAAGAAGATTTGGCCCCTCTTGGGCCGGACGCACTAGATGGAGGTCCCATGGCCGACCCAGTGACCCAGGGCCAAGAGGAGGACGCGCTTGGGCCGGCCCTAGGCGAGATCGGCCTCCGGGCTCAAGCGACCGACGCGCATCATGGGCCTGCGACCGGGCCGGACGCGCCGACAGGGCCACCTCTCGCGGATGATACACGAGAAACGGGCCCGGCCGGGCCGAACGCGCGCGCTTCGGCTCGAGCGACCCATCCTGACGCCGAGGGCTCGGGCGAGGCGTTGAGCCACCATACTCCGTCGACCGCCTCAGTCAGCTTGACCGCACAGGAAGAGGAACGTGCATCGTCATTCCCTATCGGAGAATCAGCGATTCGGGACGGCTTCGACTGTTACGGCGTCGACTTCCCGAGTTCTCTTTCGTTCGCGAGCTTTAGAGGTCTGAGGAAACGTTTCAGTATCCCGGAGTCCGTGTCGCTACTGCAACCATTGCCTGAAGATCTCCCCACTCGTCCTCGGAAGGGATACGCCGCCGTCCATGAGGCTAGTCTTCGCGGGGGGTTGCGACTACCTTTTCAGCCCGTGATCCAGGACCTTCTAGCTCGGCTCGGTGTTCATGCGGCCCAGATGTCTCCATCCTTTTACCGTATGGTGGCTGCCTGCCACATGATGCTGCACCGAGCGAAAGGTCGAACCGTTACGGCCGACGACATCAGGAATCTCGTGGCCGTCTTCGATGTTCCCGGGAAACCCGGCTTCTACAAGGTTCAGCACCGGAAGCGATTCCCCATCCTCACCAAGCTGACATCGAAACACCGATACCCTTGGGTGTGGGTGTCCGAATCTGCCTTCGGGACGGCACCTCTCGCCTTTGGCCCCGTCGCTGAATTCCCGGCTGACTACGGCATCGAGAGCTCCGAACTCGCGCTCGTGATCGGAGCGGTCCCCGACTCGAGGCGGCAAGGATCGCTTTTCGAGTCCCCGGACCTTATGGCGAGGACTGGGTGGTTTGTGCCTAGTGACGATGTTCCTTTGCGTCCTGGCCTCGACGCGGGGGCCATGGAGGATCCCGAGTCCGAGGCGGGGGGTTCGTCAGCTCCTTCCCCCGACGCGGGGGGTACTGGCCGCGCATATACTTTCGTGTTATTGTGCTATCGTTGTTTTCCATTATTTGTGCTTATCGTTATGTTTTAACTGACATACGCTCTTTTCTCCTCTGCAGGAACCATGGCTCGACGTCTTCGACCGCGCACACAAATGCCGAGAGCAACGCCCACTGATGACGCTACGACCGTGGCCCGCCCTCCAGCTGAGGCCCGTCGCGGAGGGTCGCCATCGCGGGCGAGGAATGAAGCGATCTCCTCCAACAAGCGACCATCATCGTCGGCTTCTCTTGGGTCACCGCCCGGCCATAAACGCGCTCACACATCGACGGTGTCAGACAGCTTGGACTCTATGCTCCTAGCGGAGGCGGCAGAGTTGAGAGACCAATGCTCCCAAGGGATCCTCGAGACCTCCTTGCGAGATTTCAAGGGTCTGCTGACGACGAGCGACCTTGAGCACTTCCAGAATGGGATTGGCGAAGCCCGAAAGGTATGACTCGTTTTGCTTGTGTTATGTATGGCTGTCGTGCTTATTGTAATCATCCACGTTCCATTTGCTTGCAGATGCTTGCGCGCCAAGAGCGGAGCGATCGCATTCTCCGAGATATGCTACGACGCATGCAAATCATGGAGAAGGAGAAGACGAGCATGGCGGCCGCGCACGCTG
This sequence comes from Urtica dioica subsp. dioica, assembly GCF_054948205.1. Taxonomy (NCBI): domain Eukaryota; kingdom Viridiplantae; phylum Streptophyta; class Magnoliopsida; order Rosales; family Urticaceae; genus Urtica; species Urtica dioica. The sequence goes on along the minus strand of NC_142757.1, from coordinate 10,491,749 downwards.
CGGCCCTAGCGGGGGCTCGCACCGCCCAAGAGTTTGAGGCGCTCGAGGGGGAGCTAGAGCGAGCTCGCAAGGAACTAGCCACCGAGAATGCGCTTCGTGAGAAGGCGGAGCAGGCAGCCGACACCTTCCTGGGGGAAACGAAGAAGCTTCAGACGGCACTCTCGAGCCGGGATGCAGAGCTGAGCATCGTCCACGCTCGACTATCGGCGAGCGAGATCGCTCGGGTTAAGGTCGAGAGGGAGAGGGATACCCTTCGGACGGAGATGCAGACCCTTGCCGAGGAGAAGGAAGACGCCGTGCGATCCAAGACTGACTTGGAGGACGACTGGGACTTGGCGTTGGAGGCGGCTCGTTACGAGGCGGCCAGGCGAGTTCGGGAAGCGACCGAGAAGGAGAACGCGTCTCGCGGGACCACGTTTTCCTTTTTCAACACCATGTTCCCTCCTTACGACGACGAGCTGCCGGAGGACGACCCGCATCCCCGAATCCCTGCCGAGGCTGCGCAATCGACGACCCATCAACCGGACGGAGAAGCCGTCGGCAGGTTTGGCACTTCTTGCCCCGAAGAAGACGAGGAGTAGATCGATTTCGGCTCGGAGTAGCCAACTTTTCTTTAGTTTTTCGCGCCATTGTTTAGAGCTTACGTATTGTTTGCTTTCGGATTCTCATTTGTTCGGCATGCATCGTACTTTCTTTGTTTTTCTCGCCGGTTTGATTGTGTGACATTGTCTTGCTTTGATTGAAGTTTTTACATTCATTATGCGTCTTATTTTCTCGATCTATAATGCTCAGTATATCGGTTTGCGCAATTTGAATAGTGCGTGTCTTACGAGCCCGGCTTACTATGCTTAGCGTAACCGGTTGGCACGGCTTACTGCCGCATTTGGCGGCGAAGTTTCCCGCGGACGCTGGCTAGACTAGTTTCATCCGGCGGGTGCGATTTTCGGCCATCCATTCGTGACTCGCTGCCTATCGGCGTGCGCGAGCTGGGTGGCCGTCGCGCTCATCCTCCGGCGAGTACGCTACCTATCGGCGTGCGTATCGGGATGAGTTCGCAGTTCCCAGTGAGCGTGGTACTTGTTGGTACGCGTGTCACGTTTTGGGTTTTGACTGCCGGGATCGACAATCCGGTGCGCGGACGTGATCCATCGATGTCTTGCTGCCTATCGGTGTGCAAGGTGCATCGATGCGCGAGAGGGTTGCAGCGAAAGACGTGCGAGGCCGGAGGTCCGGTGCGCGGATCCAACCTGTCGACGTTTCGCTATCTCTCGGCGTACGGCCTCAACCCGTGCGAGAGCGTCGGACGAGGAGGGTGCGAAGTCGGAGGTCCGGTGCGCGGATCCGATTTATGGGTGTTTTGTTACCGCTTGGTGCGTGAAAAGTGGAATAGGCGGGCTTGTTATCCTCACCTTATCCTCCTTTCCTCCTTAGCCCCCCGAGTTTCTTGGGTGCTCGTAGAGGAGGCTAGAAACTAAGATACAAAGTTTTGAAGTGAAATGTATTTCATTAAATTATTGAAATGGTTCAAAAATTACATCCCAGGCCGTTGGCCGAACTTGAAATTTTAAATTGTCTTTGCTAGAATCGAAAATTACATGAAAACAACAAAGCGTAAAGTGGACGATTGAACGTCTATTGGTGATATTGGCGAAGGTGCTCCGCGTTCCATGGGTGCGTGAACACGAGTCCCTCTAAGACCATGGGGAGCTCGTCGGCCCAAGCCCCCTTTCTTGCCTCCAGCTTCTTCTTCAGGTTCTCCTTGATCGTTTTGTTCACCGCCTCGACCTGACCGTTGGCTTGAGGATGGCGGGGAGAGGAGAAAGTCTTGCTAATGCCAAGTTGTTCGCACATTTCTCGGAGGCGCGCATTGTCGAATTGTTTTCCGTTGTCGGTTACAATTGACGCAGGGATCCCGAAGCGGCAGATGATGCTTTTCCAAATGAAGCTTGTCGTGTTCGCCTCAGTGATCTTTGCTAGCGGCTCGGCCTCTACCCACTTCGTGAAGTAATCGATAGCCACGATTGCGTGCTTGTATTGTCTTGGGGCCGCAGGTAGCTCGCCGATGAGGTCGATTCCCCACTTCGCGAGAGGTCGCGGCACGATGATCGGACACAAAGGGGCCGGTGCTTGGCGCGGAATGTGGGCGAACCTTTGGCACTTGTCACACTTTTTGGCCCGCTCGTGGGAGTCCTTTTTCAAGGTCGGCCAAAAATATCCGAGTCTCAGCAGCTTCAACGCCAAAGATTGCCCGGCGGCGTGGTTACCGCACACCCCCTCATGCACCTCGTGGAGTGCTTTCCTCGCCTCTACCTCGGTCAGGAAGCGGAGAAGGGGCATGGAGTAGCCTCTCTTGAACAAGCTATCCTCCCTCATTGTGTATTTTGGGGCCAAGCTTCTCAGCTTTCTGGCTTCTTCTTTATCCTCGGGGACGACTCCTCGTTTAAGGAATTCCACGAGCGGGGTCATCCATGAGGGAGGCGGAGTCTCGTCAACGACCCCTACGTCGCCTCTCGAGACGTAGGGTCGGGTCAACACTTCGATTGGGACGCTGCCCTCGCCCTCCTCGTCTATCCCAGATGCGAGGCGGGCCAGGGCGTCGGCGTCAACATTCGCCTCTCGAGGAACTTGGACGATCTCGAACCACGACAGGGCCTCCAAGTTCTTTTGGGCCTTGGATAAATATGCGATCATGTGTGGCTCCTTTGCGGCGTAGTCACCCTTAACCTGATTCACGATCAATTGCGAGTCGCAATGGATGCGCAGGTTTTGGGCGCCCAACTTGTTCGCTAGCTCCAAGCCAACGATCAGAGCCTCGTACTCTGCCTCGTTGTTGGAAGCCTTGAACTCGAACCGTAGGGCGTATCTCAGCTTTTCCCTATCGGGATTTGTGAGCACAACGCCGGCGCCAGCCCCCCGGGCGTTTGACGCGCCATCCACGTGCAAGTCCCAGACCGGCCCTATCGGGTCGTTGGTTCTCTTCTTCGACGACTCGCTGTGGTCGTCCTTCTTCTCTTCCGTGCTCTCGTTATTCTCGTCGCCCCCGTCGGTTGGGGGCGTGCTTGTGAATTCGGCGATGAAGTCGGCGAGGGCCTGACCCTTAATGGCGGTTCTCGGTTGGAACTCGATCCCGTACTCGCCCAGCTCTTGGGACCATATCGCCATTCGAGAGGAGGTCCCTTTTTGAAGGGCCTTCTCGATGGGATGTCCCGAGCGAACCACAATGGGGTGCGCTTGGAAGTAGGGCCGGAGCTTTCTCGCGCTCATGACGAGGGCGAGGGACAGTCTCTCGATTTTCGGGTATCGGGTTTCGGCGTCGAGGAGCGCCTTGCTAACGTAGTAGACCGGCCATTGTACCTTGTCCTCTTCGCGTATGAGGACCGCGCTCACGGCCCTATCGGAAACCACGAGGTAGAGGAACAAGGTTTCACCATTCTTTGGCTTCGCGAGGAACGGGGGGGAGGTGAAATAGGCTTTCATATCGCGGAATGCTTCCTCGCACTCCTCCGTCCACACGAACCCATCGGTCTTCTTCAGTGCCTTGAAAAATGGTTGGCACCTATCAGTGGCTTTGGAAACAAATCGCGTCAGGGCGGCGATCCTTCCCGTCAAGCTTTGAACTTCTTTGACCTTTTGTGGCGACCTCATCTCTAAGATCGCCTTAATCTTCTCAGGATTGGCCTCGATCCCGCGGCGGCTCACCATGTAGCCCAGAAACTTTCCAGACTCGACCCCGAAAGCGCACTTGTTGGGGTTGAGCTTCATCTTGTAGCGTCGCAGGATCGTGAACATTTCCCTAAGGTCTCGAACGTGGTCGTGGGCTTTGAGGCTTTTGACAAGCATGTCATCCACGTAGACCTCCATAGTTTTGCCAATTTGATTGGCGAACATGCGGTTCACCAACCTTTGATACGTCGCTCCCGCGTTTTTGAGGCCAAAGGGCATGACCTTGTAACAGTAAAGTCCGCGGTTCGTAACAAAGGTGGTTTTGATCTGATCCGGCTCGTGCATGCGGATCTGGTTGTAGCCTGAATAGGCGTCCATGAAGCTCAGCAACTCGTGGCCCGCCGTGGCATCCACGAGCTGCTCGATCCTCGGGAGAGGGAAGCTGTCTTTCGGGCAGGCTTTGTTGAGATCTTTGTAATCGATACAGATCCGCCACTTCCCGTTTGGCTTTTTGACCATCACCACATTGGACACCCACTTGGGGTGCTCCGCCTCCCTGATGAAGTCGGCGGCGAGAAGTTTGTCAACTTCTTCACCAATGGCTTGGTACCTCTCCCCACTGAACGCACGCCGCGGTTGGACGCGCTCGGCCACTCTCTTGTCGTCGTTGAGACGATGAACCATGATTCCGGGGTCGATCCCCGGCATGTCGGCGTGTGTCCACGCGAAGACATCTTTGTGCTCTCGGAGGAAAGCGGCGAGCTCGGTTCGGACTTCAGACGAGAGTTGGGCGCCTACCTTGACCACTTGGTCAGGCTTGGCGTCGTCCAACACGACGGGAACGAGGTCGTCCGGTGTCTCCACCTTTCGACGCTCGACTTCGTCCCTTTGGTCTAGCTCTCCGAAGGTGCCTCCCTCCTCTAACTTGCACGGGAATTTGTCCCCGAGTTGGAAGACGGTGCTCACCACCTTCCCTTTCCCTTTTCCGTCCACGCCCTGGATATAGCACATCCTCGCCATGGATTGGTCTCCCAACATCACGGCGATTCCATTCTCGGTTGGGAACTTCATCATCAAGTGGTACGTGGACGTTATGGCCTTCAACCGATTGAGAGTCGGGCGGCCGACGATGATGTTGTAAGCCGAGGGCTGATCCACCACAAGGAACGACACGATGTGGGTAACCTCGAGCCCCCCCGGCGTACCGAAGGTAACCGGGAGGTCGATAGTTCCCTCCGTCATGACCCTCTCCCCGGAGAAGCCGAAGAGCGGGGTCAAGATCGGGGTCGGTCTCATCCCGGACAGCTTCATCCTGTCCAGCGCCGACTTGAAGATTATGTCGGCGGAGCTTCCATTGTCGATCAGGATTCTCCGGACGAGGTTGTTGGCGACCGGGGCGGAGACGACTATCGCGTCGTTGTGTGGATGGAGTATTCGCGCCGCTTCTTGTCCGGTGAAGTACATGGATTCGAAGGGGGCCGGAGGAGGGGCCTCGTACGTATGGTTGATGTAGTGCACTATTTTCCCTTGGGAAACTTCGCGCACGTACTTCTTCCTTTGCGTTGCCGAGTCTCCGAACTCCGGGCCGCCCAAGATCGCGCCCACGACGTGAAGTTGCGAGCTCTCTGGTTCTTCGGTTGCCGCACGGTCCGTGACAGTCACCGTCGCCGGACCTTTCTTCCCTTGCCGCGGGCGGCCTCCGTGCGCCGCGGCCGTCCCGATAGTTCTAAGGACGTATTCTTTCAGCTTCCCATCTTGAATCAGGGCCTCAATCTGACGCTTGAGTTGATAGCATTCGGATGTCAGGTGCCCGTGATCCTGATGGTAGTCACAGTACTTGCTTTGATCCCTCTTGGCGGGATCCTTCGTGAGAGGGGTTGGACTCCCCAACTTGTCACGGTGCAGAGCTAGGATTCGCTCCGGCGAAGTGTTCAGAGGAGTGAATGGTGAGAACTTTCGGCCCGGGAAGGGAGCGGCCGTTAGGGGCCTGGTTTCCCTTATTCCTCCTCTTCCGAGGGTCGGGACGATCTTCATCTCGATCGTCGCGGCGGCGACTCCCCTGTCCTCCTGACTTTCGGCCATCTCGGCCATCGAGATAGTCCTCGACTCCCATGTATGTGCGGTCTCTTGTCATTAGCTCCGCCATGTCACGCGGGACCTGGCCAACAATAGACTTGAGGAAGTCACTCGTGCGTACTCCCTCAGTGATCGCCGTGATGGCGTCCCTGTCGTCGAATCCTTCGACCTTGTGAGACTCCTCGGTGAAGCGAGCGAGGTATTGTCTCAACGTCTCGTCTCTTCCTTGTCGGATAGAGAGGAGGTGGGTCTTCGGTTTCTTTGCGCCACAAGGGTGGCGAATCGGGCGAGGAACGCTTCTCGTAAGGCCCGGAAGGACGGGATGCTTCCCGGCCTCAAACTTCGGAACCACTCAAATCCCGACCCTGTGAGGGTCAGACTGAAGGCTTGGCAGAGGGTGGCGTCCGTCTGCCCTTGCATCGTCATCCACGTCTCATAATGTTGGACGTGGAAGTGGGGGTCCGTACGTCCATCGTAGGGGGGAATGGACGGTAATTTGAAGTTTCCCACGCATGGTTGCGCGAGGACTTGCGCGGCGAAGGGAGAGTATGATTCCTCGATCCCTCCGTACGGCCTCTGCCTCCCTGACTCCCTCATTTCGATGATTTGATTTTGGAGGCTTTGAATCATCGTGACCATGTCAAGGCCGTTAGCGGGGCCGACCGTCGGGGCCACGGGAGTTACTGGCTGGCGTTCGATGGACGCTTGGTCCACGACGTTGGCCTGAGGCCGGCCGAGAGTTGCAGCGGGGAGCGCGTCCCTTCGAGAGTTTAGCCTTTGGCGGAGATCCTCCCCTCGGGAGTTTCTCTGCGCCGTCAAGCGCTCTCTAAGGTCCACGCTTGGTGCGGGGCGAGGCGAGGTCGCCCTTGGTCGGACCGTCCGGCGGGCGCTTCGGCTATCGGCCCCATCATCAGCCAGAGTCGCTCTCTCCTCGGCGAGGGGCCGTGTCCGGCCGCCTCTTGAAACCGAGGGGGCGAGTCCCCGGGAATGTGACCGTGCCTGTTGCCGCGCTAAGTGCGACGGCCCGGCCGGAGCGTTGTTAGACCTCTCGGGCCGCAAAGGGGCGAGGCTAGGCGTTGCCTCATTGGTCCTCGACTCCCCCACATATTCGGGGTCGGAGTCGTCTTGGGCGGACCTATCTTCAATGTCATAGCCGAGGAGGTCGGCTATGAGCGTACCGTCGACGCCGGGGCGGTCAAGGAGCTCCGCAAGCCGCCGGGCCGTATCCTCTCGGAGCTCGGCCTCGGGGTCATTCATCGGGTCTTGGGGCTGGCTCTCGCTATCGCGAGGTTTCCCTTCATGACGATGTGCGAGGCGTCGAAGACCGTACCTCGAGCTTGTCGCTCGGGTACCCACGGAGGTGGCGGGAATGTGACTCATCTCTCGAGAGTCGTGAGAACAAAGGGAGAAGACTGGTAGAGGGAATGCGTCGTCAAGGTCGAGAGATGCCCTCCCTTGGCCGAGTGAGGCTGAGTCGGCCATCAGCCGAGTGAGGCTCGGCCGGCCGACGGCCGAGTGAGACGATGGCCGCCGAGGGAGATTCACTCGGCCAATGGCCGAGTGAAGGAATGGACGTCGGGTGAGCTTCACTCGGCCATTGGCCGAGTGAAGAGTCTGGGCCTAGAGAAGACTCACCCAGCGGCCGACCGAGTGAGCTGTTGGGCCGGCAGGGTGCTTCATTCGGCCTTCGGCCGATCGAGCGTGCTGGGCCGCCTGGGGCCTCACTCGGCCATTGGCCGAGTGAGCATGGTGGGCCGGCTGGAGACTTCATTCGGCCCTTGGCCGGGCGAACACGCTGGGACGTCTGAGGCCTCATTCGGCCATGGATCGAGTGAGCATGGTGGATCTCGTTCGGCCATTGGCCGAGTGAACATATGGAGAAGTTCACTCGGCCATTGGCCGAGTGATGGGCCTGGGCCGAGAGAAGGCTCACTCGGCCATTGGCCGAGTGAGTCGATGGGCCGGCCGAGTGTGGGCTGGAAGTAGGGTTTCACTCGGCCATTGGCCGAGTGAGCTTGCTCGGCCGCCCGAAATGTCGATCAAGCCGTCGGACCTCGTCGGGCCGACAACACAAAGAAAAGTATTTTCTTCGATTTACCGTATTGGCCGAGTCTTACGCTGAAGCATAACCTCGATGTAATGCATATAGAAAAGAATGTATGCGACAATCTTCTGGGTACTTTGCTGAACATCGAGGGGAAGACGAAAGACACAGATAAGGCGCGGTTGACTTTGGCGGACTGGAACATAAGGCACGAGCTTCATTTGTACCAAGAAGGAGATAGATGGATGAAACCGCCTTCGTCATACACTCTGACACCTTCAGAACGGAAGCGGTTTACTGAGTTCTTGAGATCTGTCAGATTTCCCGATGGTTTTGCCGGGAATTTGAAGAAGAATGTTACCATGGACGGGATGTTGATGGGTTTGAAGTCTCACGATTGTCACGTGATTATGCAGCGCCTATTGGCTCTTGCTATTCGTCTTTTTCTGGATCGAACCATTCGAGATGCCATTATAGAGATATGCAACTTCTTCAGACTTATTTGCTCACGAACGCTGGTAATTTCAGACATCGAAAAGGCGCAGGAGGATGTGAAGCTTATATTGTGTAAGTTGGAACGAATTTTCCCGCCTGATTTCTTCACAATCATGGTTCATTTGGTAATGCATCTATCGGAGGAGGAAATTAATGGAGGTCCAGTTCATATGCGGTGGATGTATCCATTTGAGAGATACCTTGGAACACTCAAGAACTTTGTGCATAATCGAGCTAGACCAGAGGGTTCAATTGCCGAAGCCTATGTTGTAGACAAAGCATTGACATTCTTCTCAAGGTATCTATAAGGCGTTGAGAATCGTTTCAACATGCCCCAACGAAGGTTTAATCGTTTCACTTGACCGGCGTCGGACTGTTGGCGCCACAGGGAGCACAGATGGCGGCTGAAGTCGCCGAGGTCTACGGTTCGGAGGTTGGGACGTCGCAACCACGATATATCTCGCAGGAGGTGTTCACATCAACCATCGCCTCGTTCGCCGAGGCAATACAGAGTCAGGTGCCCGGCCTCAACCTTAGCTCGTTTATGCCCCAATTTCCGCAGAGTTCACAGCAGGCTCCGTCATCCCACAGCCAGCAGACTCCGACGGCCGATGTCCACACTCCGACGGGCGGCCATCAGAGGACTCCCGACGCTAGCCAGCAGACGACGCCCGGCAAACCAAGTCAGTCTACTGATCAGCACATTGTTCCGCCGCAGCTTGCTGAGTTCCAGCGCCAGCAGAAGAGCGTTTCACGTCGAGGAGTGGGAAAATGAGCGGCGGGACGACAAAGCAAACGTCGCGACTAGTGTTTTATTAGATATTTTGTATATAGTAGATTATTATTTACATATTTCTCGATAACCGAAAACGTACGTAACCGGATTTTATATATTTGTTGATTTGGATAATATAATTTGGTTTTTATATGATTTTTCATTTTAGAATTTCATAAACAAAAAAACCATGAAAAATTAATAATTAACGAAATTTTTTTTTTAAAAAAAATTAATAATTAGCGACGACGACTTTGTCGTCGCTAATTCGCCCGCGAAATTTTCCCGCGCGAATTAGCGACGAGAAAATCGTCGGTAATTTTCTTTCACAAAATTAAAAAAAAAAATTTGTTCCAACATTTAGGGACGAAATTTTCATCGCTAATCTCGTCGGTAAATAATTAGCAACGACTAAATCGTCGCTAAATATATTTAGGCACGGACATGTAGCGACGATAATAATCGTCGCTAAATATATTTAGCGACGATTATTATCGTCGCTAAATATATTTAGCGACGATTAATGGGTTATTACTGACGAAAAAAATCATCGGTAATTGTTGTATTTGTTGTAGTGGCTTTTCACTGATCAACCCACGTCTCAGAGGATGGAAGGGGTGAGGAGGCGGAGTGACCGTGCCTTTTATGTATAGGCTGCCTACGTACCCGTGTGTGGTATCAGGCAGAACGCAGTTCAGGGCATGTGAGACTCAGTATGAGGCGCGGAGCCTTGATGGAGAAGCGTACTTGACGAAGGAGACGGTGCGCGGAGGAGTCCTCGGTGACGTCTCAGAACTTCGGAGATCGTGTACTCGTCTAGCGTGTTAGACGCGTAGGGGACTCTAGTCGAGAACCCTTGGAGCGTGCCTGGGCACTGGAGGGCGTTCGATCAGAGGGAGCGACATTCGGGAGTCCCCGAGAGTGCTTCAGAACCTCTGAGAACGAGAGAGACTTGTGGGAGTTCTTCAGGCAAAAGTTGGCATCAAAAGAAGAAGAGGAGAGCGAGAATTCGAGCGTATCGATAGGAAAAAATGAGATGGCTTCCCCCTCAGTGAGAGGGGGCATTTATAGGTGTTTGAGGGCCTTAAGAGGGTCCTTCATCGTCCATGTTGGACTAGGGGCGCGCACCTCGTCAAGTGGAGGTGCACAAGGAATTTGCGGCACGCGGGATGCGCCGTACCGTGCGCGGCGCGACCCTGCCATGGCGCGGCGTAGCGGTTGCGGCGCGCGCTGGGCCGTGTCTTTGTGGGCTTTTCGCGGCCGTCGTTCTACCGGGCCTGTCAAGCCGTCTTGGGTTTCGCATCCTGCGTTTGCGACACGAATGGACCTATTTGACGGGTGGGATCCGACTCGAGGCTCGTCACGAGGAGACCGACTTCGGTCTCTACTCGAAGAGCGAGGCTCGATCCGAGGAGAATGACTCATGGCTCGACTAGAGGAGCGAGGCTCGACTTGAGGAGACTAACTCAAGGCTCGACTCGAGGAGACTGACTCAAGGCTCGACTCGAGGAGCGAGGCTCGACTCGAGGAGACCGACTCAAACCTCGACCCAAGGAGCGAGGCTCAACTCGAGGAGACTGACTCAAGTCTCGACTCGAGGAGCGAGGCTCGACTCAAGGAGTTGATTCAAGTCTCGACTCGAGGGGCTAAGCTCGAGTCAAGGAGCTGAGAGTTTGACGCGAGGGCTTGCCGGTCGACTCGTGATGGAGGGCTTGCCGCTTTCCAGAACCTCCGACCTGACCATCGGCCCTTCGAGCGGCCCGTTTTTCTTGACGTTTCGGGTTTTCCGAAAACGATCGACAACATTAGCCCCCCAAGTTCGTCGCCCGGGAGGTCCCTAGCGATGAACTTTAAGTTTTTTGGTTGGGTGATTGAGGAAAATTTGATTCAAAGTCCCGTCACCCAAGGAAAGTTTTCTTTTTCCTTTTTCTCTTTTTTTTGGTGCAACCGCGCGGCGCGCGCCCTAGACGGCGCGGCGCGCGGTCCGTGCGGCGCGCCCTGTGAGCGGGGCTGGCGCGTTCGCGCGGGGAAATTCGAATTTTTTGGAGGTTTTCCTCCGTTTCTTCTCCTTGTGGGAGTAGGATTTGGACTCCTACCCCCCCCCCCCCCCCCCCCCCCCCCCAGGAGCCTATAAATAAGCCCCCCCTCTTTCTTATTCTTCCACTTTATTTTTTTCTCTCTTTCTCTACACTTTTTTTTTCTTTTCTACACGCTTGCATTATGGATATTCCTTCCCTTTTCTCAACTGAGGATCTCGAGATTGATTTCTCTCTCTTGTTTCATGACTTTGAACATGTAGAGGATGACCTCTTCGCGGGATTAGGGGAAGTTCCTTTGCACGTGGAAGAGAATCCAAGTGCAGTGGAGCAAGGGCTCGAAGAAGGCGAGCCGCGCGTGACTGCGCCCGTTCCTCAGCCTCAGGAGGAGTGCGTGCCGACTGGGCGTGGCACAGATGGAGGCCCCGATCCTCCTACGTCCGGGGAATCCGCACCTCGCCTCGTGATCAACTTGGTTGGTGAGGGGGCATGTGACAAGCCCCGTCCCGACGCGCCAAGGTCCGACTTGGATTCTCATGGCACGCCGGAGACGTTGCTGGCGCGGGTGTGATGACTCTGCTAGAGTCGGTCCTTTACGAGATTGACTGCGTGGACGACTTTGGTCCCGAGTCAGATGATCCCGGAGGTGACTCAGAGATATGTCCAGGGGCCGAGGGCCTCGCACCGGAGCGTCTTGAGGGGCCGCTGGCGACTGCCGCGGCCGTGTTGGACGATGGAGGCCCTTCCTTGGAGCCAGGGGGTGCTTAGCCCGAGACCCCTGACGCAGAGGCGATAGTGTCGGCGAGGTCGCTTACTAGGACGGGGTGGTATCCCGAGGAAGGCTTTGCTGCTCCTGAGGGCTTTGATTGTTCGAGGGTTGATGCTTCGAGCTCGCTCATCTACCGGACATTCATAGGTCTCAGAGAGGCATTTTTCATTCTGTCATCCGTGGCGCTCCTCCGTCCCTTACAGGGTGATCGTCCTTTTCATCCTCGCCGTGGATTTGCCGCAGTTTCGGTCGCGAGTCTCCACTGTGGGTTGCGGTTGCCATTCCAACCCATCGTCCAGCAGCTCCTCGCACGATTGGGGGTGCATGCTTGTCAGATGAGTCCGGCGTTTTATCGCATCGTGGCAATGTGTCACATGGAGTGGCATTGCCAGACCGAGCGGGCGATGACCGTGAGCGACTTTCGCAATCTCGTCGCGGTCTTCCCTGCGCCCGGGCAACCCAGTTTCTACATGGCCCATGATCGCCGGAACACTAAGCTGATCACGGACTCGGAGAAGCATAATCAGAGAGCGTAGGTGTGGGTTTCGACCGAGGCCTTTGGCGATGCACCGCTTCGGTTTGGTTCCTTAACCGAGTTTTCTACCGACGCGGGGGCCGATGATCTCAACTTCGTGAAGGAGATCCGGGGAATGTCGACGGCTCGGAAAGCTGTTGAACGATTCCGTTCGCCTGAGCTGATGGCTTCTACCGGGTGGTTCCCGCCTTTTCCTCCTGGCCGTGACGACAGTCAGCGGGCGGAGAGCGCCCCCAGCGTCGTGTCTTCTCCCTCGAGCAGTGGTCTTCCAGGTATTCCGAATTTTGCTCTTTCTGTTTTTGCTTTTAGTCTAGGGTTTTGGCTTTGTTGCTTTTGTAGCCTCCTCGGCTAGGGCGAGGGTTCGGGCGCGCTTAGCGAAGGCTTTTCGGGACCCGAAGTCGTTGGCGGCAATCCATTCTCGGATCGTGGCGCGGAACGTTCGGGAGAAGCCCGATACCGGTTATCCGACGGAGAGCTGCCCTCGTGCTTCTTTGAAGCAACCCTCTTCCTCGGCTCTTCCAGACACGTCTTCGGACTCGAAGCGTGTAAATTTGATGGTCGAGGTTGAGGCTGCGGAGGTTAGAGGGGAATGTTCCCTGGGCCTCGCACAATCTTCGATGAAGATGTGGAAGAGTGTCATGGCCAGCAGCGACGTAGAGTTTTTTCGTCATGGCGTCTCTGACGCACATAGAGTAAGTTTCGTTTGCTTTTACCCTCTTGCTTTGTTCTGCTAGGGCCTTGTCTTTTGCTGACATGTCTTTTCGCCTTCTCAGGTGCTTGCTCGAGCGACCCGGGGCGAGAAGATCCTTCACGACGTTATCCGACGAATGGGCTTTGCCCAAGAGGAAATATAGGTATTCTTCAAATGGCGACTCGATCGACGAAAGTTTTCCGGAGCGAGGTGCGAGACCTTCGACGCCAGTTGGAGTCACGTACAGAAGAAATATGTATTCTTCAAGGCCAGCTTTCATCGAGCGAAGCTACCCGTGTTCGAGCGCAGCGTGAGCGTGACTCCTTGGCGGAGGAAGTGGCTCAGGTTACCGCGGAGAAAGCTGCAGCGGAACAGCTTGCGTCCGACCATTAAAACGATTTTGATGTCGGGGTCGAAGAAGCGAGACATGCGGCGGCGGTGGAGTGTCGGGACGCCACAGCTACCGAGAATGCTTCTCGGGGGGTCACCTTCCACTTCTTCGACTCGCTGTTCCCACCACTAGACGGGGCCGTTCCTCTTGGCGACGATCCCGCCGAGTGATATATAAATATTTTCTTTATTATTTCTTCGCGTAAGTATTTAACGCATGCTTTCTTTTAGGTTTTTCCTTTCAGCGCACTTGTTTTAGCACTTGCTTTCTAGGATTTTCGGGGCGGTTGCCCTTTCTTTGATGAAACATTATTTCTTTTTATGAACGTGTTTGCTAATTTTTGGTTATGGTATGCTTCGATAGGCAAGTGTTTGTGCCAATGGTCTTGCCAGTTCTTTTATCTTAGCAGGATTTCACCTCAGACGCGCCAGCCGCTTGAATGGTTTACGTTTTGTAAGTTTTTCAACTGCGAGTTAGCAATGCTACGTAGGCACCTTACGTGTGCCAGGTAGGTGTCTTGATTGCGCCATGTAGGCGTCTTAGGTGCGTCTCGAGGGACGACTAGGTTGCGCCATGTTGGCATCTTAGTTGCGCCATGTAGGCGTCTTAGGTGCGCCATGTAGGCGTCTTAAGCGCGTCTCGAGAGACGACTTCGTTGCGCCATGTAGGCGTCTTAGGTGCGCCATGTAGGCGTCTTAGGTGCGCCATGGAGGCGTCTGCGGCGCGTCTCGAGAGACGACTTGGCTGCGCCATGTAGGCGTCTTAAGTGCGCCATGTATGCATCTTAGGTGCGCCATGTAAGCGTCTTAGGCACGTCTCGAGAGACGACTTGGCTGCGCTAGGTAGGCGTCTTACCTGCGCCATGTAGGCGTCTTACGTGCGCCATGTAGGCGTCTTACGTGCGCCATGTAGGCGTCTTAGGCGCGTCTCGAGAGACGACTTGGCTGCGCCATGTAGCTATCTTACGTACGCCATGTAGGCATCTTAAGTGCGCCATGTAGGCATCTTAGGTGCGCCACGTAGGCGTCTTAGGCGTCTCTCGAGAGACGACTTTGCTGCGCCATGTAGGTGTCTTACATGCGCCATGTAGGCATCTTAGGTGCGCCATGTAGGGGTCTTACGTGCGCCATGTAGGCGTCTTAGGTGCGCCATGTAGGCATCTTAAGCGCGTCTCGAGAGACGACTTGGTGCGCCATGTAGGCGTCATACATGCGCCATGTAGGCGTCTTAAAAATTTTGGTGGAGCGTGTTCTTTTGAGGGTTCCCTTACCGCTACTAGCGCCCCATGTTTTAGGGTTATAAGTTTAATTTTTGATAACCGAAAAACTTGCACAAAACGAAATGTGAAAGGGAAAATTCGAATTTTATTACGTTTGTGAAAAATTTAAAATTCTAAAACATTGGCTCGCAGGCCTTATTGAAAATGGGAAATATAAGCAATAAAACGTGGGGAATGCTAGCTACTGGTAGTACTGCCTCAAGTGTTCCGCATTCCATGGGTGGCAGATCGGAGTTCCGTCCGTGTGCTCGATGTAGTATGTCCCATCGTGAATGACTTTGCGGACTCTATAGGGGCCTTCCCAGTTCCGGCCTAGGACGCCGGCACCTTGAACTTGTGTATTCTGAAACATTCGTCTGAGTACAAGGCTTCCGACGACAAAGGTTCACCTTTTGATCTTGGAGTTGTAGTACCTTTCGACCTTGCGCTTCTGTGAAGCTTGGTGGCTGAATTCTTATGACCTCTTTTCGTTGATCAAATCCAACTCCAGGCGCCTGGTCTTGTCGTTGTTTGCTTCGTCGAATGGATCGACTCGGAATGTGGGGATCTCGATTTCGATCGGAACCACGGCCTCGATCCCATATGCGAGGGAGAATGGCGTTTGGCCGGTGGCGTTTCGTGCGGTCGTCTGGTAAGCCCATAGGACGAATGGCAATTCCTCGGCCCAAGCGCCTTTTCTGTCTTCGAGCTTCTTTTTAAGATTGCTCTTGATAGTCTTGTTGATTACTTCGACCTGGCCATTGGCATGAGGATGACGCGGCATGAGAAGGTCTTGCTGATCTTTAGTTGATCGTAGATATCTCTTACTCGTGCGTTATCGAATTGTGTGCCATTGTCGGTCACAATCGAGGCGGGATACCGTGCCTGCATTTGATGCTTTTCCAGATGAAGTTTGTCGTATTTGCTTCAGTTATTCTGGCGAGTGGCTCGGCCTCTACCCACTTAGTGAAGTAGTCTATGGCATACTCGTATTGCCTCAGTGCTCTAGGGAGCTTGCCGATGATGTCCACGCCCCATTTAGCAAAGGGACGCGGGACGACGATGCTGCTTAATGGAGTCGGCGGCTGTCGCGGGATTTCCGAGAAGCGTTGGCACTTGTCACAGCGCCTTGCCCAATCACAAGCATCTCTTTTCATGGTAGGCCAGAAATAGCCTTGCTTAAGTGCTTTGAGCGCGAGGGAAGTTCCAGCGGCATGGTTCCCACAAATGCCCTCGTGTATTTTGCGGAGGACCTTGGTCGACTCAACGCTATTGAGGCATCGGAGCAGCGGTGTTGAGTAACCGCACTTATAGAGTACGCCTTCTCGAAGCGTGTATTTGGACGCTAAGGCTCTCAACTTATCGGCTTCTTTGCGGTCTTCTGGAAGTTCCCCTCTTCGCAGACACTCGACAATTGGGTCCATCCAAGTAGGCTGAGATGCAACCTCAATGGTTCCGATTTCGTCTCGGGAGACGGATGGCGGTGGGAGAAATTCAATGGGCACGGTCCCCAACCCACCTTCGTCGATGCCCGATCCAAGGCGAGCAAGTGCGTCAGTCTCTGAATTTTGTTCTCTCGGGATTTGGTGAATCTCAAACCAAGAGAAGGCATCGAGTTTGGAGTTTGTCATAGCCAGATATGCAACCATATTAGGTTCCTTGGCGGTATAATCTCCCTTAACCTGGTTCACGATCAACTGCGAGTCGCAGTGTATTCGCAGGTTTTGTGAGCCGAGCTTTCGCACTAGCTCTATCCCTACAATGAGAGCTTCATATTCGGCCTCATTATTGGAGGATTGGAAGCCGTAGTGAAGGGCGTATCTCAGCCTTTCCCCATCGGGGTTAATCAAGACTATTCTGATACCAGCCCCCCGAGAATTAGATGCTCCGTCTACGTACAGCTCCCAGACGGGACCCGTTGGGTCAACCTTTCTTGTCCGAGTCAGTGCGTCATCGCTTAAGTCATCTTCCGCTCTTCCCATATCAGGAGTATAGGAGAATTCTGCCACAAAGTCGGCTAAGGCCTGACCTTTTATAGCCGTTCTTGGGTGGAACTCAATCATGTACTCGCTCGATTCTTGGGACCAGATCGCCATGCGAGTCGATGTTCCCTTGTGAAGAGCCTTACCGATCGGATGCCCGGTTCGCACCGCAATTGGGTAAGCTTGGAAATACGGACGCAACTTCTTGGCCGCCGTTACGAGAGCCAGAGAAAGTTTCTCTATCTCGGTGTAGCGCGTTTCTGCGTCGAGTAAGGCTTTGCTCACGTAGTCGACCGGCCATTGGACCTTGTCTTCTTCGCGGACAAGAACAACACTTACGACTCTTTCTGAGACGGTGAGATACACGTATAGCATCTCGCCCTCTTTTGTTTTAGAGAGGAATGGTGGGGACCCAAAGTAGGCCTTCATTTCCTGGAAGGCTTTTACACATTCGTCCATCCACTCAAAGCTGTCTGTCTTCTTTAGAGCTTTGAAGAACGGTTGAAACTTGTCGGTGGCCTTAGACACGAAGCGTGTCAGAGCAGCAACCCGACCGGTCAGGCTTTGCACCTCTTTGACTCATTTTGGAGATTTCATCTAAAGGAATGCCTTGATTTTTTCAGGATTCACCTCTATCCCTCGTCGACTGATGATGTATCCGAGCATTTTCCCGGACTCAACCCCGAACACGCATTTGTTGGGATTGAGTTTCATTTTATATCGGCGGAGGATTGTGAACATCTCCCTTAGGTCGTGTACGTGATTAGTCGCCAGTAATCTTTTGACGAGCATGTCGTCCACGTACACTTCCATGGTCTTGCCGATTTGATTGGCAAAGATCCGATTAACCAAGCGCTGGTACGTTGCTCCCGCATTCTTAAGGCCGAAAGGCATGACCTTATAACAGTAGAGACCTCGATCAGTTACAAAGGTTGTCTTAATTTGA
Organism: Urtica dioica subsp. dioica; assembly: GCF_054948205.1. NCBI lineage: Eukaryota > Viridiplantae > Streptophyta > Magnoliopsida > Rosales > Urticaceae > Urtica > Urtica dioica. The sequence continues at coordinate 10,474,088 of NC_142757.1, read as the reverse complement.
TCAGGTTCGTGCATTTGAATTTGGTTGTAGCCCGAATAGGCGTCCATGAAACTGAGAAGTTCATGGCCGGCCGTGGCATCGACCAGTTGTTCGATGCGCGGGAGCAGAAAGCAGTCCTTAGGGCAGGCTTTGTTAATATTTTTGTAATCTATACAAATTCGCCACTTCCCATTAGGATTTTTTACCATTACCACGTTGGCGACCCATTTAGGGTACTTAGCGTCTCGGATGAAGTTTGCGGCGAGAAGTTTCTCGACCTCTTCATTTATGGCCAGGTATCGTTCTGGGTAGAACGTTCATCTAGCCTGCACCTTTTCGGTGACCTTCGGGTCGTCGTTCAATCGGCGTACTATTATCTCGGGATCAATTCCGGGCATGTCCGCATGAGTCCATGCGAAAACATCCTTGAATTCCCGGAGAAAGGTAGTGAGCTGAGTTTTGATGGCGAGTGGAAGCCGGATGCGGACCTTTACAACCTGATCAGGCTTAGATTCGTCCAGGACGATCGGCACAAGATCATCAGAGGTTTCCACTTTGAGTCTTTGGACTTCATCCCGAGGGTCAAGTTCTCTGAAATTCCTTGCGTCCCTTAGGTCGCATGGGTAATCGTCTTCTAGATGGAAGATTGTGTTGACCATTTTTCCCGCGGATTTACCATCAACTCCTTGCACGTAGCATATTCTGGCCTGGGATTGGTCTTCGGCCATGATACCAATTCCCTCTTCAGTGGGGAATTTCACTAGTAGGTGGTACGTGGAAGTGATAGCTCTTAGCCGGTTCAGCGTAGGTCGCCCGATGATTAAGTTGTAGGGCGACTCCTGATCAACCACTAGGAATGGGACCATGTGAACGGCCTCAATGCCTCCAGGGGTCCCGAAGGTGACCGGCAGATCGATGATGCCTTCGGTCATGACCTTTTCCCTGGTGAACCCAAGCAACGGAGTTTGGGTCGAAGTCGGGCGCATCCCCCCGAGCTTCATGCACTGTAGGGTGGACTTGAAAATTATGTCAACAGCACTGTCGTTGTCGATGAGAACCCTTTTAACCAAATTATTGGCCACTTGTGCTTTGAGCACAATCGCGTCATTGTGTGGATGCACAACTCGCGTGGCTTCCTCATTGGTGAAATACATCGTCTCGTGAGGCACGGACGGAGGTTCTTCATACGTAAAGTTGACGTGCATAGCAGCGTCTTCCTGAGCCACGGCCCTAAGGAATTTCTTGTGTTGTCGGGCTGAATCTCCATCTTGTGGACCTCCCAGTATGGTGGTCACGACGTGGAGTTGTGGATTGGCATTGGCAGTAGCCGCGGTTCGATCGGCAGAAGCGGCTGTTCCTCCTCCTTTACCAGACTGTGGTCTATTTGTGGTAGGGCCCGCAGCGCTGATCATGCGTAACACGAACTCTTTCAGCTCACCCCGTTGGATCAAAGCCTCGATTTGCTTTTTAAGGTTGTAGCATTCCGAGGTCAAATGACCGTATTCCTGATGGAACTCACAATATCTAGATCATTGCGAGTTGCGGGATCTTTTTTCATTGGAGCCGAGGGTGTGAACTTGGCACGTGCCAGAGCCAGGATCCGTTCTGGCGCCGTGTTCAACGGTGTGAATGACGAATACCCTTTGAAGTTTTTTGCAAGTCGTGGCTTCTGGGGTATAGGGGGCTGGTTATTGGAAACCTGATTCCCCTTGTTTCGTCTTTTACGAGATTCGCCTTGCTCGTGGCTAGGTTCTTCTCGACGGCGAGAGCTTTGATTGTTGCTCTTGCGGCCATCGAGGTAATCTTCGACTCCCATGAAGGTCTTAGCTCGAGTCATCAACTCGGCCATGGTAGAAGGGACACGGCCGACGACCGACGTGAGGAAGTCACTTGTGTGCAAGCCTTCAATGATATCGGCAATTGCGTCACCTCGTCAAAGCGGTCGACCTTGTTTGACTCTTCAGTGAATCGGGCGAGGTATCGCCTAAGAGACTCGCTACTCTCTTGCCTGATTGACCACATGTACATATTGGTCTTCGTTTGGACCATAGATGTGGCGAACCATGCTAGGAACATGCCCTTCAGGTCTTTGAACGAGTGGATGCTTCCCGGCCTTAAGTTCTTAAACCACTCGAAACCAGGTCCGGCGAGGGTAAGACTAAAAGCTTGGCACATGGCGCCAGGAGAGACACCCTGCATCGTCATCCAGGTTTCATAGTGCTGGATGTGGTAAACAGGATCTGCTTTTCCATCATAGGGAGCGAGGTTCGGGAGTTTGAAATTCCCCGTACAAACCTCGGCCAATATCTGAGCCGTGAAAGGCGAGGAATTCTGCTCAACGACTCCATAGGTGCTTCCGCCTATTCTGTATTCCCTGAGATCTCGCACCTCATTTCGAAGATTATGGATCATAGTGACCACATCGAGACCGGTCGTCGGAGTAACCCCCTGTTCGGAGGGAGTCACCTGTCACCTTTCGTTAGACCCTTGTCCCGTGCGGCGGTTCCCGTTAGTTGGGACTGCCAGCGGGATGTTGGGTCTAGATCTTAGTCGCTCTCTCAGATCATTGCCACGCCCGATGCGAGGCTTCATCTTCGACATCGCGCACTCTGCGTGTCCTGACTTTCCGCAACATTCACCCTTTGACCTAGTCGGTCGAGGGCTGAACGTCAGGAATTCCCTTCTTGAGAAGCCGCAGGCGCGTCGCCTGCCTTGGGTAAGGGGTTCGAAGGGCCGGCTTTAAACACAGTGGGGAGTCCCCCGTCCTTCGTGAGAGAAGTCTCGATATCCTCCGAATTGCCAGTACCCTCGTAATCAGGGTCGCGGTCATGGCTTTCCTCGTTGAGGTTCTCGGGATCCCTGTTGGGGGTCACCGTGTCATGCGTAGGTCGCTTTGCAGCCAGTCGGTTGTGGTACCTCGCGTTCTTCGCCTTCAGCTGGCGTATACTCTCCTCCAACTCCATGATGCGGTTGTCCCTGCTATCTGGAGATGGAGATGGTGAACGGGTCGAGTTTTCTTCATGGAGCGACTCTTCGTCACCATGCGCTCGAGAGCGCAAGAAGTACTTTTTGGTCCCGGTGATATTATCGAGGTTGTTAACGCCCTCAGAACGTACGAGTGACTGACTACTCATCTTTTCTCAAGTCTGGGAAAGTCAAGTTTTCAGAAAAAAAAAAGAAGAAGATGGATAGAAGGGATTTCGGGAAGTCCCCTCCTTCTAGCGCCAAAATATTGTCGCACGAAAATGAACAACTATTGTATACCACGGGCGGTTCGATCCAAGGCCGGACCAAGTGATCGCACCGGGGCCAAGATTGTGAACTCGAAAGTCTTGAGCTAGGCTTTTCTCCGATCAACCCATCTCTCAGAGGAGGGAAGCGGTGAGGAGGCGGAGTGACCATGCCTTTTGTGTATAGGCTGCCTACGTACCCGTGTGTGGGATCAGGTCAGAACGTAGTTCAGGGCATGTGAGACGCAGTATGAGGCACGGAGCCTTGATGGAGAAGCGTACTCGATGAAGGAGACGGTGCGCGGAGGAGTCTTCGGCGACGTCTCAGAACTTCGGAGATTGCGTACGCGTCTAGAGTGTTAGACGCGTAGGGGACTCTAGTCGAGAACCCTTGGAGCATGCCTGGGTACTGGAGGGCGTTCGATCAGAGGGACCAATGTCTTGGAGTCCCCGAGAGTGCTTCAGAACCTCTGAGAACGAGAGACACTTATGGGAGTGTTTCAGGCCAAAGTTGGCATCAAAAGAAGCAGAGGATAGGGAGAATTATCGATAGGAAAAAAATGGGATGGCTTCCCCCTCAGTGAGAGGGGTATTTATAGGTGGTTGAGTGCCTTAAGAGGGTCCTTCATGTTGTCAATGGTGCCCACAAGAAGAGTAGTAGTGTCTATTTATGTACATTTGATGTCATGTAGTCTTACGAAGACTCTTGCTTGTAATTGCTTATTCATTAATAAAAAGTTGAAACGTTCATTCAATCTTCCTTGTCTGAAGCTTTATGATAAAACCATAGTCTTTTAGTCCATAAACAAACTAAACAACTTACGAAGAGACAAATGTAGATTTGCATGAACAAACTCTTCGTAGTTTGCTTAAAACGATATATTCGCAATCTTAGGGTCAAAGGACTATTGACCTCAGTATGATTGTTAGAAGAATCTATGATGTCTGGTTATGAGGCATTGAGAGTTTGGGACTCTATAGTTCTTCTAGGTATCTTCCGAAGATACTGAATTGACCAGTGCACTTCTAGAGACAATATAAGAACAAACCATTTAACCTCTTATGTCTCGAAGTCACTATGTATGAATTGCATCATGCTTACCTTAATCCTGAAATGAGACATGCCATTTCACACCTTAGTATTCTCATTTGAGAAAGTCAGAGTTCGGACTCACTATGTCATTCCGAACAGGGCCTATTGGTGAAATACTAAGTTGTGAGTATGTCATGAGTAACTTTGTGAAGTTCTCATAGATATGGAATTCATGTACAAGATTACTGAAATGCAATGTATGTCACCTCATGCTTTGTTCCTTGGAGTGTGAATAAATGAACTGGCCAGTGTCCAAATTGAGTCCTGACTCTTTTGGATGAAACAATGTGACTTGTTAGCTCCTCGTCAATACATTGTTTCTAACTTATTCACAAGCGACAAAGGAGTTGAGGAAATAACAGCTAGAAGGGTAAAATGGTAATTTAGTAAATCCCGACTAGCTGATGACATTCATGAAGGGTAGCATAGATAATATTCAGTGGATCCGCTCATTATAATTAGGTCGAATTCTTGAGTAGAAAACAAATTCATTTGAACCGAGAGATTTTCAGTGTCAGCTCTTTAGTGGAGTCAGCTGGCATTAAGCTAAACTTGGAAAAGGTTTGTGAACTTTTGAGTCCAAGTGTTTAGCTAAAGCTTTGTTCATTTGGGTCCATGAGGTCACTGTCACGAATCACATCGATAGGAATAGTTAAACTGGAAGCTAAGTCAAAACAAGAACGAAAATAGTCAAAAGGGTATTTTTGTCTTTTGAGACAAAGGATGAAATGAATGTCAATAAATTTTTTGACAAGTTCATTTGATGACTTAATGTCACTCGGCCATAATATGATTAATTGGGCCTTGTGGATTAATTTCATTTCATAAGAATTTTATTGAAAATTCTTAATGGGCCTTTTTCATGTTGTCATGAACAAAATGGAAAAGCTTCTAGAAGCCCCTTCTAGAAGGTGATAGGCGCCCATAATACCCATAGGAAGAGAGAATATTTTGTGCATAAATGTATCAAGATACTTGCCAAAAGAAAAAGAGGAAACAAATTTCCCCTAAGAGGAAACATGGTGGACGCCCAAATGTGGTCAAGAGAGAAGCAAACAAAAGAGGAAACAAATCCAAGGACTTACTTGTTTTGTCTTGGACGTGCACCTCTTTGAAGGAAAAGGGAAATTGGCTCATGAATATGTGATATTCTATAGAAGAGGAAACTACCTTATTGAAGGTGAGACCTCTCCTATAAATAGGAGCCTCATTCCACACTTTTCATTCATGCAAAGTTTTAGAGATTGAGAGCTTCTCTCTCTAGACTTGGCCGCCCCTTCCTCTCTCTCTCTCTAGTTTATATTTTCGATTTTTCTTGTCTTGGCACCTAGGTCCTCACTCGACCTAGTGTTTAGCTCTACGACTTTGAGACTCGTTCTTAAGTCGTAGTGTTTAAAAGTGCCCACTCACTGATTCCTTCTTTTCGAGTGATTTAGTGATAGAAACTTTCGTGGTTGCTCGAGGTGCCGAGGAAAGAAAGAGAGACGTGCTGCGAGGGGAGACGAGCGTTGCAACTTTCCAAAAGCTTCTACAAGGTTCAAGCTTCAAGAAAGGTTAGTAACTTTAATAGCTCATATTAGTTTTTATTTACATGTACATGCTCTTGTCTAGGTTAGTAAAAACTAGTTTTACTTAAAAAGAAAATTTTTAAAATTTCGCCGCTTAACGAAGCGTTAAACTTTTTCTTAAACCCTAGATCGATTCCAACAAATGGTATCAGAGCTATGGTCAAAGGAATGCATGTGCATGTTTTTAAATTATGAGCTTGAAAATCGTTTTCGAAAGTTTACTAATTTTGTGACAAGTTAGAATTGTAATCTTAGATTTTTTTTTAATTTATTGCTCATGCCTTTAAATTAAAAACCATGTTGATTTTCTATAAGTTTGGGATGATGTTAAAACACATTAGAATCAGTTCTAAAAGTTTTTAATTTTTTATATTGAAAAACGTGTTTTAAAGGTTTGAGAATTTTCGAGTAAAATTTTGTGACTAGTTTTGTTATCTTGCTAGTTTCTTATTTTTACTTGAATCGTTTTATGCTTGTTGTTATTTCTTTTATGCCTTGTTATTACCTTGCTAATAAAACAAAAAAACAACATCTTAAAACGTTCCGTTACACTTGATTCTTTTTCGCACCTAAGTAGGACCAAGCTTTAATTTATTTCTTTTACTTCGAGCTGGAGTAAACCCGCATTAAAAGTGGCATAACTCTCTGCTCAGAAATCGAAATTTAATGATTCTTGAATAAAATTAAAGCTCCGTCTGTCCTCTGTCCAATGCCACCGGTTTCGGCTCAAAAGGACATCGGAGCCGCCAGATATGGCGATTTTACTCCGAGGTGCGCGGCTGTCTGAAACTCCAGTTTTTTTTGGAATCCGGATTTTCAAACCCCACTACCATGAGTTATAGAACTCTAATGAGAAAACTTTCTTGAGCAAAAATGTTTTTCATATGATTATAAACATGATGTGTAAAGATTAAAAGTTTTGATTTTTGAAAGATTAATTGAAATTGAATTTTTACAAAACTAGTTTGAATTTTGAAAAACCGTTTTCACTTTCAAACTTGAAAATATTTTGTCATCCAAATCAAATAAGTTTTCAAAATGTTTTCAAAACTATATCTATATCACATATGTTCAAAATCTATATGCTCTTGAAATTTTGAGTGGGAGGTCTCCTTGTAGACAAGCCGAAAAATAAAAGGATGTGTAATCTCAAACTTTCAAGTGTTCGAGTGAGTTGAAGTTCACACTTCCCTCACGCACTTTCCCGAAATAGAAAATAGGAAAAGATCGAGTATGTACCTTGTGCCTTTATGCACTAATACTGCTCTGAACATGTCGATCTAGGATTCTCTTCTAGTTGTCCGCTCTGTCGCTCTCTAACTAGGAAATTTGTTTCCGAACTTAAAAGAGTCGATGAACCAACTCCAAAAACTAAGTGGGAGGGTTATATTCGTTGTTTGTAACCCACGATCCCCAACACTAATGAAAGATGCAATAACGTGGGACTAAGAGCCGCTCTTGCGACCCTCACTTAAATGTGAGTACTCCAAGGCGTTATTGCTTCGATCATTGCTCAATGAGCTACGTCCGAGAGTGATGCAATGATGGCAAGGCCTCCCCTTGGGGGATTGTTTTTCAAAGCTGATCTTTTGGACTAAGTGGTTGGTTGCACACTTAGGCTCAATCCCTAGTATCCTTCCTTAAGGCTCTGCGAAAGGATGTGAGTGATCAAACCAATTTACAAGGTGGCTAGTCAAAATGATGTACTGACATCTTGGCTTAGCATTAATGATGTGTCATTTACTTATAAATGGAGATTTTTTGCGGCCTTCTCTTGAGGGAGTAAATTATCGTTTAGTTTATAACACATTTGGATTTTACAGAAGTCTTAATGAAACTTAAATCCTAAACCAAAGACTCATCATAAACTTGTTTCAACTTCAATAGGCTTTATGTCCCGCAAACATCTCTCAATCTTTCTTTCCTCGATCAAACTCGAAAATGAAAACTACGTAGATTCGAAACGTAACCTCGACATAATACCTACCGTTAACAAGCACAAATGGGTACTCACCACCCCGTGTCCTCCTCTGTCGAATGATGATTCAACTCAAGAGGACAATGACGCCTTAGCGGCCTGGCTTCGATCCGATGAGATTGTGAGGTGCTGTATCTTGGCATCTATGAACAATATGCTGAAAGAGCAACATCGTGACATCGAGACTGCCGCCGAAATGCTCTACAATCTCCTTGAGATATTTGGAGGGCAAAGGCGTCAAACAAGGCTACAAGCAGTCCGACAGTTTATGAACTGTCATATGCAGGCTAGGACTCCTATTGGAGACTTTATGATATTGATCATTAGTCATCTGAGTAAAATGGAAATCCTAGGATCTAAGATTGATGGGAAGAATATCATAGATATGATCTTAGATACTCTCCCCGCATCTCTTGATACCTCCAAGATGAACTACTCTATTAACAAGCTAGAGTACACTATTACCAAGCTTATGGAGGAACTTCACACTGCTATAGGTTTCACTAAGAGAAAGAGGAATCAAGGAGAGGCACATGCTACTGAGCAAAAAGCCTCCGCCTCTGGAACTGTGAAGAGACCTTACAAGGCCGATAAAAAGAACTGTCCCGCCTATCTCAAAGCAAAGGAACATAGTATTGTACTAGTTACCGAAGCATGCTTAGTAGCTGATAATGTATCAACGTGGATTCTTGACTCCGCTGCTACTAACCATATTTGTTGTTCCTTGAATGGTTTCAAGAAAACCAAAAGCTTAGATGAAGGCGAGTTCTGTTTCATATGGGGTGATGGGAGCCTGGTGTCTGCAAAGGCTGTGGGATCCGTGACGCTGTCTTTTGAAGACCGCACTTTAAACTTGAATAATGTTTATTTTGTTCCTACCTTTGGGAAGAACTTAATATCCGTTGCTCGTCTTCGTGAGCAAGATTATTGTTTAAAGTTCATTAAGAATGGAATTCGTATTTCGTTTCCTGATAATTCTTTTGTCACTGATGCATGTATGAAGAATGCTCTTTTTTACATCTATCCCACTCAACCTTCTCTTTTAGACACCGAAATAGATAACGATCTAATTAGGGAGCCAAAGAGGATCAAACTTTCTGAATCCTCCGATCTAACAAAATCAACATACCTCTGGCACTTAAGACTTGGTCATATCAGTCTAGATAGGATTAAGAGACTTGTGAGGGATGGTCCACTCCAAGCCTCTGCAATAGGCTCACTACCTACTTGTGAATCCTGCATAGAAGGAAAAATGACTAAGCGACCTTTCTCCGATAAGGGTCGAAGAGCCACTGAGTTGCTGGAACTAATACATTCTGATGTATGTGGTCCGCTCAACCAACAAGCACGTGGAGGATACGAATACTTCGTTACCTTCACTGATGATTACTCAAGATATGGGTTTGTCTATTTGCTAAAACACAAATCCGAGACCTTTAACGTATTTAAGGTCTTTAGGGCTTTAGTGGAAAAGCAAACTGGCAAAGTGATCAAAACCCTTCGATCTTATCGAGGTGGTGAGTATATGTCTGGAGAGTTCGATGACTTTCTTAAAGAAGAAGGTATCGCTTCTCAGCTTACCGCACCTGGCACACCTCAACAAAACGGAGTGTCAGAGAGAAGAAACCGAACTCTTTTGGAGATGGTTAGATCAATGATGAGTTACTCATCACTCCCGCTTTCCTTTTGGGGATATGCCCTCGAAACAGCCGCCTACATTCTGAACCAAGTTCCGTCCAAGACGGTTCCTGGTACTCCTTATGAACGATGGACTGGCCGTAAAGTGAATCTTGGCCGCATCCGAATTTGGGGTTGCCCTGCACACGTGCTGAGGCAAAAGACTAGCAAGTTGGCTAGTAGGTCAGAATTGTGCCTGTTTGTAGGATATCCGAAGGAAACCAAAGGTTTTACTTTCTATAGTCCCGAGGACGATAAGACTTTCGTTAGCATGAATGCTCGTTTCCTTGAGAAGGACTTTATGAAGGATGCGAAACCTAGAAGCAAAATTGTGCTTGAAGAAAAGTTGGGTGAGGATGCTTCTACCTCATCTGTAAGAACTGTTCTTACCCCAACTGAAACACAACCTAACTCATCAGAATCTCGTCAAGTAGTACTTAGACGTAGTGGGAGGGCTACTCAAAAGCCTGACAGGTACATGTCTTATGGAGACTCTCTTGTAGCCGTCTCCGACATGGATGACCCTGTTTCCTATAGCCAAGCGATGGCTTGTTCTGAATCAAACCTTTGGCTTGACGCCATGAAAGTTGAAATGCACTCGATGTATGTCAACAAATTCTGGAAACTTGTAGACCTTCCTGAAGGGATTAAACCCGTAGGGTGTAAGTGGATATACAAGAAGAAAAGGGGTCCTGATGGGAACGTCGAGACGTTCAAAGCACGATTTGTGGCGAAGGGTTATACCCAACAAGAAGGGATTGACTATGAAGAAACCTTCTCGCCAGTCGCGATGCTTAAATCCATCCGCATACTCCTATCCATAGCTGCAGCTCTCGACTATGAGATCTGGCAAATGGATGTCAAGACAGCCTTTCTGAATGGCAATCTTGACGAGCGCATTTACATGGCTCAACCAGACGGTTTCGTGGATAAAGGTCAAGAGACCAAGGTTTGTGAGTTGCTTAAATCCATTTATGGACTAAAGCAAGCATCTAGGTCATGGAATATTAGATTCGATGAAACTGTAAAGAGCTTCGACTTTGAACAGTCAATAGATGAGCCTTGTGTTTACAAGTTAATACACGAAGGCAAAGTTGTGTTTCTGGTACTATATGTCGATGATATACTACTCATTGGTAATGACGTGGGTAAGTTATCTGAGGTTAAGGTCTGGCTAGCAAAGCAATTCGACATGAAGGATCTAGGAGAAGCCGCGTACATTCTGGGGATCCAAATCTTTCGAGATACGAAAAACCGGACCCTGTCGCTCTCTCAAGCATCTTATATTGATAAGGTGATGGATCGCTTCTCGATGCAAGACTGCAAGAGGGGTCAAACACCCTTTAGGCATGGAGTTTCACTCTCTAAGGACCAGTCTCCCAAGACTGCACAAGAGATTGAAGACATGAGGAAAATTCCTTACGCCTCTGCCGTAGGAAGCCTTATGTATGCTATGCTTTGCACTAGACCTGACATCTGTTTCGCCGTTGGCGTAGTTAGCCGTTTCCAATCCAACCCTGGACCCGAGCACTGGATTGCTGTTAAGCATGTTCTTAAGTATCTTCGAAGAACTAGGAACTTGATGCTTACATACTCAGGTACTGACCTGACTATGACGGGATATACCGACTCCGATTTTCAAGCGGATAAGGATTCCAGGAAATCCACTTCGGGATCTGTGTTCATCCTTAATGGTGGAGCTGTTGTGTGGAGAAGTATTAAGCAATCTTGCATTGCTGACTCCACAATGGAAGCAGAATATGTGGCTGCTTGTGAAGCATCCAAAGAGGCTGTATGGCTTAGAAAGTTCCTTAAGTATTTGGAAATTGTTCCAAACGTCGACGACCCCATGACCCTTTATTATGATAATAGTGGGGCTGTCGCTAACTCAAAGGAACCTAGAAGCCATAAGCACTCTAAACATATTGGGAGGAAATACCATTTGATTCGAGAGATCGCGCAACGCGGAGACGTGGAGGTGAAGTAGATCTCTGGAAGATCCATTCACCAAGGCCCTAGCGAACATGGTCTTCGACCAACTTCGAGAGGGATTAGGCATGTAGGACTACTCACATCTTCTTTGAGTCAAGTGGGAGTTTGTTGTCAATGGTGCCCACAAGAAGAGTAGTAGTGTCTATTTATGTACATTTGATGTCATGTAGTCTTACGAAGACTCTTGCTTGTAATTGCTTATTCATTAATAAAAAGTTGAAACGTTCATTCAATCTTCCTTGTCTGAAGCTTTATGATAAAACCATAGTCTTTTAGTCCATAAACAAACTAAACAACTTACGAAGAGACAAATGTAGATTTGCATGAACAAACTCTTCGTAGTTTGCTTAAAACGATATATTCGCAATCTTAGGGTCAAAGGACTATTGACCTCAGTATGATTGTTAGAAGAATCTATGATGTCTGGTTATGAGGCATTGAGAGTTTGGGACTCTATAGTTCTTCTAGGTATCTTCCGAAGATACTGAATTGACCAGTGCACTTCTAGAGACAATATAAGAACAAACCATTTAACCTCTTATGTCTCGAAGTCACTATGTATGAATTGCATCATGCTTACCTTAATCCTGAAATGAGACATGCCATTTCACACCTTAGTATTCTCATTTGAGAAAGTCAGAGTTCGGACTCACTATGTCATTCCGAACAGGGCCTATTGGTGAAATACTAAGTTGTGAGTATGTCATGAGTAACTTTGTGAAGTTCTCATAGATATGGAATTCATGTACAAGATTACTGAAATGCAATGTATGTCACCTCATGCTTTGTTCCTTGGAGTGTGAATAAATGAACTGGCCAGTGTCCAAATTGAGTCCTGACTCTTTTGGATGAAACAATGTGACTTGTTAGCTCCTCGTCAATACATTGTTTCTAACTTATTCACAAGCGACAAAGGAGTTGAGGAAATAACAGCTAGAAGGGTAAAATGGTAATTTAGTAAATCCCGACTAGCTGATGACATTCATGAAGGGTAGCATAGATAATATTCAGTGGATCCGCTCATTATAATTAGGTCGAATTCTTGAGTAGAAAACAAATTCATTTGAACCGAGAGATTTTCAGTGTCAGCTCTTTAGTGGAGTCAGCTGGCATTAAGCTAAACTTGGAAAAGGTTTGTGAACTTTTGAGTCCAAGTGTTTAGCTAAAGCTTTGTTCATTTGGGTCCATGAGGTCACTGTCACGAATCACATCGATAGGAATAGTTAAACTGGAAGCTAAGTCAAAACAAGAACGAAAATAGTCAAAAGGGTATTTTTGTCTTTTGAGACAAAGGATGAAATGAATGTCAATAAATTTTTTGACAAGTTCATTTGATGACTTAATGTCACTCGGCCATAATATGATTAATTGGGCCTTGTGGATTAATTTCATTTCATAAGAATTTTATTGAAAATTCTTAATGGGCCTTTTTCATGTTGTCATGAACAAAATGGAAAAGCTTCTAGAAGCCCCTTCTAGAAGGTGATAGGCGCCCATAATACCCATAGGAAGAGAGAATATTTTGTGCATAAATGTATCAAGATACTTGCCAAAAGAAAAAGAGGAAACAAATTTCCCCTAAGAGGAAACATGGTGGACGCCCAAATGTGGTCAAGAGAGAAGCAAACAAAAGAGGAAACAAATCCAAGGACTTACTTGTTTTGTCTTGGACGTGCACCTCTTTGAAGGAAAAGGGAAATTGGCTCATTAATATGTGATATTCTATAGAAGAGGAAACTACCTTATTGAAGGTGAGACCTCTCCTATAAATAGGAGCCTCATTCCACACTTTTCATTCATGCAAAGTTTTAGAGATTGAGAGCTTCTCTCTCTAGACTTGGCCGCCCCTTCCTCTCTCTCTCTCTAGTTTATATTTTCGATTTTTCTTGTCTTGGCACCTAGGTCCTCACTCGACCTAGTGTTTAGCTCTACGACTTTGAGACTCGTTCTTAAGTCGTAGTGTTTAAAAGTGCCCACTCACTGATTCTTTCTTTTCGAGTGATTTAGTGATAGAAACTTTCGTGGTTGCTCGAGGTGCCGAGGAAAGAAAGAGAGACGTGCTGCGAGGGGAGACGAGCGTTGCAACTTTCCAAAAGCTTCTACAAGGTTCAAGCTTCAAGAAAGGTTAGTAACTTTAATAGCTCATATTAGTTTTTATTTACATGTACATGCTCTTGTCTAGGTTAGTAAAAACTAGTTTTACTTAAAAAGAAAATTTTTAAAATTCCGCCGCTTAACGAAGCGTTAAACTTTTTCTTAAACCCTAGATCGATTCCAACACTTCATCGTCCATGTGGGACTAGGGGCGCACACCTCGTCAATTGGAGGCGCACAAGGAAAGTGCGGCGCGCGGAGCGCAACCAGCGGCGCGCGCTGGGCCGTGTCTTAGTGGGCTTTTCACGGCCGTCGTTCTACCGGGCCCGTCAAGCCGTCTTGGGTTTTGCATCCCGCGTTTGCGACACGAATGTACCTATTTGACGGGTGGGATCCGACTCGAGGCTCGTCTCGAGGAGACCGACTCCGGTCTCGACTCGAAGAGCGAGGCTCGATCCGAGGAGAATGACTCAAGGCTCGACTCGAGGAGCGAGGCTCGACTTGAGGAGACTGACTCAAGGCTCGACTCGAGGAGCGAGGCTCGACTCGAGGAGACTGACTCAAGGCTCGACTCGAGGAGCGAGGCTCGACTCGAGGAGACCGACTGAAACCTCGACTCGAGGAGCGAGGCTCGACTCGAGGAGACTGACTCAAGTCTCTACTCGAGGAGCGAGGCTCAACTCAAGGAGTTGATTCAAGTCTCGACTTGAGGGGATAAGCTCGACTCAAGGAGCTGAGAGTTTGGCGCGAGGGCTTGCCGGTCCACTCGTGATGGAGGGATTGCCACTTTCTAGGACCTCCGGCCTGACCATCGGCCCTTCGAGCGGTTCGTTTTTCTTGACGTTTCGGGTTTTCCGAATACGACCGACAGCACTCGCTGTATGTCAACAAAGTCTGGAAACTTGTAGACCTTCCTGAAGGGATTAAACCCGTAGGGTGTAAGTCGATATACAAGAAGAAACTGGTTCCGGATGGGAACGTCGAGATGTTCAAATAACGACTAGTGGCTTAGGGTTATACCCAAAAGGAAGGTATTGACTATAAGGATGCCTTCTCTCCAGTCGCGATGCTTAAGTGCATCCGCATGCTTCTATCCATAGCTGCAGCTCTCGACAATGAGATATGGAAAATGGATGTTAAGACTGCCTTTGTCAATGGCATTCTTGACGAGCGCATTTATATGGCTCAACAAGACGGTTTCATGGAAGAAGGTCAAGAGACCAAGGTTTGTGAGTTTCTTAAGTCCATTTATGAATTAAAGCAACCATCTAGGTCATGGAATATTAGATTCGATGAAACTGTGAAGAGCTTCAGTTATGAGCAGTCAATAGATGAGCCATGAGTTTACAAGTTAATACACTAAGGCAATGCTGTGTTTCTTGTATTGTAGGTCAATGATATATTACTCATAGGTAATGATGTGGGTAAATTATTTGAGGTTAAGATCTGGCTAGCAAAGCAATTCGATATGAAGGATCTACGAGAAGCCGTGTACATTCTGGGGATCCAAATCTTTCGAGAACCGGACTCTGTTGCTCTCTCAAGCATCTTGTATTTATTGTTTATGGTGCCCACAAGAAGAGTAGTAATCTTTACTTATGTACATTTGATGTAATAAAGTTTCACGAAGACTCTTGCTTATAACTACTGAATCATTAATAAAAGTTGAAACGTTCATTCATTCTTCCTTGTCTATTTGAAGCTTTATGGTAACTGTGGGGGTTAAAAATCTACTTTCAAAAATATTATTTATATTCGGCTTCAGTTCAGACTAATCCCATTATCCTCTTAGCAGGTCGGTCCGTATATCAGTCTTGGGCCCAGTTCGATTTCAACAGGTTGGCCCAAGTCTAGCTACATTCCAGATCGGCCCAAGCCTAATCGCATCTTCCAGTTCGACCACGTCCTCGTGACCAGGAGAATCGGTCAGTCAAAGAGAAGCCGTGCCACGAAAACTGGATCCAGGACGAATTCATCCCCGACGATGCGAAATGGATCAAGCAACACGTGTCTTCAATAAAGAAGTCCCGCCTCGTCTATAAATAAAGGATCATATGACGATTTGCACACATGAGTTTTTAGTTTTTATTATCAGAATTATTAATTGAGTATTGCTGCTTTGCCGAGTTCGGTTGCGAGACTTCGTCACTTCGTCTTATTGTAATTCATTTTCACGATTAATAAAGCTTATTAATATTTTCCTCTTATTACAGCCTTTTGTCCTTAAATAGTTTCTTATACGACGTCTTCTGAAACCCCGATAAAGTAAATATTGTATACTAGCACTTTAATATTTGTGATTTTTGATCGATCCAAAAATCTACATTAACAGTTTGGCGCCGTCTGTGGGAAAATTCCGAAAGACCAACCTCGAAAGAAACAGTTCGTAAAAAAAAACTTTCTTTCATGTCTTCCACTCCGACTCATTACGAATCTGGAGAGGAGATCCCTCCGGGGATCAGGGCAATCATGGATATGTTGACCAAAAAAATGGACGGGCAAGCAGAGACCAACCATGCTCTTAATGACCAGTGAATACTCTCTCGACTCCTCAACAAACTCTGGACCCTCAGGCGGGATCCGGAGATACGACCGCCTCGGAATATGCTCGTCAAGCAGCCTCGACTGCACAGACAAGCCGGGCTCTCCCTCCCGGAGTCCGTCTGGATTTCTCTGGGATCCAGGTCACCCAAGGAACAAACCAGTCTCCCGACACAAGCTTCCAGCTTGAGGGGACTGCTAGCGAAGTCGCGACAGAAGTCACGATCGACCCTTCCGGTCTCCCTCCGCCTCCCCTGGGGGGAGCACCATCCGGGTCTTTCCCGACTAATGCGGGACCTTGCCCTTCGGCGATCTATCAAATGTTCACCCCCAACATTTTGGCGGGATGAATCAGACCCGTCATAGCCCGGTCGAGGCTACCGCGGTCACACCTACACGTACGAGACCTCGCCTCTTTCACGGGGGCGAACCCAGCATGACCGAACTAGACCTATTTAAGGAGTAAATAGCGGCCAAACTGAGAGTTGTTCGCTCAGAATTTCATTCTGCAACCAGTTCGGCCCCCGAAATAGATCGTCTCGTTGAAGAAATGAGGAGGACTCCTTCTGCCAGAAATATTACCGAAGTACAATTGGGAGATACCGGAAAGGTTCGCCTCGCGGTATACTGGCACTTCAAGTCCGAAAGCTTTTATCATGTCCTTCAGAGTCGCAATGGGACAGGTTATGCTCGCAGAGAGAGAATTGGAGGTAGGTTACTGCCGACTATTCGCAGAAAGCTTGTCTGGGTCCGCTTTAGAGTGGTTCTCCAAACTCGAGCCGAACTCCATCGATAGTTTTGACAAACTATCGGCTGCATTCCTGAAACACTATTCGATGTTCGTGGAGGACGATATGACCATAGCAGATTTATGGGGAATTCAACAGAAAGAGAATGAATCCTTGATGGATTTCATGATCCGTTACAACGATGTGCTCTCAAAAATCTCTAACGTATGTCATGAATCTGCCATAACCTCTCTAAGGAACGGGTTAAGGCACGACTCGAAGCTGAAACTAGAGATGACCGTTAACCATCCCCTCACGTTGGAAGATGCGATTCACAAAGCCGCGAATTATGCAAAATCCGAAGAGGAATTCGCTTCCTACGAGAGGCAACGCGCGGCTGAAAAGAAACCGTCCTCCAACACTTGGATAAGACATGTAAATACTGGGGGCAACCCTCGCAGGGTCAATTCCCACGACGCTACACCTCATGCCAGAAAGCAACACACCCGTCCTAATTACGCCTTCAACGTCGATGAAGAAATTAAGGAGGGAGGTCCCCAAGTAAAAAAAATGGACACGGGACCCCAATGCGTATTGCAGTTTCCATAAAGCTAACGGCCACGACACGGTTAATTGTGAAACCATGCGCAAGGCTCTAGCAAAAAAATACACAAAAGGGGAACTAAAAGACGTTGATCTAGGACCCCCACCAAAAAAGAAGGTCTTCAACAACAACAACAGAGGAAGGGGCAACCCCTCCCCCAAGAGATCGAGACCTGTTGAGGAAGGGGAACCTAGTTTCCCACCGACCATCGCAAAACATAGAGTTGACTTCATAAAGGGCGGCTCAAAGTTTTGCAACAGAGCAGTAAACTCAATCAAAGCATATCAACGTCAGTTAAGTAACCAGACCACCAGAATCAGACATGAACAAGACGTTCAAATCTCGTTCTCTGAAAAAGAAGCCATAGGGACAACCGATCCGCACGACGACGCACTCGTAATCACGATTGAAGTGTCTAACTGTGAGGTCGCGAGAGTCCTAATCGATGGAGGCAGCTCCATAGATCTTATCTTCAAAGATACCCTGGCCATGATGGGAATCATCGAAGATGAGATCGAAAGAGAATAAACCCAATTGACGGGTTTCAATGGATCAACTACTCCATCCGTAAGAACGATCAGGTTGCCCATAAAAACAAGTGGAATCAATAAAATGGTAGAATTCCAAGTTTTAGACTGTCTCACCCCCTACAATATTATCTTGGAAAGACCATGGATACATAGGATGAGGGTTGTGCCTTCAACCTTTCATCAATGTATTCGCTTCCCTACGCCTGAAAGGAAAAGAGAGATCCGAGGCAATCAAGCGACCTCCCACAGTTGTTATCTCACTAGCCACAAGCATTGTGCTAAAGCGATTAAAGAAGAGCAATAGTAATTAATGAACGTGGAGTCGGCCGAGAGCATTTCTGCCCTAGAAGAACCCGACTCCCTTGATGCGCCGAGTACCGAGATAACTGTCCAAGTACAGCTCGATGGCTCCGATCCTTCCAAGTGTATAGGAATCGGAACCAAGCTTAAAGGTGGTATTAGGCGAGAACTGATCTGTTTCTTAAAACGACACAAGTCCACCTTCGCCTGGTCAACCGAATATATGCCAGGAATAAGCATCGACGTTACGTCTCACCAACTTAACGTCGATCCCAGTTTTAAACCTTTAAAACAAAAAAGACGAAAGCTCGGTCCCGACAGGGCACGGGTTGTCAACGACGAAGTCGAAAAACTGCTCAGTGCAGATTCAATCCGCGAAGTAAAATATCCGGATTGGCTGGCAAACACTGTCGTTGTGAAAAGAAAAAAAATGGAAAATGGCGGGTATGCGTTGATTTACCGATTTGAATAAAGCATGCCCCAAGGACAGCTTCCCGTTGCCTCATATCGACTAGCTAGTCGAAGCAACCGCGGGACATAATATCCTGTTGTTCATGGACGCATTCCCAGGGTATAACCAAATCCTGATGCATCCAGACGACCAAGGAAAGACAGCTTTCATCACCGACCGAGGCACGTACTACTACAAGGTCATGCCCTTTTGACTAAAAAATGCTGGCGCCACCTACCAAATGCTAGTCAACGAAATGTTCAAAGAGAAGATATGGAGAACGATGGAAGTGTATATCGACGACATGCTCGTAAAGTCCCTAAGGGAAAACGATCATATAGGGCACTTGGAGGAACGTTTCGAGGTATTGAATAAGTATCAAATGAAACTCAATCCCAGCAAATGTTCATTCGGAGTCTCATCCGGAAAATTCCTTGGATATTTAGTTACCCAACGAGGAATTGAGGCTAACCCATTTCAACTACACACCTTGCGAGAAATGCCTTCACCCCGTAATAGGCGTGTAGTTCAGAGGTTGACGGGACGCATCGCTGCCCTCAACCGCTTCATCTCTCGGTCCACGGAGAAATGTCTCCCTTTGTACCGGCTCCTTAAAGGAAACAAGAAGCTCAAATGGGAGGACAAGTGCGAAGAGGCGTTCAAAAGATTGAAAGAGTATCTATCAACGCCCCCGATCTTGGCAAAACCCGTTGCGGGGGAGCCGCTCTACCTGTACGTCGCAGTATCCCAAGCAGTCGTTAGTGGAGTACTCGTCAGAGAAGAGCAAGGGGACCAACGACCGATCTTCTATACAAGCAAGTCATTGGTCGATGCTGATACTCGATATCCTGTTATGGAGAAGTTGGCCTTGGCCGTCGTTTCCGCCGCGCGAAAACTTCGGCCGTATTTCCAATCTCACACTATAATAGTAATGACATCGTATCCACTCCGAAGTTTCCTACACAGCCACAATCAATCGGGAAGATTAACTAAGTGGGCCGTTGAACTGAGCGAATAGGATATTGAGTACCGAATGAAGACATCCGCAAAATCGCAAGTTTTGGCGGACTTCATTGTCACGACCCGCGAGCGATAGCTCGCCCACGAACCATGACTGATCAACTCAAATCTGTACATAACTTATAATATAAACACATAAATTAAACATAATATCTCATAAGATGATATAATAAAATAGTTTGCGAAAATTCGGGAAACTTTTTCACTTTTATAACTTAGAGTCTTATGGCGACTCCTATACAAATATGTTCCAGAACGTTTTATCAGAAGATACTAACCGCCGATTAAGAAACCCCATAGCCCATAGGTCAAGGCAATACGTGCTCGGTCTCGGTCTTCAATCTCGTTTCCCGCTTACCAACTTTCTGTTGGAATTGATCTAGGGTTTAAGAAAAAGTTTAACGCTTCGTTAAGCGGCGGAATTTTAAAAATTTTCTTTTCAAGTAAACACAGTTTTTACTAACCTAGACAAAGAGCAAGTACATATAAATAAAACTAATATGAGCTTATTAAAATTACTAACCTCTTTAGAAGCTTGAACGTTGATGAGCCTTCAGAAGGTTGAAAACGTTCGTCTCTTCGCAGCACGTCTCTCTTTCTTTCCTCGGCAACTCGAGCAACCACGAAAGTTTCTATCACTAAATCACTCGAAATAAAAGGAATCAGTGAGTGGGCACTTTTAAACACTACGACTTAAGAGCGAGTCTTGAAGTCGCAGAGCTACTCTAGGTCAAATGAGGACCTAGGTGCGAAAACAATAAAAACAAAATTAACTAGAGAGAGAGTGAGGAGAGGGGCGGCCACAATGTCTAGAGAGAGAGTCTCTCAATCTCTAACTTGTGTGGAATGAGAAAAATGAGAAGAATGGGGCTCCTATTTATAGGAGAGGTCTTACCTTCAATAAGGTAGTTTCCTCTTCTATAGAATATCACATATTCATGAGCCAATTTCCTCTTTTCCTCTATGACATACTCGGCCAAGGTAGGCTTCATTAAGCTTTGGATTTGTTTTCTATTTTGTTCCATGCCTTGCCTTTTGTCTCTCTCTTGGGCGCCTACCTCATTTCCTCTTAGGGGAAATTTGTTTCCTTTTTTTCTTTTGGCAAGTATCTTCATACATTTATGCACAAAATATTTTCTCTTTCTCTTGGGTATGTTGGGCGTCTATCCTCATCTAGAAAGGCCTTCTAGCAGCTTTTCCACTTGTTCATGACAACATGAAAAATGCCCATTAAAAATTTTCATTAAAATTCTTATGAAATGAAATTAATCCACAAGGCCCAATTATTTTAATATGGCTGAGTGACATCAAGTCATCAAATGAACTTGTCAAAAAATTTATTGACATTCATTTCATCATTTGTCTCAAAAGACAAAAATACCCTTTTGACTATTTTCGTTCTTGTCTTGACTTAGCTTCCAGTTTAACTATTCCTAATCGATGTGATTCGTGATAGTGACCTCATGGATCCAAATGAACAAAGCTTGAGCAAAAGACTTGGACTCAAAAGTTCACAAACCTTTTCCAAGATTAGCTTAATGTCAACTGACTCCACTAAAGAGTTGACACTGAAAATCTCTCGGTTCAAATGAATTTATTTTCTACTCAAGAATTCAACCTAATTGTAATGAGTGGATCCACAGAATATTATCAGTGTTTACCCTTCATTACGAAATTACCATTTTACCCTTCTAGCTGTTATTTCCTCAACTCCTTTGTCGCTTGTGAATAAGTTAGAAACAATGTATTGACGAGGAGCTAACAAGTCACATTGTTTCATCCAAAGGAGTCAGGACTCAATTTGGACACTGGCCAGTTCATTTATTCACACTCCAAGGAACAAAGCATGAGGTGATATGTATTGCATTTCAGCAATCTTGTACATGAATTCCATATCTATGAGAACTTCACAAAGTTACTCATGACATTCTCAAAACTTAGTACTTCACCAATAGGCCTTGTTCGTAATCACATAGTGAGTCCGAACTCTGACTTTCTCAAATGAGAATACTAAGGTGTGAAATGACATGTCTCATTTCAGGATTAAGGTAAGCACGATGCAATTCATACGTAGTGACTTCGAGACATAAGATGTTAAATGGTTTGTTCTTATCTTGTCTCTAGAAGTACACTGGTCAATTCAGTACCTTCGGAAGATACCTAGAAGAACTATAGAGACTCCAACTCTCAATGCCTCATAACCGGACATCATAGATTCTTCTAACAATCATACTGGGATCAATAGTCCTTTGACCATTAGATTGCGAATATATCGTTTTAAGCAAACTACGAAGAGTTTGTTCATGCAAATCAACATTTGTCTCTTCGTAAGTTGTTGTTGGAATTGATCTAGGGTTTAAGAAAAAGTTTAACGCTTCGGTAAGCGGCGGAATTTTAAAAAAATTATTTTCAAGTAAAAACGGTTTTTACTAACCTAGACAAAGAGCAAGTACATATAAATAAAAACTATAATGAGCATAGAAGTTTACTAACCTTTCTTGAAGCTTGAACTTTGAGAAGCTTTTGGAAAGTTTGCAACGGTCGTCTCCCCTCGCAGCACGTCTCTCTTTCTTTCCTCGGCGACTCGAGCAACCACGAAAGTTTCTATCACTAAATCACTCGAAATAAAAGGAATCAGTGAGTGGGCACTTTTAAACACTACGACTTAAGAACGAGTCTTGAAGTCGCAGAGCTAAACTCTAGGTCAAATGAGGACCTAGGTGCCAAAACAATAAAACGAAATTGAAGAGAGAGAGAGAGAGAGAGAGAGAGAGAGAGAGAGGATCGGCCAAGGTTCTAGAGAGAGAGTCTCTCAAATCTCTAAAACTTGGAATGAATGAATTGTGAAGAAAAGGGGCCCCTATTTATAGGAGAGGTCTCACCTTCAATAAGGTAGTTTCCTCTTCTATAGAATATCACATATTCATGAGCCAATTTCCCCTTTTTTCTCTTGAGACACTCGGCCAACATAGGCTTCATTAAGCCTTGGATTTGTTTCCTTTTTTGTTCCTTGCCTTGCCTTGTCTCTCTCTTGGCCGAATCCCTTTCCATATGCAAATTTGTTTCCTCTTTTTCTTTTGGCAAGTATCTTGATACATTTATGCACAAAATAATCTCTTCTATTTCTCTATAGGGTAGGTGCCCAAACTCATTCTAGAGGGAGCTTCTAGAAGCTTCTTCATTTGTTCATGACAACATGAGAAAGGCCCATTAAGAATAAGGCCCAATGATCAAGTCATGGCCTATTGACATTAAGTCATCAAATGAACTTGTCAAAAAATTTATTGACATTCATTTCATCCTTTGTCTCAAAAGACAAAAACACCTTTTTGACTATTTTCGTTCTTGTTTTGACTTAGCTTCCAGTTTAACTATTCCTATTCGATGTGATTCGTGACAGTGACCTCATGGATCCAAATGAACAAAGCTTGAGCTAAATACTTGGAATCAAAAGTTCACAAACCTTTTCCAAGTTTAGCTTCATGTCAACTGACTCCACTAAAGAGTTGACACTGAAAATCTATCGGTTCAAATGAATTTATTTTCTACTCAAGAATTCAACCTAATCGTAATGAGTGGATCCACAGAATATTATCAGTGCTTACCCTTCATTACGAAATTACCATTTTACCCTTCTAGCTGTTATTTCCTCAACTCCTTTGTCGCTTGTGAATAAGTTAGAAACAATGTATTGACGAGGAGCTAACAAGTCACATTGTTTCATCCAAAAGAGTCAGGACTCAATTTGGACACTGGCCAGTTCATTTATTCACACTCCAAGGAACAAAGCATGAGGTGACATACATTGCATTTCAGCAATCTTGTACATGAATTTCATATCTATGAGAACTTCACAAAGTTACTCATGACATTCTCACAACTTAGTACTTCACCAATAGGCCCTGTTCGGAATCACATAGTTAGTCCGAACTCTGACTTTCTCAAATGAGAATACGTAAGCTGTGAAAAGGCATGTCTCATTTCAGGATTAAGGTAAGCATGATGCAATTCATACATAGTGACTTCGAGACATAAGAGGTTAAATGGTTTGTTCTTATCTTGTCTCTAGAAGTGCACTGGTAAATTCAGTACCTTCGGAAGATACCTAGAAGAACTATAGAATCACCAACTCTCAATGCCTCCTAACCAGACATCATAGATTCTTCTAATAATCATACTGAGGTCAATAGTCCTTTGACCCTTAGATTGCGAATATATCGTTTTAAGCAAACTACGAAGAGTTTGTTCATGCAAATCTACATTTGTCTCTTCGTAAGTTGTTAAGTTTGTTTATGGACTAAAGACTAATGTTTTATCATAAAGCTTCAGACAAGGAAGATTGAATGAACATTTCAACTTTTTATTAATGAATAAGCAATTACAAGGAAGAGTCTTCATGAGACTTTATTACATCAAATGTAGAATATAAAGATTACAACTCTTCTTGTGGGCACCATTGACAACAAACTCCCACTTGACTCAAAGAAGATGTGTGTAGTCCTTCATGCCTAATCCCTCTCAATGTTGGTCGAAGACCTTGTTCGCTAGGGCCTTTGTGAATGGATCTGCTAGGTTGTCCACCGTTGAGATCTTCTTCACTTCCACGTCTCCGCGCTGCACGATCTCTCGAATCAAATGGTATTTCCTCTCTATATGCTTAGAGCGCTTATGGCTTTGAGGTTCCTTTGAGTTAGCGACAGCCCCACTTTTATCACAATAAAGGGTCATGGGCTCGTCGACGTTTGGAACAATTTCCAAGTACTTAAGGAATTTGCTAAGCCATACAGCCTCTTTGGATGCTTCACAAGCAGCCACATATTATGCTTCCATTGTGGAGTCAGCAATGCAAGATTGCTTAATACTCCTCCACACAACAGCTCCACCATTAAGGATGAAGACAGATCCCGAAGTGGATTTCCTGGAATCCTTATCCGCTTGAAAATCGGAGTCGGTATATCCCGTCATAGTCAGGTCAGTACCTGAGTATGTAAGCATCAAGTTCCTAGTTCTTCGAAGATACTTAAGAACATGCTTAACAGCAATCCAGTGCTCGGGTCTAGGGTTGGATTGGAAACGACTAACTACGCCAACGGCGAAACATATGTCAGGTCTAGTGCAAAGCATAGCATACATGAGGCTTCCTACGGCAGGTCTAGTTCAATCTCTTGTGCAGTCTTGGGAGACTAGTCCTTAGAGAGTGAAACTCCATGCCTAAAGGGTGTTTGACCCTTCTTGGAGTCTTGCATCGAGAAGCGATCCATCACCTTATCAATATAAGATGCTTGAGAGAGCGACAGGGTCCGGTTTTTCCTATCTCGAAAGATTTGGATCCACAGAATGTACGCGGCTTCTCCTAGATCCTTCATATCGAATTGCTCTGCCAGCCAGACCTTAACCTCAGATAACTTACCCACGTCATTACCAATGAGTAATATATCATCGACATATAGTACCAGAAACACAACTTTGCCTTCGTGTATTAACTTGTAAACATAAGGCTCATCTATTGACTGTTCAAAGCCAAAGCTCTTTACTGTTTCATCGAATCTAATATTCCATGACCTAGATGCTTGCTTTAATCCATAAATGGACTTAAGCAACTAACAAACCTTGGTCTCTTGACCTTCTTCCACGAAACCGTCTGGTTGAGCCATGTAAATGCGGTCGTCAAGATTGCCATTCAGAAAGGCTGTCTTGACATCCATTTGCCAGATCTCATAGTCGAGAGCTGCAGCTATGGATAGGAGTATGCGGGTGGATTTAAGCATTGCGACTGGCGAGAAGGTTTCTTCATAGTCAATCCCTTCTGTTGGGTATAACCCTTCGCCACAAGTCGTGCTTTAAACGTCTCGACGTTCCCATCAGGACCCCTTTTCTTCTTTTATATCCACTTACACCCTACGGGTTTAATCCTTTCAGGAAGGTCTACAAGTTTCCAGATTTTGTTGACATACATCGAGTGCATTTCAATTTTCATGGCGTTAAGCCAAAGGTTTGATACAGAACAAGCCATCGCTTGGCTATAGGAAACATGATCATCCATGTCATAGACGGCTACAAGATAGTCTCCATAAGACATGTACCTGTGTCACGACCCGCGACCTCTCGTCGCCGGTTCACGAGCCGCGACGGTGGGTTACGTCACAAGTCATAACGTCACTATAATAATATATCTCATATCCACAGGAATAACATTATATAACCATAATCAACGCAATACTTATATTAAACATAATACGATAACATATAAGTAGTATAAGTCGTTATATAAAACCTGGTAAATTTTTCGTTTTTCTCAATTCAAACTTTGAGTCTCACTACGACTCTAAATATTTACATAACCGCTCTTGGGTTTACGTATAATTACAGGAAATAGTTTTAGGGGCGTAGTTTACGGAAGGGGTTCAACAAAATATAGTTATAACTATAGAAGAGGTTGATCCCGAGTGAGTCTCCACTAGCCCAAAGGTCAAGAGATACACGTCCGGTCTTCGTCTTCAGTTCTATTATTCACATCGCCGTCTTGCCCTTCTCTACATTACCAAGGGTCATAAAACTATGAGTCGATTGACTCAGCAAGTGGGAGTCTAACTTAGAAAATAAAGCGACTAAATGCCATGTGATATCATGTGACGTGCAAACAAGCACATAATAATGCATGGATGCAAATCTACCAAGTCTAGAGCATGACTCTTGTGTATACACTTTAACTAGAACTTCTCGTCTTTAAGGTTACACACATCCCCCGCTATAACCTTCAGAACGACAATAGACCAGCCTTAGACTTCGAGCAGCAGTCGTCCGGCGGCCTAAGAGTTTTAACGTCTGTCTGGGATCCACTAATGGTACCAACTTCATTCGGCGTCGGCGCAACCCCCAGGCCCTCATAGCCCGTCAAGGTGCGTCCTTCAGGTCCTCGTAACCTGGCATTAAGATCGGGTGCGACTCTTGGTCGACTTCCCGATAAATGAGTACTCAGCGCCATCCCCCAGGCCCTCATAGCCCGTCAGGGTTCATTTCGTTTTGGTACCATCGACGCAACAATTCTTTAAGGTTCGGGTACTCTGCTGCACTCAGAGTACACACCTATGCTACTTACAGGAGAGTGACTCAGGATAAATCCTGAAAGAAATTTCATTTCCCTTTTATGCTCGTTAGTGTTTTAGGTTGAAGACTCGGGATATGACTCCCGGTACTTCTACCCTCGATTTGAATTCGAGAGTTAAACACGGCTCTCCTGTCTCCCCCGTTCTAACGGGTCATCACAGCCTAAGGAAATTATATCACATATCAGAGGCTGGGTTTCACAAATCTCATGTTTGAACTTATTGAGCGAACTCACGCTAAGTTTTCAGGAAAAGCGGCCGAAGCCTTAATCTTTGAGATTATTCGATTTTAAAGCTTTTCCTATTCTTGTTTACTAACAAACAATAATGCACGTAAACAGGGTTATTCCCTTGGTATGTAGTTGACTTAAGTCTCCACACTTACCCGGAAAAGATCGTCTGAAAATTTGTTGACTTCCGGAGTTTCCTTGCTTTTCACGCTTCCCGAGACTCTACACATCCTGGAGCGTTATCACGTTCTGAAGCGTCGAGAAACTAAAACCCGAAGTTGAAAACTCATTAGTCAATGATCCGGAAGGTGATGACAAGCTTAAGGTTCGTTATCGGGATTCATTGCGAGTCGGTTCAGGGGTTCGAGAATTTAATTCACTTATTTCCCGGCTTTTCGGAATTTAAACTTATTCAAGACTCGTACGAATTCGTACCAGAGAATGAGTACGAAATAAAATCCAAATCCTTATTTTAACGAGTCTTAAATAAATTAAAGAAATAATCCGAAATAGTACAAACCGAGAATTCTAAATGAATTAACCAAAATTAAATTCTCGAAGATCTCTTAATTAAATAATTGATAATCCTTGAATACAAATCTCAAATCCAAAATCAAGACTCGAGTCTAACGCTACAAAGCGATAAACGACTCACGAGTGAGATCGAGCTTTAAAAATCTGTTATGAATTCTCTAACTTTCCAGCTTCCACGCGTTTAGTTCCGCCGGCTCTCGCTCGTCTCGACCTGATCTGTGACTGAGCTGTGAAATTCAGAAAACGAATATCGAATCAATTATAACATCCAACTCCCGACTCGACTTAGAAACCGAAATCGAACCACTAACACAATTCTTAAATCCAATATAACTTGTCACAAAATCCATAACCTTGTCAACAAATCACGTAAACTTGTCATAAAGTTCACATTTCAACCTAAAAAACGAGCTAATTAACCAAAAACCTGAGCCCGACAGAATCATCAAATCTCAAATCATATCCACCAATTCCAAAACCAAATCACAACCTAAAACTTAAAACCATATCCAAACCCCAATTCTCAAATCAATTTCAATTCCAAATTCTCAAATCTCAAAATCACAAATCATAACTTTCCAAAAATCGTCATAGCCTCCTAATTCAACCAGAAATTCCTTCACAAATCGAACCCATAACAACCACACAACTCAGCAACGACAAAAATATTGCACACACACACACACACGGCCTTAACCAAGTTCACGGCCGAAACCAATTTTCAAACCAAATCCCAAATCAAACCACATCAATACCCAAATCATCACGACCTCCATCAAACCCAGCATCAACAACACAGGATTCACAATTCAAAACACACGGTAAAAAAACCAAGCTACACGGCCAAAATCAAATTCATGAGCAAAATCATCAAAAATCCAAAACTCATCACATCAATATCATCATTAAGCATCAACCACTCCGGAAAAACCACTAACCACACTCAATTCCTCAAGAACCATTTTAGAACGCGAAATCCCCAAAACCAATTTCTCAAAACCCTAGTTTCCAATTCGGGTCAAGGAGATTTACCTTGTTTCTGAAAGAATTGAACCCTCCGGCGTCCTCTCTAACTCGCGGCGGCTCAACCTTCACAGCGGTCGCGCGCACGGCGAGGCACGGTGGTCGGCTGGATGGCGCGCACGGGGCTGGGGTCTCGGGCTGGTGCTGGTGGCCGAGCGTTCTCTCCCTCGGTCGCTCTCCTCCTTCTCAGTCTCGCTCTCTCGCTCTCTTCTGCTCTCTCTCGCTCGATCTCTCTTTCTCTCCCTCTCGGCCGCTCACTCTTTCTCTTCTCTTCTTCTTTCCTTCTCTTCTTCTCTTTCCTTTCCCTTCTTTCTTTTTTTTTCCCTTTCCTTTTCTTTTCCCGTGTCCTTTCTTTGTCTTGGGCTGGTGGGTTTAATTTTACTCGGCCATGAAGACTTAATGACAAAGTAATTGACCAAGATAAGTGTTGAGTTGGCAAGGATAAGAACTAAGTTTCCAAAATTCCCATTTAACCTTCTTTTCCTTGTTTCTTTTCAAGTGGGTCCATTAAAAATTGTCACAACCACGTCTTTTCATATAATTATTTAATTAAATCCATATCCGAACGGATTATAATTATATGATTCGAACCAAGAATTTTCTCGTTCGTTCTTGATTAATTTAAATATATTTAAGGTTTCTCGGAAATAATTCTCATCCTTGAGAATTTATTTCTTAAATTAAATTCCGGCATATTTCTTCGGAAATAATTTATTATTCGAGACGAACTCGATAAATCCTTTATTTATTCCGAGATTTTTCATTACCTTAAAATAATTTAAATTAACTCGCTAAACTTCAACGTCCATAATTTATTCAAGAACTTACTTGTAACACACGAAAGCTCATTTATTAACCGTAAACTACAAACGGCGAGATTCAAAAGTTTATCCCTTACAATCCTTACCCCCTTAAAAGAGTTTCGTCCTCGAAACTTAAAACAGAGCAGAGTACTTCTTTTGCATCTCACTCTCAAGCTCCCATGTAGCTTCCTCTACAGCATGTCTCTTCCACAAAACCTTGACCAAAGGAATGGTCTTGTTCCTTAAGACTTTATCTTTGCGATCGAGAATCGCTACAGCTGACTCTTCATATCTGACCTCACGAGAGATCTCAACCTCTTGCTCTTGTAGAACATGCGAAAGGTCAGACACGTACTTCTGTAGACACATGGAACACATCATGGAGGTTGGACATGGATGGCGGCAACGCCAAGCGATAAGAGGTCTTGCCTACACGCTCAAGGATCTCAAAAGGTCCAACATACCTTGGAATGAGCTTCTCTTTCTTTCCAAACCTCATAACTCCTCGCATGGGTGAGATCTTCAGAAAAACTTTCTCTCCGGCTCCAAACTCTAAAGGTCTTCTATGCCTGCCAGCGTAGTTTTTCTGACGACCTTGGGATGTCTTCATCTCGAACCTTCAGTTGATAGTATCCCGAACGCAAGTCAATCTTTGAGAACACTATCGCTCATGTGATCAAAAAGATCATTGATCCGTAGCAACGGATACTTGTTCTTGATCGTTACTTAGTTCAACCCACGGTTGTCAATACAGAGCCGTAAGGAACCATCTGCCTTCTTAACGAACAAGACAGGCGCTCCCTAAGGTGAATGGCTCGGTCGTATGAACCCTTTGTCGAGCAACTCTTGTAGCTACGTTTTGAATTCTTCCAATTCTGCTGGAGTCATACGATATGGAGCTTTCTATATCGGAGCTGTACCTGGAATGAGTTCTATGTTGAACTAAACTTCTCGATCAGGAGGTAGACCTGGAAGATCTTCAGGAAAAAAAAATCAAGGAAATCTCTAGCAACTGGAATCTCATGCGGCTGTGGTTTGACTGTCTTCGTGACGTCTACCACGCTTGCAAGGTAACCAGTGCAACCCTGATGCATCATCTTTACGGCCTTCAGCGCCGATACGATCGAAAAACTCGATTTTCGAGAGGAACCTTGGAACTACAGCGTTCCAAGTCCTGGGTTCTTGAACAGAACCAACTTCTTTCGGCAATCTATGATTGCATGGTGGGTATTTAACCAGTCCATTCCAAGAATTACGTCATAGTCTACCATTTCCAATTCTATCAAGTCTGCTTTCATCATCTGGTCATGAACTCAGATGGGCACATCTTTATACCAGCATAATGACTGGTACTTTTCTCCAGAAGGCGTAGCCGTAACGAACGGGTACGAGAATTCCTTCTGATGCTCACCTAACTGATCAGACTTCCTAGATGCGATGAATGAATGCGTGGTTCCTGAATCTATAATGCATATGCAGAGAAGGAATGCACGAAAATCTGACCTGTGATAGCGGTGGACGACCCTGCTCGCACCTAATCTTCACGGATGGAGAAGACTCTGGCATTGCCTTTCGGTTGCTCTTTGGGTGCAGGGGTCTTCACTTCTGGATTCTCACATACTCGGGACAGATGTCCCTCTTTCCCGCATCTGAAACACACTAGCGCACGAGCATAACACTCTACCTCGTGCGATCTGCCACACCTTTGGCATACGGTCATCTGATTACTTCCAGATGTCATAGGCTTCTTACTGGGAGGCCCTGACTCTCCGCTATCTTCACGTCCTCTGTTCTGGTTCATCGACTGTGATTGATTTCAAGAACTTCCTTGAGGTCGATAACTCAAGCCTTGTTGGGACCTCATTCCATCTCCTCGCTGTGGCTGGTTATCCCATCCTAATTGGGATCTGAATCTTCCCCTTGATTCGCTCTGCTTTGGGCCAGCAGCTTCAGAAGGTGTTGCAGCAGTTGGTTTCAGTGCAGGAGTTCGATCACCCTCGCGCCAACCAGCAATCCGTAAAGCTCTTTGCACGGCGTTGGCGTATGAGCGAGGTCCATCATCTCCGCTATCCACTTGGCTCACGATGTCAACGTTGAGTCCATGCATGTACTTCATCTTCCTAGCCTGATCAGTAGGGACTAGGGAAGGAGCGAACCTAGATAACATGTCGAACTTTGTCGTATATTCTGATACCGACATTGAGCCTTGACGCAGGTTCATAAACTCGCGTACCTTGTTCGACAGGTTAGCTTCACTCAGATACTTCCCGTGGAAGAGATTGAGGAAATGAACCCACGTCATTGAGTGAACATCCTCAGTCGACGCCATCACCTCCCACCAGCCCCTGGCCTCATCCTCCAGTTGATTCACAGCGCAAGCCACTCTCTCGGTATCGGACAGCTGCATGTAGTTGAAGATCTGCTGCATCTTCTTAACCCAATTCTCAGCTGCAGCTGGATCCCCATTGCTGTCAAACGTCGGAGGCTTCTGCTTACGAAACCTCTCGTATACCGGCTCGCTCACAGGAGGAATGACGTCAGGAATCTGGAAATTGAGCTCCTCAAGAGGCTCCATATGTACTGGCGGTGGATTCTCATGTCGTTCCTCTGGAACTGGAGGCGCTGGTTGCTGTGGAGGCGGCGCGTTCAACCTCATTAAGAGATCCGCGATCGTGCGGTTTGCTCTTCCAGCTGCTGCACGAGCCTCTGACTCAACTCATCTCTTTGGGTCGCGTCAGCAGCTTGTCTCTCCAGCGTGCGTCTGATCTCCGCGAGATCCGCCGCTGTAACATTCTCGGCATTTGTTGGGTCTCGCCTAGGGCCCATGCCTTCTTAACCTTCAACTGGAAGAAAGCATACTCAAATCTCAAATCATAACATCGAGAATGCGAGAAAAGAACATATCAACACACGATCATATCTCAAAACGAGATCTCATAAACATTTCTCATATCTTCATCAAGTCAAAAGAGACATGCAACCTGCATTCGTGCATCTACTATTTACACGTCACATGGCAACTAACGCTATCTACACAAATCTATAGACTCCCAAAAAAAAGACTAGCCTAACCCGAGGCTTAGTCGGACAGATCTCAAAAAGGGTACTCATGTCGCTGTTTACTAACTATCCGCGTCCTACGAACAAAAAAGGCAATAGCAAGCTCAGCATGATCCCACAATTAGTACCAGAAACGTGTATCTCAAGTCTACATGAAAGGTTAAACCTGGGCTCTGATACCACAAAACCTGTCACGACCCGCGACCTCTCGTCGCCGGTTCACGAGCCGCGACGGTGGGTTACGTCACAAGTCATAACGTCACTATAATAATATATCTCATATCCACAGGAATAACATTATATAACCATAATCAATGCAATACTTATATTAAACATAATACGATAACATATAAGTATTATAAGTCGTTATATAAAACCTGGTAAATTTTTCGTTTTTCTCAATTCAAACTTTGAGTCTCACTACGACTCTAAATATTTACATAACCGCTCTTGGGTTTACGTATAATTACAGGAAATAGTTTTAGGGGCGTAGTTTACGGAAGGGGTTCAACAAAATATAGTTATAACTATAGAAGAGGTTGATCCCGAGTGAGTCTCCACTAGCCCAAAGGTCAAGAGATACACGTCCGGTCTTCGTCTTCAGTTCTGTTATTCACATCGCCGTCTTGCCCTTCTCTACATTACCAAGGGTCATAAAACTATGAGTCGATTGACTCAGCAAGTGGGAGTCTAACTTAGAAAATAAAGCGACTAAATGCCATGTGATATCATGTGACGTGCAAACAAGCACATAATAATGCATGGATGCAAATCTACCAAGTCTAGAGCATGACTCTTGTGTATACACTTTAACTAGAACTTCTCGTCTTTAAGGTTACACACATCCCCCGCTATAACCTTCAGAACGACAATAGACCAGCCTTAGACTTCGAGCAGCAGTCGTCCGGCGGCCTAAGAGTTTTAACGTCTGTCTGGGATCCACTAATGGTACCAACTTCATTCGGCGTCGGCGCAACCCCCAGGCCCTCATAGCCCGTCAAGGTGCGTCCTTCAGGTCCTCGTAACCTGGCATTAAGATCGGGTGCGACTCTTGGTCGACTTCCCGATAAATGAGTACTCAGCGCCATCCCCCAGGCCCTCATAGCCCGTCAGGGTTCATTTCGTTTTGGTACCATCGACGCAACAATTCTTTAAGGTTCGGGTACTCTGCTGCACTCAGAGTACACACCTATGCTACTTACAGGAGAGTGACTCAGGATAAATCCTGAAAGAAATTTCATTTCCCTTTTATGCTCGTTAGTGTTTTAGGTTGAAGACTCGGGATATGACTCCCGGTACTTCTACCCTCGATTTGAATTCGAGAGTTAAACACGGCTCTCCTGTCTCCCCCGTTCTAACGGGTCATCACAGCCTAAGGAAATTATATCACATATCAGAGGCTGGGTTTCACAAATCTCATGTTTGAACTTATTGAGCGAACTCACGCTAAGTTTTCAGGAAAAGCGGCCGAAGCCTTAATCTTTGAGATTATTCGATTTTAAAGCTTTTCCTATTCTTGTTTACTAACAAACAATAATGCACGTAAACAGGGTTATTCCCTTGGTATGTAGTTGACTTAAGTCTCCACACTTACCCGGAAAAGATCGTCTGAAAATTTGTTGACTTCTGGAGTTTCCTTGCTTTTCACGCTTCCCGAGACTCTACACATCCTGGAGCGTTATCACGTTCTGAAGCGTCGAGAAACTAAAACCCGAAGTTGAAAACTCATTAGTCAATGATCCGGAAGGTGATGACAAGCTTAAGGTTCGTTATCGGGATTCATTGCGAGTCGGTTCAGGGGTTCGAGAATTTAATTCACTTATTTCCCGGCTTTTCGGAATTTAAACTTATTCAAGACTCGTACGAATTCGTACCAGAGAATGAGTACGAAATAAAATCCAAATCCTTATTTTAACGAGTCTTAAATAAATTAAAGAAATAATCCGAAATAGTACAAACCGAGAATTCTAAATGAATTAACCAAAATTAAATTCTCGAAGATCTCTTAATTAAATAATTGATAATCCTTGAATACAAATCTCAAATCCAAAATCAAGACTCGAGTCTAACGCTACAAAGCGATAAACGACTCACGAGTGAGATCGAGCTTTAAAAATCTGTTATGAATTCTCTAACTTTCCAGCTTCCACGCGTTTAGTTCCGCCGGCTCTCGCTCGTCTCGACCTGATCTGTGACTGAGCTGTGAAATTCAGAAAACGAATATCGAATCAATTATAACATCCAACTCCCGACTCGACTTAGAAACCGAAATCGAACCACTAACACAATTCTTAAATCCAATATAACTTGTCACAAAATCCATAACCTTGTCAACAAATCACGTAAACTTGTCATAAAGTTCACATTTCAACCTAAAAAACGAGCTAATTAACCAAAAACCTGAGCCCGACAGAATCATCAAATCTCAAATCATATCCACCAATTCCAAAACCAAATCACAACCTAAAACTTAAAACCATATCCAAACCCCAATTCTCAAATCAATTTCAATTCCAAATTCTCAAATCTCAAAATCACAAATCATAACTTTCCAAAAATCGTCATAGCCTCCTAATTCAACCAGAAATTCCTTCACAAATCGAACCCATAACAACCACACAACTCAGCAACGACAAAAATATTGCACACACACACACACACGGCCTTAACCAAGTTCACGGCCGAAACCAATTTTCAAACCAAATCCCAAATCAAACCACATCAATACCCAAATCATCACGACCTCCATCAAACCCAGCATCAACAACACAGGATTCACAATTCAAAACACACGGTAAAAAAACCAAGCTACACGGCCAAAATCAAATTCATGAGCAAAATCATCAAAAATCCAAAACTCATCACATCAATATCATCATTAAGCATCAACCACTCCGGAAAAACCACTAACCACACTCAATTCCTCAAGAACCATTTTAGAACGCGAAATCCCCAAAACCAATTTCTCAAAACCCTAGTTTCCAATTCGGGTCAAGGAGATTTACCTTGTTTCTGAAAGAATTGAACCCTCCGGCGTCCTCTCTAACTCGCGGCGGCTCAACCTTCACAGCGGTCGCGCGCACGGCGAGGCACGGTGGTCGGCTGGATGGCGCGCACGGGGCTGGGGTCTCGGGCTGGTGCTGGTGGCCGAGCGTTCTCTCCCTCGGTCGCTCTCCTCCTTCTCAGTCTCGCTCTCTCGCTCTCTTCTGCTCTCTCTCGCTCGATCTCTCTTTCTCTCCCTCTCGGCCGCTCACTCTTTCTCTTCTCTTCTTCTTTCCTTCTCTTCTTCTCTTTCCTTTCCCTTCTTTCTTTTTTTTTCCCTTTCCTTTTCTTTTCCCGTGTCCTTTCTTTGTCTTGGGCTGGTGGGTTTAATTTTACTCGGCCATGAAGACTTAATGACAAAGTAATTGACCAAGATAAGTGTTGAGTTGGCAAGGATAAGAACTAAGTTTCCAAAATTCCCATTTAACCTTCTTTTCCTTGTTTCTTTTCAAGTGGGTCCATTAAAAATTGTCACAACCACGTCTTTTCATATAATTATTTAATTAAATCCATATCCGAACGGATTATAATTATATGATTCGAACCAAGAATTTTCTCGTTCGTTCTTGATTAATTTAAATATATTTAAGGTTTCTCGGAAATAATTCTCATCCTTGAGAATTTATTTCTTAAATTAAATTCCGGCATATTTCTTCGGAAATAATTTATTATTCGAGACGAACTCGATAAATCCTTTATTTATTCCGAGATTTTTCATTACCTTAAAATAATTTAAATTAACTCGCTAAACTTCAACGTCCATAATTTATTCAAGAACTTACTTGTAACACACGAAAGCTCATTTATTAACCGTAAACTACAAACGGCGAGATTCAAAAGTTTATCCCTTACAACCTGTCAGGCTTTTGAGTAGCCCTCCCTCTACGTCGAAGTACTACTTGACGAGATTCTGATGAGTTAGGTTGTGTTTCAGTTGGGGTAAGAACAGTTCTTACAGATGAGGTAGAAGCTTCCTCACCCAACTTTTCTTCAAGCACAATTTTGCTTCTAGGTTTTTCATCTTTCATAAAATCCTCCTCAAGGAAACGGGCATTCGTGCTAACGAAAGTCTTATCGTCCTCGGGACTATAGAAAGTAAAACCCTTGGTTTCCTTTGGATATCCCACAAACAAGCACAATTCTGACCTACTAGCCAACTTGCTAGTCTTTTGTCTTAGCACGTGTGCAGGGCAACCCCAAATTCTGATGCGGCCAAGATTCACTTTACGGCCAGTCCATCGTTCATAAGGAGTACCAGGAACCGTCTTGGACGGAACTTGGTTCAGAATATAAGCGGCTGTTTCGAGGGCATATCCCCAAAAGAAAAGAGGGAGTGATGAGTAACTCATCATTGATCTAACCATCTCCATAAGAGTTCGGTTTCTTCTCTCTGACACTCCGTTTTGTTGAGGTGTGCCAGGTGCGGTAAGCTGAGAAGCGATACCTTCTTCTTTAAGAAAGTCATCGAACTCTCCAGACATATACTCACCACGTCGATCAGATAGAAGGGTTTTGATCACTTTGCCAGTTTGCTTTTCCACTAAAGCCCTAAAGACCTTAAATACGTTAAAGGTCTCGGATTTGTGTTTGAGCAAATAGACAAAACCATATCGTGAGTAATCATCGGTGAAGGTAACGAAGTATTCGTATCCTCCACGTGCCTGTTGGTTGAGCGGACCACATACATCAGAATGTACTAGTTCCAGCAACTTAGTGGCTCTTCGACCCTTATCGGAGAAAGGTTGTTTAGTCATTTTTCCTTCTATGCAGGATTCACAAGTAGGTAGTGAACCTATTGCAGAGGCTTGGAGTGGACCGTCCCTCACAAGTATCTTAATCCTATCTAGACTGATATGACCAAGTCTCAAGTGCCAGAGGTATGTTGATTTTGTTAGATCGGAGGATTCAGAAAGTTTGATCCTCTTTGGCTCCCTAATTAGATCATTATCCATTTTGGTGTCTAAAAGAGAAGGTTGAGTGGGATAGATGTAAAAAAGACCATTCTTCATACATGCATTAGTGACAAAAGAATTAGAAAAAGAAATTCGAATTCCATTGTTTATAAACTTTAAATAATAATTTTGCTCTAAAAGTTGAGCAACAGATATTCAGTTTTTCCCAAAGGAAGGAGCATAATAAACATTATTCAAATTTAAAGTGCGATCTTCAAAAGATAGCGTCACGGATCCCACAGCCTTCACAGACACCACGCTCCCATCACCCCACTTGAAGCAGAAGTCGCCATCCTCTAAGCTTTTGCTTTTCCTAAAACCAGTTAAGGAGCAATAAATATGGTTAGTAGCAGCGGAGTCAATAATCCACGATGATACATTATCAGCTACTAAACAAGCTTCAGTAATAAGTACAATACCTTTTACTTTGGTTTTGAGGTAGGCAGGACAGTTCCTACGCCAGTGACCAGGCTCATTGCAGTGGTGGCACTTCTCTTTAGACTTGTCCACCTTCGGAGCCTTTGGCGCCTTCTTCTTCGTTTGAACCTTAGGTTGGTTCTTCTTCTCGGCATTGCGAGGTCTCTTCTTAGATCCAGAGGTGGAGGCAGTAGCATGTACTTCTCCTTGAGCCCTCTTTTTCTTAGTGAGTGCCTCAGCGGTTTGAAGTTCCTTCATGAGCTCGGTAACAGTGTACTCTAGCTTGTTCATGGAATAATTCAACTTGAAGGTATCAAAGGTTTCAGGGAGAGTTTCCAAGATCATATCTATTTTAGTCTCCCCATCAATCTCGGATCCAAGGATCTCCATTTCGTTTAGATAGCTAATGATCAGCATCATATGATCTGTAACGAGAGTTCCAGCCTTCATACGACAGTTCATGAATTGTCGGACCGCTTGTTGCCTAGCTTGACGTCCTTGCCATCCAAACATCACCTGGAGATTGTAGAGCATATCGGTGGCAGTTTCGTAATCACGATGTTGTTGTTGCAACACATTGTTCATCGATGCCAGAATGTAGCACCTCGCAATCTCATCGGATCGAAGCCAGGCCGCCAGGGCGTCTTTTTCCTCTTGCGTCGAATCTTCATTCGTTTGAGGACAGGGGGTGGTGAGAACCCATTTGTGCTTGTCGACAGTAAGGACTATGTCGAGGTTACGTTTCCAGTCGACGTAATTGTCGCCTTCGAGTTTATTCGAGGAAAGAATGGTTGAGAGAGGGTTGAGAGACATATTGGCTATAAAAGTTGAAACAAGTTTATGATTAGTCTTTGGTTTAGGATTTAAGTTTTATTAAGACTTTTATAAAATCCAAAGGTGTTATAAACCAAACGATAATTTACTCCCTCAAGAGAAAGCCGCAAAAAATCTACATTTATAAGTAAATGACACATCATTAATGCTTAGCCAAGATGTCAATACATCTAGTTTGACTAGCCACCTTTTAAATTAGTTTGATCACTCACATCCTTTCGCAGAGCCTCAAGGGAGGATTACTAGGGATTGAGCCTAAGTGTGCAACCAACCACTTAGTCCAAAAGATCAACTTTGAAAAACAATCCCCCCAGGGGAGGCCTTGTCATCATCGTCTCACTCTCGGACGTAGCTCATTGAGCAATGATCGAAGCAAGAACGCCTTGGAGTACTCCCATTTAAGTGAGGGTCGCAAGAGCGGCTCTTAGTCCCACGTTAATTGCTTCTTTTATTAGTGTTGGGGATCGCGGGTTACAAACAACAAATATAACCCTCCCACTTTGTTTTTGGAGTTGGTACATCGGCTCTTATAAGTTTGGAAACAGATTTCCTAGTTAAAGAGCGACAGAGCGACAACTAGAAGAGAATCCTAGATCGTCATGTTCAGAGCAGTATTAGTGCATAAAGGCACAAGGTACATACTCGATCTTTTCCTATTTTCTATTTCGGGAAAGTGCATGAGGGAAGTGTGAACTTCAACTCACTCGAACACTTGAAAGTTTGAGATTACACATCTTTTTATTTTTTCGGCTTGTCTACAAGGAGAGCTCCCACTCAAATTTTCAAGAGAATATAGATTTTGAACATATGTGATATAGATATAGTTTTGAAAACATTTTGAAAATTTATTTGACTTGGATGACAAAATATTTTTCAAGTTTGAAAGTGAAACGGTTTTTCAAAATTCAAACTAGTTTTGTAAAAACTCAATTTCAATTAATCTTTCAAAGATCAAAACTTTTTAATCTTACACATCATGTTTATAATCTTATAAAAAACAATTTTCCTCAAGAAAATTTTCTCATTAGAGTTCTATAACTCATGGTAGTGGGGCTGAAAATCCGGAATTCTAAAAAACTGGAGTTTCGGAACAGCCGCGCACCTCGGAGTAAAATCGCCATAACTGGCGGCTCCGATGTCCTTTTGACCTGAAACCGGTGGCATTGCACAGAGGACAGACAGAGATTTAATATGATTTAAAAATCATTAAATTTAGATTTTTGAACAGAGAGTTATGCCACTTTTACTGCGGGTTTTATTCCAGTTCGAAGAAAAATAAATAATTAAAGCTTGGTCATTTTTAGGTGCGAAAAAGAATCGGGTGTAACGGAACGTTTTATGAATGTTGTTAAAGCTTTTATTTGTGTTTTATTAGCAATGTAATAACAACGCATAAAAGAAATAACAACAAGCATAAAACGATTCAAGTAAAAAATAAGAAACAGAAAACTAGTCACAAAATTTTACTCGAAATTTCTCAAACCTTTAAAACACGTTTTTCAATATAAAAAATTAAAAACTTTTAGAACTGATTCTAATGTGTTTTAAAAAAATCCCAAATTCATAGAAAATCAACATGATATTTAATTTAAAGGCAAAAGCAATAAATTAAAAAAAATCTAAGAAAACAATTCTAACTTGTCACAAAATTAGTTAACTTTCGAAAACGATTTTCAAGCTCATATTTTTAAATACATGTACATGCTAATCTTTGACCATAGCTCTGATACCATTTGTTGGAATTGATCTAGGGTTTAAGAAAAAGTTTAACGCTTCGGTAAGCGGCGGAATTTTAAAATTTTCATTTCAAGTAAAAACGGTTTTTACTAACCTAGACAAAGAGCAAGTACATATAAATAAAAACTATAATGAGCATAGAAGTTTACTAACCTTTCTTGAAGCTTGAACTTTGAGAAGCTTTTGGAAAGTTTGCAACGCTCGTCTCCCCTCGCAGCACGTCTCTCTATCTTTCCTCGGCGACTCAAGCAACCACGAAAGTTTCTATCACTAAATCACTCGAAATAAAAGGAATCAGTGAGTGGGCACTTTTAAACACTACGACTTAAGAACGAGTCTTGAAGTCGCAGAGCTAAACTCTAGGTCAAATGAGGACCTAGGTGCCAAAACAATAAAACAAAATTGAAGAGAGAGAGAGAGAGAGAGAGAGAGGATCGGCCAACGTTCTAGAGAGAGAGTCTCTCAAATCTCTAAAACTTGGAATGAATGAATTGTGAAGAAAAGGGGCTCCTATTTATAGGAGAGGTCTCACCTTCAATAAGGTAGTTTCCTCTTCTATAGAATATCACATATTCATGAGCCAATTTCCCCTTTTTTCTCTTGAGACACTCGGCCAACATAGGCTTCATTAGGCCTTGGATTTGTTTCCTTTTTTGTTCCTTGCCTTGCTTTGTCTCTCTCTTGGCCGAATCCCTTATGCATCCATATGCAAATTTGTTTCCTCTTTTTCTTTTGGCAAGTATCTTGATACATTTATGCACAAAATAATCTCTCCTATTTCTCTATAGGGTAGGCGCCCAAACTCATTCTAGAGGGAGCTTCTAGAAGCTTCTTCATTTGTTCATGACAACATGAGAAAGGCCCATTAAGAATTTTCAATAAAATTCTTATGAATGAAATTAATTCACAGGGCCCAATGATCAAGTCATGGCCGAGTGACATTAAGTCATCAAATGAACTTGTCAAAAAATTTATTGACATTCATTTCATCCTTTGTCTCAAAAGACAAAAACACCCTTTTGTCTATTTTCGTTCTTGTTTTGACTTAGCTTCCAGTTTAACTATTCCTATTCGATGTGATTCATGACAGTGACCTCATTGATCCAAATTAACAACGCTTGAGCTTAATACTTGGACTCAAAAGTTCACAAACCTTTTCCAAGTTTAGCTTAATGTCAACTGACTCCACTAAAGAGTTGACACTGAAAATCTCTCGGTTCAAATGAATTTATTTTCTACTCAAGAATTCAACCTAATTATGATGAGCGGATCCACTGAATATTATCTATGTTTACCCTTCATGAATGTCATCAGCTAGTCGGGATTTACTAAATTACCATTTTACCCTTCTAGCTGTTATTTCCTCAACTCCTTTGTCGCTTGTGAATAAGTTAGAAACAATGTATTGACGAGGAGCTAACAAGTCACATTGTTTCATCCAAAAGAGTCAGGACTCAATTTGGACACTGGCCAGTTCATTTATTCACACTCCAAGGAACAAAGCATGAGGTCACATACATTGCATTTCAGCAATCTTGTACATGAATTCCATATCTATGAGAACTTCACAAAGTTACTCATGACATTCTCACAACTTTGTACTTCACCAATAGGCCCTTTTCGGAATCACATAGTGAGTCCGAACTCTGACTTTCTCAAATGAGAATACGTAAGCTGTGAAATGGCATTTTTCATTTCAGGATTAAGGTAAGCATGATGCAATTCATACATAGTGACTTCGAGACATAAGAGGTTAAATGGTTTGTTCTTATCTTGTCTCTAGAAGTGCACTGGTTAATTCAGTACATTCGGAAGATACCTAGAAGAACTATAGAGTCTCCAACTCTCAATGCCTCATAACCAGACATCATAGATTCTTCTAACAATCATACTGAGGTCAGTTGTCCTTTGACCCATAGATTGCGAATATATCGTTTTAAGCAAACTACGAAGAGTTTGTTCATGCAAATCTACATTTGTCTCTTCGTAAGTTGTTAAGTTTGTTTATGGACTAAAGACTAATGTTTTATCATAAAGCTTCAGACAAGGAAGATTGAATGAACGTTTCAACTTTCTATTAATGAATAAGCAATTAGAAGCAAGAGTCTTCATGAGACTTTATTACATCAAATGTAGAATATAAAGATTACAACTCTTCTTGTGGGCACCATTGACAATAGTTGTTTAGTTTGTTTATGGACTAAAGACTAATGTTTTATCATAAAGCTTCAAACAGACACGGAAGAATGAATGAACGTTTCAACCTTTTATTAATGAATAAGCAATTACAAGCAAGAGTCTTCATGAGACTTTATTACATCAAATGTACAATATAAAGATTACAACTCTTCTTCTGGGCACCTTTGACAACAAACTCCCACTTGACTCAAAGAAGATGTGTGTAGTCCTTCATGCCTAATCCCTCTCGATGTTGGTCGAAGACCTTGTTTGCTAGGGCCTTTGTGAATGGATCTGCTAGGTTGTCCACCGTTGAGATCTTCTTCATTTCCACGTCTCCGCGCTACACGATATCTCGAATCAAATGGTATTTCCTCTCTATATGCTTAGAGCGCTTATGGCATCGAGGTTCCTTTGAGTTAGCGACAGCCCCACTATTATCACAATAAAGGGTCATGGGCTCGTCGACGTTTGGAACAACTTCCAAATACTTAAGGAATTTTCTAAGCCATACAGCCTCTTTGGATGCTTCACAAGCAGCCACATATTGTGCTTCCATTGTGGAGTCAGCAATGCAAGATTGCTTAATACTTCTCCACACAACAGCTCCACCATTAAGGATGAACACAGATCCCGAAGTGGATTTCCTGGAATCCTTATCTGCTTGAAAATCAGAGTCGGTATATCCCGTCATAGTCAGGTCAGTACCTGAGTATGTAAGCATCAAGTTCCTAGTTCTTCGAAGATACTTAAGAACATCCTTAACAGGAATCCAGTGCTCGGGTCCAGGGTTGGATTGGAAACGGCTAGCTACGCGAACGGCGAAACAGATGTCAGGTC
The DNA here is from genome assembly GCF_054948205.1 of Urtica dioica subsp. dioica. Lineage (NCBI taxonomy): Eukaryota > Viridiplantae > Streptophyta > Magnoliopsida > Rosales > Urticaceae > Urtica > Urtica dioica. The sequence continues at coordinate 10,430,547 of NC_142757.1, read as the reverse complement.
TAGTGCAAAGCATAGCATACATGAGGCTTCCTACGGCAGGTCTAGTTTTGGGAGACTGGTCCTTAGAGAGTGAAACTCCATGCCTAAATGGTGTTTGTCCCTTCTTGGAGTCTTGCATCGAGAAGCGATCCATCACCTTATCAATATAAGATGCTTGAGAGAGCGACAGGGTCCAGTTTTTCCTATTTCGAAAGATTTGGATTCCCATAATGTACGCGGGTTCTCCTAGATCTTTTATATCCAATTGCTTTGCCAGCAAGACCTTAACCTCAGATAACTTACCCACGTCATTACCAATGAGTAGTATATCATCGACATATAGTACCAGAAACACAACTTTGTCTTCGTGTATTAACTTGTAAACAGAAGGCTCATCTATTGACTGTTCAAAGGCGAAGCTATTCACAGTTTCATCGAATCTAATATTCCATGACCTAGATGCTTGCTTTAGTCCATAAATGGACTTAAATAACTCACAAACCTTGGTCTCTTGACCTTTATCCACGAAACCGTCTGGTTGAGCCATGTAAATGCGCTCGTCAAGATTGCCATTCAGGAATGCAGTCTTGACATCCATTTGCCAGATCTCATAGTCGAGAGCTGCAGCTATGGATAGGAGTATGCGGATGGATTTAAGCATCGCTACTGGCGAGAAGGTTTCTTCATAGTCAATCCCTTCTTGTTGGGTATAACCCTTAGCCACAATTCGTGCTTTGAATGTCTCGACGTTCCCATCAGGACCCCTTTTCTTCTTGTATATCCACTTACACCCTACGGGTTTAATACCTTCAGGAAGGTCTACTAGTTTTCAGACTTTGTTGATATACATCGAGTGCATTTCAACTTTCATGGCGTCAATCCAAAGGTTTGATTCAGAATAAGCCATCGCTTGGCTATAGGAAACAGGATCATCCATGTCAGAGACGGCTACAAGAGAGTCTCCATAAGACATGTACCTGTCAGGCTTTTGAGTAGCCCTCCATCTACGTCGAAGTACTACTTGACGAGATTCTGATGAGTTAGGTTGTGTTTCAGTTGTGGTAAGAACAGTTCTTACAGATGAGGTAGAAGCTTCCTCACCCAACTTTTCTTCAAGCAGAATTTTGCTTCTAGGTTTTGCATTCTTCATAAAGTCCTCCTCTAGGAAACGAGCATTCGTGCTAACGAAAGTCTTATCGTCCTCGGGACTATAGAAGATGAAACCCTTGGTTTCCTTTGGATATCCCACAAACAAGCACAATTCTGACCTGCTAGCCAACTTGCTAGTCTTTTGCCTTAGAACGTGTGCAGGGAACCCCAAATTCGGATGTGACCCTGATTTACTTTACGGCCAGTCCATCGTTCATAAGGAGTACCAAGAACCGCTTTGGACGGAACTTGGTTCAGAATGTAAGCGGGTGTTTCGAGGGCATATCCCCAAAAGGAAAGAGGGAGTGATGAGTACCTCATCATTGATCTGACCATTTCCGTAAGAGTTCGGTTCCTTCTCTCTGACACTCCGTTTTGTTGAGGTGTGCCAGGTGCGGTAAGCTGAGAAGCGATACCTTCTTCTTTAAGAAAGTCATCGAACTCTCCAGACATATACTCACCACCTCGATCAGATCGAAGTGTTTTGATCACTTTGCCAGTTTTCTTTTCCACTAAAGCCCTAAAGACCTTAAATACGTTAAAGGTCTCGGATTTTTGTTTGAGCAAATAGACAAAACCATATAGCGAGTAATCATCAGTGAAGGTAACGAAGTATTCGTATCCCCCACGTTCCTGTTGGCTGAGCGGACCACATACATTAGAATGTATTAGTTCCAGCAACTCAGTGGCTCTTCGACCCTTATCGGAGAAAGGTCGCTTAGTCATTTTTCCTTCTATGCAGGATTTACAAGTAGGTAGTGAACCTATTGCAGAGGCTTGGAGTGGACCGTCCCTCACAAGTCTCTTAATCCTATCTAGACTGATATGACCAAGTCTTAAGTGCCATAGGTGTGTTGATTTTGTTAGATCGGAGGATTCAGAAAGTTTGATCCTCTTTGGCTCCCTAATTAGATCATTATCTATTTCGGTGTCTAAAATGGAAGGTTGAGTGGGATAAATGTAAAAAAGACTATTCTTCATACATGCATCAGTGACAAAAGAATTAGAAAAAGAAATACGAATTCCATTCTTTATAAACTTTAAATAATAATTTTGCTCTAAAAGTTGAGCAACAGATATTAAATTTTTCCCAAAGGAAGGAACATAATAAACATTATTCAAATTTAAAGTGCGATCTTCAAAAGATAGCATCACGGATCCCACAGCCTTCGCAGACACCACGCTCTCATCACCCCACTTGAAGCAGAAGTCTCCATCCTCTAAGCTTTTGCTTTTTCTAAAAACCAGTTAAGGAGCAACAAATATGGTTAGTAGCAGCGGAGTCAATAATCCACGATGATACATTATCAGCTACTAAACAAGCTTCAGTAATAAGTACAATACCTTTTACTTTGGTTTTGAGATACGCATGACAGTTCTTCTTTTCGGCCTTATAAGGTCTCTTCTTAGATTCAGAGGTGGAGGCTTTCTGCTCAGTAGCATGAGCCTCTCTTTGATTCCTCTTTCTCTTAGTGAGACCTTCAGCAGTGTGAAGCTCCTTCATAAGCTTGGTAACAGTGTACTCTAGCTTGTTCATGGAGTGGTTCCACTTGAAGGTATCAAAAGATTCGGGGAGAGTTTCCAAGATCATATCTATTTTGGTCTCCTCATTAATCTTAGATCCTAGGATTTCCATTTCATTCAGGTAACTAATGATCATTAGCATATGGTCCCTGACAGGAGTCCCATCCTTCATACGACAGTTCATAAATTGTTGGACCGCTTGTTGCCTAGCTTGACGTCCTTGCCCTCCAAACATCTCATGGAGATTGTAAAGCATATCGGTGGCAGTTTCGTAATCACGATGTTGTTGTTGCAACACGTTGTTCATCGATGCTAGAATGTAGCACCTCGCAATCTCATCGGATCGAAGCCAAGCCGCCAGGGCGTCTTTTACTTTCGTCGAATCTTCATTCGTTTGAGGACAAAGGGTGGTGAGAACCCATTTGTGCTTGTCGACATTAAGGACTATGTCGAGGTTACGTTTCCAGTCGACGTAATTGTCGACTTCGAGTTTATTCGAGGAAAGAATGGTTGAGAGATGGTTGAGAGACATCTTGCCTATAAAAGTTGAAACAAGTTTATGATTAGTCTTTGGTTTAGGATTTAAGTTTTTAAATATTTGATAAAATCGAAAGGTGTTATAAACTAAACGATAATTTACTCCTTCGAGGGAAGGTCGCAAAAAATCTCCATTTATAAGTAAATGACACATCATTAATGCTTAGCCAACATGTCAATACACCAATTTTGTGGGTTACAAACAACAAGTATAACCCTCCCACTTAGTTTTTGGAGTTGGTACATCGACTCTTATAAGTTCGGAAACGATTTTCCTAGTTATAGAGCGATAGAGTGGACAACTAGAAGAGAATCCTTGATATTCATGTTCAGAGCAGTATTAGTGCATAAAGGCACAAGGTACATACTCGATCTTTTCTTATTTTCTATTTTTGGAAAGTGCGTGAAGGAAGTGTGAACTTCAACTCAGTCGAACACTTGAAAGTTTGAGATTACACATCTTTTTATTTTTCGGCTTGTCTACAAGAAGACCTCCCACTCAAATTTTCAAGAGCATATAGATTTTGAACATATGTGATATAGATATAGTTTTGAAAACATTTTGAAAACATATTTGATTTGGATGACAAAATATTTTTCAAGTTTGAAAGTGAAAACGGTTTTTCAAAATTCAAACTAGTTTTGTAAAAATTCAATTTCAATTTAAACTTTCAAAAATCAAAACATTTTAATCTTACACATCATGTTTATAATCTTATGAAAAACATTTTTGCTCAAGAATTTTTTCTCATTAGAGTTCTATAACTCATGGTAGTTGGGCTGAAAATCCGGAATTCTAAAAAACTGGAGTTTCGGAACAGCCGCGCACCTCGGAGTAAAATCACCATAACTGGCGGCTCCGATGTTCTTTTGACCGGAAACCGGTGGCATTGGACAGAGGACAGACAGAGCTTTAATTTTATTTAAGACTCATTAAATTTAGATTTCTTAGCAGAGAGTTATGCCACTATTACAGCGGGTTTTACTCCAGCTCGAAGAAAAAGAAATAATTAAAGCTTGGTCCTTTTAATTAAAAAAGAAATAATTTAGATTTAATTAAAGCTTGGTCCTTTTTAGGTGCGAAAAAGAATCGAGTGTAACGGAACGTTTTAGGATGTTGTTAAAGCTTTTATTTGTGTTTTATTAGAAAGGTAATAACGAGGTATAAAAGAAATAGCAACATGCATAAAACGATTCAAGTAAAAATAAGAAACTAGTAAGACAACAAAACTAGTCACAAAATTTTACTCGAAAATTCTCAAACCTTTAAAACACGTTTTTCAATATAAAAAATTAAAAACTTTTAGAACTGATTCTAATGTGTTTTAAAAACATCCCAAACTCATAGAAAAACAACATGATTTTTAATTTAAAGGCAAGAGCAATAAATTAAAAAAAAAATCTAAGATAACAATTCTAACTTATCACAAAATTAGTAAACTTTCGAAAACGATTTTCAAGCTCATATTTTTAAATACATGTACATGCATATCTTTGACCATAGCTCTGATACCATTTGTTGGAATTGATCTAGGGTTTAAGAAAAAGTTTAACGCTTCGTTAAGCGGCGGAATTTTAAAAATTTTCTTTTCAAGTAAAAACAGTTTTTACTAACCTAGACAAAGAGCAAGTACATATAAATAAAACTAATATGAGTTTATTAAAATTACTAACCTCTTTAGAAGCTTGAACGTTGATGAGCCTTCGGAAGGTTGAAAACGTCCGTCTCCTCGCAGCACGTCTCTCTTTCTTTCCTCGGCAACTCGAGCAACCACGAAAGTTTCTATCACTAAATCACTCGAAATAAAAGGAATCAGTGAGTGGGCACTTTTAAACACTACGACTTAAGAACGAGTCTTGAAGTCGCAGAGCTAAACTCTAGGTCAAATGACGACCTAGGTGCCAAAACAATAAAAACTAAATTAACTAGAGAGAGAGAGAGAGGAGAGGGGCGGCCACAATGTCTAGAGAGAGAGTCTCTCAATCTCTAACTTGTGTGGAATGAGAAAAATGAGAAGAATGGGGCTCCTATTTATAGGAGAGGTCTTACCTTCAATAAGGTAGTTTCCTCTTCTATAGAATATCACATATTCAAGAGCCAATTTCCTCTTTTCCTCTATGACATACTCGGCCAAGGTAGGCTTCATTAAGCCTTGGATTTGTTTCCTATTTTGTTCCATGCCTTGCGTTTTGTCTCTCTATTGGGCGCCTACCTCATTTCCTCTTAGGGGAAATTTGTTTCCTTTTTTTCTTTTGGCAAGTATCTTCATACATTTATGCACAAAATATTTTCTCTTTCTCTTGGGTATGTTGGGCGTCTATCCTCATCTAGAAAGGCCTTCTAGAAGCTTTTCCACTTGTTCATGACAACATGAAAAATGCCCATTAAGAATTTTCATTAAAATTCTTATGAAATGATATTAATCCACAAGGCCCAATTATTTTAATATGGCCGAGTGACATTAAGTCATCAAATGAACTTGTCAAAAAATTTATTGACATTCATTTCATCCTTTGTCTCAAAAGACAAAAATACCCTTTTGACTATTTTCGTTCTTGTTTTGACTTAGCTTCCAGTTTAACTATTCCTAATCGATGTGATTCGTGACAGTGGCATCATGGGTCCAAATGAACAAAGCTTGAGCTAAATACTTGGACTCAAAAGTTCACAAACATTTTCCAAGATTAGCTTAATGTTAACTGACTCCACTAAAGAACTGACACTGAAAATCTCTCGGTTCAAATGAATTTATTTTCTACTCAAGAATTCAACCTAATTGTAATGAGTGGATCCACAGAATATTATCAGTGTTTACCCTTCTTGAATATCATCAGCTAGTCAGGATTTACGAAATTACCATTTTACCCTTCTAGCTGTTATTTCCTCAACTCCTTTGTCGCTTATGAATAAGTTAGAAACAATGTATTGACGAGGAGCTAATAAGTCACATTGTTTCATCCAAAGGAGTCAGGACTCAATTTGGAGACTGGCCAGTTCATTTATTCACACTCCAAGGAACAAAGCATGAGGTGATATTTATTGCATTTCAGCAATCTTGTACATGAATTCTATATCTATGAGAACTTCACAAAGTTACTCATGACATAATCACAAGTACTTCACCAATAGGCCTTGTTCGTAATCACATAGTGAATCCGAACTCTGACATTCTCAAATGAGAATACTAAGGTGTGAAATGACATGTCTCATTTCAGGATTAAGGTAAGCACGATGCAATTCATACGTAGTGACTTCGAGACATGAGAGGTTAAATTGTTTGTTCTTATCTTGTCTCTAGAAGTTCACTGGTCAATTCAGTACCTTCAGAAGATACCTAGAAGAACTATAGAGTCTCCAACTCTCAATGCCTCATAACCAGACATCATAGATTCTTCTAACAATCATACTGGGATAAATAGTGTTGTCGCTGTTTTTCGGACAACTCTTTAGAAGCCCCAAACGGTTCGACCCAAGGCCGGACCAAGTGGTCGCGTTCGGGCTTGAGCGTGTCGGACTTGGTATCCCAAGTCGTCCTTTAGCTGTCGATAGTGTCTATCTTGTCCAAGCACCTGAAAAGCAAGCAGAGAGGTGTGAACAACAAAATGGAAACAGAGGGGTTGCCTCTGTTTACCTCTCCGACGCTCAACATTAGTAGGATTGAGGTGGATATAGAGGGTTTAAGTGTTTAGAGGCCGAGACTTGAGAGAAACGAGCGAGGTACGAGTTCGACAGCGTTTCGGTCCTCAAATTCCGATTACCTAGACTAGGGGAGGGACCCCGGTATTTATAGGAGACCAAGGGGTGTTATGAGCAATCCCTAGGCCGAGTGGACGCATTTGGCCCGACCATTGGCCGAGGCAAACCTCGGGCTAGCCAATGGCCGGGGATAGTACAAGCTCGGCCATTGGCCGAGGATGGCCGATGGCCGAGGATAGCATAGGCTCGGCCATTGGCCGAGGATGGCCGATGGCCGAGGATAGCGTAGGCTCAGCCATTGGCCGAGGATGGCCGATGGCCGAGGATAGCATAGGCTCGGCCATTGGCCGAGGATGGCCGATGGCCAAGGATAGCGTAGGCTCGGCCACTGGCCGAGGATAGCATAGGCTCGGCCATTGGCCGAGGATGGCCGATGGCCGAGGATAGCCTAGGCCTGGCCTTTGGTCGAGGATGGCCGATGGCCGAGGATAGCCCAGGCCCAGCCTTTGGCCGAGGCTATTGGGCCGATGGCCGAGGATAGCCTAGGCTCGGTCTTTGGCCGAGGCTATGGAGCCGATGTCCGAGGATAGTCCAGGATCGGCCTTTGGCCGAGGCTATTGGGCCGGTCATTGGCCGAGGCTGGCCCACGAGCCGGCCAATGGCTGGGGCAAGCCGCCGGGGCGCGTTTAACCGTTGTTTCGCCTTTGATCGGCCGCGATCGGGGCCGGGCCGATAACATTAGCCCTCCGAGTTTATTGCCGAGTGAAGCTCGTGCGGTAAACTCAAAATTCGCGCCGTCGTTGGCCCACCGGAGTAGCCGGTCGTTAGATGGTTTGGCTCGGACCCTTTTTAATTATTATTTTTTCTTTTCTCCGGTCACTTTTTGTTTTGTCTTGTTGCGCGCGCCAACGGACCCTACCAGCCACCTGTCGGGGTGCGGGTCCATCGAGGACGACCTTTCCAATTTTCTCGGGAACCAAGATGTGAACTTAGACGACTTTTGGGCGCAATTCTCATCCCCTTTGGCTACCCAAAACGCAGCGCCTCCATCATCATTTTTTTAGCAACAGAGTGGTTGAGATGGCCGGAGAAAATTTTCGCTCGGTCAAAGCGTGGCTGGCCAACGAGGGGGAGGGCACGCGCGCTGGGGATGGCCCTTGCCGTCAGGGGGACGCCGGCCCGGGAGCGCCGGGCGCCGGGAAGAGCTGGGCCGCTCAGCGTGGAGCCGTGCCCGGCGAGGCGGGCCAGGGCGGAGGTGCGCCGGCCCTAGTCGGTGTTGTCTGTGCCGGGAGCGTCGCCGGTGGAGTTCCAGACGGTGCAGGGGACGCGTGCGGCCCGGGCGGAGACGCGCCCAGCGAGACGGGTTCGGGCGAGGGTGCGCCGGCCCCTGTCGGCTCTGTCTGTGCCGGAGACATCGCCAGGGGGAACCCAGACGGTGTTGGGGACATGCGCGACATGGGAGGAGGCGCGCCCGCCGAGGTGAGCCCGCGCGAAGGTGGGCCGACCTTTGTCAGCCTTGTCTGTGCCGAAGGCGTTGCTGGGGGATACCCAAGCGGCGCTGGTGGAGCGCCCGCCCTGGGAGGAGTCGCACCGGCCAAGCCGGCCGTAGGGAGCGTCGCGCCGGCCCTGGGTGGCGGCGCTGGGGCTGTTTGGCAAGCAAGCGGCGGCGAGGGAGGCCCGGGTAGTCTGGACCCGGCCTCTCCCGAGGAGAGATGCGCCGGTGGAGATCGACCAGAGACGGGCGGCGCCGATGGAAGGCCGCCGGAGGCGGGCGGCGCCGCTGGCGGCAGCGCCGGCGCCGGAGACGAGGAGCGCCGGCCGGGGGGCGGCGGCCGAGGCGCTGGTTGCCCTAGCCCTAGGGGCCGATGGGCCAGGGCCGCGTGAGGGAATCCCACCTGGCGGGCCGGGCCGTGCTGCCGGGCCAGGCGCAAGCGCCAATGGGCCGGGCGAGAGCCCAAAGAGCCCGGGTGATCTGGTCGCGCGAGGGGACTTCCGGCCCGGTCTGGGCGCCGATGACGGGCCGACCACGGTTAAGACGAGGCCCGCCGGGCCGGGCGTACGCGCTAGGGACCGGCCGGTCGGCTCGGGCGGCCGCCGCGAGGGACCCGCCAAGCCGGGAATCGCCCCCGACGTTGAGGGCTCGGGTGAATCGTCGGATCGTCGCGCCATATCGACTGTCGTTGCCTCCCTAACTGCATGAGAGGAATCGTGAGCCTCGGCCTTCCCGATTGAGGGATCTGCAATCCGAGGTGACCTTAACTGCTCGGGCATTGACGTGCCGAGCTCGCTCTCGATCATCAGTTTCACGAGTTTGAGGAAGCGTTACGGCATCCCGGATTCGGTGTCGATCCTGCGACCGTTGCCCGACAATCGCACGACTCGCCCCCGGAAGGGACACACTGCCATTCATGTGGCGAGTCTTCGCGGAGGGCTACGGCTACCCTTCCAACCGGTGATCCAAGAGCTATTGATTCGGTTGGGGGTGCACGCGTCACAGATGTCTCCGGGAAATCGCCGCGTGCCATATGATGCTCTATCGAGCAAAGAAACGGGCGTTCACCGCAGACGATATTCAGGATCTCGTGGTCATTCGCGGGGTCCCGGGGAAATCGGGCTTCTAATCGGCGTTCCCTCGGAAGGGCATCTCCATTGTTACCAAGGTTACCTCGAAGCACCGATACCCTTGGGTGTGGGTGTTCGAGTCAGCTTTCGGGGCGGCACGTCTATCGTTTGGGTCTGTTACTGACTTTCCCCCCTGTCGGGGATGCCGAGGATTCCGAACTCGTAGCCGTGATCAAGGCAATCCCGGACTCGAGGCGGCAGGGTTCATTGTTTGAGTCCCAGGACCTAATGGCGAGGACCAGGTGGTTCGTACCCGAGGGCGAGGATCTTCGATGTCTTCCCTCCGGTGCAGAGACCACGGGGGGTCCTGAATCCGAAGCCGGGGGTTCGACCGCTCCTCCCCCTGACGCGGGGGGTACTAATTATACACATGCTTTTATTCTTATTGTGACTTTTTGTTGTTTATACTTATGGTCGGGTTCTAACCGGTTGTCGTCTTTCATCCTTTGCAGATACCATGGCTCGACACCGGCCGCGTGCGCGAGTACCGGGGGCGGAGCCTACCGTTGAAGCAGTTGCCGCGGCTCGTTCCCGAGCCGAGGCTCATCACAGGGAATCACCAACGCGGGTGAGGAACGAGACGATCTCCTCGAACAAGCAGCCGTCGCCGTCGACCTCCTTTGGCTCGCCCTCCGGCCACAAGCGTGCTCACACGTCGGCGGCGCCGGACAGCATGGACTCGATGCTTCTAGCGGAGGCGGCGAAGCTGAGGGACAAGTGTTCTCGGGGGATCCTCGAAACCTCCCTGCGGGACTTCAAGGGTCTACTGACGACGAGCGACCTCGAGCACTTCCAGAATTGGATTAGCGACGCTCGAAAGGTACGACCCTCTCGCTTGACTCACACGTGTCCACTATGCTCGTTCTGGTCGCGAGTTCACCGCTCCCTTTTTTGCAGATGCTGGCGCGTCAGGAACGGAGCGACCGTATTCTCCGAAATCTGCTGCGGCGGATGCAGATCATGCAGAAGGACATGGAGAATGCGGAGGCCGACCATTTCGTCGCTCTAACGGGGGTCAGGACCGCGCAGGAGTTCCGAGCACTCGAAGAGGAGTTGAAGCGAGCCCGCGAGGAGTCGACGGCTGAAAGGTCGCTTCGCGCGGTCGAGCAGGCGTCTCGGGAGAAGGCGGAGCAAGCGGCCGACACCTTCCTAGGGGAGACGAAGAAACTCCAGGCGGCACTCTCGAGCCGAGATGAGGAGTTGAATATCGTCCATGCTCGACTATCGGCGAGCGAGATCTCTCAAGTTAAGGTCGAGAGGGAGAGGGACGCCTTGCTAGCAGAGGTGCAAACCCTCGCCGAAGAGAAAGACGACGCCGTGCGATCCAAGACGGACCTGGAAGACGACTGGGACTTGGCGTTGGAGGTAGCCCGTTACGAAGCGACCACCTTCTCCTTTTTCAACGCCATGTTCCCTCCCTTGGATGACAAGCCACAGGTAGATGACTTGCGTCCCCACGTCCCTGCGGAGGCCGCCCAATCGATGAACCGCTCGTTTGATGGAGAGGCTACCGATAGGTCGGGCGCCCCTCGCCCTGAGGATGATGAGGAACAGATCGATTTCGGCTCGGAGTAGTCAACTTTCGTTTCTTGCGCACTTGTTTAGCGCTTGCTTTGTGTTTCCTTTCGGATATTTGCTATGTTTTTCTTGCTTGACATTTGCTGTATTCTCGTATTTTTCTCGTTGGGTTGTTCGTACGACATTGCTTGTTTTGGTTAAAGCCTTTCTTATCCATTATGCGTCTTATTTTCTCGACTCGCCGTACTTAGCGTAATCGATTCGCACAATCCGTTTTTTGCGCGTCTTATGAACTCGGCTTACTATATCTAGCGTAACCGGTTTGCGCGGCTTACTGCCACACTGGGCGGCCAAGTTTCCCGCGGACGCTGGCTAGACCAGTTTCGTTCGGCGGGTGCGACTTTCTGCCATCCATTCGTGACTCGATGCCTATCGGAAGGTGCGAGAGGGGTGGCTGTCGCGCCCATCTTCCGACGAGCACGCTACCTATCGGTGTGCGCATTATGCATCGGGACGGGCCTGTTGTAGACGCAGTTCCCAGTGATCGTGGTACCTGTTGGTACGCGTTTCACGTTTTGGGTTTTGACTGCTGGGATCGACGATCCGGTGTGCGGACGTGATCCACCGACGCCCCTCTGCCTATCGGTCTGCGGGGCGTGGAATCGTGCAAGAGCGTCGCGCGAGGGTCGGAGGTCCGGTGCGCGGATCTGGTTTGTTGATGTTTCGCTACCTTTCGGCGCGTGAAACGTGGCATTGCGCGAGTGCGTCGTGCGAAAAATGAGCATGTTACCCTTATTTTATCTTCATTAGATTAGCCCCCCGAGTTTCTTGTGTACTCGTAGAGGAGACTAGAAATTAAAATACAATAGGGTAAAAGTTCCGAGGTGAAATGTAATTCAATCATAATGTTGAAATAGTTAAAAATTACATTCCCAGGCCGCTGGCCGTACTTAAAATATGAAATTGCCTTTTGCTAAAATCGAACACAAACTGAAAATAACAAAACATAGCGCAATCGAGAACGGGCTTCTACTAGTAGTATTGCCGCAGGTGCTCCGCGTTCCACGGGTGTGTGAACACAAGGCCTTCCAGGTTCTCGAGCTCGTAGGTGCCGTTGTGGATGGCTCGGCGTACGCGATATGGGCCTTCCCAGGTGGGGCCCAAGACTCCCGCTCCTTGGACTTTGGTGTTTTGGAGCACCCTTCTAAGAACGAGGCTTCCGTCGGCGAACTTCCGCAGCTTGACCTTGGAGTTATAGTACTTCTCGACTTTCCTCTTTTGAGCAGCAAGGTGGGTGAGCGCGTCAGCCCTCTTCTCGTCTATGAGGTCTAGCTCGAGCCTGATTGCGTCATCGTTGGCAGCTTCCTCATATTCTTCAATGCGCAGGGTCGGCAGCTTGGTCTCGATAGGTACCCCGACCTCGACGCCGAACGCGAGAGCGAAAGGGGTTTTGCCATTCTTTGGTTTGGCGAGGAACGGGGGGGAGGTGAAATAGGATTTCATTTCGCGGAATGCTTCCTCGCACTCCTCCGTCCATACAAACCCGTTGGTCTTTTTTAGTGCCTTGAAAAATGGATGGCACCTATCGGTGGCCTTGGAAACGAATCGCGTCAGGGCGGCGATCCTTCCCGTCAAACTTTGCACTTCTTTCACTTTTTGCGGCGATCTCAACTCTAAGATCGCCCTAATCTTCTCAGGGTTAGCCTCGATCCCGCGGCAGCTAACCATGTAGCCCAAGAATTTTCCGGACTCGACCCCAAAGGCGCACTTGTTGGGGTTGAGCTTCATCTTATAGCGTCGCAGGATCACGAACATCTCCCTAAGGTCTCGAACATGGTCATGGGCCTTGACACTTTTGACGAGCATATCGTCCACATAGACCTCCATAGTTTTGCCAATTTGATTGGCGAACATTTGGTTCACCAATCTTTGATACGTTGCTCCAGCGTTTTTGAGGCCAAAGGGCATGACCTTGTAGCAGTAGAGTCCGCGGTTCGTAACAAAGGTGGTCTTGATCTGATCCGGCTCGTGCATGTGGATCTGATTATAGCCTGAGTAGGCGTCCATGATGCTCAACAGCTCGTGGCCCGCCGTTGCATCCACAAGTTGCTCGATCCTCGGGAGAGGGAACTGTCTTTCGGGCAGGCTTTGTTGAGATCTTTGTAGTCGATACAGATCCGCCACTTCCCGTTCGGCTTCTTGACCATCACCACATTGGACACCCACTTGGGGTGCTCCGCCTCCCTGATAAAGTCGGTGGCGAGAAGTTTGTCAACCTCTTCACCAATGGCTTGGTACCTCTCTCCGCTGAACGCCCGTCGCGGTTGGACGCGCTCAATCACTCTCTTGTCATCGTTGAGACGGTGAACCATTATCTCGGGGTCGATCCCCGGCATGTCGGCGTGTGTCCACGCAAAGACATCTTTGAACTCGCGGAGGAAGGCGGCGAGCTGTGTTCGGACCTCGGACCGGAGTTGGGCGCCTACCTTGACTACTTGGTCAGGCTTGGCGTCATCCAACACGACGGGAACGAGGTCATCCGGTGTCTCCACCTTTCGGCGCTCGACATCGTCCCTTTGGTCCAGTTCTCCGAAGGTGCCTCCTTCCTCTAGCTTGCACGGGAGCTTGTCCCGGAGCTGGAAGACGGTGCTTACCATCTTTCCCTTTTCTTTCCCGTCCACGCCTTGAATATAATACATTCTTGCCATCGATTGGTCTCCCAACATCATGGCTATTCCCTTGTCAGTCGGGAATTTCATCATCAGGTGGTAAGTGGACGTAATGGCCTTCAATCGGTTGAGGGTCGGGCGGCCGATTATGATGTTGTAAGCTGAGGGCTGGTCCACGACCAGTAACGACATGATATGGGTGACCTCGAGCCCCCCCGGTGTCCCGAAGGTGACTGGGAGGTCGATGGTTCCCTCCGTCATGACCCTTTCCCCGGAGAAGCCGAAGAGTGGAGTCGAGATCGGGGTCGGTCTCATCCCGGATAGCTTCATCCTGTCCAGCGCCGACTTAAAGATTATATCGGCGGAGCTTCCATTTTCGATTAGGATTCTCCGGACGAGGTTGTTGGCGACTGGGGCCGAGACGACTATCGCGTCATTGTGCGGGTGGAGGACTCGCGCCGCCTCTTGGCCAGTGAAGAACATGGACTCGAATGGGGTCGGAGGAGGAGCCTCGTATGCGTGGTTGATGTAGTGCACTATTTTCCCTTGGGAAACTTCACGCACGTACCTCTTCCTTTGCGTGGCTAAGTCTCCGAACTCCGGACCGCCCATGATCGAGCCCACAATGTGTAGTTGCGAGCTCTCCGGTTCTTCAATCGCCGCTTGGTCCGTGACAGTCACCGTCGTCGGACCCTTCCTTTCTTGCCGCGGGCGTTCTCCATGCGCCGCGGCCGTCCCGACCGTTCTCATGACATATTCTTTTAACTTCCCATCTTGAATCAGGGCCTCGATCTAACGCTTGAGTTGATAACATTCGGACGTCAGATGCCCGTGATCTTGGTGGTACTCATAGAACTTTCTTCGATCCCTCTTCGCGGGATCCTTCGTGACAGGAGTTGGACTTCCTAGCTTGTCACGGTGTAGAGCTAGGATCCGCTCTTGCAGAGTATTCAGGGGGGTGAACGTCGAGAACTTTCGGAAGCTGTCGACATGCGACGGTCTCGGCCCGGGGAGGGAGCGACCGTTAGGGGCCTGGCCTCCCTTGTTCCTCCTCTTTCAAGGGTCGGGACGATCTCCATCTTGGTCGTCGCGGCGGCGACTACTCTGCCCCCCTGACTTCCGGCCGTCTCGGCCATCGAGATAGTCCTCGATTCCCATAAACGTACGGGCTCTCGACATTAGCTCCGCCATGTCCCGCGGGACTTTTTCGACAATAGACTTGAGGAATTCGCTCGTGCGAACTCCCTCGGTGATCGCCGTGAAGGCATCCTTATCGTTGAAACCTTCGACCTTGTGAGATTCCTCGGTGAAGCGAGCGAGGTATTGTCTCAACGTCTCATCTCTCCCTTGCCGGATGGAGAGGAGGTGGGTCTTTGATTTCTTCTGTGCCACGAGAGTGGCGAATCGTGCAAGGAAAGCCTCCTGCAAGGCCCGGAAGGATGAGATACTTCCCGGTCTCAAGCTTCGGAACCACTCAAAGCCCGACCCCGTAAGAGTTAGGCTGAAGGCTTGGCAGAGGGTGGCGTCCGCCTGTCCTTGCATTGTCATCCACGTCTCGTAGTGTTGGATGTGGAAGTTTGGGTCAGTCCGTCAATCATAGGGAGGGATGAATGGAAATTTGAAGTTCCCCACACAAGGTTGCGCGAAGATTTGAGCGGCGAAGGGAGAGTATGACTCCTCGATCCCTTCGTAGGGCCTTTGCCTCCCCGATTCCATCATCTCGATGATTTGGTTTTGGAGGCTCTGAATCATCGTGACCATGTCAAGTCTGTTAGTTGGGCTGACCGTCGGGACCGCGTGAGTCGCCAGTTGGCGCTCGTTGGATGCTTGGTCCCCGGCGTTGGCCTGAGGTCGGCCGAGGGTCACGGCGGGGAGAGCGTCCCTCCGAGAATTGAGCCTTAGGCGGAGATCCTCCCCTCGGGAGTTTCTCTGCGCCGTCAGGCGTTCTCTAAGGTCCACGCTTGTCGCTCGGCGGGGCGAGGTCACCCTTGGTCGGACCGTCCGGGGAGCGCTTCGGCTATCGGCCCCATCGTCCACCAGAGTCGCTCTCTCCTCGGCGAGGGGCCGTGTCCGGCCACCTCTTGAAACCGAAGGGGCGAGTTCCCGGGAATATGAGCGTGCCTGCTGCAGTGCCGTTCGCCCTCTCGGACCGCGACGGGGCAAGGCTTAGTGTTGCCTCATCGGTCCTTGACTCCCCCACATAGTCGGGGTCGGAGTCATCTCGGGCGGACCTATCCTCGACGTCGTAGCCAATGTTGTCGGTTGTTTTCGGAAAACCCGAGACGCCAAGAAGGCACGTCGCTCAAAGGGCCGATGGTCAGGCCGGAGGTCCTGATGAGCGGCAAGTCTTCAAGCCCTCGCCCAAACTCTTGACTCCTTGAGTCGAGCCTAGCCCCTCGAGTCGAGACTTGAGTCGGCTCCTCGAGTTCAGCCTCGCTCCTCGAGTTGAGACTTCATTCACTCTCCTCGAGTCGAGCTTCGCTCCTCGAGTTGAGCCTTGAGTCAGTCTCCTCGAGTCGAGCTTCGCCCCTCGAGTCGAGCCTTGAGTCAGTCTCCTCGAGTCGAGCTTCGCTCCTCGAGTTGAGCCTTGAGTCAGTCTCCTCGAGTCGAGCCTTGAGTCAGTCTCCTCGAGTCGAGCTTCGCTCCTCGAGTCGAGTCACTCTCGTCAAGTGGAAACCTTCATATTGCACGTGGTAAGAATGGTATTCGAAGACCCCTAAAGGCCCACAAGAGTCCGGCAAGACGAGCCGTTCGCCACGCGCGCAGCATGTTGCGCCGGCCAGCCATGCAGCAAGCCGCGCGCCGCGCAAGGAAGGCAGCGCGCCGCGCCAGGCAGGCCGCGCGCCACGCCAAGACATGCTCGCGCCGCGCGCCCCATGCGCCGCGCATCCCGCGCCGCGAATCCTGCGCCGCGCGTCCCGCGCCGCGCATCCCTAGCCGCGCCCGTTGACCTGCGCGCCGCGCCCCCTGCGCCGCGCGACGCGCGCCGCGTGTTGTGCGCCGCGCGCCTCCAATTGACGGCGCGCGCGTTCCTAGTCCCACATGGACAAAAAAGAAGCCTTCTAAGGCCCTCAAACACCTATAAATACCCCCTCTCATTGAAGGGAAAGCCATCCCATTCATTCTCAAGGAACTTGAGACATCTCTCTGCTTCTCTGGATGCCATCCTTGGCCTGAAGCAGATTCTCCTCGATTTCTCGTTCTCAGAGATTCTGAAGCGCTTTCCGGGGACTCCCGAGTGCCGCCTCTCTTGATCGAACGATTAATCTTGAGCCCACGAGTGCTCTAACGGTTTTCGACTGAAAATCGCCTACGCGTCTAGCACCCTAGACGCGTCCACCATTTCTGACAAGAAATTGCCTACGCGTCCGGCATTTCCAACTAGGAATCGCCTACGCGTCCGGAATCTCCGCCACAACAAGGAACTCTTGACTTAGAGTCTTCCACGTCTCCAAAAGAGAGAAAACACAGATTCTCTCTCACATACGCGATCTCCGAAGTTCTGAGACGTCGCCGAGGACTCCTCCGCGCCTCGTCTCCTTCGTCGAGTACGCTTCTCCATCAAGGCTCCACGCCACACACTGCGTTACACACGCTTGAACTACGTTCTGACCTAATCCCACACACGGGTACGTAGGCAGCCGACACCCAAGGCACGGTCACTCCTCCTCCTCACCCCCTACCTCTCCCGAGAGGCGGGTTGATCAGAGAAAAACCTAGCTGGAGACTATCGAGTTCACATTCTTGGCCCGGGTGCGATCACTTGGTCCGGCCTTTGATCGAACCGCCCGAGGTTTTCAATAGTTGTTCATTTTCGTGCGACAACATTTTGGCGCTAGAAGGAGGGGACTTCCCGACCTGTTCATCCCAAAATCCCTTCTGTTCATCTTCTTCTTTTCTTCTACAAACTCAACTTTCTCGAACTTGAGAAAAGATGAGTAGTCAACCACCCGTACGTTCTGAGGGCGTTAACAACCCCGATAACGTCACGACGACCAAAAAGTACTTCTTGCGCTCCCGAGCGCATGGTGACGAAGAGTCGCTCCACGGAGAGAGCTCAACCTGCTCACCATCTCCATCTCCAGATAGCAGGGACGACCGCATCATGGAGCTGGAGGAGAATATCCGCCAACTAAAGGCGAAGAACGCGAGGTACCACAGCCGACCGGTTGCGAAGCAACCCGCGCATGACACAATGATCCCCAATGGGGATCCTGAGAACCTCAACGAGGAAAGCCGTGACCGCGACCCTGATTACGAGGGTACTGGCGATCCGGAGGATATCGAGACTTCTCTCACGAAGGACGGGGAACACCCCGCCGTGTTTGAAGCCGGTCCTTTGAATCCCCTACACCAGACAGGCAACGCGCTGGCTGCTTCTCAAGAGGGAAATTCCCGACGTTCGGCCCTCGACCGACTAGGTCAAAGGGAGAATGTTACGGAGAGTCAGGGCACGCGGAGAGCGCGCCGTCGCAGACGAAGCCTGCGCCTCCGTACGACCAGCCCTGATCTTAGGGATCACCTCACCGCCCAACGCATTGAGTGTGGCGATGACTTAAGAGAGCGACTAAGCTCTCGGCCAAACATCCCCGTAGCAGCCCCAACCAACGGGAACGGCCGCACGGGTCAAGGGTCAAATGAAAGATGATAGGTGACTCCTCCCGAACAGGGAGTTACTCCGACTACCGGTCTCGATGTGATCACAATGATCCACAATCTTCGAAATGAAGTACGAGATCTCCGAGAACACGGAATAGGCGGAAGTGCCTATGGGGTCGTTGAGGAGAAGTCCTTGCCTTTCACGGCTCAGATACTGGCCGAGGTATGCACGGGAAATTTCAAACTCCCGAACCTCGCTCCCTATGATGGAAAAGCAGATCCCGCTTACCATATCCAACACTATGAAACCTGGATGACGATGCAGGGTGTCGCTCCCGGCGCCATGTGCCAAGCTTTTAGTCTTACCCTCGCCGGACCCGGCTTCGAGTGGTTCAAGAACTTAAGGCCGGGAAGCATCCGATCGTTCAAAGACCTGAAGGACATGTTCCTGGCACGCTTCGCTACATCAATGCTCCAAAAGAAGACCAAGATGTACTTGTGGTCAATCAGGCAAGAAAATGGCGAGTCTCTTAGACGATACCTCGCCCGATTAACTGAAGAATCGAACAAGGTCGACCGCGTTGACGACAAAGACGCAATCACTGCCATCATTGAAGGCTTGCGCACAAGTGACTTCCTTAAGTCCATCGTCGGCCGTGTCCCTTCTACTATGGCCGAGTTAATGACTCGAGCCAAGACCTTCATGGGAGTCGAAGATTACCTCGATGGCCGCAAGGGCAATAATCAAAGCCCTCACCGCCGAGACGAGCCTAGCAACGAGCAAGGCCACTCCCGTAAAAGACGAAATAGAGGGGGTCAGACTTCTAATAGCCGACCTCCGATACCCCAAAAGCCGCGACTTGCGGAAGAATTTAAGGGCTACTCGTCGTTCACACCGCTGAACACGCCGCCAGAGCGGATCCTGGCTTTGGCACGTGACAAGTTCACTCCCCCGGCTCCAATAAGCAAAGATCCCGCGACTCGCGATAGATCTAAATATTGTGAGTTCCATCAGGTATACGGTCACTTTACCTCCGAATGCTATAGTCTTAAAAGGCAGATCGAGGCATTTATCCAACGGGGTGAGCTAAAAGAGTTCGTGTTACGCATGATTAGCGATGCGGGCCCCACCTCGAACAGACCACAGTCTGGCAAGGGAGGAGGAACAGCCGCTTCTGCCGACCGAACCACGGCTACTGCCAATGCCAATCCACAACTCCACATTGTAACCACCATACTAGGTGGCCCACAAGATGGAGATTCTGTTGGAATCGATCTAGGGTTTGAGAAAAAGTTTAACGCTTCGTTAAGCGGCGGAATTTTAAAAATTTTCTTTTTAAGTAAAACTAGTTTTTACTAACCTAGACAAGAGCATGTGTATGCAAATAAAAACTAATATGAGCTATTAAAGTTACTAACCTTTCTTGAAGCTTGAACCTTGTAGAAGCTTTTGGAAAGTTGCAACGCTCGTCTCCCCTCGCAGCACGTCTCTCTTTCTTTCCTCGGCACCTCGAGCAACCACGAAAGTTTCTATCACTAAATCACTCGAAAAGAAGGAATCAGTGAGTGGGCACTTTTAAACACTACGACTTAAGAACGAGTCTCGAAGTCGCAGAGCTAAACACTAGGTCGAGTGAGGACCTAGGTGCCAAGACAAGAAAAATCGAAAATATAAACTAGAGAGAGAGAGAGGAAGGGGCGGCCACAATGTCTAGAGAGAGAGTCTCTCAATCTCTAACTTGTGTGGAATGAATAGAATGAGAGGAATGAGGGTCCTATTTATAGGAGAAGGGTTGGCCTTGGAAAGAAGTAGTTTCCTCTTATTTTCCAAGCCTTTATGAGCAATCTTTATTGCCCATTCCCATCCAAGTCACACGGCCAACATGTGCCTTAATGACACCTTGGATTTGTTTCCTCTTTTATTCCTTGCTCTCTCTAAGCTTGTTTGGCCGAAATCCCTTATGCCTCTTAGAGGAAATTTGTTTCCTCTTTTTCTTTTGGCAAGTATCTTCATACATTAATGCACAAAAGGAACTCTCTTTCTCTTTGGGTATTGGGCGCCTATTATACTCTAGAAAGGCCTTCTAGAAGCTTTTCCATTTGTTCATGACAACATGAAAAAGGCCCATTAAGAATTTTCAATAAAATTCTTATGAAATGAAATTAATCCACAAGGCCCAATAATCAAGTCATGGCCGAGTGACATTAAGTCATCAAATGAACTTGTCAAAAAATTTATTGACATTCATTTCATCCTTTGTCTCAAAAGACAAAAATACCCTTTTGACTATTTTCGTTCTTGTTTTGACTTAGCTTCCAGTTTAACTATTCCTATCGATGTGATTCGTGACAGTGACCTCATGGACCCAAATGAACAAAGCTTTAGCTAAACACTTGGACTCAAAAGTTCACAAACCTTTTCCAAGTTTAGCTTAATGCCAACTGACTCCACTAAAGAGCTGACACTGAAAATCTCTCGGTTCAAATGAATTTATTTTCTACTCAAGAATTCGACCTAATTATGATGAGCGGATCCACTGAATATTATCTATGTTTACCCTTCATGAATGTCATCAGCTAGTCGGGATTTACTAAATTACCATTTTACCCTTCTAGCTGTTATTTCCTCAACTCCTTTGTCGCTTGTGAATAAGTTAGAAACAATGTATTGACGAGGAGCTAACAAGTCACATTGTTTCATCCAAAAGAGTCAGGACTCAATTTGGACACTGGCCAGTTCATTTATTCACACTCCAAGGAACAAAGCATGAGGTGACATACATTGCATTTCAGCAATCTTGTACATGAATTCCATATCTATGAGAACTTCACAAAGTTACTCATGACATACTCACAACTTAGTATTTCACCAATAGGCCCTGTTCGGAATGACATAGTGAGTCCGAACTCTGACTTTCTCAAATGAGAATACTAAGGTGTGAAATGGCATGTCTCATTTCAGGATTAAGGTAAGCATGATGCAATTCATACATAGTGACTTCGAGACATAAGAGGTTAAATGGTTTGTTCTTATATTGTCTCTAGAAGTGCACTGGTCAATTCAGTATCTTCGGAAGATACCTAGAAGAACTATAGAGTCCCAAACTCTCAATGCCTCATAACCAGACATCATAGATTCTTCTAACAATCATACTGAGGTCAATAGTCCTTTGACCCTAAGATTGCGAATATATCGTTTTAAGCAAACTACGAAGAGTTTGTTCATGCAAATCTACATTTGTCTCTTCGTAAGTTGTTAAGTTTGTTTATGGACTAAAAGACTAAGGTTTTATCATAAAGCTTCAAACAAAGAAAGAATGAATGAACGTTTCAACTTTATTAATGAATGAATAGGCAATTACAAGCAAGAGTCTTCGTAAGACTATATGACATCAAATGTACATAAATAGACACTACTACTCTTCTTGTGGGCACCATTGACAACAAACTCCCACTTGACTCAAAGAAGATGTGAGTAGTCCTACATGCCTAATCCCTCTCGAAGTTGGTCGAAGACCATGTTCGCTAGGGCCTTGGTGAATGGATCTGCCAGAGATCTACTTCACCTCCACGTCTCCGCGTTGCGCGATCTCTCGAATCAAATGGTATTTCCTCTCAATATGCTTAGAGCGCTTATGGCTTCTAGGTTCCTTTGAGTTAGCGACAGCCCCACTATTATCACAATAAAGGGTCATGGGCTCGTCGACGTTTGGAACAACTTCCAAATACTTAAGGAACTTTCTAAGCCATACAGCCTCTTTGGATGATTCACAAGCAGCCACATATTCTGCTTCCATTGTGGAGTCAGCAATGCAAGATTGCTTAATACTTCTCCACACAACAGCTCCACCATTAAGGATGAACACAGATCCCGAAGTGGATTTCCTGGAATCCTTATCCGCTTGAAAATCGGAGTCGGTATATCCCGTCATAGTCAGGTCAGTACCTGAGTATGTAAGCATCAAGTTCCTAGTTCTTCGAAGATACTTAAGAACATGCTTAACAGCAATCCAGTGCTCGGGTCCAGGGTTGGATTGGAAACGGCGAACTACGCCAACGGCGAAACAGATGTCAGGTCTAGTGCAAAGCATAGCATACATAAGGCTTCCTACGGCAGAGGCGTAAGGAATTTTCCTCATGTCTTCAATCTCTTGTGCAGTCTTGGGAGACTGGTCCTTAGAGAGTGAAACTCCATGCCTAAAGGGTGTTTGACCCCTCTTGCAGTCTTGCATCGAGAAGCGATCCATCACCTTATCAATATAAGATGCTTGAGAGAGCGACAGGGTCCGGTTTTTCCTATCTCGAAAGATTTGGATCCCCAGAATGTACGCGGCTTCTCCTAGATCCTTCATATCGAATTGCTTTGCTAGCCAGACCTTAACCTCAGATAACTTACCCACGTCATTACCAATGAGTAGTATATCATCGACATATAGTACCAGAAACACAACTTTGCCTTCGTGTATTAACTTGTAAATACAAGGCTCATCTATTGACTGTTCAAAGCCGAAGCTCTTTACAGTTTCATCGAATCTAATATTCCATGACCTAGATGCTTGCTTTAGTCCATAAATGGATTTAAGCAACTCACAAACCTTGGTCTCTTGACCTTTATCCACGAAACCGTCTGGTTGAGCCATGTAAATGCGCTCGTCAAGATTGCCATTCAGAAAGGCTGTCTTGACATCCATTTGCCAGATCTCATAGTCGAGAGCTGCAGCTATGGATAGGAGTATGCGGATGGATTTAAGCATCGCGACTGGCGAGAAGGTTTCTTCATAGTCAATCCCTTCTTGTTGGGTATAACCCTTTGCCACAAGTCGTGCTTTGAACGTCTCGACGTTCCCATCAGGACCCCTTTTCTTCTTGTATATCCACTTACACCCTACGGGTTTAATCCCTTCAGGAAGGTCTACAAGTTTCCAGACTTTGTTGACATACATCGAGTGCATTTCAACTTTCATGGCGTCAAGCCAAAGGTTTGATTCAGAACAAGCCATCGCTTGGCTATAGGAAACAGGGTCATCCATGTCGGAGACGGCTACAAGAGAGTCTCCATAAGACATGTACCTGTCAGGCTTTTGAGTAGCCCTCCCACTACGTCTAAGTACTACTTGACGAGATTCTGATGAGTTAGGTTGTGTTTCAGTTGGGGTAAGAACAGTTCTTACAGATGAGGTAGAAGCTTCCTCACCCAACTTTTCTTCAAGCACAATTTTGCTTCTAGGTTTCGCATCCTTCATAAAGTCCTCCTCAAGGAAACGAGCATTCGTGCTAACGAAAGTCTTATCGTCCTCGGGACTATAGAAAGTAAAACCTTTGGTTTCCTTCGGATATCCTACAAACAGGCACAATTCTGACCTACTAGCCAACTTGCTAGTCTTTTGCCTCAGCACGTGTGCAGGGCAACCCCAAATTCGGATGCGGCCAAGATTCACTTTACGGCCAGTCCATCGTTCATAAGGAGTACCAGGAACCGTCTTGGACGGAACTTGGTTCAGAATGTAGGCGGCTGTTTCGAGGGCATATCCCCAAAAGGAAAGCGGGAGTGATGAGTAACTCATCATTG
The DNA here is from genome assembly GCF_054948205.1 of Urtica dioica subsp. dioica. Classification (NCBI taxonomy): domain Eukaryota; kingdom Viridiplantae; phylum Streptophyta; class Magnoliopsida; order Rosales; family Urticaceae; genus Urtica; species Urtica dioica. The sequence goes on along the minus strand of NC_142757.1, from coordinate 10,406,684 downwards.
ATCTAACCATCTCCATAAGAGTTCGGTTTCTTCTCTCTGACACTCCGTTTTGTTGAGGTGTGCTAGGTGCGGTAAGCTGAGAAGCGATACCTTCTTCTTTAAGAAAGTCATCGAACTCTCCAGACATATACTCACCACCTCGATCAGATCGAAGGGTTTTGATCACTTTGCCAGTTTGCTTTTCCACTAAAGCCCTAAAGACCTTAAATACGTTAAAGGTCTCGGATTTGTGTTTAAGCAAATAGAAAAACCCATATCTTGAGTAATCATCAGTGAAGGTAACGAAGTATTCGTATCCTCCACGTGCCTGTTGGTTGAGCGGACCACATACATCAGAATGTATTAGTTCCAGCAACTCAGTGGCTCTTCGACCCTTATCGGAGAAAGGTCGCTTAGTCATTTTTCCTTCTATGCAGGATTCACAAGTAGGTAGTGAACCTATTGCAGAGGCTTGGAGTGGACCATCCCTCACAAGTCTCTTAATCCTATCTAGACTGATATGACCAAGTCTTAAGTGCCAGAGGTATGTTGATTTTGTTAGATCGGAGGATTCAGAAAGTTTGATCCTCTTTGGCTCCCTAATTAGATCGTTATCTATTTCGGTGTCTAAAAGAGAAGGTTTAGTGGGATAGATGTAGAAAAGAGCATTCTTCATACATGAATCAGTGACAAAAGAATTATCAGGAAACGAAATACGAATTCCATTCTTAATGAACTTTAAACAATAATCTTGCTCTAGAAGACGAGCAACGGATATTAAGTTCTTCCCAAAGGTAGGAACAAAATAAACATTATTCAAGTTTAAAGTGCGGTCTTCAAAAGACAGCGTCACGGATCCCACAGCCTTCGCAGACACCAGGCTCCCATCACCCCATTTGAAACAGAACTCGCCTTCCTCTAAGCTTTTGGTTTTCTTGAAACCATTCAAGGAACAACAAATATGGTTAGTAGCAGCGGAGTCAAGAATCCACGTTGATACATTATCAGCTACTAAGCATGCTTCGGTAACTAGTACAATACTATGTTCCTTTGCTTTGAGATAGGCGGGACAGTTCTCTTTATCGGCCTTGTGAGGTCTCTTCTTAGTTCCAGAGGCGGAGGCCTTTTGCTCAGTAGCATGTGCCTCTCCTTGATTCCTCTTTCTCTTATTGAGACCTACAGCAGTGTGAAGCTCCTTCATAAGCTCGGTAACAGTGTACTTTAGCTTTGTAATGGAGTAGTTCAGCATGAAGGTATCAAGAGACTCGGGGAGAGTTTCTAAGATCATATCTATGATATTCTTCCCATTAATCTCAGATCCTAGGATTTCCATTTCATTTAGGTAACTAATGATCAGCATCATATGGTCCCTAACAGGAGTCCTAGCCTTCATGTGACAGTTCATAAACTGTCGGACTGCTTGTAGCCTTGTTTGATGCCTTTGCCCTCCAAACATCTCAAGGAGATTGTAGAGCATTTCAGCGGCAGTCTCGATGTCATGATGTTGCTCTTTCAGCATATTGTTCATAGATGCCAAAATATAGCACCTCACAATCTCATCGGATCGAAACCAGGCCGCTAAGGCGTCATTGTCCTCTTGAGTTGAATCGTCATTCGTCAGAGGAGGACACGGGGTGGTGAGTACCCATTTGTGCTTGTTAACGGTAGGTATTATGTCGAGGTTACGTTTCGAATCTACGTAGTTTTCGTTTTCGAGTTTATTCGAGGAAAGAAAGATTGAGAGATGTTTGAGAGACATATTGCCTATATGAGTTGAAACAAGTTTATGATTAGTCTTTGGTTTAGGATTTAAGTTTTATTAAGACTTTTGTAAAATCCAAAGGTGTTATAAACCAAACGATAATTTACTCCCTCAAGAGAAGGCCGCAAAAAATCTCCATTTATAAGTAAATGACACATCATTAATGTTAAGCCAAGATGTCAGTACATCTATTTTGACTAGCCACCTTGTAAATTGGTTTGATCACTCACATCCTTTCGCAGAGCCTCAAGGGAGGATACTAGGGATTGAGCCTAAGTGTGCAACCAACCACTTAGTCCAAAAGATCAGCTTTGAAAAACAATCCCCCAAGGGGAGGCCTTGCCATCATTGCATCACTCTCGGACGTAGCTCATTGAGCAATGATCGAAGCAATAACGCCTTGGAGTACTCACATTTAAGTGAGGGTCGCAAGAGCGGCTCTTAGTCCCACGTTATTGCATCTTTCACTAGTGTTGGGGATCGTGGGTTACAAACAACGAATATAACCCTCCCACTTAGTTTTTGGAGTTGGTTCATCGACTCTTATAAGTTCGGAAACAAATTTCCTAGTTAGAGAGCGACAGAGCGGACAACTAGAAGAGAATCCTAGATCGACATGTTCAGAGCAGTATTAGTGCATAAAGGCACAAGGGACATACTCGATCTTTTCCTATTTTCTATTTCGGGAAAGTGCGTGAGGGAAGTGTGAACTTCAACTCACTCGAACACTTGAAAGTTTGAGATTACACATCCTTTTATTTTTCGGCTTGTCTACAAGGAGACCTCCCACTCAAATTTTCAAGAGCATATAGATTTTGAACATATGTGATATAGATATAGTTTTGAAAACATTTTGAAAACTTATTTGATTTGGATGACAAAATATTTTCAAGTTTGAAAGTGTAAACGGTTTTTCAAAATTCAAACTAGTTTTGTAAAAATTCAATTTCAATTAATCTTTCAAAAATCAAAACTTTTAATCTTTACACATCATGTTTATAATCATATGAAAAACATTTTTGCTCAAGAAAATTTTCTCATTAGAGTTCTATAACTCATGGTAGTGGGGTTTGAAAATCCGGATTTCTAAAAAACTGGAGTTTCAGACAGCCGCGCACCTCGGAGTAAAATCGCCATATCTGGCGGCTCCGATGTCCTTTTGAGCCGAAACCGGTGGCATTGGACAGAGGACAGACAGATCTTTAATTTGATTCAAGAATCATTAAATTTCAATTTCTGAGCAGAGAGTTATGACACTTTTAATGCGGGTTTACTCCAGCTCGAAGAAAAAGAAATAAATTAAAACTTGGTCCTACTTAGGTGCGAAAAAGAATCAAGTGTAACGGAACGTTTTAAGATGTTGTTTAAAGCTTTTATTTGTGTTTTATTAGCAAGGTAATAACAAGGCATAAAAGAAATAACAACAAGCATAAAACGATTCAAGTAAAAATAAGAAACTAGCAAGGTAACAAAACTAGTCACAAAATTTTACTCGAAAATTCTCAAACCTTTAAAACACGTTTTTCAATATAAAAAATTAAAAACTTTTAGAACTGATTCTAATGTGTTTTAAAAACATCCCAAACTCATAGAAAATCAACATGGTTTTTAATTTAGAGACAAGAGCAATAAATTAAAAAAAATCTAAGATTACAATTCTAACTTGTCACAAAATTAGTAAACTTTCGAAAACGATTTTCAAGCTCATAATTTAAAAACATGCACATGCATTCCTTTGACTATAGCTCTGATACCATTTGTTGGAATCGATCTAGGGTTTGAGAAAAAGTTTAACGCTTCGTTAAGCGGCGGAATTTTAAAAATTTTCTTTTTAAGTAAAACTAGTTTTTACTAACCTAGACAAGAGCATGTGTATGCAAATAAAAACTAATATGAGCTATTAAAGTTACTAACCTTTCTTGAAGCTTGAACCTTGTAGAAGCTTTTGGAAAGTTGCAACGCTCGTCTCCCCTCGCAGCACGTCTCTCTTTCTTTCCTCGGCACCTCGAGCAACCACGAAAGTTTCTATCACTAAATCACTCGAAAAGAAGGAATCAGTGAGTGGGCACTTTTAAACACTACGACTTAAGAACGAGTCTCGAAGTCGCAGAGCTAAACACTAGGTCGAGTGAGGACCTAGGTGCCAAGACAAGAAAAATCGAAAATATAAACTAGAGAGAGAGAGAGGAAGGGGCGGCCACAATGTCTAGAGAGAGAGTCTCTCAATCTCTAACTTGTGTGGAATGAATAGAATGAGAGGAATGAGGGTCCTATTTATAGGAGAAGGGTTGGCCTTGGAAAGAAGTAGTTTCCTCTTATTTTCCAAGCCTTTATGAGCAATCTTTATTGCCCATTCCCATCCAAGTCACACGGCCAACATGTGCCTTAATGACACCTTGGATTTGTTTCCTCTTTTATTCCTTGCTCTCTCTAAGCTTGTTTGGCCGAAATCCCTTATGCCTCTTAGAGGAAATTTGTTTCCTCTTTTTCTTTTGGCAAGTATCTTCATACATTAATGCACAAAAGGAACTCTCTTTCTCTTTGGGTATTGGGCGCCTATTATACTCTAGAAAGGCCTTCTAGAAGCTTTTCCATTTGTTCATGACAACATGAAAAAGGCCCATTAAGAATTTTCAATAAAATTCTTATGAAATGAAATTAATCCACAAGGCCCAATAATCAAGTCATGGCCGAGTGACATTAAGTCATCAAATGAACTTGTCAAAAAATTTATTGACATTCATTTCATCCTTTGTCTCAAAAGACAAAAATACCCTTTTGACTATTTTCGTTCTTGTTTTGACTTAGCTTCCAGTTTAACTATTCCTATCGATGTGATTCGTGACAGTGACCTCATGGACCCAAATGAACAAAGCTTTAGCTAAACACTTGGACTCAAAAGTTCACAAACCTTTTCCAAGTTTAGCTTAATGCCAACTGACTCCACTAAAGAGCTGACACTGAAAATCTCTCGGTTCAAATGAATTTATTTTCTACTCAAGAATTCGACCTAATTATGATGAGCGGATCCACTGAATATTATCTATGTTTACCCTTCATGAATGTCATCAGCTAGTCGGGATTTACTAAATTACCATTTTACCCTTCTAGCTGTTATTTCCTCAACTCCTTTGTCGCTTGTGAATAAGTTAGAAACAATGTATTGACGAGGAGCTAACAAGTCACATTGTTTCATCCAAAAGAGTCAGGACTCAATTTGGACACTGGCCAGTTCATTTATTCACACTCCAAGGAACAAAGCATGAGGTGACATACATTGCATTTCAGCAATCTTGTACATGAATTCCATATCTATGAGAACTTCACAAAGTTACTCATGACATACTCACAACTTAGTATTTCACCAATAGGCCCTGTTCGGAATGACATAGTGAGTCCGAACTCTGACTTTCTCAAATGAGAATACTAAGGTGTGAAATGGCATGTCTCATTTCAGGATTAAGGTAAGCATGATGCAATTCATACATAGTGACTTCGAGACATAAGAGGTTAAATGGTTTGTTCTTATATTGTCTCTAGAAGTGCACTGGTCAATTCAGTATCTTCGGAAGATACCTAGAAGAACTATAGAGTCCCAAACTCTCAATGCCTCATAACCAGACATCATAGATTCTTCTAACAATCATACTGAGGTCAATAGTCCTTTGACCCTAAGATTGCGAATATATCGTTTTAAGCAAACTACGAAGAGTTTGTTCATGCAAATCTACATTTGTCTCTTCGTAAGTTGTTAAGTTTGTTTATGGACTAAAAGACTAAGGTTTTATCATAAAGCTTCAAACAAAGAAAGAATGAATGAACGTTTCAACTTTATTAATGAATGAATAGGCAATTACAAGCAAGAGTCTTCGTAAGACTATATGACATCAAATGTACATAAATAGACACTACTACTCTTCTTGTGGGCACCATTGACAACAGATTCAGCCCGACAACGGAAAAGATTCCTAAGGGCCGTGGCTCAAGAAGACGCTGCTATGCATGTCAACCTCACCTATGAAGAACCTCCGTCCGTGCCTCACGAGACGATGTACTTCACGAACGAAGAGGCCAAGCGAGTTGTGTATCCGCACAATGACGCAATAGTGCTCAAAGCCCAAGTAGCTAATAACTTGGTGAAAAGAGTTCTCATCAACTACGACAGTGCTACCGACATAGTTTTCAAGTCCACCGTAGAGCGCATGAAGCTCGGGGGGCTACGCCCAACTCCGACCTAAACGCCTCTATTCGGGTTCACTGGGGAGAGAGTCATGACCGAAGGCATCATCGATTTGCCGGTCACCTTCGGAACTCCCGGAGGCATTGAAGTCGTTCACATGGTCCCATTCCTAGTGGTCGATTAAGAGTCGCCCTACAATGTAATCATTGGGCGACCCACGCTGAACCGACTAAGGGCCATTACTTCAACATACCACCTACTGGTGAAGTTCCCCATTGAGGATGGAATCGGCACCATGGCCGGAGATCAATCCCAAGCCAGAATATGCTACATCCAAGGAATCGATGGAAAAACCGCTAGAATGACGGTTAACACGATCTCCCAAATAAGAGGTAGCGTCGAGTCGACCAAGGTCCTCCGCAAAGTCCACGAAGACATCTGCATGACAACCAAGTGCAAGGTGCCGACGTCCTCATCCCAAACAGGGATGGACGACACAAAGTCTGCCAAGTCATACATGACGAGACACGCTACATCAAATACACGGACACCGATCCGTCGCCTGTGGAATGCGGAACACTTGAGAAAGTACTACCAGTAGCCAGCGCTTCCCCCCATTTTATTTCTTTTCTTTCCAACGTTCAATAAGGCCTACGAACCAATGTTTTAGGATTTCAAATTTTTGCAATATTAATAAAGTTCGAGGTTTTTCTTTCAAGATCTGCTTTATCAAAGTTTTTCGATAACGTTTATAAACCCAAAAACTCGGGGGGCTAGTGACATAGGCAACGGTAAATAAACTCAAGGTCCTCAAGAAAGTACGCTCCACCCAAAGAAAGTACGCTCCACCAAAACAAAACACCCGAACACAAATGGGAACGAGCGTTCAACTAAGACGCCTCCACGGCGCGCCATAAGACATCCCAGAGATGCAGGCTAAGACGCCTCCGCGGCGCGCCATAAGACATCCCAGAGATGCAGGCTAAGACGCCTCCGCGGTGCGCCATAAGACATTCCAGAGATGCAGGCTAAGACGCCTCCGCGGCGCGCCATAAGACGTCCCAGAGACGCAGGCTGAAGACGCCTCCGCAGCGCGCCATAAGACGTCCCAGAGACGCAGGCTGAAGACGCCTCCGCGGCGCGCCATAGGACATCCCAGCGTTGCAGGCTAAAGTCGTCCCTCTCGACGCACCAAAGACGCCTACATGGCGAACCTAAGACGCCTACATGGCGCACGTAAGACGCCTACATGGCGCTACCACGACGTCCCTCGTGACGCACCTAAGACGCCTACATGGCGCACCCAAGACGCCTACATGGCGCACTTAAGACGCCTACATGGCGCACCTAAGACGCCTACAAGGCGCACGTGAGACGCCTACATGGCGCAACCAAGTCATCCCTCGCGACGCACCTAAGACGCCCTCATGGCACGCTTAAGATGCCTACATGGCACATCTAAAAAGCCTATACGAAGCACCTAAGAAGCCTACATGGCATATCTAGGCCATCCCTCGCGACTTGCCTAGACGGCTAAACGACGCGCTCCGAGTCGCCACAAGGTGTTGCATGTGATGACTAATCGCAATGCACTTGAAGCCGCCACAAGGCGCACCTAAACCTCCACGAGTCGAGCTTCGCTTCTCGAGTCGAGTCATCTTCCTCGAGTCGAGCCTTGCTCTTCGAGTCGAGTCGTACTCCTCAAGTCGAGCTTCGCTCCTCGAGTCAAATCACTGTCCTCGAGTCGAGCCTTGCTCCTCGAGATGAGTCATTCTCCTCGAGTCGAGCTTCACTCCTTGAGTCGAGTAATTCTCCTCAAGTCGAGCTTCGCTCCTCGAATCGAGTCATTCTCCTCAAGTCAAGCCTTGCTTCTCGAGTCGAGTCATTCTCCTTGAGTCGAGCTCCGCTCCTCGAGTCGAGTCATCGTCCTCGAGTCGAGCTTCGCTCCCCAAGTCGAGTCATCCTCCTCGAGTCAAGCCTCGCTCCTCGAGTCGAGTCACTCTCCTCAAGTCGAGTCTCGCTCCTTGAGTCGAGTCATTCTCCTCGAGTCAAGCCTTGCTTCTCGAGTCGAGTCGAGCTCCGCTCCTCGAGTCGAGTCATCGTCCTCAAGTCAAGCTTCGCTTCTCGAGTCAAATCACTGTCCTCGAGTCGAGTCATTCTCCTCAAGTCGAGCTTTGCTCCTCGAGTCGAGTCATTTTCCTCGAGTCAAGCCTTGCTTCTCGAGTCGAGTCGTTCTCCTCGAGTCGAGCTCCGCTCCTCGAGTCGAGTCATCGTCCTCAAGTCGAGCTTCGCTCCTCGAGTCAAATCACTGTCCTCGAGTCGAGTCATTCTCCTCAAGTCGAGCTTTGCTCCTCGAGTCGAGTCATTCTCCTCGAGTCGAGCTTCGCTCCTTGAGTCGAGTCATTCTCCTCAAAGTCGAGCTTCGCTCCTTGAGTCGAGTCATCCCCCTCAAGTCAAGCTTTGCTCCTCGAGTCAAATCACTGTCCTCGAGTCGAGTCATTCTCCTCAAGTCGAGCTTTGCTCCTCGAGTCGAGTCATTCTCCTCGAGTCAAGCCTTGCTTCTCGAGTCGAGTCGTTCTCCTCGAGTCGAGCTCCGCTCCTCGAGTTGAGTCATCGTCCTTAAGTCGAGCTTCGCTCCTCGAGTCAAATCACTGTCCTGGAGTCGAGTCATTCTCCTCCAGTTGAGCTTTGCTCCTCAAGTCGAGTCATTCTCCTCGAGTCGAGCTTCGCTCCTTGAGTCGAGTCATTCTCCTCGAAGTCGAGCTTCGCTCCTTAAGTCGAGTCATCCCCCTCAAGTCGAGCTTCGCTCCTCGAGTCAAATCACTGTCCTCGAGTCGAGTCATTCTCCTCAAGTCGAGCTTTGCTCCTCGAGTCGAGTCATTCTCCTCGAGTCGAGATTCGCTCCTTGAGTCGAGTCATCCTCCTCGAAGTCGAGCTTCGCTCCTTGAGTCGAGTCATTTTCCTCGAAGTCGAGCCTCGCTCCTCGAGTCGAGTCATTCTCCTCAAGTCGAGTCCCGCTCCTCGAGCAAGTACCTGTAACAATTTGAAGAATAGGCTAGCCAAAGCAAGACAATTGTAAAATAAAGCAAAAAGACAAACAAAGAAAAACATGCCCTCTGAGCGTCAAAAACGCCATGACATGAGAAGTCTACATCATTACTCATTATGATGTCCCTTCGCATCTATAACAGAGACTCGCACTCACGTATGGGGAATAAGGGCTGATCTTCCGAATGCAGATGGGGAAGCGTCACCAGAGCTGGAATGGCGGATGCCCCGCGAGACCGACTTATGCTCGGTGCGTGGTCAATCTTTTAGCGTTGATCCCCGAGCAGTCGAAGCCCTCCGGTGCGGCCGAGCCTTTCACCAGGTGCCACTCCGTCTTCTCGAAGTATCAGCCCGCAACATCAACCTCCGTCTTCGAGACCTCGGAATGAGCACGCCTTTGCGAAACGCAAAAGTGCAGTCGCCTTCCAAGCTGGCCGAGATGGACGCCATGATCTTCCCCTTAACAGGTCACGATTACACAATCGTCACCCTGCTAGTCACCGTCAAGCCCCATGGACTCCGGGATGATATCGTCAAAACAAAACTCCATCGAAGAAAGACTTGGGGCGTGACTTCACCAAAAGATCAACAAGCCGCGACACGCCGGGCCACCTCTACACAAATGCGTGCCCCGCTTGCCCACGCATGACCCCTTTGCTCCGGGGCTAGAGCGACGGACGCAAACGCGTCTGCCTCGCCCACGTCGAGCTACGTCTCCTATCCGCTTGGATCCTCCTCCACGTGTCGATCACACGCTCGTGTCGAGAGAGATGGAAAAGCGAGAGAGAGCACTAGCAATTGTGAGAATATTCTTTATAACCGCAAAAGCTTCGTGACAGTGAAGCTCTGGGAAGTCTATTTTCCTCAAACACCCGGCGGAAACAACTAAAAGTTCACCGCCCGGGGCCTCCCGAGCAATGAACTTCGGGGGCTAATGTTGTCGGTCGTTTTCGGAAAACCCGAGATGCCAAGAAGGCACGTCGCTCAAAGGGCCGATGGTCAGGCCGGAGGTCCTGAAGAGCGGCAAGTCTTCAAGCCCTCGCCCAAACTCTTGACTCCTTGAGTCGAGCCTAGCCCCTCGAGTCCAGACTTGAGTCGGCTCCCCGAGTTGAGCCTCGCTCCTCGAGTTGAGACTTCATTCAGTCTCCTCGAGTTGAGCTTCGCTCCTCGAGTAGAGCCTTGAGTCAGTCTCCTCGAGTCGAGCCTCGAGTCAGTCTCCTCGAGTCGAGCTTCGCTCCTCGAGTTGAGCCTTGAGTCACTCTCCTCGAGTCGAGCCTTGAGTCAGTCTCCTCGAGTTGAGCTTCGCTCCTCGAGTCGAGTCACTCTCGTCAAGTGGAAACCTTCATATTTCACGTGGTAAGAATGGTATTCGAAGACCCATAAAGGCCCACAAGAGTCCGGCAAGACGAGCCATTCACCGCGCGCGCAGCATGTTGCGCCGGCCAGCCATGAAGCAAGCCGCGCGCCGCGCAAGGAAGGTAGCGCGCCGCGCCAGGCAGGCCGCACGCCGCGCCAAGACATGCCCGCGCCGTGCGCCCCATGCGCCGCGCATCCCGCGCCGCGAATCCTGCGCTGCGCGTCCCGCGCCGCGCATCCCGAGCCGCACCCGTTGACCTGCGCGCCGCGCCCCCTGCGCCGCGCGACGCGCGCGCCATGCGCCTCCAATTGACGGCGCGCGCGTTCCTAGTCCTACATGGACAAAAAAGAAGCCTTCTAAGGCCCTCAAACACCTATAAATACCCCCTCTCATTGAGGGGAAAGCCATCCCATTCATTCTCAAGGAACTTGAGATTTCTCTCTGCTTCTCTGGATGCCATCCTTGGCCTGAAGCAGATTCTCCTCGATTTCTCGTTCTCAGAGATTCTGAAGCGCTTTCCGGGGACTCCCGAGTGCCACCTCTCTTGATCGAACGATTAATCTTAAGCCCACGACTGCTCTAACGGTTTTCGACTGAAAATCGCCTACGCGTCTAGCACCCTAGACGCGTCCACCATTTCTGACAAGAAATTGCCTACGCGTCCGACATTTCCAACTAGGAATCGCCTACGCGTCCGGAATCTCCGCCACAACAAGGAACTCTTGACTTAGAGTCTTCCACGTCTCAAAAAGAGAGAAAACACACATTCTCTCTCACATACGCGATCTCTGAAGTTCAGAGACGTCGCCGAGGACTCCTCCGCGCCTCGTCTCATTCGTCGAGTACGCTTCTCTATCAAGGCTCCACCCCTCACACTGCGTTACACACGCTTGAACTACATTCTGACCTGATCCCACACACGGGTACGTAGGTAGCCGACACCCAAGGCACGGTCACTCCTCCTCCTCACCCCTACCTCTCCCGAGAGGCGGGTTGATCGGAGAAAAACCTAGCTCGAGACTATCGAGTTCACATTCTTGGCCCGGGTGCGATCACTTGGTCCGGCCTTGGATCGAACCACCCGAGGTTTTCAATAGTTGTTCATTGTCGTGTGACAACAGCCAAGGAGATTGGCGATGAGCGAGCCATCGACGCTGGGACGGTCTAGAAGCTCCGCGAGCCGCCGGGCCGTGTCCTCTCGGAGCGCGGCCTCGGGGTCGTTTGTCGGGTCTTGGGGCTGGGTCTCGTTATCACGAGGTTGCCCTTCAAGACGGTAACCGTACCTCGAGCTCGTCGCTCGAGTGCCAGCGGAGGTCGTAGGAATGTGACTCATCTCTCGAGAGTCGTAGATGTCGTGAAGGTGAGGAATGGAAGGGAGAGCGCGCTAAAGTCGGTGGTCCCCTCCTTCTAGCACCAAAATGTTGTCGCTGTTTTTCGGACAACTATTTAGAAGCCCCAAACGGTTCGACCCAAGGCCGGACCAAGTGGTCGCGTTCGGGCTTGAGCGTGTCGGACTTGGTATCCCAAGTCGTCCCTTAGCTGTCGGTAGTGTCTATCTCGTCCAAGCACCTGAAAAGTAAGCAAAGAGTTGTGAACTACAAAGGGGAAACAGAGGGGTTGCCTCTGTTTACCTCTCCGACGCTCAACATTAGTAGGATTGAGGTGGATATAGAGGGTTTAAGTGTTTAGAAGCCGAGACTTGAGAGAAACGAGCGAGGTACGAGTTCGACAGCGTTTCGGTCCTTAAATTCCGATTACCTAGACTAGGGGAGGGACCCCGATATTTATAGGCGACCAAGGGGTGTTATGAGCAACCCCTAGGCCGAGTGGACGCATTTGGCCCGACCATTGGCCGAGGCAAACCTCGGGCTAGCCAATGGCCGGGGATAGTACAAGCTCGGCCATTGGCCGTGGATGGCCGATGGCCGAGGATAGCATAGGCTCGGCCATTGGCCGAGGATGGCCGATGGCCGAGGACAGAGTAGGCTCGGCCATTAGCCGAGGATGGCCGATGGCCGAGGATAGCGTAGGCTCGGCCACTGGCCGAGGATGGCCGATGGCCGAGGATAGCATAGGCTCGGCCACTGGCCAAGGATGGCCGATGGCCGAGGATACATAGGCTCGGCCATTGGCCGATGATGGCCAATGGCCGAGGATAGCCCAGGCGCGGCCCTTGGCCGAGGATGGCCGATGGCCGAGGATAGCCTAGGCCCGGCCTTTGGCCGAGGATGGCAATGGCCGAGGATAGCCTAGGCCCAGCCTTTGGCCGAGGCTATTGGGCTGATGGCCGAGGATAGCCCAAGCTCGGCCTTTGGCCGAGGCTATTGGGCCGATGGCCGAGGATAGCCTAGGCTCGGTCTTTGGCCGAGGCTATTGGGCCGATGGCCAAGGATAGTCCAGGCTCGGCCTTTGGCCGAGGCTATTGGGCCGGTCATTGGCCGAGGCTGGCCCACGAGCCGGCCAATGGCCGGGGCAACCCGCCGGGGCGCGTTTGACCGTTGTTTCGCCTTTGATCGGCCGTGATCGGGGCCGGGCCGATAACAAATAGTCTTTTGACCCTTAGATTGCGAATATATCGTTTTAAGAAAACTACGAAGAGTTTGTTCATGCAAATCTACATTTGTCTCTTCGTAAGTTGTTTAGTTTGTTTATGGACTAAAGACTAATGTTTTATCATAAAGCTTCAAACAGACACGGAAGAATGAATGAACGTTTCAACCTTTTATGAATGAATAAGCAATTACAAGCAAGAGTCTTCATGAGACTTTATTACATCAAATGTACAATATAAATATTACAACTCTTCTTGTGGACACCATTGACAACACTTTCCTCTTATCTACATTACCAAGGGACATAAAACTATGAGTCGAATGACTCAGCAAGCGGGAGTCTAGCCTAGGAAAGAAATGCAATCTAATGCAAAACATATGACATGCGAACAAGCAAACAAGAATGCAAGATGCAGCTATCACCTATAAGTGACTACTGAGCGAGCATCGTAGAATACTAGCCGTCCCGCAAGGTTATACACTCATAACTGTTATAACCTTCGGTCCGACTAGAGACCAATCTCAGTCTTCGAGCAGTAGTCGCCAGCTGATCTAAGTTTTAACACATGTCTGGGATCCACTAGTGGTACTTTCTTCATCATGACATCAGCGTCACTGGTCTTTGGCATAGTGAGCTCGAGAACCGCGACCTGCACCCACTAAGCCCCGGTGTGCTCAAGCCAGCTTCCGATGAGTCTTCCAGCTAGCAATGAGCTCGCGATATGCGACCTTCACCCATTGCTTCGAGTACTCGGCGCACGGATCGGCATGGCCCGCTAAGCACAAGTCGTGGACTTGTGAGTACCACTGACACGAGTTTATTAAAGTTTGGGTACACTGCAGCTAGCAGCGTACACGTTAAACTTATATACGAAAGAGCGTAACAGGATAAACCCCGAAAGAACTTATTGTTTCCCTTTGAAGCTCGTTAAGTGTTTTAAGTTGAAAGCTCGAAATGTGTCTTCCGAACTCTCTACTCTCGATCGAATTTGAGAGTCTATCACTCTTCCGTCTTCTCGATTCTAACCTACTTCCTAGAGTTAGAAGAGAAGTGTTGTCGGCCCGTCTAGGGACGACGAGAACAAAGGCATCTCTTCGACCCACGTGGCTGGTGCGAGGTCTTGAGCGGCGAAACCCTGACTCAACCAGGGGCCGGCCCAAACCAATGGCCAATTCAAATGCCTTGCCCAGCCATGGGCCGAGTCAATGGCTCACTCGGCCATTGGACGGGTCAATGGCTCACTCGGCCATTGGGCAGTTCACTCGGCCAATGGCCGAGTGAACCCTCCAGCCCCCAAGGCAGTTCACTCGGCCATTGGCCGAGTGAACCTTCCAGCAGTTCACTCGGCCAATGGCCGAGTGAACCTTCCAGCCGCCCAGGCAGTTCACTCGGCCATTGGCCGAGTGAACCTTCCAGCAGTTCACTCGGCCAATGGCCGAGTGAACCTTCCAGCTGCCCATGCAGTTCACTCGGCCATTGGGCGAGTGAACCTTCCAGCAAATCACTCGGCCAATGGCCGAGTGAACCCTTCAGCCGGCCATGCAGTTCACTCGGCCATTGGCTGAGTGAACCTTCCAGTAGTTCACTCGGCCAATGGCCGAGTGAACCCTTTAGTCGGCGTTGCAGTTCACTCGGCCAATGGCCGAGTGAACCTTCATCCGCCCAAGACTCATCACTCGGCCATTGGCCGACCCAACCCTTCAGCCGGCCAATGGCCGACCCAAGCTTGCTCACTCGGCCAAGGGGTCTTCAACCAACCCCTTGGCTGCCTATAAATACAGGGACCGCTCCCCTAGTCCAGGTAATCCATTTTTGAGTCCCGAAACGCTGCCGAACTCGTACTTCACTAGTTTCGCTAATCTTTGGCCTCTCACCACCCCTAAAACCTCTATACTCCACCTCAATCCCACTAATGTTGAGCGTCGTAGAGGTAAACAGGGCCCCCCCTATTTTTCCTTCTTAGCTCACGGTTCTCTTATCTTTTTCAGGTATGCCGGCTAGCTCAAACACCATTGACAGCTAAGGGAAGACTTGGGATACCAAGTCCGACACGCTCGAGTCCAGGCGAGACCACTTGGTCCGGCCTTGGGTCTAACCGCCTGTGACTCCTAAATCGTTGTCCGAAAAACAGCGACAACATTTTGGCGCTAGAAGGAGGGGATCTCTCGACCTTGGCGACACATCCCCTCTACCAGTCTTCTTCTCACTTCTACGACTCTCGAGAGATGAGTCATGGCCCCGCCACCGCCGTGGGCGCCCGAGCAACGAGCTCGAGGTGCGGCCTCCGAAGCCCCGTGCGTCGTCTTGGAGGGCAACCTCGTGATAACGAGAGCTAGCCCCGAGACCCGGCGAATGACCCCGAGGCCGTAGTCCGAGAGGACACGGCTCGAAGGCTCGCTGAACTCCTAGACCGCCCCGGCGTTACCGGTGCGCTCATCGCCGACCTCCTCGACTCCAACAACGCCGACGTCAACCACGAGACCAACCTCGACCACGCTATTCACGAAAGTGGACACACGCGCACGCTTCCAAGGGGACACCCTCGGGCGGCCGCGTCGAAACGTCAACTTTCTGATGAGCACCTGCACGCGCCCTCGAGGGGACACCCTCGGGCGACCACGTCAAGACGACAAGTGTCGAAAGGTACACGGGGGCGCTCAACCTCTAGGCCCTGAGAGGGACGCTCCAAGCTCACCATCCGCGTCCAAAACCCCTAGGGAGATGACGACAACAATGGCCGTGTCGTCTATCGAGAACGTCACTCAAATGACGCACTCTCGCCTAAAGTGATAGGGACGGCCGCCGGAGACTTGAGAGATCACCTCAATTCCCGGAAGGAATCTCATGAGAGCGACTTGAGAGAAAAGCTCAACGCCCAACGCGAGATCGCGAGCAAGATCGTCTTGGGACGTCAACCACCTGACGCTGCTAACTGCGCACCTAACAAGAAACGCACCTCCACACTCGCCGCACCGGGCAACGCTCCCGACTCACGAAGGAAGAGGCGCAGAAAAGGTCGAGTCCCTAATGACCTTCCTTCTCCGACCCCGAAGCGATCCTTCATCCCGCTCAACACAACGCCCGACCGGATCCTGAGCTTACGCCGCAATGAGCTGGGAAGCCCCGCTCCACTCACAAAGGACCCCGCAAAGCGAGATCGAAGTAGGTTCTGCGAATACCACAAAGATCACGGGCACGTGACGATCGAATGCAACCAGCTTAAGAAGCGAATTGATTCCCTAATTCGAGGTGGGGACTTCAAGGAATTCGTCGCATCCGTTAGCAAGGTGACGGCCCCGACCGAGCGCCCGACTCGTCGGATGGAATGAGGCGTCTCAAGGGGCCGATGGTTAGGCCGGAGGTCCCAAAGAGAGACAAG
Source organism: Urtica dioica subsp. dioica (assembly GCF_054948205.1). Classification (NCBI taxonomy): domain Eukaryota; kingdom Viridiplantae; phylum Streptophyta; class Magnoliopsida; order Rosales; family Urticaceae; genus Urtica; species Urtica dioica. The sequence continues at coordinate 10,390,426 of NC_142757.1, read as the reverse complement.
CGCCCACCACTCGCCGTGACGACTACCACGGATTCCGCCATTTGCACTCACGCCCGAACTCGATCGGCTTCGTGATCACTTTTATTTCGAAAATGTAATTTCTTCTTTTTTCAAAGAAGGCCAAGTGCCATGACAAACTGTAACGACCTCCTTATTGCAATAAGGAGTTATTTCACACATGAAAAAAATGTAACGCACACTATTGTATACCTCTAACACAAGAGTTTCTTGGCCTTCGTCTCACAAACGCAAGAAACTCGGGTGGCTAACAGGGATCAATGCTCAATAAAAAACAACTCAAAAACAAAAACAAAAGTATAACAAAATCTCAAGGGGCCGATGGTTAGGCCGGAGGTCCCAAACAAAGACTTCTCACGTAACTCCTCGAGATGAGTTCATTCCTCGAGTCGAGTTTCGAATACGCAAGTCGACCGATACTCCTCGCGCCGACTCTTCATGTGGCTCCTCATGCAGGCTCTACAAGAGTCCTCGAGTTGAGTCCGAGTCCGCGAGTCGACTGATACTCCTCGCGCCGACTCTTCACGCGGCTCCTTGTGCAGGCTCTACATGAGTCCTCGAGTTGAGTCCGAGTCCGCGAGTCGACTGATACTCCTCGTGCCTATTCTTCACATAACTCCTCGTGCAGACTCCACATGAGTCCTCGAGTTGAGTAACGGATTGTTGGGATTTCGAGCTTGCCAGCTCGCCTGGTCGAGCTCGTCAATTCGCCAAGTCGAGCTCATCAGTTCGCCGAGCTCGCCACTTCTCCTAGTCGAGCTCGTCAGTTGGCCAAGTCGAGCTCGTCAATTCGTCTGGTCGAGCTCGTCACCTCGTCTGTCGAGCTCGCCACTTCGTCTCAAGGGGCCGATGGTTAGGCCGGAGGTCCCAAAGAAAGACTTCTCACGTAATTCCTGGAGATGAGTTCATTCCTCGAGTCGAGTTTCGAATCCGCAAGTCGACCGATACTCCTCGCGCCAACTCTTCACGTGGCTCCTCGTGCAGGCTCTACATGAGTCCTCGAGTTGAGTCCGAGCCCGCGAGTCAACTGATACTCATCGTGCCGATTCTTCACGTGGCTCCTCGTGCAGGCTCTACATGAGTCCTCGAGTCGAGTCCGAGTCCACGAGTCGACTGATACTCCTCGTGCCGACTTTAACGAATGGTTGGGATTTCGAGCTCGTCGCCTCGCCTGGTCGAGCTCGTCACCTCGCCAGGACGAGCTCGTCACCTCGCCGGGTCGATCTCGTCACCTCGCCTGGTCAAGCTCATCACTTCGTCTAGTCGAGCTCGCCACTTCGTCCAGTCGAGCTCGCCACTTTGTCTAGTCGAGCTCGCCACTTCGTCTAGTCAAGCTGGAGCGACTTCATCACTTTATCCAAACGTCTTTGGATTCGGTTCGTCAGTTCACCCAAATGTGTTGGGCTAACTCTCTCGAAACAGAAAACAAATAATAATGATAGTAAAGTCTCAAGGGGTCGATGGTTAGGCCGGAGGTCCCAAAGAGAGACTCCCCACGTAACTCCTCGAAATGAGTACATTCCTCGAGTCGAGTTCGAGTCCACGAATCGACAAGCCACTCCTCGTGCCGACTTCACACGCCTCCTCGAGACGAGTTCAGCCCTCGAGCCGAGTTCGAGTCCACGAGTCGACTGATACTCCTCGTGCCGACTCTTCACACATCTCCTCGAGACGAGCTCATTCCTCGAGTCGAGCTCCGAGTCCGTGAGTCGACCGATACTCCTCGCGCCGACTCTTCACGGAACTCCTCGTGCAGGCTCTGCATAAGCCCTCGAGCCGAGTTCGAGTCCACGAGTCGACTGATACTCCTCATGCCGACTCTTCACACATCTCCTTGAGACGAGCTCATTCCTCGAGTCGAGCTCCGAGTCCGCGAGTCGACCAATACTCCACACGCCGACTCGTCACGAAACTCCTCGTGCAGGCTCTACATGAGCCCTCGAGTTGAATATCGAGCCCACAAGCCAACTAACCACTCCTCGTGCAGGCTCTACATGAGCCCTCGAGTTGTGTCCTGAGTCCACAAGTCAACTAACTACTCCTCGTGCAGGCTCTACGTGAGTCCTCGAGTTGAGTCCCGAGTCCGCGCTCACCGCCCAGCTCGTGAGCCAAAAGGCAACGATGGGTTCAAAGGCTTGCGTCCGCTGGGCGTATCTGGTCTAGCCAGCGTCCACGGGAAACCTCGCCACACGAATGTGGCATCACGCTCGCCGCCCAGCTCGTGAGCCGAAAGGCAGCGAGTCACAAATGGGTTTCAAAGGCTTGCGTCCGCCAGGACGTATCTGGTTTAGCCAGCGTCCACGGGAAACCCAGCCACACGAATGTGGCACCGCGCTCGCCGCCCAGCTCGTGAGCCGAAAGGCAGCGAGTTACAAATGGGTTTCAAAGGCTTGCGTCCGCCAGGACGTATCTGGCCTAGCCAGCGTCCACGGGAAACCTCGCCACGCAAATGTGGCACCGCGCTCGCCGCCCAGCTCGTGAGCCGAAAGGCAGCGAGTTACAAATGGGTTTCAAAGGCTTGCGTCCGCCAGGACGTATCTGGTCTAGACAGCGTCCACGGGAAACCTCGCCACGCAAATGTGGCTCCGCTCTCGCCGCCCAGCTCGTGAGCCGAAAGGCAGCGAGTTACAAATGGGTTTCAAAGGCTTGAGCCCACTGGGCGTATCTGGTCTAGCCAGCGTCCACGGGAAACCTCGCCACACAAATGTGGCACGGCGCTCACCGCCCAGTTCGTGAGCCGAAAGGCAGCGAGTTACAAATGGGTTTCAAAGGCTTGCGTCCGCCAGGACGTATCTGGTCTAGCCAGCGTCCACGGGAAACCTCGCCACGCAAATGTGGCTCCGCGCTCGCCGCCCAGCTCGTGAGCCAAAAGGCAGCGAGTTACAAATGGGTTTCAAAGGCTTGCGTCTGCCAGGACGTATCAGGTATAGCCAGCGTCCATGGGAAACCTCGCCACACGAATGTGGCACCGCGCTCGCCGCCCACCTCGTGAGCCAAAAGGCAGCGAGTTACAAATGGGTTTCAAAGGCTTGCATCCGCCAGGACGTATCTGGCCTAGCCAGCGTCCACGGGAAACCTCGCCACGCAAATGTGGCACCGCGCTCGCCGCCCAGCTCGTGAGCCGAAAGGCAGCGAGTTACAAATGGGTTTCAAAGGCTTGCGTCCGCTAGGACGTATCTAGTCTAGACAGCGTCCACGGGAAACCTCGCCACGCAAATGTGGCTCCGCTCTCGCCGCCCAGCTCGTGAGCCGAAAGGCGGCGAGTTACAAATGGGTTTCAAAGGCTTGAGCTCGCTGGGCGTATCTGGTCTAGCCAGCGTCCACGGGAAACCTCGCCACACAAATGTGGCACGGCGCTCACCGCCCAGTTCGTGAGCCGAAAGGCAGCGAGTTACAAATGGGTTTCAAAGGCTTGCGTCCGCCAGGACGTATCTGGTCTAGCCAGCGTCCACGGGAAACCTCGCCACGCAAATGTGGCTCCGCGCTCGCCGCCCAGCTCGTGAGCCAAAAGGCAGCGAGTTACAAATGGGTTTCAAAGGCTTGCGTCCGCCAGGACGTATCTGGTATAGCCAGCGTCCATGGGAAACCTCGCCACACGAATGTGGCACCGCGCTCGCCGCCCAGCTCGTGAGCCGAAAGGCAGCGAGTTACAAATGGGTTTCAAAGGCTTGCGTCCGCCTGGGCGTATCTGGTCTAGCCAGCGTCCGCGGGAAACCCGGTCACACGAACATGGCACCAAGGCCCCCCAAGGCCCAGGCCGTGCGGACCGATCACGCCTCCATTGGTAGGTCGAGAAAATAAGTCAGGCACGATCAACTCGGAACAAAAGCCGTCCCTCGTGATGCACAATAAGTCGTCCGTCGCGACGCACAAAAGCCATCCCCCGTGACGCGCAAAGGCCGTTCGCCGTGACGCAAACCCGAGAGCATTCATCCCACATCCGCGTAAAAGCGTAGATTTTGAGTTTCCACTCGACCTACGCTCGACCGAAAACTCGGGGGGCTAATGTTGTCGGCCCATCTAGGGCCGACGAGAACAAAGGCATCTCTTCGACCCACGTGGCTGGTGCGAGGTCTTGAGCGGCGAAACCCTGACTCAACCAGGGGCCTGCCCAAACCAATGGCCAAGTCAAATGCCTTGCCCAGCCATGGGCCGAGTCAATGGCTCACTCGTCCATTGGCCGGGTCAATGGCTCACTCGGCTATTGGGCAGTTCACTCGGCCAATGGCCGAGTGAACCCTCCAGCCACCAAGGCAGTTCACTCGGCCATTGGCCGAGTGAACCTTCCAGCAGTTCACTCGGCCAATGGCCGAGTGAACCCTCCAACCACCAAGGCAGTTCACTCGGCCATTGGCCGAGTGAACCTTCCAGCAGTTCACTCGGCCAATGGCCGAGTGAACCTTCCAGCCGCCCAGGCAGTTCACTCGGCCATTGGGCGAGTGAACCTTCCAGCGGTTCACTCGGCCAATGGCCGAGTGAACCTTCCAGCTGCCCATGCAGTTCACTCGGCCATTGGCCGAGTGAACCTTCCAGCAGTTCACTCGGCCAATGGCCGAGTGAACCCTTCAGCCGGCCATGTAGTTCACTCAGCCATTGGCCGAGTGAACCTTCCAGTAGTTCACTCGGCCAATGGCCGAGTGAACCCTTCAGTCGGCCTTGCAGTTCACTCGGCCAATGGCCGAGTGAACCTTCCAGCAGTTCACTCAGCCAATGGCCGAGTGAACCTTCATCAGGCCAAGACTCCTCACTCGGCCATTGGCCGACCCAACCCTTCAGCCGGCAAATGGCCGACCCAAGCTTGCTCACTCGGCCAAGGGGTCTTCGAACCACCCCTTGGGTGCCTATAAATACAGGGGCCGCTCCCCTAGTCCAGGTAATCCATTTTTGAGTCCCAAAACGCTGCCGAACTCGTACTTTGCTCGTTTCGCTCATCTTTGGCCTCTCGGAGAGGTATACTTTGCTCGTTTCGCTCATCTATACTCCACCTCAATCCCACTAATGTTGAGCGTCGGAGAGGTAAACAGCCCCCCCTGTTTTCCCTTCTTAGCTCACGGTTCTCTTATCTTTTTCAGGTACGCCGGCGAGCTCAAACACCATTGACAGCTAAGGGAAGACTTGGGATACCAAGTCCGACACACTCGAGTCTAGGTGAGACCACTTGGTCCGGCCTTGGGTCTAGCCGCCTGTGACTCCTAAATCGTTGTCCGAAAAACAGCGACAACAAGAAGTCTAACTATACACAAAGCAAACGTGGCTGGTTCAAGTTAGCGTTTGAACCTAACGGGCGTACTCGAACTAAGTTTTCAAGAAAGAGTGGCCGAAGCCTTAACTTTCGAGTTTATTCATTTTAGGGCTTTCACCTACTCTTGTTTACTAGCAAGCAAATGCACAAACAAACAAGGTTATCCCCTTGGTAAGTAGCTGACTTATGTCTCCTCACTTACACGGAAAAGATCGTCTGAAAATTTGTTGACTTCCGGAGTTCCTTGCTTTTAAGGCTTCCCAAGACTCTACACGTCCTGAAACGTCGAGAAACTAAAACTTGAGGTTGAAATCTCATCAGTTAATGATTCGAGAGAAGCTGACGAGCTTAAGGTTTGTTATCGGTATTCAGTGCGAGTGGGTTAAGGGGTTCGAGAATTTAATTAACTTATTTCTCAGCTTTTCGGAATTTAAACTTATTCAAGATTCGTGCGAGTTCGTACTAGAGAACGAATACGAAATAAAATCCTAATCTTTATTTAACGAGTGTTAAATAAATTAAATGAATAATCCAAAAAATCATACAAACCGATAATTCTGAATTAATTAACCAGAAATTAAATTCTCGAACATTCTTAATTAACTACTACAAAACTAGGATTCTACAACGCTTAAAAACAGTTGTAGAATGATTCTACAACGCTTCTCAAGCGTTGTAGAATCCTGCGTTGTAGAAGATTCTACAACGCTTAAAAATCCGTTGTAGAATCCAACAGCTTTCTACAACGCTTAATTATCCGTTGTAGAAACTAAGATTCTACAACGGATATTTAAGCGTTGTAGAAGCTTCTACAACGGTTTGAATCCATTGTGTAATTTTTAAATATTTTCAAACACCTCGCCGCGGCGAAGTATATATCTCAACACGGCGAGATATTCTACAACGGATCTTCAACCCGTTGTAGAATCATTTCGCCGCGGCGGACATTATACTTCGCCGCGGCAAGTTGTTTGCCGCGGCGAAGTACGTTCCGCGCCGCGGCGACATCATTTTACAACGGATTGTCAAACCGTTGTAGAATCACGTCGCCGCGGCGGGAATTATACTGAGCCGCGGCGAGATTCACGCCGCGGCGACGTAGGTTTTGCGCCGTGGCGAGGGGATTCTACAACGGTTTGGCAATCCATTGTAGAAGCTTTTAGATTATTTTTTTAAAAACCCACAGGGGCGACGTTGTATCTTAGCCGCGGCGTGTTGTATATCGCCGCGGCGAAACCAAAACATCGCTGCGGCGAGGTTTTGATGTATGAATAATGTGCTCTCGGTATCTTTTTTGCCGCGGCGACTCTTATTTTTCGCCGCGGCAAACGTTATTCGCCGCGGCGAAATGTCTAAGTCGCCGCGGCGAAGGCTTCATTTTGAAGCCGAAATCAGTTTTTACCACGTACTAAAACCCAGTGTAAAAAATATGGCACCTGAAAATAACCTTCAATCCAAAAAATAATATCTACATCTTCAAAACATTCAAAAGAAATATTTACATCCAAAATTGAATACAAAAACTAACTAATCATCACAATGAATAAATGTTTGTACATAACGAAATAATTTACATCCAAAAGAAATAAATGTTACCCATTCTTCCCTAACTCTCTCTAAATCCTCTTTTGTATAGTTTTTCTTACTTTCTAATTTTTCTACACCTCCTACGACTAAATCGCGCATATACGAAATAACAAAATACCCGCATTCCGTGTTTCCGGTTTGTCTCGGAGCGTTCCAAGCCTTGATGTACGTTGACTGTCCGTTATTATTGGCGTTTTGGTGCTCGAGCTTGAAATCCACAAAAACCCTATAACACGGAAATCATAAGAGAAAAAACCTCTATAATGATTTATAATAAAAATAGTTTAAAAAATAAAAATATTACCTTTTTATCAATCGAGTTAAATCGATTGGAATTTTATTTCTTAACGGGTCGAAGAACATAGCACTATCTCTCCAAGGGTCGAGGACAACGAGCATCCAATGCGCACCTTTATTGTACGGCATCAAACCTAGTTCACCAAATTTGCATTTTCGTACTATGTTTCCAACGTCCTTGACTCGTTTTGACAAATAAGCGTCCTCGTCGTTGTTTTCGATGTACGAACTTAAGCCCGGATTTATGAAGCAATAGTCTCGACTCTTCTTCGCCTTTTCTAGCCTCGAGCGTAGATAGCTATGACAAACAAGTATTTGATTGATCAAAACACTAAATATTGAATATTTATATTAAAAACGCATATAAAGAAAACACTTACTCCATATAGACCGTTATGCTCCCCGCGCCAATTGCCAAATTGGAAAAAGTCGGAAACATCTTCAAATGACACCGGAATCGGGATAGCCGCGAGACTTGGACTAACATTGACCATAATCACATCCCCTTCCGGTAACATTACTTTGTTGGCATGTTGAGCGAGCAATCGAAACTTTGGATTAATCATCTTGTACGGAATCATCTTAGAATCATCAATGCTAGGTTCACTCTCAAAACCGAGCTTTGAGAGTTGTTTGACAACCGGACCGCGACTCTCTATGTCGATCAATCTCTTCGGCCACGAGAAAAATCCTCCTATGGCATATTCAATGGTTTGAGCTTCTTCGGTGGGAATTGGCAATTTTGATTTTTTAATCAAAACCCCCAAAACAGTCACACGTACATTCCCTTCCTCCAAAGGTAAAGAGTGAACTACGCTCCCATTTACGTATGCTCACCCATTTGCAACATGAATCATGCCTCCTTTCACAACATCATCTATGAAAAGAAGACACTCGACGCTTTCATCCGAAGTCGGTGTCACCGGGGTGGTTGGATTCAATGAGCAACTAGCATGAACACTATTGGGTTTTTCCACAACAATAGGATCTATCTTCGGACGATCATCGACATCGTCGTGTTCTAAGCGAATCAAGAATATTATCAATAATTTAATACCAAAAAATTTATCTTTATTAATAAATAGATAAAAAAAATTAAATATACCTAAAGAGACCGCTTCATTGACGTGTTCTTCAACATTTGCCATCTCTTTATCATCAACAACCTTCGCGTTGAGATTCTCTTCCACACGCTCGACAATAGGCGACTCGACATTAATGCTACCATTTCCACCGAAGGCCTTCATCACCAAAGACTTTAACTCGCTCATTTCCCGACGCATCTTCATTACTTCTTTGTTGGGCGTTGGAGGAACAAAGTACTTAAAATGCGACATGTGTTTGGATTGACCGCAAACTCGCGACGTTCCCAAAGCTTCTTGCAAAACGCTCTTTCCCGATTCCGGCAACCATGTCCCTTGCGATGCTTGTTGTGATAACGTTTTCTACACATAAAATTATTTGAAAATAAAATTACAAGGTTAATTGTTATAACAAAGGTAAAGAACTTACGGGTTTTTCTCCCATCAATTTGTCTTTCTCATCCTTGTAGTTATCTACGTCTTTCATTCGCGAGTCAATCCAAAGTTCCTCTTTCGTAGGCCATTCCCCCGTTTCGTCATGCTAGTAAGAAGTAATTATATAATAAATTAAAAAATAATTGCAACATTTGGAATAACTAAAAGAAAAAAATGAATCTAACCTTTTCTTGATCAAGCTTTAGATATCCATTTCGGCCCGTTCGAGATTTGTACACACTTTTTCCGATATTTGATTTCCCATGTTCCGATGTTTGATTGAACATTTCGGTTCGTCTATACTCAACAAATTCTATCCAATCTTCTTCGGTGATACTTGTATATAATTTCAAAATACAAGCCGGTCTCTTTAAGGCGATTGGTTCGTTGATTATGTCTTTGAGTAGATCGTTGTATATCTCATGACGAAATAACCTTGCCGCTTCTCCGACTCTCATAAGGCAATCGTGTTTTTGTTCGATAGGAATCGTAAATCCTTCTTGCATTTCGTTCCAAATCCGTTCTTTAATTTGGGCGTTGTCTTTACATCTCCAATCACGCATCAAAAGTGGAACGTGTTCTCTTGCTAACACGCCAAAGTAACTCGACAACTCATCACCCCATTTACCGATTGGTTACCCTTTATCATCAAATTGTACCAGGATTTTTTTACCAAGTGTTTTAGCCTTATTAACCCGACCCATAAGAGTGTTTCTTCGTTTTCCTTGTTCATCAGAGTTAAGCGCTAGTTGTCTTCTAATTTTTCTTTTACCACTACCGCTACAAGTAGTAGTAGTGGACGACATGGAATCTAATATACAAAATTCAAGACATAATCTCAATTTCTAACTCAAATCCAATCCGATTCCAACTTAAATACAACTTCAAATCAATATCAAACTCAAATACAACGAATTCAAATCCAATTTACTAAAATCCAATACAAATTCTTCCTAACTTCAAATAAATACCAAATTCTAACTAAATAATAACATAAATCAAATTAAATTCAAAACAAGTTGGGAAATAACATACCCGGTGAAGGCGAGGACGTGGCGAGCGAGAGGCGAGGTGGAGGCGGGGCAGGGGCGAGGAGGAGGCGAGGCTGGGCGAGGTGGAGGCGGGGGCAGGGGCGAGGTGGAGGCGGGGCTGGGCGAGGTGGAGGCCGGGCTGGGCGATGTGGAGGCAGGGCAGGGGGCGAGGTGGAGGCGGGGCTAAGCGAGGTGGAGGCGGGGCTGGGCGAGGTGGAGGCGGGGCTGGGCGATGTGGAGGCGGGGCTGGGCGAGGTGGAGGCGGGGCAGGGGCGAGGTGGAGGCGGGGCTGGGCGAGGTGGAGGCGGGGCAGGGGCGAGGTGGAGGCGGGGCAGGGGCGAGGTGGAGGCTGGGCAGGGTTAAGGCAGAGGCAATGAGTGAGGGTGAGGACCGGAGAGAGAGGGGCGGGGAAAAGAGAGTATGAGGGCCGGAGAGAGAGGGGCGGCGAGAAGAGATGGTGGTGGCCGGAGAGAGAGCGACGGCGAGAAGAGAGAGGGGTGGAGAGAGAGCGACGACGAGAAAGAGGAGTAGAGAGAGAGAGTGGTGGCGAGAGAGAGAGAGTGGTGGCGAGAGAGGGGCGGGGCGGCAAGAGAGTGGCGGAGAGAGAGAGAGAGAGAGGGACGAGAGAGATGAGTAAACAATTCAATCTCAACATTAATATTCATAACCATTTTAACCACTAACCTATGTAACAATATGTCAAACACAATCCGGACATTTCAATTTAACTCAAATTCTCATTCAAATTCATTCATATCAACAAAACCCTAATTTCACTAAATTCACTCATTCAAATTCCACTAACCTAAATTCACTCATTCAAATTCCACTAACCTAAACCCTAATTTCTTGTTCTAAAAAGAGAAAATCAAACAAAACCCTAAATTTGTGAATTAAAAAAATCAAACTATATGCAATTCGGGTAAACAACAAGAAATCCATATCAACAACACGAAATTAAATCAATAACTACCTTAAAAACTTTTAAAATCATACCTTACAATGAGGCGGCAACAGAGAGAGAGAGAGAGGCGCTAGAGGAAGCACGGCGAGGACTCGGCGAGAGAAAAATGGCGGCGAGGACAAGGCGAGAGAGAGTTGGTGGCGAGGACAAGGCGACGGCGAGATTTTGGGGCGGCGAGGACGTGGCGAGGGATTTTGGAAGAAAAAAACTGGAGAGATGCGGCCGAAAATGGTTGTCTCGTGTGTGGGTATTGGAAAAAATGAGAAAAAAAACTGAAAACGGACTTTTATAGTGAAAACCTAAAAAACCTCGCCGCGGCGAAAATATGTCTTCGCCGCAGCGAGTTGTTCCTACAACGGATATTATAACCGTTGTAGGAACGTCTCGCCGCGGCGAGATTCCTCACTCGCCGCGGCGAGATTCCTCACTCGCCGCGGCGAGACAGTTTCTTAAAAAACTGCTTGGCCACGGTATCCACCTCGCCGTGGCGGAGAATATTTCTAGCCGCGGCGAGATATCTTCGCCGCGGCGAGATATCTTCGCCGCGGCGAGATATATATCTCGCCGCGGCGATGAGTTTCTACAACGCCTTTGTTTAGTGTTGTAGAAACCACCCGCCGCGGCGAGGTATGAATTTCACCGCGGCTGATTACATTTTTCTACAACGCTTTCACTGTGCGTTGTAGTAAGTTCTCGGCGCGGCATAAAACACATGACACCGCGGCGTGGATTCTACAACGGATTTTTAAAGCGTTGTGGGAAATCTGAAACACCAGGTTTCTACAACGCTTAACTATATGCGTTGTAGAATCTCCAAGTTTCTACAACGCTTAACCATATGCGTTGTAGAAACACCAAGTTTCAACAACGCTTATCCATAAGCGTTGTAGAAACACCAAGTTTCTACAACGCTTGTCATAAGCGTTGTAGAATCACTAGTTTCTACAACGCTTGTCATAAGCATTGTAGAAAGTGGGTTGTATAATCCAACATTTGTAGTAGTGATTAAATAATTAATAATCCTTGAATACAAATCTCAAATCCAAAATTAAGACTCGAGTCTAACGCTATAAAGCGATAAACGACTCACGAGTGAGATCGAGCTTTAAAAACGTTTTCGGAATTCTCTATTTTTTTTCAGGCTTCGACGTGTTCAGTTCTGCCGGCTCTCGCTCGATTCCCTCCGATCCATGACTGAGCTGTGAAATAAAAACGAATATCGAGTCAATTTACAAATCCAACTCCCGACTCGACTTAGACTCTGAAATCGATCGTCTAACTACTTAATTCCCAAGTCCAACAACTCATCACAAAACTCTCAAACTTGTCAATAAATTCACATTTCAATCTCAAAATCGAGATAACAAAAACCGAGCCCATATATCACAAATCTCAAATCATTTATCACCAATTCCAAACTCAATTTCACAAATCAAATCCCGATTAAACATTTCAATTCTCAAATCCATTTTCCAAATCAATCAACTAACCACACGGCCAAAGTGACTAAAACCAACAAAACAGTCACAACATTGTCAAAGCCACACCATGGCTCACGGCCAATATCACACAACCAACACACTCACGGCCATATTCAAGAGAAAATCAGCAAAACAACCATTCGGCCCAACCAAATGATACGGTAAAAAACAACCACCAATTCAAATCACCAATTTCATCCCGTAATTATAAAACCCCCAAAATCAAACTCATAAACCCTAATTTTCGAGTTCTTCAATTCAGCCAAGAAAATTCCTTACCTCGCCTGAAGAGTCAGACTATATGAGCCATCTTCTTCCTCTTTTCCTTGCCGGAGGTGCTCGCCGGAGCCCCTGAAACCCACGGCCGAGAAGAGATCGAGCGAGAGGGGTTTAAATCGTAGAAGAATTCGAAGGAAATTGGAGAGAAATCAGCAGAATGAAACCCAATCCTTACCTCTAATTCCTTCTCCGGTGACCACTCGTCCTTCTCCGGTGACCGGCCTCGCGCGCGCGCAGTCTTCCTCGCGCCATGCTTGCTCGCGACTCCTCCTGGCTCACGGCGTGGCTGGGTCGCGTGAGGGGGCTGAGCGACGAAGGAAGACGAGGGAAGAGAAGGTAGAGGAAGGAGGTGGTTGTGGTTGGCTTCTCTGGTTCGTGGCCTGGTTTGTTCACGCGGGAGATTTTTTTTTTCTTTCCTCTGTTATGTTTTGGATGCCGCGCGGTTGAGGAAGAGAGAAGAAGAAAATTCTTGCACGTGAAGAAAAGAATGGAAGGGAATAGAAGATAAGGAAGAAAAGTTTATTTTTTCAAAACTCCTATTTCCTCATATCTCCAAATCGACCCATACTTCCAAAAAGTTTTATAAATGGGTCCGGAATTTTATTACAATCACGTCCGTTGTAATGTAATTATTTAATTAAATATATTCAAGGTTTCTCGGAATTAATTATCGTTCTTGAAAATTTATTTTCTTAAATTAAATTCCGGAATATATTTCCTCGCAAATTAATTTATTATTCGAGATGAACTCGATAAACTTCAACGTCCATAATTCATTCAAGAACTTACTTGCAACACACGAAAGCTCATTTAATAAATGTAAATTTACAGACGGCGAGATTCAAAAGTTATCCTTTACATTCATCATCGAACTCCCAAGGGAAAGCCCCACCGTGACCGAAGTCGAAGGTACCTGGACACTTAAAGTGGATGGGGCATCGTCAAAGCAAGGGGCAGGAGTAGGAATACACCTGACATCCCCTCATGGTGAGACTATAGAACAATCATTCAGGCTCGACTTCGTTGCATCAAACAACGAAGCCGAGTACGAAGCACTAATCGCCGGACTTAGGTTGGCCACTGCAGTCGGATCAAAGAAAGTAGAAGCTTTCTGCGATTCTCAACTCATAGCAAACCAATACTCCGGGGAATACGAAACTAGGGATGAGCGAATGAAAGCTTACCTGAAAGTCGTAAAAGATCTTACGAAACATTTCGAAGAATTCTCCCTAACAAGGATCCCTAGAGGCGATAATACTTCGGCCGACGCGTTGGCTGCCTTGGCATCTACCTCGGATCCGGACCTCAAAAGGATCATACCAGTCGAAACAATCAAACAACCTTCCATTGCTATGACCGTTACCACAGTCATTACATCACGACTGGTACGGTCCCATCCGGTAAGATGGGGAAACGCAAACTCATGCTGAGAAGCGCAAAATTTTGAATCACAGACGGAAGCCTGCTTAAGAGAATCTTCGCAGGACCCTACCTTAAGTACGTCGGGATGGAGGAATCCAAGCAAATCTTGGAAGACGTGGACGAAGGAGAATGCGGAAATAACGCGAGCGGGCGAGCACTCGCCATCAAAATAAAGAGGCAAGGCTACTTTTGGCCGACCATGTTGGCAGATTGCGAGGCGCACTGGCGCCACTGCAACCAATGCAAACGTCATGCCCCTAACATAAAAAGACCCGCGGAAGAGTTGTCCTCCATCTCGGCTCTATACCCATTCATAAAATGGTCCATGGACATCGTGGGACCAATGCCGCTCGCCCCTTGGTCTTAATAAAGGACATCGATGTCACAACATTCATCTGGAAAAATATAATCTGTCGACATGGAACTCCCCACGAGATCATAACTGACAACGGGTCAAAGTTCATCTAAAAAAAATTCAGGAACTTTTTCTTCCACAATAACATTGAATTGAGGATGTCAATGTTCTCAATGGGGCCCACAAGAAGAGTTGTAGTCTTTATATTGTACATTTGATGTAATAAAGTTTCATGAAGACACTTGCTTGTAATTGCTTATTCATTAATAAAAAGTTTAAACGTTCATTCATTCTTTCGTGTCTGTTTGAAGCTTTATGATAAAACATTAGTCTTTAGTCCATAAACAAACTAAACAACTTACGAAGAGACAAATGTAGATTTGCATGAACAAACACTTCGTAATTTGCTTAAAACGGTATATTCGCAATCTAAGGGTAAAAGGACAATACGATTGTTAGGAGAATATATGATGTCTGGTTATGGGGCATTGAGAGTTGGAGACTCTATAGTTCTTCTAGGTATCTTCCGAAGGTACTGAATTGACCAGTGCACTTCTAGAGACAAGATAAGATCAAACCATTTAACCTCTTATGTCTCGAAGTCACTACGTATGAATTGCATTATGCTTACCTTAATCCTGAAATGAGACATGCCATTTCACACCTTACGTATTCTGATTTGAGAAAGTCAGAGTTCGGACTCACTATGTGATTCCGAACAAGGCCTATTGGTGAAGTACTAAATTGTGAGAATGTCATGAGTAACTTTGTGAAGTTCTCATAGATATGGAATTCATGTACAAGATTGCTGAAATGCAATGTATATCACCTCATGCTTTGTTCCTTGGAGTGTGAATAAATGAACTGGCCAGTGTCCAAATTGAGTCCTGACTCTTTTGGATGAAACAATGTGACTTGTTAGCTCCTCGTCAATACATTGTTTCCAACTTATTCACAAGCGACAAAGGAGTTGAGGAAATAACAGCTAGAAAGGTAAAATGGTAATTTTGTAAATCCCGACTAGCTGATGATATTCATGAAGGGTAAACACTGAAAATATTATGTGGATCCACTCATTACAATTAGGTTGAATTCTTGAGTTGAAAATAAATTCATTTGAACCGAGAGATTTTCAGTGTCAACTCTTTAGTGGAGTCAGTTGACATTAAGCTAAAACTTGGAAAAGGTTTGTGAACTTTTGAGTCCAAGTATTTTAGCTCAAGCTTTGTTCATTTGGATCCATGAGGTCACTGTCACGAATCACATCTATTAGGAATATTTGAACTGGAAGCTAAGTCAAAACAAGAACGAAAATTGTCAAAAGGGTATTTTTGTCTTTTGAGACATAGGATGAAATGAATGTTGTTACCGGCCTGTATCGGCGACGGCCGCGTTAGCGGCCGTCCTAGGATCCCCCGGCACACAGCCGACCCAGAGCCGGCCTTCGCCCAGCCACAGCCGACCCATGGCCGGCCTTCGCCTCCACGGCCGACCTAGGGCCGGCCTTCGCCACCACGCCCGACCCAGGGCCGGCCTTTGCCTCCACGGCCGACCCAGGGCCGGCCTTCGTCACCACGGCCAACCCAGGGCCGGCCTTCATCACCACGGCCGACCCAGGGCCGGCCTTCGCCACCACGGCCGACCCAGGGCCGGCCTTCGTCACCACGACAGACCCAGGGCCGGCCTTCGTCACCACGGCCGACCCAGGGCCGGCCTTCGCCACCACGGCAGACCCAGGGCCGGCCTTCATCACCACGGCCGACCCAGGGCCGGCCTTCGTCACCACGGCTGACCCAGGGCCGGCCTTCGCCACCACGGCCGACCCAGGGCCGGCCTTCGTCTCCACGGCCGAGCCAGGGCCGACCTTTGTCACTACGGCCGACCCAGGGCCGGCCTTCGTCACTACGGCCGACCCAGGGCCGGCCTTCGTCACTACGGCCGACCCAGGGCCGGCCTTTGTCACCACGGCCGACCCAGGGCCGGCCTTCACCACCACGGCCGACCCAGGGCCGGCCTTCGCCACCACGGTCGACCCAGGGCCAGCCTTCGTCTCCACGGCCGACCCAGGGCCGGCCTTCGCCTCCATGGCCGACCAAGGGCCGGCCTTCGGCCAAGAGGGTGCTCAAAACGCCTCTTGGTCGCCTATAAATACCAGGGTCCGTCCCATGGTCCAGGTAATCCATTCTTGAGTACTGAAACGCTGTCGAACTCGTACCTCACTCGTTTCTCTCAAGGCTCGACCTCTAAACACCTAAACCCTCTATATCCACCTCAATCCTACTAATGTTGAGGGTCGGAGAGGTAAACAGAGGCAACCCCTCTGTTTCCCCTTTGTAGTTCATCGTTACCTTCTCTTGCAGGACGAACGACGGACGAGGCAAACACCAATCACAGCTAAGGGAAGACTCCGGATACCGAGTCCGACACGCTCAAGCCCGAACGCGACCACTTGGTCCGCCCTTGGGTCGAACCGTTTAGGGCTTCTAAATAGTTGTCCGAAAAACGGTGACAACATTTTGGCGCTAGAAGGATGGGACCACCGACCTTAGCACGCTCTCCCTCCCATTTCCTCAATTTCATTACACTTACGACTCTCGAGAGATGAGTCACATTCCCACAACCTCCGCTGGCACTCGAGCGATGAGCTCGAGGTACGGTCTTCGAAGCCTTGCTCACCATCTTGAAGGAAAACCTCGTGATAACGAGAGCCAGCCCCAAGACCCAGTGAACGATCCCAAGGCCGCGCTCCAGGAGGACACTGCCCGGCGGCTCGCGGAGCTCTAGACCGTCCCGGTGTCGACGGCTCGCTCATCGCCAACCTCCTTGGCTACAACGTCGAGGATCGATCCGCCCGTGACGACTCCGACCCCGACTACGTGGGGGAGGAGTCAAGGACCGATGAGGCGACTCCTAGCCTCGCCCATTCGCGGCCCGAGAGGTCCGATGGTGCTTTGGCCGGTCCGTCGCACCCGGCGCGACGACATGCACAGTCACATTCCCGGGGACTCGCCCCCTCGGTTTCAAGAGGCGGCCGAACACGGCCCCTTGTCGAGGAGAGAGCGTCTCTGGGCGATGATGGGGCCGATAGCCGAAGCGCTCGCCGGACGGCCCGAAGACAAAGAAGAGGCCAAAAAGCTGAGAAGCTTGGTGCCAAAGTACACAGTGAGGGAGGATAAACTGTTCAAGAGAGGCTACTCCATGCCCCTTCTCCGCTGCTTGACCGAGGTCAAGGCGAGGAAAGCGCTCCGCGAAGTGCACGAAGGGGTGTGCGGAAACCATGCCGCCGGGCAATCTGTGGCATTGAAACTCCAGAGGCTCGGGTATTTTTGGCCTACCTTGAAAAAGGACTCCCACGAGTGGGCCAAAAAGTGCGACAAATGCCAAAGGTTCGCCCATGTCCCACGCCAAGCGCCGGCGCCGCTATGTCCGATCATCGTGCCACGGCCCTTCGCGAAGTGGGGAATCGATCTCATCGGCGAGCTACCTATGGCCCCTAGGCAATATAAGTATGCAATCGTGGCTGTCGATTACTTCACGAAGTGGGTTGAGGCCGAGCCGTTGAGGAAGATCACCGAGGCAAACACGACGAGCTTCATCTGGAAGAACATTGTCTGCCGCTTCGGGATCCCCGCGTCAATTGTGACCGACAACGGAAAGCAATTTGACAACGCGCGCCTCCGAGAAATGTGCAAACAATTTGGCATTAGCAAGACTTTCTCTTCTCCTCGCCATCCGCAGGCTAACGGTCAGGTCGAGGCGGTCAACAAAACTATCAAAGAGAACCTGAAGAAGAAGGTGGAAAAGAGAAAGGGGGCTTGGGCCGACGAACTTCCCATGGTCTTGTGGGCGTACCGGACCACCGCGCGAAACGCGACCGGCGAAACCCCTTTCGCTCTTGCGTTCGGCGTCGAGGCCGTGGTACTTGTTGAGACCAAGCTGCTGACCCTACGAATCGAGGAGTATGAAGAGGCCGCCAACGACGATGCATTCAGGCTCGAGCTGGACCTCATAGACGAGAAAAGGGCGGATGCACTCTCCCGCCTCGCCCACAAAAGAGGAAGGTCGAGAAGTACTACAACTCCAAGATCAAGCTGAGGAAGTTCGCCGATGGGAGCCTCGTCCTTAGAAAGGTGTTTCAAAACACCAAGGTGCAAGGTGCGGGAGTTCTGGGCCCCACCTGGGAAGGCCCGTACCGTGTGCACCGAGCCATCCACAACGGCACCTACGAGCTCGAGAACCTGGAGGGACTCGTATTCACGCACCCGTGGAATGCGAAACACCTTCGACAATACTATCAATAAATTCCCGTTCCCGCTCGCCCTATGTTTTGTTATCTTCATCTCAATTTCAATTTTAGCAACAGACAATTTCAAATGTCAAGTACGGGCAACGGCCTGGGAATGTAATTTTTCAACTATTTCAACATTATGATTGAATTACATTTCGCTTCGGAACTTTTACCCTATTGTATTATAATTTCTAGTCTCCTCTACGAGTACACAAGAAACTCGGGGGGCTAATCTAATGAAGATAAAATAAGGGTAACATGCTCATTTTTCGCGTGACGCACTCGCGCAATGCCACGTTTCACGCGCCGAAAGGTAGCGAAACATCAGCAAGTCGGATCCGTGCACCGGACCTCCGACCCTCGCGCGATGCTCTCGCATGATTCCACGCCCCGCACACCGAGAGGCAGCGGGACGCCAGTGGATCGTGTCTGCGCACCAGACCGTCGATCCCGACAGTCAAAACCCAAAACGTGACACGCGTACCAATAGGTACCACACTCACTGGGAACTGCGTCTACAACTGGCCCGTCTCAATGCATAGTGCGCACACCGATAGGTAGCATGCTCGTCGGAAGATGGGCGCGACAGCCACCCAGCTCGCACCCGTCGATAGGCAGCGAGTCACGAATGGATGGCAGAGGGTCGCACCCGCCGGACGAAACTGGTCTAGCCAGCGTCCGCGGGAAACTTCGCCGCCAAATGTGGCAGTAAGCCGTGCATGCCGGTTACGCTGGACATAGTAAACCGGGTTCGTGAGACACGCACTAAATAGGTTGTGCAAATCGATTACGCTAAGCATAGCAAGTCGAGAAAATAAGACGCATAATCAATACGAAAAGCTTTAACCAAAGCAAACAATGTCAAGTAATGTATGAGAGTACGACAAACGTCAAACAAAAGAAAGACATAACAAATATCCGAACGAAAGCGTAAAGCGAGCGCTAAACAAGTGCGCAGAAGATAAAATGAAATTGGCTATTCCAAGCCAAAGTCAATCTGCTCCTCATCATCCTCAGGGCGGGGGCGCCGGACCCGCCGGGGGCTTCTCCGTCAAATTGTCGGTTCGTGGACTGAGCGGCCTCTGCGGGAACTTGAGGGCGCATGGCATCCTCCGGTGGCTCATCGTCCCGAGGAGGGAACATGGCGTCGAAGAAGGAAAAAGTGGTTCCTCGAGACACGTTCTCCTTTGCGGTCGCGTCTCGGACCCGTATGGCCGCCTCGTAACGAGCCACTTCCAACGCAAGGTCCCAGTCGTCCTCCAGATCCGTCTTGGATCGCACGGCGTCGTCCTTCTACTCGACGAGGGCCTGTACCTCCGCCCGCAAAGTGTCCCTCTCCCTCTCGGCCTTGACCCGGGAGATCTCACTCGCCGACAGTCGAGCATGGACGATGCTCAGCTCCTCGTCCCTACTCGAGAGCGCCGCCTGGAGCTTCTTCGTCTCCCCCAAGAAGGTGTCGGCCGCCTGCTCGGCCTTCTCCCGAGACGCCTGCTCTGCCATGCGGAGCGATCTCTCGGCCGCCGACTCCTCGTGAGCCCGCTTCAGCTCCTCCTCGAGTGCGTGAAAGTTTCGGGCGGTGCGAACCACCGTTAGAGCGGCAGCATGGGCAGCCGCCGTGCTCTCCCTGTCCTTTTCCATGATTTGGATACGCTGCAGCAGGTCCCGGAGAATGCGGTCGCTTCGCTCTTGGCGCGTGAGCATCTGTGGGAACAGGTGATATACATATAATCGGAATAAACATAATGATTACACATGAGACGAACAGACAGATCGTACCTTTCGGGCGTCGCCGATCCCATTCTGAAAATGCTCGAGATCGCTTGTCATCAGCAGACCCTTGAAGTCTCGCAGAGAGGTTTCAAGGATCTCTCGGGAGCACTGATCCCTCAGCTCCGCCGCCTCCGCTAAGAGCATCGAATCCATGCTATCCGGCACCGCCGATGTATGGGCGCGCTTGTGGCCAGAGGGTGACCCGAAGGAGGTCGACGACAACGGTCGTTTGGAGGAAGAGATCGCCTCGTTCCTCGCCCGCGATGGCGACCCCTCACGGTGAGCCTCTACTCGGGGACGAGACACGGTCGCAGCTTCGGCGGAGGGTGCCACTCTCGGCACTCGTGCGCGCGATCGATGTCCGGTCATGGTATCTGCTGTTGTCGGTCCGTCTCGGACCGACGGGGACTAAGGCGTCACTTCGACCCACGCGACCGGTGCAAGGCCTCGGGCGGCGAAACCTTGCCTCGGCCTTTGGCCGGCCCGAACCAATGGCCGGCCCAAGGGTTAGCCGGCCAGCGGCCGGCCGTATGCTTGACCGGCCTATGGCCGGCCCAAAGGTCAGTCAGCCAGTGGCCGGCCATATGCTCAGCCGGCCAATGACCGGCCATATGCTCAGCCGGCCCATGGCCGGCCGACCCACGTCCAAGGACGGCTCTCCAAGGCCGGCCCTCCAAGGCCGGCCCTCCTCCAAGGCCGGCACTCCAAGGCCGGCCCTCCTCCAAGGACGGCACTCCAAGGCCGGCTCTCCAAGGCCGGCACTCCAACGCTGGCACACCAAGGCCGGCCCTCCTCCAAGGCCGGCACTCCAAGGCCGGCCCTTCTCCAAGGCCGGCTCTCCAAGGCCGGCCCTCCTCCAAGGCCGGCTCTCCAACGTCGGCGCTCCAAGGCCGGCCCTCCTCCAAGGCCGGCGCTCCAAGGCCGGCCCTCCTCCAAGGCCGGCACTCCAAGGCCGGCCCTCCTCCAAGGCTGGCTCTCCAAGGCCGGCC
Source organism: Urtica dioica subsp. dioica (assembly GCF_054948205.1). Lineage (NCBI taxonomy): Eukaryota > Viridiplantae > Streptophyta > Magnoliopsida > Rosales > Urticaceae > Urtica > Urtica dioica. Next base: position 10,369,186 of record NC_142757.1, on the reverse strand, counting down.
CTCCTCCATGGCCGGCTCTCCAGGGCCGGCCATGGCCTCCATGGCCGAGTCAGAGCCGGCCATGGCCTCCATGGCCGAGTAAGAGCCGGCCATGGCCGAGTCAGAGCCGACCATGGCCTCCACGGCCGAGTCGGAGCCGGCCATGGCCGAGTCAGAGCCGGCCATGGCCGGGTCAGAGGCGGCCTTCGACCAAGGGGATGCCCAAAATGCCCCTTGGTCGCCTATAAATACCAAGGTACCCCCTTTGGTCCAGGTAATCCATTCTTGAGTACTGAAACGCTGCCGAACTCGTACCTCGCTCGTTTCTCTCAAGCTTTGGCCTCTAAACACCTAAACCCTCTACATCCACCTCAATCCCACTAATGTTGAGCGTCGGAGAGATAAATAGAGGCACCCCCTCTATTTCCCCTTTGTAGTTCACGTGTTCCTGCTTGCTTTTCAGGTACCTGGACGAGATAACCACCACTGACAGCTAAGGGACGACTTGAGATATCAAGTCCGACACGCTCGAGTCGAGACGAGACCACTTGGTCCCGCCTTGGGTCTAACCGTCTTTGGCTCCTAAATAGTTGTCCGAAAAACTGCGACAACATTTTGGCGCTAGAAGGAGGGGATCTCTCGACCTTGGAAACACATCCCCTCTACCAGTCTTCTCCTCACTTCTACGACTCTCGAGAGATGAGTCGTAGCTCTGCCACCTCCGTGGGCGCCCGAGCGACTAGCTCGAGGCGCGACCTCCAAAGCTCCGCGCACCATCTCGAAGGGCAACCTCGTGATAACGAGAGCCAGCCCCGAGACCTGGCGAATGACCCCGAGGCCGCAGTCCGAGAGGACACGGCTCGAAGGCTCGCCGAGCTCCTAGACCGCCCCGGCGTCACCGGCGCGCTCATCGCCGACCTCCTCGACTCCAACAATGTCGATGACATCAGCCACGAGACCAACCTCGACCACGCTATTCACGAAAGTGGACACACGCGCACGCCTCCAAGGGGACACCCTCGGGCGGCCGCATCGAAACGTCAACTTTCTGAGGAGCACGCGCACGCGCCCTCGAGGGGACACCCTCGGGCGACCATGTCAAGGCTCCAAAGCTCACGCAATACCCGAGAACGCTCGGTCTCGAGGTCCCGAAAGGGATGCTCCAAGCTCTCCATCCGCGTCCAAAACCCTCGTGAAGGTGACAACGTCGATGGTCGCGGCCTCCATCAAGGGCGTCGCCTGAATGACGCACCCTTAACAAGGGTGATAGGGACAGCCTCCGGAGACTTGAGAGACCGCCTCAACTCTCAAAGAGAGAATCACGAGTTCGACTTGAGAGAAAAACTCAACGCTCAACGTGAGACCGCGATCGTCTTGGGGCAGCAACCACCCAACACTGATCAAGCACCCAACCAAAAGCGCGCAGCCACACTTGTGATGCCGGCCGTTGGTCCAGAGTCACGAAGGAAAAGGAGCCGGAAGGGTCAAGTCCCTAACGACCACCCTTCTCCAGCCCCGAAGCGATCTTTCGTCCCGCTCAACACAACGCCCGACGGGATCCTGCGCTTACAGCGCGATGAGCTGGGAAGCCCCGCTCCACTCACAAAGGACCCCGCGAAGCGAGATCGAAGTCGATTCTGCGAATACCACAAAGATCACGGGCACGCGACGATCGAGTGCAAGCAGCTTAAGAAGCGAATTGATTCCCTAATTCGAGATGGGGATTTCAAGGAATTCGTCGCGTCTGCTAGCAAGCCATGAGTATCGCTACTTCGACCCTTAAACTCACGACCGAGCTCGATCGACCTCGTGATTGCTTTCATTTCAAAAATGTAATTATCTTTTTTTCATAAAAGAAGGCCAAGTGCCATGACAAACTGTAACGACCCCCTTATTGCAATAAAGAGTTTTTTCACACATGAAAAAGTGTAACGCACACTATTGTATACCTCTAATACGAGAGTTTCTTGGCCTTCGTCTCACAAACGCAAGAAACTTGGGGGGCTAACAGGGATCAATGCTCAATAAAAAACAACTCAACAACAACTCAAAAAAAAAATGTAATAATAATAATAAAGTCTCATGGGGCCGATGGTTAGGCCGGAGGTCCCAAAGAAAGACTTTTCACGTAACTCCTCGAGATGAGTTCATTCCTCAAGTCGAGTTTGAGTCCACGAGTCGACTAATACTCCTCGTGCCGACTCTTCACATATCTCCTCAAGACGAGTTCATTCCTCGAGTTGAGCCCGAGTCCACGAGTCGACTGATACTCCTCGTGCCGATTCTTACGAATTTTCGGGATTTCGAGCTCGCCAGCTCGTCGCCTCGCCTGGCCGAGCTCATCAGCTCGCCTCGCCTGGCCGAGCTCGCCAGCTCGTCGCCTCGCCCGGCCGAGCTCATCAGCTCGCCTCGCCTGGCCGAGCTCGTCAGCTCGCCTCGCCCTGGCCGAGCCCATCAGCTCGCCTCGCCTGGCCGAGCTCGTCAGCTCGCCTCGCCCTGGCCGAGCTCATCAGCTCGCCTCGCCCCGGCCGAGCTCATCAGCTCGCCTCGCCTGGCCGAGCTCATCAGCTTGCCTCGCCTGGCCGACCTCCTCAGCTCGCCTCGCCCGGCCGATCTCGTCAGCTCGCCTCGCCCCGGCTGAGCTCATCAGCTCGCCTCGCCCCGGCCGAGCTCATCAGCTCGCCTCGCCTGGCCGAGCTCATCAGCTCGCCTCGCCTGGCCGAGCTCCTCAGCTCGCCTCGCCCGACCGATCTCGTCAGCTCGCCTCGCCCGGCCGATCTCGTCAGCTCGCATCGCCCGGCCGAGCTCGTCAGCTTGCCTCGCCTGACCGAGCTCTTCAACTCGCCTGGTTGATTTCGCCTGGCCAAGCTCGTCTGGTCAAGCTCGTCACCTCGTCTGGTTGAGTTCGTTGCCTCGCCTGGTCGAGCTCGGCACTTCGTCTAGTCGAGCTGGAGTGACTTCATCGCTTCGTCCAAACGTCTTTGGATTCGGTTCATCAGTTCGCCCAACCGTGTTGGGCCAACTCTCTCAAAAACGAAAAACAGATAAAAGCATAATAAAGTCTCAAGGGGCCTGTGGTTAGGCCGGAGGTCCCAAAGAGAGACAACCTGCATGTAATTCCTCGAGACGAGCTCGTTCTTCGAGTTGAGTTTGAGTCCACGAGTCGACTAATACTCCTCGTGCCGACTCTTCACATATCTCCTCGAGACGAGTTCATTCCTCGAGTCGAGTTTGAGTCCACGAGTCGACTAATACTCATCGTGCCGACTCTTCACATATCTCCTCCAGACGAGTTCATTCCTCGAGTCGAGTTTGAGTCCACGAGTCGACTAATACTCCTCGTGCCGACTCTTCACATATCTCCTCGAGACGAGTTCATTCCTCGAGTCGAGTTTGAGTCCACGAGTCGACTAATACTCCTCGTGCCGACTCTTCACATTTCTCCTCGAGACGAGTTCATTCCTCGAGTCGAGTTTGAGTCCACGAGTCGACTAATACTCCTCGTGCCGACTCTTCACATGTCTCCTCGAGATGGATTCATTCCTCGAGTCAAGACTCCGAGTCCGCGAGTCGACCGATGCTCCTCGCGCCGACTCTTCACGAAACTCCTCGTGCAGGCTCTACGAGAGTCCTCGAGTTGAGCCCGAGTCCACAAGCCAACTAACCACTCCTCGTGCAGGCTCAACAAGAGCCCTCGAGTTGAGTCCCATGTCCACAAGTCAACTAACTATTCCTCGTGCAGGCTCTACATGAGCCCTCGAGTTGAGTCTTGAGTTCGCGCTCGCCGCCCAGCTCGTGGGCCGATAGGCAACGAGTTACAAATGGGTTCAAGGTCTGCGTCCGCAGGGCGTATCTGGTCTAGCCAGCGTCCACGGGAAACCTCGCCACACAAATGTGGCATCGCGCTCGCCGCCCAGCTCGTGGGCCGATAGGCAACGAGTTACAAATGGGTTCAAGGTCTGCGTCCGCAGGGCGTATCTGGTCTAGCCAGCGTCCACGGGAAACCTCGCCACACAAATGTGGCATCGCGCTCGCCGCCCAGCTCGTCGGCCGATAGGCAACGAGTTACAAATGGGTTCAAGGTCTGCGTCCGCAGGGCGTATCTGGTCTAGCCAGCGTCCACGGGAAACCTCGCCACGCAAATGTGGCATCGCGCTCGCCGCCCAGCTCGTCGGCCGATAGGCAACGAGTTACAAATGGGTTCAAGGTCTGCGTCCACAGGGCGTATCTGGTCTAGCCAGCGTCCACGGGAAACCTCGCCACACGAATGTGGCATCGCGCTCGCCGCCCAGCTCGTCGGCCGATAGGCAACGAGTTACAAATGGGTTCAAGGTCTGCGTCCGCAGGGCGTATCTGGTCTAGCCAGCGTCCACGGGAAACCTCGCCACGCAAATGTGGCATCGCGCTCGCCGCCCAGCTCGTCGGCCGATAGGCAACGAGTTACAAATGGGTTCAAGGTCTGCGTCCGCAGGGCGTATCTGGTCTAGCCAGCGTCCACGGGAAACCTCGCCATGCAAATGTGGCATCGCGCTCGCCGCCCAGCTCGTGGGCCGATAGGCAGCGAGTTACAAATGGGTCCAAGGTCTACGTCCGCAGGGCATATCTAGTCTAGCCAGCGTCCACGGGAAACCTCGCCACGCAAAAGTGGCATCGCGCTCGCCGCCCAGCTCGTCGGCCGATAGGCAACGAGTTACAAATGGGTTCAAGGTCTGCGTCAATACAACAAAGACGCGCAAATCGGTTATGCCTTCGTTGGCAAATCGAGAAAACAAGACGCGCACAACAAAATAAAGACGTGCTAATCGATTATGCCTTCGGTGGCAAATCGAGAACATAAGACGCGCACAATACAACAAAGACGCGCAAATCGATTATGCCTTCGTTGGCAAATCGAGAAAACAAGACGGGCACAAGACAATAAAGACGTGCAAATCGGTTATGCCTTCGTCGGCAAGTCGAGAAAATAAGACGCGTACTACACAATAAAGCCGTGCTAATCAATCACGCCCTCATTGGCAGATCGAGAAAATAAGCCACGCACGATCGACCCGAAACCATAGGCCGTCCTTCGCGACGCGCGAAGGCCATTCCTCATGACGCGAACCCGAGAGCGTTCATCCCGCATCCGTATAAAGAGTAGATTTTGAGTTTCCACTCGATCTACGCTCGACCGGAAACTCGGGGGGCTAATGTTGTCGGTCCGTCTCGGACCGACGGGGACTAAGGCGTCACTTCGACCCACGCGACCGGTGCAAGGCCTCGGGCGGCGAAACCTTGCCTCGGCCTTTGGCCGGCCCGAACCAATGGCCGGGCCAAGGGTTAGCCGGCCAGCGGCCGGCCGTATGCTTGACCGGCCTATCGCCGGCCCAAAGGTCAGTCGGCCAGTGGCCGGCCATATGCTCAGCCGGCCAATGACCGGCCATATTCTCAGCCGGCCCATGGCCGGCCGACCCACGTCCAAGGACGGCTCTCCAAGGCCGGCCCTCCAAGGCCGGCCCTCCTCCAAGGCCGGCACTCCAAGGCCGGCCCTCCTCCAAGGACGGCACTCCAAGGCCGGCCCTCCTCCAAGGCCGGCTCTCCAAGGCCGGCACTCCAAGGCCGGCACACCAAGGCCGGCCCTCCTCCAAGGCCGGCCCTCCTCCAAGGCCGGCACTCCAAGGCCGGCCCTCCTCCAAGGCCGGCTCTCCAAGGCCGGCTCTCCAAGGCCGGCGCTCCAAGGCCGGCCCTCCTCCAAGGCCGGCGCTCCAAGGCCGGCCCTCCTCCAAGGCCGGCACTCCAAGGCCGGCCCTCCTCCAAGGCCGGCCCTCCAAGGCCGGCCCTCCTCCATGGCCGACTCTCCAGGGCCGGCCATGGCCTCCATGGCCGAGTCAGAGCCGGCCATGGCCTCCATGGCCGAGTCAGAGCCGGCCATGGCTGAGTCAGAGCCGGCCATGGCCTCCACGGCCGAGTCGGAGCCGGCCATGGCCGAGTCAGAGCCGGCCATGGCCTCCACGGCCGAATCAGAGCCGGCCATGGCTGGGTCAGAGGCGGCCTTCGATCAAGGGGATGCCCAAAATGCCTCTTGGTCGCCTATAAATACCAAGGCACCCCCTTTGGTCCAGGTAATCCATTCTTGAGTACTGAAACGCTGCCGAACTTGTACCTCGCTCGTTTCTCTCAAGCTTTGGTCTCTAAACACCTAAACCCTCTACATCCACCTCAATCCCACTAATGTTGAACGTCGGAGAGGTAAATAGAGGCACCCCCTCTATTTCCCCTTTGTAGTTCACGTGTTCCTGCTTGCTTTTCAGGTACCTGGACGAGATAACCACCACTGACAGCTAAGGGACGACTTGAGATATCAAGTCCGACAAGCTCGAGTCGAGACGAGACCACTTGGTCCGGCCTTGGGTCTAACCGTCTTTGGCTCCTAAATAGTTGTCCGAAAAAATGTGACAACATCTGCAAAAGAGAAAGATCGTCAGTCGGTTAGAACGCGACGATAAGCATAATACAACGAAAAGTACGATAACAAAGGCATATGAGTGGCTAGTACCCCCCGCATCGGGGGAAGGGACAGATGAACCCCCCGCCTCAGATTCAGGATCCTCCACAACCTCCGCGCCGAGACCAGAGCATGGAGGAGCCTCGTCGCCGGGCACGAACCACCCAGTCCTTGCCATAAGGTCTGGGGACTCGAAGAGTAATCCTTGCCGTCTCGGCTCTGGGACCGCCCTGATCACCGAGTCAAGCTCGGAGTCCTCGACGTCGCTTACCGGTGGAAAATCGGCCGCGGGACCAAAGCTGCGGGGCACCGCCCCGAAAGCTGACTCAGACACCCACACCCAAGGGTACCTGTGCTTCGAAGTGACCCTGGTGATGATGGCTAGGCGCTTCCGGTGTGATACTAGGTAGGAGCCCAGCCTCCTAGGGACCTCTCGCACCGTTATGAGGTCCTGAATGTCGTCTGCGTTGACTGCCCTCTTCTTTGCTCGATAGAGCATTATGTGGCATGCCGCGACCACTCGATAAAAGAATAGGGACATCTGCGAAGCGTGTACCCCTAATCGAGTCAGCAACTTCGGTTGGAAAGGCAACCTCAGTCCTCCGCGAAGACTCGCCTCGTGGACTGCGGGATGCCCCCTTCGTGGGCGAGTCGGGAGGTCGTCGGGTAATGGCTGTAGGATCGACACGGACTCCGGGATGTTGTAGCGCTTCCTCAAGCTCTTAAAGCTGATAATCGATAGCGAACTCGGGACGTCAACACCCGAGCAGTCAAGGTCGGCCCGAATGGCCGATTCTCCAATCGGAAAAGTTAAGGCCAGCGCTTCTTCCCGCGCGGTTGGGGAAAGTGTCGCCGCAGGTGTGATGTGACGGATCGACAAATCGTTCGAGCGCTCGGCGTTAGGAGCGTCGCTCGGGCAAGGGGTGACCCCTTCACGGCCGCCCACTCGAGCCAGGCAGCTCCTCTCGGCCCCGGAATGGTCGCCCGAGCGCGCGGCCGGCTGCCAGACGGCCGGGCCGCCGCCGTCAGGCCCGCCGTGCTCCTTCCTGGGCACGCGTCCAGCCCGAGGACCCAGCCCGTCTCTTGGCTGGGTGGCTCCACCACTCGCAGGCCCGACCCAAGCGTCCAGCCCGTTGGCTCGGCCCAGCTCTCGGCCTGCCGGATCTCCGGCCCGTGAGCCTTGACCGGGCATCCCGACGCTCACCCCAAGCGCGTCCGGCCTGGCCCGGCCCCCAGCCGGCTGGGCCCTCTTCGTGCGCGCCCGGCCCAGTAGCCCCGTCCGACCCCTGGACGGCTGGGCCCTCCTCGTGCGCGCCCGGCCCAGCGGCCCCATCCAGCCCCTGGCCGGCAGGGCCTCCCTCGCGCGCGCCCAACCCGGCAGCCCAGCCCGGTTCCTGGCCGGCAGGGCCGTCAACACGCAGGCCCGGCCAAGTTTGGCCTAGGGTTTGCCCGGGGGAAGAGCAGGCCGCCTCTCCCTGGCCGGCGCCACCTGGCCGGGCCACCTCCTGCCCGGCGCCGGCCCCCCCATGGGCAACGTCGCCCGACGTCGGCGGCTCTGCGGCGGAACGCGACACCACCGGCGCGGCCAGACCCGGGGGGCTCTCCTACTGGGCACGATCTGCAGGCCACCCGACGGCGTCACCCGGCCGAGCAAGGGCCTCCCCTGTGTTGGGGCCGGCCAAGAGGGCGTCGACGCCAGCCGGCGCGCGCCCCTCGGCACCGGCTTCGCCGTGCGCGGCCGCCCCAGGCTCGCTCGCCCCGCCCGGGCGTCCTTCCTCGCTGGTGCGCCTGGCGGTCACCCAGATGGCCCCGGTGGGGGTTTCCTCGGTGCTGGGCTCGACCCAGATTGCGCCGCCCCCGGACGGGACATCCTCCCCGGCGTCGGCTCCCCCCGGCGCGTCTCCTCCAGCGCCGGCCGCTCCCGGCACGACCTTCCCCGGCATGCGCGCAGAGCCCAAGCCACCTGTGGGTGGTTGGGCGTTATTCCCCGGCCTGGGCGGGTCGTCCCCGACACCTCCGGCGCCGCCCTGGGCAAAGGTGCCTCCTCCGGTGCGTGGGCTGTCCCAGGCGTCCACCTGCCGGCGCTGGCCGTCTCCGGCACGCACGCCCTCTCCCTCGCCGGCCAGCCACGCCTCCACCAAAGAATGATCCTCCCCGGTCATCTCGTTTGCGTTGGATGAATTCGACGAATGCCGGACGTCGGAGATCATTGAGGGGGGCGAAAATTGAGCCCAAAAATTATCTAAATCCACGTAGTTATCCCCGAACAAGTAAAGCAAGTCATCTTCAATGGTCCCACACCCCGATAGGCGGTCAATGGGGTATATGGGCGCGAATAACGAGGCTAAAGTGATCAACAAAAAATAAAAATAATACTATTAAAACACGACGGGACATACCTCTCGGCGACGGGCTACTCCGGTGGGCCGACAACAAACTTTGAATTTACCACGCGTTGCAGTCGATGATAAACTCGGGGGGCTAATGTTACCGGCCCGTATCGGCCCGGTAAAGCGGCGACGGCCGCGTTAGCGGCCGTCCTAGGATACCCCGGCACACGGCCGACCCAGAGCCGGCCTTCGCCAGGCCACAGCCGACCTAGGGCCGGCCTTCGCCTCCACGGCCGACCGAGGGCCGCCCTTCGCCGCCACGGCCGACCCAGGGTCGTTCTTCGCCTCCACGGCCGACCCAGGGCTGGCCTTCGTCACCACGGCCGGCCCAGGGCCGGCCTTCAACACCACGGCCGACCCAGGGCCGCCCTTCGCTACCACGGCCGACCCCGGGCCGGCCTTCATCACCACGGCCGACCCAGGGCCGGCCTTCGCCACCACGGCCGACCCAGGGCCGGCCTTCGCCACCACGGCCGACCCAGTGCCGGCCTTCGTCACCACGGCCGACCAAGGGCCGGCCTTCGCCACCACGGCCGACGCAGGGCCGGCCTTCATCTCCACAGCCGACCCAGGGCCGGCCTTCGTCACCACGGCCAACCCAGGGCCGGGCTTCGCCACCACGGCCGACCCGGGGCCGGCCTTCGCCGCCACGGCCGACCCAGGGCCGGCCTTCGCCTCCACGACCGACCCAAGGCCAGCCTTCATCACCACGGCCGACCCAGGGCCGGCCTTCGCCACCACGGCCGACCCAGGGCCGGCCTTCGTCTCCACGGCCGACCCAGGGCCGGCCTTCGCCTCCACGACCGACCCAGGGCCGGCCTTCGCCTCCATGGCCGACCCAGGGCCGCCCTTCGTTACCACAGTCGACCAAGGGCCGGCCTTCGCCACCACGGCCGACCCAGGGCCGACCTTCGTCACCACGGCCGACCGACGGCCGGCCTTCGCGACCACGGCGGACCGAGGGCCGGCCTTCGTCTCCACGGCCGACTCAGGGCCGGCCTTCGTCTCCACGGCCGACCCTGGGCCGGCCTTCGTCACCACGGCCGACCCAAGGCCGACCTTCGTCTCCACGGTCGACCCAGGGCCGGCCTTCGTCTCCACGGGCGACCCAGGGCCGGCCTTCGCCACCACGGCCGACCCAGGGCCGGCCTTCGCCACCACGGTCGACCCAGGGCCAGCCTTCGTCTCCACGGCCGACCCAGGGCCGGCCTTCACCTCCATGGTCGACCCAGGGCCGGCCTTCGGCGAAGAGGGTGCTCAAAACGCCTCTTGGTTGCCTATAAATACCAGGGTCCCTCCCATGGTCCAGGTAATCCATTCTTGAGTACTGAAACGCTGTCGAACTCGTACGTCGGTCGTTTCTCTCAAGGCTCGACCTCTAAACACCTAAACCCTCTATATCCACCTCAATCCTACTAATGTTGAGCGTGGAAGAGGTAAACATAGGCAACCCCTCTGTTTCCCCTTTGTAGTTCATCGTTACCTTCTCTTGCAGGACGAACGACGGACGAGGCAAACACCAATCACAGCTAAGGGAAGACTCGGGATACCGAGTCCGACACGCTCAAGTCCGAACGCGATCACTTGGTCCGGCCTTGGGTCGAACCGTTTGGGGCTTCTAAATAGTTGTCCGAAAAAATGAAGAAGCTTCTAGAAGCTCCTTCTAGAGACATGTCAACAAATGACAATAAATTTTTTGACAAGGTCATTTGATGACTCAATGACACTCGGCCATGACTTGATCATTGGGCCTTGTGGATTAATTTCATTTCATAAGAATTTTATTGAAAATTCTTAATGGGCCTTTCTCATGTTGTCATGAACAAATGAAGAAGCTTCTAGAAGCTCCTTCTAGAGACATGTTGGGCGCCCAAATACCCAAGAGAAATAGATAATATTTTGTGCATAAATGTATCAAGATACTTGCCAAAATAAAAAGAGGAAACAAATTTCCCATGCATGCCAAGGGAAATTCGGCCAAGGCTAGAGAAAGGAACAAAATAGGAAACAAATCAAGGTTTCTAGAAGTCTTGTTTGCCGAGTATCTCATAGAAGAAAAGAGGAAATTGGCTCATGAATATGTGATATTCTATAGAAGAGGAAACTACCTTACTGAAGGTGAGACCTCTCCTATAAATAGGAGCCTCATTCTTCTCATTTTTCAAATTCCACATAAGTTAGAGATTGAGAGCCTCTCTCTCTAGACCTTGTGGCCGACTCCTCTCTCTCTCTCTCTCTCTCTCTCTATCTCTCTAGTCAATTTCGTTTTACTGTTTTGGCACCTAGGTCCTCATTTGACCTAGTGTTTAGCTCTGCGACTTCAAGACTCGTTCTTAAGTCGTAGTGTTTAAAAGTGCTCACACACTAATTCCTTTTATTTCGAGTGATTTAGTGATAGAAACTTTCGTGGTTGCTCGAGTTGCCGAGGAAAGAAAGAGAGACGTGCTACAAGGGAGACGAACGTTTTCAACCTTCCGAAGGCTCATCAACGTTCAAGATTCTAAAGAGGTTAGTCAATTTATTATGCTCATATTAGTTTTATTTACATGTGCTTGCACTCTGTCTAGGTTAGTAAAAACTGTTTTTACTTGAAAAATAAAATTTTTAAAATTCCGCCCCTTAACGAAGCGTTAAACTTTTTCTTAAACCCTAAATCAATTCCAACAGTCAACACCACGATATCCTCAAGGGAATGGACACGCGGAAGCTACAAATAAGACCATAGTAGATTCCATAAGGAAAAGGCTCGATACGAAGAAAGGACGGTGGGCAGAAGAGCTACCTGGCAAGATCTGAGCTTACCGAACTAGTCCGCGAAGGCCGATGGGGGAAACTCCATTTTCCCTGGTCCATGGAGTCGAATTAGTCATCCCAATCAAGCACCAAGTGCAAACCCTTAGGGTAGTGCATGCCCCGAAGGATGAGTTCAAAAATAACGAATCGCTATGTGATGCCTTGGACCTCGTAGAAGAAAAGCGATACTCAGCCCTGATACGGCTATCCCACTGTAGGCAATCCATTGCTATCTAGATTTGATGAAGGAGATTTGGTACTCCGAAAAATCTTCCAAAACACCGTTGAGGCTAACGTCGGGAAACTAGGTGCTAACTGGGAAGGCCCCTACAGGGTCACCAAGGTTGTGCGTCCCGGCGTCTATGAACTCGAAACTCTGGACGGTGTCCCGACTTTGAGGTCATGGAACGTTTCGAACCTAAAGAAATACTATTGTTGAAAGCACTAAGAATCGAACTACGACCGACTTGATCCCTGTTTATGTTGGAATTGATCTAGGGTTTAAGAAAAAGTTTAACGCTTCGGTAAGCGGCGGAATTTAAAAATTTTCTTTTGACAAGTAAAATGATTTTACTAACCTAGACAAAGAGCAAGTACACGTAAATAAAAAATATTACACTACTACAAATGTTAGATTCCTTAACGGATATTCCACAACGAAACACTGTTCCGTTGTGGAATCATGACGTTTCCACAACGGGACACGAGTCCCGTTGTGGAATCTTGATGTTTCCACAACGGGACAACTGTCCCGTTGTGGAATCTTGATGATTCCACAACGGGACAGTTGTCCCGTTGTGGAATTCAAAAAAAAATTAAGGTTTAAACAACGAGATGGTGATCCGTTGTTGAATCTTGCCGCGGCCAAGGCATAAACTCACCGCGGCCAAACTCTTCCACAACGGTAGAGTGTACCGTTGTGGGAGAACTGTAAAACCAAACATTTCGCCGCGGCGAGCTTAAGCCTTGGCCGCGGCGAAATGTTTCCACAACGGTACAATAACCCGTTGTGGAAAAATTTGGCCGCGGCCACGTATATATTTGGCCGCGGCGAAATGTCGCAGACTGGAAGTTAAAAACTTCCCTCTCGATTTTTTTTTCAAAAATTTCAGAAATTTCATTCTGTTCTTCTTCTTTCTCTCTCTATCTCTCTCTCTCTCTCTCGCCCCGACCCAACCACACTATCTCTCTCTCTCTCTCTCTCCAACCCACGCCCACTCGCCGCCCCTCCTTCTTCCTCCGCCGCCGTCGCGGCCCTCTCTCTCTCTTCTCTCTTCTTCCTCCGCCCTTCTCTTCTTCTCACCTTTTTTTCCCCGCCCTTCTTCTTCCCCGCAACCCTCTCCTTCTTCTCCGCCCTTCTTCTTCTTCCCCGGCCTCCTTTTTCTTCTCTGCCCATTTCTTCTCCCCCGTCCTCCATTTTCTTCTCCTCCCTCCTTCTTCTTCTCCGCCTCTCCTTCTTCCAAACCCACCAAACCCACTCTTCACAAACCCACCAAACATTCCGACCCACCCCCACACAAACCCACAAACCTTGCCTCCGACCACAACCCACATCTCCGACAAATTCATTGACTCACCACGCCCCATGCTCGTCTTCTTCACTCCAAGTTAGTATTTTTTTTATTTAATTTGTATTTTTATGTTGAAATTAGGTTAGAATTGTTTGTTTGTGTCTAAATTATATTGAAATTGAATATTGAATTTGTTATTTATGTAGAAAATGAGTGTGGAATTGAATTTTGGTTTGAGTTTATGTTGGATTCGAATTAGAATATTAGATTGAATTTCGGTTTGAGTTTGTGTTGGAATTGTTTTGAATTGAAATTGAATTTCGGTTTAAGTTTATGTCGAAATTAGTTTGAATTGAAATTGAATTTCGGTTTGAGTTTGTGTTGGAACTGTTTTGAATTGAAATTGAATTTCTGTTTAAGTTTATGTCGGAATTAGTTTGAATTGAAATTGAATTTCGGTTTGAGTTTGTATTGGAATTGGTTTGAATTGAGATTATATTTAATTTTGTTTTTTCATAGATTATGTCTACTACAACCAAGGAAGTTGATAAAAAGGTAAATTAATTACATGTTATTTGAAGTATTTCATTTACGCGAATATTTGTTTTCTAATGTTTTTTGTTGTTGTGCGTTAAGGATTTTTTTTCGGATTTCAAGCTTGACAACCAAGGAGCCCGAAGTAACGTCAACCAAACTTTACGTACAATTGAAGAAGTCATATACACCGGATAACTTGGAAAACGTTCAAGAGGAGTGGATATTTTACGTACAAACTTTTATAGAATGAGAATATTAGTTTTATTTTGGATGATATATATATTTGTTTTGGTTGTTTTTGGATATATATTTGGTTTTGGATGTAATGGATATGTTTTGGATGTTATGGATATTTGGTTTTGGATATATAATTTCATTTCAGGTTTTTTTAACTAGAAAATTGTAAAAATAACTCTCAGGAACAATTTCGCCGCGGCAATGTGTATATTTCGCCGCGGCGAAACTTTACACAACGGTACGATTGTACCATTGTGGAAAGATTCGCCGCGGCGAACTATACACGTTGCCGCGGCGAAATATTAAAATCTGTTAAATTTTTTCACAACAGGACTGTCCCTTTGTGAAATCATGGACATTTCCACAACGGGACGAGTACCGTTGTGGAAACATTCCACGACGGACGATTCCACAACGGTACAGAACCGTTGTGGAAGCTTTCCACAACGGTTCTGTACCGTTGTGGAATCCCTAGTTTGTAGTAGTGTTATGAGCATAAAAAATTTACTAACCTTTTTAGAAGCTTGAACGTTGATAAGCCTTCGGAAGGTTGAAAACGTTCGTCTCCCCTCACAGAACGTCTCTCTTCTTTCCTCGGCAACACGAGCAACCACGATGGTTTCTATCACAAGAATCACTCGAGAAAGAAAGGAGTTAGTGTGTGGGCACTTTTTAAACAAGACGACTCGAGAACAAGTCTCAAAGTCGAAGAGCTAAAAACGCTAGGTCAAATGTGGACCTAGGTACCAAAACAAAAACCGAAAATAACTAGAGAGAGAGAGAGGATCGGCCACAAGGTCTAGAGAGAGAAGCTCTCAATCTCTAACTTATGTGGAATGAAAAAAATGAGAGAAAGAAGGGTCCTATTTATAGGAGAATGGTTAGCCTTGGAAAGAAGTAGTTTCCTCTTTTTTTCCAAGCATTCATGAGGAAATCTTATTTCCACTTTTTTCCCTTGCTTTGCACGTCCAACATAGGCTTCTAGAAGCCTTGGATTTGTTTCCTCATTTAGTTTTGCTTCTCTCTTGACTCTAGTTGGCCGAAATTAACTTTCCTCTTGGGGAAAATTTGTTTCCTCTTTTTCTTTTGGCAAGTATCTTCATACATTTATGCACAAAATAAACTCTCTTTTTCTCTATTGGGTTACACCAAATTAGTCTCCCATTCTCTTGGGTTGGACGGCCAAAGGGATTCTAGAAAGCCTTTCTAGATTTTTCTTTACGTGTTCATGACAACATAAGAAAAGCCCATTGAGAATTTTCAAGTAAAATTCTATGAAATGAAATCAATCCACAAGGCCCAATGAACACATCATGGCCAAGTGATCTAGGTCATCATATGACCATGTCAAAAAATTATATTCACGTTGATTTCATGCTATGTCCAAAAAGACAAATTTACCCTTTTGATAATTTTCGTAAAACTTGTCTCGTTCTTGTTTTGACTTAGCTTCTAGTTTAACTATTCCTACTCGATATGATTTGTGACAGTGACCTCGTGGACCCAAATGAACAAATCTTGAGCTAAACGCTTGGACTCAAAAGTTCACAAACCTTTTCCAAGTTTAGCTTAATGCCAACTGACTCCACTAAAGAGTTGACACTGAAAATCTCTCGGTTCAAATGAATTTATTTTCTACTCATGAATTCAACCAAATTATGATGAGCGGATCCACTGAATATTATCTATGTTTACCCTTCATGAATATCATCAGCTAGTCGTGCTTTACAAAATTACCATTTTAGCTGTTATTTCCTCAACTCCTTTGTCGCTTGTGAATAAGTTAGAAACAATGTATTGACGAGGAGCTAACAAGTCATATTGTTTCATCCAAAAGAGTCAGGACTCAATTTGGAGACTGGCCAGTACATTTCAGCAATCTTGTACATGTATTCCATATCTATGAGAACTTCTTATCTTGTCTCTAGAAGTGCACTGCTCAATTCAGTACCTTCGGAAGATACCTAGAAGAACTATAGAGTCTCCAACTCTTAATGCCTCATAACCAGACATCATAGATTCTCCTAACAATCATACTGAGGTCAATAGTCCTTTGACCCTTAGATTGCGAATATATCATTTTAAGCAAACTACGAAGAGTTTGTTCATGCAAATCTACATTTGTCTCTTCGTAAGTTGTTAAGTTTGTTTATGGACTAAAATACTAAGGTTTTATCATAAAGCTTCAAACAAAGAAAGAATGAATGAACGTATCAACTTTATTATTAAATGAATAGGCAATTACAAGCAAGAGTCTTCATGAGACTTTATTACATCAAATGTACAAAATAAAGACTACAACTCTTCTTGTGGGCACCATTGACAACAAACTCCCACTTGACTCAAAGAAGATGTGTGTAGTCCTTCATGCCTAATCCCTCACGATGTTGGTCGAAGACCTTGTTCGCTAGGGCCTTGGTGAATGGATCTGCAAGGTTGTCCACCGTTGAGATCTTCTTCACTTCCACGTCTCCGCGCTGCACGATCTCTCGAATCAAATGATATTTCCTCTCAATATGCTTAGAGCGCTTATGGCTTCTAGGTTCCTTTGAGTTAGCGACTGTTGGTGGATCGAGCTCGCATCGGACACGAACGATCGCTCCGACGCGCCTCTTCTGAGATGATTCCACCATATAACCATATTAATGCGGAAAAATAATTAATTACGCTGATCATAAGCTAATTGAATTATGGTTATAATTAACAAGATCTAGTTATGTTTAATTAATTTAATTCACGAGAGCATATAAGTCAAGCAACCGATATAGAGCGAAAACGAATACTTACAGTTTTTGGCTCACGTACTGAAAGCTTTCACAATCCGTCTTCGTCTTGAACGTCTTGATGAAGGACTCGAGGATGACACCTTAGTCTTCCGAAACGTAATCTCCGAGGCGAATAAGAAAGATGAGTGGGCACAGTCTTTATCTCACTAGATCACGAAATTAGGTGTTTCGAGATCTCGCTCTTATTTTACTAAGAATGGAAACGAATTTCCGAGGGGAGGGAGAGGCTGAAAATTTCGCACACCCTAGAGGGAGAGCCACGAAATTTTCCACAAATTAATTGCATATTTTTGCCTTCTCATGAACCCCTATTTATAGTAGTAAAAAGGAGATATTCATGGACTCTTCCAGAATATTTTATTTCCTTTTATTGTGTTCACACTAGAGGATTTAATCTGGGCCCTTGGATCTCAACAAGTGAATCCTACTTTTTCTCTCATCCATCAGATCAATATCTATGGGATATTTAAATAGAGAATAATTTATTTAGTGAGATAATAAAGGAGAATATATTATTCTCCTAAATTTTCTCCTAAATATTCTCCTAAATACTCTCCTTTAAATAAGGAGAAAATATAGGAAAATATCTTATATTATTCTCTCTACTTTATTTAAACAACTAAAGAGAAAATATTGGTAAATACCAATATTATAAAAATCGGTTTTTAGGCACACGGCCAAGGGGATTTGCGCAAACCCTAGTGCCAAAACCCTAAATCCGACTTTCATATTTGTGCAAGGCCCAATTGCTTAAAACCCAATTAATTATTTATTTACTTGGTCCAACAATAAACAAATAATTAATAATTGTTTATTTACTTGATCAAACAATAAATAAACAATTCTACCATAAATATTTATTTAATTCTGCGAATACCCGTTTTCCAGAATTAATGTTGTCAATCACAATTACAGCAAGTGAGATTAATAATGATAAACATTATTATAAGAAAGTTCTTATCCGCCTTTATCAGAGCCGAATCGGGGACTATGGACCTAGTAATAGGAGCTTAACAAATCCGATGAAAAAGACGAAATAGTCCTTTCTCTTTTGTCCATCGATTCGTTTAATCTTGGTCAAACACTCCACCTTGTAAGCCAAGACTGAACTCTCCTTTATACTAGAATTATATTTACTCATCGTGACGAGTGTCCACTGATATAGTCAGTTCGTGATCAAGATCCTCCAGGTTCAACCCGTGTCAAGAGAAGTCAATTTATCCGTTATACTTCTCTTGATACATATCAGCCCTAAGCATTGTTGCTTCCCCAGCGAAAGATTCTTTCGAACGTTACTTACTTCGAAAGTGCTAGCAATCTATCAGTTCTGGAATCAACCCTTAGGTGAGTGAACATTAACCTTCTTTCAGGAAGGCTGGATTCCGTATCTGTAAATCACTTCCCACTCGAATTATGCTCTGAGAAAACTCCCAAGACATAAGCTGTGATTAGCATGAATAGCCTTTTAGCGAATGAGTCAAAGAGCCCAGTAACATAACCCAGTGTCCATGATCACTTCAGGATTTAGATCAAGTCTCACTGTGACCATCATAGTGGCCTCGGTTAGTGTGTCGTAACGGTCCTTAAACGACACATCTACACCAAGACCTGTCCAGGTCGTACACTTACCACAAGTGTAGAATGCTCCCACATAGTGATCAGCCTTCACTATGTGTTCCACATATATGACTTTAGATATAGCTTTCCAAGCGTATATCAGTCATCGACCTCGTTTTAGCTCACCGCCCGAACTCAGGTGCCTAGCACGTGACTCAGTTAGATACGGAGGCTATGGAAGATAGTTGCTATTGATTCTAATTGTTTAGAACTCAACCCACTAATCATATAATGCTAATAAAGTAATCTTATTATCGAATTTAGTAATCATTTATTCATTATCTTCAAGTGGGCAATATTCCTAACAGCGACAGCCCCACTATTATCACAATATAGGGTCATGGGCTCGTCCACGTTTGGAACAACTTCCAAATACTTAAGGAATTTTATAAGCCATACAGCCTCTTTGGATGCTTCACAAGCAGCCAGATATTCTGCTTCCATTGTGGAGTCAGCAGTGCAAGATTGCTTAATACTCCTCCACACAACAGCTCCACCATTAAGGATGAACACAGATCCCGAAGTGGATTTCCTGGAATCCTTATCCGCTTGAAAATCGGAGTCGGTATATCCCGTCATAGTCAGGTCAGTACCTGAGTATGTAAGCATCAAGTTCCTAGTTCTTCGAAGATACTTAAGAACATGCTTAACAGTAATCCAGTGCTCGGGTACAGGGTTGGATTGGAAACGGCTAACTACGCCAACGGCGAAACAGATGTCAGGTCTAGTGCAAAGCATAGCATACATGAGGCTTCCTACGGCAGAGGCGTAAGGAATTTTCCTCATGTCTTCAATCTCTTGTGCAGTCTTGGGAGACTAGTCCTTAGAGAGTGAAACTCCATGCCTAAAGGGTGTTTGGCCCTTCTTGGAGTCTTGCATCGAGAAGCATTCCATTACCTTATCAATATAAGATGCTTGAGCGAGCGACAGGGTCCGGTTTTTCCTATCTCGAAAGATTTGGATCCCCAGAATGTACGCGGCTTCTCCTAGATCCTTCATATCAAATGAGTAGTATATCATCGACATATAGTACCAGAAACACAACTTTACCTTCGTGTATTAACTTGTAAACACTAGGCTCATCTATTGACTGTTCAAAGCCAAAGCTCTTTACAGTTTCATCAAATCTAATATTCCATGACCTAGATGCTTGCTTTAATCCATAAATGGATTTAAGCAACTCACAAACCTTGGTCTCTTGACATTCTTCCACGAAACCGTCTGGCTGAGCCATGTAAATGCCCTCGTCAAGATTGCCATTCAGGAAGGCTGTCTTGACATCCATTTGCCAGATCTCATAGTCGAGAGCTGCAGCTATGGATATGAGTATGCGGATGGATTTAAGCATCGCGACTGGCGAGAAGGTTTCTTCATAGTCAATCCCTTCTTGTTGGGTATAACCCTTCGCCACAAGTCGTGCTTTGAACGTCTCGACGTTCCCATCAGGACCCCTTTTCTTCTTGTATATCCACTTACACCCTACGGGTTTAATCCCTTCAGGAAGGTCTACAAGTTTCCAGACTTTGTTGACATACATCGAGTGCATTTCAACTTTCATGGCGTCAAGCCAAAGATTAGATTCAGAACAAGCCATCGCTTGGCCATAGGAAACAGGATCATCCATGTCAGAGACGGCTACAAGAGAGTCTCCATAAGACATGTACCTCTCAGGCTTTTGAGTAGCCCTCCCACTACGTCGAAGTACTACTTGACGAGATTCTGATGAGTTAGGTTGTGTTTCAGTTGGGGTAAGAACAGTTCTTACAGATGAGGTAGAAGCTTCCTCACCCAACTTTTATTCAAGCACAATTTTGCTTCTAGGTTTTGCATCCTTCATAAAGTCATCCTCAAGGAAACGAGCATTCGTGCTAACGAAATTCTTATCGTCCTTGGGACTATAGAAGATGAAACCCTTGGGTTCCTTTGGATATCCCACAAACAAGCCCAATTCTGACCTACTAGCCAACTTGCTAGTCTTTTGCCTTAGCACGTGTGCAGGGCAACCCCAAATTCTGATGCGGCCAAGATTCACTTTACGGCCACTCCATCGTTCATAAGGAGTACCAGGAACCGTTTTAGACGGAACTTGGTTCAGAATGTAAGCGGCTGTTTCGAGGGCATATCCCCAAAAGGAAAAAGGGAGTGATGAGTAACTCATCATTGATATAACCATCTCCATAAGTGTTCAGTTTCTTCTCTCTGACACTCCGTTTTGTTGAGGTGTGCCAGGTGCGGTAAGCTGAGAAGCGATACCTTCTTCTTTAAGAAAGTCATCGAACTCTCCAGACATATACTCACCACCTTGATCAGATCGAAGGGTTTTGATCACTTTGCCAGTTTGCTTTTCCACTAAAGCCCTAAAGACCTTTAATACGTTAAAGGTCTCGGATTTGTGTTTGAGCAAATAGACAAAAACCGTATCGCGAGTAATCATCGGTGAAGGTAACGAAGTATTCGTATCCTCCACGTGCCTGTTGGCTGAGCGGTCCACATACATCAGAATGTACTAGTTCCAGCAACTCAGTGGCTCTTCGACCCTTATCGGAGAAAGGTCTCTTAGTCATTTTTCCTTCTATGCAGGATTCACAAGTAGGTAGTGAACCTATTGCAGAGGCTTGGAGTGGACCGTCCCTCACAAGTCTCTTAATCCTATCTAGACTGTTATGACCAAGTCTCAAGTGCCAGAGGTATGTTGATTTTGTTAGATGGGAGGATTCAGAAAAAGAAATACGAATTCCATTCTTTATAAACTTTAAAAAATAATCTTGCTCGAAAAGTTGAGCAACAGATATTAGGTTTTTCCCAAAGGAATGAACATAATAAACATTATTCAAATTTAAAGTTCGATCTTCAAAAGATTGCGTCACGGATCCCACAGCCTTCGCAGACACCACGCTGTTGTCAATAGTGCCCACAAGAAGAGTAGTAGTGTCTATTTATGTACATTTGATGTCATATAGTCTTACGAAGACTCTTGCTTGTAATTGCTTATTCATTTAATAATAAAGTTGAAACGTTCATTCATTCTTTCTTTGTTTGAAGCTTTATGATAAAACCTTAGTCTTTTAGTCCATAAACAAACTTAACAACTTACGAAGAGACAAATGTAGATTTGCATGAACAAACTCTTCGTAGTTTGCTTAAAACGATATATTCGCAATCTTAGGGTCAAAGGACTATTGACCTCAGTACGATTGTTAGAAGAATCTATGATGTCTGGTTATGAGGCATTGAGAGTTGGAGACTCTATAGTTTTTCTAGGTATCTTCCGAAGGTACTGAATTGACCAGTGCACTTCTAGAGACAAGATAAGAACAAACCATTTAACCTCTTATGTCTCGAAGTCACTATGTATGAATTGCATCATGCTTACCTTAATCCTGAAATGAGACATGCCATTTCACAGCTTATGTATTCTCATTTGAGAAAGTCAGAGTTCGGACTCACTATGTGATTCCGAACAGGGCCTATTGGTGAAGTACTAAGTTTTGAGAATGTCATGAGTAACTTTGTGAAGTTCTCATAGATATGGAATTCATGTACAAGATTGCTGAAATGCAATGTATGTCACCTCATGCTTTGTTCCTTGGAGTGTGAATAAATGAACTGGCCAGTGTCCAAATTGAGTCCTGACTCTTTTGGATGAAACAATGTGACTTGTTAGCTCCTCGTCAATACATTGTTTCTAACTTATTCACAAGCGACAAAGGAGTTGAGGAAATAACAGCTAGAAGGGTACAATGGTAATTTAGTAAATCCCGACTAGCTGATGACATTCATGAAGGGTAAACATAGATAATATTCAGTGGATCCGCTCATCATAATTAAGTTGAATTCTTGAGTAGAAAATAAATTCATTTGAACCGAGAGATTTTCAGTGTCAACTCTTTAGTGGAGTCAGTTGGCATTAAGCTAAACTTGGAAAAGGTTTGTGAACTTTTGAGTCCAAGTGTTTTGCTCAAGCTTTGTTCATTTGGGTCCATGAGGTCACTGTCACGAATCACATCGAGTAGGAATAGTTAAACTGGAAGCTAAGTCAAAACAAAAACGAAATTGTCAAAAGGGTATTTTTGTCTTTTGAGACATAGGATGAAATGAATGTCAATAAATTTTTTTGACAAGGTCATTTGATGACTTTATAATACTCGGCCATGACTTGATCATTGGGCCTTGTGAATTAATTTCATTTCATAAGAATTTCATTAAAAATTCTTAATGGGCCTTTCTCATGTTGTCATGAACAAATGAAGAAGCTTCTAGAAGCTCCTTCTAGATGTGAAATGGGCGCCCAAATACCCAAAAGAAAGAGAGATTATTTTGTGCATAAATGTATCAAGATACTTGCCAAAAGAAAAAGAGGAAACAAATTTCCTCTATGAGGAAAGTATAAGTTCGGCCAACACAAGGGAAAGAGAGAGACAAACTAAATGAGGGAACCAATCCAAGGCTTATTGAAGCATATGTTGGACGTGCAAAGCAAGGGAAAAAGAGGAAATAAGATTTCCTCATAAAGGCTTGGAAAATAAGAGGAAACTACTTCTTTCCAAGGCCAATCCTTCTCCTATAAATAGGACCCTCATTCCTCTCATTCTATTCATTCCACATAAGTTAGAGATTGAGAGCCTCTCTCTCTAGAACTTGTGGCCGCCCCTCTCCTCTCTCTCTCTCTAGTCAATTTCGTTTTATTGTTTTGGCACCTAGGTCCTCATTTGACCTAGAGCTTAGCTCTGCGACTTCAAGACTCATTTTTAAGTCGTAGTGTTTAAAAGTGCCCACTTACTAATTCCTTTTCTCTCGAGTGATTTAGTGATAGAAACTTTCGTGGTTGCTGGAGGTGCCGAGGAAAGAAAGAGAGACGTGCTGCGAGGGGAAACGAGCGTTGCAACTTTCTAAGAGCTTCTCAAAGATCAAGCTTCAAGAAAGGTTAGTAAACTTCTTAGCTTATAATAGTTTTTAATTACATGTACTTGCTCTTTTGTCTAGGTTAGTAAAAAACCGTTTTTACTTGTAAAAGAAATTTTTTAAAATTCTGCCGCTTACCGAAGCGTTAATTATTTTCTTAAACCCTAGATCGATTCCAACACACGCTCCCATCACCCCACTTGAAGCAGAAGTTGCCATCCTCTAAGCTTTTGCTTTTCCTAAAACCAGTCAAGGAGCAGCAAATATGGTTAGTAGCAGCGGAGTCAATAATCCACGATGATACATTATCAGCTACTAAACAAGCTTCAATAACAAGTACAATACCTTTTACTTTGGTTTTGAGGTAGGCAGGACAGTTCCTACGCCAGTGACCAGGCTCATTGCAGTGGTGGCACTTGTCTTTAGACTTGTCCACCTTCTGAGCCTTTGGCGCCTTCTTCTTCTTCCCCGGCCTCCTTTTTCTTCTCCGCCCATTTCTTCTCCCATGTCCTCCATTTTCTTCTCCGCCCTCCTTCTTCTTCTCCGCCTCTCCTTCTTCCAAACCCACCAAACCCACTGTTCACAAACCCACCAAACATTCCGACCCACCCCCACACAAACCCACAAACCTTGCCTCCGACCACAACCCACATCTCCGACAACTTCATTGACTCACCACGCCCCATGCTCGTCGTCTTCACTCCAAGTAAGTATTTTTTTTATTTAATTTGTATTTTTATGTTGAAATTAGGTTAGAATTGTTTATTTGTGTCTAAATTATATAGATATTAAATATTGAATTTGATATTTATGTAGAAAATGAGTTTGGAATTGAATTTTGGTTTGAGTTTATGTTGGATTTGAGTTAGAATATTTGATTACCTTGAGTTTGAGTTGGAATTGAGTTAGAATATAAGATTGAATTTCGGTTTTAGTTTGTGTTAGAATTGTTTTGAATTGAAATTGAATTTCGGTTTAAGTTTATGTCGGAATTAGTTTGAATTGAAATTGAATTTCGGTTTGAGTTTGTATTGGAATTGGTTTGAATTGAGATTATGTTTAATTTTGTTTTTTCATAGATTATGTCTACTACAACCAAGAAAGATGATAAAAAGGTAAATTAATTACATGTTATTTGAAGTATTTCATTTACACGAATATTTGTTTTCTAATGTTTTTTTGTTGTTGTAGTAGACAATAACAAAAACCTTGCCTCCGACCACAACCCACATCTCCGACAACTTCATTGACTCACCACGCCCCAAGCTCATCGTCTTCACTCCGGGTAAGTCTTTTTTTTTATTTAATTTGTATTTTTATGTTGAAATTAGGTTAGAATTGTTTATTTGTGTCTAAATTATATTGAAATTGAATATTGAATTTGTTATTTATGTAGAAAATGAGTGTGGAATTGAATTTTGGTTTGAGTTTATGTTGGATTCGAATTAGAATATTAGATTGAATTTCGGTTTGAGTTTGTGTTGGAATTGTTTTGAATTGAAATTGAATTTCGGTTTAAGTTTATGTCGAAATTAGTTTGAATTGAAATTGATTTTCGGTTTGAGTTTGTGTTGGAATTGTTTTGAATTGAAATTGAATTTCGGTTTAAGTTTATGTCGGAATTAGTTTGAATTGAAATTGAATTTCGGTTTGAGTTTGTATTGGAATTGGTTTGAATTGAGATTATATTTAATTTTGTTTTTTCATAGATTATGTCTACTACAACCAAGGAAGTTGATAAAAAGGTAAATTAATTACATGTTATTTGAAGTATTTCATTTACGCGAATATTTGTTTTCTAATGTTTTTTGTTCTTGGGCGTTAAGGATTTTTTTTCGGATTTCAAGCTTGATAACCAAGGAGCCCGAAGTAACGTCAACCAAACTTTACGTACAATTGAAGAAGTCATATACACCGGATAACTTAGAAAACGTTCAAGAGGAGTGGGTATTTTACGTACAAACTTTTATAGAATGAGAATATTAGTTTTATTTTGGATGATATATATATTTGTTTTGGTTGTTTTTGGATATATATTTGGTTTTGGATGTAATGGATATGTTTTGGATGTTCTGGATATTTGGTTTTGGATATATAACTTCATTTCAGGTTTTTTTAACTAGAAAACTGTAAAAAAATAACTCTCAGGAACAATTTCGCAGCGGCAATGTGTATATTTCGCCGCGGCGAAACTTTACACAACGGTACGATTGTACCATTGTGGAAAGATTCACTGCGGCGAAATGTTAAAATCTGTTAAATTTTTTCACAACGGGACTGTCCCGTTGTGAAATCATGGATATTTCCACAACGGGACTCGTCCCGTTGTGGAATCATTACTTTTCCACAACGGGACGAGTACCGTTGTGGAAACATTCCACAACGGTACAAAACCGTTGTGGAGGCTTTCCACAACGGTTCTGTACCGTTGTGGAATCCCCAGTTTGTAGTAGTGTTATGAGCATAAAAAATTTACTAACCTTTTTAGAAGCTTGAACGTTGATAAGCCTTCGGAAGGTTGAAAACGCTCGTCTCCCCTCGCAGAACGTCTCTCTTCTTTCCTCGGCAACACGAGCAACCACGATGGTTTCTATCACAAGAATCACTCGAGAAAGAAAGGAGTTAGTGTGTGGGCACTTTTTAAACACGACGATTCGAGAACAAGTCTCAAAGTCGAAGAGCTAAAAACGCTAGGTCAAATGTTGACCTAGGTGCCAAAACAAAAACCGAAAATAACTAGAGAGAGAGAGAGGATCGGCCACAAGGTCTAGAGAGAGAAGCTCTCAATCTCTAACTTATGTGGAATGAAAAAAATGAGAGAAACAAGGGTCCTATTTATAGGAGAAGGGTTAGCCTTGGAAAGAAGTAGTTTCCTCTTTTTTTCCAAGCATTCATGAGGAAATCTTATTTCCACTTTTTTCCCTTGCTTTGCACGTCCAACATAGGCTTCTAGAAGCCTTGGATTTGTTTCGTCATTTAGTTTTGCTTCTCTCTTGACTCTAATTGGCCGAAATTAACTTTCCTCTTGGGGAAAATTTGTTTCCTCTTTTTCTTTTGGCAAGTATCTTCATACATTTATGCACAAAATAAACTCTCTTTTTCTTTATTGGGTTGCACCAAATTAGTCTCCCATTCTCCTGGGTTGGACGGCCAAAGGGCTTCTAGAAAGCCTTTCTAGATTTTTCTTTACTTGTTAATGACAACATAAGAAAAGCCCAGTGAGAATTTTCAAGTAAAATTCTATGAAATGAAATCAATCCACAAGGCCCAATGAACACATCATGGCCAAGTGATCTAGGCCATCATATGATCGTGTCAAAAAATTATATTGACGTTCATTTCATGCTATGTCCAAAAAATACAAATTTACCCTTTTGATAATTTTCGTAAAACTTGTCTCGTTCTTGTTTTGACTTAGCTTCTAGTTTAACTATTCCTACTCGATATGATTTGTGACAGTGACCTCATGGACCCAAATGAACAAATCTAGAGCTAAACGCTTGGACTCAAAAGTTCACAAACCTTTTCCAAGTTTAGCTTAATGCCAACTGACTCCACTAAAGAGTTGACACTGAAAATCTCTCGGTTCAAATGAATTTATTTTCTACTCAAGAATTCAACCAAATTATGATGAGCGGATCCACTAAATATTATCTATGTTTACCCTTCATGAATATCATCAGCTAGTCGGGCTTTACAAAATTACCATTTTACCCTTTTAGCTGTTATTTCCTCAACTCCTTTGTCGCTTGTGAATAAGTTAGAAACAATGTATTGACGAGGAGCTAACAAGTCACATTGTTTCATCCAAAAGAGTCAGGAGTACTCAATTTGGAGACTGGCCAGTTCATTTCAGCAATCTTGTACATGTATTCCATATCTATGAGAACTTCACAAAGTTACTCATGACATCTTCATAACTTAGTACTTCACCAATAGGTCCTGTTCGGAATCACATAGTGCGTCCGAGCTCTGACATTCTCATATGAGAATACGTAAGCTATGAAATGTCATGTCTCATTTTTGGATTAAGGTAAGCATGATGCAATTCATACGTAGTGACTTCGAGACATAAGAGGTTAAATGGTTTGTTCTTATTTTGTCTCAGAAGTGCACTGGTCAATTCAGTACCTTCGGAAGATACCTAGAAGAACTATAGAGTCTCCAACTCTCAATGCCCCATAACTAGACATCATAGATTCTCCTAACAATCGTACTGAGGTCAATAGTCCTTTGACCCTTAGATTGCAAATATTTCGTTTTAAGCAAACTACGAAGAGTTTGTTCATGCAAATATACATTTGTCTCTTCGTATGTTGTTAAGTTTGTTTATGGACTAAAGAGTAATGTTTTATCATAAAGCTTCAAACAGACAAGGAAGAATGAATGAACGTTTCCACTTTTTATTAATGAATAAGCAATTACAAACAAGAGTCTTCGTGAGACTTTATTACATCAAATGTACAAAATAAAGACTACAACTCTTCTTGTGGGCACCATTGACAACAAACTCCCACTTGACTCAAAGAAGATGTGTGTATTCCTTCATGCCTAATCCCTCTCGATGTTGGTCGAAGACCTTGTTCGCTAGGGCGTTTGTGAATGGATCTGTCAGGTTGTCCACCGTTGAGTTCTTCTTCACTTCCACGTCTCCGCGCTGCACGATCTATAGAATCAAATGGTATTTCCTCTCAATATGCTTAGAGCGCTTATGGCTTCGAGGTTCCTTTGAGTTAGCGACAGCCCCACTATTATCACAATAAAGGGTCATGGGCTCGTCGACGTTTGGAACAACTTCCGAATACTTAAGGAATTTTCTAAGCCATACAGCCTCTTTGGATGCTTCACAAGAAGCCACATATTCTGCTTCCATTGTGGAGTCAGCAATGCAAGATTGCTTAATACTCCTCCACACTACAGCTCCACCATTAAGGATGAACACAGATCCCGAAGTGGATTTCCTGGAATCCTTATCCGCTTGAAAATCTAAGTCGGTATATCCCGTCATAGTCAGGTCAATACCTGAGTATGTAAGCATCAAGTTCCTAGTTCTTCGAAGATACTTAAGAACATGCTTAACAGCAATCCAGTGCTCGGGTCCAGGGTTCGATTGGAAATGGGTTACTACGCCAACAGCGAAACAGATGTCAGGTCTAGTGCAAAGCATAGCATACATGAGGCTTCCTACGGCAGAGGCGTAAGGGATTTTCTTCATGTCTTCAATCTCTTGTGCAGTCTTGGGAGACTGGTCCTTAGAGAGTGAGACTCCATGCCTAAATGGTGTTTGGCCCTTCTTGGGGTCTTGCATCGAGAAGCGATGCATCACCTTATCAATATAAGATGCTTGACAGAGTGACAGGGTCCGATTTTCCTATCTCGATAGATTTGGATCCCCAGAATGTACGCGGCTTCTCCTAGATCCTTCATGTCGAATTGCTTTGCTAGCCAGACCTTAACCTCAGATAATTTACCCACATCGTTACCTATGAGTAATATATCATCGACATATAGTACCAGAATCACAACTTTGCCTTCGTGTATTAACTTGTAAAGACAAGGCTCATCTATTGACTGTTCAAAGCCGAAGCTTTTCACAGTTTCATCGAATCTAATATTCCATGACCTAAATGCTTGCTTTAGTACATAAATGGACTTAAGTAACTCACCAACCTTTGTCTCTTGACCTTCTTCCACGAAACCGTCTGGTTGAGCCATATAAATGCACTCGTCAAGATTTCCATTCAGGAAGGCCGTCTTGACATCCATTTTCTAGATCTCATAGTCGAGAGCTGCAGCTATGGATAGAAGTATGCATATGGATTTAAGCATCGCGACTGGCGAGAAGGTTTCTTCATAGTCAATTCCATCTTGTTGGGTATAACCCTTAGCTACAAGTCGTGCTTTGAACGTCTCGATGTTCCCATCCGGACCCATTTTCTTCTTGTATATCCACTTACACCCTACGGGTTTAATCCCTTCAGGAAGGTCTACAAGTTTCCAGACTTTGTTGACATACATCGAGTGCATTTAAACTTTCATGGCGTCAAGCCAAAGGTTTGATTCAGAACAAGCCATTGCTTGGCTATAGGAAACAGGGTCATCCATGTCAGAGACGGCTACGAGAGAGTCTCCATAAGACATGTACCTGTCAGGCTTTTGAGTAGCCCTTCCACTACGTCGAAGTACTACTTGACGAGATTCTGAAGAGTTTTAGTTGGGGTAAGAACAGTTCTTACAGATGAGGTAGAAGCTTCCTCACCCAACTTTTCTTCAGGCACAATTTTGTTTCTAAGTTTCACGTCTTTCATAAAGTCCTCCTCAAGGAAATGAGCATTCGTGCTAATGAAAGTCTTATCGTCCTCGGGACTATAGAAAATGAAACCTTTGGTTTCCTTTGGATATCTCACAGACAGGCACATTTCTGACCTACTAGCCAACTTGCTAGTCTTTTGCCTTAGCACATGTGTAGGGCAACCCCAAATTCCGATGTGGCCCGATTTACTTTACGGCCAGGCCATCTTTCATAAGGAGTACCAGGAACTGTTTTAGACAGAACTTGGTTCAGAATGTAAGCGGTTGTTTCGAGGGCATACCCCCAAAAGGAAAGAGGGAGTGATGAGTGTTGTCGCAGTTTTTCGGACAACGATTTAGGAGTCGCAGACGGTTAGACCCAAGGCCGGACCAAGTGGTCTCGTCTCAACTCGAGCGTGTCGGACTTGGTATCCCAAGTCGTCCCTTAGCTGGCTGTGGTATCTGTCTCGTCCAGGCACCAGAAAAGCAAGCAGAAAAGGTGTGAACTACAAAGGGGAAACAGAGGGGTTGCCTCTGTTTACCTCTCCGACGCTCAACATTAGTAGGATTGAGGTGGTTTGTAGATGGTTTAGTGTTTAGGGGTCGAGACTTGAGAGAAACGAGCGAGGTACGAGTTCGACAGCGTTTCAGTACTCAAATTCGGAGTACCTGGACCAGGGGAGGGACCCCGGTATTTATAGGCGACGTGAAGTGAGATGCTGGCCGCCGAGAGAGATTCACTCGGCCAATGGCCGAGTGAAGGAATGGATGCCGGGTGAGCTTCATTCGGCCATCGGCCGAATGAAAAGTCTGGGCCGAGAGAGGACTCACTCGGCGGGCGGCCGAGCGAGCTGTTGGGCCGGCATGAGTCCTCACTCGGCCTTCGGCCGAACGAACATGCTTGGCCGCTCGGGGCCTCACTCGGCCATTGGCCGAGCGAGCATGGTGGGCCGTCTGGAGGCTTCACTCGGCCCTTGGCCGAGCGAACACGTTGGGCTGCTTGGGCTTCATTCGGCCATTGGCCGAGTGAACATATGGAGGAGTTCACTCGGTCATTGGCCGAGTGATGGGCCTGGGCCGAAAGAAGGCTCACTCGGCCATTGGCCGAGTGAGTTGATGGGCTGGCCGAGTGTGGGGTGGAAGCTAGGGTTTCACTCGGCCATTGGCCGAGTGAGCTTGCTCGGCCGCCCGAAATGTCGATCGAGCCGTCGGACCTCGTCGGGCCGATAACATTAGCCCCCCGAGTTTGGCACCGGGCGCAGCCCGTGTGGTAAACTCAAGCAGCTCCGTCTTCAGTCGTCTCGTCGAACCGTCTTATCAATAATTGGTAAGCTCGCTCATTTTAGGTATTATTTTTAATATTTTTGCTTACGTGTTTGTCGTTATTCGCGCCCATGGGGTCCCCCAACCACACGTCGGCCAACGGGCCCCCCGAGGACTTCGTCTCGTTCTTCTTTGACGACCCTCACGATACTTTGGACGATCTTCTAGATCGAATTTCACCGCCCCCGGTCGATCATCACTCTCTCCCCACTCTAGGTTTTGTTTTCCTAGACCGAATGACGATGAATTTGGACGGCCAAGACCTTCCCACGGTGGATGCTTGGTTGGCGGGCGAGGGAGAGCACCCAGCGGCCGAGGGTGACGCCGGCGGGGCCGAGGCGAGCGCTGGTGTGGCTGAGGCGAGCGAGGAAGCAGCCGGGGCACGCGCTGCCGGGGCTGGGTCGCGCTGTGGCGTGGCTGGGTCGGCCGAGCGGGCCGAGGTGGACGAGGGCGCAGACGAGGCCGGGTCGGCCGGGGATAGCACCGGCGGGGTCGACGCGGCCGAGGACAGCGCCGGCGGGGTCGAGTGAGGTCGCGCTGCTGCCGGGGAGGCCTCGGCTGGTTGTGTCGGCGCCGTCTGTGGCGAGCCCAACCCCGGGGGGGCGCTGGTGGAGGCGCGCGCGACGAACCCAGGCGTGGGGCACGCCGCTTGGGCCGGTGGAGGCGGCGCCGGCGCTGGAGAGGCCGCGTCCGGTCGGGTCGGCTTCGTGGAAGGCTCTACCCACGTGGGTGGGGCCACGTTGCAGGTGGCCGGAGACCATGGTGGCCCGGGTGGACCAGCCCCAACCAGGCCGGGGCGCGCGCGCGACGAGGAGACGTCGCCGGGGACGGCCGGCGTCATGGGCGGAGGAGCCGGCGCCGGAGACGGGGCGCGCCGGCCATCCATTGTCGGAGGAGATGGGGCGGCCAGCTTGGACCCTTCCCAAACCCTAGGGCCCATTGGGCCGGGCCTGGGTGGGGAAAGCTTGGAGCATGTTCAAACCCTAGGACCCATTGGGCCGGGCCTAGGTGAGAGAGAGCTTGACCCCTCACAGGACTTCGGGCCGAACCATGAGCTTGGGCCGGACGCATCCTATGGGGGCCACACGGAGCCGCCTCTCGTGGTCAACACCCGGGAAACGTGGCCCCAATGGGCCGAGCACGCACACCGCGGCCCGAGCGAGCTACTGTAGCGGGCACCACGAGGGTTCGGGCGAGACGTCGGGTCGTCGCGTCCCATCGGTCGCTCCAACAAGCTCGACTGCATAGGAAGAAGAACGAACCTCGTCGTTTCCCCTCGGGGAAACGGCGATCCGAGGTAGCTTTGACTGCTCCGGCATCGATTTCCCGAGTTCGCTCTCATTTGCCAGCTTTAGTGGTTTGAGGAAGCGGTTCCACATCCCGTCGGCCGTATCGTTTTTGCGACCGTTGTCCGACGATCTGCCGACTCGTCCTCGGAGGGGGTACGCCGCCGTTCACGAGGCAAGCCTTCGGGGAGGGCTGCGATTGCCTTTTCAGCCCGTGATCCAGGATCTTCTAGCTCGACTCGGTGTTCATGCGGCCCAGATGTCTCCGTCCTTTTACCGTATGGTGGCTGCCTGCCACATGATGCTGCACCGAGCGAAGGGTCGAGCCGTGACGGCCGACGACATCAGGAATCTCGTGGCCGTCTTCGATGTTCCCGGGAAACCCAGCTTCTACAAGGTTCAGCACCGGAAGCGATTCACTATCCTCACCAAGCTGACCTCGAAACGCCGATACCCTTGGGTGTGGGTGTCCGAATCTGCCTTCGGGATGGCACCTCTCACCTTTGGCCCCTTTGCTGAATTCCCGGCCGACTATGGCATCGAGAGCTCCGAACTCGCGCTCGTGATCGGAGCGGTTCCCAACTCGAGGCGGCAAGGATCGCTTTTCGAGTCCCCGGATCTTATGGCAACCACCAGATGGTTCGTGCCTGCAGACGAACACTCCTCATGCTCCGGGCCTGGAGTGGAGACTGGCCCGGAATCCGAGGCGGGGGGTTCGTCTGCTCCCCCACCCGACGCGGGGGTACTGATCGAATATGCGTCGTCGCGCTATCGTTGTTCTTCCATTATTTATGCTTATCGTTATGTTTTAACTGACAAACGCCCTTTTCTTCTCTGCAGGTACCATGGCTCGACGTCATCGACCGCGCACACAAATGCCGAGAGCAACGCCCAGCCGAGGCCCGTCGCGGGGGGTCGCCATCGCGGGCAAGGAATGAAACGATCTCCTCCAACAAGCGACCATCATCATCGGCTTCTCTCGGGTCACCATCCGGCCACAAACGCGCTCACACATCGACAGTGTCAGACAGCCTGGACTCTATGCTCCTAGCGGAGGCGGCAGAGTTGAGAGACCAGTGCTCCCGAGGGATCCTTGAGACCTCCTTGCGGGAGTTCAAAGGTCTGCTGACGACGAGCGATCTTGAGCACTTCCAGAACGGGATCGGCGATGCCCGAAAGGTATGGCTCGTTTGCTTGTGTTATGTATGATTGTCGTGCTTATCTTGATTATCCGTGTCTCATCTATTTGCAGATGCTCACGCGCCAAGAGCGGAGTGATCGCATTCTCCGAGATATGCTACGACGCATGCAAATCATGGAAAAGGAGAATACGAATATGGAGGCCGCGCACGCCGCCGCCCTAGCGGGGACCCGCACCGCCCAAGAGTTTGAAGCGCTCGAGGGGGAGGTAGAGCGAGCTAGCGGGGAATCGGCTGCCGAGAAAGCGCTTCGCGAGAAGGCGGAGCAGGCGGCTGACACCTTTCTAGGAGAAACGAAGAAACTCCAGGTGGCACTCTCGAGCCAGGATGCGGAGCTGAGCATTGTCCATGCTCGACTATCGGCGAGCGAGATCGCTCGGGTTAAGGTCGAGAGGGAGAGGGACACCTTACGGACGGAGATGCAGACCCTCGCCGAGGAGAAGGAAGACGCCGTGCGATCCAAGACGGACTTGGAGGACGATTGGGACATGGCGTTGGAGGCGGCTCGTTACGAAGCGGCCAAGCGAGTCCGAGACACGACCGCGAAGGAGAACGCGTCTCGAGGGACAACCTTCTCCTTTTTTAAGACCATGTTCCCTCCTTTTGAGGACGAACCAGAGGTGAACGACCCGCACCCCCAAGACCCTGCGGAGGCCGCCCAATCGACGAACCGTCCACTTGGCGAAGAGGCTACCGATGGGTCGGGCGCTCCTCGTCCCGAGGATGACGAAGAGCAGTTAGACTTCGGCTCAGACTAGTCTACTTTACTTTGGTTTTTTGCGCACTTGTTTAGCGCTCGCTTTACGCTTTCTTTCGGATTTTTGTTGTGTTTGACATGTGTCGTACTATCGTACTTTTCTCTGCCGGTTTGATTGTGCGACATTGTCTTGCTTTGATTGAAGTTTTTCGATTCGTTATGCGTCTTATTTTCTCGATTTGTCATGCTCAGTTTATCAGTTTGCGCAATTTGAATAGTGCGTGTCTTACGAGCCCGGCTTACTATGCTTAGCGTAACCGGTTGGCACGGCTTACTGCCGCATTTGGCGGCGAAGTTTCCCGCGGACGCTGGCTAGACCAGTTTCATCCGGCGGGTGCGATTTTCGGCCATCCATTCGTGACTCGCTGCCTATCGGCGTGCGCGAGCTGGGTGGCCGTCGCGCTCATTTTCCAGCGAGTACGCTACCTATCGGCGTGCGTATCGCGACGAGCTCGCAGTTCCCAGTGAGCGTGGCATATGTCAGTACGCGTGTCACGTTTTGGGTTTTGACTGCCGGGATCGACAATCCGGTGCGCGGACGTGATCCATCGATGCCTTGCTGCCTATCGGTGTGCAAGGTGCATCGTCGCGCGAGAGGGTCGCAGCAAAAGACGTGCGAGGTCGGAGGTCCGGTGCGCGGATCCAACTTGTCGACGTTTCGCTATCTCTCGGCGTACGGCCTCAACCCGTGCGAGAGCGTCGCACGAGGAGGGTACGAAGTCGGAGGTCCGGTGCGCGGATCCGATTTATGGGTGTTTTGTTACCGCTTGATGCGTGGAAAGTGGAGTAAGCGAGCTTGTTATTCTCGCCTTATCCCCCTTAGCCCCCCGAGTTTCTTGGGTGTTCGTAGAGGAGGCTAGAAATTATAATACAATGCTTTGAAGCGAAATGTAATTCATTATATTGTTGAAATGGTTAAAAAATTACATCCCAGGCCGTTGGCCGAACTTGAAATTTTAAATTGTCTTTGCTAGAATCTAAAATTACATGAAAACAACAAAGCGTAAAATGGACAAATGAACATCTACTGATAATATTGCCGAAGGTGCTCCACGTTCCACGGGTGTGTGAACACGAGTCCCTCCATGTTCTCGAGCTCGTACGTGCCATTGTGGATGGCTCGGCGCACACGGTACGGGCCTTCCCAGGTGGGGCCTAGAACTCCCGCACCTTGCACCTTGGTGTTTTGGAACACCCTTCGAAGAACGAGGCTCCCGTCGGCGAACTTCCGCAGCTTGATCTTTGAGTTGTAGTATTTCTCGACTTTCCTCTTTTGCGCAGCAAGTCGGGTGAGTGCGTCCGACCTCCTCTCGTCTATGAGGTCCAACTCGAGCCTGATTGCGTCGTCGTTGGTGGCTTCTTCGTACTCCTCGATGCGCAAGGTTGGTAGCTTGGTCTCGATGGGTACCACGGCCTCGACGCCGAATGCGAGAGCGAAAGGGGTTTCGCCGATCGCATTTCGAGCGGTGGTGCGGTACGCCCATAAGACCATGGGGAGCTCGTCGGCCCAAGCCCTCTTTCTTTCCTCCAGCTTCTTCTTCAAGTTCTCTTTGATTGTCTTGTTAACCGCCTCGACTTGACCGTTGGCTTGAGGATGGCGGGGAGAGGAAAAAGTCTTGCTAATGCCCAGTTGTTCGCACATTTCTCGGAGGCGCGCGTTGTCGAATTGTTTCCCGTTGTCGGTTACAATTGACGCGGGGATCCCGAAGCGGCAGATGATGCTTTTCCAAATGAAGCTCGTCGTGTTCGCCTCAGTGATCTTCGCTAGCGGCTCAGCCTCTACCCACTTTGTGAAGTAATCGATGGCTACGATTGCATGCTTGTATTGCCTCGGGGCCATAGGTAGCTCACCGATGAGGTCGATTCCCCACTTCGCGAAAGGTCGCGGCACAATGATTGGACACAATGGGGCCGGTGCTTGACGCGGGATGTGGGCGAACCTTTGGCACTTATCACACTTTTTGGCCCACTCCTGGGAGTCCTTTTTTAAGGACGGCCAAAAATATCCAAGTCTCACACTAGTACAATTAATAGCATCAGGTGCGACAAAAGTCGCACCTGAAAGCATCCGCGTCGCACCTGAAAGAATCATCAGGTGCGACTTTAGATGCGACAAAGTCGCATCTGAAAGTGCGCACCTGATGATATTAGGTGCGACTTGTCGCACCTGAAAGTCATCACTATCAGGTGCGACATTTTAGGTGCGACTAGTCGCACCAAACGTCGCACCTAAATATCCCTCAAAATAAGAAATTAAAGCGTGAATTATAGTATCAGATGCGACTAGTCGCATCTGATACTTTCGCGGGAAGAGTATCAGATGCGACTAGTCGCATCTGATAGTAATTCCCCGCGAAATATTTGGCGGGTACCAGTACAATCAGATGCGACTAGTCGCATCTGATACTTTTCCCGCGAAGGTATCAGATGCGACTTGTCGCATCTGATTGTCTGTAGTTTTTTTTTTAAAATGCTGATTCTAATAGAATCAACCTATTAAATATATAAAAATTATAATTTAAAAAATTAATTAAATAAATTTTTTGTTAAAATAAATAAATAATTTGAATAATATTAATTAGAATAATTATATAAATAATTTAATAGAAATTCTAATATTAAATTCATAAAATTTAATCATTTACGTTCAATAAATTTAAAAAACTACAATCTATTCTTTTTGTTTCCCTTTTTCAGTCGAAGTCTTCCAATTCTGTAACGCACGGCCTCCTCTTCCGCCAGATCTTCCTCGTGCGCTGCCGCTCGAACGATGTCGCACCATTTCTACCGAACCTGGCGTCTGATTAGCATTTGGCATTGAAGCGAATGGCGGCGTCTGAACATTTGGCATTGAAGCGGATGGCGGCGTCTGAACATTCCGCATTGAAGCTGATGGCGGCGTCGTCCCAGGGTGCATCATCGCGGGAGATGTCTGCATGGGAGACGGATGCTGCTGTGTGTAGGCAAAGAACTGTCGCTGAAACGCCTCCATCTGAGCTTGTTGTGCGGCCAACGCTGCTTGTAGCTCGCTAATCACTGGATCTGGAACGCGCGTCGATGAAGAACCTGAGGACGAGCTATCGTCCTGAGCCTGAGCCAAGAGATACGAGGATCTCGGGATCGAGGGACCTATCCCGACATACCAAAAGTACTCTTTCTTCATGCATAACCAAGGCGGCAAGTTGTACGCAGTTAGTACCACAGGCCACATGTTGTACGATAAACTCATTTCTCCGAACGGATTGAATCCATCTGCAGCTAGTCCAAGCCGCACGTTTCGAGGCTCTGCAGCAAAGCCTGGGTATCTCTCGTCCAGGTTTTTCCACGTCGTACCATCCGCATGATGTCGTAGAACACCTACTTCCCTGACGCGATCTCTTTCGTGCCACTGCATCAAAAGCGACGTTTGTCGAGACGCGTACAACCGCTTCAATCGATCTTTCAGGGGAAAATATCGCAAAATCTTTTGCGGTATCATTTTCCCAGTTGGCTTCCATCTGCTCTCGTTGCATACTGGGCACACGTTGACTTCCGCGAGTTCTTTTCGAAATAGGACACAATCGTTAATACACGCATCGATCATCTCGTATCCCATGCCAAAACGCTTCAGCTTCGCCTTTGCCTCGTAATGCTTCTCCGGAATTCGATTACCAGCTGGATGAGACTTCTTCAAGAGCTGCAAGAGTTCTGTAAACGACTTGTTCGTCCAATGGTTCGTGACTTTGAGGTGCATCAACGAAACCAAGAACGACAAAGAAGAAAACTCTTTGCATCCAGGGTACAATTCTGCTTCCAACTCAGCGAAGAGGTCTTCCACTTGCTCCTCTGCACGCACCTCGCTCTGGGTCGGCTCCGTAGCATCGTCGAAATCCTCGTGATCCCTGATATCCTCCACAGCACCGTGCAATCCTCCTATTCCTCTCTGATCTGTTCCTCCGATGGAATCTTCTTCATGAGGAAGGACGGCACGCTCGAGCTCGCCGTGATGATACCATTTTGTGTAGCCTGGGGTAAACCCCTTGTTCAGCAAATGGTTCCTGACAACCCCGATGTCGTGCCATCTCACGTTGTTACAAGGTTTGCAAGGACACCGATATTTGCCATTTTCGTTAGGGAATCTTCTTGCAGCGCGAATAAACTCGTTAACACCGGTTTTGTACTGCAATGTCACCCGATTATTCTCCGTGATCCAATCTCTACTTGGATTGGACATTTCGCTGAATGAGAGCGAGAAATGAAAGTTTGGAAGAGTTATTGATAAAGGACGACGGAGAACACAATGAAAGAGAGATTATGAATTCTATGTTAATTATTTTGAGCTCGGATTGAATAAGTTGGGAGTTTTTAAACTAATTCATTCGAAACTCTACCGAAATTTCGGCAGAGTTTCCCCTATTATACTGACAAACCAAAAACCTGCAAAATTATTTAAAAACATACACAAACCATCCAGAACTATCCTATAAATTATCTCAGCCCTAAACCGAACCTCCGTGGTTCGATCACAACATTTATAAATGAAAAATCGAAATAAACAAAATATCACAAACTATCAAAACATGTTACAAACTATTTTTCTTATTTAAACTTATAATTTAATTTCATGTTAAATCAAATGAAACTAATCACAAATTCATTAACTTCATTTTAACTTAAACTTCATTTTAACTTAAACTTCATTTTATACTAAACATGTCACAAAACATCAAAACATGTCACAAAACACAAATAAAACTTAGATTTAACCTAAACTAATCAAATTATTAAACATGTGACATTATCAATTACATTTACTAATCAATTTCAAAGTAGCATGTTACAATTATAATTTTAATTTCATTAAATAATTTTAAACTAAACAACCTATTCATGTAATTATTAGACTAATTACAATTCCTAATTGATAAATTACAATAAATCAAAACTAATTAAAACAAAACAAATTTAAACTAAACACTAACCTATACTATATCACAAACTATGTCAAAAAACACTAACCTATACTATATCAAATTAATACTAATTAAGCTACACATATATATACAAATTAATTCCTAACACATAAACTTAATCTAATTAAAATTACAACATATACAATATACAATATATATTTACACATATACAAATTAATTCCTAACACATAAAATTAATCTAATTAATTCTTAACAACATATACAAATTACAATATATATTTACACATATACAATATACAATAAACAATAAATTAAATCTATACAATATATATTTACATATAATATATAAACTAATATATAATACCTAAACAGAAAAAAAAATACTAACCTGGAGGCTGTGAGAGCACGGTGAGGCAGAGAGAGAGCGAGGCAGAGAGGGAGCGAGGCAGAGAGGCAGAGAGGGGTTGAGCGAGGCGGAGAAGACGGCGGAGCGCGGCGGAGCTACAGCGGCGCAGTGCGTCGGAGGCAGCGGCCGGGGCCGGGGCTGAGCGCACGACTAATTGAGAGAGAGAGAGAGCGAGGCAGAGAGAGAGTTTAAACATTGAGAGAGAGAGAGAGAGCGAGGCAGAGAGGGAGCGAGGCAGAGAGAATCGTACCTGACGGCGGAGCGCGTCGGTGAGTCGGTGAGTCGGTGAGAGCGTTCCTGACGGCGGAGCGCGTCGGAGTGCGGCGGAGGTGGCGCGCGCGGCTTGGTGGAGGAGCTGCTGGCCGAGCGCAACCGAGAAGGAGAAGAGAGAGACAGAAGCGGCGGCGGAGCACGGCGGAGGGTGTGGAGCGCGCGCGGCTGAGTTACAGAGGTCGGAGAGAGGTTTTTTTTTTTTAAATGGGCGGCGTGAACTGGTGACCCAAGTGAGGCAGAGAGAGAGAAGCGGCGGAGGTGGTGGACAGGGCGGAGCGCGGCGGAGGTGGCAGAGAGAGAGAGAGGTTTTTTTTTCTGTTTGGAGCGGCGATTTCGAAATGAGGAAGACGAAAGTGCAGGCGATTTTGTTTTATAGAAAAACCTAACTTTCAGGTGCGACTAGTCGCACCTGATACTCAAAAACCTAACTTTCAGGTGCGACTAGTCGCACTTGATAATAACAAAAAAATCCAGAATGCCACGTCAATCTCGAATGAAATAATGAGGGGGAGAGTTGGCCCGCTTAAAATTTTGAAACTATCAGGTGCGACTCTGTCGCACCTGATACTCAAAAGCAAACAACAAATTTAGTGAAATTTTTATCACTTCGGGTTGACAATCTGGTGCGACAAGTCGCACCCGAAAGCCATTTAGATGCGACTTTTAGGTGCGACTAGTCGCACCTGATAGTCATGCGCATCAGAAAACCAAATTTGTAGTAGTGTCAGTAGCTTCAATGCCAACGATTGCCCAGCGGCGTGGTTTCCGCACACCCCTTCGTGCACTTCGCGGAGCGCTTTCCTCGCCTCGACTTCGGTTAGGCAGCGGAGAAGGGGCATAGAGTAGCCTCTTTTGAACAGGTTGTCCTCCCTCATCGTGTAATTTGGCGCCAAGCTTCTCAGCTTTTTGGCCTCTTCTCTGTCTTCGGGAACGACTCCTCGCTTAAGGAATTCCACGAGCGGAGTCATCCATGAGGGAGGCGGAGTCTCGTCAACTACCCCTACGTCGCCTCTCGAGATGTAGGGTCGGGTCAAAACTTCGATCGGGACGCTGCCTTCGCCTTCCTCGTCTATCCCAGACGCGAGGCGAGCCAGGGCGTCAGCGTCAATGTTCGCCTCGTGAGGAACTTGGACGATTTCGAACCATGACAGGGCCTCCAGGTTCTTTTGGGCCTTGGACAAGTACGCGATCATGTGTGGCTCTGTCGCGGCGTAGTCGCCCTTAACCTGGTTCATAATTAATTGCGAGTCGCAATGGATGCGCAGGTTTTGGGCACCTAGCTTGTTCGCTAGCTCCAAGCCAACGATCAGAGCCTCGTACTCTGCCTCGTTGTTGGAAGCCTTGAACTCGAACCGCAGGGCGTATCTCAGCTTTTCCCTATCCGGATTTATGAGCACAACGCCGGCGCCAGCCCCCCGGGCGTTTGACGCGCCATCCACGTGCAAGTCCCAGACCGGCCCTATCGGGTCGTTGGTTCTCTTCTTCGACGACTCGCTGTGGTCGTCCTCCTTGTCTTCCGTGCTCTTGCTACTCTCGTCGCCCTCGTTGGTTGGGGGCGCGCTTGTGAACTCGGCGATGAAGTCGGCGAGGGCCTGACCCTTAATGGCGGTTCTCGGTTGGAACTCGATCCTGTACTCGCCCAGCTCTTGGGTGTTGTCAATGGTGCCCACAAGAAGAGTAGTAGTGTCTATTTATGTACATTTGATGTCATATAGTTTTACGAAGACTCTTGCTTGTAATTTCTTATTCACTAATATAAAGTTGAAACGCTCATTCATTCTTTCTTTGTTTGAAGCTTTATGATAAAACCTTAGTCTTTTAGTCCATAAACAAAGTTAACAACTTACGAAGAGACAAATGTAGATTTGCATGAACAAACTCATCGTAGTTTGCTTAAAACGATATATTCGCAATCTTAGGGTCAAAGGACTATTGACCTCAGTATGATTGTTAGAAGAATCTATGATGTCTGGTTATGAGGCATTGAGAGTTGGAGACTCTTTAGTTCTTCTGGGTATATTCCGAAGGTACTGAATTGACCAGTGCACTTCTAGAGACAAGATAAGAACAAACCATTTAACCTCTTATGTCTCGAAGTCACTATGTATGAATTGCATCATGCTTACCTTAATCCTGAAATGAGACATGTCATTTCACACCTTCGTATTCTCATTTGAGAAAGTCAGAGTTCGGACTTACTATGTGATTCCGAACAAGGCCTATTGGTGAAGTACTAAGTTGTGAGAATGTCATGAGTAACTTTGTGAAGTTCTCATAGATATGGAATTCATGTACAAGATTGCTGAAATGCAATGTATGTCACCTCATGCTTTGTTCCTTGGAGTGTGAATAAATGAACTGGCCAGTGTCCAAATTGAGTCCTGACTCTTTTGGATGAAACAATGTGACTTGTTAGCTCCTCGTCAATACATTGTTTCTAACTTATTCACAAGCGACAAAGGAGTTGAGGAAATAACAGATAGAAGGGTAAAATGGTAATTTAGTAAATCCCAACTAGCTGATGACATTCATGAAGAATAGCATAGATAATATTCAGTGGATCCGCTCATTATAATTAGGTGAATTCTTGAGTAGAAAATAAATTCATTTGAACCGAGAGATTTTCAGTGTCAGCTCTTTAGTGGAGTCAGTTGGCATTAAGCTAAACTTGGAAAAGGTTTGTGAACTTTTGAGTCCAAGTGTTTAGCTCAAGCTTTGTTCATTTGGGTCCATGAGGTCGCTGTCACGAATCACATCGATAGGAATAGTTAAACTGGAAGCTAAGTCAAAACAAGAACGAAAATTGTCAAAAGGGTATTTTTGTCTTTTGAGACATAGGATGAAATGAATGTCAATAAATTTTTTGACATGGTCATTTGATGACAAGTAACACTCGGCCATAATATGATTAATTGGGCCTTGTGGATCAATTTTATTTCATAAGAATTTTATTGAAAATTCTTAATGGGCCTTTTTCATGTTGTCATGAACAAATGGAAAAGCTTCTAGAAGGCCTTTCTAGAGCATAATAGGCGCCCACTACCCAAAGAGAAAGAGAGTTCCTTTTGTGCATTAATGTATTTAGATACTTGGCAAAAGAAAAAGAGGAAACAAATTTCCTATGCATGGCATAAGGGAATTTTGGCCATAAGGGTCAAGAGAGAAGCAAATAAAAGAGGAAACAAATCCAAGGACTTGCTTGGCAAGACTTTGTCGTGTGCCTCATTAAAGAAAAAGGGAAATTGGCTCATGAATATGTGATATTCTATAGAAGAGGAAACTACCTTATTGAAGGTAAGACCTCTCCTATAAATAGGAGCCTCATTCTTCTCATTTTTCTCATTCCACATAAGTTAGAGATTGAGAGCTTCTCTCTCTAGAACTTGTGGTTGCCGCCCCTCTTCTCTCTCTCTAGTTTATTTTTCGATTTTTCTTGTTTTGGCACCTAGGTCCTCAGTCGACCTAGTGTTTAGCTCTGCGACTTCAAGACTCGTTCTTAAGTCGTAGTGTTTAAAAGTGCCCACTCACTAATTCCTTTATTTCGAGTGATTTAGTGATAGAAACTTTCGTGGTTGCTCGAGGTGCCGAGGAAAGAAAGAGAGACGTGCTGCGAGGGGAGACGAGCGTTGCAACTTTCTAAGAGCTTCTCAAAGATCAAGCTTCAAGAAAGGTTAGTAAACTTCTTAGCTCATATTAGTTTTTAATTACATGTACTTGCACTTTGTCTAGGTTAGTAAAAAACTGTTTTTACTTGTAAAAGAAAATTTTTAAAATTCCGCCGCTTCCCGAAGCGTTTAATCTTTTTCTTAAACCCTAGATCAATTCCAACATTGGGACCATATCGCCATTCGAGAGGAGGTCCCTTTTTGAAGGGCCTTCTCGATGGGATGCCCCGAGCGGACCACAATGGGGTGCGCTTGGAAGTAGGGCCGGAGCTTTCTCGCGCTCATGACGAGGGCGAGGGACAGTCTCTCGATTTCCGGGTATCGGGTTTCGGCGTCGAGGAGCGCCTTGCTAACGTAGTAGACCGGCCATTGTACCTTGTCTTCTTCGCGTATGAGGACCGCGCTCACGGCCCTATCGGACACCGCGAGGTAGAGGTACAGGGTTTCGCCATTCTTCGGCTTCGCGAGGAACGGGGGGGAGGTGAAATAGGCTTTCATATCTCGGAATGCTTCCTCGCACTCCTTCGTCCATACGAACCCGTCGGTCTTCTTCAGTGCCTTGAAGAACGGTTGGCACCTATCAGTGGCCTTGGAAACGAATCGCGTTAGGGCGGCGATCCTTCCCGTCAGGCTTTGAACTTCTTTGACTTTTTGTGGCGACCTCATCTCTAAGATCGCCTTAATCTTCTCAGGATTGGCCTCGATCCCGCGGCGGCTCACCATGTAGCCCAGAAACTTTCCAGACTCGACCCCGAAAGCGCACTTGTTGGGGTTGAGCTTCATTTTGTAGCGTCGCAGGATCGTGAACATTTCCCTAAGGTCTCGAACGTGGTCGTGGGCTTTGAGGCTTTTGACAAGCATGTCATCCACGTAGACCTCCATAGTTTTGCCAATTTGATTGGCGAACATGCGGTTCACCAACCTTTGATACGTCGCTCCCGCGTTTTTGAGGCCAAAGGGCATGACCTTGTAACAGTAAAGTCCGCGGTTCGTAACAAAGGTGGTTTTGATCTGATCCGGCTCGTGCATGCGGATCTGGTTGTAGCCTGAATAGGCGTCCATGAAGCTCAGCAACTCGTGGCCCACCGTGGCGTCCACGAGCTGCTCGATCCTCGGGAGAGGGAAGCTGTCTTTCGGGCAGGCTTTGTTGAGATCTTTGTAATCGATACAGATCCGCCACTTCCCGTTTGGCTTCTTGACCATCACCACATTGGACACCCACTTGGGGTGCTCCGCCTCCCTGATG
Organism: Urtica dioica subsp. dioica; assembly: GCF_054948205.1. Lineage (NCBI taxonomy): Eukaryota > Viridiplantae > Streptophyta > Magnoliopsida > Rosales > Urticaceae > Urtica > Urtica dioica. The sequence goes on along the minus strand of NC_142757.1, from coordinate 10,324,591 downwards.
AAGTCGGCGGCGAGAAGTTTGTCAACTTCTTCACCAATGGCTTGGTACCTCTCCCCACTGAACGCCCGCCGCGGTTGGACGCGCTCGGCCACTCTCTTGTCGTCGTTGAGACGATGAACCATTATTTCGGGGTCGATCCCCGGCATGTCGGCGTGTGTCCACGCGAAGACATCTTTGTGCTCTCAGAGGAAAGCGGCGAGCTCGGTTCGGACCTCAGATGGGAGTTGGGCGCCTACCTTGACTACTTGGTCAGGCTTGGCGTCGTCCAACATGACGGGAACGAGGTCGTCCGGCGTCTCCACCTTTTGACGCTCGACATCGTCCCTTTGGTCTAGCTCTCCGAAGGTGCCTCCCTCCTCTAACTTGCCCGGGAATATGTCCCCGAGTTGGAAGACGGTGCTCACCATCTTTCCTTTCCCTTTTCCGTCCACGCCCTGGATGTAGCACATCCTCGCCATGGATTGGTCTCCCAACATCACGGCGATTCCTTTCTCGGTCGGGAACTTCATCATCAGGTGGTACGTGGACGTTATGGCTTTCAACCGATTGAGAGTCGGGCGGCCGACGATGATGTTGTAAGCCGAGGGCTGATCCACCACTAGGAACGACACAATGTGGGTAACCTCGAGCCCCCCCAGCGTACCGAAGGTAACCGGGAGGTCGATAGTTCCCTCCGTCATGACCCTCTCCCCGGAGAAGCCAAAGAGCGGGGTCGAGATTGGGGTCGGTCTCATCTCGGATAGCTTCATCCTGTCCAACGCCGACTTAAAGATTATGTCGGCGGAGCTCCCATTGTCGATCAGGATTCTCCGGACGAGGTTGTTGGCGACCGGGGCAGAGACGACTATCGCGTCGTTGTGTGGATGGAGTACTCGCGCCGCTTCTTGTCCGGTGAAGAACATGGATTCGAAGGGGGCCGGAGGAGGGGCCTCGTACGTATGGTTAATGTAGTGCGCTACTTTCCCTTGGGAAACTTCGCGCACGTACTTTTTCCTTTGCGTAGCCGAGTCTCCGAACTCTGGGCCGCCCAAGATCGCGCCCACGACGTGAAGTTGCGAGCTCTCCGGTTCTTCGTTTGCCGCGCGGTCCGTGACAGTCACCGTCGCTGGACCTTTCTTTCCTTGCCGCGGGCGGCCTCCGTGCGCCGCGGCCGTCCCGATAGTTCTAAGGACGTACTCTTTTAGTTTCCCATCTTGAATCAGGGCTTCAATCTGACGCTTGAGTTGATAGCATTCGGATGTCAGGTGCCCGTGATCCTGATGGTAGTCACAGTACTTGCTTTGATCCCTCTTGGCGGGATCCTTCGTGAGAGGGGTTGGACTCCCCAGCTTGTCACGGTGCAGAGCTAGGATTCGTTCCGGCGAAGTGTTCAGAGGAGTGAACGTCGAGAACTTTCGGAAGCTGTCGACATGTGGCGGCCTCGGCCTAGGGAGGGAACGGCCGTTAGCGGCCTGGCTTCCCTTATTCCTCCTCTTTCGAGGGTCGGGACGATCTTCGTCTCGATCGTCGCGGCGGCGACTCCCCTGTCCTCCTCGACTCCCATGTATGTGCGGGCTCTCGTCATTAGCTCCGCCATGTCATGCAGGACTTGGCCAACAATAGACTTGAGGAAGTCGCTCGTGCGGACTCCCTCAGTGATCGCCGTGATGGCGTCTCTGTCGTCGAACCCTTCGACCTTGTGAGATTCCTCAGTGAAGCGAGCGAGGTATTGTCTTAGCGTCTCGTCTCTTCCTTGTCGGATAGAGAGGAGGTGGGTCTTCGGTTTCTTTTGCGCCACGAGGGTGGCGAATCGGGCAAGGAACGCCTCTCGTAAGGCTCGGAAAGACGGGATGCTTCCCGGCCTCAAACTTCGGAACCACTCAAACCCCGACCCTGTGACGGTCAGGCTGAAGGCTTGGCAGAGGGTAGCGTCTGTCTGCCCTTGCATCGTCATCCATGTCTCGTAGTGTTGGACGTGGAAGTGGGGGTCCGTACGTCCATCGTAGGGGGGAATGGATGGTAACTTGAAGTTTCCCACGCATGGTTGCGCGAGGACTTGTGCGGCGAAGGGAGAGTATGATTCCTCGATCCCTCCGTACGGCCTTTGCCTCCCTGACTCCCTCATCTCGATGATTTGATTTTGGTGGCTCTGAATCATTGTGACCATGTCGAGCCCGTTAGTGGGGCCGACCGTCGGGGCCACGGGAGTCACCGGTTGGCGTTTGTTGGACGCTTGGTCCACGACATTGGCCTGAGGCCGGCCGAGAGTTGCAGCGGGGAGCGCGTCCCTTCGAGAGTTTAGCCTTTGGCGGAGATCCTCCCCTCGGGAGTTTCTCTGCGCCGTCAAGCGCTCTCTAAGGTCCACGCTTGGTGCGGGGCGAGGCGAGGTCGCCCTTGGTCGGACCGTCCGGCGGGCGCTTCGGCTATCGGCCCCATCATCTACCAGAGTCGCTCTCTCCTCGGCGAGGGGCCGTGTCCGGCCGCCTCTTTAAAACCGAGGGGGCTAGTCCCCGGGAATGCGACCGTGCCTGTTGCCCTGCCAGGTGCGACGGCCCGGCCAAAGCATTGTTAGACCTCTCGGGCCGCGAAGGGGCAAGGCTGGGCGTTGCCTCATTGGTCCTCGACTCCCCCACATATTCGGGGTCGGAGTCGTCTTGGGCGGACCTATCTTCAATGTCATAGCCGAGGAGGTCAGCTATGAGCGTACCGTCGACGCCGGGGCGGTCAAGGAGCTCCGCAAGCCACCGGGCCGTGTCCTCTCGGAGCTCGGCCTCGGGGTCATTCATGGGGTCTTCGGGCTGGCTCTCGCTATCGCGAGGTTGCCCTTCAAGACGATGTGCGAGGCGTCGAAGGCCGTACCTCGAGCTCGTCGCTCGGGTACCCGCGGAGGTGGTGGGAATGTGACTCATCTCTCGAGAGTCGTGGGAACAAAGGGAGAAAATTGGTATAGGGAATGCGTCGTCAAGGTCTAGAGATCCCCTCCTTCTAGCGCCAAAATGTTGTCGTAGTTTTTCGGACAACGATTTAGGAGTCGCAGACGGTTACACCCAAGGCCGGACCAAGTGGTCTCGTCTCGACTCGAGCGTGTCGGACTTGGTATCCCAAGTCGTCCCTTAGCTGTCTATGGTATCTGTCTCGTCCAGGCACCTGAAAAGCAAGCAGAAAAGGTGTGAACTACAAAGGGGAAACAGAGGGGTTGCCACTGTTTACCTCTCCGACGCTCAACATTAGTAGGATTGAGGTGGTTTGTAGAGGGTTTAGTGTTTAGGGGTCGAGACTTTAGAGAAACAAGCGAGGTACGAGTTCGACAGCGTTTCAGTACTCAAATTTGGATTACCTGGACCAGGGGAGGGACCCCGGTATTTATAGGCGACCAATGGACGTTTTGAGGGTCCCTTGGCCGAGTGAGGTTGAGTCGGCCATTGGCCGAAGGAGGCTCGGCCGGCCGATGGCCGAGTGAGAAGCTGGCCGCCGAGAGAGATTCACTCGGCCAATGGCCGAGTGAAGGAATGGACGCCGGGTGAGCTTCATTCGGCCATCGGCCGAATGAAAAGTCTGGGCCGAGAGAGGACTCATTCGGCGGGCGGCCGAGCGAGCTGTTGGGCCGGCAGGAGTCCTCACTCAGCCTTCGGCCGAAAACATGCTGGGCCGCTCGGGGCCTCACTCGGCCATTGGCCGAGCGAGCATGGTGGGCCGTCTGGAGGCTTCACTCAGCCGTTGGCCAAGTGATGGGCCTGGGCCACTTGGGCTTCTTTCGGCCATTGGCTGAGTGAACATATGGAGGAGTTCACTCGGCCATTGGCCGAGTGATGGGCCTGGGCCGAAAGAAGGCTCACTCGGCCATTGGCCGAGTGAGTTGATGAGCCGGCCGAGTGTGGGCTGGAAGCTAGGGTTTCACTCGGCCATTGGCCGAGTGAGCTTGCTCGGCCGCCCGAAATGTCGATCAAGCCGTCGGACCTCGTCGGGCCGATAACAATGAGTAACTCATAATTGATCTAACCATCTCCAAAAGAGTTCGGTTTCTTGTCTCTGACACTCCGTTTTGTTGAGGTGTGCCAGGTGCGGTAAGCTGAGAAGCGATACCTTCTTCCTTAAGAAAGTCATCGAACTCTTCAGACATATACTCACCACCTCAATCAGATCTAAGGGTTTTGATCACTTTGCCAGTTTGGTTTTCCACTAAAGCCCTTAAGACCTGAAATACGTTGAAGGTCTCGGATTTGTGTTTGAGCAAATAGACAAAACCATATCGCGAGTAATCATTGGTGAAGGTAACGAAGTATTCGTATCCTCCACGTGCCTGTTGGTTGAGCGGACCACATACATCAGAATGTACTAGTTCCAGCAACTCAGTGGCTCTTCGACCCTTATCGGAGAAAGGTCGCTTAGTCATTTTTCCTTCTATGCAGGATTCACAAGTAGGTAGTGAACCTATTGCAGAGGCTTGGAGTGGACCGTCCCTCACAAGTCTCTTAATCCTATCTAGACTGATATGACCAAGTCTTAAGTGCCACAGGTATGTTGATTTTGTTAGATCGGAGGATTCAGAAAGTCTGATCCTCTTTGGCTCCCTAATAAGATCGTTATCTATTTCGGTGTCTAAAAGAGAAGGTTGAGTGGGATAGATGTAGAAAAGAGCATTCTTCATACATGTATCAGTGACAAAAGAATTATCAGGAAACGAAATACGAATTCCATTCTTAATGAACTTTAAACAATAATCTTGCTCAAGAAGACGAGCAACGGATATTAAGTTCTTCCCAAAGGTAGGAACAAAATAAACATCATTCAAGTTTAAAGTGCGGTCTTCAAAAGACAGCGTCACGGATCCCATAGCCTTTGCAGACACCAGGCTCCCATCACCCCATTTGAAACAGAAGTCGCCTTCCTCTAAGCTTTTGGTTTTCTTAAAACCAGTCAAGGAACAACAAATATGGTTAGTAGCAGTGGAGTCAAGAATCCACGTTGATACATTATCAGCTACTAAGCATGCTTCGGTAATTAGTACAATACTATGTTCCTTTGCTTTAAGATAGGCAGGAGAATTCTTTTTCTTGGCCTTGTGAGATCTTTTCTTAGATCCAGAGGCAGAGGCTTTGTGCTCAGTAGCATATTCCTCCCTCCTTTTCTTAGTTAGACTCTCAGCAGTGTGAAGCTCCTTTATTAGCTCGGTAACAGTGTACAGTAGCTTGGTCATGGAGTAGTTCCACTTGAAGGTATCAATAGATTCGGGGAGAGTTTCCAAGATCATATCTATTTTGGTCTCCTCGTTCATCTTAGATCCTAGGATTTCCATTTCAATCAGGTAACTAATGATCAGTATCATATGGTCCCTGACAGGATCCCCAGCCTTCATACGACAGTTCATAAACTGTCGGACTGCTTTTTGCCTTGCTTGACATTTTTGCCCTCCAAACATCTTAAAGAGATTGTAGAGCATGTCGGCGACAGTCTCGATGTCACGATGTTGTTTTTGCAACACATTGTTCATTGATGCTAAGCTATAGCATCTCGCAATCTCATCGGATCGAAGCCAGGCCGCTAATGCGTCTTTGTCCTCTTGAGTCGAATCATCATTCGTTAGAGGAGGACACGGGGTGGTGAGTACCCATTTGTGCTTGTTAACAGTAACTATTATGTCGAGGTTATGTTTCCAATTAACGTAGTTTTTGGTTTCGAGTTTGTTTGAGGCAAGGATGATCGAGAGAGGTTTGAGAGACATTTTGACTATATAAAAGTTGAAACAAGTTTATGATTTCTCTTTGGTTTAGGATTTAAGTTTGTTTAAGACTTGATAAAATCAAAAGGTGTTATAAACCAAACGATAATTTACTCCCTCAAGAGAAGGCCACACAAAATCTCCATTTATAAGTAAATGACACATCATTAATGCTTAGCCAAGATGTCAATACACCAATTTTGACTAGCCACATTTTAAGTTGGTTTGATCACTCACATCCTTTCGCAGAGCCTCAAGGGAGGATTACTAGGGATTGAGCCTAATTTTGCAACCAACCACTTAGTCCAAAAGATCAACTTTGAAAAACAATCCCCCAAGGGGAGGACTTGTCATCATCGTCTCACTCTCGGACGTAGCTCATTGAGCAATGATCGAAGCAAAAACGCCTTAGAGTACTCCCATTTAAGAGAGGGCCACAAGAGCGGCTCTTAGTCTCACGTCACTACTACAAAAATAGGATTCTACAACGCTTAAAAACAGTTGTAGAATGATTCTACAACGCTTCTTAAGCGTTGTAGAATCCTACGTTGTAGAAGCTTCTACAACGCTTAAAAATCCGTTGTAGAATCCAACAGCTTTCGACAACGCTTAATTATCCGTTGTAGAAACTAAGCTTCTACAACGAATTCTTAAGCGTTGTAGAAGCTTCTACAACGGTTTGAATCCATTGTGTAATTTTTAAATATTTTCAAACATCTCGCCGCGGTGAAGTATATTTCTCGCCGCAGCGCCATAATCTACAACGGATCTTCAATCCGTTGTAGAAGCACGTCGCCGCGGCGAGAAATATACGTCGCCGCGGCGAGATGTTTGCCGCGGCGAGGTACATTCCGAGCCGCGGCGAGAACATTCTACAACGGATATTGAAGCGTTGTAGAATCAACTCGCCGCGGCGAATCATACACGTCGCCGCGGCAAGAAATTCCCGCGGCGACGTCAAATCTTAGCCGCGGCGAGATTATTCTACAACGGATTATTATGCGTTGTAGGAAGGCGACGATTTTTTTTTAAAAAACTCGCCGCGGCGAAGAAAAAATCTCGCCGCGGCGAGACTAAGATTTCTAATTTGCCTGCTCTCGGTATCTTGTCTCGCCGCGGCGAATAATATTTCCCGCCGCGGCTCGAATTACTTGCCGCGGCGAGAAGTATAGTTCGCCGCGGCGAGAATGATTTATTTTCAATCCAAATTTGTTTTTACACGGTACTAGCACCTGAAAATAATCTTCAATACAAAAAATATCTAATTTATACATTCATCTTCAAATATCCTCATCTTCAAAACATTCAAAATAATATATACATCTACAACCAATCCATAATTCAATAAAAAAAACTAGCTAATCATCACAGTTAATAAATGTTTGTACATAACTTACTCATTCTTCCCTAACTCTCTCTAAATCCTCTTTTGTATAGGATTTCTTATTTTCTAATTTTCCTACACCTCCTACGACTATATCACGCATATAAGAAATGACAAAATACCCGCATTCCGTGTTTCCCGTTTGTCTCGGAGCATCCCAAGCCTTGATGTACGTTGATTGCCCGTTACTATGGGCGTTTTGATGCTCGAGCTTGAAATCAACAAGAACCCTATATAACACGGAGATTATAAGAGAAAAAACATATAGAACGATTTATAATGAAAATTATTTAAGAAATCAGAATATTACCTTTTTATCAATCGATTTAAATCGATTGGGATTTTATTTCTCAACGGGTCAAAGAACATAGCGCTATTTCTCCAAAGGTCGAGGACAACGAGCATCCAATGCGCACCTTTGTTATACGGCATCAAAACTAATTCACCAAATTTGCAATCTCGTACCACGTCTCCAACGTCCTTGACTCGTTTTGACAAATAAGCCTCCTCGTCGTCATTTTCGATATACGAACTTAAGCTCGGATTTATAAAACAATAATTTAGAGTCTTCTTCGCCTTTTCTAGCCTCGAGCGTAGATAGCTATGACAAACAAATATTTAGTTGATCAAAACACTAAATATTGAATATTGATATTAAAAAACACATATAAAGAAAACTCTTACTCCATATAAACCGTTATGCTCCCCGCGCCAATTTCCAAGTATTGCAAAAAATCGGAAATGTCTTCAAATGACACCGGAATCGGGATAGCCGCGAGACTTGGACTAACATTGACCATAATCACATCTCCTTCCGGTAACATTACTTTGTTGGCATGTTGAGCGAGCAATCGATACTTGGGATTAATCACCTTGTACGGAATCTTCTTAGCATCATCGATGCTAGCTTCACTCTCAAAACCGAGCTTTGAGAGTTGTTTGACAACCGGACCGCGACTCTCTATTCCCGAGTCCATTTCCATGAGTCTCTTCAGCCACGAGACAAACCCGCCTATAGCATCTTCAACGGTTTGAGCTTCTTCGGTGGGAATTGGCAATTTAGCTTTTTTAATCAAAACCCCCAAAACGGCCACGCGTAAATTTCCTTCCTCCAAAGGTGAGAAATGAACTACGCCTCCATTCATGTACGCTCGCCCATTTGCAACATGAATTGTGCCTCCGAACTCGGTGTCATCAATGAAAAGAAGACACTCGACGCTTTCATCCGAACTCGGTGTCACCGGCGTGGTTGGATTCAAAGAAAAACTAGCACGAACACTATTGGGTTTTTCCACAACAATAGGATCGATCTTCGGACGATCATCAACAATGATAGGATCGATCTTCGGACGATCATCAACATCGTCGTGTTCTAAGCGAATCAAGAATTTTATCAATAACTTAATACCAAAACATTTATCTTTAATAAATAGATAAAAAAAAATTAAACATACCTAAAGAGACCGCTTCATTGACGTGTTCTTCAACATTTGCCATCTCTTTATCATCTACAACCTTCGCGTTGAGATTCTCTTCCACTTGCTCGACACTAGGCGACTCGACATTAATGCTACCATTTCCACCGAATGCCTTCATCACCAAAGATTTTAACTCGCTCATTTCCCGACGCATCTTCACTACTTCTTCGTTGGGCGTTGGAGGAACAAAGTACTTAAAACGCGACGTGTGTTTGGATTGACCGCAAACTCGGGACGTTCCCAAAGCTTCTTGCAAAACACTCTTTCCCGATTCCGGCAACCATGTCCCTTGCGATGCTTGTCGTGATAACGTTTTCTACACATAAAATTATTTGAAAATAAAATTACAAGGTTAATTGTTATAACAAAGGTAAAGAACTTACAATTTTTTCTCCCATCAATTTGTCTTTCTCATCCTTGTAGTTATCTACGTCTTTCATTCGCGAGTCAATCCAAAGTTCCTCTTTCGTAGGCCATTCCCCCGTTTCGTCATGCTAGTAAGAAGTAATTATATAATAAATTAAAAAATAATTGCAACATTTGAAATAACTAAAAGAAAAAAATGAATCTAACCTTTTCTTGATCAAGCTTTCGATATCCATTTCGGCCCGTTCGAGATTTGTACACACTTTTTCCGATATTTGATTTCCCATGTTCCGATGTTTGTTTGAACATTTTGGTTCGTCTATACTCAACAAATGCTATCCAATCTTCTTTGGTGATACTTGTATATAATTTCAAAATACAAGCCGGTCTCTTTAAGGCGATTGGTTCGTTGATTATGTCTTTGAGTAGATCGTTGTATATCTCATGACGAAATAACCTTGCGGCTTCTCCGACTCTCATAAGGCAATCGTGTTTTTGTTCGATAGGAATCGTAAATCCTTCTTGCATTTCGTTCCAAATCCGTTCTTTAATTTGGGCGTTGTCTTTACATCTCCAATTACGCATCGAAAGTGGAACGTGTTCTCTTGCTAACATGCCAAAGTAACTCGACAACTCATCACCCTCTTTACCGATTGGTTGCCCTTTATCATCAAATTGTACCGGGATTTTTTTACCAAGTGTTTTAGCCTTATTAACCCGACCCATAAGAGTGTTTCTTCGTTTTCCTTGTTCATCGGAGTTAAGCGCTAGTTGTCTTCTAATTTTTCTTTTACCACTACCGCTAGAAGTAGTAGTAGTGGACGACATTGAATCTAATAAACAAAATTCAAAACATAATTTCAATTTTCAACTCAAATGTAATCAAAATTTCAACTCAAATGTAACAAAAATCCAATATAAACTCAACTCCAATCACAATATAAACTCAAATCCAATCCGATTCTAAACAAAAACACAATTTCAATTCCAATTCAATCTAATATCAAATATATTTCCCAAATCAAATCAATATCAAACTTCAATTCAATAAACTCAAATCCAATACAATATCTCCTAATTTCAAATCAATATCGAATTCACACTAAATAAGTCCATGTAAAAATGTTCAAAAACATTACCCGGAGTTGGACGAGCACAAGGGCGGCGAAGAGAAGGTGGTGAGATGAGGGCCGGAGAGGTAATGGCCCAAGGCGGCGAGGTGAGGGTGTGCGGCGAGGGTGGGCGCGAGCGCGGCGAGGGTGGGCGCGAGCGAGGTGAGGGCCGGAGGGCGGCGTGGACGCACGGCGAGGTGAAGGAGGGGGCGGGGGCGCCGAGAGAGATGAGTGAGGTGAGGGTCGGAGAGAGGGGGAGAGCGCGCGGGGCGAGGGCACGGGGGCTCAGCGAGGTGAGGGACGGAGAGAGAGAGAGAGAGGCCGAGAGAGAGAGAGTGGTGGGGAGAGAAGGGCGGGGCGGCAAGAGAGTGGCGGAGAGAGAGAGAGAGGAGTAGTGGAGAGAGAGATGAGAAGAAATGAAAGGAATGAGAAATGAGGGAAAATTGAAAAAAAAAACGGTAAGTATAGATATGAAATGGGCGCGGGTAGTTAAAAAAATTTGAAATTTTCAGATTTTAAGACGCTCCTACAACGCTTATTCTAAGCGTTGTAGGAGCTCGCCGCGGCGAAGTGTATTTTTCGCCGCGGCGAGATGATTCTACAACGCTTATAATAAGCGTTGTAGGAGCCTCGCCGCGGCGACACCAAATTCTCGCTGCGGCGAGAGTTACCCAGAAACGTCTCGCCGCGGCGAAAATGTGCCATCGCCGCGGCGAGGTAACCCTAGATGTCCTCGCCGCGGCAGTATACAATGTCCTCCGCGGCGAAACCTTTCTACAACGCTTAAAGAAGCGTTGTAGAAGCCTCGCCGCGGCGAAAGAGAATTCCCGCCGCGGCGAGGAATACCCTCGCCGCGGCGAAAATGTATGATGCCGCGGCGAGACTATATGTCTGGAAGATGGTGCTCTCGGTAAGATTTTCGCCGCGGCGACGATGTGTTCCCGCCGCGGCGCAGGACTCCTGCCGCGGCGGGATTTGTACGTCGCCGCGGCGTGATTTGTCGCCGCGGCGAACGCATATTTTTGCCGCGGCGAAGACATTCTACAACGCTTATGTGAAGCGTTGTAGAATCTCTCGCCGCGGCGAAGTAGAAATTTCGCCGCGGCGAGTGACACGAGACTAGTGATATAAATTCTCATTTCTGGTCTTTTTCACTTTGAACTCTCTCATAACCTCACTCGAAAAAATTCTCATAACCTCATTCTATAGCGTCCTCGTTTACTAGTCTCATCTACACATTCAATTCTTGTAAGTTCTTCTTTAATTAACTTGTTCTAATTGTTGTTGTTCTCTTGATTGTTTACTAATTAGAATTGGCAATTTTTTTGTATAATTAGGGTTTTTCTATGAATATGAGAAAGTGGATGTGGGAGAATAGATTGAATGAGATATATCGGAAAGGTGTAGATGAGTTTTGTGATTTTGCTAGAGAGAACATGGTAGATTTGAAATCTATTCGTTGTCCTTGTATTAAATGTGGAAATCATAGACATTTTTCGATTGATGTCGTTCGGACCCATTGGTTTGCATATGGAATAATGACCTCGTATCAAAGATGGTTCTACCATGGTGAGGTTTTTCGTTCTACGACAAATGAGGATGATGTTGAAGATGATATTGATGATATGTGCGAAATGATTAATGATTTGGAGGACGATTTTGTTGAGCGACCGGAATTGTTTGAGTCCATGATGAATGATGCGGAGACACCATTATATGAAGGGTGTACAAGCTATTCGAAGTTGTCATTTTTAGTTACATTATTTCATTTGAAGGCGTCGGGGGGTTGGACTAACACTAGTTTTACTCTATTGTTGGAAACACTGAAAGAAGCATTTCCGAAAGACAATAAAGTACCTTTAAGTATGTATGAAGCAAAGAAGACTTTGGGTACATTAGGCATGAAGTACGAGAAATTCCATGCGTGCCCAAATGATTGTGTTTTATATAGACACGGGTATGAAGATCTAGATGAATGTCCGACATGCAAAGAGTCACGGTGGAAGAAGGGTAAAATTCCATGTAACGGGGTCAAAGGAGTTCCAGTTAAGGTACGTACATTTTCATCACTTGATTAGGAAATACATGTAGCTCATATTCATTATTTATTACTGATTTTCGTTAAATATATTTCAGTCGTTATGGTACATTCCTCCCATGCCGCGCTTTCGTCGAATGTTTAATAGTGTCAAACACGCGAAGAGCATGGTTTGGCACTCCGAAAAGCGTATCGATGATGGTATGTTGAGACATCCTGCTGATGCTGCACAGTGGAAATCATTCGATTTAGAGTATAAGGATTTCAGTGTTGATACTCGAAATTTGCGCTTGTGGATCCTCCCTAATCTTGTACCGCTCGATAATGGAATCCGTAATAGGCCCCATTGAACTGTGTATCGTATCCCTTTTCGAGCGTGGTACCCCCGAATTTGTACAAAGGCCGGTAATGATCGCCGGATATGGGAAACCGTGTCGTTCATTAGTATAGTCGAGTTTCTTCATCCAATTATAGATGAATCAACCGACGTTAATGGAAAGGCCTTTAACAATGCAGAACAACACCTGGATACGATCCTCGTCGAGAGTGGTGAAGTGCTTGATTGGATAGAGACGAGCGCAAACAAAGTAAATCCACGCTTTAGCGATCCTGGTGAGTTGGTCACGCTTGAGTACCCTTTTTCCTTTTTCAGTGACCCAATCCTCTCCCGGAATGCACAACACCCGCGACATCTCCTCATGGCTGCAACTTATTAGCCATTCTCGATAGCCCTCGTTCTCGGAATGCACATCTGGGGTCCCAAGAAGATCGTTGATAGCTTCGATACTCATATCGACCGGTTTCCCACGGACCGTCACAACATCAGCTTGGGAGTCCGGCAAGTTTGCATAGAATTCGTACACGAAGTTGACGTTCGAATCGAACTCGGGTACAGCACAATACCTCCCCCAATCATGACCAACTATGCTGTTGCGGATTTTCTTTCCTATATCCGACGTATTGCTTACATTGAATCCTCTCTCATGGATAATGTTACGCGGCAAGATTTTGTCGTAGCGTTCCTCCGCGAGGTCGCTTGCTTTTTACTCGTGTTGTATTCCTCTTCGGGAGACTGTTGATGAGGTCGCTTGCTTTTTACTTTACTCTGACCTCTAGAAGAGCTCGGAGCCTTGGAGGCCGTGTTTTTAGTTCGAGGCATTTTCAAGCTCCTACAAAACATAATCATAAACAATTCTACAATTAACATATAACAAATTATATATCAATTCCAAGAATATACATTTAAACATGACAAATTAAAAAAAATTTAACAACCACAAATAATTCATAAACAATTCGACCAATCACAAATTCATGAACAATTCGATCAATCACAAATTCATAAACAATTCAATCTCAACATTAATATACATAAACATTTTAACCACTAACCTATGTAACAATATGTCAAACACAATCCAGACATTTCAATTTAACTCAAATTCTCATTCAAATTCCACTAACCTAAATTCACTCATTCAAATTCCACTAACCTAAACACTAATTTCTTGTTCTAAAAAGAGAAAATCAAACAAAAACCCTAAATTTGTGAATTCAAAAAATCAAACTATATGCAATTCGGGTAAACAACAAGAAATCCATATCAACAACACGAAATTAAATCAATATACACCTTAAAAAACTTTTAAAATCATACCTTACAATGAGGCGGCAAGAGAGAGAGAGAGAGAGGCGCGAGAGGAAGCACGGCGAGGACTCGGCGAGAGAAAAGTGACGGCGAGGACAAGGCGAGAGAGAGATGGCGGCGAGGACAAGGCGACGGCGAGATTTTGGGGCGGCGAGGACATGGCGAGGGATTTTGAAAGAAAAAAACTGGAGAGATGCGGCCGAAAATGGTTGTCTCGTGTGTGTGTATTGGAAAAAATGAGAAAAAAACTGAAAACGGCCTTTTATAGTGAAAACCTAAAAACCCTCGCCGCGGCGAAAATATGTCTTCGCCGCGGCGAGGTGTTCCTACAACGGATCTTATAACCATTGTAGGAAAGTCTCGCCGCGGCGAGGATCCTCACTCGCCGCGGCGAGACAGTTTCTAAAAAAACTGCTTGGCCACGGTATCTACCTCGCCGCGGCAAAGGATATTTCTAGCCGCGGCGAAATTATGTCGCCGCGGCGAGAAATATTTATCGCCGCGGCGAATAGATTCTACAACGCTCTTAACAAGCGTTGTAGAACGTTTCGACGCGGCGACGTTGAAATTGTGCCGCGGCGAGGCTCATCCTTCTACAACGCTTTTACGATGCGTTGTAGAAAGTTCTCGCCGAGGCATAAATCACGTGGTGCCGCGGCGAGGATTCTACAACGGATAGTGTAAACGTTGTGGAAAATCTAAAATTTATGTACTTCTACAACGCTTAACAAAAGCGTTGTAGAATAACTAAGTTTCTACAACGCTTAGCTGTAAGCGTTGTAGAAACACCGAGATTCTACAACGCTTAGCCATAAGCGTTGTAGAAACACTATATTTCTACAACGCTTATGTGAAGCGTTGTAGAATCCCTAGTTTCTACAACGCTTATGTTAAGCATTGTAGAAAGTGGGTTGTATAATCCAACATTTGTAGTAGTGCGTTAATTGCTTCTTTCATTAGTGTTGGGGATCGTGGGTTACAAACAACAAGTATTACCCTCCCACTTAGTTTTTGGAGTTGGTACATCGACTCTTATATGTTCGGAAACGGTTTTCCTAGTTATAGAGCGATAGAGCGGACAACTAGAAAAGAATCCTAGAAGTTCATGTTCAGAGCAGTGTTAGTGCATAAAGGCACAAGGTACCTACTCGGATCTTTTCCTATTTTCTATTTCGAGAAAGTGCATGAGGGAAGTGTGAACTCCAACTCACTCGAACACTTGAAAGTTTGAGATTACATATCTTTTTATTTTTCGGCTCGTCTACGAGGAGACCTCCCACTCAAATTTTAAAGAGCATATAGATTTTGAACATATGTGATATAGATATAGTTTTGAAAAGATTTTGAAAACTTATTTGATTTGGATGACAAAATATTTTCAAGTTTGAAAATGAAAACGGTTTTTCAAAATTCAAACTAGTTTTGTAAAAAATCAATTTCAAGTTAAATTTTCAAAAATCAAAACATTTTAATCTCACACATCATGTTTATAATCTTATGAAAAACATTTTTGCTCAAGAAAATTTTCTCATTAGAGTTCTATAACTCATGGTAGTAGGGCTGAAAATCCGGATTTCTAAAAAACTGGACTTTCGGAACAGCCGCGCACCTCGGAACAAAATCGCCATAACTTACGGCTCCGATGTCCTCTTGACCGAAAACCGGTGGCATTGGAAAAATAAACTTTAATTTGATTCAAGAATTATTAAATTTCGATTCCTGAGAAGAGAGTTATGCCACTTTTACTGCGGGGTTTACTCCAGCTCGAAGAAAACATAAATAATTAAAGTTCGGTATTTTAGTGCGTAAAAAGAATCGAGTGGAATGGAACGTTTTAGGAAGTTGTTAATGCTTTTATTTGTGTTTTATTAACATGGTAATAACATGATATAAAAGAAATAAGAACAAGCATAAAACGATTCAAGTAAATAAAAGAAACTAGCAAGACAATACAACTAGTCTCAAAATTTACTTGAAATTTTCTCAAACTTAAAAACACGATTTTTAATATTAAAAATTAAAAACTTTTAGAACTGATTCTAATGTTTTTTAATAACATCCCCAACTCATAGAAAATCAACATGATTTTTAATTTAAAGGCAAGAGCAATAAAAAAAAAAAAAATCTAAGAAAACAATTCTAACTTGTCACAAAATTAGTAAACTTTCGAAAACGATTTTCAAGCTCATAATTTTAAATACATGTACATGCAAATGTTTGACCATAGCCCTGATACCATTTGTTGGAATTGATCTAGGGTATAAGAAAAAGTTTAACGCTTCGGTAAGCGGCGTAATTTAAAAATTTTCTTTTGACAAGTAAAACGATTTTACTAACCTAGACAAAGAGCAAGTACACGTAAATAAAAACTATTATGAGCATTAAAAATTTACTAACCTTTTTAGAAGCTTGAACGTTGATGAGCCTTCGGAAAGTTGAAAACGTTCGTCTCCCCTCGCAGCACGTCTCTGTTCTTTCCTCGGCAACACGAGCTACCACGATGGTTTCTATCACAAGAATCAATCCAGAAAGAAAGGAATTAGTGTGTGGGCACTTTTTAAACACGACGACTCGAGAACAAGTCACACAAGGTCTAGAGAGAGAAGCTCTCAATCTCTAACTTATGTGGAATGAAAAAAATGAGAGAAACAAGGGTCCTATTTATAGGATAAGGGTTAGCCTTGGAAAGAAGTAGTTTCCTCTTTTTTTCCAAGCATTCATGAGGAAATCTTATTTCCTCTTTTTTTTCCTTGCTTTGCACGTCCAACATAGGCTTCTAGAAGCCTTGGATTTGTTTCCTCATTTAGTTTTACTTCTCTCTTGACTCTAGTTGGCCGAAATTAACTTTCCTCTTGGGGAAAATTTGTTTTCTCTTTTTCTTTTGGCAAGTATCTTCATACATTTATGCACAAAATAAACTCTCTTTTTCTCTATTGGGTTGCACGAAATTAGTCTCCCATTCTCTTGGGTTGGACGGCCAAAGGGCTTCTAGAAACCCCTTCTAGATTTTTCTTTACTTGTTCATGACAACATAAGAAAAACCCATTCAGAATTTTCAACTAAAATTCTATGAAATGAAATCAATCCACAAGGCCCAATAAACACATCATGGCCAAGTGATCTAGGCCATCATATGACCATGTAAAAAAATTTATTGACATTCATTTCATGCTATGTCCAGAAAGAAAAATTTACCCTTTTGATAATTTTCGTAAAACTTGTCTCGTTCTTGTTTTGACTTAGCTTCTAGTTTAACTATTCCTACTCGAAATGTTTTGTGACAATGACCTCATGGACCCAAATGAACAAAGCTTGAGCTAAACGGTTGGACTCAAAAGTTCACAAACCTTTTTCAAGTTTAGCTTAATGCCAACTGACTCCACTAAAGAGTTGACAGTGAAAATCTCTCGGTTCAAATGAATTTATTTTCTACTCAAGAATTCAACCAAATTATGATGAGCGGATCCACTGAATATTATCTATGTTTACCCTTCATGAATATCATCAGCTAGTCGGGATTAACAAAATTACCATTTTACCCTTTTAGCTGTTATTTCCTCAACTCCTGTTGTCGCCGTTTTCCGGACAACGATTTAGAAGCCGCAGGCGGTTAGACCCAAGGCCGGACCAAGTGGCCTCGCCTGGGCTTGAGCGTGTCGGACTCGGTGTCCCGAGTCTTCCCTTGGCTGTCGATGGTGTCTGAGCTCGCCGGGGTACCTAGAAGGGATGAGAGAACCGTGAGCTAAAAAGGGGAAACAGAGGGGGTGCCTTTGTTTACCTCTCCGACGCTCAACATTAGTGGGATTGAGGTGGATAATATAGGGTTTAAGTGTTTAGGGGCCGAGACTTGAGAGAAACGAGCGAAAGGAGATTTCGGCAGCGTTTCCTTTCTCAAATTTGGATTACCTTTGGAAGAGGGAGGGCCTCTTGTATTTATAGGCGACCAAAGGCATCATTGGTGGGCCCTTTGGCCGAGTGAAGTAAATGGCCGAGGATAGCATTTGGCCGAGGATAGCCATTGGCCGAGGATGGCCCATGGCTGAGGATAACCCCTGGCCGAGGATAACAGGGGGTGGCGTCACTGGTGGGCCCATCAGTATGGGCTCGGCAAGGGATAATATAGACTGGCGCTATTGATGTGCCCCCTGGCCGAAGACAACATAGGCTGGCGTCACTGGCGTGTCCCTGTGCTGAGGACAACATGGGCTAGCGTCATCGGTGGGCCCCTTGGCCGAGGATAACATAAGCTCGGCCGAGGATGGCACAGGGCCAAGGACAGGCCTGTGAAGCCGAAGTCGCTCGTGAGGCGGAGGTCGAGCTGAGGCCGAGGTCGAGCTCGCCAGGCCGAGGCCGAGCTGAGGCCGAGGCCGAGCTCGCCAGGCCGAGGTCGAGCTGAGGCCGAGGCCGAGCTCGCCAGGCCGAGGTTGAGCTGAGGCCTAGGTCGAGCTCGCCAGGCCGAGGTCGAGCTGAGGCCGAGGCTGAGCTCGCCAGGCCGAGGTCGAGCTGAGGCCGAGGTCGAGCTCGTCAGGCCGAGGTCGAGCTGAGGCCGAGGTCGAGCTCGGTCTTGGGCCGAGGCCATTGGGCCGGCTTTTGGCCTAATCGGCCCAAGGGCCGATTAATGGCTAGGGCAAGTCCGATTGCCTTTTATTTTTCCCTTTGAATAGATTCGATCGGGATCGGGCCGATAACATTAGCCCCCCGAGTTTATCGTCGAGTGAAGCTTGTGCGATAAACTCAAGATTCCCGTCATCCCAAACCCACTGAAGCGACCCATCACGAAAAAGGTTCGACCCGAGCCTCCTTCACTTTTTAATTTCCCTTCTCTGGTTTCTTTTCGTTTTTTGCCTCGCTGCACGTGCCAATGGTCCCCACTAACCATCTGTCGGGGCGTGGGTCTATTGAAGATGACCTCTTCCCTCTGCTCGTGGATCAAGATGCAGACCTAGATGATCTTTGGGCGCAATTCTTACCCCATGTGGATACCCAAAACGCAGCGCCCCCATCAACGCCTTCGGGCGACGGGTTGGTTGAGATGGCTGGAGGCGATCCTCGTTCTGTCGATGCGCGGCTGGCCGACGCTAAGGAGGGTACGCGCACCGGAGTCGTCGCCAGAGGGGACCCCGAGGTCGCCGGGAACGCGCGCCGCCTGGGGGGAGGTGCGCCCGCCGAGGCGAGTCCGTGCGGAGGCGGGTCGGCCACCGTCGGCCTTGCCTGTGCTGGAGGTGTTGCCGGGAGAGGAATAAACCGCGCTGGTGGAGCTCCCGACCTGGAAGGAGTCGCGTCGGCCGGGTCAGGCGCAGGAGGAGTCGCGCCGGTCCCGGGCGGTGGCAAGGGAGGCCCGGGTACTCTGGGTCCGGTCTCCCTCGAGGAGGGGTGCATCGGTGGAGGTCGATCAGAGATGGGCGGTGTTGCTGGTGGTAACGCCGGCGCTAGAGACGAGGAAAGCCGGCTGGACAGTGCCGGCCAAGGGGCGGCGGCCGAGGCGCTGGTTGCCCTAGCTCTAGGGGCCGGTGGCGTCCCACTTGGCGAGTCGGGCTGTGCCGCCGGGCCAGGCGCAAGCGCCAATGGGCCGGGCGAGAGCCCAAGGAGCCCGGGTGGCCTGGGCACGGTGGGCCCGCTGCCGGGCCGGACAAGGAGGAGACAGGGCCGGCTGGCCCGGGCGGCCGCCGTGAGGGGTCTGCAATCCGTGGCGACCTGGACTGCTCGGGCGTCGATGTCCCGAGCTCGCTCTCGGTCGTTAGCTTCGCAAGTTTGAGGAAGCGTTACGGCATCCTAGACTCGGTGTTGATCCTGAGGCCGTTGCCCGACGATCGCCCGACCCGTCCTCCGAATTGACACGCGGCCATCCACGAGGCGAGTCTTCGCGGGGGGCTACGGTTACCCTTCCAGCCGGTGATTCAAGAGCTATTGATTCGGTTAGGGGTGCACGCCTCCCAAATGTCCCCGTCCTTCTACCGGGCGTTCGCCGCGTGCCATATGATGCTCTACCGAGCGAAGAAGCGGGTAGTCACTACTGACGATATCCAGGATCTCGTGGTTGTTCGCAGGGTCCCGGGGAAACCGGGCTTCTATTGCGCGTGCCCTCGGAAGCGCATCTCCATCGTTACCAAGGTTACCTCGAAGCACCGATACCCTTGGGTGTGGGTTTCCGAGTCGGCCTTTGGGTCCGCGCCCTTAGCATTTGGGCCCGCGGTCGACTTTCCCTCCGTCGGGGACGTAGAAGATTCCGAACTCGTATCTGTGATCAAGGCGATCCCAGATTCGAGGCGGCAGGGGTCACTGTTCGAGTCCCCGGACCTCATGGCGAGGACCGGGTGGTTCGTGCCTCGCGGCAACGTCCCTCCGTGCCTCGGTCTTGGCGTGGAGGTTGCGGCGGACCTTGTATCAGAGGCGGGGGGTTCGTCGGCCCCTCCCCCCGACGCGGGGGGTACTATCCGTTCACATGCTCTCGCGTTATCGCGCTCTCTGTTGTTTTAAGCTTATTGTGTGTATTCCAACTTACTGCCGTCTCTCTCTCTTTCAGATATCATGCCCAGGCGACATCGGCTGCGCACACACGTGCCGGCAGCGGCACCCATTGCTGAAGCCACGATTGCGGCTTGCCCCCGAGCCGAGGCTCGCCGCTGAGGGTCTCCGTCGCAGGCAGGGAACGAGGCGATCTCCTCTAACAAGCGATCGTCGCCGTCGATTCCCTTCGGGCCACCCTCCGGCCACAAGCGCGCCCACACATCGGCGGTGCCGGATGGCATGGATTCGATGCTCCTGGCGGAGGCGGCGGAGTTGAGGGATCAGTGCTCCCGAGGGATTCTTGAGACCTCTCTGCGGTACTTCAGGGGTCTGCTGACGGCGAGCGATCTGGAGCATTTTAAAAACGGGATCGTCGATGCTCGAAAGGTACGATACGCCTGCTTATGTCATGCGTAACCCTTATGCTTACTTCGATTATACGTATATCGTTTGTCTTTGCAGATGCTCGCACGTCAAGAGCGAAGCGGTCGTATTCTCCGGGACCTGCTGCGGCGCATGCAGATTATGGAGAAGGACAAGGAGAGCACGGCGGCCGCCCATGCTGACGCTCTAGCGGGAGCCCGCACTGCTCGAGATTTCCAAGCACTCGAGGAGGAGTTGAAGCGAGCTCGCGAGGAGTTGGCGACCGAGAAATTGCTTTGCACGGCCGGGCAGGCGTCTCGGGAGAAGGCGGAGCAGGCGGCCGACACCTTCTTAGGGGAGACAAAGAAGCTCCAGGCGGCGCTCTTGAGTCGGGACGAGGAGCTGAACATCGTCCATGCCCGGCTGTCAGCGAGTGAGATCTCCCGGGCCAAGGCCGAGAGGGAGAGGGATACTTTGCGGGCGGAGGTGCAGATCCTCGCTGAGGAGAAAGACGATGCTGTGCAGTTTAAGACGGACCTGGAGGACGACTGGGACCTCGCGCTGGAGGCGGCCCGCTATGAGGTGGCCAAACAGGTCCGAGACGCGACCGTGGAGGAGAACGTGTCTCGCGGGACCATGTTTTCCTTCTTCGACGTCATGTTTCCTCCTCTGGACGGCGAGTCGCCCGAGGACGATCTGCGTACTCCAGCCCCCGCGGAAGCCGCTCAGTCGGCGAACCTCCAACTCGACGGAGAAGCCATCGGTGGGTTTGGCGCCCCTTGCCCCGAGGGAGATGAAGAGCAGATCGACTTCGGCTCGGAGTAGTCGGGTTCTCTTCGGTTTTCCGCGCACTCGTCTAGCGCTTGCGTCATGCTTTCTTCCGGAATTTTGTTATGTCCTTCTTCCGTTAGAAGTTTGTCGTGTTCTTATACTTTTCTATTTGGGTTGTTCGTACAACATTGTTCGCCTTAGTCTGCGCTTTTCTGTCTGTTATGCGTCTTATTTTCTCGAATTACCATGCTTAGCGTAATCGATTCGCGCGTTGTGATTGGTGCGTGTCTCACGAGCCCGGCTTGCCTTACCTAGCATAACCGGTTTGCACGGCTTACTGCCGCACTTGGCGGCGAAGCTTCCCGCGGTCGCTGGCTAGACCAGATTCGCCCGGCGGGTGCGACCTTCGGCCACTCATTCGTGACTCGTCGCCTGTCGGCGTGTGCGAGCTAGGTGGCCGTCGCGCTCGTCTTGCGGCGAGTACGCTACCTGTCGGCGTGCGTATCGGGACGAGCTCGCAGTTCTCGGTGAGCGTGGTACCCGTAGGTACGCGCGTCACGTTTTGGGTTTCGACTGCGGAGATCGACGGTCCGGTGTGCGGACGTGATCTATCGACGCCCCGTTGCCTATCGGTGTGCGGGGCGTGGAGTTGCGCGAGAGCGTCACGCGGGGGTCGGAGGCCCGGTGCGCGGATCCGATTTGTTGATATTTAGCTACCTCTCGGTGCGTAAAACGAGTCGTTGTGCGAGCCCGACTAGACGAGGCGACGAGTTTGGCTAGACGACGTGACAAGCTTGACTAGGCGGAGTGACCAGCTCGTAGTGACGAGGCGGCCAGCTCGACTTAGGTGAAGCGGCGAGCTCGACCGAGAGCTCGATTTGGAGCAGTGGCGAGCTTGACTAGGAGCTCGACTAGGAGCAGTGGTGAGCTCGACTAGGAGCTCGACCAGGCGGAGTGGCGAGCTTGACTAGGAGCAGTGGCAAGCTCGACTAGGAGCAGCGGCGAGCTCGACTAGGAGCTCGACCAGGCGAAGTGGCGAGCTCGACTAGGAGCAGTGGCGAGCTTGACTAGGAGCAGCGGCGAGCTCGACTAGGAGCTCGACCAGGCGAAGTGGCGAGCTCGACTGGGAGCAGCGGCGAGCTCGACTAGGAGCTCGACCAGGCGAAGTGGCGAGCTTGACTGGGAGTAGTGGCGAGCTCGACTAGGAGCAGCGGCGAGCTCAACTAGTAGCTCGAGCAGGCGAAGTGGCGAGCTCGACTGGGAGCAGTGGCGAGCTCGACTAGGAGCAGCGGCGAGCTCGACCAGGCGAAGTGGCGAGGCGAGCTCGGCTTAGGCAAACTGGCGAGCTCGGCCTAGGCGAACTGGCGAGCTCAGCCTAGGCGAACTGACGAGCTCGACTTGGCGAACTGGCGAGCCGGCGAGCTCAGCCTAGGCGAACTGACGAGTCCGACTTGGCGAACTGGCGAGCTCGACTGGGAGCTCCACCAGGCGAAGTGGCGAGGCGAGCTCGGCTTAAGCGAACTGGCGGGCTCGGCCTAGGCGAACTGGAGAGCTCGGCCTAGGCGAACTGGCGAGCTCGGCCTAGGCAAACTGGCGAGATCGGGCTAGGCGAACTGGCGAACTCAGCCTAGGCGAACTGACGAGCTCGACTTGGCGAATTGGCGAGCTCGACTGGGAGCTCCACTAGGCGAAGTGGCGAGTTGAGCCTAGGCGAACTGACGAGCTCGACTTGGCGAACTGGCGAGCTCGACTGGGAGCTCCACCAAGCGAAGTGGCGAGCTCGGCCTAGGCGAACTGGCGAGCTAGCGAGCTCAGCCTAGGCGAACTGACGAGTTCGACTTTGGCGAACTGGCGAGCTCAGCCTAGGCGAACTGATGAGCTCGACTTGGCGAACTGGCGAGCTCGACTAGGCGAATTGGCGAGCTCGAAATCCCAACAATCCGTTACTCAACTCGAGGACTTATGTGGAGTTTGCACGAGGAGTTACGTGATAAGTCTTTCCTTGGGACCTCCGGCCTAACCATCGGCCCCTTGAGACTTTGTTATACTTTTGTTTTTTAGTCGTTTTTTTTTGTTGAGCGAGTGAGCTCTAGTTTCGTTGAGCATTGTTTCCTGTTAGCCCCCCCGAGTTTCTTGTGTGCTCGCAGAGAAGACGAGAAATTGTTACAAAGTAAAGTAAAGGTTTCGAAGCGAAGTGTAGTTCGATTACAACGTTGAAATAGATAAATAAAAAAGATTACATTCCCAGGCCGTTCGGCCGTACTTGAGATTTAACAAATGTCATTTCAAAGAATTGAAAATGGAATGACATAACAAAACATAGAGTAAGCGGGAACGGGCGTCTATCGGTAGTACCGCCGAAGGTGTTCCGCATTCCAAGGGTGTGTGAATACGAGTCCTTCCAGGTTCTCGAGCTCATACATGCCGTTGTGGATGGCCCGGTGCACGCGGTACGGACCTTCCCAAGTGGGGCCCAAGACTCCCGCCCCTTGCACGTTGGTGTTTTGGAACACTCTCCTGAGGACGAGGTTTCCGTCGGTGAACTGCCGTAGCTTGACCTTGGAGTTGTAGTACTTTTCGACCTTCCTCTTTTGTGCGGCAAGGCGGGTGAGGGCGTCCGCCCTCCTCTCATCTATGAGGTCCAGCTCGAGCCTGATCGCGCTGTCGTTGGCGGTTTCTTCGTATCCCTCGATCCGCAGGGTGGGCAGCTTGGTCTCGACGGGTACGACGGCCTCGACTCCGAACGCGAGAGCGAAAGGGGTTTCGCCGGTCGCGTTTCGCGCGGTGGTTCGGTACGCCCACAGGACCATGGGGAGCTCGTCGGCCCAAGCCCCCTTTTTCTCCTCCAGCCTCTTTTTCAGATTCTCCTTGATCGTTTTGTTGACCGCCTCTACCTGACCGTTGGCTTGAGGATGGCGGGGGGAAGAGAAAGTCTTGCTAATGCCCAACCGCTCGCACACTTCTCGGAGGCGCGCGTTGTCAAACTGCTTTCCGTTATCGGTCACAATCGATGCGGGAATCCCGAAGCGGCAGACAACGTTCTTCAAGATGAAGTTCGTTGTGTTTGTCTCGGTGATCTTTGCCAGCGGTTCGGCCTCTACCCACTTCGTGAAATAGTCGATTGCCACGATCGCATGCTTGTATTGTCTCGGAGCCATAGGTAGCTCGCCGATGAGATCGATTCCCCATTTTGCGAAGGGGCGCGGTACGATGATCGGACATAGCGGTGCCGGTGCTTGGCGCGGGATATGGGAAAACCTTTGGCATTTGTTGCACCTTTTGGCCCACTCGTGGGAGTCCTTTTTCAAGGTTGGCCAGAAATATCCGAGCCTCAGGAGTTTCAACGCCAAAGATTGTCCGGCGGCGTGGTTTCCGCACACCTCCTCATGCACCTCACGGAGCGCCCTCTTCGCCTCGACCTCGGTCAAGCAGCGGAGGAGGGGCATGCAGTAGCCTCTTTTGAACAGATTGTTCTCCCTCGTCGTGTATTTTGGGCTAGGGCGTCAGCGTCGATGTTCGCTTCTCGAGGGACTTGGACGATCTCGAACCATGACAGTGCCTCTAGGTTTTTTCGGGTCTTGGATAAGTACGCGACCATGTTCGGCTCTTTCGCGGCGTAGTCGCCCTTAACCTGGTTCACGATCAACTGCGAGTCGCAGTGGATGCGCAGGTTTTGGGCGCCTAGCTTGTCTGCCAGCTCCAAGCCAGCGATCAGAGCCTCGTACTCTGCCTTGTTGTTGGAAGCCTTGAACTCGTACCGCAGGGCATATCTCAGTTTTTCCCTATCGGGATTCGTGAGCACTACGCCGGCGCCAGCCCCCTGGGCGTTTGACACGCCATCCACGTGCAAGTCCCAGACCGGTCCTGTCGGGCCGTTGGCCCTCTTTCTTGACGGCTCGCCGTGGTCGTCCTCCTCGTCTTTTGTGCCCTTATTACCTTCGTCGCCATCGTCGGCCGGGGGCGTTGTGAATTCGGCGATGAAGTCGGCGAGAGCCTGACCCTTGATGGCGGTTCTTGGCTGGAACTCGACCCCGTACTCGCCCAACTCTTCGGACCACACGGCCATTCGAGAGGAGGTCCCTTTTTGAAGGGCCTTCTCGATGGGATGTCCCGTGCGGATCACAATGTGGTGCGCCTGAAAGTAGGGTCGGAGTTTTCTCGCGCTCATGACAAGGGCGAGGGACAATCTCTCGATTTCCGGGTATCGAGTCTCGGCGTCGAGGAGCGCCTTGCTGACATAGTAGACCGGCCATTGCACCTTGTCTTCTTCGCGTATGAGAACCGCGCTCACGGCCCTGTCGGAAACCGCGAGGTAGATGTACAAGGTTTCGCCATTCTTTGGCTTTGCGAGGAACGGGGGGGAGGCGAAGTAGGCTTTCATTTTGCAGAACGCTTCCTCGCACTTCTCCGTCCATACGAACCCTTCGGTCTTCTTTAGTGCCTTAAAAAACGGTTGGCACTTGTCGGTGGCTTTGGACACGAATCGCGTTAGGGCGGCGATCCTTCCCGTCAGACTCTGAACTTCTTTCACTTTCTGCGGCGACCTCATCTCTAAGATCGCCCTAATCTTCTCGGGGTTAGCCTCGATCCCGCGGCGGCTAACCATGTAGCCCAAGAATTTTCCGGACTCGACCCCAAAAGCGCACTTATTGGGGTTGAGCTTCATCTTGTAGCGTCGCAGGATCGCAAACATTTCTCCCAGGTCTCGAACATGGTCGTTGGTCTTGAGGCTTTTGACGAGCATATCGTCAACGTAGACCTCCATAGTTTTGCCGATTTGATCGGCGAACATTCGGTTCACCAACCTTTGATACGTCGCCCCCGCGTTTCTGAGGCCAAAAGGCATGACCTTGTAACAGTAGAGTCCGCGGTTTGTAACAAAGGTGGTCTTGATCTGATCCGGCTCGTGCATGCGGATCTGATTGTAGCCTGAGTAGGTGTCCATGAAGCTTAATAACTCGTGGCCCGCCGTGGCGTCCACAAGTTTCTCGATCCTCGGGAGAGGGAAGCTGTCCTTCGGGCAGGCTTTGTTGAGATCTTTGTAGTCGATACAGATCCGCCACTTCCCGTTTGGCTTCCTGACCATCACCACGTTGGACACCTACTTGGGGTGTTCCGCCTCCCTGATGAAGTCGGCGGCGAGAAGTTTGTCAACCTCTTCACTAATGGGTTGATACCTTTCTCCACTGAACGTTCGTCGTGGTTGAACGCGCTCAGCCATTCTCTTGTCGTCGTTGAGATGGTGAACCATTATCTCGGGGTCGATCCCCGGCATGTCGGCATGTGTCCACGCGAAGACATCTTTTGTGCTCGCAAAGGAAGGTGGCGAGCCGGGCTCAAACTTCGGACGGGAGTTGGGCACCTATCTTGACTACCTGGTCAGGTTTGGCGTCGTCCAACACGACGGGAACAAGGTCGTCCGGTGTCTCCACCTTTCGACGCTCGACATCGTCTCTTTGGTCCAGTTCTCCGAAGATTCCTCCCTTCCCTATTTCGCACGGGAACTTGTCCCCGAGTTGGAAGATGGTGCGCACCATTTTTCCCTTTTCTTTCCCGTCCACGCCTTGGATGTAGCACATCCTCGCCATCGATTGGTCTCCCAACATTACGACTATCCCTTTGTCCGTTAGGAACTTCATCATCAGGTGGTAAGTGGAAGTGATCGCCTTTAGCCGATTGAGAGTCGGGCGGCCGACGATGACGTTGTACGCCGAGGGCTGGTCCACGACCAGGAATGACACGATGTGGGTCACTTCGAGCCCCCTCGGTGTGCCGAAGGTAACCGGGAGGTCGATAGTTCCCTCCGTCATGACCCTTTCCCCGGAGAAGCCGAAGAGCGGGGTCGATATCGGGGTCGGTCTCATCCCGGATAGCTTCATCTTGTCCAACGCCGACTTGAAGATTATATCGGCGGAGCTCCCATTGTCGATTAGGATTCTCCGGACGAGGTTGTTGGCGACCGGGGCCGAGACGACTATCGCGTCGTTATGTGGGCGGAGGACTCGTGCCGCCTCTTGGCCGGTGAAGAACATGGACTCGAACGGGGCTGGGGGAGGAGCCTCGTATGTGTGGTTGATATAGTGCGCTATTTTCCCTCCGGAAACTTCGCGCACGTACTTCTTCCTTTGCGTGGCCGAGTCTCCAAATTCCGGGCCTCCCAGGATCGCGCCAACGATGTGCAGTTGCGAGCTTTCTGGTTCTTCAATGGCTGCTTGGTCCGTGACGGTCACCAACGCCGGACCCTTTCTTTCTTGCCGCGGGCGCTCATCGCGTGCCGCGGCCGTCCCGATCGTTCTAAGGACGTATTCCTTCAGTTTCCCGTCTTGAATCAGGGCCTCGATCTGACGCTTGAGTTGATAGCATTCGGATGTTAGATGCCCGTGATCTTGGTGGTATTCGCAGAACTTTTTTCGATCCCTCTTTGCAGGATCCTTTGTGAGAGGAGCAGGGCTCCCTAGCTTGTCGCGGTGCAGAGCTAGGATCCGCTCCGGTGGGGTGTTCAAAGGGGTGAACGTCGAGAACTTTCGGAAGCTATCGACGTGTGCCGGTCTCGGCCCGGGGAGGGAGCGGTTGTTAGGGGCCTGGCCTCCCTTGGTCCTCCTCTTTCGAGGGGTCGGGACGATCTCCGTCCGGGTCGTCGCGGCGTTGACTACCTTGTCCCCCCGACTTCCGGCCATCTCGGCCATCGAGATAGTCCTCGATTCCCATATACGTGCGGGCTCTCGTCATTAGCTCTGCCATGCTTCGCGGGACCTTCCCCACAATGGACTTGAGGAAGTCGCTCGTGCGAACTCCTTCGGTGATCACCGTGATGGCGTCCTTGTCGTCGAAGCCCTCGACTTTGTGAGATTCCTCGGTGAAGCGAGTGAGGTATCGCCTCAACGTCTCGTCTCTCCCCTGCCGAAGGGAGAGGAGGTGGGTTTTTGACTTCTTTTGTGCCACGAGCGTGGCAAAGCGGGCGAGGAAAACCTCCTGCAAAGCCCGGAAGGACGGGATGCTCCCGAGTCTCAGGCTCCGGAACCACTCAAAGCCCGACCCTGTGAGGGTTAGGCTGAAGGCTTGGCATAGGGTCGCGTCCGGCTGCCCTTGCATTGTCATCCATGTCTCGTAGTGTTGGATGTGGAAGTCCGGGTCAGTCCGCCCATCATAGGGAGGGATGGACGGCAATTTGAAGTTTCCCACGCAAGGCTGCGCGAGGATTTGCGCGACAAAGGGAGAGTATGATTCCTCGATCCCCCCATATGGCCTCTGCCTCCCCGACTCCCTCATCTCGATGATTTGGTTTTGGAGGCTCTGAATCATCGTAACCATGTCGAGCCCGTTCGCCGGGCTGACAGCCGGGGCTACGGGAGTCGCCGGCTGGCGCTCGTTGGATGCTTGGTCCACGATATTGGCATGAGGTTGGCCGAGAGTTGCGGCGGGGAGAGCGTCCCTCCGAGAGTTGAGCCTTTGGCGGAGATCCTCCCCCCGGGAGTTTCTCTGCACCGTCAAGCGCTCTCTAAGGTCCACGCTCGGCGCGCGGTGAGGCGAGTTCGCCCTTGGTCGGGCCGCGCGGCGAGCGCTTCTGCTATCAGCCCCATCATTGCCCAGAGTCGCTCTCTCCTCGGCGAGGGGCCGTGTCCGGCCGCCTCTTGAAACCGAAGGGGCGAGTCCCTGGGAACGTGACCGCGCCTGCCGTCGCGCCGGACGCGATGGGTCGGCCAAAGCGCCATTGGGTCTCTCGGACCGCGAATGGGTGAGGCTAGGAGTCGCCTCGTCGGTCCTCGACTCCCCCACATTGTCGGGGTCGGAGTCGCTGTGGGCGGATCGATCCTCGACATCGTAGCCGAGGAGATCGGCAATGAGCGAACCATCGACGCCGGGACGGTCAAGGAGCTCTGCAAGCCGCCGGGCCGTGTCCTCTCGGAGCTCGGCCTCGGGGGCGTTCACCGGGTCTTGGGGATGGCTCTCGCTATCCCGAGGTTGCCCTTCAAGACGGTGTGTGAGGCGTCGGAGACCGTACCTCGAGGTTGTTGCCCGAGTACCCGCGGAGGTAGTGGGAATGTGACTCGTTGTTCAAAGGTCGGGGTGAAAGTGGTAGAGGGAATGTGTCGCTAAGGTCGAGAGATCCCCTCCTTCTAGCGCCAAAATGTTGTCGCCGTTTTTCGGACAACGATTTAGAAGCCGCAGGCGGTTAGACCCAAGGCCGGACCAAGTGGCCTCGCCTGGGCTTGAGCGTGTCGGACTCGGTGTCCCGAGTCTTCCCTTGGCTGTCGATGGTGTCTGAGCTCGCCGGGGTATCTAGAAGGGATGAGAGAACCGTGAGCTAAAAAGGGGAAACAGAGGGGGTGCCTCTGTTTACCTCTCCGACGCTCAACATTAGTGGGATTGAGGTGGATAATATAGGGTTTAAGTGTTTAGGGGCCGAGACTTGAGAGAAACGAGCGAAAGGTGAGTTCGGCAGCGTTTCCTTTCTCAAATTTGGATTACCTTTGGAAGAGGGAGGGCCTCTTGTATTTATAGGCGACCAAAGGGGTCATTGGTGGGCCCTTTGGCCGAGTGAAGTAAATGGCCGAGGATAGCCCATGGCCGAGGATAGCCATTGGCCGAGGATGGCCCATGGCCGAGGATAGCATTTGGCCGAGGATAGCCATTGGCCGAGGATGGCCCATGGCCGAGGATAGCCCCTGGCCGAGGATAACATAGGGTGGCGTCACTGGTGGGCCCGTCAGTATGGGCTCGGCAGGGGATAATATAGACTGGCGCTATTGATGTGCCCCCTGGCCGAAGATAACATAGGCTGGCGTCACTGGCGTGTCCCTGGGCTTATGACAACATGGGCTAGCGTCATCGGTGGGCCCCTTGGCCGAGAATAACATAAGCTCGGCCGAGGATGGCATAGGGCCGAGGATAGGCCTGTGAGCCTGAAGTCGCTCGTGAGGCCGAGGTCGAGCTCGCCAAGCCGAGGCCGAGCTGAGGCCGAGGCTGAGCTCGCCAGGCTGAGGTCGACCTGAGGCCGAGGTCGAGCTCGCCAGGCCGAGGTCGAGCTGAGGCCGAGGTCGAGCTGAGGCCGAGGTCGAGCTCGCGAGGCCGAGGTCGAGCTGAGGCCGAGGTCGATCTCGTCAGGCCGAGGTCGAGCTAAGGCCAAGGTCGAGCTCGCCAGGCCGAGGTCGAGCTCGTCAGGACGAGGTCGAGCTGAGGCCGAGGTCGAGCTCGCCAGGCCGAGGTCGAGCTAAGGCTTAGGTCGAGCTCGTCAAGCCGAGGTCGAGCTGAGGCCGAGGTCGAGCTCGCCAGGCTGAGCTCGCCAGGCCGAGGTCGAGCTGAGGCCGAGGCCGAGCTCGCCAGGCCGAGGTCGACCTGAGGCCGAGGTCGAGCTCGGTCTTGGGCCGAGGCCATTGGGCCGGCTTTTGGCCTAATCGGCCGAAGGGCCAATTAATGGCTAGGGCAAGTCCGATTGCCTTTTATTTTTCCCTTTGAATAGCTTCGATCGGGATCAGGCCGATAACAACTCCTTTGTCGCTTCTGAATAAGTTAGAAACAATGTATTGACGAGGAGCTAACAAGTCACATTGTTGCATC
This sequence comes from Urtica dioica subsp. dioica, assembly GCF_054948205.1. NCBI lineage: Eukaryota > Viridiplantae > Streptophyta > Magnoliopsida > Rosales > Urticaceae > Urtica > Urtica dioica. The sequence goes on along the minus strand of NC_142757.1, from coordinate 10,293,668 downwards.
CAAGAGTCAGGACTCAATTTGGACACTGGCCAGTTCATTTATTCACACTCCAAGGAACAAAGCATGAGGTGATATACATTGTATTTCAGCAATCTTGTACATGAATTCCATATCTATGAGAACTTCACAGAGTAACTCATGACATCTTTATAACTTAGTACTTCACCAATAGGTCCTGTTCAGAATCACATAGTGAGTCCGAGCTCTGACTTCCTCAAATGAGAATACGTAAGCTATGAAATGTCATGTCTCATTTCTGGATTAAGGTAAGCATGATGCAATTCATACGTAGTGACTTCGAGACATAAGAGGTTAAATGGTTTGTTCTAATTTATCTCTAGAAGTGCACTGGTCAATTCAGTACCTTCGGAAGATACCTAGAAGAACTATAGAGTCTCCAACTCTCAATGCCTCATAACCAGACATCATAGATTCTCCTAACAATCGTACTGAGGTCAATAGTCCTTTGACCCTTAGATTGCAAATATTTCGTTATAAGCAAAATACGAAGAGTTTGTTCATGCAAATCTACATTTGTCTCTTCGTAAGTTGTTAAGTTTGTTTATGGACTAAAGACTAATGTTTTATCATAAAGCTTCAAACAGACAAGGAAGAATGAATGAACGTTTCAACTTTTTATTAATGAATAAGCAATTACAAGCAAGAGTCTTCGTGAGACTTTATTACATCAAATGTACAAAATAAAGACTACAACTCTTCTTTTTTGCATCATTGACAGCAGGATAAGGATACGAATGCAGCCCTTAAAAAGGCGCAGTCTTCACACAACGAAAACATGCACTTCGCCTAGGACTCGGGACTCCGGACCAAGCTCGCAGTGTATTCCATCTCTACTCAGATGAGGTCCGAAACCTTCGCTCGATATTCCACGTAACACCCTATCGCGAGGTTGTCCCCTGGATAAAGTCGACCTCGCCCATTTCGTCCCAAGTGAAACATCTATAGATCTCGGCCATCTAAGAGACTTGACTACGAATGGGTGATTACTCAAGCCTAAGTGAAACATTTTAGACGTCAGTCGACCTAAAAGACTTAGCAAAAATCACAACACTCCGGCCTAAGGGAAACATTTTAGATTTTTACAATCTAAAAGACTTAGTGAATTATTAAGACAGAACAAGATCATCTTGCCTCTCCCTAAATTTATAAGAGAAACATTTTAGACACCGACAATCTAAAAGACTTAACCAAATTTAGGGGGACCATAAGTCATTCCGGACCATGATCAATTGTGAATTCAAAGTATTGTAAAAGCATAGTTCGGCGATCTGAATGACTTTGCAATTTTGCGAACAATCACACATGCACGAGATTTGGACAAAATAATATAAAAATAAATAATAAGAATAAAATAAAGCATAATAAAGATAGGGGTACCGAAGCCCCCTATAATTGTTCAAAATACTAAAAATGTTTCGCCCAAAACAAGCAGGCCCGAAAATGAAACGACAAAATAGAAATAACTAAATAATTGCAAAAATCATAAATTTCTTGAAAAAACGGGGCGGGCTTGGACTCGGGAAAGGCCGGGGGCGTCTTGCTCAGTTCGCTCCGAGTTCGGAACCTCGCCTCCAGCACGCTCTAGGGTCGGAGTGAAGGGTTGTTCCTCTTGAGCCTCTGGGATGGTGGCGAGAACCTCTTCGGTCGAGCCAAGCATTGAGCCATGCTCATCAAAGGCAGGAACCTTAGAGTCGGTTGGAGCTTCGGTTGGCGAACTATCATTATACAGAGTAAAGGGGATATCCTCTACCTCCGGAATGGCGACAACGGCGAGCTTCTGCTCGTAGTCGGCGATATCCGCCTCGGTATCCACCAGCTCCTTGTTGCCCCGACACTGTTCCAACTTCTTCATGATCACGATCGCCTCATCAGTTTGTTACCGCTGAGCGCGATACTTTAGTATCTGCTCCCGGTACTTCATCGATGACGCCGTCTTCGCCGCCAAGACCGCCCTATCTCTCTCGGCCTTGGCCGATATCTTCAGTTTGACGATCTCCTCCCTTGCACTAGCGAGGTCCCTGTCGTTGTTTTTTATCCGAGCCTTGGCCCCTGCAAGCTCCTTGGCAAGCGCGCATGAGTGAATGCCCCATTTGCCGATTGCCTTTTACCCTTCTCAACTTGGGCCTCAAGCTCCTTGATCCTCGCCTCCGAGGCAGCCTGCACCATCTTCGACCTCGCCAAAAGGGCATCCTTGGCCAGAACGTCCTCTTGAAGCTCGGTCACCTTCTCACCCATCCCTTTGAGCTCAGCACAGAGGGAATAAGTTTTCTTCTTCGCCTCTTCGGAGCTGGCCGCTGCGGTCCGAGCCGTCTTCGTTCACGGACTTCGCCGCGGTCGCCCCACTCGAATGAGTCTCCACCAGACTACCCTCGCCCAATATCGGCCTCATCCTTTCCTGGGCCGCCCGAGCAGCCGTGGCCGAAGACTTCCCCTTGTCCGCTGTGGACGGAGGCACCGATTTGGCCAGTGCGGACACCCCGCCTCCATCGCCGTTCTTCTTCTTCTTCTTCTTTCTCTTCTTCCTGTTCCCTACATCTACAGATAGTTCGCCCTCGCCTTCTTCTTCTCGGCTGTCATTTCGACGAGCCGTGTCCTTCCTTTTCCTGGATCCGCCGGAGGGCTCGCCCGATTTTTCCGCCTCTCCGCCCGGTGCGGTCGGAGTAGAGCCAAGGGCTTAATCACCCTGAGCGGCCTCAGCATCCACCGGGACCGCGCCGTCTTCAAAATCGACGATCGGGATATCGCCAGGATCGCGAGTCCCGATGATCTCAACTTCGGGTTCCTGAGAAGGAACTGGCGGCGTCGGGGACGAGGAAGAGATCCCGGCAACAGACTTTTTTTGACGCCTGGCGTTGCGAGCTGAGACGTTGGAGTTCATGTTGTCCCCAACAACTTTAAAAAAAATATATATATATATATATATATATATGAATAATAAAAATAAATAAATATAATGATAATGAAAAGATGAGTGCAAAAATTAAGAACACTAACCTTCAAAGGTTGCAGAGGAGGTCGGCCAAAGTCCAGCCGAAGTGAATCTCTCTTCAGTAAAAGAAGGCAACTCACCGCGTCCTTCTTGTAAAAGTTCGAGCTTTTTGGCGAACTGAGGACTCGATGGTGCCCTGATTTTTCCTGAAAAACGATTATGATAAGATATTAACAACAAGTATACCACTTCGACCCCTATGAGCGAATAAAGACAATTATAAAATTGATTGGCCTACTCGGAGAGCTCGCCCACTTCGACTTGAATCGATGAGCTTGATCCCCGAGAGAATTATTAGTAACGGTAAAATAAAAATATCGCCGCCTTCGAAAGATAGATACTTATCCTTCGAAGGAAGGGCCGAGATCACTCTGTTGCCCGCCGCCTTCGAAAGATAGAAGCATTTCGGGTTGTGCTTCGAGTTCATCTTCACGACGCATAAACGGACTAGGTCCATCACGTCGAGATCAACGCCTTGCTCATGGGCCACGACCATGAAACCTAGAACCATCCGAACGACGTTCGGACACATCTGAGGAAGGGTCAGTCCCAAGGCCTCGACGTAATAAAAAAGAAGAGTTGGGATCGGGAACCGGAGTCCGCACTAATCCAACCAAACTTCGTATTTACAATATCAATCGTCAAGAATGGTCTTCGCCGTCGCATATGGGGGAGGAAGAATAAGCCCTATCTCGGGGGAAATCTGATATTTTTGGCGGAAAAGGGCGAGATCAGAACTCTTGACAGACGATGGCAAGCATATATCGTCAACGTTCGAAGGGTTGGACCCCGATGGAGGTATTTCCGAAGATGACATCTTTGGTTTTTGAGAAAGGTGTTTGAAGAAATTCAAAAGATTTGAAGATGTTAAAGATTGCAGAGCGAACTGAAGGAAAAACCTTGAGTTCGTCTAACGAACTGAAGCGAAGTCAAAGAAAATATGGAAGTCTTTAGAGTTCAATAGTCGAACTGAGGGAATTTAAAGCCGAAGTCGTAAAAAGAGTTTAAAACTTTAGAGAGAAAAATAATCTTTTACGCGAAGAGAGAGATAGTAAAAGTTACCTTTTTATGCCGAGTTCGCTGGAGGTTATAAGTAATCGCTGAAATCCCTGATTTTCAGTAACCCTAAACGATTTCGCTCCAATATTTTGAAAAATTCAGAATATTTTCAAAATATTCGGGGGCTAACTGTGGGGGTTACAAATCTACTTTCAAAAATATTATTTTATATTGGGCTTCAGTTCAGACTAAGCCCATTATCCTCTTAGCAGGTCGGTCCGCATATATCAGTCTTGGGCCCAGTTCAATTTCAACAGGTCAGCCCAAGTCTAGCTACATTCCAGATCGGCCCAAGCCCAATCGCATCTTCCAGTTCGACCACGTCCTCCTGACAAGGAGAATCGGTCAATCAAAGAGAAGCCGCACCACGAAGACCGGATCCAGGACGAATTCAACCCCGACGATACAAAACGGATCACGCAACACGTGTCTTCAATAAAGAAGTCCCGCCTCGTCTATAAATAGAGGATCAGATGACGATTTGCACACATGAGTTTTTAGTTTTTATTATCAGAATTATTAATTGAGTATTGCTACTTTGCCGAGTTCGCTTGCGAGACTTCGTCACTTTGTCCTATTGTAATTCATTTTCACGATTAATAAAGCTTATTAATATTTTCCTCTTATTACAACCTTTTGTACTTTATGTTGTCGGTCGTTTTCGGAAAACCCGAGACGCCAAGAAGACACGCCATTCAAAGGGCCGATGGTCAGGCCGGAGGTCCTAAAGAGCGGCGAGCCTTCTCTCACGAGTCGACTGACAAGTCCTCGTGCCAAATCCTCATGCCCCTCGAGTCGAGCCCCGAGTTGTTCCTCGAGTCGAGCCTTGGGTTGTTCCTCGAGTCGAGCCTCGAGTCGGTCTCCTCGAGTCGAGCTTCACTCCTCGAGTCGAGCCTCGAGTCGCTCCTCGAATCGAGTCACTCTCGCCAAGTAGAAACCTTCATATTTCATGTGGCAAGAATGGTATTCGAAGGCCCGCAAGAGCCCGACGAGGCGGGCCATGCGCCGCGCGCGCAGCCGCGCCGGCCAACCAAGCATAGCCGCCCGCGCGCCGCGCCAGGCAGACCGCGCGCCGCGCGATGACACGCCCGCGCCGCGCATCCCGCGCCGCACATCCAGCGCCGCGCATCGCGCGCCGCGCCTGGTGACCCGCGCGCCGCGCCCCCTGCGCCGCGCGCCGCGCGTTGTGCGCCGCACGCGCCGTGCGCCTCCACTTGATGGCGCGCGCGTTCCTAGTCCCACATGGACGAAAAATGAGCCTCCTAAGGCCTCCAAACACCTATAAATACCCTCTTTCATTGAGGGGAAAGGCCATCCCATTCTTTCTCAAGGAACTTGAGACTTCTCTCCGCTTCTCTAGATGCCATCCTTGGCCTGAAGCGGATTCTCCACGATTTCTCGCTCTCGGAGATTCTGAAGCGCTTTCCGGGGACTCCCGAGTGCCGCCTCTCTTGATCGAGCGATAAATCTTGAGCCCACGAGTGCTCTAACGGTTTTCTTCTGAAAATCGCCTACGCGTCTAGCACCCTAGACGCGTCCGCAATTTCTGACAAGAAATCGCCTACGCGTCCTGCATTTCTGACTAGGAATCGCCTACGCGTCCGGAATCTCCGCCACAACTAGGAACTCTTGACTTAGAGTATTCCACGTCTCCAAAAGAGAGAAAACACACATTCTCTCTCACATACGCGATCTCCGAAGTTCTGAGACGTCGCCGAGGACTCCTCCGCGCCTCGTCTCCTTCGTTGAGCACGCCTCTCCACCAAGGCTCCGCGCCTCATACAGCGTCTTTCACGCTTGAACTACGTTCTGACCTGATCCCACACACGGGTACGTAGGCAGCCGACAACCAAGGCACGGTCACTCCTCCTCCTCACCCCCTACCTCTCCCGAGAGGCGGGTTGATCGGAGAATACCCTAGCTCGAGACTATCGAGTTCACACTCTTGGCCCGGGTGCGATCACTTGGTCCGGCCTTGGATCGAACCGCCTGAGGTTTTAAATAGTTGTTCATTTTCGTGCGACAACACTTTAATAGTTTCTTATACGACGTCTTCTGAAACCCCGATAAAATAAATATCGTATACTAGCACTTTAATATTTGTGATTTTTGATCGATCCAAAAATCGACATCAACAGTAATCTATAGTCTTTAGTCCTTAAAAAAACCTAACAACATATGAACAGACAAATGTAGATTTGCATTAATAAACTCTTCATGGTTTGCTTAAAACTGCATATTCACAATCTGAGGGTCAAAGGACTATTGATCTTAGTACGATTGAGAGATAGAATAAGAACAAACCATTTAACCTCTTATGTCTCAAAGTCACTACGTATGAATTGCATCATTCTTACCTCAATCCTGAAATGAGACATGTCATTTCTTAGCTTGCGTATTCTCATTTGAGAAAGTCAGAGTTCGGATTCACTATGTGATTCTGAACATGACCTATTAGTGAAGTACTAAGTTATGATGATGTCATGATGTCACGACCCGCGACCTCTCGTCGCCGGTTCACGAGCCGCGACGGTGGGTTACGTCAAAAATCTCAACATTAATATAAATATAACAATATCTCTCATATCAACCAGATACATAATTAAATAAATGTTGTCGCTCGTTTTCAGAAAATCATTTAGGAGCCCAAAGCGGTTAGACCCAAGGCCGGACCAAGTGGTCTCACTTCGGCTAGAGCGTGTCGGACTTGGTATCCCAAGTTGTCCCTTAGCTTTGAATGTCCCTTGAGTTCGTCCAAGTACCTGAAAAGGAAGAAAGAACAGGTGAACTAGGAAGGGAAAACAGAGGGGGTGCCTCTGTTTACCTCTTCGACGCTCAACATTAGTAGGATTGAGGTGGAGTATAGAGGTTTTAGAGGTGGTGAGAGGCCAAAGATGAGCGAAACGAGTGAAGTATGAGTTCGACAGCGTTTCGGGACTCAAAATGTTATTACCTTTGGGAGAGGGTGGACCTCTCTATTTATAGGCGACCAAGGGGTCATTGAGGCACCCCTTGGCCGACAAGGATTTTGGGCCAGCCAATGGTCGAGGTAAACCTTGGCCGGCCGGGAGGCTGCCGACCGGGAGCTGGCCAGACGGGACTTGGCCGGCCGGGAGTCGGCCGGACGGGATTTGGCCGGGGATAAGGGCCGGCCAATGGCCGGGGATATTCGGGGCGGCCAATGGCCGGGGATAATGGCCGGGGATAAGGGCCGGCCAATGGCCGGGGATATTAGGGCCGGCCAATGGCCGGGGATAAGGGCCGGCCAATGGCCGGGGATATTAGGGCCGGCCAATGGCCGGGGATAACCTTTGGGCCGGTCAATGGCCGGGGCAAGCCTTGGCCGCCCGGGAGGCTGCCGGCCGAGGGTTGACTGGGCGGGCTTTGGCCGGCCGGGAGCTGGCCGGACGAGCCTTGGCCGGCCGGGAGCTGACCGGACGGGACCTAACCCGCCGGGAGCTGGCCGGACAGGTCTTGGCCGGCCGGGATTCGGCCGGACGGGCCTTGGCTGGCCAGACGGGATTTGGCCGTCCAGACGGGATTTGGCCAGCCGCGAGGCTGCCGGTCGTGGGCTGGCCGGCCGGGAGTCGGCCGGACACGCCTTGGCCGGCCGAGAGTCGGCGTTGTGACTTTGCCCTTGTCGACCGTTGATGGGCCGACAACATTAGCCCCCCGAGTTTCCGGTCGAGCGTGGTCGAGTGGGAACTCAAGAATCCCGTTGACGCGTGGACTTCAGACGAACACTCTCGAGTTCACGAGTGCGTCGCAGAAAGGCTTTTAGCGCACCGCGATTGGTGGATTTGGTGCGTCACGAGGGAGGACTTCTGTGCGTCGCGGGGGACGGCTTTTGTGCGTCGCGAGGGACGGCTTTTGTGCGTCGTGAGGGACGGATTTTTTGCGTCGCGAGGGATGGCTTTGATGCATCACGAGGGACGGCTTTCACGCGTCGCGAGGGGTGGCTTTGGTGCGTCGCGAGGGACGGCTTTGGTGCGTCGCGAGGGACGGCTTCCGTGCGTCGCGAGGGATGGCTTTTGCGAGTCACGAGGGACGGCTTGTGAGCGTCACGAGGGACGGCTTTTGTGCGTCACGAGGGAAGGCTTCTGAGCGTCACGAGGGACGTCTTTTGTTTTACGTGTCTTATGTTCTCGACATACTATCGTATTCTATTCGCATGGTTTTGTTGGTGTGAGTCTTATTTTCTTCGATTTGCCGACGAAGGCGCAATCGATTTCCACGTGTTGGCGGTGCGTGGCTTATTTTCCCGATTTACCAATGAAGGCGTAATCGATTAGCACGTCTTATCGGTGCGTGGCTTATTTTCTCGACCTACCAATGAAGGCGTGATCGATTCGCGCGACTTGATTGTGCGTGGCTTATTTTCTCAACCTACCAAAGAAGGCGTGATCGATTTGCATGGCTTTATCGTGCGTGGCTTATTTTCTCGGCCTACCAATGAAGGCGTGATCAACTTGCACGGCTTTGTTGTGCGTGGCTTATTTTCTCGACCTACCAATGAATGCGTGATCGATTTGCACGGCTTTATTGTGCGTGGCTTGTTTTCTCAACCTACCCATGAAGGCGTGATCGATTTGCATGGCTTTATTGTGCGTGGCTTATTTTCTCGACCTGCCAATGAAGGCGTGATCGATTTGCACGCCTTGGGCCTCGGGGGGCCTTGGTGTCACGTTGGTGTGAACGGGTTTTCCGTGGACGCTGGGTAGACCAGTTACGTCCAGCGGGCGCAGGCCTTTGAAACCCATTTGTAACTCGCTGCCTATTGGCGCACGAGCTGGGCGGCGAGCGTGGTGCCACATTTGTGTGACCAGGTTTTCCGTGGACGCTGGCTAGACCAGTTACGTCCGGCGGGCGCAGGCCTTTGAAACCCATTTGTGACTCGCTGCCTATTGGCGCACGAGCTGGGTGGCGAGCGTGGTGCCGTACAACCTCATGAGCGTGGCACCCTTGGGTGCGCCTGTCATGTAATAGGCGGGGTTAGATGTAGACTTGATCCCCCGGCGAGTGTGGCACCTTAGTGCACTGGTCGCGTTTTCAGGTTGAGTCTCTTGGGTGGGGTCTTGTGGCCTTGTGAATGAGACACCATGGCGCGCGCATCATGTTTGGGGACTCGATTGGCCCATTCTTTCCCTCACGAGAGCGTCGTGGGGTGAATTTTGGTGCGCCGTTCGGGGCGACTTTAGCACGTCGTTAGGGACGGTTTTTGCGTTGCTTGCATGAAAGCTCGCAGGTTTGTCATCGAGACTTGTGAGTCTATCAATTATTGATGAGTCAAGCAATCGTGCATGTCTAACATGAGGACTTTCAAGTCAAGACTTGCGGAATAGACCCGACCTGAGGAGCTACGCGTGAGGTCGACTCGAGGGTTGGTCATGTGTAGAATTGACACAGGGACATATCAATTGACTCGCGGACTCGGGATTCAGCTCGAGGAGTGACCTCAACTCGGGGAGTAGTGTGTAGAATTGGCACGAAGACTTATCAGTCGAATCGTAGACTCAACTCGAGGAGTGACGTAGAGTCGGCACGAGGAGTAGTTAGTCGACTCGTGGACTCGGTACTCGCCTCGAGGAGTGAACTCAAGGAATCATGCAGAGTTGACACGAGGAGTAGTTAGCCGACTCGTGGACTCGGTACTCGATTCGAGGAATGAAATCAACTCGAGGAGTTACGTGTGGAGTCAGCGCGAGGACTTATCGGTCGACTCGCGGACTCGGGACTCAACTCGAGGAGTGAACTCAACCCGAAAAGTGAACTACTCAACTCGAGGAGTGAACTGAACTCGAGGAGTGAACTACTCAACTCGAGGAGTGAACTGAACTCGAGGAGTGAACTACTCAACTCGAGGAGTGAACTCAACTCGAGGAGTAATATAGAGTCGGCACGAGGAGTAGTTAGTCGACTCGTGGACTCGGGAATCGACTTGAGGAGTGAGCTCCACTCGAGGAGTGAACTACTCAACTCGAGGAATAAACTCAACTCGAGGAGTGAACTACTTAACTCAAGGAATGAATTCAACTCGAGGAGTGAACTACTCAACTCGAGGAGTGAACTCAACTCGAGGAGTCGTGTTGAGTCGGCACGAGGAGTAGTTAGTCGACTCGTGGACTCGGCACCCGACTCGAGGAGTGAACTCAACTCGAGCAGTCATGTAGAGTCGGCACAAGAAGTAGTTAGTCGACTCATGGACTCGGTACTCAACTCGAGGAGTCATGTGCGTAGAGTCAACACGAGGAGCCATCAGTCGACTCGTGGACTCGGACTTCAACTCGAGGAGCGACCTCAACTCGAGGAGTCACATGGAGTCGGCACGAGGAGTAGTTAGTCGACTCGTGGACTCGGTACTCGACTCGAGGAGTTATGTGTATATTGTCTCTCTTTGGGACCTCCGGCCTAACCATCGGCCCCTTGAGACTTTGTTATACTTTTTTTTTGAGTTGTTGAGTTGTTTTGATTGAGTATTGCTCCCTGTCAGCCCCCCGAGTTTCTTGCGTTGTGAGACAAAAAGCAGGAAACTCTCGTGTAGGGAATATACAATAATATGTCACCATGTGTAGAATAACTCTTTATTGCGATACAGAGGTCGTTTTAGGTTGCCATGGCACTTGGCCTTCTTTGAAAAAAGAAAATTACATGTTTGAAACAAAGTGATCACAAAGTCGAGCGAGTTCAGGCCTGAGTTTAACGGCGGAAGCCGTGACAATCATGGCTGCACATGGTGGGAGCTTGTTTTTTAGTAAGCCTTTCTCTCTCTCTGACGAGTCGGGTGTTCAATCGAGATTGTCACCTTGCCATCAGATGCGACGAATTCCTTGAGATTCCCACCTCGAATCAGGGAATCAATTCGCTTCCTAAGTCGGTAGTATTCAGTTGTTGCGTGCCCGTGGTCATGGTGATATTCGCACTGTTTGCTCTTGTCTCGCGTTGCGGGGTCCTTCTTCATCGGAGGTGGGGATCCCAACTTCTCTCTGTGTAAGCTCAGGATCCTGTCGGGTGTGGCGTTGAGAGGGACGAAGGATTGCTTCGGGGCCGAAGAAGGATGGTCATTAGGGACTTGACCATTTCTACGCCTCTTCCTTTGCGAGCCGGGACCGGTGGCCGGTGCTATGAGTGTGGCAGCGCGCTTTTTGTTGGATGCGCGGTCAACAACGTTGGGTGATTGGTGTCCCAAGGCAGCCTCTCTCGCGGTCTCGCGTCGGGCGTTGAGTTTCTCTCTCAAGTCGCATCCATGAGATTCCCTTCGGGAATTGAGGTGGTCTCTTAAGTCTCCATTGGCCATCCCTATCACCCTTGGCAAGGATATGTCGTTCAAGCGGTGTCCTTGATGGGCGCCACGACCTTCGGTGTCGTCGCCCATCCGGGGGTTTTGGACGCAAATAGTGAACTCGGGGCATCCCTTTCAGGACCTTGAGATTTAGCGTCGTCGGGTATTGTGCGATCTTTGATGCCTCGATGTGGTCTCTCGAGGGTGTCCCCTCGAGGGCTCATGTATGCATTCGCTTTCGTGAGTAGCGTGGTCAAGGTTGATCTCGTTGGTTCCTGAATTCGCCACGTAGCGGGGTCTTTCTTGTTATGGTTGACATGGTCCTTGATGCGGTAGCCGAGGAGGTCGGCAATGAGCGCGCCATCGACGCCGCGGCGGTCTAGGAGCTCGGCAAGCCCTTGAGCCGTGTCCTCTCGGAGCGTGGCCTCGGGGTCATTTGTCGAGTCTTGGGGGTGGCTCTCGTTGTAACGAGGTTGCCCTCCTAGACGATGTGCTAGGTTTCTGAGGCCGTACCTCGAGCTAGTAGCTCGGGTGCCCACGGAGGTGGCAGGAACTTGACTCATCTCTCGAGAGTCGTAGGAGTAGGAAGAAAAAGGATTGGAAGGGAGAGCGTTGCCAAGGTTGGGAGATGCCCTCCTTCTAGCACCAAAATGTTGTCGCTCGTTTTCGGACAACCATTTAGGAGCCCAAAGTGGTTAGACCCAAGGCCGGACCAAGTGGTCTCACTTCGGCTCGAGCATGTCGGACTTGGTATCCCAAGTCGTCCCTTAGCTATGAATGTCCCTTGAGTTCGTGCAAGTACCTGAAAAGGAAGAAAGAACAGGTGAACTAGGAAGGGAAAACAGAGGGGGTGCCTCTGTTTACCTCTCCGACGCTCAACATTAGTAGGATTGAGGTGGAGTATAGAGGTTTTAGAGGTGGTGAGAGGCCAAAGATGAGCGAAACGAGTGACGTACGAGTTTGACAGCGTTTCAGGACTTAAAAAACTGGATTACCTTTGGGAGAGGGCAGACCTCTCTATTTATAGGTGACCAAGGGGTCATTGAGGCACCCCTTGGCCGAGAAGGATTTTGGGCTGGCCAATGGCCGAGGCAAACCTTGGCCGGCCGGGAGGCTGCCGGCCGGGAGCTGGTCGATGGGACTTGGCCGGCCGGGACTTGGCCGGCCGGACGGGATTTGGCCGGGGATAAGGGCCAGCCAATGGCCGGGGATAAGGACCGGCCAATGGCCGGGGATATTAGGGCCGGCCAATGGCCGAGGATAACCTTTGGGTCGGCCAATGGTCGGGGCAAGCCTTGGCCGCCCGGGAGGCTGCCGGCCGGGGGTTGACCGCGCGGGCTTTGGCCGGCCGGGAGCTGGCCGGAGGAGCCTTGGCCGGCCGGGAGCTGGCCGGATGAGCCTTGGCCGGCCGGGAGTTGGCCGGACGGGACCTAACCGACCGGGAGCTGGCCGGACAGGTCTTGGCAGGCCGGGATTCGGCCGGACGGGGCCGGACGGGATTTGGCCGGCCGGGAGGCTACCGGCCGGGGGCCGGACGGGCCTTGGCCGGCCGGTCGGGATTTGGCTGGCCGAGAGTCGGCGTTGTGACTTTGCCCTTGTCGACCGTTGACGGGCCGACAACAATAAACATAATAACCATAATACTTATATTAAACATAATATGATAATACATAAGTATTATAAGTGGTTATATGAAAAACCCGGGTAAATTTTTCGCTTTTTAACTTTAGGAATTAGAGCGCCTTATAGCGACTCTTATTTATACATAAGCTCCTTAATTTTAGGTATATATACAAGGGATAGTTTGGGGTGCATAGTTTAAACAGAGTTTCACAAAATACTAATATATAGTAATTTGATCCCGGGTGAGTTTCCATTAGCCTAAAGGTCAAGCGATACACGTCCGGTCTTCGTCTTCCGTTCTGTTATTCATATCGCCACCTTGCCCTTTTCTACATTACCAAGGGTCATAAAACTATGAGTCGATTGACTCAGAAAGTGGGAGTCTAACCTAGAAAATAGAGCGACTAATGCCATGTGATAACATGTGACGTGCAAACAAACAAACACATAAGAATGCATTGATGCAAATCTAACAAGTTCTAGAGCATGACTTATGTGTGCACACTCTAACTAGTACTAGTCGTCTTTAAGGTTACACACATCCCTCGCTAAAACCTCTAGAACGACAAGAGACCAGCCTTAGACTTCGAGCAACAGTCGTCCGGCGGCCTAAGAGTTTCAAGTTCTGTCTGGGATCCACTAATGGTACCACTTCATTCGACATCGGCGCTGTTGGAATTGATCTAGGGTTAAGAAAAAGTTTAACGCTTTGAGCAAGCGGCGGAAATTAAAAATTGTCTTTAAAACAAGTAAAACGATTTTACTAACCTAGACAAACAGCAAGTACACGTAAATAAAAACTATTATGAGCATTATAAATTTACTAACATTTTTAGAAGCTTGAACGTTGATGAGCCTTCGCAACGTTGAAAACGTTCGTCTCCCCTCGTAGCACGTCTCTCTACTTTCCTCGGCAACACGAACAACCACGATGGTTTCTATCACAAGAATCACTCGAGAAAGAAAGGAATTAGTGTGTGGGCACTTTTTAAACACAACGATCGAGAACAAGTCTCAAAGTCGAAGAGCTATACGCTAGGTCAAATGTGGAACTAGGTGCCAATACAAAAACGAAAGAAGACTAGAGAGAGGGAGAGGAGAAGTCGGCCACCACAAGGTCTAGAGAGAGAAGCTCTCAGTCTCTAACTCATGTGGAATGAATAAAATGAGAGGAATGAGGCCTCTATTTATAGGGGAGGGATTACCTTCAATAAGGTTGTTTCCTCTTCTATAGAATATCACATATTCATGAGCAAAATTTGCTCTTCCCCTAATATAGTCACACGGCCAAATAAGGTTTCTAGAAACCTTGGATTTGTTTCCTCTTTTATTTTTCTTCTCCCTTGACTTGTCTTGGCCGAAATCCTTCATTCCTCATAGAGGAAATTTGTTTACTCTTTTTCTTTTGGCAAGTATCTTCATACATTAATGCACAAAATAATCTCCCTTTTCTTTCTATGGGATGGGCGGCCAAGTCTCCTAGAAGGAACTTCTAGAAGCTTCTTCATTTGTTCATGACAACATGAGAAAAGGTCCATTAAGAATTTTCAACAAAACTCTTATGAAATGAAATTAATCCACAAGGCCCAAACAAATTAACTTGGCCGAGTGGATGTAAGTCATCATATGACCATGTCAAAAAATTTATTGACATTCATTTCATCCTATGTCCAAAAAGACAAAAATACCCTTTTGACAATTTCCGTAAAAACTTGTCTCGTTCTTGTTTTGACTTAGCATCTAGTTTAACTATTCCTACTCGATATGATTTGTGACAGTGACCTCATGGATCCAAATGAATAAAGCTTGAGCTAAAAACTTGGACTCAAAAGTTCACAAACCTTTTCCAATTTTAGCTTAATGTAACCTTACTCCACTAAAGAGTTGACACTGAGAATCTCTCGGTTCAAAATCATTTATTTTCTACTCAAGAATTCAACTTAATTGTGATGAGTGGATCCAATGAATAATATCTATGTTTACCCTTCATGAATATCTATGAGTGGATCCACATACATCATAATGTACTAGTTCCAGCAGCTCAGTGGCTCTTCGCCCCTTATCGGAGAAAGGTCGCGTAGTCATTTTTCCTTCTATGCAAGATTCACAAGTAGGTAGTGAACCTATTGCAGAGGCATGGAGCGGACCGTCCATCTCAAATCTCTTAATCATGTCTAGACTGATATGACCAAGTCATAATTGCTAGAGATATGCTGATTTTATTAGATCGGAGGATTCAGAAAGTTTGATCCTCTTTGGCTCCCCAATAAGATCGTTATCTATTTCGGTGTCTAAAAGAGAAGGTTGAGTGGGATAGATGTAGAAAAGAGCATTCTTCATACATGTATCAGTGACAAAAGAATTATCAGGAAACGAAATACGAATTCCATTCTTAATGAACGTTAAACAATAATCTTGCTCAAGAAGACGAGCAACGGATATTAAGTTCTTCCCAAAGGTAGGAACAAAATAAATATCATTCAGGTTTAAAGTGCGGTCTTCAAAAGACAGCGTCATGGATCCCACAGCCTTTGCAGACACCAGGCTCCCATCACCCCATTCGAAATAGAAGTCGCCTTCCTCTAAGCTTTTGGTTTTCTTAAAACCAGTCAAGGAACAACAAATATGGTTAGTAGCAGCGGAGTCAAGAATCCACGTTGATACATTATCAGCTACTAAGCATGATTCGGTAATTAGTACAATACTATGTTCCTTTGCTTTAAGATAGGCAGGACAATTCTTTTTCTTGGCCTTGTGAAGTATTTTCTTAGATCCAGAGGCGGAGGCTTTGTGCTCAGTAGCATGTGCCTCTCCTTGATTCCTCTTTCTCTTACTGAGACCTTCGGCAGTGTGAAGCTTCTTCATAAGCTCGGTAACAGTGTACTCTAGCTTGTTCATGGAGTATCTTGAAGGTATCAAAAGATTCGGGGAGAGATTTTAAGATCATATCTATTTTGGTGTCCTCGTCAATCTCAGATCCTAGGATTTCCATCTGATTCAGGTAACTAATGATCAGCATCATATGGTCCCTGATAGGAGTCCCTGCCTTCATGCGACAATTCGTAAACTGTATGACTGTTATCTAGCCTGACGCCCTTGCCCTCCAAACATCTCATAGAGATTGTAGAAGATGTCGGCGGCAGTCTCGATTTCACGATTTTGTTGTTGCAACATATTGTTCATTGATGCTAAGATACAACATCTCGCAATCTCATCGCATCAAAAGTCAGGCCGCTAAGGCGTCTTTGTCCTCTTGAGTCGAATCATCATTGGTCAGAGGAGGACACGGGGTGGTGAGTACCCATTTGTGCTTGTTAACGATAAGTATTATGTCAAGGTTATGTTTCAAATCTACGTAGTTCTTTGTTTCGAGTTTTTTCGACGAAAGGATGATCGAGAGAGGGTTGAGAGACATGTTGCTTAATTAAGTTTAAACAAGTTTATGATTTAGTCTTTGGTTTAGGGTTTATGTTTGTTTAAGACTTGATAAAATCCAAAGGTGTTATAAACCAAATGATAATTTACTCCCTCAAGAGAAGGCCGCAAAAAATCTCCATTTATAAGTAAATGACACATCATTAATGCTTAGCCAAGATGTCAATACACCAATTTTGACTAGCCACCTTTTAAATTGGTTTGATCACTCAAATCCTTTCGCAGAGCCTCAAGGGAGGATTACTAGGGATTGAGCCTAAGTGTGTAACCAACCACTTAGTCCAAAAGGTCAACTTTGAAAAACAATCCCCCAAGGGGAGGCCTTTCCTTCATCGTATCACTCTCGGACGTAGCTCATTGAGCAATGATCGAAGCAAAAACGCCTTAGAGTACTCCCATTTAAGAGAGGGTTGCAAGAGCGGCTCTTAGTCTCACGTTAATTGCTTCTTTCATTAGTGTTGGGGATTGTGGGTTACAAGCAACAAGTATAACCCTCCCACTTAGTTTTTGGAGTTGGTACATCGACTCTTATAAGTTCGGAAACAGATTTTCTAGTTATAGAGCGATAGAGTGGGCAACTAGAAAAGAATCCTAGAGGTTCATGTTCAGAGCAGTGTTAGTGCATAAAGGCACAAGGTACATACTCGGATCTTTTCCTATTTTCTATTCGGGAAAGTGCATGAGGGAAGTGTGAACTTCAACTCACTCGAACACTTGAAAGTTCGATATTACACATCTCTATTTTTCGGCTTCTCTATGAGGAGGCCGCCAACTTAAATTTTCATGAGCATATAGATTTTGAACATATGTGATATAAATATAGTTGTGAAAACATTTTGAAAACTTATTTGATTTGGATGACAAAATATTTTCAAGTTTGAAAACGAAAACGGTTTTTCAAAATTCAAACTAGTTTTGTAAAAATTCAATTTCAATCAAACATTTTAACCTTTCACATTATGTTTATAATCTTATAAAAAAAAAAATTTTGCTCAAGAAAATTTTCACATTAGAGTTCTATAACTCATGGTAGTGGGATTGAAAATCTGGATTTCTAAAAAACTTGACTTTCGGAACAGCAGTGCACCTCGGAGGAAAATCACCATAACTGGCGGCTCCGATGTCCTTTTGACCCGAAACTAATTGCATTAGAAAGAGGACAAACATACCTTTAATTTGATACAAGAATCATTAAATTTCGAATTTAAGGTGAGAGTTACGCCATTTTTACTACAGGTTTTCTCGAGCTCGAAGAAAACTGTACATAATTAAAGGTTGGACTTTGAGTGCGAAAAACGAATCGAGTGTAATGAAACGTTTTAGGAAGTTGTTAAGGCTTTTATTTTTGTTTTATTAACATGGTAACAACATGGTATAAAAAAAAATAACAACAAGCATAAAACGATATATTCGCAATCTAAGGGTCAAATGACTATTGACCTCAGTACGATTGTTAGGAGAATCTATGATGTCTGGTTATGGGGCATTGAGAGTTGGAGACTCTATAGTTCTTCTAGGTAATTTCCGAAGGTACTGAATTGACCAGTGCACTTATAGAGACAAAATACGAACAATTCATTTAACCTCTTATGTCTCGAAGTCAGTACGTATGAATTGCATCATGCTTACCTTAATCTTGAAATGAGACATGCCATTTCATAGCTTACGTATTCTCATTTGAGAAAGTCAGAGTTCGGACTCACTATGTGATTCTGAACAAGGCCTATTGGTGAAGTACTAAGTTGTGAGAATGCCATGAGTAACTTTGTGAAGTTCTCATAGATATGGAATTCATGTACAAGATTGCTGAAATAAAATGTATATCACCTCATGCTTTGTTCCTTGGAATGGGAATAAATGAACTGGCCAGTGTCCAAATTGAGTCCTGACTCTTTTGGATGAAATAATGTGACTTGTTAGCTCCTCGTCAATACATTGTTTCTAACTTATTCACAAGCGACAAAGGAGTTGAGGAATCAACAGCTAGAAGGGTAAAATGGTAATTTCGTAAATCCCGACTAGCTGATGATATTCATGAAGGGTAAACATAGATAATATTCTGTGGATCCGATCATCATAATTTGGTTGAATTCTTGAGTAGAAAATAAATTCATTTGAACCGAGAGATTTTCTGTGTCAACTCTATAGTGGAGTCAGTTGACATTAAGCTAAACTTGGAAAAGGTTTGTGAACTTTTGAGCCCAAGTGTTTAGTTCAAGCTTTGTTCATTTAGATCCATGAGGTCACGGTCACAAATCACATAGAGTATGAATAGTTAAACTAGAAGCTAAGGCAAAACAAGAACGAGACAAGTTTTGTGAAAATTGTCAAAAGGGTATTTTTGTCTTTTGAGACATAGGATGAAATGAATGTCAATAAATTTGTTGACATGGTCATTTGATGACATGCATCACTCGGCCAATATTAGTTTTATTGGGCCTTGTTGATTAATTTCATTTCATAAGAATTTTATTGAAAATTCTTAATGGGCCTTTTTCATGTTGTCATGAACAAATGGAAAAGCTTATAGAAGCCTTATCTAGATGATGTTGGGCGCCTACTACCCAAGGGAAAGGAGAGAATATTTTGTGCATAAATGTATCAAGATACTTGCCAAAAAGAAAAAGAGGAAACAAATTTCCTATGCATAGCAAGAGGAATTTCGGCCAAGCAAGTCAAAGGCAAGGCAAGGAAATAAAAGAGGAAACAAATCCAAGCCTCTAGAAGGCTGCCTTGGCCGTGTGACATAAGTGGGAAGGAGGCAATATTTGTTCATGAATATGTGATATTCTATAGAAGAGGAAACTACCTTATTGAAGGTGAGACCTCTCCTATAAATAGGAGCCTCATTCTTCACATTTCATTCATCCCAAGTTTTAGAAATTTGAGAGCTTCTCTCTCTAGCTTGGCGGACTCCTCTCTCTCTCTCTAGTCAATTTCGTTTTTGTTTTGGCACCTAGGTCAACATTTGACCTAGTGTTTTAGCTCTTCGACTCTAAGACTTATTCTTGAGTCGTAGTATTTAAAAGTGCCCACTCACTAATTCCTTTTCTCTCGAGTGATTCTTGTGATAGAAACCATCGTGGTTGCTCGTGTTGCCGAGGAAAGAAGAGAGACATGTTGCGAGGGAGACGAGTGTTTTCAACCTTCTGAAGGCTCATCAACGTTCATGCTTCTAAAAAGGTTAGTAAATTATTTATGCTCATAATAGTTTTTATTTACATGTGCTTGCTCTTTGTCTTGGTTAGTAAAAACGTTTTACTAGTTAAAAGAAAAATTTTAAAATTCCGCCGCTTACCGAAGCGTTAAACTTTTTCTTAAACACTAGATCAATTCCAACAGAGTCATCTTGGGACACCAACCACCCAACATTTTCAATCGAGCATCCAACAAGAAGCACGTTGCCACACCCGCGGCCCCGGCCGTCGGCCTCGAGTCGCGAAGGAAAAAACGCAGAAATGGTTGGGCCCCTGATGACCATCCTTCTCCGATCCCGAAGCGATCCTTCGTCCCTCTCAAAAGAACACCAGACCGGATCCTAAGCTTACACAAAGAGAAGCTGGGATCTCTGCCTCCAATGAAGAGGGACCCCACAACGCGGGACATGAGCAAACAATGCGAATATCAAGAAGACCACGGACACGTGACGACCGAATGCTACCAGGTTAGGAAGAAAATTGATTCCCTGATTCGAGGCGGGAATCTCAAAGAGTTCGTCATCCTAGACGAAGCCTACGCCAACGTACGACCAGCCCTGACCTTAGGGACCACCTCACTGCTCAACGCATTGGGGCGTGGCAATGACATGAGAGAGCGATTAAGCTCTAGACCCAACATCCCGCTGGTAGCCCCAACTAATGGGAACCGCCGCGCAGGTCAAGGGTCTAACGAAAGGCGACAGGTAACTCCTCCCGAACAGGGGCTTACTCCAACGACAGGTCTCGATGTGGTTATTATGATCCACAATCTTTGGAATGAGGTACGAGATCTCCAAGAATGCGGAATATGCGAAAGCACCTATGGAGAATTCCTCGCCTTTCACGGCTCAGATATTGGCCGAGGTTTGTACGGGGAATTTCAAACTCCCGAACCTCACTCCCTATGATGGAAAAGCAGATCCTGCTTACCACATCCAGCACTACGAAACCTGGATGACGATGCAGGGTGTCTCTCCTGGCGCCATGTGCCAAGCTTTTAGTCTTACCCTCGCCGGACCCGGTTTCGAGTGGTTTAAGAACTTAAGGCCGGGAAGCATCCACTCGTTTAAAGACCTGAAGGACATGTTCCTAGCACGGTTCGCCACATCTATGGTCCAAAAGAAGACCAATATGTACATGTGGTCAATCAGGCACGAGAGTGGCGAGTCTCTTAGGTGATACCTCGCCTGATTCACTGAAGAGTCGAACAAGGTCGACCGCTTTGACGACGGTGACACAATTGCCGCTATCATTGAAGGCTTGCACACAAGCGACTTCCTCAAGTTGGTCGTCGGCCGTGTCCCTTCTACCATGGCCGAGTTCATGACTCGGGCTAAGACCTTCATGGGAGTCAAAGATTACCTCGACGGCCGCAAGAGCAAAGTTCAAAGCTCTCGTCATCGAGAAGAACCTAGCCACGAGCAAGGCGAATCTCGTAAATGACAAAACGAGGGGAATCAGGTTTCCAATAACCAGCCCCCTGTACCCCAGAAGCCGCGACTTGCAAAAAATATCAAAGGGTATTCGTCATTCACGCCATTGAACACGGCACCAGAACGGATCCTAGCTCTGGCACGTGATAAGTTAACACCCCCGGCTCCGATGAAAAAGGATCCCACAACTCGTGATAGATCTAGATATTGTGAGTTCCCTCGGGAATACAGTCATTTGACCTCGAAATGCTACAACCTTAAAAGGCAAATCGAGGCTTTGATCCAACGGGGTGAGCTGAAAGAGTTCGTGTTACGCATGATTAGCGCTGCGGGCCCCACAACGAACAGACCACAGTCTGGTCAAGGAGGAGGAACAACCGCTTCTGCCGACCGAACCGCAGCTACTGCCAACGCCAATCCATAACTCCACGTGGTGACCACCATATTGGGAGGTCCACAAGATGGAGATTCAGCCCGACAACGGAAGAAATTCCTTAGGTCCGTGCTCAGGAAGACACTACTATGCACGTCAACTTTGCGTATGAAGAACCTCCATCCGTGCCTCACGAGATGATGTATTTCACCAATGAAGAAGCCAAGCGAGTTGTGCATCCACACAATGACGCGATTGTGCTCAAAGCCCAAGTGGCTAATAACTTGGTGAAAAGGGTTCTCATCGAGAACGACAGCGCTGTCGACATAATTTTCAAGTCCACCCTAGAGCGCATGAAGCTCGGGGGGCTGGGCCCGACTCCGACCCAAACGCCCTTGTTTGGGTTCACTGGGGAAAAGGTTATGACCGAGAGCATCATCGATCTGCCGGTCACCTTCGGGACCCCTTGAGGCGTTGAGGCCGTTGACATGGTCCCATTCCTAGTGGTTGATCATGACTCGCCCTATAACGTGATCATCGGGCGACCCACGTTGAACCGGCTAAGGGAAATCACTTCCACGTATCACCTACTGGTGAAATTCCCAACCGAAGAGGGAATTGGCATCATGGCCGAAGACCAATCCCAAGCCAGAATATGCTACGTGCTAGGAGTTGATGTTAAATCCGCGGGAAAAATGGTCAACACAATCTTCCAACTGGAAGACGATTACCCATGCAACCTAAGGGACGCAAGGAAGTTCGGAGAGCTTGACCCTCGGGATGAAGTCGAAAGACTTAAGGTGAAAACCTCTGATGATCTTGTGCCGATCGTCTTGGACGAATCTAAACCTGATCAGGTTGTAAAGGTCGGCATCCGGCTTCCACTCGCCATCAAAACTCAGCTCACTGCCTTCCTCCGGGAATTCAATGATGTTTTCGCATGAACTCATGCGGACATGCCCATAATTGATCTCGAGATAATAGTACATCGATTAAACGACGACCCAAGGGTTGCCGAAAAGGTGCAGGCTAGACAGACATTCAATCTAGAACGATACCTGGCCATAAATGAAGAGGTCGAGAAACTTCTCGCCGCAAACTTCATCCGAGAGGCTAAGTACCCCAAGTAGGTCGCCAATGTGGTAATGGTGAAGAAACCTAGTGGGAAGTGGCGAATTTGTATATATTACAAAGATCTTAACAAAGCTTGCCCTAAGGACTGCTTCCCACTCCCGCGTATCGAACAACTGGTAGACGCCACGGCCGGCCATGAACTTCTCAGCTTCATGGACGCCTATTCGGGCTACAACCAAATTCGAATGCACGAGCCCGATCAAATTAAGACAACCTTTGTCACAGATCGAGGTCTCTACTGTTATAAGGTCATGCCTTTCGGCCTTAAGAACGCGGGAGCAACGTACTAGCTCTTGGTAAATCGGATCTTCACCGATCAAATCGGCAAGACCATGGAAGTGTACGTGGACGATATGCTCGTTAAAAGCCTACTGGTAACTAATCACGTACACGACCTAAGGGAGATGTTCACAATCCTCCGTCGATATAAAATGAAATTCAATCCCAACAAATGCGTGTTCGGGGTTGAGTCCGGGAAATTCCTCGGATACATCGTACACCGACGAGGGATAGAGGCGAATCCCGAAAAAATCAAGGCACTCCTTGAAATGAAGTCTCCAAGACGAGTCAAAGAGGTGCAAAGCCTGACCGGTCGGGTTGCTGCTCTGACACGCTTCGTGTCTGAAGCCACCGACAAGTGTCAACCGTTCTTCAAAGCTCTAAAGAAGACGGACGGCTTTGAGTGGACAGACGAATGTGAAAAAGCCTTCCAGCAAATAAAGGCCTACTTTGGGTCCTCACCATTCCTCTCTAAACCAAGAGAGGGCGAGATGCTGTACGTGTATCTCGCCGTCTCTGAAAGAGCTGTAAGTGATGTTCTCTTCCGCGAAGAAGACAAGGTCCAATGGCCGGTCTACTACCTGAGCAAAGCCTTACTCGACGCGGAAACGCACTACACCGACATTGAGAAACTTTCTCTGGCTCTCGTAACGGCAGCTAAGAAGCTATGTCCGTATTTCCAAGAATTGAGCGAGTACGGGATTGAGTTCCACCCAAGAACGGCTATAAAGGGTCACGCCTTAGCCGACTTTGTGGCAGAATTCTCCTATACTCCCGATATGGGAAGAGCGAAAAATGACTTAAACGATGACGCATTATCTCGAAAAAGAAAGGTTGACCTGACGGGTCCCATGTGGGAGTTGTACGTAGACGTAGCATCTAATGCTCGGGGGCTGGCGCCGAAATAGTCTTGATTAACCCCGACGGGGAAAAGTTACGTTACGCCCTCCACTACGGATTCCAGGCCTCCAACAATGAAGCCGAATATGAGGCAAAAGCTAGCGCAAAAGCTCGGCTCACAAAACCTGCGAATACACTGCGACTCGCAGCTGATCGTGAACCATGTTAAAGGAGATTATACTGCGAAGGAACCTAATATGGTTGCGTATCTGGCTATGACAAACTCTAAACTCGATGCCTTCTCTTGGTTCGAGATTCACCAAATCCCAAGAGAACAAAATTCAGAGGCTGACGCACTTGCTCGTCTTGGATCTGGCATCGCCGAAGATGGGTTGGGAACCATACCCATCGAATTTCTCCCCCGACCATCCGTCTCCCGAGACGAGATCAGGACCATAGAGGTGGCATCTCAGTCTACTTGGATGGACCCCATTATCGAGTTTCTGTGAAGAGGGGAACTTCCCAAAGACCGCAAAGAAGCCGATAAGCTGAGAGTCTTAGCATCCAAGTACACACTTCGAGATGACGTACTCTATAACCGCGGTTACTCAACAGTGTTGCTCCGATACCTCAATAGCGTTGAGTCGACCAAGGTCCTTCGCAAAATACACGAGGGCATCTATGGGAACCACGCCACTGGAACTTCACTCGCGCTCAAAGTGCTTAAGCAAGGCTATTTCTGGCCTACCATGAAGAGAGATGCTTATGACTGGGCAAGGCGCTGCGACTAGTGCCAACGCTTCTCGAAAATCTCGCGACAGCCGCCAACCCCATTGAGCAGCATCGTCGTCCCGCGTCCCTTTGCTAAATGGGGCGTGGACATCATTGGCAAGCTCCCTAGAGCACCGAGGAAATACGAGTATGCCATAATCGCCATAGACTACTTCACCAAGTGGGTAGAAGCCGAGCCACTCGCCAGAATAACTGAAGCAAACACGACAAACTTCATCTGGAAAAGCATCATATGCAGGCACAGCATCCCCGCCTCGATTGTGACCGACAATGGTGCACAATTCGAGAACGCACGAGTAAGAGGTCAACTAAAGATCAGCAAGACCTTCTCATCACCGCGTCATCCTCAGGCCAATGGCAGGTCGAAGCATCCAACAAGACTATCAAGAGCAATCTTAAAAGAAAGCTCGAAGACAGAAAAGGCGATTGGGCCAAGAAATTTCTGTTCTTCCTATGGGCTTACAGGACGACCGCGCGAAACGCCACCGGCGAAACGCCATTCTTCCTCGCATATGGGATCGAGGCCGTGGTTCCGATCGAAACCGAGATCCCCATATTCCGAGTTGATACATTCGACGAAGCAAACAATGACGAAGCCATGCGCCTGGAGTTAGATTTGATCGACGAAAAGAGGTCAGAAGCATTCAGCCGCCTCGCTGCACAGAAGCGCAAGGTTGAAAGATACTACAACTCCAAGATCAAAAGGCGAACCTTTGCCATCGGAAGCCTTGTACTCAGACGGGTGTTTCAAAATACAAGTTCAAGGCGCCGGCGTCCTAGGCCCGAACTGGGAAGGCCCCTATAGAGTCCGAAAATTTAGTCACGACGGCACATACTACATCGAGCATACAGACGGAACTCTGATCCGCCACCCGTGGAATGCAGAACACTTGAGGCAGTACTACCAGTAGCTAGCATTCCCCACGTTTTATCGCTTTCATTTCCCATTTTCAATAAGGCATGCGAGCAAATGTTTTAGGATTTTAAATTTTTCGCAAACGTAATAAAATTCGAGTTTTCCACTTCAAAATTCGTTTTGTGCAAGTTTTCCGGTTATCAAAAATTAAACTTATAACCCTAAAACTTGGGGGGGGGGGCTAGAAACGGTAAGGAAACCTTCAAAAGAACACGCTACACCAAAATTTTTAAGACGCCTACATGGCGCACGTAACACGCCTACATGGCGCAACCCAGTCGTCTCTCAAGACGCACCTAAGACGCCTACATGGCACAACCCGAGTCGTCTCTCGAGACGCACCTAAGATGCCTACATGGCACACCCAAGACACCTACATGGAGCACGTAAGACGCCTACGTGGTGCAACCAACTCGTCTCTCTAGACGCACCTAAGACGCCTACATGGGGCACCTAAGACACCTATATGGCGCACCTAAGACGCCTACATGGCGCACCCAAGACGCCTACATGGCGCACCTAAGACGCCTACATGGCGTACCTAAGATTCCTACATGGCGCATGTAAGACGCCTACATGGCGCACCCAAGACGCCTACATGGCGCACCCAAGACGCCTACATGGCGCACCTAAGATGCCTACATGGCGCACGTAAGATGCCTACATGGCGCAACCAAGTCGTCTCTCGAGACGCACCTAAGACGCCTACATGGCGCACCTAAGACGCCTATATGGCGCACCTAAGACGTCTACATGGAGCAATCAATACACCTACCCGGCACACATAAGGTGCCTACGTAGCATGGCTGACTCGCAGTTGAAAAAAAAATTACAGAACGCAAACCATCCAAGCGGCTGGCACGTCTGAAGTGAAATCCTGCTGAGATAAAAGAACTGGAAAGACCATTGACACAAGAACTTGCCTATCAAGGCATGCCATGAAAAAAAATGAATGAACAGAAACGTTCATAAAAATAAATAATGTCTCATTAAAGAAAGGGCAACTGCCCCGAAAATCACGGAAAGCAAGCGCTAAAGCAAGTGCACTAAAAGGAAAAAACTAAAAGAAAACATGCGCTAAACACTTGCGCGAAAAATAATAATAAAGAAAATATATCACTCGGCGGGATCGTCGCCAATAGGATCGGCCCCGTCGAGTGGTGGGAACAGCGAGTCGAAGAAGTGGAAGGTGACCCCCCGAGAAGCATTCTCGGTAGCTGTGGCGTCCCGACACTCCACCGCTGCCGCATGTCTCGCCTCTTCAACCCCGACGTCAAAATCGTCTTGAAGGTCGGACGCAAGCTGTTCCACTGCAGCTTTCTCCACGGTGACCCGAGCCACTTCCTCCGCCAAGGAGTCGCGCTCATGCTCCGCTCGAACACGGGCAGCCTCGCTCGATGAAAGTTGGCCCTAAAGAATACCTATTTCTTCTGTACGCGACTCCAACTGGAGTCAAAGGTCCCGCACCTTGCTCCGGAAGACCTCCATCGATCGAGTCGCCACATCGTGGGCTTGACGTTCCGTCGCTACCTCATCAGCCATTTTCGCCACGGTCGACTGAGCATGGTCACACTTGCCGCGGGTAACCCCCAACTCCACGCGGGCCTCTTGAAGCTGCTCACGGAGACTCGCGAACTCTGCCTTTGAGTGAGAGCCTCGCTCGGCACGGTCCAGCTAAGACTTTGCTTGAGCAAGCTCCTCTTGGGCAAGGCCCATCCGTCGAATAAGGTCGTGAAGGATCTTCTCCCCTCGGGTCGCTCGAGCAAGCACCTGAGAAGGCGGAAAGACAAGTCAGCAAAAAACAAGGCCCTAGCAGAGCAAAGTAAGAGGGTAAAAGCGAGAGAAACTTACCCTCTGTGTGTCAGAGACGCCATGACGAAAGAACTCCACGTCGCTGCTGGCCATGACGCTCTTCCACATCTTCATCCAAGATTGAGCGAGGCCCAGGGAACATTCCCCTCTAACCTCTACGGCCTCCACCTTGAACAACGAATTTATGCGCTTCGAGTCCGAAGACGTGTCTGGAAGAGCCGAGGAAGAGGGTCGCTTCAAAGAAGCACGAGGGCCGCTCTCCGTCGGATAACCGGTATCGGGCTTCTCCTGACCGTTCCGTGCCGCGATCCAAGAAGGATTGCCGCCAACGACTTTGGGTCCCGAGAGGCCTTCGCTAAGCGTGCCCGAGCCCTCGCCCTAGCCGAGGAAGCTACAAAAGCAACAAAGTCAAAACCCTAGACTAAAAGAAAAAAAATAGAAAGAGCAATAGTCGAAATACCTGGAAGACCGCTGCTCGAGGGAGATGACACAACGCTGGGGACGCTCTCCGCCCGCTGACTGTCGTCACGGCCAGGAGGAAAAGATGGGAACCACCCGATAAAAGCCATCAGCTCAGGTGAACGGAATCGTTCAACAGCCTTCCGAGCCTCCGACATTCCCCGGATCTCCTTCACATAGTCGAGATCATCGGCCCCCGCGTCGGCAGAAAACTCGGTCAAGGGACCGAACCGAAGTGGTGCATCGCCAAAGGCCTCGGTCGGAACCCACACCCACGGTCTTCGATTATGCTTCTCCGAGTCCGTGATCAGCTTAGTGTAGTTAAGGCGATCGCGGGCCATGAAGAAACTGGGTTGCCTGGGCGCGGGAAAGACCGCGACGAAATTGCGGATGTCACTCACGGTCATCGCCCGCTCGGCCTAACAATGCCACTCCATGTGACACATTGCCACGATGCGATAAAACGCCGGACTCATCTGACAGGCATGCACCCCCAATCGTGCGAGGAGCTGCTGAATGATGGGTTGGAACGGCAATCGCAACCCGCAGTTGAGACTCGCGACCGAAACTGCGGCGAATCCACGGTGAGGGCGAAAGGGAAGATCACCCTGTAAGGGGCGAAGGAGCGCCACGAACGATGGAATGGCAAATGCCTCCCTGAGACCGATGAATGTCCGGTAGGTGAGCGAGCTCGAAGCATCGACCCCCGAACAATCGAAGCCCTCGGGAGCAGCAAAGCCTTCCTTGGGATACCACTCTGTCCTAGCAAGCGACATCGCCGACACTATCGCCTCTGCGTCAGGGGTCTCAGGCTGAGCACCCCCTGGCTCCAAGGAAGGGCCTCCACCCTCCAACACGGCCGCATTAGTTGCCAGTGGCCCCTCAAGACGCTCCAGTGCGAGGCCCTCGGCCCCCGGACATGTCTCTGAATCACCTCCAGGATCTTCTGACTCGGGACCAAAGTCGTCCACGTAGTCAATCTCGTCTAGGACCGACTCTAGCGGAGTCATCTCGTTCGCACCCATAACGTCTCCAAGACGAGTGAAAGAGGTGCAAAGCCTGACCAGTCGGGTTGCTGCTCTGACACGCTTCGTGTCTGAAGCCACCGACAAGTGTCAACCGTTCTTCAAAGCTCTAAAGAAGATGGACGGCTTTGAGTGCACAGATGAATGTGAAAAAGCCTTCCAGGAAATAAAGGCCTACTTTGGGTCCCCACCATTCCTCTCTAAACCAAGAGACGGCGAGATGCTGTACGTGTATCTCGCCGTCTCTGAAAGAGCTGTAAGTGTTGTTCTTTTCCGCGAAGAAGACAAGGTCCAATGGCCGGTCTACTACCTTAGCAAAGCCTTACTCGACGCGGAAACGCGCTACACCGAGATTGAGAAACTTTCTCTGGCTCTCCTAACGGCAGCTAAGAAGCTACGTCCGTATTTCCAAGCTCACCCAATCGCGGTGCGAACCGAGCATCCAATCGGTAAAGCTCTTCAAAAGGGAACATCGACTCGCATGGCGATCTGGTCCCAAGAATTGAGCAAGTACGGGATTGCGTTCCACCCAAGAACGGCTATAAAGGGTCACGCCTTAGCCGACTTTGTGGCAGAATTCTCCTATACTCCCGATATGGGAAGAGCGAAAAATGACTTAAACGATGACGCATTAACTCAGAAAAGAAAGGTTGACCTGACGGGTCCCATCTGGGAGTTGTACGTAGACGTAGCATCTAATGCTCGGGGGGTTGGCGCCGGAATAGTCTTGATTAACCCCGATGGGGAAAAGTTATGTTACGCCCTCCACTACGGCTTCCAGGCCTCCAACAATGAAGCCGAATATGAGGCGCTCATTGTTGGGATAGAGCTAGCGCAAAAGCTCGGCTCACAAAACCTGTGAATACACTACGACTCGCAGCTGATCGTGAACCATGTTAAAGGAGATTATACTGCGAAAGAACCTAATATGGTTGCGTATCTGGCTATGACAATCTCCAAACTCGGTGCGCCGCGGGTCGAGCGCCGCGCGTGGTGCGTCGCTACTCCTTGAGCGCCTCCACTTGATAAGGTGCGCACCCCTAGTCCCACATGGACGCCGAAGGACCTTCTTGAGGCCCTCAAACATCCATAAAAACCCCCTCCCGCTGAGGGGGAAGCAATTTAATTTTCTCCTATTGATACGCTCGAATTCTCGCTCTCCTTTGCTTCTTTTGATGCCAACTTTGGCCTGAAGCACTCCCAGAAGTCTCTGTCGTTCTCAGAGGTCCTGAAGAACTCTCGGGAACTCCCGAACGTCGCTCCCTCTGATCGAACGCCCCCAGTGCCCAGGTACGCGCCTAGGGTTCTCAACTAGAGTCCCTTAACGCGTCTAACACGCTAGACGCGTACGCGATCTCCGAAGTTCTGAGACGTTGCCGAGGACTCCTCCACACACCGTTTCCTTCATCGAGCACGCTTCTCCATCAAGGCTTCGCGCCTCACACTGCATCACACACGCCCTGAACTACGTTCTGACCTGATCCCACACACGGGTACGTAGGCAGCCTACACCACAAAGGCACGGTCACTCCTCCTCCTCACCTGTTCCCTCCTCCGAGAGGTGGGTTGATCGGAAAAAACCTAGCTTGAGACTTTCGAGTTCACACTTTTGGCCCGGGTGCGATCACTTGGTCCGACCTTGGATCAAACCGGCAGAGGTATTCAATCGTTGTTCATTTTCGTGCGACAACAGAAACTGTCGTGGTTGCTCGAGTTCCCGAGGAAATAAGAGAGACGTGCTGCGAGGGGAGACGAACGTTTCAACCTTCTGAAGGCTTCTCAACGTTCAAACTTTTGAAAGGTTAGTAAATTTATAATTCTCATAATAATTTTTTATTTATATGTACTTGCTCTTTGTCTAGGTTAGTAAAATCGTTTTACTTGTTTCAAAGAAAATTTTTAAATTCCGCCGCTTGCTCGAAGCGTTAAACTTTTCTTAACCCTAGATCAATTCTAAAAAATGGTCTCAGAGCTATCGTCAAAGATATGCATGTATATGTAAATAAAATTATGAGCTTGAAAATCGTTTTCGAAAGTTTACTAATTTTGTGACAAGTTAGAATTCTTTTCTTAGATTTTTTTTAATTTATTGCTCTTGCTTGTAAATTAAAAATCATGTTGATTTTCTATGAGTTTGGGATGTTATTAAAACACCTTAGAATCAGTTCCAAATTTTTTTAATTTTTTATATTGAAAAACGTGTTTTTAAGTTTGAGAAAATTTCGAGTAAATTTTGTGACTAGTTTTCTTGCCTTACTAGTTTCTTTTATTTATTTAATTCATTTTATGCTTGTTGTTATTTCTTTTATACGATGTTATTACCATATTAATAAAACAAAAATAAAAGCTTTAACAACTTCCTAAAACGTTCTGTTACACTCGATTCTTTTTACGCACTCAAAGCCCGAACTTTAATTATTTCTGTTTTCTTCGAGCTCGAGTAAAACCCGCAGTAAAAGTAGCATAACTCTCAGCTCAAAATTTGAAATTTAACTATTCTTCAATAAAATCAAAGGTCTATTTGTCCTCTTTGCAATGCAATTGGTTTCGGGTCAAAAGGATATCGGAGCCGCAGTTATGGTTATTTTACTCCGAGGTGCGCGGCTGTTCCGAAAGTCGAGTTTTTTAGAATTCCGGAATTTCAGCCCCACTACCAAGAGTTATAAAATCTAATGAGAAAACTTTCTGTAGCAAAATTGATTTTTTATTTGATTAATAACATAATGTGAAAGATTAAAATGTTTTGATTTTTAAAAGTTTAATTGAATTCTTACAAAAGTAGTTTGAATTTAGAAAAACCGTTTTCACTTTCAAACTTGGAAATATTTTGTCATCCAAATCAAATAAGTTTTCAAAATGTTTTCAAAACTATATCTATATCACATATGTTCAAAATCTATATGCTCTTGAAAATTTGAGTGGGAGGTCTCCTCGTAGATGAGCCGAAAAATAAACAAGATGTGTAATCTCAAACTTTCAAGTGTTCGAGTGAGTTGAAGTTCACACTTCCCTCATGCACTTTCCTGAATAGAAAATAGGCAAAGATCTGAGTATGTACCTTGTGCCTTTATGCACTAACACTGCTCTGAACATGAACCTCTAGGATTCTTTTCTAGTTATCCAATCTATCGCTCTATAACTAGGGAATCCATTTCCGAACTTATAAGAGTCGATGTACCAACTCCAAAAACTAAGTGGGAGGGTTATACTTGTTCTTTGTAACCCACGATCCCCAACACTAATGAAAGAAGCAATTAACGTAAGACTAAGAGTCACTCTTGTGGCCCTCTCTTCAATGGGAGTATCTATGGCATTTTTGCTTCCATCATTGCTCAATGAGCTACGTTCGAGAGTGAGACGATGAAGACAAGGCCTCCTCTTGGGGGATTGTTTTTTCAAAGTTGATCGTTTGGAATAAGTTGTTGGTTGCACAATTAGGCTCAATCCCTAGTAATCGTCCCTTGAGGCTCTGAGAAAGGATATGAGTGATCAAACCAATTTAAAAGGTGGCTAGTCAAAATTGGTGTATTGAAATCTTGGCTAAGCATTAATGATGTGTCATTTACTTATAAATGGAGATTTTTTGCGGCCTTCTCTTGAGGGACATTTTGGTTCATAACACCTTTGGATTTTATCAAATGTTAAAAACTTAAATCCTAAACCAAAGGCTAATCATAAACTTGTTTCAACTCTTATAGGAAAAATGTCTCTCAACCCACTCTCAACCGTTCTTTCCTCGAATAAACTCGAAGGCGACAATTACGTCGACTGGAAACGTAACCTCGACGCAGTCCTTACTATCGACAAGCACAAATGGGTTCTCACCACCCCCTGTCCTCCTCAAACGAATGAAGATTTGACACAAGAGGAGAAAGACACCTTGGCGACCTGGCTTCGATCCGATGAGATTGCGAGGTGCTATATTTCGGCATCTATGAACAATTTGTTGCAACAACAACATCGTGACATCGAGACTGCCACCGATATGCTCTACAATCTCCATGAGATGTTTGGAGGGCAAGGATGTTGTTGTCGCTCGTTTTTGGACAACGATTTAGGAACCGGAAGTGGTTAGACCCAAGGGAAGACCAAGTGGCCTCGCTTCAATTCGAGCATATCAGACTTGTTAGCCCAAGTCGTCCCTTCGCTGTTGGTGATGTCTATCTCGTCCGAACACCTGAAAAGAAAAGAAAAGAGGTGTGAACTACAAAGGAAAAACAGAGGGGGTGCCTCTGTTTACCTCTCCGACGCTCAACATTAGTGGGATTGAGGTGGAATATATAGGGTTTGAGCGTTTAGAGGCCAACGGTTGAGCGAAACGAGCGAGGTACGAGTTTGACAGCGTTTCAGGGCTCAAAATTGGGTTACCTAGATCAGGGGAGAGACCCCTCAATTTATAGGCGACCAAGGGGCGTTTTAAGCAACCCCTTGGCCGAGTGGACATATTTCGCCTGGCCATTGGCCGAGGCAAGCCTTGGGCCGGCCAATGGCCGGGTATAGCCTTGACTCGGCCATTGGCCGAGGCTAGCCCTTGGGCCGGCCAATGGCCAAGGATAATTTGGCCCGGCCATTCGCCGAGGCTGGCCCTTGGGCCGGCCAATGGCCGAGAATAACTTGGCTCGGCCGTTGGCCGAGACTGGCCTTTGGGCTGGCCGATGGACGAGTATAATCTGGCCCGGCCATTGGCCGAGGCTGGCCCTTGGGCCGGCCAATGGCCGAGGATATCTCAGCCCAGCCATTGACCGAGGCTGGCCCTTGGGCCGGCCAATGGCTGGGTATTGCTTTTGGCTCAGCCATTGGCCGAGGCTGGCCTTTGGGCCGGCTAATGGCCGAGGATATTTGGGCCGGCCATTGGCCGAGGCTGGCCCTAGGGCCGGCCAATGGCCGGGGCAAGCCGCCGGGGGTCGTTTGACATCGTTTCGCCTTTGTTCGGCCGCGATCGGGGTCGGTCCGATAACATTAGCCCCCCGAGTTTATCGCCGAGTGAAACTTGGGCGGTAAACTCAAGAACCTCGTCACCGTCGGCCCACCGGAGCGACCCACCATAGAAAGGTTTGTCTCGAGCGCCTTTAATTATTATTTTTTCTTTAGGTCTCATCACTTTCCGCATCTTTAGTCTCGTTGCACGTGTCAATGGACCCTACCAACCACCTGTCGGGTGTGGGTCCATCGAAGATGACCTTTTCCCTTTGCTCGGGAATGAAAACGTGGACCTGGATGATTTTTGGGCTCAATTCTCGTTCCCCTCAATCGCTCACAATGCCCCGCCCTCATCAAACACCGCCAACATGATAGAAGCGACCGGGGGTGATTTTTCCTTGATCGATGCGTGGTCGGACGACAAGGAGGAGGCCGTGCGCACCGGACACGGATCGCGCCTGCAGGGGAAGGTCGGACCGGTCACGCCGAACGCTGAGGAGGACCAGGTCGACTCGTGCGGGACCAGCCGGGGAGACACGCCAGCCTTGGACGATTCTAATGCAGCCACGGGCGTTGAGCGGAACCCCTCTCGCCCAGGAAGGGGCGCTCGACCGGCCGTGGATGGCCAGGGCGGAGCGCGCGTGTCGGGG
The DNA here is from genome assembly GCF_054948205.1 of Urtica dioica subsp. dioica. NCBI lineage: Eukaryota > Viridiplantae > Streptophyta > Magnoliopsida > Rosales > Urticaceae > Urtica > Urtica dioica. The sequence goes on along the minus strand of NC_142757.1, from coordinate 10,259,432 downwards.
GAGGAGAGCGTCGGGGCTGGAGGAGGCGCATCGATAGAGGAGAGCGCCGGGGGAGACCAATCCTAGCCAGAGAGGGACGGTCGCCCGAGTCCTGGGAGCGCTGGCGACGGGCGCGGCCCGGGCGGGCATGCAATCAGCGAGGCTGTTGTCAATGGTTCCCACAAGAAGAGTTGTAATCTTTATATTGTACATTTGATGTAATAAAGTCTGATGAAGACTCTTGCTTGTAATTGCTTATTCATTAATAAAAAGTTGAAACGTTCATTCATTCTTCCTTGTCTGTTTGAAGCTTTATGATAAAACATTAGTCTTTAGTCCATAAACAAACGAAACAACTTACGAAGAGACGAATGTAGATTTGCATGAACAAACTCTTCGTAGTTTGCTTAAAATGATATATTCGCAATCTAAGGGTCAAAGGACTATTGACCTCAGTATGATTGTTAGGAAAATCTATGATGTCTGGTTATGGGGCATTGAGAGTTGGAGACTCTATAGTTCTTCAAGCTTCCGAAGGTACTGAATTGACCAGTGCACTTCTAGAGACAAAATAAGAACAAACCATTTAACCTCTTATGTCTCGAAGTCACTACGTATGAATTGCATCGTGCTTACCTTGATCCTGAAATGAGACATGCCATTTCACACCTTACGTATTCTCATTTGAGAAAGTCAGAGTTCGGACTCACTATGTGATTCCGAACAAGGCCTATTGGTGAAGTACTAATTTGTGAGAATGTCATGAGTAACTTTGTGAAGTTCTCATAGATATGGAATTCATGTACAAGATTGCTGAAATGCAATGTATATCACCTCATGCTTTGTTCCTTGGAGTGTGAATAAATAAACTGGCCAGTGTCCAAATTGAGTCCTGACTCTTTTGGATGAAACAATGTGACTTGTTAGCTCCTCGTCAATACATTGTTTCTAACTTATTCACAAGCGACAAAAGAGTTGAGGAAATAACAGCTAGAAGGGTTAAATGGTAATTTTGTAAATCCCCACTAACTGATGATATTCATGAAGGGTAAACACTGATAATATTATGTGGATCCACTCATTACAATTAGGTTGAATTCTTGAGTAGAAAATAAATTCATTTGAACCGAGAGATTATCAGTGTCAACTCTTTAGTGGAGTCAGTTGACATTAAGCTAAACTTGGAAAAGGTTTTGTGAACTTTTGAGTCCAAGTATTTAAGCTCAAGCTTTGTTCATTTGGATCCATGAGGTCACTGTCACGAATCACATCGAGTAGGAGTAGTTAAACTGGAAGCTAAGTCAAAACAAGAACGAAAATTCTCAAAAGGGTATTTTTGTCTTTTGAGTTATAGGATGAAATGAATGTCAATAAATTTTTTGACATGGTCATTCGATGACATGCATCACTCGGCCAAAATTAGATTTATTGGGCCTTGTGGATTAATTTCATTTCATAAGAATTTTATTGAAAATTCTTAATGGGTCTTTCTCATGTTGTCATGAACAAATGAAGAAGCTTCTAGAAGCTCCTTCTGGAGATATGTTGGGCGCCTACTACCCAGGAGAAAGAGAGAATATTTTGTGCATAAATGTATCAAGATACTTGCCAAAAGAAAAAGAGGAAACAAATTTCCTATGCATTGCAATAGGAATTTCGGCCAAGTGAGTCAAAGGCAAGGCAAGTAACAAAAAAATGAAACAAATCCAAGCCTTCTAGCTAGAAGGCTTCCTTGGCCGTGTAACATAAGTGGGAAGGAGGCAATATTTGCTCGTGAATATGTGATATTATATAGCAGAGGAAACTACCTTATTGAAGGTGAAACCTCTCCTATAAATAGGAGCCTCATTCCACACATTTCATTCATCCAAAGTTTTAGAGATTTAGAGCTTCTCTCTCTAGAACCTTGGCCGCCCCTCTCCTCTCTCTCTCTATTCAATTTCGGTTTTTTGTTTTGGCACCTAGGTCCTCATTTTACCTAGTGTTTAGCTCTTCGACTTCAAGACTCGTTCTTAAGTCATAGTGTTTAAAAGTGCCCACACACTAATTTCTTTTTCTCTCGAGTGATTTAGTGATAGAAACTTTCGTGGTTGCTCGAGTTGCCGAGGAAGGAAGAGAGACGTGCTGTGAGGGGAGACGAACGTTGCAACCTTTTCCACAAGCTTCTCAACGTTCAAGCTTCTAAAAGGTTAGTAATCTTTAATGCTCATATTAGTTTTTATTTACATGTGCTTGCTCTTTGTCTAGGTTAGTAAAAACCGTTTTACTTGAAAAAGAAAATTTTGAAAATTCCGCCGCTTACCGAAGCGTTAAACTTTTTCTTAAACCCTAGATCAATTCCAATAGAGGCCGGGCCTGCGCACAAGGGATCGTCCGGCTGGCTCGGGCGACCGCCGCGAAGGACTCGCCGAGCCGAGAATCGCTCCCGATGTTGACTGCTCGGGCAAATCATCGGGTCGCCGCGCCACACCGATTTCCGCCGTCACTTTGACCTTGCAAGAGGAGTCGCGAGCCTTGGCCTTCCCGATCGAGGGATCTACAATCCGAGGCAACCTGGACTGCTCGGGCGTCGATATCTCTAGCTCGCTTTCGCTTGCCAGTTTCTTAGGTCTGAGGAAGCACTTTGGCATCCCGTCATTCGTATCGATCCTGCGATCGCTGCCCGACGATCTCCCGACTCGCCCACGGAGGGGGTACGCCGCCATTCACGAGGCGAGTCTTCGCGGAGGGCTACGGTTACCCTTCCAGCCAGTGATCCAAGAGTTGTTGATCCGATTAGGAGCGCACGCGTCGCAGATGTCCCCATCCTTCTATCGGGTGGTCGCGGTGTGCCATAAGATGCTCTTTCGAGCAAAGAGAAGGGCGGTCATAGCAGATGACATTCAGGATCTCGTGGTTGTTCGCGGGGTCCCCGGGAAACCGGGTTTCTACCTGGCGACCCCTCGGAAACGCATCTCCATCATTACCGAGGTTACCTCGAAGCACCGATATCCTTGGGTGTGCGTGTCCGAGTCGGCTTTCGGGGCGGCGCCCTTAACGTTTGGACCTGCGGCCGATTTTCCCTGCGCCGGGGATGCCGAGGACTCAGAACCTGTAGCTGTGATCAAGGCGATCCTGGACTTGAGGCGGCAAGGGTCTTTGTTTGAGTCTCCGGATCTAATGGCGATGACCGGGTGGTTTATGCCCGAGGACGAGGCTCCTCGACGTCCTACCCCTGGCACAGAGGCCATGGAGGACCCCGAATCCGAGGCCGAGGGTTCGACCGAACCTCTCCTCGACGCGGGGGGTACTAATCACATATATGCTTTCATGTTATTGTTGCTTTTGTTGTTTTACGCTTATTGCCATGTTTTAACTGACTGACGCCTTTTCTCCTTTGTAGATACCATGGTTCGGCATCGATCGCGCGCGCGAGTGCCGAGGGTGGAACCTACTGTTGTCAATGGTGCCCAACGGGAACAAGGTCATCTCTTCGACCCACATGGCTGGTACGAGATCTTGGGCGGCGAAACCCTGACTCAACCAGGAGCCGGCCCAAACCAATGGCCAAGTCAAAACCCAGCCATGGGCCGAGTCAATGGCTCACCCGGCCATTGGCTGGGTCAAATGGCTCACTCGGCCATTGGACAGTTCACTCCGCCAATGGCCGAGTGAACCCCTCAGCCACCAAGACAGTTCACTCGGCCATTGGCCGAGTGAACCTTCCAGCAGATCACTCGGCCAATGGCCGAGTGAACCCCTCAGCCACCAAGGCAGTTCACTCGGCCATCGGCCGAGTGAACCTTCCAGCAGTTCACTCGGCCAATGGCCGAGTGAACCCCTCAGCCACCAAGGCAGTTCACTCGGCCATTGGCCGAGTGAACCTTCCAGCAGTTCACTCGGCCAATGGCCGAGTGAACCTCCCAGCTGCCTCAGCAGTTCACTCGGCCATTGGCCGAGTGAACCTTCCAGCAGTTCACTCGGCCAATGGCCGAGTGAACCTCAGCCGGCCCAAGACCTTCACTCGGCCAATGGCCGAGTGAACCTCACCACCATGTTCACTCGGCCATTGGCCGACCCAGCCTCCTCCAATGCCGACCCAAGCATTCTCACTCGGCCAAGGGGTCTTCAAACCACCCCTTGGCTGCCTATAAATTCCAAGGCACCCCCCCTTGGTCCAGGTAATCCATTCTTGAGCACTGAAACGCTGCCGAACTCGTACCTCGCTCGTTTCCCTCAAGCTTTGGCCTCTAAACACCCCTAAAACCTCTATACTCCACCTCAATCACACTAATGTTGAGCGTCGGAGAGGTAAACAGGGGCACCCCCCCTGTTTCCCCTTTGTAGTTCACGTGTTCTCTACTCCTTTTTAGGTACTCTGACGAACTCGAGGGACATCCACGGCTAAGGGACGACTCGGGACACCGAGTCCGACACGCTCGAGTCAAGACGAGACCACTTGGTCCGGCCTTGGGTCTCACCGTCTTTGGCTCCTAAATAGTTGTCCGAAAAACTGCGACAACATTTTGGCGCTAGAAGGAGGGGACCACCGACCTTAGCACGCTCTCCCTTCCATTCCACACTTTCACCGCCCCTACGACTCTCGAGAGATGAGTCACCTACCCACTACCTCCACGGGTACCCGAGCGACGAGCTCGAGGTACGGTCTCCGACTCCTCGCGCACCGTCTTGAAGGGCAACCTCGCGATAGCGAGAGCCAGCCCCAAGACCCGGTGAACGACCCCGAGGCCGAGCTCCGAGAGGACACGGCCCGGCGGCTCGCGGAGCTCCTTGACCGCCCCGGCGTTGACAGCTCCCTCATCGCCGGTCTCCTCGGCTACGACGTCGAGGATCGATCTGCTCAAGATTACTCCGACTCCGAATACGTGGAGGAGTCGAGGACCGACGAGTCCACCCCTAGCCTCGCTCAAGCGCGACCCGAGAGGGCCAACGGTGCGTTGGCCGATCCTTTGTACCCGGCGCGACAACAGGCATGGTCACAGTCCCGGGGACTCGCCCCTTCGGTTTCAAGAGGTGGCCGGACACGGCCCCTCGCCGAGGAGAGAGCGACTCTGGTCGACGATGGAGCCGATAGCCGAAGCGCTCGCCGGACGACACGACCAAGGGCGACCTCGCCTCGTCGTGCGCCAAGGGGAGAAATTCCCGAGGGGAGGATCTCCGCCAAAGGCTAAATTCTCGAAGGGACGCGCTCCCCGTCGCAACTCTTGGCCGACCTCAAGCCAATGTCATGGACCAAGCGTCCAACGAACGCCAACCGGTGACTCCCGTGGCCCCGACGGTCGGCCCTGCTAACGGGCTTGACGTGGTCACAATGATTCAGAGCCTCCAGAATCAAATCATCGAGATGAGAGAGTCTGGGAGGCAAAGGCCGTACGGAGGGATCGAGGAATCATACTCTCCCTTCGCCGCACAGGTCCTCGCGCAGCCATGCGTGGGAAACTTTAAGTTACCGTCCATTCCCCCCTATGATGGACGTACGGACCCCCACTTCCACGTCCAACACTATGAGACGTGGATGACGATGCAAGGGCAGACGGACGCCACCCTCTGCCAAGCCTTCAGCCTGACCCTCACAGGGTCGGGCTTTGAGTGGTTCCAAAGTTTGAGGCCTGGAAGCATCCCGTCCTTCAGGGCCTTGCGAGAGGCTTTCCTCGCTCGCTTTGCCACGCTTGTGGCACAAAAGAAATCGAAGACCCACCTCCTCTCCATTCGACAGGGGAGAGATGAGACATTGAGACAATACCTCGCTCGCTTCACCGAGGAGTCTCACAAAGTCGAGGGCTTCGACGACAAGGACGCCATCACGGCGATCACCGAGGGAGTTCGCACGAGCGACTTCCTCAAGTCCATTGTCGGGCAAGTCCCGCGAGACATGGCGGAGCTGATGACGAGAGCCCGCACACATATGGGAATCGAGGACTATCTCGATGGCCGCGATGGCCGAAAGTCAGGAGGACAAGGTAGTCGCCACCGTGAAGAACAGGACGAAGATCGCCCCGACCCTCAAAGCAAGAGGAGCAAGGGAGGCCGGGCCCCTAACGGTCGCCCCCTCTCCGGTCCAAGATCGTCGCACGTTGATAGCTTCCGAGCGTCATCAACATACACCCCTTTGAACACTCCGCAAGAGCGGATCCTAGCTCTACACCGTGACAAGCTAGGAAGTCCGGCTCCTCTAGCGAAGGATCCCGCGAAGAGGGATCGGAACAAGTTCTGTGAGTACCACCAGGATCACGGGCATCTGACGTCCGAGTGCTATCATCTTTGGCGTCAGATCGAGGCCCTTATTCAAGACGGGAAATTAAAAGAGTATGTCCTGAGAACGGTCGGGGCGACCACGGTGCACGAAGGTTGTCCACGGCAGGGAAGGAAGGGTCCGGCGACGGTGACTGTCATGGACCAGGCAGCGATTGAAGAACCGGAGAGCTCACAGCTGCATGTCGTGGGCTAGGCCCGTCCCCTTTTCTCATTATGTCATTTTATTTCAAGACAATCTCGAATTTCAATAAGGCCAATGGCCCAGGGATGTAATTTTTGACTATTTGTGCATGATAATTGTATCACATTTCGCCTCGAAGTCTCTATCTTGCTGCATTATAATTTCTAGTCTCCTCTACGAGTACACGAGAAACTCGGGGGGCTAATGGGAAACAATGCTCAACGAAGAACAATGCTCGACGAAACTAGAGTTCGCTCGCTCAACAAAAAAAAAAAAAAAAAAAAAAGAGAAACAAAGAAGACGCGCAAATCGATTATGCCTTCGTTGGCAAGTCGAGAAAAGTAAGACGCGCACGATACAACAAAGACGTGCAAATCGATTATGCCTTCGTTGGCGAGTCGAGAAAAGTAAGACGCGCACCACACGCAAATCGATTATGCCTTCGTTGGCAAGTCGAGAAAAGTAAGACGCGCACAATACAACAAAGACGTGCAAATCGATTATGCCTTCGTTGGCAAGTCGAGAAAAGTAAGACGCGCACCATACAACAAAGACGTGCAAATCGATTATGCCTTCGTTGGCAAGTCGAGAAAAGTAAGACGCGCACCATACAACAAAGACGTGCAAATCGATTATGCCTTCGTTGGCAGGTCGAGAACATAAGACGCGCACCATACAACAAAGACGTGCAAATCGATTATGCCTTCGTTGGCAAGTCGAGAAAAGTAAGACGCGCACCACACAAAGAAGACGCGCAAATCGATTATGCCTTCGTTGGCAAATCGAGAAAACAAGACGTGCTCAAAACAAAGAAGACGCGCAAATCGATTATGCCTTCGTTGGCAAGTCGAGAAAAGTAAGACGCGCACAATACAACAAAGACGCGCAAATCGATTATGCCTTCGTTGGCAAGTCGAGAAAAGTAAGACGCGCACAATACAACAAAGACGTGCAAATCGATTATGCCCTCATTGGCAAGTCGAGAAAACAAGACGCGCACAACATAATAAAGTCGTGCTAACCGATCACGCCCTCATTGGTAGATCGAGAAAATGAGCCACGCACGATCAACCCGAAACCAAAAGTCGTCCCTCGCGACGCACAAAGGCCGTCCCTCGCGACGCGCGAAGGCCATTCCTCATGGCACGGACCCGAGAGCGTTCATCCCGCATCCGTATAAAGGCGTAGATTTTGAGTTTCCACTCGATCTACGCTCGACCGGAAACTCGGGGGGCTAATGTTGTTGGCCCGTCTAGGGCCAACGGGAACAAGGTCATCTCTTCGACCCACATGGCTGGTACGAGATCTTGGGCGGCGAAACCCTGACTCAACCAGGAGCCGGCCCAAACCAATGGCCAAGTCAAAACCCAGCCATGGGCCGAGTCAATGGCTCACCCGGCCATTGGCTGGGTCAAATGGCTCACTCGGCCATTGGACAGTTCACTCGGCCAATGGCCGAGTGAACCCCTCAGCCACCAAGACAGTTCACTCGGCCATTGACCGAGTGAACCTTCCAGCAGTTCACTCGGCCAATGGCCGAGTGAACCTCCCAGCTGCCTCAGCAGTTCACTCGGCCAATGGCCGAGTGAACCTCAGCCGGCCCAAGACCTTCACTCGGCCAATGGCCGAGTGAACCTCACCACCATGTTCACTCGGCCATTGGCCGACCCAGCCTCCTCCAATGCTGACCCAAGCATTCTCACTCGGCCAAGGGGTCTTCAAACCACCCCTTGGCTGCCTATTAATACCAAGGCACCCCCCCCTTGGTCCAGGTAATCCATTCTTGAGCACTGAAACGCTGCCGAACTCGTACCTCGCTCGTTTCCCTCAAGCTTTGGCCTCTAAACACCCCTAAAACCTATATACTCCACCTCAATCACACTAATGTTGAGCGTCGGAGAGGTAAACAGGGGCACCCCCCCTGTTTCCCCTTTGTAGTTCACGTGTTCTCTACTCCTTTTTAGGTACTCTGACGAACTCGAGGGACATCCACGGCTAAGGGACGACTCGGGACACCGGGTCCGACACGCTCGAGTCAAGACGAGACCACTTGGTCCGGCCTTGGGTCTCACCGTCTTTGGCTCCTAAATAGTTGTCCGAAAAACTGCGACAACACCCACAAGAAGAGTAGTAGTGTCTATTTGTGTACATTTGATGTAATATAGTCTTACGAAGACTCTTGCTTGTAATTGCTTATTCATTAATAAAAAGTTGAAACGTTCATTCAATCTTCCTTGCCTGAAGCTTTATGATAAAACCATAGTCTTTTAGTCCATAAACAAACTAAACAACTTACGAAGAGACAAATGTAGATTTGCATGAAAAAACTCTTCGTAGTTTGCTTAAAACGATATATTCGCAATCTTAGGGTCAAATGACTATTGACCTCAGTATGATTGTTAGAAGAATCTATGATGTCTGGTTATGAGGCATTGAGAGTTGGGGACTCTATAGTTCTTCTAGTTATCTTCCGAAGGTACTGAATTGACCAGTGCACTTCTAGAGACAATATAAGAACAAACCATTTAACCTCTTATGTCTCGAAGTCACTATGTATGAATTGCATCATGCTTACCTTAATCCTGAAATGAGACATGCCATTTCACACCTTAGTATTCTCATTTGAGAAAGTCAAAGTTCGGACTCACTATGTGATTCCGAACAAGGCCTATTGGTGAAGTACTAAGTTGTGAGTCTGTCATGAGTAACTTTGTGAAGTTCTCATAGATATGGAATTCATGTACAAGATTGCTGAAATGCAATGTATGTCACCTCATGCTTTGTTCCTTGGAGTGTGAATAAATGAACTGGCCAGTGTCCAAATTGAGTCCTGACTTTTTTGGATGAAACAATGTGACTTGTTAGCTCCTCGTCAATACATTGTTTCTAACTTATTCACAAACGACAAAGGAGTTGAGGAAATAACAGCTAGAAGGGTAAAATGGTAATTTAGTAAAATCCCGACTAGCTGATGACATTCATGAAGGGTAGCATAGATAATATTCAGTGGATCTGCTCATTATAATTAGGTGAATTCTTGAGTAGAAAATAAATTCATTTGAACCGAGAGATTTTCAGTGTCAGCTCTTTAGTGGAGTCAGTTGGCATTAAGCTAAACTTGGAAAAGGTTTGTGAACTTTTGAGTCCAAGTGTTTAGCTCAAGCTTTGTTCATTTGGGTCCATGAGGTCTCTGTCACGAATCACATCGATAGGAATAGTTAAACTGGAAGCTAAATCAAAACAAGAACGAAAATAGTCAAAAAGGTATTTTTGTCTTTTGAGACAAAGGATGAAATGAATGTCAATAAATTTTTTGACAAGTTCATTTGATGACTTAATGTCACTCGGCCATGACTTGATCATTGGGCCTTGTGAATTAATTTCATTTCATAAGAATTTTATTGAAAATTCTTAATGGGCTTTTCTCATGTTGTCATGAACAAATGAAGGAGCTTCTAGAAGCTCCTTCTAGATGAGAATAGGCGCCCATAATACCCAAGGAAAGAGAAAATATTTTGTGCATAAATGTATCAAGATACTTGCCAAAAGAAAAAGAGGAAACAAATTTCCTATGCTTGCCATAAGGAAATTCGGCCAAATAAGCCAAGAGAAAGTAAAAGGCATGGAATAAAAGAGGAAACTAATCCCTTGTGGATGTGCATGAGGTGGGCGCCTATCTTGATAGGAATGGGTAATAAAAGATTGCTCATAAAGGCTTGGAAAATAAGAGGAAACTACTTCTTTCCAAGGCCAACCCTTCTCCTATAAATAGGACCCTCATTCCTCTCATTCCATTCATTCAACATAAGTTAGAGATTGAGAGACTCTCTCTCCAGACATTGTTGGCCGAAAATCCTCTCTCTCTCTCTCTCTAGTTTATTTTCGATTTTTTCTTGTCTTGGCACCTAGGTCCTCACTCGACCTAGTGTTTAGCTCTGCGACTTCGAGACTCGTTCTTAAGTCGTAGTGTTTAAAAGTGCCCACTCACTGATTCCTTCTTTTCGAGTGATTTAGTGATAGAAACTTTCGTGGTTGCTCGAGGTGCCGAGGAAAGGAAGAGAGACGTGCTGCCAGGGGAGACGAGCGTTGCAAACTTTCCAAAAGCTTCTTCAAAGTTCAAGCTTCAAGAAAGGTTAGTAAACTCTTAGCTCATATTGGTTTTTAATTACATGTACTTGCTTCTTTGTCTAGGTTAGTAAAAACTGTTTTTACTTGAAAAGAAATTTTTTAAAATTCCGCCGCTTCCCGAAGCGTTTAATCTTTTTTCTTAAACCCTAGATCAATTCCAACAAAAGGTATCAGAGCTATGGTCAAAGATATGCATGTACATGTTTTTAAAATTATGAGCTTGAAAATCGTTTTCGAAAGTTTACTAATTTTGTGACAAGTTAGAATTGTAATCTTAGATTTTTAATTTATTGCTCATGCCTTTAAATTAAAAAAGCATGTTGATTTTCTATGAGTTTGGGATGTTTTCAAAACACATTAGAATCAGTTCTAAAAGTTTTTAATTTTTTATATTGAAAAACGTGTTTTAAAGGTTTGGAAATTTCGGTAAATTTTGTGACTAGTTACTTTGTCTTTCTAGTTTCTTTTATTTATCGTATTCGTTTTATGCTTGTTGTTATTTCTTTTATGCCATGTTATTACCTTGCTAATAAAACACAAATAAAAGCTTTAACAACCTTCATAAAACGTTGCGTTACACTCGATTCTTTTTCGCACCTAAAAAGGACAAAGTTTTAATTTATTTCCTTTTCTTCGAGATGGAGTAAATCCGCATTAAAAGTGGCATAACTCTCTGCTCAGAAATCGAAATTTAATGATTCTTCAATCAAATTAAATCTCTGTCTGTCCTCTGTCCAATGCCACCGGTTTCGGCTCAAAAGAACATCGGAGCCGCCAGATATGGCGATTTTACTCCGAGGTGCAGCTGTCTGAAACTCCAGTTTTTTTAGAAATCCGGATTTTCAAACCCCACTACCATGCGTTATAGAACTCTAATGAGAAAATTTTCTTGAGCAAAAATGTTTTTCATATGATTATAAACATGATGTGTAAGATTAAAATGTTTTGATTTTTGAAAGTTTAATTGAAATTGAGTTTTTTACAAAACTAGTTTGAATTTTGAAAAACCGTTTTCAGTTTCAAACTTGAAAAATATTTTGTCATCCAAATCAAATAAGTTTTCAAAATATTTTCAAAACTATATCTATATCACATATGTTCAAAATCTATATGCTCTTGAAAATTTGAGTGGGAGGTCTCTTTGTAGACAAGCCGAAAAATAAAAAGATGTGTAATCTCAAACCTTCAAGTGTTCGAATGAGTTGAAGTTCACACTTCCCTCATGCACTTTCCCGAAATAGAAAATAGGAAAAGATCGAGTATGTACCTTGTGCCTTTATGCACTAATACTACTCTGAACATGTCGATCTAGGATTCTCTTCTAGTTGTCCGCTCTGTCGCTCTCTAACTAGGAAATCTGTTTCCGAACTTATAAGAGTCGATGAACCAACTCCAAAAACTAAGTGGGAGGGTTATACTTGTTGTTTGTAACCCACGATCCCCAACACTAATGAAAAGTGCAAGTGTCGCCGGACTAAGAGTCACCCTCGTGGCCCTCTCTTAAATGAGAGTACTCAAGGGCGCTTTGCTCTCATCATTGCTCAATGAGCTACGTCCGAGAGTGAGACGATGATGACAAGGCCTCCCCTTGGGGGATTGTTTTTCAAAGTTGACCTTTTGGACTAAGTGGTTGGTTGCACACTTAGACTCAATCCCTAGTAATCCTCCCTCGAGGCCCTGCGAAAGGATGTGAGTGATCAAACCAATTTACAAGGTGGCTAGTCAAAATAGATGTATTGACATCTTGGCTTAGCATTAATGATGTGTCATTTACTTATAAAAGGAGATTTTTTGCGGCCTTCTCTTGAGGGAGTAAATTATCGTTTGGTTTATAACACCTTTGGATTTTATAAAAGTCTTAATAAAACTTAAATCCTAAACCAAAGACTAATCATAAACTTGTTTCAACTTATATAGGCAATATGTCTCTCAACCATCTCTCTATCTTTCTTTCCTCGATCAAACTCAAAAAGGAAAACTACGTAGATTCGAAACGTAACCTCGACATAATACCTACCGTTAACAAGCACAAATGGCTACTCACCACCCCGTGTCCTCCTCTGACGAATGATGATTCAACTCAAGAGGACAATGACGCCTTAGCTGCCAGGCTTCGATCCGATGAGATTGTGAGGTGCTATATCTTGGCATCTATGAACAATATGCTGAAAGAGCAACATCGTTACATCGAGACTGCCGCTAACATGCTCTACAATCTCCTTGAGATGTGGGATCCGTGACGCTGTCTTTTGAAGACCGCACTTTAAACTTGAATCATGTTTATTTTGTTCCTACCTTTGGGAAGAACTTAATATCCGTTGCTCGTCTTCGTGAGCAAGATTATTGTTTAAAGTTCATTAAGAATGGAATTCGTATTTCGTTTCCTGATAATTCTTTTGTCACTGATGCATGTATGAAGAATGCTCTTTTCTACATCTATCCCACTAAACCTTCTCTTTTAGACACCGAAATAGATAATGATCTAATTAGGGATCCACAGAGGATCAAACTTTCTGAATCCTCCGATCTAGCAAAATCAACATACATATGGCACTTAAGGCTTGGTCATATCAGTCTAGATAGGATTAAGAGACTTGTGAGGGACGGTCCACTCCAAGCCTCTGCAATAGGTTCACTACCTACTTGTGAATCCTGCATAGAAGGAAAAATGACTAAGCGACCTTTCTCCGATAAGGGTCGAAGAGCCACTGAGTTGCTGGAACTAATACATTCTGATGTATGTGGTCCGCTCAACCAACAGGCACGTGGAGGATACGAATACTTCGTTACCTTCACTGATGATTACTCAAGATATGGGTTTGTCTATTTGCTTGAACACAAATCCGAGACCTTTAACGTATTTAAGGTCTTTAGGGCTTTAGTGGAAAAGCAAACTGGCAAAGTGATAAAAACCCTTCGATCTGATCGAGGTGGTGAGTATATGTCTGGAGAGTTCGATGACTTTCTTAAAGAAGAAGGTATCACTTCTCAGCTTACCGCACCTGGCACACCTCAACAAAACGGAGTGTCAGAGAGAAGAAACCGAACTCTTATGGAGATAAAAGATCAATGATGAGTTACTCATTACTCCCGCTTTCCTTTTGGGGATATGCCCTCGAAACAGCCGCTTACATTCTGAACCAAGTTCCGTCTAAAACGGTTCCTGGTACTCCTTATGAACGATGGACTGGCCGTAAAGTGAATCTTGGCCGCATCCGAATTTGGGGTTGCCCTGCACACGTGCTGAGGCAAAAGACTAGCAAGTTGGCTAGTAGGTCAGAATTGTGCCTGTTTGTGGGATATCCAAAGGAAACCAAAGGTTTCATTTTCTATAGTCCCGAGGACGATAAGACTTTCGTTAGCACGAATGCTCGTTTCCTTGAGGAGGACTTCATGAAGGATGCGAAACCTAGAAGAAAAATTGTGCTTGAAGAAAAGTTAGGTGAGGAAGCTTCTACCTCATCTGTAAGAACTGTTCTTACCCCAACTGAAACACAACCTAACTCATCAGAATCTCGTCAAGTAGTACTTCGACGTAGTGGGAAGGCTACTCAAAAGCCTGACAGGTACATGTCCTATGGAGACTCTCTCGTAGCTGTCTCTGACATGGATGATCCTGTTTCCTATAGCCAAGCGATGGCTTGTTCTGAATCAAACCTTTGGCTTGACACCATGAAAGTTGAAATGCACTCGATGTATGTCAACAATGTCTGGAAACTTGTAGACCTTCCTGAAGGGATTAAACCCGTAGGGTGTAAGTGGATATACAAGAAGAAAAGGGGTCCTGATGGGAACGTCGAGGCGTTCAAAGCACGACTTGTGGCGAAGGGTTATACCCAACAAGAAGGGATTGACTATGAAGAAACCTTCTCGCCAGTCGCGATGCTTAAATCCATCCGCATACTCCTATCCATAGCTGCAGCTCTCGACTATGAGATCTGGCAAATGGATGTCAAGACAGCCTTTCTGAATGGCAATCTTGACGAGCGCATTTACATGGCTCAACCAGACGGTTTCGTGGATAAAGGTCAAGAGACCAAGGTTTGTGAGTTGCTTAAATCCATTTATGGACTAAAGCAAGCATCTAGGTCATGGAATATTAGATTCGATGAAACTGTAAAGAGCTTTGGCTTTGAACAGTCAATAGATGAGCCTTGTGTTTACAAGTTAATACACGAAGGCAAGGTTGTGTTTCTGGTACTATATGTCGATGATATACTACTCATTGGTAATGACGTGGGTAAGTTATCTGAGGTTAAGGTCTGGCTGGCAAAGCAATTCGATATGAAGGATCTAGGAGAAGCCGCATACATCCAATAAAGTCGTCCCTTGTGACGCACAAAGGCCGTCACTCACGACGCGCAAAGCCTGTTCCCCGTGACGCGAACCCGAGAGCGTTCGTCCCGCATCCGCGTAAAAGAGTAGATTTTGAGTTTCCACTCGACCTACGCTCGACCGGAAACTCGGGGGGCTAATGTTGTCGGCCCGTCTAGGGCCGACGAGGACAAAGGCATTTCCTCGACCCTCGTGGCTGGTACGAGGTCTTGAACGGCGAGGCCCTGACCCAACCAGGGGCCGGCCCAAACCAAGGGCCAAGTCAAATGCCCATGCAGCCGGCCCAAGGTTTTCCTCGGCCAATGGCCGGCCCAAGGTTTGCCTCGGCCATTGGCCGGCCCAAGGCTTGCCTCGGCCATTGGCCGGCTCAAGGCTTGCCTCGGCCATTGGCCGGCCCAAGGCTTGCCTCGGCCAATGGCCGGCTCTAGAGCATTGCCTCGGCCAATGGCCGGCTCTAGAGCCTTTCCTCGGCCATTGGCCGGCTCTAGAGCCTTGCCTCGGCCATTGGCCGGCTCTAGAGCCTTGCCTCGGCCAATGGCCGGCTGTAGAGCCTTGCCTCGGCCAATGGCCGGGTCTAGAGCATTGCCTCGGCCAATGGCCGGCTCTAGAGCCTTGCCTCGGCCATTGGCCGGCTCTAGAACTTTGCCTCGGCCATTGGCCGGCTCTAGAGCCTTGCCTCGGCCAATGGCCGGCTCTAGAGCATTGCCTCGGCCAATGGCCGGCTCTAGAGCATTGCCTCGGCCATTGGCCGGCTCTAGAGCCTTGCCTCGGCCATTGGCCGGCTCTAGAGCCTTGCCTCGGCCAATGGTCGGCTCTAGAGCCTTCCCTCGGCCATTGGCCGGCTCTAGAGTCTTGCCTCGGCCAATGGCCGGCTCTAGAGCCTTCCGTCGGCCAATGGCCGGCTCTAGAGCCTTCCCTCGGCCATTGGCCGACCCAAACTTGTTCACTCGGCCAAGGGGTCTTCAAACCACCCCTTGGCTGCCTATAAATATAGGGGCCGCTCCCCTAGTCCAGGCAATCCAATTTTGAGTCCCGAAACGCTGCCGGACTCGTACTTCGCTCATTTCGCTCATCTTTGCCCTCTCATCACCCCTAAAACCTCTATACTCCACCTCAATCCCGCTAATGTTGAGCGTCGGAGAGGTAAACAGGGGCACCCCCCCCCCCCTGTTTCCCCTTTGTAGTTCACAATCCATTTCTTGCTTTTCAGGTATCGAGACAAGGTGAGCTTCACCCACAGCTAAGGGACGACTTGGGATACCAAGTCCGACACGCTCGAGCCAAAGTGAGACCACTTGGTCCGGCCTTGGGTCTAACCACTCTGGGCTCCTAAATAGTTGTCCGAAAAACAGCGACAACAAAGGTCAAGAGACCAAGGTTTGTAAGTTGCTTAAATCCATTTATGGACTAAAGCAAGCATCTAGGTCATGGAATATTAGATTCGATGAAACTGTAAAGAGCTTTGGCTTTGAACAGTCAATAGATGAGCCTTGTGTTTACAAGTTAATACACGAAGGCAGGTTGTGTTTCTGATACTATATGTCGATGATATACTACTCATTGGTAATGACGTGGGTAAGTTATCTGAGGTTAAGGTCTGGCTGGCAAAGCAATTCGATATGAAGGATCTAGGAGAAGCCGCATACATCCTGGGAATCCAAATCTTTCGAGATAGGAAAAACCGGAACCTGTCGCTCTCTCAAGCATCTTATATTGATAACGTGATGGATCGCTTCTCGATGCAAGACTGCAAGAGGGGTCAAACACCCTTTAGGCATGGAGTTTCACTCTCTAAGGACCAGTCTCCCAAGACTGCACAAGAGATTGAAGACATGAGGAAGATTCCTTACGCCTCTGCCGTAGGAAGCCTCATGTATGCTATGCTTTGCACTAGACCTGACATCTGTTTCGACGTTGGCGTAGTAAGTCGTTTCCAATCCAACCCTGGACCCGAGCACTGGATTTCTGTTAAGCATGTTCTTAAGTATCTTCGAAGAACTAGGAACTTGATGCTTACATACTCAGGTACTGACCTGACTATGACGGGATATACTGACTCCGATTTTCAAGCGGATAAGGATTCCAGGAAATCCACTTCGGGATCTGTGTTCATCCTTAATGGTGGAGCTGTTGTGTGGAGAAGTATTAAGCAATCTTGCATTGCTGACTCCACAATGGAAGCATAATATGTGGCTGCTTGTGAAGCATCCAAAGAGGCTGTATGGCTTAGAAAATTCCTTAAGTATTTGGAAGTTGTTCCAAACGTCGACGAGCCCATGACCCTTTATTGTGATAATAGTAGGGCTGTCGCTAACTCAAAGGAACCTCGAAGCCATAAGCGCTCTAAACATATTGAGAGGAAATACCATTTGATTCGAGAGATCACGCAACGCGGAGACGTGGAGGTGAAGTAGATCTCTGGCAGATCCATTCACCAAGGCCCTAGCGAACATGGTCTTCGACCAACTTCGAGAGGGATTAGGCATGTAGGACTACTCACATCTTCTTTGAGTCAAGTGGGAGTTTGTTGTCAATGGTGCCCACAAGAAGAGTAGTAGTGTCTATTTGTGTACATTTGATGTAATATAGTCTTACGAAGACTCTTGCTTGTAATTGCTTATTCATTAATAAAAAGTTGAAACGTTCATTCAATCTTCCTTGTCTGAAGCTTTATGATAAAACCACAGACTTTTAGTCCATAAACAAACTAAACAACTTACGAAGAGACAAATGTAGATTTGCATGAAAAAACTCTTCGTAGTTTGCTTAAAACGATATATTCGCAATCTTAGGGTCAAAGGACTATTGACCTCAGTATGATTGTTAGAAGAATCTATGATGTCTGGTTATGAGGCATTGAGAGTTGGGGACTATATAGTTCTTCTAGTTATCTTCCCAAGGTACTGAATTCACCAGTGCACTTCTAGAGACAATATAAGAACAAACTAAATTACCATTTTACCCTTCTAGCTGTTATTTCCTCAACTCCTTTGTCGCTTGTGAATAAGTTAGAAACAATGTATTGACGAGGAGCTAACAAGTCACATTGTTTCATCCAAAAGAGTCAGGACTCAATTTGGACACTGGCCAGTTCATTTATTCACACTCCAAGGAACAAAGCATGAGGTGACATACATTGCATTTCAGCAATCTTGTACATGAATTCCATATCTATGAGAACTTCACAAAGTTACTCATGACAGACTCACAACTTAGTACTTCACCAATAGGCCTTGTTCGGAATCACATAGTGAGTCCGAACTTTGACTTTCTCAAATGAGAATACTAAGGTGTGAAATGGCATGTCTCATTTCAGGATTAAGGTAAGCATGATGCAATTCATACATAGTGACTTCGAGACATAAGAGGCTAAATGGTTTGTTCTTATATTGTCTCTAGAAGTGCACTGGTCAATTCAGTACCTTCGGAAGATACCTAGAAGAACTATAGAGTCCCCAACTCTCAATGCCTCATAACCAGACATCATAGATTCTTCTAACAATCATACGGAGGTCAATAGTCCTTTGACCCTAAGATTGCGAATATATCGTTTTAAGCAAACTACGAAGAGTTTGTTCATGCAAATCTACATTTGTCTCTTCGTAAGTTGTTAAGTTTGTTTATGGACTAAAAGACTAAGGTTTTATCATAAAGCTTCAAACAAAGAAAGAATGAATGAACGTTTCAACTTTATTAATGAATAGATAGGCAATTACAAGCAAGAGTCTTCATGAGACTTTATTACATCAAATGTACAAAATAAAGACTACAACTCTTCTTGTGGGCACCATTGACAACAAACTCCCACTTGACTCAAAGACCTTGTTCGCTAGGGCCTTGGTGAATGGATCTGCGAGGTTGTCCACCGTTGAGATCTTCTTCACTTCCACGTCTCCGCGCTGCACGATCTCTCGAATCAAATGGTATTTCCTCTCAATATGCTTAGAGCGCTTATGGCTTCTAGGTTCCTTTGAGTTAGCGACAGCCCCACTATTATCACAATAAAGGGTCATGGGCTCGTCGACGTTTGGAACAACTTCTAAATACTTAAGGAACTTTCTAAGCCATACAGCCTCTTTGGACGCTTCACAAGCAGCCACATAATCTGCTTCCATTGTGGAGTCAGCAATGCAAGATTGCTTAATACTTCTCCACACAACAGCTCCACCATTAAGGATGAACACAGATCCCGAAGTGGATTTCCTGGAATCCTTATTCGCTTGAAAATCGGAGTCGGTATATCCCGTCATAGTCAGGTCAGTACCTGAGTATGTAAGCATCAAGTTCCTAGTTCTTCGAAGATACTTAAGAACATGCTTAACAGCAATCCAGTGCTCGGGTCCAGGGTTGGATTGGAAACGACTTACTACGCCAACGGCGAAACAGATGTCAGGTCTAGTGCAAAGCATAGCATACATGAGGCTTCCTACGGCAGAGGCGTAAGGAATCTTCCTCATGTCTTCAATCTCTTGTGCAGTCTTGGGAGACTGGTCCTTAGAGAGTGAAACTCCATGCCTAAAGGGTGTTTGACCCCTCTTGCAGTCTTGCATCGAGAAGCGATCCATCACCTTATCAATATAAGATGCTTGAGAGAGCGACAGGGTCCGGTTTTTCCTATCTCGAAAGATTTGGATTCCCAGAATGTATGCGGCTTCTCCTAGATCCTTCATATCGAATTGCTTTGCCAGCCAGACCTTAACCTCAGATAACTTACCCACGTCATTACCAATGAGTAGTATATCATCGACATATAGTACCAGAAACACAACTTTGCCTTCGTGTATTAACTTGTAAACACAAGGCTCATCTATTGACTGTTCAAAGCCGAAGCTCTTTACAGTTTAATCGAATCTAATATTCCATGACCTAGATGCTTGCTTTAGTCCATAAATGGATTTAAGCAACTCACAAACCTTGGTCTCTTGACCTTTATCCACGAAACCGTCTGGTTGAGCCATGTAAATGCGCTCGTCGAGATTGCCATTCAGAAAAGGTGTTTTGACATCCATTTGCCAGATCTCATAGTCGAGAGCTGCAGCTATGGATAGGAGTATGCGGATGGATTTAAGCATCGCGACTGGCGAGAAGGTTTATTCATAGTCAATCCCTTCTTGTTGGGTATAACCCTTCACCACAAGTCGTGCTTTGAACGTCTCGACGTTCCCATCAGGACCCCTTTTCTTCTTGTATATCCACTTACACCCTACGGGTTTAATCCCTTCAGGAAGGTCTACAAGTTTCCAGACATTGTTGGCATACATCGAGTGCATTTCAACTTTCATGGTATCAAGCCAAAGGTTTGATTCAGAACAAGCCATCGCTTGGCTATAGGAAACAGGGTCATCCATGTCGGAGACGGCTACGAGAGAGTCTCCATAAGACATGTACCTGTCAGGCTGTTGAACAGCCCTCCCACTACGTCGAAGTACTACTTGACGAGATTCTGATGAGTTCGGTTGTGTTTCAGTTGGGGTAAGAACAGTTCTTACAGATGAGGTAGAAGCTTCCTCACCCAACTTTTCTTCAAGCACAATTTTGCTTCTAGGTTTCGCATCCTTCATAAAGTCCTCCTCAAGGAAACGAGCATTCGTGCTAACGAAAGTCTTATCGTCCTCGGGACTATAGAAAGTAAAATCTTTAGTTTCCTTTGGATATCCCACAAACAGGCACAATTCTGACCTACTAGCCAACTTGCTAGTCTTTTGCCTTAGCACATGTGAAGGGCAACCCCAAATTCGGATGTGGCCCAAACTTACTTTACGGCCAGTCCATCTTTCATAAGGAGTACCAGGAACCGTTTTAGACGGAACTTGGTTCAGAATGTAAGCGGCTGTTTCGAGGGCATATCCCCAAAAGGAAAGCGGGAGTGATGAGTAACTCATCATCGATCTAACCATCTCCATAAGAGTTCGGTTTCTTCTCTCTGACACTCCGTTTTGTTGAGGTGTGCCAGGTGCGGTAAGCTGAGAAGCGATACCTTCTTCTTTAAGAAAGTCATCGAACTCTCCAGACATATACTCACCACCTCGATCAGATCGAAGGGTTTTGATCACTTTGCTAGTTTGCTTTTCCACTAAAGCCCTAAAGACCTTAAATACGTTAAAGGTCTCGGATTTGTGTTTGAGCAAATAGACAAACCCATATCGTGAGTAATCATCATTGAAGGTAACGAAGTATTCGTATCCTCCACGTGCCTGTTGGCTGAGCGGACCACATACAACAGAATGTATTAGTTCCAGCAACTCAGTGGCTCTTCGACCTTTATCAGAGAAAGGTCGCTTAGTCATTTTTCCTTCTATTCAGGATTCATAAGTAGGTAGTGAACCTATTGCAGAGGCTTGGAGTGGACCATCATTCACAAGTCTCTTAATCCTTTCTAGACTGATAGGACCAAGTCTTAAGTGGCATAGGTGTGTTGATTTTGTTAGATCGGAGAATTCAGAAAGTTTGATCCTCTTTGGCTCCCTAATTAGATCATTATCTATTTCGGTGTCTAAAAGAGAAGGTTGAGTGGGATAGATGTAGAAAAGAGCATTTTTCATACATGCATCAGTGACAAAAGAATTATCAGGAAACGAAATACGAATTCCATTCTTAATGAACTTTAAACAATAATCTTGCTCACGAAGACGAGCAACGGATATTAAGTTCTTCCCAAAGGTAGGAACAAAATAAACATTATTCAAGTTTAAAGTGCGGTCTTCAAAAGACAGCGTCACGGATCCCACAGCCTTTGCAGACACCAGGCTCCCATCACCCCATTTGAAACAGAACTCGCCTTCCTCTAAGCTTTTGGTTTTCTTGAAACCATTCAAGGAACAACAAATATGGTTAGTAGCAGCGGAGTCAAGAATCCACGTTGATACATTATCAGCTACTAAGCATGCTTCGGTAACTAGTACAATACTATGTTCCTTTGCTTTGAGATAGGCAGGACAGTTCTTTTTATCGGCCTAGTAAGGTCCCTTCTCAGTTCTAGAGGCGGAGGCTTTGTGTTCAGTAGCATGTTCCTCTCCTTGATTCCTCTTTCTCTTAGTGAGACCTACAGCAGTGTGAAGTTCCATCATAAGCTTGGTAACAGTGTACTCTAGCTTGTTTATGGAGTAGTTCATCATGGAGGTATCAAGAGATGCGGGTAGAGTATCTAAGATCATATCTATGATATTCTTCCCATCAATCTTAGATCCTAGGATTTCCATTTTACTCAGATGACTAATGATCAATATCATAAAGTCTCCAACAGGAGTCCTAGCCTTCATGTGACAGTTCATAAACTGTCGGACTGTTTGTTGCCTTGTTTGACGCCTTTGCCCTCCAAACATCTCAAGGAGATTGTAGAGCATGTCAGCGGCAGTCTCGAAGTCACGATGTTGCTCTTTCAGCATATTGTTCATAGATGCCAAGATATACCACCTCACAATCTCATCGGATCGAAGCCAGGCCGCTAAGGCATCATTGTCCTCTTGAGTTGAATCATCATTCGTCAGAGGAGGACATGGGGTGGTGAGTACCCATTTGTGCTTGTTAACGGTAGGTATTATGTTGAGGTTACGTTTCGCGTCTATGTAGTTTTCGTTTTCGAGTTTGTTCGAGGAAAGAATGAAAGAGAGAGAGTTGGGAGACATATTGCCTAGAAAAGTTGAAACAAGTTTATGATTAGTCTTTGGTTTAGGATTTAAGTTTGTTTAAGACTTTATAAAATCCAAAGGTGTTATAAACCAAACGATAATTTACTCCTTCGAGGGAAGGCCGCAAAAAATCTCCATTTATAAGTAAATGACACATCATTAATGCTTAGCCAAGATGTCAATACATCAACATTGACTAGCCACCTTGTAAATTGGTTTGATCACTCACATCCTTTCGCAGGGCCTCGAGGGAGGATTACTAGGGATTGAGTCTAAGTGTGTAACCAACCACTTAGTCCAAGAGATCGACTTTGAAAAACAATCCACCGAGGGGAGGCCTTGCCATCATCGTCTCACTCTCGGACGTAGCTCATTGAGCAATGATCAGAGCAAAGCGCCCTTGAGTACTCTCATTTAAGAGAGGGCCACGAGGGTGACTCTTAGTCCGGCGACACTTGCACTTTTCATTAGTGTTGGGGATCGTGGGTTACAAACAACGAATATAACCCTCCCACTTAGTTTTTGGAGTTGGTTCATCGACTCTTATAAGTTCGGAAACAAATTTCCTAGTTAGAGAGCGACAGAGCGGACAACTAGAAGAGAATCCTAGATCGACATGTTCAGAGTAGTATTAGTGCATAAAGGCACAAGGTACATACTCGATCCTTTCCTATTTTCTATTTCGGGAAAGTGCGTGAGGGAAGTCTGAACTTCAACTCACTCGAACACTTGAAAGTTTGAGATTACACATCTTTTTATTTTTCGGCTTGTCTACAAAGAGACCTCCCACTCAAATTTTCAAGAGCATATAGATTTTGAACATATGTGATATAGATATAGTTTTGAAAACATTTTGAAAATTTATTTGATTTGGATGACAAAATATTTTCAAGTTTGAAAGTGAAAACGGTTTTCAAAATTCAAACTAGTTTTGTAAAAATTCAATTTCAATTAAACTTTCAAAAATCAAAACATTTTAAATTTCTGCCGATGACACATCTTTTTATTTTAAACTAGATTTGGATGACACATCTTTTTATTTTTCGGCTTGTCTACAAAGAGACCTCCCACTCAAATTTTCAAGAGCATATAGATTTTGAACATATGTGATATAGATATAGTTTTGAAAACATTTTAAATTTATTTGATTTGGATGACAAAATATTTTCAAGTTTGAAAGTGAAAACGGTTTTCAAAATTCAAACTAGTTTTGTAAAAATTAAATTTCAATCTGGCGGCTCCGATGTCATTTTCAGCCGAAACCGGTGGCATTGGACAGAGGACAGACAGAGCTTTAATTTGATTCAAGAATCATTAAATTTCGATTTCTGAGCAGAGAGTTATGCTACTTTTAATGCGGGTTTACTCTAGCTCGAAGAAAAAGAAATAAATTAAAGCTTGGTCCTTTTTAGGTGCGAAAAAGAATCGAGTGTAACAGAACGTTTTAAGATGTTGTTTAAAGCTTTTATTTGTGTTTTATTAGCAGGGTAATAACATAGAATAAAAGAAATAACAACAAGCATAAAACGAATACGGTAAATAAAAGAAACTAGAAAGACAAAGTAACTAGTCACAAAATTTACCGAAATTTCTCAAACCTTTAAAACACGTTTTTCAATATAAAAAATTAAAAACTTTTAGAACTGATTCTAATGTGTTTTAAAAACATCCCAAACTCATAGAAAATCAACATGCTTTTTGATTTAAAGACAAGAGCATTAAATAAAAAAAAAAAATCTAAGATTACAATTCTAACTTGTCACAAAATTAGTAAACTTTCGAAAACGATTTTCAAGCTCATAATTTTAAAAACATGTACATGCTAATATTTGACCATAGCTCTGATACCATTTGTTGGAATCGATCTAGGGTTTGAGAAAATAATTAACGCTTCGGTAAGCGGCGGAATTTTAAAAATTTTCTTTTACAAGTAAAACAGTTTTTACTAACCTAGACAAGTGCAAGTACATGTAATTAAAAACCAATATGAGCCAGAAGTTTACTAACCTTTCTTGAAGCTTGAACTTTGAAGAAGCTTGTGGAAAGTTTGCAACGCTCGTCTCCCTCGCAGCACGTCTCTCTTTCTTTCCTCGGCACCTCGAGCAACCACGAAAGTTTCTATCACTAAATCACTCGAAAAGAAGGAATCAGTGAGTGGGCACTTTTAAAAACTACGACTTAAGAACGAGTCTCGAAGTCGAAGAGCTAAACACTAGGTCGAGTGAGGACCTAGGTGCCAAAGCAAGAAAAATCAAAAATAAACTAGAGAGAGAGAGAGGATTTTCGGCCACAAGTTCTAGAGAGAGAGTCTCTCAAATCTCTTAAACTTGGATGAATGAAATGTGAGGAATGGGGCTCCTATTTATAGGAGAGGTTTTACCTTCAATAAGGTACTTTCCTCTTCTATAGAATATCACATATTCATGAGCAAAAATCCCTTATTTCCCATTCCATGTTGGGCGCCCAAGGCTGCCTCCTAGAGGCTTGGATTTGTTTCCTTTTTTGTTCCTTGCCTTGCCCATTACTCTCTTGGCCGAAATTCCTTGTGCATCTACATGCAAATTTGTTTCCACTTTTTCTTTTGGCAAGTATCTAAATACATTTATGCACAAAATAAACTCTCTTTCCTTGGGTATTATGGGCGCCTATTCTCATCTAGAAGGAGCTTCTAGAAGCTTCTTCATTTGTTCATGACAACATGAGAAAAACCCATTTAGAATTTTCAATAAAATTCTTATGAAATGAAATTAATTCACAAGGCCCAATAATCAAGTTATGGCCGAGTGACATTAAGTCATCAAATGAACTTGTCAAAAAATTTATTGACATTCATTTCATCATATGTCTCAAAAGACAAAAATACCCTTTTGACTATTTTCGTTCTTTTTTGACTTAGCTTCCAGTTTAACTATTCCTATCGATGTGATTCGTGACAGTGACCTCATGGACCCAAATGAACAAAGCTTGAGCTAAAAACTTGGACTCAAAAGTTCACAAACCTGTTCCAAGTTTAGCTTAATGCCAACTGACTCCACTAAAGAGCTGACACTGAAAATCTCTCGGTTCAAATGAATTTGTTTTCTACTCAAGAATTCGACCTAATTATGATGAGCGGATCCACTGAATATTATCTATGTTTACCCTTCATGAATGTCATCAGCTAGTCGGGATTTACTAAATTACCATTTTACCCTTCTAGCTGTTATTTCCTCAACTCGTTTGTCGCTTGTGAATAAGTTAGAAACAATGTATTGACGAGGAGCTAACAAGTCACATTGTTTCATCCAAAAGAGTCAGGACTCAATTTGGACACTGGCCAGTTCATTTATTCACACTCCAACGAACAAAGCATGAGGTGACATACATTGCATTTCAGCAATCTTGTACATGAATTCCATATCTATGAGAACTTCACAAAGTTACTCATGACAGACTCACAACTTAGTACTTCACCAATAGGCCTTGTTCGGAATCACATAGTGAGTCCGAACTTTGACTTTCTCAAATGAGAATACTAAGGTGTGAAATGGCATGTCTCATTTCAGGATTAAGGTAAGCATGATGCAATTCATACATAGTGACTTCGAGACATAAGAGGTTAAATGGTTTGTTCTTATATTGTCTCTAGAAGTGCACTGGTCAATTCAGTACCTTCGGAAGATACCTAGAAGAACTATAGAGTCCCCAACTCTCAATGCCTCATAACCAGACATCATAGATTCTTCTAACAATCATACTGAGGTCAATAGTCCTTTGACCCTAAGATTGCGAATATATCGTTTTAAGCAAACTACGAAGAGTTTGTTCATGCAAATCTACATTTGTCTCTTCGTAAGTTGTTAAGTTTGTTTATGGACTAAAAGACTAAGGTTTTATCATAAAGCTTCAAACAAAGAAAGAATGAATGAACGTTTCAACTTTATTAATGAATAGATAGGCAATTACAAGCAAGAGTCTTCATGAGACTTTATTACATCAAATGTACAAAATAAAGACTACAACTCTTCTTGTGGGCACCATTGACAACAAGTAAACTCTTAGCTCATATTGGTTTTTAATTACATGTACTTGCTTCTTTGTCTAGGTTAGTAAAAACTGTTTTTACTTGAAAAGAAATTTTTTAAAATTCCACCGCTTCCCGAAGCGTTTAATCTTTTTCTTAAACCCTAGATCAATTCCAACACCTACTGTCAAAGCTGTGGCCGCGGCTCGTTCCCAAGTCAAGGCTCGCCGTGGGGGATCGCCAACGCGGGTGAGGAACGAGGCGATCTCTTCCAACAAGCGACCGTCGTCTTTGACCTTCTTCGGTTCACCTTCCGGCCACAAGCGTGCCCATACGTCGGCGGTGTCGGACAGCATGGACTCGATGCTCCTAGCGGAGGCGGCGTAGCTGAGGGACCAGTGTTCCCGAGGGATCCTTGAAACCTCTCTGCGAGACTTCAAGGGTCTACTGACGACGACCGACCTTGAGCACTTCCAACACGGAATCAGTGACGCTCGAAAGGTATGACCCGCCTTGCTTGACTTACGTGCAACCATTATACTTATTTTAACCGTGCGTACACCACCCCTTTTCGTAGATGCTTGCGCGTCAAGAACGGAGCGACCGCATTCTCCTGGACTTGCTGCGACGAATGTAGATCACGCAAAAGGACATGGAGAGCACGGAGGCCGACCACGCCATCGCTCTAGCGGGGGTTCAGACCGCCCAAGAGTTTCAAGCGCTCGAGGAGGAGTTGAAGCGAGCTCGCGATGAGTCGGTGGCTGAGAGATCGCTGCGTGTAGTCGAGCAGGCGTCTCGAGAGAAGGCGGAGCAAGCGGCCGACACCTTCTTGGGGGAGACGAAGAAACTCCAAGCGGTGCTCTCGAGCTGAGACGATGAGCTAAACATCGTCCATGCTCGCCTATCGGCGAGCGAGATCTCTTGGATCAAGGTCGAGAGGGAGAGGGATTCTCTGCTAGTGGAGATGCAGACTCTCATTGAGGAGAAGGACGACGCCGTGCGGTCCAGGGCGGACCTGGAGGATGATTGGGACCTTGCGTTGGAGGTGGCTCGTTACGAAGCGGCCATACAGGTTCGAGACGCGACCGCGAAGGAGAACACGTCTCGTGGGGCCACTTTTTCCTACTTTGACGCCATGTTCCCTCCTTTGGACGACGAGCCACAGGTGGACGACCCGCGTCCCCAATTCCCCGTGGAGGCTGCTCAGTCGACGAACCGCCTGCTTGACGGAGAAGCTACTGACGGGTCAGGCGCCCCTCGCCCCGAGAACGACGAGGAACAGATCGATTTTGGCTCAAAGTAGCCAACTTTATTTTGATCTTCCACGCACTTGTTTAGCGCTTGCATCGTGTTTCCTTTCGGATACTTGTTATGTTTTTCCGTGTTGGGTATTTGTCGTACTTTCTTATTTTTCTCGTTGGGTTGTTTATGTTACATTGTTTGCTTTAGCTAAAGCTTCCTTGATTTATTATGCGTCTTATTTTCTCAATTTACTATGCTTAGCGTAACCGATTTGCGCAATCCAATTAGTGTGTGTCTTACGACCCTCAGTTAACTATATCAAGCGTAACCGGTTTGCACGGCTTACTGCGACACCTGGCGGCGAAGTTTCCCACGGACGCTGGCTAGACCAGTTTCGTCTGGCAGGTGCGAGTCTCTTCGATCCATTCGTGACTCGCTGCCTATTGGCATGTGCGAGCTGGACGGCCGTCGCGCCTATCTTCCGGTGAGTGCGCTACCTATCGGCGTGCGCATTGTGCACCGGGATGGGCTTGATGTAAACGCAGTTCCCACTAAGCGTGGTACCTGTCGGTACGCGTGTCACATTTTGGGTTTTAACTGCCGGGATCGACGGTCCGGTGAGCGGACGCCATCCACCGACGCCCCGCTGCCTATCTGCGTGCGAGGCGTGGAATCGTGCGAGAGCATCGCACGAAAGATGTTTAGGGTCAAAGGTCTGGTGCACGGATCCGACTCGTTGCACAAAGCGTCGACTCGTGCGTGAGCGTCGCTTGAGGGATGTATAGGGTTAGAGGTCCGGTGTGTGGATCCGACCTGTTGACATTTCGCTACCTTTCGGTGCGCGAAGCGTTGGATCGTGCGAGAGCGTCGCACGGAAGATGTGTACCTGTTACCCTCGTTAGCCCCCCAAGTTTCTTGTGTACTCGTAGAGGAGACTAGAAATTATAATGCTATAGGATAAAGTTTCGAAGTGAAATGTAATTCAATTATCATGTCAAAATAGTTAAAAATTACATTCCCAGGCCGTTGGCCTTAATTGAAATTTGAGATTGTCTTTGCTAAAACCAGAAATAAGATGAAAACAACAAAACATAGGGAAATCGAGAGCGGGCTTCTTATTGGTAATACTGCCGTATATGTTCCACGTTTTATGGGTGAGTGAACACGAGCCCTTCTAGGTTCTCGAGCTCGTACGTGCCGTTATGTATGGCTCGGCGTACGCGATATGGGCCTTCCCAGGTGGGGCCCAGGGCCCAGGACTCCCGCTCCCTGCACCTTGGTGTTTTGGAACACCCTTCTAAGGACGAGGCTTCTGTCGGCGAACTTCCGCAGCTTGACCTTGAAATTGTAGTACTTTTCGACCTTTCTCTTCTGCGTGGCAAGGCGGGAGAGTGCGTCCGTCCTCTTCTCGTCTATGAGGTCCAGCTCGAGCCTGATTGCCTCGTCATCTTTGGCGGCTTCTTCATACTCCTCGACACGCAAGGTTGGCGTCTTGGTCTCGACAGGTACCACGGCCTCGACGCCGAACGCGAGAGCGAAAAGGGTTTCGTCGGTCGCGTTTCACGCGGTGGTTCGGTATGCCCACAAGACCATGGGAAGCTCCTCGGCCCAAGCCCCCTTTCTTTCTTCCAGCTTCTTCTTCAGGTTCTCTTTGATTGTCTTGTTGACCGCCTCGACCTGACCGTTGGCTTGACGATGGCGGGGAGAAGAGAAAGTCTTGCTGACACCCAACTATTCGCACATGTCCCGGAGGCGTGCATTATCGAATTGCTTTCCGTTGTCGGTCACAATTGATGCGGGGATCCCTAAGCGGTAGACAATGTTCATCCAGATGAAGCTCGTCGTGTTCGCCTCGGTGATCTTTGCTAACGGTTTGGCCTCTACCCATTTTGTGAAGTAATCGATAGCCATGATCGCGTGCTTGTACTGTCTCGGGGCCGCAGGCAGCTGGCCGATGAGGTCGATTCCCCACTTGTCGAAGGGTCGAGGCACAATGATCGGGCATAACGGGGCCGGCGCTTGGCGCGGGATGTGGGCGAACGTTTGGCATTTGTCGCATTTTTTGGCCCATTCTTGGGAGTCCTTTTTCAGGGTAGGCCAAAAATATCCGAGTCTTAGTAGCTTTAGTGCCAAAGATTGTCCGGCGGCATGGTTTTGCACACCCCTTCGTGCACCTCGTGGAGCGCTTTCTTTGCCTCGACTTCGGTCAGGCATCGGAGAAGGGGCATGGAGTACCCTCTCTTGAACAAGTTGTCTTCCCTCATCGTATATTTCGGCTCCAAGCTTCTCAGCTTTCTGGCCTCTTCTTTGTCTTCGGGGACGACTCCTCGCTTGAGATATTCTACGAGTGGCGTCATCCATGAGGGGGCGGAGTTCCGTCGATTACCCCTACGTCGCCTCTCAAGACGTAGGGTCGAGTTAGCACTTCTATTGGGATGCTACCTTCCCCCTCCTCGACTATCCCGGACGCAAGGCGTGCCAGGGCGTCGGCATCAATGTTCGCCTCTCGGGAAACTTCGACTATCTCGAACCACGACAGGGCCTCAAGACTTTTCTGGGTCTTCGATAGATACGCGATCATGTTAGGCTCTTTGGCTTCGTAGTCGCCCTTGACCTGGTTCACAATCCACTGCGAGTCACAGTGGATGCGCAGGTTTTGGACGCCTAGCTTGTTTGCCAATTCCAAGCCAACGATCAGAGCCTCGTACTCTGCCTCGTTGTTGGAAGCCTTGAACTCGAATCGCAGGGCGTATCTCAGTTTTTCCCTATCGGGATTTGTGAGCACAACGCCGGCGCCAGCCCCACGGGCATTTGACGCGCCATCTACGTGTAGGTCCTAGACCGGCCCTATCGGGTTATTGGTTCTTTTCTTTGATGACCCATCGTGGTTGTTCTCCTCGTCTCCACCGTTCTCATCGCCTTTGTCGCCCTCGTCAGTTGAGGGTGTGTTTGTGAATTCAGCCACAAAATCGTCGAGGGCCTGGCCCTTAATGGCAGTTCTCGGTTTAAACTAGACCTCGTACTCGCCCAGCTCTTGGGACCATATGGCCATTCGAGAGGAGGTCCCTTTTTGAGAGGCCTTCTCGACGGGATGTCCCGTACGCACCACGATTGGGTGCGACTGGAAATAGGGCCGGAGCTTTCTCGCGCTCGTGCCGAGGGTGAGGGACAGTCTCTCGATTTCCGGGTATCGAGTCTCGGCGTCAAGGAGCGCCTTGCTAACGTAGTAAGCCAGCCATTGTACCTTGTCTTCTTCGTGTACTAGAACTGCGCTCACGGCCCTTGGGGAAACCGCGAAGTAGACATACAAGGTCTCGCCATCCTTCGGTTTTGCGAGGAACGGGGAGGGGGGGGGAGCTGAAGTAGGCTTTCATTTCGCGGAACGGCTCCTCGCACTCCTTCATCCACACAAACCCATCGGTCTTCTTCAATGCCTTGAAAAATGGTTGGCACCTATCGGTTGCCTTGGAAACGAATCGCGTTCGGGCGACGATCCTTCCCGTCAAACTCTGCACTTCTTTGACTTTTTGTGGCAACCTCATCTCTAAGATCGCCTTAATCTTTTCGGGGCTAGCCTCAATCCCGCAGCGGCTCACCATGTAGCCAAGGAATTCTCCAAACTCAACCCCAAAAGCGCACTTATTGGGATTGAGCTTCATCTTGTAGCGCCGCAAGATCGTAAACATCTCCCTAAGGTCTCGAATGTGGTCGTGGGCCTTGAGGCTTTTGACAAGCATATCGTCCACGTAGACCGCCATTGTTTTTCTAATTTGATTGGCGAACATTTGGTTCACCAACCTTTGATACGTTGCTCCCGCGTTTTTGAGGCCAAAGGGCTTGACCTTGTAGCAGTAAAGTCTGCGGTTCGTAACAAAGGTGGTCTTGATTTGATCCGGCCCGTGCATGCGGATCTGATTGGAGCCTGAGTAGGCGTCCATGAAGCTCAGCAACTCATGGCCCACCGTGGCGTCCACGAGTTGCTCGATCCTCGGGAGAGGGAAGCTGTCTTTCGGGCAGGCTTTGTTGAGGTCTTTGTAATCCATACAAATCCGCCACTTCCCGTTCGGCTTCTTAACCATCACGACATTGGACACCCACTTGGGGTGTTCCACCTCTCTGATGAAGTTGGCGGCGAGAAGTTTGTCAACTTCTTCACCAATGGCTTGGTACCTCTCTCCACTGAACGCCCGTCGCGGTTGGACGTGCTCAATCACCCTCTTGTCATCGTTAAGACGGTGGACCATTACCTCAGGGTCGATCCCCGGCATGTCGGCATGTGTCCACGCGAAGACGTCTTTGAACTCGCGGAGGAAGGCGGCGAGCTGGAGTCGGATCTCGGATGGGAGTTGGGCGCCTACCTTGACTATTTGGTCAGGCTTGGCATCGTCCAACACGACGGGAACGAGGTCGTCCAGTGTCTCCAGCTTTCGATGCTCGACATCGTCCTTCTGGTCTAGGTCTCCAAAGGTCCCCCCTTCCTCTATCTTGCATGGGAGCTTGTCCCCGAGATGGAAGACGGTGCTAATCATCTTTCCCTTTCCTTTCCCGTCCACGCCCTGGATGTAGCACATTCTTGCCATTGATTGGTCTCCCAACATTATGGCAATTCCCTTCTCGGTCGGGAATTTCATCATCAGGTGGTAGGTGGACGTTATGGCCTTCAACCGATTGAGAGTCGGGCGTCCGATGATGATATTGTACGCAGAAGGCTGGTCCACGACCAGGAACGACATGATGTGGGTTACCTCGATTCCCACTGGTGTCCCGAAGGTGACCGGGAGGTCGATGGTGCCCTCCGTCATGACCCTCTCCCCAGAGAAGCCAAAGAGTGGGGTCGCAATCGGGGTCGGTCTCATCCCGGACAGTTTCATCCTGTCCAACGCCGATTTGAAGATTATGTCAGCGGAGCTGCCATTGTCGATTAAGATTCTCCGGACGAGATTGTTGGCGACCGGGGCTGAGACGACTATCGCGTCGTTATGTGGGTGGAGGACTCATACCGCCTCCTGGCCGGTGAAGAACATAGACTCGAACGGGGCCGGAGGAGGAGCCTCGTACGTGTGGTTGATGTAGTGCGCTATCTTCCCTTGGGAAACTTCTCGCATGTACTTCTTCCTTTGCGTGCTCGAGTCTCTGAACTCCGGGCCGGCCATGATCGAGCCCACGACGTGCAGCTGTGAGCTCCCCGGTTCTTCAATTGTTGCTTGGTCTGTAATGGTTACCGTCAGCGGACCTTTCTTTTCTTGCCGCGGGCGCTCTCCGTGTGTCGCGGCCGTTCCGATTGTTCTAAGGAAGTACTCTTTCAACTTCCCATCTTGAATTAGGGCCTCGATCTGACGTTTGAGCTTGTAAAATTCGGACGTCAGATACCCATGGTCTTGGTGGTATTCATAGAACTTGCTTTGATCCCGCTTCGCGGAATCCTTTGTGAGTGGAGCGGGGCTTCCTAGCTTGTCGCAGTGCAGAGCTATGATCTGCTCTTGCGGAGTGTTCAAGGAGGTTAACGCCGAAAACTTTTGGAAGCTATCGACGTGCGGCGGCCTCGGCCCAGGGAGGGAACGACCGTTAGGGGCCTGGCCTCCCTTTTTCCTCCTTTTTCGAGGGTCGGGACGATCTCCGTCTTGATCGTCGCGGCGACGACCGCTTTGTCCCCCCGACTTCCGGCCCTCTCGACCGTCGAGGTAGTCCTCGATCCCCATTTAGGTGCGGGCTCTCGACATTAGCTCCGCCATGTCCCGCGGGACCTTTCCAACAATAGACTTTAGGAAGTCGCTCGTGCGAGCTCCCTCGCTGATCGCCGTGATGGCGTCCTTGTCGTCGAACCCTTCGACCTTGTGAGACTCCTCAGTGAAACGAGCGAGGTATGTCTCAAGGTCTCGTCTCTCCCCTGTCGGATAGACAGGAGGTAGGTCTTCGACTTCTTTTGCGCCACGAGAGTGGCGAAACGAGCAAGGAAGGCTTCTCGAAGAGCCCAGAAGGACGAGATGCTCCCCGGTCTCAAACCGGAACCATTCAAATCCTGACCCCGTGAGGGTCAGGCTGAAGGCCTGACACAGGGTGGCGTATGTCTGTCACTGCATCGTCATCCACGTCTCGTAGTGTTGCATGTGGAAGTTCGGGTCCGTCCGTCCGTCGTAGGGAGGGATGGACGGTAGCCTTGAAATTCCCCACGCAAGGCTGCGCAAGGATTTGAGCGGCAAAGGGAGAGTATGACTCCTCGATCCCTCCGTAAGGCCTTTGCCTCCCCGATTCCCTCATCTCAATGATTTGATTTTGGAGGCTTTGAATCATTGTCACCATGTCGAGCCCGTTAGCAGGGCTGACTGCCGGGACCGCGGGAGTCGCCTGTTGGGGCTCGTTGGACGCTTGTTCCCCAGCATTGGCCTGAGGTCGGCCAAGAGTTGTGGCGGGGAGCGCGTCCCTTCGAGAGTTGAGCCTTTGGCGGAGATCCTCCCCTCGGGAGTTCCTCTGCGCCATCAGGTGCTCTGTAAGGTCCACACTTGGCGCTTGGCGGGACGAGGTCGCCCTTGGCCGGATTGTCCAGCGAGCGCTTCGGCTATCGGCCCCATCGTCCAATAGGGCCGTTCTCTCCTCGGCGAGGTCCGTGTCCGGCCGCCTCTTGAGACCGAGGGGGCAAGTCCCCGGGAGTGTGACCGTGCGTGTTGTCACGACAGGTGCGACGGTTCGGCCAAAGGGCCATTCGACCTCTCGAGCCGTGAATGGGCGAGGCTTGGAGTTGCCTCGTCAGTTCTCGACTCCCCCACATAGTCGGGGTCGGAGTCGTCTTGGGCGGACCTATCCTCGACGTCGTAGCCGAGGAGGTTGGCGATGAGCGTGCCATCAAAGTCGGGATGCTCTAGGAGCTCTGCTAGCCTCCGAGCCATGTCCTCTCGGAGTGCGGCCTCGGGGTCGCTCACTGGCCTTGGCGCTGGCTCTCGTTATCACGAGGTTGCCCTTCAAGACGGTGCGCGAGGCTTCGGAGACCGTATCTCAAGCTCGTCGCTCGAGTGCCTGCGAAGGTAGCGGGGACGTGACTCATCTTTCGAGAGTCGTAGATGCAGTAAGAAAAGGGATTAGAAGGGAGAGCGTCGCCAAGGTTGGGAGATCCCCTCCTTCTAGCGCCAAAATGTTGTCGCTCATTTTTGGACAACGATTTAGGAACCGAAAGTGGTTAGGCCGAAGGCTGGAGCAAGTGGTCTTGCTTCGGTTCGAGTGTGTCGGACTTGGTATCCCAAGTCGTCCCTTAGCTGATGGCGATGTCTATCTCGTCCGAACACCTGAAAAGATAAGAAAAGAGGTGTGGACTACAAAGGGAAAACAGAGGGGGTGCCTCTGTTTACCTCTCTGACGCTCAACATTAGTGGGATTGAGGTGGAATATAGAGGGTTTGAGCGTTTAGAGGCCAAAGGTTGAGCGAAACGAGCGAGGTACGAGTTCGACAGCGTTTCGGGGCTCAAAATTGGGTTACTTGGATTAGGGGAGAGACCCCTCAATTTATAGGCGACCAAGGGGCGTTTTGAGCAACCCCATGGCCGAGTGGACATATTTGGCCCTGCCATTGGCCGAGGCAAGCCTTGGGCCGGCCAATGGTCGGGTATAGCCTTGACTCGGCCATTGGCCGAGGCTGGCCCTTGGGCCGGCCAATGGCCGAGGATAATTTGGCCCGACCATTAACCGAGGTTGGCCCTTAGGCCGGCCAATGGCCGAGAATAACTTGGCCCGGCCGTCAGCCGAGACTGGCCTTTGGGCCGGTCGACGGCCGGGTATAATCTGGCCCGGCCATTGGCTGAGGCTGGCCCTTGGGCCGGCCAATGGCCGAGGATATCTTGGCCCGGCCATTGGCCGAGGCTGGCCCTTGGGCCGGCCAATGGCCGGGTATGGCTTTTGGCTCGGCCATTGGCCGAGGCTGGCCTTTAAGCCGGCCAATGGCCGAGGATATTTGGGCCGGCCATTGGCCTTTGTTCGGTCGCGATTGGGGTCGGGCCGATAACAGATGTCAAGCTAGGAAACAAGCGGTCCGATAGTTTATGAACTGTCGCATGAAGGTTGAAACTCCCGTTAGAGATCATATGATGCTGATCATTGGATATCTAAACGAAATGGAGATCCTTGGATCTGAGATTGATAGGGAGACTAAAATAGACATGATCTTGGAAACTCTCCCCGAGTCTTTTGATACCTTCAAACGGAACCACTCCATGAACAAGCTAGAGTACACTGTTACCGAGCTTATGAAGGAGCTTCAAACCGGTGAATGACTCACTATTAAAAAGAGGGCTCAAGGAAAGGTACATGCTACTGCCTCCACCTCTGGATCTAAGAAGAGACCTCGCAAGGCAGAGAAGGAGAACCAACCTAAGGTTCAAAAGAAGAAGAAGACGCCAATGGTTCCGAAGGTGGGCAAGTCTAAAGACAAGTGCCACCTCTGCAATGAGCCTGGTCACTGGCGTAGGAATTGTGCTGCCTACCTCAAAACCAAAGAAAAAGGTATTGTACTTGTTACCGAAGCTTGCTTAGTAGCTAATAATGTATCTGTTGTCAATGATGCCCACAAGAAGAGTTGTAATCTTTATATTATGCATTTGATGTAATAAAGTCTTATGAAGACTCTTTCTTGTAATTGCTTATTCATTAATAAAAAGTTGAAACGTTCATTCATTCTTCCGTGTCTGTTTGAAGCTTTATGATAAAACATTAGTCTTTAGTCCATAAACAAAGTAAACAACTTACGAAGAGACAAATGTAGATTTGCATGAACAAACTCTTCGTAGTTTGCTTAAAATGATATATTCGCAATCTAAGGGTCAAAGGACTATTGACCTCAGTATAATTGTTAGAAGAATCTATGATGTCTTGTTATGAGGCATTGAGAGTTGGAGACTCTATAGTTCTTCTAGGTATCTTCCGAAGGTACTGAATTGACCAGTGCACTTCTAGAGACAAGATAAGAACAAACCATTTAATCTCTTATGTCTCGAAGTCACTACGTATGAATTGCATCGTGCTTACCTTAATCCTGAAATGAGACATGCCATTTCACACCTTAGTATTCTCATTTGAGAAAGTCAGACTTCGAATTCACTATGTGACTCCGAACAAGGCCTATTGGTGAAGTACTAAGTTGTTAGTATGTCATGAGTAACTTTGTGAAGTTCTCATAGATATGGAATTCATGTACAAGATTGCTGAAATGCAATATATATCACCCCATGCTTTGTTCCTTGGAGTGTGAATAAATGAACTGGCCGGTGTCCAAATTGAGTCCTGACTCTTTTGGATGAAACAATGTGACTTGTTAGCTCCTCGTCAATACGTTGTTTCTAACTTATTCACAAGCGACAAAGGAGTTGAGGAAATAACAGCTAGAAGGGTAAAATGGTAATTTTGTAAAGCCCGACTAGCTGATGATATTCATGAAGGGTAAACACTGATAATATTCTGCGGATCCACTCATTACAATTAGGTTGAATTCTTGAGTAGAAAATAAATTCATTTGAACCGAAAGATTTTCAATGTCAACTCTTTCGTGGAGTCAGTTGGCATTAAGCTAAACTTCGAAAAGGTTTGTGAACTTTTGAGTCCAAGTATTTTAGCTCAAGCTTTGTTCATTTGGATCCATGAGGTCACTGTCACGAATCACATCGATTAGGAATAGTTAAACTGGAAGCTAAGCTAAAACAAGAACGAAAATAGTCAAAAGGGTATTTTTGTCTTTTGAGACATATGATGAAATGAATGTCAATAAATTTTTTGACAAGGTCATTTAATGACATGTTTCACTCGGCCAATATTAGTCTTATTGGGCCTTGTGGATTAATTTCATTTTATAAGAATTTTATTTAAAATTCTTAATGGGTCTTTCTCATGTTGTCATGAACAAATGAAGAAGCTTCTAGAAGCTCATTCTAGATGAGAAATGGGCGCCCAAATACCCAAGAGAAATAGAATATTTTGTGCATAAATGTATCAAGATACTTGCCAAAAGAAAAAGAGGAAATAAATTTCCTCTATGAGGAAACAAAGCGAATCGGCCAATTTAAGCAAGAAGGGAAACAAAAGAGGAAACTAATCCCTTGGGGATTTGAATGAGATGGGCGCATATTTGGATGGGAATGGGTGGTAAAAGATTGCTCATAAATGCTTGGAAAATAAGAGGAAACTACTTCTTTCCAAGGCCAACCCTACTCCTATAAATACCCCACCTCATTCCTCTCATTTCATTCATTCCACAGAA
This sequence comes from Urtica dioica subsp. dioica, assembly GCF_054948205.1. Taxonomy (NCBI): domain Eukaryota; kingdom Viridiplantae; phylum Streptophyta; class Magnoliopsida; order Rosales; family Urticaceae; genus Urtica; species Urtica dioica. The sequence goes on along the minus strand of NC_142757.1, from coordinate 10,221,447 downwards.
GTTAGAGATTGAGAGACTCTCTCTGTAGACATTGTGGCCGCCCCTCTCCTCTCTCTCTCTAGTCAATTTCGTTTTATTATTTTGGCACCTAGGTCCTCATTTGACCTAGAGTTTAGCTCTGCGACTTCAAGACTCGTTCTTAAGTCGTAGTGTTTAAAAGTGCCCACTCACTGATTCCTTTTATTTCGAGTGATTTAGTGGTAGAAACTATCGTGGTTGCTCGAGTTGCCGAGGAAAGAAAGAGAGACGTGCTGCGAGGAGACGAATGTTTTAAACCTTCCGAAGGCTCATCAGCGTTCAAGCTACTAAATAGGTTAGTAAATTTATTATGCTCATATTAGTTTTATTTATATGTACTTGCTCTTTGTCTAGGTTAGTAAAAACTGTTTTTACTTGAAAAAGAAAATTTTTTAAATTCCGCCGCTTTACGAAGCGTTAAACTTTTTCTTAAACCCTAGATCAATTCCAACAAATGGTATCAGAGCTATGGTCAAAGATTAGCATGTACATGTATTTAAAAATATTAGCTTGAAAATCGTTTTCGAAAGTTTACTAATTTTGTGACAAATTAGAATTGTTTTCTTAGATTTTTTTTAATTTATTGCTCTTGCCTTTAAATTAAAAATCATGTTGATTTTCTATGAGTTTGGGATGTTATTAAAACACACTAGAATCAGTTCTAAAAGTTTTTAATTTTTTATATTGAAAAACGTGTTTTAAAGGTTTGAGAAATTTCGAGTAAATTTTGTGACTAGTTATATTGTCTTGCTAGTTTCTTTTATTTACTTGAAAAAGAAAATTTTTTAAATTCCGCCGCTTTACGAAGCGTTAAACTTTTTCTTAAACCCTAGATCAATTCCAACAGTATTATCGTGGATTATTGACTCCGCTGCTACTAACCATATTTGTTGCTCCTAGACTAGTTTTAGGAAAAGCAAAAGCTTAGAGGATGGCGACTTCTGCTTCAAGTGGGGTGATGGGAGCGTGGTGTCTGCGAAGGCTGTGGGATCTGTGACGCTGTCTTTTGAAGACCGCACTTTAAATTTGAATAATGTTTATTATGTTCCTTCCTTTGGGAAAAAATCTAATATATGTTGCTCAACTTTTCGAGTAAGATTATTATTTAAAGTTTTAAAGAATGGAATTCATATTTCTTTTTCAAATTCTATTGTCACTGATGCATGTATGAAGAATGGTCTTTTTTACATTTATCCCACTCAACCTTCTCCTTTAGACACCGAAATAGATAATGATCTAGTTAGGGAGCCAAAGAGGATCAAACTATCTGAATCCTCCGATCTAATAAAATCAATATATCTCTGGCACTTAGGACTTGGTCATATCAGTCTAGACAGGATTAAGAGACTTGTGAGGGACGGTCCACTCCAAGCCTCTGCAATAGGTTCATCACCTACCTGTGAATCTTGCATAGAAGGAAAAATGAGTAAGCGACCTTTCTCCGATAAGGGTCGAAGAGCAGTTGCTGGAACTAGTACATTCTGATGTATGTGGTCTGCTCAGTCAACAAGCATGTGGTTGATACGAATACTTCGTTACATTCACTAACAATTACGCAAGATACGGTTTTGTCTATTTGCTCAAACATAAATCCGAGACCTTTAAAATATTTATGGTCTTTAGGGCTTTAGTGGAAAAGCAAACTGGCAAAGTGATCAAAACCCTTCGATCCGATCGAGGTGAGTATATTTCTGGAGAGTTCGATGACTTTCTTAAAGAAGAAGGTATCGCTTCTAAGCTTACCGTACCTGGTACATGTCAACAAAACGGAGTCTCAGACAGAAGAAACCGAACTCTTATGGAGATGGTTAGATCAATGATGGTTAGATCAATGATGAGTTACTCATCACTCTCGTATCATGAATATATTTAAGGGATCTTGGAATTTATTTTTACTCTCGAGATTTTTAAATCTCCGAGGCTATTCCGAGTAGTTTTATTTGGAAATAATATCGAGTTCACTCGAATATTCTCATCCCGAAATTTCATCGACCTTAAATATTTTGATTTTTCAAGATATTTAAAATTTAAGGACGTCTCATATGCAACAAGAATTTGAATTAAAACTCGTCCATTTTATTCAAATTCACAAGTCGAGCGCTTACAAAAGTTTATACATTACAATCTCTACCCCCTTAGAAGAGTTTCGTCCTCGAAACTTAGAACAAGGCAGGGTATTTCTTTTGCATTTCGCTCTCAAGTTCCCATGTAGCTTCTTCCGCGGAGTGACGCTTCCAAAGTACCTTGACCAGAGGTATAGCCTTATTCCTTAAGACTTTCTCCTTGCGATCTAGGATTGCGATGATTGGCTCTTCATATCTGATTTCAGCACGGATCTCAACCTCTTGCTCTTGTAGGATATGCGACGGGTCAGACACGTACTTCCGTAGTATGGACATGTGGAATACATCATGGATATTGGACATAGACGGCGATAACGTCAAACAATAAGCTGTCTTGCCTACATGCTCAAGGATCTCAAAAGGTCCAACATATCTTGGACTGAGCTTCTCTTTCTTCCCAAACCTCATAACTCATCGCATGAGTGAGATTTTCATAAAAACTTTCTCTCCTGCTTCGAACTCAAGAGGCCTCCTACGCCTGTCAGCGTAGTTTTTCTGACGACTCTGGGACGTCTTCACTCGATCTTGGATCTTCTTAATTGCCTCTGTAGTTTGCTCCACCAATTCAGGTCCGAACAGCTTGCTTTCGCCAGGTTCATCCCAACGAATTGGACAGTGACACTTTCATCCGTAGAGGGCTTCATAAGGAGCCATTCCGATCGTCGCTTGATAACTGTTGTTGTAGGAGAATTCGACCAAAGGAAGATAACGACTCCACGAGCCCTGGAAGTTTAAAACACAAGCTCGGAGCATGTCTTCCAACACTTAGATCGTTCGTTCCCTTTAACCATCGGTTTACGCGTGAAAAGCAGTATTAAACTTCAGGCGAGTTCCCAGGTTCTCTTGTAATCTCTTCCAGAACCTGGATGTGAAGCGAGCATCACGTTCAGAAACAATCGAGTTAGGAACCCATGAAGACGTACAATCTCTTTTATGTAGAGTTCAGCGAGATTATCCACGGTGTGGGTGGTTTTGATGGGCATGAAATGAGCTTATTTGGTCAATTTGTCGATAATGACCCAGACTGAGTCGTGAACAGCTGTGGTTTTTGGCAAACCTGACACGAAATCTATCGTTATCTGCTCCCATGTGGAATCTCGAGTGGTTGCAACATTCTAACTGGCTTCTATGTTCTGCCTTCACTTGTCGACAAGTTAGGCACTTTTGGACGAACTCGGCTACGTCTTTCTTCACTCCTGGCAACCAATACACCTTTCTCAAGTCTTGATACATCTTTGTCACACTTGGATGTACCAAATATGGTATCACGTGAGCTTCTTCCATCAACTGCTTCCCGACTTCCTCGTTGGACGGCACACAAACTCTTTCATTGCACCTTAGAACCTCGTTCTCATCCAACTTGAAGTCACCCTCTTCACCGTTTTGTGGTCTGTATAGATGTCTCAATAGACTCCGTACAGGTAGTGTCGCCATATGTGGAGTGCAAACACTACAGCAACAAACTCTAGATCATGTGTAGGATACCTGGTTTCATAATCCTTCAGCTGTCAGAAGGCATAAGCAATGACTTTCCCATGTTGCATCAAAACTGCGTCCAAACCTTTCTTAGACGCGTCATAGTAAATGACAAATCCATCAATTCCTTGTGGAATGGTGAGTACTGGCGTGGTTGTCAGCCTGTTCTTCAGGTCTTGGAAGCTCTTTTCACACGTCTCGGTCCAAAGGAACTTGTGTCCTTTACGGGTTAATTGAGTCAGAGGCATGGAAAACTTAAAGAATCCTTCTACAAACTTCCTATAGTATCCAGCAAGACCTAAGAAACTCCTTATTTCAGTGACCGTCTTTGGCTGACTCCACTGCCTCACGGCTTCCACTTTAGCAGGATCTACCATGATACCAGCGCTACTGACAACATGGCCATCAAACGTCGGAGGCTTCTGCTTACGAAACCTCTCGTATACAGGCTCGCTCACAAGAGGAACGACGTCAGGAATCTGGAAGTTGAGCTCCTCAGGAGGATCCACAAACACTGGCAGTGGATTCTCTTTTCGTTCTCCTGGAACTGGAGGCGCTGGGTGCTGTTGAGGCGATGCGTTCAGCCTCGTTAAGAGTTCTGCGATCGTGTGGTTCTGCTCATCTAGCTACTGCGCGAACCTCCAATTCATCTCAGCTCTCTGGATCGCGTCGGTAGCTTGTCTCTCCAGCGCACGTCTGATCTCCGCGAGATCCGCCGCTATAACATTCTCGGCATTAGACGGGTCTTGTCTAGGCCCATGCCTGCTCAATTCTACACATGGAAGATGGCATGGTTAAAATCCAAATCACAACCTCGAGAATGCATAACCAACATGGACTAGCCTCTCAAGGCCTAGTCAAACGAGATTTAAACACAAAATGCTAGTTCTCTCGTTACACACACAAAGCAACCACTCTCGTGGTTGACAAGCAAACGTCTACGCAGCTGGGTTGTCCGAAGGCTCAGCGGGAGGAAATCATCGGGGGTAAGGTACTCATATACCACATCGCGTCACGATGATGAATTCAATCTACATTCGCAAGACAGCGAGCGAGGGACAATTAGATTCCAGCGTCAGATATTGGAGCTCTACACACAGCTCCTAATACTCGATACCTCACTGGAGTCTATCCTTGAGCACATCGGACACCGGTCGACAATCTCCTGGACAATCGATTTCCATATCGGACAACCGATTCCATCCTGAGCTGGTAGAATCTGTAGGCTTGCTCCTCCCAGTCGTCCCTCTCTCCTGGCCCCGAACGTGTATTGAATCACCTTCTGGAACATCTCATAATCTCGGCTGATAATGCCGTCAGCGGTGAAACGAGTCCATCAACTCATCGTCGGCCAATAAGGATGGGTCATCACGATACTCGTACGGGAGCAGTGAAACATCGAGATGACACTCATCCACTCACAAGTCAGACCGATCCACCGACCCTACGTGATGGTGCCTCTCATGACACTGAACGTACTTGCGGTCAAAAGAATTCACGTGATCGCATCGCGGTATAGACGAATCTCATCGAGGAGGAGAGATCTATCTCCTAGCAATTCATTCTGCATCATGTCGAACCTATCTCTAGACATGTCGACTCAAAGTACAACACTATCACATGACATACTCTTGACCTATACCGAGAACACGTATCCCAAGTCTACAGAAATGGCTAACCCTGGGGCTCTGATACCACAAAATCTGTCACGACCCGCGAGCGGCAGCTCGCTCACGAACCGCGACTGATCAACTCAAATCTGTACATAATGCATAATATAAACACACAAATTAAACATAAAATCTCATAAGATTATATAATAAAATAGTTTGCGAAAATTCGGGGAAATTTTTCGCTTTTATAACATACAGTTTTATAGCGACTCCTATACAAATATGTTTCGAAACCCCATAGCCATAGGTCAAGGCAATACGCGCTCGGTCTCGGTCTTCAATCTCGTTTCCCGCTTACCAGCTTTTCCCTTATCTACATTACCAAGGGTCATAAAACTATGAGTCGATTGACTCAGTAAGTGGGAGTCTATCTATACAGTAAAACGACTAATGCCATGTGACGTGCAAAAAACACACAAGAATGCAGAATGATTGCTAGATGCAGCTAGATTATATGACTTGAGCATGACTGACGCGTGACGTCACACTCTATCTACATACTTGCTGTCCTGCAAGGTTATACACCCCTCACTGCTATAACCTCTGGTCCAACTAGAGACCAACTTCAGACTTCGAGCAGCAGTCATCTGCTGACCTAAGTTTTAACATTTGTCTGGGATCCACTAGTGGTACCATCTTCATCTGACGTCGGCGCATGTGTGCCGCCTTGGCACGACAATGAGTTCACTCGAGGCGACTGCTCATTGCTGAATGGGTTCACTCTAGGCGACTGCCCATTACCATCGGGTTCGCTCGTGGTGACTGCCCGTTATCGTTGGGTTCGCTCGAAGCGACTGCCCTTTACCATCGGGTTCGCTCGTGGCGACTGCCCGTTACCGTTGGGTTCTCCCCAGTTTTGAGTACTCAGCGCCATACAGACCACCTAGGTCTGCCACAACCACAAGTCATTGACTTGTAGGTACCACCGACACGAGTTTAATTAAAATTTGGGTACTCTGTGGCTAGCAGCGTACACGTTAAACTTATATACAGAAGAGCGTAATGGGATAAACCCCGATAGAACTTATTGTTTCCCTTTGAAGCTCGTTAAGTGTTTTAAGATGAAAGCTCGAAATGTGACTTCCGAACCCTCTACTCCCAATTGAATTCGAGAGTCTTTGCTCTTCCATCCTGTCAATTCTAACCTACTTCTTAGAGTTAGAAAAGAGGTCTAACTATACACATAGCAAACGTGGCTGGTTCAAGTTAGCGTTTGAACCTAACGGCCGTACCCGAACTAAGTTTTCAAGCAAGACTGGTCGAAGCCTTAACCTTTAAGTTTATTCATTTTAGGGCTTTCACCTACTCTTGTTTACTAACAAGAAAATGCAAAAACAAACAGGGTTATTCCCTTGGTAAGTAGACGACTTAGGTCTCCTCACTTACCCGGAAAAGATCGTGTGAAAATTTGTTGACTTCCGGAGTTTCCTTGCTTTTCACGCTTCCCGAGACTCTACACGTCCTGAAGCGTTAACACGTCCTGAAACGTCAAGAAACTAAAACCGGAAGTTGAAAACTCACTAGTTAATCATTCGGGAGGTGATGATAAGCTTAAGGTTTGTTATCGGGATTCACTGCGAGTCGGTATAGGGGTTCGAGAATTAAATTCATTTATTTCCCGGCTTTTCGAAATTTAAACTTATTCAAGACTCGTATGAATTCGTACCAGAGAATGAGTACGAAATAAAATCCAAATCATTATTTTGACGAGTCTTGAATAATTAAATAATCCGAAACCATACAACCGAGAATTCTAAAAGAATTAACCAAAAAAATATATTCTCGAACATCTCTTAATTAAATAATTAACCATTCTTGAATACAATCTCAAATCCAAAAGCAAAACTCGAGTCTAACGTTATAAAGCGATAAATGACTCACGAGTGAGATCGAGCTTTAGAATCTTTTTCGAAATTTACTATTCTTCGGCTTCGACGCGCTCAGTTTCCGCCGATTCTCGTTCACTTCGACTTGATCTGCGACTGAGCTGTGAAATTCATAAATTAACATCGAGTCAATTCCTAAAGTCTAACTCCCGACTCAAACCTTGAATCCGAAAACAAACCACATATAACATAACTTGTCACAAAACCCATAACTTATCATAAAATTCGTAACCTTATCATTAAATACACCTTTCAATCTTAGATTGAACTAACAAAAACCTGAGCCCGAACAAAACATCAAATCACAAATCACACTTCACCAATTTCGATTCCAAATTCTCAAAATCATCATAGCCTCGTAATTCAACCAGAAATTCCTTCACAATTCGAACCCATAACAACACAAACTCAGCAAGAATCCAACATTCCAGAAATTCGAATCCAACATCTCAATTCCATCAAAACCGACGGCCAAACAAAAACCCAACTAAATTCGAGTTCAAACCTTCAATTTAAATCATCAATGTCAATAATTGAGCTCACATAACAACTAACATCAACCGATTCCTCATAAAACCACTCGGATTCAAAAACCCCCAAATCATTGAACCCTAATTTCGAATTTAATTCCAATCTGAAAAGAAATCTCATCACCTCAGTTTGCTCGTGAAATCCGGCCTCCTCAACGAGCCCTCTCTCTTTCCCGACTCTCTCTTCCCGGTCGGCGTCCACGGCGGCTGGCGGCGGTCGCTCTTACGGTGCTCGGTTGGTGGCGCGCGATGGGGTTGAGCGAGGATGGAGAGAAAGGAAGTGAAGATGAGTGAGGGTGGTGGTGTAGGTTGAGCGGCTGAGAGAAATGGCTCGGTGGTTGTGGTTGTCTGAATTTTTTCTTCTTCTTGCAGGTACGAGTGGAGATGAAGAAGAGTACAAGAAGATGACGTGAAGAAAATAGAAGAAGAGAAGAAGAAGAAATATAAGAAAGAAAGAGAGAGAGAAGAATGAGGTGGCCGGAAACAAGAGGAGGAGAGGAAAGAAAATGCCATGCGGCAGCCCTTCCTCGTGCAACTCCAGGGACAAGTGGCCCACCCCGTGGACACGTCATTCTCTCATTAACCCCTCTGTAAGTTTTTCTTTCAATCTCGTCCTTCAATTTGTTGCACATTACTCCATTTGAAATAAAACTTCACAACTTTGTCCTTAATTAATTAAACATAATCTTGAAAAATAACCGAGAAAATAATTATTATTTCCCGTTATCATGAATATATTTAAGGGATCTCGGAATTTATTTTTACTCTCGAGATTTTTAAATCTCCGAGTCTATTCCGAGTAGTTTTATTTGGAAATAATATCGAGTTCACTCGAATATTCTCATCCCGAAATTTCATCGACCTTAAATATTATGATTTTCCAAGATATTTAAAATTTAAGGACGTCTCATATGCAATAAGAATTTGAATTAAAACTCGTCAATTTTATTCAAATTCACAAGTCGAGCGTTTACAAAAGTTTATACATTACATATACTGACTCCGATTTTCAAGCGGATAAGGATTCCAGGAACTCCACTTCGGGATCTGTGTTCATCCTTAATGGTGCAGCAGTTGTGTGGAGGAGTATTAAGCAATCTTGCATTGCTGACTCCACAATGGAAGCAGAATATGTGGCTGCTTGTGAAGCATCCAAAGAGGTTGTATGGCTTAGAAAATTCCTTAAGTATTTGGAAGTTGTTCCAAACGTCGACGAGCCCATGACCCTTTACTGTGATAATATTGGGGCTGTCACTAACTCAAAGGAACCTCGAAGCCATAAGCGCTCTAAACATATTGAGAGGAAATACCATTTGATTCGAGAGATCGTACAGCGTGGAGACGTGGAAGTGAAGAAGATCTCAATGGTGGACAACCAGGCAAATCCATTCAACAAGTCCCTAGCGAACTAGGTCTTCGACCAATATCGAGAGGGATTAGGCATGAAGGACTACACACATCTTCTTTGAGTCAAGTGGGAGTTTGTTGTCAATGGTGCCCACAAGAAGAGTTGTAGTTTTTACTTTTGTACATTTGATATAATAAAGTCTCACGAAGACTCTTGCTTGTAATTGCTTATTCATTAATAAAAAGTTGAAATGTTCATTCATTATTCCTTGTGTGAAGCTTTATGATAAAAACCTTAGTCTTTAGTCCATAAAAAAACCTAACAAAACATGAAGAGACAAATGTAGATTTGCATGAACAAACTCTTCATGGTTTGCTTAAGACGATATATTCGCAATCTAAGGGTCAAAGGACTATTGACCTAAGTACGATTGTTAGGAGAATCTATGATGTCTGGTTATGGGACATTGAGAGTTGGAGACATGCCATTTCACAGCTTACGTATTCTCATTTAAGAAAGTCAGAGTTTGGACTTACTATGTGATTCTAAACAGGACCTATTGGTGAAGTACTAAGTTGTGAAGATGTCACGAGTAACTTTGTGTTGTTCTCATAGATATGGAATTCATGTACAAGATTGCTGAAATGCAATATATATCACCTCGTGCTTTGTTCCTTGGAATGTGAATAAATGAACTGGCCAGTCTCCAAATTGAGTCTTGACTCTTTTGGATGAAACAATGTGACTTGTTGGCTCCTCGTCAATACATTGTTTCTAACTTATTCACAAGCGGCAACGGAGTTGAGGAAATAACAGCTAGAAGGGTAAAATGGTAATTTGTAAATCCTGACTAGCTAATGATATTCATCAAGGGTAAACATAGATAATATTCAGTGGATCCACTCATCACAATTAGTTGAATTCTTGAGTAGAAAATACATTCATTTGAACCGAGAGATTCTCAGTGTCAACTCATTAGTGGAGTCAGTTGACATTAAGCTAAACTTGGAAAAGGTTTGTGAACCTTTGAGCCAAGAATTTTAGCTTAAGCTTTGTTCATTTGAATACAAGAGGTCACTGTCACAAATCATATCGAGTAGGAATAGTTAAACTAGAAGCTAAGTCAAAACAAGAACGAGACAAGTTTTACGGAAATTGTCAAAAGGGTATTTTTGTCTTTTTGGACATAGGATGAAATGAATGTCAATAATTTTTTTGACATGATTATATGATGGCTCAAGTCACTCGGCCATGATTACTTCATTGGGCCTGGTGGATCATTTCATTTCATAGAATTTTACTTGAAAATTCTTAATGATTCTTTCTTATGTTGTCATGAACAAATGAAGAAACATATAGAAGCCCCTTCTAGATGCTCTTGGCCGCCCAACCCAAAGGAAGAAAAGAGAGATTATTTTGTGCATTAATGTATGAAGATACTTGCCAAAAGAAAAAGAGGAAACAAATTTCCTCTATGAGGAGAAGGGATTTTCGGCCAAGGCAAGGAGAGAACAAAACAGGAAACAAATCCAAGGCTTCTAGAAGCCTCTCTTGGCCGCCCAAATGAGAAAGGGAAATAAGGAATATTTGCTCATGAATATGTGATATTCTATAGAAGAGGAAACTACCTTATTGAAGGTAATCCCTCCCCTATAAATAGAGGCCTTATTCTTGTCATTTGATTCATCCCATGTTTTAGATATTGAGAGCTTCTCTCTCTAGCTTGGCCTCCCCTTCCCTCATTCTCTCTAAGTTTTCTTTCGTTTTTGTTTTGGCACCTAGGTCCTCATTTGACCTAGCATTTTTAGCTCTTCGACTTTGAGAATTGTTCTCGAGTCGTCGTGTTTAAAAGTGCCCACTCACTAATTCCTTTTCTCTAGAGTGATTTTAGTGATAGAAACTTTCGTGGTTGCTCGAGATCCCGAGGAAAGAAGAGAGACGTGCTGCAAGGGGAGACAAACGTTTCAACCTTCCAACGGCTTCTCAACCTTCAAGCTTCTAAAAAGTTAGTAAATTTATAATGCTCATAATAGTTTTTAATTTATATGTACTTGCTCTTTGTCTAGGTTAGTAAAATTGTTTTACTTGTTTTAAAGAAAATTTTTAAATTTTGTCGCTTGCTCGAAGCGTTAAATTTTTTCTTAACCCTAGATCAATTCCAACACATTTTTACTCTACAGTCTTGCAATCCTTGCCATCAAATTGACATCTGTTGTCGCAGTTTTTCGGACAACGATTTAGGAACCGGAAATGGTTAGACCCAAGGCCGGACCAAGTGGTCTCACTCCGGCTCGAGCGTGTCGGACTTGATATCTCAAGTCGTCCCTTAGCTGTCTGTAATGTCTATCTCGTCCAAGCACCTGAAACACAAGCGAAAAGGTGTGAACTACAAAGGGGAAACAGAGGGGTTGCCTCTGTTTACCTCTCCGACGCTCAACATTAGTAGGATTGAGGTGGTTGATAGAGGTTTAGTGTTTAGGGGTCGAGAGTTGAGAGAAACGAGCGAGTTGTGAGTTCGGCAGCGTTTCAGTACTCAAAATCGGATTACCTAGACGGGGGAAAGGATCTCTGTATTTATAGGCGACCAAGGGACGTTTCGAGGGTCCCTTGGCCGAGTGAGGTTGAGCCGGCCATCGGCCGAGTGAGGCTCGGCCGGCCGATGGCCGAGTGAGATGTAGGCCGCTGGGGAAGGCTCACTCGGCCAATGGCCGAGTGAGGGCAAGGGCGCCGGGCGAGGTTGAGTCGGCCACCAGCCGAGTGAGGCTCGGCCGGCCGATGGCCGAGCGAGGGAGCGGGCGCCGGACGAGGTTGAGTCGGCCACCAGCCGAGTGAGGCTCGGCCGGCCGATGGACGAGCGAGGGAGTGGGCGCCGGGCGAGGTTGAGTCGGCCATCAGCCGAGTGAGGCTCGGCCGGCCGACGACCGAGCGAGATGCTGGATGCCGAGGGAGGTTCACTCGGCCATCAGCCGAGTGAAGGGTCTGGGCCGAGAGGAGACTCACTCGTCAGTTGGCCGAGCGAGTCGTTGGGCCGGCAGAAGGTTTCACTCGGCCCTTGGCCGAGTGAATGTGTTGGGCCGACTGGGGCCTCACTCGGCCGTTGGCCGAGTGAGCGTTGTGGGCCGCCTGGGGGTTTCGCTCGGCCTTTGGCCGAGTGAATCTGTTTGGGTCGGCCGACGGCCGGGCGAACTGGGCCGGTCCTCGGCTGGGGGAGCTTGTCCGGCCGCCCGAGACGCCGGTCGCGAAATCGGACCTCGTCGGGCCGATAACATTAGCCCCCTGAGTTTGGCGCCGGGCGTAGCCCGTGTGGTAAACTCAAGCAAACCCCGATCTCCGTCATCTCGCTGGGCCATCTCGTCGTTGAACGGTAGGCCCTCACCTGATTTTTAATATTATTTTCTTTTCTTTTCACGTGCTCTTTCGTTACACGTGCCTATGGATCCCACCAACCACCTATCGGGGTGTGGGTCCGTCGAGGACGATCTCTTCCCGCTTCTCGAGAATCGAGACGTCGAATTGGATAACTTTTGGGCACAACTTTCGCCTACCCATTCCTCTTTCAACGCTCCGACTTTGTTCGTATCGGGTAGGAACATGGTGGAAGCATCGAGCGGTGATTTTTCTTTGATCGAGGCGTGGCTGGCCGACGGGGACGGTGACGCGCGCGCCGGGGACTGCCCAGACCGGCAGGGGAGCGTCGGCCTGATGGCACCGACCGCCGGGGACCACCGGGCCGACCAGCGCGAGGCTGGCCTGGCCGAGGGACGCGCCGCGCGCGCAGGCCTGACCGCCCAGAACACCAGCGGCGACGTACCCAGCGCGGGGGAGGACGCCCTCGTTGAGCCCGGCGCTGGAGGAGGCGGGCCGGCCATGGGCGGCGCTGCGCGGGACGCCGCCAACGTCGGGGGAGCCGCGCCTGGCTGGGTCGGCGCTGTCTGCGCTGGGCCCAGCCCCGGGATCGCGCCAGAAAGGTCGCGCACGACGACCCCGACCGAGGATCGCGCCGATGATGCAGCAGCGGCCGACGCCGGCGTGGAGGAGGCTGCGCCCGACCGAGTCGGCGCCGTCTGGGGCGAACCCAGACCTGGGGGAGGTGTCCCCCGTCCTGAGCGGGCCGAGCCGGCCATGGGGGGCGCGGGCGAGCTCCGGGGCGGCGCGTCTGGCGAGGTCGGCGCCGACGATGGCGCGCTGGCGTGGAGGAACGCCGCCGAGGGCGGCGCCGGTGTCGGGGAGGACCCCACCCCCTCGGGTGGGGCTGCGCTGCAGGTGGTCGGCGGCCATGGGAGCCCAGGCGGGTCGGGCTCGACCGGGCTGGAGCGCGTCCATGGAGGAGGAGCGCCGCCGGCGGCGGCCGACGCTGCAGGCGGGGGCGGCGGCGCCGGACAGGCGGAGCACCGGCCGCCCAACGCCGGGGGGGAGCTTTGCCGATCGCCCACGGCTGAAGAGGTGGGGGCGGCCACCTTGGCTGCCCTGCGAACCCTAGGGCCCAATGGGCCGGGCCTAGGGGGTGAGGACTTAGCCCCTCTTGGGCCGGGTCACGCGGTTGGGCCGGACACACCACATGGGTGCCCCATGGCCGACCCAATGACCCAGGGCCATGAAGGGGGGGCGATTGGGCCGACCCCAAGAGAGACCGGCCTTCGGGCCCGAGCGGCCGATGTGCATGACGGGCCCGCGACCGGGCCGGACGCATCGACCGGGCCGTCCCTCGTGGCCGCTACACGGGTCGAGGGCTCGGTCGGGCCGGGGGTGCGTGTCTCGGCCCGAGCGATCCCTTCTAACGGCGAGGATTCCGGCGAGGCGTCGAGCCGCCATACCCCGTCGATTGCCTCAATCAGCTCGACCGCACAGGAGGAGGAGCGCGCCTTGTTATTCCCTATCGGAGAATCAGCGGTTCGAGACGGCTTCGATTGTTCCGGCGTTGACTTCTCGAGTTCTCTTTCGTTCGCGAGCTTCCGAGATTTGAGGAAATGCTTCGGTATCCCGCAATCAGTGTCACTGTTGCGCCCATTGCCGGGAGATCTCCCCACTCGTCCTCGGAGGGGGTACGCCGCCGTCCATGAGGCTAGTCTTCGCGGGGGATTGCGACTACCTTTCCAACCCGTAATCCAGGACCTCCTAGCCCGGCTCGGCGTCCATGCGGCCCAGATGTCTCCATCCTTCTACCGCATGGTAGCCGCTTGCCACATGATGCTACACCGCGCGAAGGGTCGGGCACTGACGGCCGATGATATAACGAACCTCGTGGCCGTCTTTGACGTTCCCGGAAAACCTGGCTTTTACAAGGCCCAGCATCGGAAGCGGTTCCCCATTCTCACTAAGCTGACCTCCAAGCATCGCTATCCTTGGATGTGGGTATCCGAGTCCGCCTTCGGGGCGGCGCCCCTCGTCTTTGGTCCCGTAGCTGACTTCCCCGCCGACTACGGTCTCGAGAGCTCTGAGCTCGCGCTCGTGGTCGGAGCGGTTCCAGATTCGGGGCGACAGGGGTGGCTTTTTGAATCCCTGGACCTGATGGCGACCACCGGATGGTTCACACCTGCCGTCGAGGACCCATCGCGACCCAGATCCGGAGCGGAGGCCGTGGAGGACCCCGTATCTGAGGCAGGGGGCTCGTCTGCCCCCCTACCCAACGTGGGGGGTACCGATCGATTACATGTTTTCGCACCATTGTTGCTTTTCATTGTTCGTGCTTATTATTGTGTTTTAATCGACTGACACTTCTTCCTTCTATTTTGCAGATACCATGGTACGTCGATCACGCGCGAGAGTGCCGGCGGTAGCTCCTAGCGCTGATGCCGAGGCCGCGGCACGCTCTCAGGTAGAGGTCCGACACGGGGGGTCACCGACGCGGACGAGGAATGAGGCGAACTCCTCGAACAAGCGACCATCGTCGACGGCCCTCCTTGGTTCGTCGTCCGGCCACAAGCGTATTCGCACGTCAGCGGCGTCGGACGGCATGGAGTCGATGCTTTTAGCGGAGGCGGCCGAGCTGCGAGGCCAGTGTTCCCGGGGACTTCTCGAGACTCCTCTAGGGGATTTCAAGAGTCTGTTGACCGCAAGCGACCTAGACCACTTCCATAACGGGGTTCGCAATGCCCGAAAGGTACGACCCATCTCCTTTGCATCGCGCATAACCACCGCACTTGTCATGATGATGTATATATCACGATTCCTTGCAGATGCTCGCGAGCCAGGAGCGGAGCGAACGCATCCTCCGAGACTTACTTCGCAGAATGCAGATCATGAAGAGAGATATGGAGCGTGCGGCGGCCGACCATGCTGCCGCCCTGGTGGGAGTCCGAACCGCCCAGGAGTTTCAGGCGCTCGAGGAAGAATCGCAGCGAACCCGGGAGGAGTTGGCGGCCGAAAGATCGCAGCGCATAGCGGCGCAGGCGTCCCTAGAAAAGGCGGAGCAGGCCGCCGACACGTTCTTAGGCGAGACTAAGAAACTTCAGTCGACGCTCTCGAGCCGGGACGAGGAGCTGAAGATCGTTCAGGCCCGACTATCGGCGAGCGAGATGTCTCGGGTCAAGGCCGAGAGGGAGAGGGACTCTTTGCTATCTGAGGTGCAGACCCTCACAGAGGAAAGGGAAGATGCCGTGCGATCCAAGGAGGAACATGAGGAGAATTGGGACTTGGCGTTAGAGCAGGCTCGCTATGAAGCAGCTGTACGAGTCCGAGACGCGACCGCGAGGGAAAACGCGTCCCGAGGAACAACCTTTTCTTTTTTTAACGCCATGTTCCCTTCCCCCGACGACGAGTCGCCGGAAGACGGCCCGGATCCCGAAGTTCCCACGGAGGCCGCGCAGTCGACAAACCGCCGGTTTGACGGAGAGGACATCGGCGGGCCCGACGCCCCACATCCCGAGGATGATGAAGAACAAATCGATTTCGGCTCAGAGTAGCCGTGCCTTCTTTGGTTTTTTGCGCACCTGTTTAGCGCTTGCTTTCGGATTCTCGTTATGTTTGCACTGTACCCTCGTACTTTTCTTGTCGGGTTGATTGTGAAACATTGCTTTGCTTTGATTGAAGCCTTTTTACTTGCTATGCGTCTTATTTTCTCGACTTGCTATGCTTAGTGTAATCGATTTGCGCGGTTTGATTGATGCATGTCTTACGAACTCGGCTTACTATGTCTAGCGCAACCGGTTTGCACGGCTCGCTACCGCATTCGGC
The DNA here is from genome assembly GCF_054948205.1 of Urtica dioica subsp. dioica. Lineage (NCBI taxonomy): Eukaryota > Viridiplantae > Streptophyta > Magnoliopsida > Rosales > Urticaceae > Urtica > Urtica dioica. The sequence continues at coordinate 10,205,220 of NC_142757.1, read as the reverse complement.
GGCGAAGTTTCCCGCGGATGCTGGCTAGACCAGTTTCATCCGGCGGGTGCGATTCTCGGCCGACCATTCGTGACTCGCCGCCTATCGACGTGTGCGAGCTGGTCCGACCATCGCGCTCATCTTCAAGCGAGTACGCTACCTATCGGCGTGCGTCTCGCGACGAGCTTGCAGTTCCCAGTGAGCATGGTACTTGTCGGTACGCGTGTCACGTTTTTGGGTTTTGACTGCCGGGATCGACCATCCGGTGCGCGGATGTGACCCGTCGACGCCTTACTGCCTGTCGGTGTGCAAGGTGCGACGTTGCGCGAGAGTGTCGAAGCGAAAGACGTGCGAGGTTGGAGGTCCGATGCGCGGATCCAACTTGTCGACGTTTCGCGCACTCTCGGCGTATGGATTTGGCTCGTACGAGGGCGTCGTACGAGGCATGGAAGTTTCGCCACCTCTCGGTATGCGAAAGATGAGCTTGTTCTTCTCATTCTGTCCTCCTTAGCCCCCCGAGTTTCTTGGGTGCTCGTAGAGGAGACTAGAAATTATAATACAAAACTTTGAGGCGAAATGTAATTCATTATAACATCGAAATGGTAAAAAATTACATCCCAGGCCGTTGGCCGAATTTGAAATTGTAAAATTGTCTTGCTAGAACAATAAAAAATTACATGAAAATAGCAAAGCGAAAAGCGGACGAATGAACGTCTATTGATAATATTGCCGAAGGTGCTCCGCGTTCCATGGGTGCGTGAACACGAGTCCCTCTAGGTTCTCGAGTTCGTATGTGCCGTTGTGGATGGCTCGGCGCACACGGTACGGGCCTTCCCAGGTGGGACCTAGAACTCCCGCACCTTGCACTTTGGTGTTTTGGAACACCCTTCGAAGGACGAGGCTTCCGTCGGCGAACTTCCGCAGCTTGATCTTCGAGTTGTAGTACTTCTCGACCTTCCTCTTCTGCGCAGCAAGCCGGGTAAGTGCGTCCGCCCTCCTTTCGTCTATGAGGTCTAGCTCGAGCCTGATCGCGTCATCGTTGGCGGCTTCGTCGTACTCCTCGATGCGCAAGGTTGGCAGCTTGATCTCGACGGGTACCACAGCCTCGACGCCGAACGCGAGAGCGAAAGGGGTTTCGCCGGTCGCGTTTCGGGCGGTGGTGCGGTATGCCCATAAGACCATGGGGAGCTCGTCAGCCCAAGCCCCCTTTCTTGCCTCCAGCTTCTTCTTCAGGTTCTCCTTGATCGTCTTATTCACCGCCTCGACCTGACCGTTGGCTTGGGGATGGCGGGGAGAGGAGAAAGTTTTGCTAATGCCAAGCTGTCCGCACATTTCTCGGAGGCGCGCATTGTCAAATTGCTTTCCGTTGTCGGTTACAATTGACGCAGGGATCCCGAAGCGGCAGATGATGTTTCTCCAAATGAAGCTTGTCGTGTTCGCCTCGGTGATCTTTGCTAGTGGCTCGGCTTCTACCCACTTCGTGAAGTAATCGATAGCCACGATCGCGTGCTTGTATTGTCTCGGGCCCGTAGGTAGCTCGCCGATGAGGTCGATTCCCCACTTCGCGAAAGGTCGCGGCACGATAATCGGACACAAAGGGGCCGGTGCTTGGCGCGGAATGTGGGCGAACCTTTGGCACTTGTCACACTTCTTGGCCCACTCGTGGGAGTCCTTTTTCAAGGTTGGCCAGAAATATCCAAGTCTTAGCAACTTCAATGCCAAAGATTGCCCGGCGGCGTGGTTACCGCACACCCCCTCGTGCACCTCGTGGAGTGCTTTCCTCGCCTCCACCTCGGTCAGGCAACGGAGAAGGGGCATGGAGTAGCCTCTCTTGAATAAACTATCCTCCCTCATCGTGTACTTCGGGGCTAGGCTTCTCAGCTTTCTAGCTTCTTCCTTATCCTCGGGGACGACTCCCCGTTTAAGGAATTCCACGAGCGGGGTCATCCATGAGGGAGGCGGAATCTCGTCAACGACCCCTACGTCGCCTCTCGAGACGTAGGGTCGGGTCAATACTTCGATTGGGACGCTGCCCTCGCCTTCCTCGTCTATCCCAGACGCGAGGCGAGCTAGGGCGTCGGCGTCAACGTTCGCCTCTCGAGGGACCTGGACGATCTCGAACCACGACAGGGCCTCCAAGTTCTTTTGGGCCTTAGACAAGTAGGCGATCATGTGTGGCTCCTTTGCGGCGTAGTCGCCCTTAACCTGATTCACGATCAATTGCGAGTCGCAATGGATGCGCAGGTTTTGGGCGCCCAACTTGTTCGCTAGCTCCAAGCCAACAATCAGAGCCTCGTACTCTGCCTCGTTGTTGGAAGCCTTGAACTCGAACCGCAGGGCGTACCTCAGCTTTTCCCTATCGGGATTTGTGAGCACAACGCCGGCGCCAGCCCCCCGGGCGTTTGACGCGCCATCCACGTGTAAGTCCCAGACCGGCCCTATCGGGTCGTTGGTTCTCTTCCTTGACGACTCGCTATGGTCGTCCTTCTTGTCTTCCGTGGTCTTACTTCTTTCGTCGCCCTCACCGGTTGGGGGCGCGCTTGTGAACTCGGCGATGAAGTCGGCGAGGGCCTGACCCTTAATGGCGGTTCTTGGTTGGAACTCGACCCCGTATTCGCCCAGCTCTTGGGACCATATCGCCATTCGAGAGGAGGTCCCTTTTTGAAGGGCCTTCTCGATGGGGTGCCCCGAGCGGACCACGATGGGGTGCGCCTGGAAGTAGGGCCGGAGCTTTCTCGCGCTCATGACGAGGGCGAGGGACAGTCTCTCGATCTCGGGGTATCGGGTTTCGGCGTCGAGGAGCGCCTTGCTAACGTAGTAGACCGGCCATTGTACTCTGTCCTCTTCGCGTATGAGGACCGCGCTCACGGCCCTATCGGAAACCGCGAGGTAGAGGTATAGGGTTTCGCCATTCTTTGGCTTTGCGAGGAACGGGGGGGAGGTGAAATAGGCCTTCATATCGCGGAATGCTTCCTCGCACTCCTCCGTCCACACGAACCCGTCGGTCTTCTTCAGTGCCTTGAAGAACGGTTGGCACCTGTCAGTGGCTTTGGAAACAAATCGCGTCAGGGCGGCGATCCTTCCCGTCAAGCTTTGAACTTCTTTGACCTTTTGCGGCGATCTCATCTCTAAGATCGCCTTGATCTTCTCAGGATTGGCCTCGATCCCGCGGCGGCTCACCATGTAGCCCAGAAACTTTCCAGATTCGACCCCGAAAGCGCACTTGTTGGGGTTAAGCTTCATCTTGTAACGCCGCAGAATCGTGAACATTTCTCTAAGGTCTCGGACGTGGTCGCGGGCTTTGAGGCTTTTGACAAGCATGTCATCCACGTAGACCTCCATAGTTTTGCCAATTTGATTGGCGAACATGCGGTTCACCAACCTTTGATACGTTGCTCCCGCATTTTTGAGGCCGAAGGGCATGACCTTGTAACAGTAAAGTCCGCGGTTCGTAACAAAGGTGGTTTTAATTTGATCCGGCTCGTGCATGCGGATCTGGTTGTAGCCTGAATAGGCGTCCATGAAGCTTAGCAGTTCGTGGCCCGCAGTGGCGTCCACGAGCTGCTCGATCCTCGGGAGAGGGAAGCTGTCTTTCGGGCAGGCTTTGTTGAGATCTTTGTAGTCGATACAGATCCGCCACTTCCCGTTTGGCTTCTTGACCATTACCACATTGGACACCCACTTGGGGTGCTCCGCCTCCCTGATGAAGTCGGCGGCGAGAAGTTTGTCAACTTCTTCACCAATGGCTTGGTACCTCTCCCCACTGAACGCCCGTCGCGGTTGAACGCGCTCGGCCACTCTCTTATCGTCGTTGAGACGATGAACCATGATCTCGGGGTCGATTCCCGGCATGTCAGCGTGTGTCCACGCAAAGACATCTTTGTGCTCTCGGAGGAAAGCGGCGAGCTCGATTCGGGTCTCAGACGGGAGTTGGGCGCCTACCTTGACCACTTGATCAGGTTTGGCGTCGTCCAACACGACGGGAATGAGGTCGTCCGGTGTCTCCACCTTTCGACGCTCGACTTCGTCCCTTTGGTCTAGCTCTCCGAAGGTGCCCCCTTCCTCTAACTTGCACGGGAATTTGTCTCCGAGTTGGAAGACGGTGCTCACTACCTTCGCCTTCCCCTTTCCGTCCACGCCCTGGATGTAGCACATCCTCGCCATGGATTGGTCTCCCAACATCACGGCGATCCCTTTATCGGTCGGGAACTTCATCATCAGGTGGTACGTGGACGTTATGGCCTTCAACCGATTGAGAGTCGGGCGGCCGATGATGATGTTGTAAGCCGAGGGCTGATCCACCACCAGGAACGACACGATGTGGGTAACCTCGAGCCCCCCCGGCGTACCGAAGGTAACCGGGAGGTCGATAGTTCCCTCCGTCATAACCCTCTCCCCAGAGAAGCCGAAGAGCGGGGTTGAGATCGGGGTCGGTCTTACCCCGGATAGCTTCATCCTGTCCAACGCAGATTTGAAGATTATGTCGGCGGAGCTCCCATTGTCAATCAGGATTCTCCGGACGAGGTTGTTGGCGACCGGGGCAGAGACGACTATCGCGTCATTGTGTGGATGGAGAACTCGCGTTGCTTCTTGTCCGGTGAAGAACATGGACTCGAAGGGGGCCGGAGGAGGAACCTCGTACGTGTGGTTGATGTAGTGCGCTATTTTCCCTTGGGAAACTTCGCGCACGTACTTCTTCCTTTGCGTAGCCGAGTCTCCGAACTCCGGGCCACCCAAGATTGCACCCACGACGTGAAGTTGCGAGCTCTCCGGCTCTTCGTTTGTTGCTCGGTCCGTGACAGTCACCGTCGCCGGGCCTTTCTTCCCTTGCCGCGGGCGACCTCCGTGCGCCGCGGCCGTCCCGATAGTTCTCAGGACGTACTCTTTCAGCTTCCCATCTTGAATCAGGGCCTCAATCTGACGCTTGAGTTGATAGCATTCGGATGTCAGGTGCCCATGATCTTGATGGTAGTCACAGTACTTGCTTTGATCCCTCTTGGCGGGATCCTTCGTGAGCGGGGTCGGGCTCCCCAACTTGTCACGGTGCAGAGCTAGGATTTGCTCCGGCGGAGTGTTCAGAGGAGTGAACGGCGAGAACCTCCGGAAGCTGTCGACATGCGACGGCTTCGGCCCGGGGAGGGAACGGCCGTTAGGGGCCTGGCTTCCCTTATTCCTCCTCTTTCGGGGGTCGGGACGATCTTCGTCTCGATCGTCGCGGCGGCGACTCCCCTGTCCTCCTGCCTTTCGGCCATCTCGGCCATCGAGATAGTCCTCGACTCCCATGTATGTGCGAGCTCTTGTCATCAGCTCCGCCATGTCACGCGGGACCTGGCCAACAATAGACTTGAGGAAGTCGCTCGTGCGCACTCCCTCAGTGATTGCCGTGATGGCGTCCATGTCGTCGAACCCTTCGACCTTGTGAGACTCCTCGGTGAAGCGAGCGAGGTATTGTCTCAACGTCTCGTCTCTCCCTTGTCGGATAGAGAGGAGGTGGGTCTTCGGCTTCTTTTGCGCCACGAGGGTGGCGAATCGGGCGAGGAAAGCCTCTCGCAAGGCCCGGAAAGACGGGATGCTTCCCGGCCTCAAGCTTCGGAACCACTCAAACCCCGAGCCTGTGAGGGTCAGGCTGAAGGCCTGGCAGAGGGTGGCGTCCGCCTGCCCCTGCATAGTCATCCACGTCTCATAGTGTTGGACGTGGAAGTGAGGGTCCGTACGTCCATCGTAGGGAGGAATGGACGGTAACTTGAAGTTCCCCACGCAGGGTTGTGCGAGGATTTGCGCGGCGAAGGGAGAGTATGATTCCTCGATCCCTCCGTACGGCCTTTGCCTCCCCGACTCCCTCATTTCGATGATTTGATTCTGGAGGCTTTGAATCATCGTGACCATGTCGAGCCCGTTAGCGGGGCCGATCGTCGGGGCCACGGGAGTCACCGGTTGGCGTTCGTTGGACGCTTGGTCCACGACATTGGCCTGTGGCCGGCCGAGAGTTGCGGCGGGGAGCGCGTCCCTTCGAGAGTTTAGCCTTTGGCGGAGATCCTCCCCTCAGGAATTTCTCTGCGCCGTCAAGCGCTCTCTAAGGTCCGCACTCGGTGCGGGGCGAGGCGAGGTCGCCCTTGGTCGGGCCGTCCGGCGGGCGCTTCGGCTATCGGCCCCGTCATCTACCAGAGTCGCTCTCTCCTCGGCGAGGGGCCGTGTCCGGCCACCTCTTGAAACCGAGGGGGCGAGCCCCCGGGAATGGGACCGTGCCTGCTGCCGCACCATGTGCGACGGTCCGGCCAAAGCATCGTTGGGCCTCTCGGGCCGCGAAGGGACGAGGCTAGGCGTTGCCTCGTTGGTCCTCGATTCCCCCACATATTCGGAGTCGGAGTAGTCTTTGGCGGACCTATCCTCAACGTCATAGCCGAGGAGGTCGGCTATGAGCGAACCATCGACGCCGGGGCGGTCAAGGAGCTCCGCAAGCCGCCGGGCCGTGTCCTCTCGGAGCGCGGCCTCGGGGTCAACCATCGGGTCTTGGGGCTGGCTCTCGCTATCGCGAGGTTGCCCTTCAAGACGATGTGCGAGGTGCCGAAGACCGTACCTCGAGCCAGTCGCTCGGGTACCCGCGGAGGTAGTGGGAATGTGACTCATCTCTCGAGAGTCGTGAGAACAAAGGGAGAAAACTGGTAGAGGGAATGCGTCGTCAAGGTCGAGAGATCCCCTCCTTCTAGCGCCAAAATGTTGTCGCAGTTTTTCGGACAACGATTTAGGAACCGGAAATGGTTAGACCCAAGGCCGGACCAAGTGGTCTCACTCCGGCTCGAGCGTGTCGGACTTGATATCTCAAGTCGTCCCTTAGCTGTCTGTAATGTCTATCTCGTCCAAGCACCTGAAACACAAGCGAAAAGGTGTGAACTACAAAGGGGAAACAGAGGGGTTGCCTCTGTTTACCTCTCTGACGCTCAACATTAGTAGGATTGAGGTGGTTGATAGAGGTTTAGTGTTTAGGGGTCGAGAGTTGAGAGAAACGAGCGAGTTGTGAGTTCGGCAGCGTTTCAGTACTCAAAATCGGATTACCTAGACGGGGGAAAGGATCCCTGTATTTATAGGCGACCAAGGGACGTTTCGAGGGTCCCTTGGCCGAGTGAGGTTGAGCCGGCCATCGGCCGAGTGAGGCTCGGCCGGCCGATGGCCGAGTGAGATGTAGGCCGCTGGGGAAGGCTCACTCGGCCAATGGCCGAGTGAGGGCAAGGGCGCCGGGCGAGGTTGAGTCGGCCACCAGCCGAGTGAGGCTCGGCCGGCCGATGGCCGAGCGAGGGAGCGGGCGCCGGACGAGGTTGAGTCGGCCACCAGCCGAGTGAGGCTCGGCCGGCCGATGGCCGAGCGAGGGAGTGGGCGCCGGGCGAGGTTGAGTCGGCCATCAGCCGAGTGAGGCTCGGCCGGCCGACGACCGAGTGAGATGCTGGATGCCGAGGGAGGTTCACTCGGCCATCAGCCGAGTGAAGGGTCTGGGCCGAGAGGAGACTCACTCGTCAGTTGGCCGAGCGAGTCGTTGGGCCGGCAGAAGGTTTCACTCGGCCCTTGGCCGAGTGAATGTGTTGGGCCGACTGGGGCCTCACTCGGCCGTTGGCCGAGTGAGCGTTGTGGGCCGCCTGGGGGTTTCGCTCGGCCTTTGGCCGAGTGAATCTGTTTGGGTCGGCCGACGGCCGGGCGAACTGGGCCGGTCCTCGGCTGGGGGAGCTTGTCCGGCCGCCCGAGACGCCGGTCGCGACATCGGACCTCGTCGGGCCGATAACAACATCTTTATATTATTTTGAGCGATTATAATAAAAGCAGCCCCAAGCTTACTTTACATTATATTTTCTTCCCTTTATTCGTTATTAAATTCATCTAGCTTTTCTATGTGGTCTTACAATGGGAAATTGAGGCCCATGTACAAATCTAAATCGACCTGTTTCCCTTCGTAAATTGTCGTATTGTCTTAAATTGAGGCCCATTTACAAATCTAAATCAACTTGTTTTGCTGATCGTTGTTTGGTTCGCTGCGTGTTTAGTTGGCTGAATATCGTAATGTCTTAAACTCGGTCGAATAAAAGAATTGAATTGAATCTGAGAATGTTTGAGTTATGTTTATTTTCTGGTTACTCTATCAACTTGTTATGATTGTGCGAATTTGAAAAGTTGTCGTTTTGAGTTCATACTTGTTTGAGAAGTTCGAGGTGAGACCGAGATATTGGATTTTGGATTCGAGACTGAGTTTCATATTATCAGTTGACTTGATATTCGTGTTTGAATCTCACAGTTTTTTCCGCAAATCGAATCGAGACGAGAAAGAGCCAGCATTATCGAGAGCATCGAAGCCGGAGATGGAAAGATAAGAAAAGAAAAGATCTCGATCTACCGTGTGAGTTTTTCATTCGCTTTATAGCGTTTACTACTTGTGAGTTAGATCGTACATCTAATTATTTGGATATTATTTTAAATAATTATGAATTATTTGTTATAGACGTTCGGGAATTTAATTTCAATTAATAATTTGGAATTCTCAATTTGTATAATTTGGGATTATTTATTTAAGACTTGTTGAAAATAAATAATTGGAATTTCATTTAGTACTTTTTTCGGTACGAAAGCTTCCGAAAGACCGAGAAGTTAATAAATTAAATTCTCGAACCTCGAACCGACTTACAATGTGTTGTCGGTCGTTTTTCGAAAAACCCGGAACATTGAGAAGACACGCTGCTCCCGATGGTCAGGCCGGAGGTCCTAAAGAGTGGCAAGCCTTCTGCACGAGTCGACTGCCAAGTCTTTTTGTCAAACTTTCAACTCCTCAAGTCGAGTCGTCTTCCTCGAGTTGAGATAACTCCTCGAGTCGAATTTCATGTCCACGAGTCAATTCAATTGACGAGTCCTCCTATCGACCCTAATTCCTCGAGTAGAGACTGTTATATTTTCACGCGACTTGCATGAAATCCCAAGCCCCGAAGGTCCAACGAGCTGGATCATCGAAGATCACTAAGGCCCACAAACGGCCGACAAGATAGGCTGCGCACCATGCGTCCCTCAAGGAAAGCAGGCACGCGTTCATCAAAAAAAGGACGCGCGTGCAGCGAGCTGCGCGCCGCGCCAAGCAAGCCGCGTGATGCACGCCCTTCAAGGAGTGCGCACGTGCGCAGTCTTGGAAGCGAGGTGCACGCGCGCATAACGCATGGCGCGCTGCGCCGGGCATACTGCGCACTGCGACCTAGTGCACTCGCGCCGTGCGTGCACGCTGTGCTCCTCTTGCTGGCGGAGCACGCTCTTCAGTCCCACACATTCTCTCTCGGGCCTCTCGATCCCAGAGTTCTATGACTTGGCCAAGGAATCCTCCACGCTCCACCTCCTCTCTCGAGCACACCCTGCAGAGTCCGCGTCTCATACAAAGTTACATACGCCTTGAACTACGTTCTGAACTTATCCCTATTCACACGGGTACTTAGACAGCTTACACAAAAAGCATGGTCACTCCCCCTATTCACCCCTTCTCTCCTCTGAGAAACCCTCCGACTGGAGGAAATCCAACTCGAGACTTTCGAGCTCACACATTTGGCTCGAGTGCGGCCACTTGGTCCGGTCTTGGGTCGAACAACCCAAAGTTTTAAATCATTGTTCATTTTTGTGCGACAACACAACGAATCCCGACAACGAATTTAATATCTTAAATGTTTCCGAATCAAATAACTAATGAAATCTCAAATTCGGATCCTAGTTCTCTCGATGCTCCATAACATGCCTAGTGTCTCGAGAAACATGTGAAGCGAAGCAACTTCTCAAGTCAACAAGTGTTTCGGTGAACTATTCCGGGTAAGTCCGGATATCTAAGTCAACTACTTACTAAGGAATAATCCTATTTACCTACATTTACGTGATAGTAAACAAGAGTAGCTGTAAGCCTTAAAACAAATGAACACAAATATTATGGCTTCGGCCAGTTTTCTTAAAAACTTAGTCCGGGTTCGTCCAATAAGTTCAAACATAGATTTGTGAAACCCATCTTTTGTTACGTCATATAATTATCCCTTAAGTTCTGCGCTTGACCCGTTAGAACGAGGGAGACAAGAGATCATTGATCAACTCTGGGATTTAGATCGAGGGTAGGAGTATTGGGAGTCACGCCTTGACTCTTCAACTTAAAACACTAATGAGCATAAAAGGGAAATAAAAATTCCTTCGATGTTTATCCCGAGTCGTTCTCTTGTAAGTAGCATAGGTGTGTACTCTGAGTATTGTAGAGTAACCAAACCTTAATGAACTGTTGTCGGTGTTACCTACAAGTTATTGACGTGTATCAAGGGCCACACCGGTCCGGATTGGCTCTGAGTACTCAGGCGGACACAACTGAGCACCCCGTATCGCAATGAGACTACTTCGCGAAATGCGTGCTCATTGTCGGCTAGAAACCCAGGCGGAGGCCCACTAAGTGCCCCATGCTGCAATGGGACTTCTTTGCAAAATGTGAGCTCATTGCCGACTAGAGCCTCATGAAGATGCCATCGAGTTCCCCGTGTCGCATTGCGACTATAATCGCGAATCACAAGCTCTTGTTGGAAAAGCTTAGCACGCGGCGAGTTCACGATATAGATGGTACCATTAGTGGATCCCAGACAAGCAATAAAACTCTTAGGCCGTCAGATGACTGTTGCTCGAAGTCTAAGGCTGGTCTCTTGTCATTCCGAAGGTTATAGATGGGGACGTGTGTAACCTTACGGAATGCAAGTACTAGTTAGAGTATGCGCGCATTAGTCATGTGCTAGAACAAGTTAGATTTGCACGTTACATGGTATCACATGGCATTAGTTTGTTTTTCTTTCCTAAGTTAGACTCCCACTTGCCGAGTCAATGAGCTTATCATTTTATGACCCTTTGTACTGTAGCAAATGGAAAGGCCGCGATGTAGTGAAGAAACTGAAGATGGAGACCGGACGTGTATCTCTCGACCTATGGGCTAATGGGATCTCAGCAGGGATCAGAACTCTTTATTAGTCTACGCTCCTAAACTATCCCATATATACATATATAAATATACACACACGTAAAGCAAGGAGTTTGTATGTATACAAGAGTCGTTATAAGACTCAAGGTTCGGAAACGAAATCAAAAAATTCTCTGAGATTTTCATATAACCAATTTTGATACTTATGTATCATCGCACTTAAATTATGTTTAACAAAAGTATTTATGGTTTATATGTTTATTTACTCATTTATCCGCTTCATATTATCTATAACGTTGTGATTATATGTTATGCAACTTGACCGGGTCGCGGCTCGTGGGCAAGCAGGCGCTCCCGGGTCGTGACAATTCATCTTTTGGTACGATTAGCTATTGTTGTCGGTCGTTTTCAGAAAACCCGAAGCATCAAGAAAGGCACGCCGCTCGAAGGGCCGATGGTCAGGCCGGAGGTCCTGGAAAGTGGCAAGCCCTCCATCACGTGTCGACTGACAAGCCCTCACACCGAACTCTTAGCCCCTTGAGTCGAGCTTAGCCCCTCGAGTCGAGACTTGAATCAACTCCTTGAGTCGAGCCTTGCTCCTCGAGTTGAGACCTGAGTCAGTCTCCTCGAGTCGACCCTCGAGTCGGTCTCCTCAAGTCGAGCCTAGCTCCTCGAGTCGAGCCTCTAGTCATTCTCCTCGAATCGAGCCTCGCTCCTCGAGTCGAGATCGGAGTCGGTCTCCTCGAGACGAGCCTCGAGCCGAATCCCACCCGTCAAATGGGTACATTTGTGTCACAAACGTGGGATGCGAAACCCATGACGACTTGTCGGGCCTGATAGAACGACGGCCGCGAAAAGCCCATGAAGAAACGGCCCAGCGCGCGCCGCGCCTGTTGCGTCGCGCGACGCGCCAGGGCAGGGTCGCGCCGCACGCTGTGCGGCGCATCCCTTGTGCGCCTCCACTTGATGAGGTGCACGCCCCTAGTCCCACATGGACGCCGAAGGACCTTCTTGAGGCCCTCAAACACCTATAAAAACCCCGTCCCGCTGAGGGGGAAGCAATCCAATTTTCTCCTATCGATACGCTCGAATTCTCGCTCTCCTCTGCTTCTTTTGATGCCAACGTTGGCCTGAAGTACTCCCATAAGTCTCTCTCGTTCTCAGAAGTCCTGAAGCACTCTCGGGGACTCCCGGACATCGCTCCTCTGATCGAACGCCCCCAGTGCCCAGGCACGCTCCAAGAGTTCTCAACTAGAGTCCCTTAACGCGTCAAACACGCTAGACGCGTACGCGATCTCCGAAGTACTGAGACGTCGCCGAGGATTCCTCCGCATACCGTCTCCTTCGTCGAGCACGCTTCTCCAGCAAGGCTCCACGCCTCACGCTGCGTCATACATGCCCTGAACTACGTTCTGACCTGATCCCACACACGGGTACGTAGGCAGCCTACACCACAAAGGCACGGTCACTCCTCCTCCTCATCCTTTCCCTCTTCCGAGAGGTGGGTTGATCGGAGAAAACCTAGCTCGAGACTATCGAGTTCACACTTTTGGCCCGGGTGCGATCACTTGGTCCGGCCTTGGATCGAACCGCCCGAGGTATTCAATCGTTGTTCATTTTCGTGCGACAACATTATAGCGCTAGAAGGAGGGGACTTCCCGACCTGTTCAGCCCGAAATCCCTTCTATCTATCATCTTCTTTTCTCTTGAAAACTCGACTTTCTCAGACTTGAGAAAAGATGAGTAATCAGCCACCCGTACGTTCTGAGGGCGTGAACAACCCCGATAATGTCACTGTGACCAAAAAAATACTTCTTGCGCTCCCGAGCGCATGGTGACGAAGAGTCGCTCCATGAAGAGAGCTCGACCCGCTCACCATCTCCATGATAGCAGGGACAACCGCATCATGGAGTTGGAGGAGAATATCCGCCAACTAAAGGCGAAGAACGCAAGGTACCACAGCCGACTGGCTGCAAAGCGACCTACGCATGATACGGTGACCCCGACGGGGATCCTGAGAACCTCAACGAGGAAAGTCGCGACTGCGACCCTGATTACGAGGGTACTAGTGATTCGGAGGATTTCGATACTTCTCTCACGAAGGACAGGGGACTCCCCGCCGTGTTTGAAGCCGGTCCTTCGAATCCCCTACCCCGGACAGGCAATGCGGCAGCAGCTTCTCAAGAGGGGAATTCCCGACGTTCAGCCCACGATCGACTAGGTCAAAGGGAGAATGTTGCGGAAAGTCAAGGCACGCGAAGAGCGCGCCGTCACAGACGAAGCCTGGGCCTCCGTACGACCAGCCCTGACCTTAGGGACCACCTCACTGCTCAACGCATTGGGCATGGAAATGACCTGAAAGAGCGACTAAGCTCTAGACCCAACATCCCGCTGGCAGCCCCAACTAATGGGAACCGCCGCGCAGGTCTAGGGTCTAACGAAAGGCGATAGGTAACTCCTCCCGAACAGGGGGTTACTCCAACGACCGGTCTTGATGTGGATACTATGATCCACAATCTTCGGAATGAGGTACGAGATCTCCGAGAATACGGAATAGGCGGAAGCACCTATGGAGTTGTTGAGGAGACTTCCTCACCTTTCACGGCTCAGATATTGGCCGAGGTTTGTACGGGGAATTTCAAACTCCCGAACCTCACTCTCTATGATGGAAAAGTAGATCCTGCTTACCACATCCAGCACTACGAAACCTGGATGACGATGCAGCGTGTCTTTCCCATCGGCATGTGCCAATATTTTAGTCTTACCCTCGCCGGACCCTGTTTCGAGTGGTTCAAGAACTTAAGGCCGGGAAGCATCCACTCGTTCAAAGACCTGAAGGACATGTTCCTAGCACGGTTCGCCACATCTATGGTCCAACAGAAGACCAAGATGTACCTGTGGTCAATCAGGCAAGAGAGTGGCGAGTCTCTTAGGCGATACCTCGCCCGATTCACTGAAGAGTCGAACAAGGTCGATCGCTTTGACGACGGTGACACAATTGCCGCTATCATTGAAGGCTTGCGCACAAGCGACTTCCTCAAGTCGGTCGTCGGCCGTGTTCCTTCTACCATGGCCGAGTTGATGACTCGAGCTAAGACCTTCATGGGAGTCGAAGATTACCTCGATAGCCGCAAGAGCAACAATCAAAGCTCTCGTCGTCGAGAGGAACCTAGCCACGAGCAAGGCGAATCTCGTAAAAGACGAAACAAGGGGAATCAGGTTTCCAATAACCAGGCCCCTGTACCCCAGAAGCCGCGACTTGCGAAAAACTTCAAAGGGTACTCTTCATTCACGCCATTGAACACGGCGCCAGAACGGATCCTGGCTCTGGCACATGACAAGTTCACACCCCCGGCTCCGATGAAAAAGGATCCCGCAACTCGTGATCGATCTAGATATTGTGAGTTCCATCGGGAATACGGTCATTTGACCTCGGAATGCTACAACCTTAAAAGGCAAATCGAGGCTTTGATCCAACGGGGTGAGCTGAAAGAGTTCGTGTTATGCATGATTAGCGCTATGGGCCCCACCACGAACAGACCACAGTCTGGTCAAGGAGGAGGAACACCCGCTTCTGCCGACCGAGGGTATCATCGATCTGCTGGTCACCTTCGGGACCCCTAGAGGCATTGAGGCCGTTCATATAGTCCCATTCCTAGTGGTTGATCAGGAGTCGCCCTATAACTTGATCATCGGGCGACCCACGTTGAACCGGCTAAGGGCAATCACTTCCACGTATCACCTACTAGTGAAATTCCCAATCGAAGAGGGAATTGGCATCATGGCCGGAGACCAATCCCAAGTTAGAATATGCTACGTCCAAGGAGTTGATGGTAAATCCACGGGAAAAATGGTCAACACAATCTTCCAACTGGAAGACGATTACCCATGCAACCTAAGGGACGCAAGGAAGTTCGGAGATCTTGACCCTCGGGATGAAGTCGAAAGACTTAAGGTGGAAACCTCTGATGATCTTGTGCCGATCTTCTTGCATGAATCTAAACCTGATCAGGTTGTAAAGGTCGGCATCTGGCTTCCACTCGCCATCAAAATTCAGCTCACTGCCTTCCTCCAGGAATTCATGGATGTTTTCACATGGACTCATGCGGACATGCTCGGAATTGATCCCGAGATAATAGTACACCGATTAAACGACGACCCAAGGGTTGCTGAAAAGGTGCAGGCTAGACGGACGTTCAATCCAGAACGATACCTGACCATAAATGAAGAGGTCAAGAAACTTCTCGCCGCAAACTTCATCCGAGAGGCTAAGTAACCCAAGTGGGTCGCCAATGTGGTAATGGTGAAGAAACCTAATGGGAAGTGGCGAATTTGTATAGATTACAAAGAGCTTAACAAAGCATGCTCTAAGGACTGCTTCCCACTCCCACGTATCGAACAACTGGTAGACGCCACGGCTGGCCATGAACTTCTCAGCTTCATGGACGCCTATTCGGGCTACAACCAAATTCGAATGCACGAGCCCGATCAAATTAAGACAACCTTTGTCACAGATCGAGGTCTCTACTGTTATAAGGTCATGCCTTTCGGCCTTAAGAATGCGGGAGCAACGTACCAGCGCTTGGTAAATCGGATCTTCACTGATCAAATCGCCAAGACCATGGAAGTGTACGTGGACGATATGCTCGTTAAAATCCCACTGGCAACTAATCATGTACACGACCTAAGGGAGATGTTCACAATCCTCCGCCGATATAAAATGAAACTCAATCCCAACAAATGCATGTTCGGGGTTGAGACCGCGAAATTCCTCGGATACATCGTCAACCGACGAGGGATAGAGGCGAATCCCAAAAAAATCAAGGCACTCCTTGAAATGAAGTCTCCAAGACGAGTCAAAGAGGTGCAAAGCCTGACCGATCGGCTTGCTGCTCTGACACGCTTCGTGTCTAAAGCCACCGACAAGTGTCAACCGTTCTTCAAAGCTCTAAAGAAGACGGACAGCTTTGAGTGGACGGACGAATGTGAAAAAGCCTGCCAGGAAATGAAGGCCTACTTTGGGTCCCCACCATTCCTCTCTAAACCAAGAGAGGGCGAGATGATGTACGTGTATCTCGCCGTCGCTGAAAGAGCTGTAAGTGCTGTTCTTGTCCGTGAAGAAGACAGGGTCCAATGGTCGGTCTACTACGGGAGCAAAGCCTTTCTCGACGCGGAAATACGCTACACCGAGATAGAGAAACTTGCTCTGGCTCTCATAACGACAGCTAAGAAGCTACGTCCGTATTTCCAAGCTCACCCAATCGCGGTGCGAACCGAGCATCCAATCGGTAAAGCTCTTCAAAAGGGAACATCGACTCGCATGGCGATCTGGTCCCAAGAATTGAGCGAGTACGGGATTGAGTTCCACCCAAGAACGGTTATAAAGGGTCAGGCCTTAGCCGACTTTGTGGAAGAATTCTCCTATACTCCCGATATGGGAAGATCGGAAAATGACTTAAACGATGACGCATTAACTCGGAAAAGAAAGGTTGACCCAACGGGTCCCATCTGGGAGTTGTACGTAGACGGAGCATCTAATGCTCAGGGGGCTGGCGCCGGAATAGTCTTGATTAACCCCGACGGGGAAAAGTTAGGTTACGCCCTCCACTACAGCTTCCAGGCCTCCAACAATGAATCTAAATATGAGGCGCTCATTGTGGGGATAGAGCTAGCGCAAAAGCTCGGCTCACAAAACTTGCGAATACACTGCGACTCACAGCTGATCGTGAACCAGGTTAAAGGAGATTATACTGCCAAGGAACCTAATATGGTTGCGTATCTGAATATGACAAACTCCAAACTCGATGCCTTCTCTTGGTTCGAGATTCACTAAATCCCGAGAGAACAAAATTCAGAGGTTGACGCACTTACTCGCCTTGGATCTGGCATTGACGAAGATGGGTTGGGAACCGTACCCATCGAATTTCTCCCCGGCCATCCGTCTCCCGAGACGAGATTAGGACCATAGAGGTGGCATCTCAGTCTACTTGGATGGACCCGATTATCGAGTTTCTGCGAAGAGGGGAACTTCCCAAAGACCACAAAGAAGCCGATAAGCTGAGAGTCTTAGCATCCAAGTACACACTTCGAGATGACGTACTCTATAAGTGCGGTTACTCAACACCGTTGCTCCGATACCTCAATAGCGTTGAGTCGACCAAGGTCCTCCGCGAAATACACGAGGGAATCTATGGGAACCACGCCGCTGGAACTTCCCTCGCGCTCAAAGCGCTTAAGCAAGGCTATTTCTGGCCTACCATGAAGAAAGATGCTTATGACTGGGCAAGGCGCTACGACAAGTGCCAACGCTTCTCGGAAATCCCGCGACAGTCGCCAACCCCATTGAGCAGCATCGTCGTCCCGCGTCCCTTTGCTAAATGGGACGTGGACATCATTGGCAAGCTCCCTAGAGCACCGAGGCAATACGAGTATGCCATAATCGCCATAGACTACTTCACCAAGTGGGTAGAGGCCGAGCCACTCGCCAGAATAACTGAAGCAAACACGAAAAACTTCATCTGGAAAAGCATCATATGCAGGCACGGTATCCCCGCCTCAATTGTGACCGATAATGGCGCACAGTTCGATAACGCACGAGTAACAGAAAAGGCGCTTAGGCCGAGGAATTGCCGTTCGTCCTATGGGCTTACAGGACGACCACGTGAAACGCCACCGGCGAAACACCATTCTCACTCGCATATGGGATCGAGGCCGTGGTTCCGATCGAAATCGAGATCCCCACATTCCGAGTTGATACATTCGACGAAGCAAACAATGACGAAGCCATGCGTCTGGAGTTAGATTTGATCAACGAAAAGAGGTCAGAAGCATTCAGCCGCCTCGGTGCACAGAAGCGCAAGGTTGAAAGATACTACAACTCCAAGATCAAAAGGCGATCATTCGCCGTCGGAAGCCTTGTACTCAGACGGGTGTTTCAGAATACACAAGTTCAAGGCGCCGGCGTCCTAGGCCCGAACTGGGTAGGCCCCTACAAAGTCCGAAAAGTCATTCACGACGGGACATACTACATCGAGCACACAGACGGAACTCCGATCCGCCACCCGTGGAATGCAGAACACTTGAGGCAGTACTACCAGTAGCTAGTACTCCCCACACTTTATCGCTTTCATTTCCCATTTTCAATAAGGCATGCGAGCCAATGTTTTAGGATTTTAAATTTTTCACAAACGTAATAAAATTCGAGTTTTCCACTTTAAAATTCGTTTTGTGCAAGTTTTACGGTTGTCAAAAATTACACTTATAACCCTAAAACTTGGGGGGCTAGCAACGGTAAGGAAACCTTCGAAAGAACACCCTTCACTTAAATTTTTAAGACACCTACATGGCGCACGTAAGACGCCTACATGGCGTAACCAAGTCATTTCTCGAGACGCACCTAAGACGCCTACATGGCGCGCCTAAGACACCTACATGGCGCACCTAAGACGTCTACATGGCGCAATCAAGACACCTACCCGGCACACATAAGGTGCCTACGTAGCATGGCTGACTCGCAGTTGAAAAAACTTATAGAACGCAAACCATCCAAGCGGCTGGCGCGTCTGAAGTGAGATCCTGCTGAGATAAAAGAACTGGAAAGACCATTGACACAAGCACTTGCCTATCAAGGCATTCCATGACAAAAAATGAATGAACAAAAATGTTCATAAAAATAAATAATGTCTCATTAAAGAAAGGGCATGCCATACCTCGCTCCGGAAGACCTCCGTCGATCGAGTCGCCACTTCGAGGGCTTGACGTTCCATCGTTAGCTCCTCAGCCATTTTCGCCACGGCCGACTGAGCACGGTCACACCTGCCGCGGGTAATCCCCAACTCCACGCGGGCCTCTTGAAGCTGCTCGGGGAGACTCGCGAACTCTGCCTTTGAGTGAGAGCCTCGCTCGGCACGGGCCAGCTGAGACTTCGCTTGAGCAAGCTCCTCTTGGGCAAGGCCCATCCGTCGAATAAGGTCGTGAAGGATCTTCTCGCCCCGGGTCGCTCGAGCAAGCACCTGAGAAGGCGGAAAGACAAGTCAGCAAAAAACAAGGCCCTAGCATAGCAAAGTAAGAGGGTAAAAGCGAGAAAAACTTACCCTCTGTGCGTCAGAGACGCCATGACAAAAGAACTCCACATCGCTGCTGGCCATGACGCTCTTCCACATCTTCATCGAAGATTGAGCGAGGCCCAGGGAACATTCCCCTCTAACCTCTGCGGCCTCCACTTCGACCATCGAATTTACGTGCTTCGAGTCCGAAGACGTGTCTGGAAGAGTCGAGGAAGAGGGTCGCATCAAAGAAGCACAAGGGTTGCTCTCCGTCAGATAACCGGTATCAGGCTTCTCCCGACCATTCCGTGCCGCGATCCGAGAACGGATTGCCGCCAATGACTTCGGGTCCCGAGAGGCCTTCGCTAAGCGTGCCCGAGCCCTTGCCCTAGCCGAGGAAGCTACAAAAGCAACAAAGTCAAAACCCTAGACTAAAAGCAAAAAATAGAAAGTGCAAAAGTTGAAATACCTGGAAGACCGCTGCTCGAGGGAGATGACACAACACTGGGGGCGCTCTCCACCCGCTAACTGTTGTCACGGCTAGGAGGAAAAGGCGGGAACCACCCGGTAGGAGCCATCAGCTCAGGTGAACGGAATCGTTCAACAGCCTTCCGAGCCTCCGACATTCCCCGGATCTCCTTCACAAAGTCGAGATCATCGGCCCCAACGTCGGCAGAAAACTCGGTCAAGGGACCGAACCGAAGTGGTGCATCGCCAAAGGCCTCGGCCGAAACCCACACCCACAGTCTCCGATTATGCTTCTCCGAGTCGGTGATCAGCTTAGTGTTCCGGCGATCGTGGGCCATGAAGAAACTGGGCTGCCCGGACACGAGAAAGACCGCGATGAGATTGCGGAAGTCACTCACGGTCACCGCCCGCTCGGCCTGACAATGCCACTCCATGTGACACATTGCCACAATGCGATAAAATGCCAGACTAATCTGACAGGCATGCACCACCAATCGTGCGAGGAGCTGCTGAATGATGGGTTGGAACGACAATCTCAACCCGCAGTAGAGACTCGCGATCGAAACTGCGGCGAATCCACGGCGAGGGCGAAGGGACGATCACCCTGTAAGGGGCGGAGGAGCACCACGGACGATGGAATGGAAAATGCCTCCCTGAGACTGATGAATGTCCGGTAGGTGAGCGAGCTCGAAGCATTGACCCCCGAACAATCGAAGCCCTAGGGAGCAGCAAAGCCTTCCTCGGGATACCACTCCGTCCTAGCAAGCGACCTCGCCGACACTATCTCCTCTGCGTCAGGGGTCTCAGGCTGAGCACCCCCTGGCTCCAAGGAAGGGCCTCCACCCTCCAACACGGCCGCAGCAGTTGCCAGCGGCCCCACAGGACGCTCCGGTGCGAGGCCCTCGGCCCCCGGACATGTGTCTGAATCACCTCCGAGATCTTCTGACTCGGGACCAAAGTCGTCCACGCAGTCAATCTCGTCGAGGACCGACTCTAGCGGAGTCATCTCATCCGTACCCACAACGTCTCCCGGCGTGCCATGAGAATCCAAGTCAGACTTTGGCGCGTCGGGACAGGGCTTGTCGTGTGCCCCCTCGCCGACCAAGTTGATCACAAGGCGAGGTGCGGGTTCCCCAGACGTAGGAGCGTCAGCGTCTCCATCTGTGCCATGCCCAGTCGGCACGCGCTCCTCCCAAGGCTGAGGAACGGGTGCAGTCGCGCCCGGCTCGCCTTCTTCAAGTCACTGCTCAACTCCACTTGGCTTCTCTTCCACGTGAAAAGGAACTTCCCCCAATCCCGCGAAGAGGTCATCCTCTGCATGTTCAGAGTCCTGAAAAAAGAGAGAGAAATCAATCTCGGGATCCTCAGTTGAGAAAATGGAAGGGATATCCATAATGCGAGCGTGTAGAAAAGAAAAAAGTGTAGAGAAAGAGAGAAAAAATAAAGTGGAAGATTGAGGGAGGGGGAGGGGCTTATTTATAGGCTCCCAGGGGGGTAGAAGTCGAAATCCTACTCCCACAAGGGAAAAAATGGGGGAAAACCTCCAAAAAAAGTCGAACTCCCCCGCGCAAGCGCACCAGCCCCGCGCACGGGGCACGCCGCGCGCCACGACCGCGCGCAGCGCGGTTGTACAAAAAATAAAAAGAGAAAGAAAAGGAAAGAGAAAATTTTCCTTGGGTGACGGGGATTTCGAATAAGTTTTCCTCAAACACCCAACAAAAAAACTTGAAGTTCATCGCCAGGGACCTCCCGGCAACGAACTTGGGGGGCTAATGTTGTCGGTCATTTTCGGAAAACCCGAAGCGTCAAGAAAGGCACGCCGCTCGAAGGGTCGATGGTCAGGCCGGAGGTCCTGGAAAGTGGCAAGCCCTCCATCACGTGTCGACCGACAAGCCCTCACGCCAAACTCTTAGCCCCTTACTCGAGTCGAGATAACTCCTCCAGTTGAGTCACGTGTCCACGAGTCGATTAACAAATCCTAATGTCGACCTTGATTCCTCGAGTATGGACTTTTATGTTTCACGCAACTCATGAAATCTCAAGTCTCGAAGGCCCAACGGGCTGGATAAATGAAGACCACTAAGGCCCAAAAAAGGCCGACAAGTCAGGCGCGCGCCCCTCAAGGAAAGCGCGCGAGCACAGCAAGCCGTGCGCCGCACCAAGCACGCCGTGCGGGACACTGTGCGTGTCGTGCGCTGTGCTCCTCTTCTTGGTAGAGCAGGCTCTCTATTCCCACATGGACGAGCTACAAGCCTACTAGGCCCCTCCAACTACTATAAATACCTCCTCTCATTGAGGGGAAAGCCATCTCATTCATTCCCTTGAATACTCACTCTTCCCTCTGCTTCTCTGGATGCCATCCTTTTCCTGAAGCGGATATTCCTCAATTTCTCATTCTCAGAGATTCTGAAGCGCTGCCGGGGACTCCTGTGGTTTTTGACTGAAAATCGCCTACGCGTCTAGCACACTAGACGCGTCTACCATTTCTAACAAGAAATCGCCTACGCGTCTTGCGTTTCCGAGTGGAAGTTGCCTACGCGTCCGAAAGCCCTGCCACGACAAGGAACTTTTGACTTAGACTCTCCCACGTCTCCAAAAGAGAGAAAATATGTATTCTCTCTCGGGTCACTCGATCCCAGAGTTCTGAGGCATCGCCGAGGACTCCTCCGCGCTCCGTCTCCTCTGTCGAGCACACCCTCCAGCCTCCGCGCCTCATACTGCGTTACATACGCCTTGAACTACGTTCTGACCTGATCCCACACACGGGTACTGTCAGGACCCGCGAGCGACAGCTCGCCCATGAACCGCAACTGATCAACTCAAATCTGTACATAACTCATAATATAAACACATAAATTAGACATAATATCACATAAGATTATATAATAAAATAGTTTGCGAAAATTCGGGGAAATTTTTCACTTTCATAACTTAGAGTCTTATAGCAACTCCTATACAAATATGTTCCGGAATGTTTTATCAGAAGACACTAACCCCCAATTAAGAAACCCCATAGCGCATAGGTCAAGGAAATACACGCTCGGTCTCGGTCGTCAATCTCATTTCCAGCTTACCAGCTTTTCCCTTATCTACATTACCAAGGGTCATAAAACTATGAGTCGATTGACTCAATAAGTTGGAGTCTATCTAAACAGTAAAATGATTAAAGCCATGTGACGTGCAAAAAAACACATAAGAATGCAGAATGAGCGCTAGATGCAGTTAGATTCTAAGACTAGAGCATGACTGTCGCGTGGCCACACTCTACCTACATACTTACCGCTTCACCAGATCGTACATCCTCTCCTGCTACGATCTCTAAAATGACATGAAACCAGCCTCAGACCTCGAGCAGCGATCTTACGGTGGCTTGGGTGTTTTAAAACTATCTGGGATTAACTAGTGGTGCCATCTTCATCTCATGTTGGCGCATGGGTGCCGCCTTGGCACGACAATGAGTTCCCTAAAGGCGGCCGCTCATTGCTGAATGGGTTCACTCTAGGCGACTGCCCATTACCATCGGGTTCGCTCGTGGCGACTGCCCGTTATCGTTGGGTTCGCTCGTGGTGACTACCTTTTACCATCGGGTTTGCTCGAGGCATCTTCCCGTATTGTTGGGTTCTCCCCAGTTTTGAGTAATCGGCGCCATACAGACCACCCTGGTCTGCCACAAACACAAGTCGTTGACTTGTGGGTACCACCAACAACCGTTCAATTAAGGTTCGGTTACTCTACATCACGTAGAGTACACACCTATACTACTACAGGAGAGCATCTGGGGATAAACCCCAAAAAGAATTAATGTTTCTCTTTCATGCTCATTAAGTGCTTTAGAAAGAAGATTGGGGATGTGACTCCAGGTACTTCCACCCTTGGTTTGAATCCAAGAGTTTGAGTTATGCTCTCCCGTCACCCTTGATCTAACCTATCCATTAGTAGAGAGATCTAATAAAATAAGATAACATCGTGGTTGGTTCAAGTTAGCGTTAGAACCTCACGGGCAAAACCTGAACTAAATTTTTCAAGCAAGAGTGGCCGAAGCCTTAACTTTCCAGTTTATTCATTTTAGGGCTTTCACCTACTCTTGTTTACTAACATATAAATGCACAAACAAACAGGGTTATTCCCTTGGTAAGTAGTTGACTTATGTCTCCTCAATTACCCGGACTAGTTCGACAGAAAGCTAGACGACTTTCGGTGACGTCTTGCTTTTCACGTTCTCCGAGATACTTGATACTTGTCGAAGCGTCGAAAGAACTGTGGGGGTTAAAAATCTACTTTCAAAAATATTATCTCATATTGGGCTTCAATTCAGACCAAGCCCATTACCATTTTTGCAGGTCAGACCGCATATCAGTCTTGGGCCCAGTTCGACTTCGACAAGTTGGCCCAAGATCAGATATGTTCCAGATCGGCCCCGACTTAGTCACACCTTCCAGTTTGACCATGTCATCATGACCAGAAGAATCGGTCAGACAAAGGGAAATCGCGCCACGAAGACCGGGTCTAGGACCAATTCAACCCCAACAGTGCGAAACGGATCAGGCAACACGTGTCTTCAACGAAGGAGTCTTACCTCGTCTATAAATAGGGGATCAGATGTGCTCAGAGAGGATTATTCCATAACTGTATTTTCAACATTATTGTTTTCAGTGCCGAATTCGCCTATAAGACTTCGTCACTTCGTCCTATTGTAATTCATTTTCGTGATCAATAAAGTTTATTAACAATTTCCTTTTATTATTGCCTTCCATCTTTAAATTGTTTCTTATATGACGTCTTCTGGAACCCCGATAAAATATATATATATATATATATATATATATATCATATATTATCATTTTAATATCAGCGATTGTTGATCGATCCAAAAATCGACATCAACAGTTTGGCACCGTCTGTGGGAACCTTCAGAAAGACCAACCTCGAAAGAAACGGTTCGTAAAAAAAATATAATAATAATAATAATTCGTCATGTCTTCCACTCCGACTCACTACGAATCTGGAGAGGAGATCCCTCCGGGGATCAGGGCAATCCTGGATATGTTGACCAAAAAAATAGATGAGCAAGCAGAGACCAACCGGGCTCTTAATGACCGGTTGGACACTCTGTCTACTCCTCAACACACTCCGGACCCCTAGGCGGGATCCGGAGATACGACCGCCTCGGAATCTGCTCGTCAAGCGGCCTCGGCTGCTCAGACGAGCCGGGCTCTCCCACCCGGAGTCCGTCTGGATTTCTCTGGGATCCAGGTCACCCAAGAAAGAGACCAGCCTCCCGGTACAAGCTTCCAGCTTGGAGGGACTGCTAGCGAGGTCGCGACAGAAGTCACGATCGATCCTTCCGGTCTCCCTCCGCCTCCCCTGGGGGGAGCACCATCCGGATCTTTCCCGACCAATGTGGGATCTCGCCCTTCGGCGACCTATCGAATGTTCACCCCCCAACGTTTTGGGGGGACAAGTCGGACCCATCATAGCCCGGTCGAGGCCACCGCGGTCACACCTATGCGTTCGGGATCTCGCCTCTTTCACGAGGGCGAACCCAACATGACCGAACTAGAACAATTTAAGGAGTCAGTGACGGCCGACCTGAGAGCTGTTCGCTCAGAATTTCATTCTGCAACCAGCTCGGCCCCAGAAATAGATCGCCTCGTTGAAGAAACGAGTAGGACTCCCTTTGCCAGAAACATTACCGAAGTGCAACTGGGGGATACTGGAAAGGTTCGCCTTCCGCGGTACAGTGGCACTTCAAGTCCGAAAGCTTTTATCTTATCCTTCAGAGTCGCAACGGGAAGGGTTATGCTCACAGAGAGAGAATTGGAGGCAGGTTATTGCCAATTATTCGTGGAAAGCCTGTCCTAGGCCGCTTTAGAGTGGTTCTCCAAACTCGAGCCGAACTCTATCAATAGTTTTGACAAACTATCGGCTGCATTCCTGAAACACTATGCGATGTTCGTGGAGGACGATCTGACCATAGCGGATTTATGGGGAATTCAGCAGAAAGAGAACGAGTCCTTGAAGGATTTCATGATCCGCTACAAGGACGTGCTCTCAAAAATCTCTAACGTATGTCACGAATTGGCCATAACCTCCCTGAGAAACGGGTTAAGGCATGACTCGAAACTGAAACTAAAGATGATTGTTAACCGTCCCCTAACGCTGGAAGATGCGATTCACAAAGCCGCAAATTATGCGAAAGCCGAAGAGGAATTCGCTTTCTATGAGAGGCAGCGCACAACGAAGAAGAAACCATCCTCCAACACCTGGGTTAGACCTGTAAATGCTGGGGGCAACCCTCATAGGGTCAACCCCCACGACGCTACATCTCATGCCAGAAAACCACACACCCCTCCTAACTACGCCTTCAACGTCAACGAAGACCCTAAGGAGGGAGGTCCCCCGGCCAAAAAATGGACGTGAGATCCTAATGCGTATTGCAGTTTCCATAAAGCTAACGGCCATGACACGGTTAATTGTGAGACCATGCGCAAGGCTCTAGCAGAAAAATACGCAAAAGGGGAACTGAAAGACGTTGATCTGGGACCCCCGCCCAAAAAGAAGGTCTTCAACAACAACAACAACGGAAGGGGCAACCCCTTCCCTAAGAGATTGAGACCTGCTGAAGAAGGGGAACCAAGTTCCCCACCAACCTTCGCAAAACATAGAGTTGACTTCATAATGGGCGGCTCGAAGTTTTGCCACGGAACAGTCAACTCAATTAAAGCACATCAAAGACAGTTAAACAACCAGACCACCAGAATCAGACCAGAACAAGACGTTCAGATCTCGTTCTCCGAAAAAGAAGGCATAGGGACAACCGATCCGCATGACGACGCACTCATAATCAAAATTGATGTGTCTAACTGTGAGGTCGCGATGGTCCTAATCGATGGAGGTAGCTCCGTGGATCTCATCTTCAAAGATACCCTTGTTAGGATGGGAATCAGCGAAGACGAGATCGAAAGAGAGCAAACCCAATTGACGGGTTACAATGGGACAACTACTCCATCTCTAGGTACGATCAGGCTGCCCGTAAAAACAAATGGAATCAATAAAATAGTGGAATTCCAAGTTCTAGACTGTCTCTCCCCCTACAACATTATCTTGGGAAGACCGTGGATACATAGGATGAGGGTTGTACCTTCAACCTTTCATCAATGTATCCGCTTCCCTACGCCTGAGGGGATAAAAGAAATCCGAGGCAATTAGGCAACCTCCCACAGTTGCTATCTCACTAGCCACAAGCATTGTGCTAAAGCGACTAAAGAAGAGCAATAGCAATTAATGAATGTGGAGTCGGCCAAGAGAGTTTCCGCACTAGAAGACCCCGACTCCCTCGATGCGCCAAGCACTGAGTTAACGGTCCAAGTATAGCTCGATGGCTCTGATCCTTCCAAGTGTGTAGGAATCAGAACTAAGCTTAAAGGTGGCATCAGGCGAGAACTGATATGTTTCTTAAAACGAAACAAATCCACCTTCGCCTGGTCAACCGAAGATATGCCAGGAATAAGCATCGACGTCACGTCTCACCAACTTAACGTCGATCCCAGTTTTAAACCGATAAAACAAAAAAGACGAAAGCTCGGTCCCGACAGGGCACAGGTAGTCAACGACGAAGTTGAAAGACTGCTCAGTGCAGATTCAATCCGCGAGGTGAAATACCCAGATTGGCTGGCAAACACTGTCGTTGTTGTCGCACGAAAAAGAACAACGATTAGATACCTCGGGCGGTTTGATCCAAGGCCGGACCAAGTGACCGCGCCCGGGCCAAAAGTAGGAGCTCGTAGACCGAGCTGCACCCTCCAGACCTTGAGGTGTGTTTTGGGGGGTGTGACCGTGCCAAAGGTTGGCTGCCTACGTACCCTTTAGTCGGGATCAGGTCAGAACGTAGTTCAATTTGTGTATTGAGGGCTATCTTGGGCTCGGAGGCTTGAGAATCCAAGGCTTTAGAGTAGGACCCGGCTCGTAGCTTCTAGTGAAGACTTTAGAGGGGTTGCTTGCCTCGTAGCTCGGAATTCTAGCTCAATGGCCAAGAAGATGGAGAGCGGCGTGGACCGCTAAAGCTCGGGTCGCAGAAAAGGAGCGCGCTCCCTCTCGTGGAGGGGGGTCCTTGTGTTTCTGAGCCGAGGGAGGAGAGGTGCGTGCTCTTGGAATGTCACAAGAGCACGAGAGAGAGAGTTCTCAAGAGGAGAGAAGTGTTGTTGGAATGAAAGTTGTGGGGCTGAATGAGCATGTCTTTTCCCTCCCATAGGGGGGTATTTATAGTATTTGGAGGAGGCCTTGGGCCTGCCCCTTGAGGCCCATCGGGTGGCCGGGAGCGGGGCGCGCGAGGCATCACGTCCAGGAGGGCGCAGGGCGCGCGGGACGTGTCGCCTGGACGGGCGCGGGGCGCACCGAGCGCGGGACTTGGCCGGGCGTGGCGTGCCCGGCCGAGGTGTTGGGATTGCTCGGCCAAGGCAGCAAGGACGCTCGGCCGGGGCAGCAGGGCCACTCGGCCGAGGCGGCAGGGACACCCGGCCGAGGCAACAGGGGCACTCGGCCGGGGCAGCAGGGGCATCCGATCGAGGCGGCATGGACACCCGGCCGAGGCAGTAGGGGTGCTCGGCCGGGGCATCAGGAGCGCCCGGCCGAGGAAGCAGGGGCGCTCGGCCGGGGCGCCGGGGCGTGCGCGGGCCGGGAGGCCAGGGCGTGCGCGGGCCGGGAGGCCAGGGCGTGCGCGGGCCGGGAGGCCAGGGCGCGGGAGCGCGCGCGGGCCGGGGGGCCGGGGCGTGGGAGCGCGCGCGGGCCGGGGGGCCGGGGCGCAGGAGCGCGTGCGGGCCGGGGGGCCGGGGCACGGGAGCGCGCGCGGGCCGGGGCGCGGGAGCACGCGCGAGCCAGGCGCGCTAGGGCGCGCTGAGGCCCATTGGGCCGGGGGCGCAGGTGCGCGCGTGCCGGTCGTGTCGGGCCGTGGGTGCGTCAGGGCGCTCGGGCCCGGTGGGCCGGGGCCCGTTGGGCTTCAGGCCGGCAAAGCCCGGCCGGCCTTGAATCGTTTTTGAATTTCTGGTGTCCCGAAAAAGACCGGTAACACTCGTCGTAAAGAAAAAAAATGGGAAATGGAGGGTATGCGTCGATTTCACCGATCTAAATAAAGCATGCCCCAAAGATAGCTTCCCGTTGCCGCACATCGATCAGCTGGTCGAAGCGACCGCGGGGCATAAAATACTCTCATTCATGGACGAATTCTCAGGATATAACCAAATCCTGATGCATCCGGATGACCAAGAAAAAACAGCTTTCATCACCGACCGAGGCACGTATTGCTATAAGGTCATGCCATTTGGGCTAAAAAAACGTTGGCGCCACCTATCAAAGGTTAGTCAATGAAATGTTCAAGGAAGCGATAGGAAAGACGATGGAAGTATATATCGACGATATGCTAGTAAAATCCTTAAGGGAGAACGACCACATAGGGCATTTGGAGGAATGTTTCGAGGTACTGAATAAATAAAAAAAATGAAACTCAATCCCACCAAATGTTCGTTCGGAGTATCATCCGGCAAGTTCCTGAGGTATTTAGTTACCCAACGAGGAATTGAGGCTAACCCGGATCAATTGCACGCCTTACAAGAGATGCCTTCGCCCGGTAATAGGCGTGAAGTTCAAAGGTTGACGGGACGCATCGCTGCCCTCAACCGCTTCATCTCTCGGTCAACAGATAAATGTCTCCCTTTCTATCGGCTCCTTAAAGGAAACAAGAAGCTCGAATGGGACGACAAATGCAAGGAGGCGTTCAAAAAATTGAAAGAGTATCTATCGACACCCCCAATCTTGGCAAAACCCATTGCGGGGGAGCCACTCTACCTATACGTCGCAGTGTCTCAAGCGGCAGTTAGTGGAGTACTCGTCAGAGAAGAGCAGGGGGACCAACGACCAATCTTTTATACAAGCAAGTCGTTAGTCGATGCCGAAACTCGATATCCTATTATGGAGAAACTGGCCTTGGCCGTCGTTTCCGCCGCGCGGAAACTGCGACCATACTTCCAATCACGCACCATAATAGTAATGACATCACATCCGCTCAGAAGTTTCCTACATAGCCCTAATCAATCAGGAAGATTAACCAAGTGGGCCGTGGAGCTGAGCGAATACGATATCGAGTACCGAGTGAAGAAATCCGCAAAATCGCAAGTTTTAGCGGATTTCATCATCGAACTCCCGAGGGAAAGTCCCACCATGACCGAGGTCGAAGGCATCTGGACACTTAAAGTGGACGGGGCATCATCAAAGCAAGGGGCTGGAGTGTTGTCAATGGTGCCCACAAGAAGAGTTGTAATCTTTATTTTGTACATTTGATGTAATAAAGTCTCATGAAGACTCTTGCTTGTAATTGCTTATTCATTAATAAAAAGTTGAAACGTTCATTCAATCTTCTTTGTCTGAAGCTTTATGATAAAACATTAGTCTTTAGTCCATAAACAAACTTAACAACTTACGAAGAGACAAATGTAGATTTGCATGAACAAACTCTTCGTAGTTTGCTCAAAACGATATATTCGCAATCTAAGGGTCAAAGGACTATTGACCTCGGTATGATTGTTAGAAGAATCTATGATGTCTGGTTATGAGGCATTGAGAGTTGGAGACTCTATAGTTCTTCTAGGTATCTTCTGAAGGTACTGAATTGACCAGTACACTTCTAGAGACAAGATAAGAACAAACCATTTAACCTCTTATGTCTCGAAGTCACTATGTATGAATTGCATCGTGCTTACCTTAATCCTGAAATGAGACATGTCATTTCACACCTTAGTATTCTCATTTGAGAAAGTCAGAGTTCGGACTCACTATGTGACTCCGAACAAGGCCTATTGGTGAAGTACTAAGTTGTGAGAATGTCATGAGTAACTTTGTGAAGTTCTCATAGATATGGAATTCATGTACAAGATTGCTGAAATGCAATGTATATCACCTCATGCTTTGTGCCTTGGAATGTGATTAAATGAACTGGCCAGTGTCCAAATTGAGTCCTGACTCTTTTGGATGAAACAATGTGACTTGTTAGCTCCTCGTCAATACATTGTTTCTAACTTATTCACAAGCGACAAAGGAGTTGAGGGAATAACAGCTAGAAGGGTAAAATGGTAATTTTGTAAATCCCGACTAGATGATGATATTCATGAAGGGTAAACACTGATAATATTATGTGGATCCGCTCATTACAATTAGGTTGAATTCTTGAGTAGAAAATAAATTCATTTGAACCGAGAGATTTTCAGTGTCAACTCTTAAGTGGAGTCAGTTGACATTAAGCTAAACTTGGAAAAGGTTTGTGAACTTTTGAGTCCAAGTATTTTAGCTCAAGCTTTGTTCATTTGGATCCCTGAGGTCACTGTCACGAATCACATCGATTAGGAATACTTAAACTGGAAGCTAAGTCAAAACAACAACGAAAATTGTCAAAATGGTATTTTTGTCTTTTAGGACATAGGATGAAATGAATGTCAATAAATTTTTTGACATTGTCATATGATGACAAATGAAGTTAAAACCACACAGCCAAGTTAAAGAATTTGGGCTTTGATGATTAATTTCATTTCATGGAATTTTATGTGAAAATTCTTAATGGGCTTTTCTTATTTTGTCATGAACAAATAAAGAAACATCTAGAAGCATGTTCTAGGCTCAAAATTTCGTGCATACCAAAGAGAGAAAGAGGAAATTATTTTGTGCATTGATGTATGAAGATACTTGCCAAAAGAAAAAGAGGAAACAAATTTCCTAGAGAAGGAAAGCTAATTTCGGCCACCAAGCAAGAGAGAACAAATGAGGAAACAAATCCATGTGGCATGAGGAATATGTTACACGCCCAAAATGAAAAGGGAAACAAGGGATTTGCTCATGAATATGTGATATTCAATAGAGAAGAGGAAACTACCTTTTGAAGGTAAAACCTCTCCTATAAATAGAGCCCTCATTCCTCTCATTCTATTCATTCCACATAAGTTAGAGATTGAGAGCCTCTCTCTCTAGAACTTGTGGCCGCCCCTCTCCTCTCTCTCTCTAGTCAATTTCGTTTTATTGTTTTGGCACCTAGGTCCTCATTTGACCTAGATTTTAGCTCTACGACTTCAAGACTCGTTCTTAAGTCGTAGTGTTTAAAAGTGACCACTCACTGATTCCTTTTATTTCGAGTGATTTAGTGATAGAAATCATCGTGGTTGCTCGAGTTGCCGAGGAAAAAAAGAGAGACGTGCTGCGAGGGAGACGAGCGTTGCAAACTTTCCAAAAGCTTCTCAAAGTTCAAGCTTCAAGAAAGGTTAGTAAACTTCTATGCTCATAATAGTTTTTATTTACATGTGCTTGCTCTTTGTCTAGGTTAGTAAAAACCGTTTTACTTGAAAAAGCAAATTTTTAAAATTCCGCCGCTTTGCGAAGCGTTAAACTTTTTCTTAAACCCTAGATCAATTACAACATGGAGTAGGGATACACCTGACCTCCCCTCACGGTGAGACTATAGAACAGTCATTTAGGCTCGACTTCATCGCATCAAACAACGAAGCCGAGTATGAAGCACTAATCGCCGGACTTATGTTGGCCACTCCAGTCGGATCAAAAAAATTGTAAGCTTTCTGCGACTCCCAACTTGTAGCAAACCAATACTCCGGAGAATACGAGACTAGGGATGAGCGGATGGAAGCTTACCTAAAAGTCGTAAAAAACTAACGAAAAACTTCGAAGAATTGTCCCTGACAAGGATCCCTCGAGGCGAGAATACTTCGGCCGACGCATTGGTTGCCCTGGCATCTACCTCGGATCCGGGCCTCAAGAGGGTCATACCAGTCGAAACAATCAAACAACCTTCTATTTCCACGAGCGTCGCCACAGTCATAACAATAGAAGAGGGGGATTGGAGGGATGAAATACTACATTACATCACGACTCGTACGGTCCCATCCGATAAGATGGCAAAACGCAAGCTCGTGCTGAAAAGCGCGAGATTATGCATCATAGACGGAAGCCTGTTTAAAAGAAGCTTCGCGGGACCCTACCTCAAGTGCGTCAGGACGAAGGAGTCCAAACAAATTATGGAAGACGTACAAGAAGGAGAATGCGGAAATCACGCAGGCGGGCGAGCGCTCGCCGTCAAAATAAAAAGGCAAGGCTACTTTTGGCCGACCATGTTGGCAGATTGCGAAGCGCACTCACGCCGCTGCAACCAATGCCAACGACATGCCCCTAACATAAAAAGACCCACGGAAGAATCGTCCTCCATCTCAGCGCCATACCCCTTCATGAAATGGTCAATGGACATAGTGGCACCAATGCCGATCGCCCCTGGCGGACTAAGATTTCTACTCATCCTGACAGATTATTTTTCAAAATGGGTGGAAGCATGCGCCTTCGTCCTAATAAAAGATGTTGATGTCACGGCATTCATCTGGAAAAATATAATCTGTCGACACGGAACTCCCCACGAGATCATAACGGACAACGTGTCACAGTTCATATCAAAAAAATTCAGAAACTTTTGCTTCCACAATAACATCGAATTTAGGATGTCAACACCACGATATCCTCAAGGGAATGGACACGCGGAAGCTACAAATAAAACCATAGTAGATTCCATAAGGAAAAGGCTCGACGCAAAAAAAGGACGGTGGGCGGAAGAGCTACCAGGCGTGCTCTGGGCTCACCGAACTAGTCCGCGAAAGCCGACAGGGGAAACTCCATTTTCCCTGGTCCACGGAGTCGAATCAGTCATCCCGATTGAGCACCAAGTACAGACTCTTAGGGTAGTGCATGCGCCGGGGGATGAATTCAAAAATAACGAATCACTATGCGATGCTTTGGATCTCATAGAAGAAAAGCGGGACTTAGCCCTGATACGGCTATCCCACTATAGGCAATCCATCGCTAGATTCTATAATTAAGGAGTTAACGAAAGACGATTTGATGAAGGAGATTTGGTGCTCCGGAAGACCTTCCAAAACACCGCCGAGGCTAACGCCGGGAAATTAGGAGCTAACTGGGAAGGCCCATACAGGGTCACCAAGGTTGTACGTCCCGGAGTCTATGAACTCGAAACTCTGGACGGCGTTCCGATTTTGAGATCATGGAACGTCTCGAACCTAAAGAAATACTATTGCTAAAAACAATAAGAATCGAACTACGACTGACTTGATCCCTGTATAAGGGTACGTAGGCAGCCCCTGAAAAAGGCACAGTCTCCTTACAGCGAAAGCATACACTTCGCCAATAACCTCGGACTCCGGATCAAACTCACTGGGAACGCCATCTCGACTCCGATAAAGTCCGAAAAATCCCCCCCAATTTATCACGTAACGCCCTGTCGCGAGGTCGCCCCCTCGATAGAGCCGACCTCGCCCATTTCATCACAAGGGAAACATCTATAGACCTCGCCCGTCTAAGAAACTTGACTACAGAAGGGCGATTACCCAAGCCTAAGTGAAACGTTTTTAGATGTCAATCGACCTAAAGGACTTAGAAAATATCACAATGCTCTGACTAAGGGAAACATTTTAGATTCGAACAATCTAAAAGACTTGGTGAAGTAGAAACATACTACAAGATCATCGAACCTCGCCCTAGATTTGTAAAGGGAAACATTTTAGACACCGGCAATCTAAAAGACTTAACCGAATTTAGAGGAATCTTAACTCAATTCGGACCACGATCAACTGTCAATTCAGAGTATCCTGAAACACACAGTTGGACGACCTGAATGACTTGGCAACTTTACGAACAATGGAACATGCACAAGTTTTGGACTAAATAATATAAAAATAGTCGAATTGAATAAAACAAAGCGTAATAAAGACAGAGGTACCGAAGCCCTCTATAATTGTTCGAAATAAATAACAAGAATAAAACACGGCGAAATGAATGTAGAGGTACTGAAGCCCTCCACAATTGTTCAAAATACTGAAAAAGTCTCGCCCAAAACAAGCAGGCCCAAATAAAAGGAACGCAACAACGAAATAAAAATAACAAAATCATAAAATCCTTGAACTAAATGAAGGTGGGAGCAGACTCAGGTCTGGCCAGAATTCCCTTGCTCAGAGCTTGGAACCTCGCCTCCAACACGCTCCGGGGTCGGAGTAAAGGGTTGATCCTCTCAAGACTCCGGGATGGTGGCGAGAACCTCCTCGGTCGAGCCAAACATCGAGCCATGCTCATCAAAGGCAGGAACCTCGGAGTCGGCTGGGGCTCCGGTTGGCGAACTATCATTATACGGAGTAAAGGGGATATCTTCTACCTCCGGAATGGTAACAGTGGCGAGCTCCTTCTCGTAGTCAGCGATGTCTGCCTCGGTATCCGCCAGTTCGCTCGACCAGTCGGGGGCTGAATTGTTGATGACTTCGGTGATCAACTCCTTATTGCCCCGACACTGCTCCAGCTTCTTCATGATCAGGATCGCCTCATCAGTTTTTTCCCGCTGAGCATGATACTTAAGTATCTACTCCCGGTACTTCATCGACGACGCCTTCCTCGCCGCCAGGACCGCCCTATCTTTCTCGGCCTTGGCCGATCTCTTGAGCTTGGCGATCTCCTCCCTGGCACTGGCGAGGTCCCTGTCATTATTCTTGATCCGAGCCTTGGCCCCTGCAAGCTCCTTGGCAAGTCCACTCGAGTGGATGCCCCACTTGTCGATAGCCTTCTTACCATTCTCGACCTGAGCCTCAAGCTCCTTGATCCTTGCCTCCGAGGCGGCCTGCACCGTCTTCGACCTCGCCAAAAGAGCGTCCTTGGCCAAGACGTCTTCCTGAAGCTCGGTTACCTTCTCACCCATCCCTTTGAGCTCGGCATAGAGGGAATCAGTTTTCTTCTTCGCCTCTTCGGAGCTGGCCGCCGCCGCCCGAGCTCTCTTGATGTGTTCCTCATATCGAAACACACCCCTGTTAAGCTGATGGGAGAGCTGCGAACACAAACACAAAGTCAAAACCTGAATAAAATCCCCAAGTTTCTCAGTCCGCCCACTAAAATTCTAAGACTTACCGAGGTAATCTGTTGGGCCATGAGACGATACCAGTCCGCCTCAATGAGCATAGGAACCTTGGGCATCGGCAAGACGTCGACAGTAAGCTGCCTAAGGAGCCCGGCGGACGAGTATAAATCGTCACAGAGTAGGGTGTCGCGGTGGTACCTGAAGTGGATGTTGTACTTCTTCTTCGGCTTCGAAGTAGAACCCACCTCATTCACAGATTTCACCGCGGCCGCCCCGCTCGAATTAGTCTCCACCAGACTCCCCTTGCCCAAAACTGGCCTCCTCCCTTCCTGGGCCGCCCGAGCCGCAGTAGACGAGGACTTCCCCTTGTCCGCTGTAGATGAAGGCACTGATTTGGCCACCCCGATCGTGGATGCCGGTGTGGACACCCCGCCTCCATCACAGTTCTTCTTCTTCTTCTTCCTCTTCTTCTTCCCCTCATCTCCAGAAGGTTCACCCTCACCCTCTTCCTCTCGGCTATCATTTCGACAGGCCGGGTCCTTCCTTTTTCTGGGTCCGCTGGGGGGTTCGCCCGACTTCTCCGCCTCTCCGTCTGGTGCGACCGGAGTAGAGTCAGGGGCTTGATCACCCTGAGTGGCCTCAGCATTCTCTGGAACCGCGCCGCCCTCAACATCGATGACCGGGATTCCACTGGGATTTCGAGTCCCGATGATCTCGACTTCGGGTTCCTGAGAAAAAACCGGCGGCATGGTGGACGAGGAAGAGACCCCGGCAACAGATTTCTTTTGACGGCGAGCATCGCGAGCAGAAACGTTGGAGTTCATGTTGTCTCCGGCGACTTTTTCAGAAAACAAAAAAAAGAGATAAATAAATGATAAAACATACATATAAACATAAAAATGATAAAGAACACGGACCTTCAAAGGTTGCAGAGCAGGTCGGCCAAAGTCCAACCGAAGTGAATCTCTCTCCAGTAAAAGAAGGCCACTCACCGCGTCCGTCTTGCAAAAGCTCGAGCTTTTTTACGAACTGAGGACTCGATGGTGCCCTGATTTTTCCTGAAAGACGATTATAGTAAAATATCATGAACAAGTAAATCACTTCGACCCCTGTAAGCGAATAAAGACAGTTGCGAAATTAATTGGCCTACTCGGAGAGCTCGCCCATCTCGACTTGAATCGAGGAGCTCGGTCCCCAAGAGAGTGCTCGTTGACAGTAAAGTAAAAATATCGACGACCCCAATACTTGTCCTTCGAAGGAAGGGCCGAGATCACCCATTTGCCCGCCGCCTTCGAAAGATAGAAGCAATTCGGGTCATGCTTAGAGTTTGCCTTCACGACCATCAAACCCAGAACCATCCGGACGAAGTTCGGACACATCTGAGGAAGCGTCAGTCCCAGAGCTTCGACATAATAAAAAAGAAGAGTGGGGATCGGGAACCGGAGTCCACACTGATCCAACCAAACTTCGTACATGCAACATCGATCGTCAAGAATGGTCTTCGCTGTCGCATAAGGGGGAGGAAGAATAAGCCCTATCTCAGACGGAATCTGATATTTTTGGCGAAAAAGGGCAAGATCGGAACCCCTGACAGATGATGGCAGGCATATATCTTCAACATTCGAAGGGTTGGATCCCGACGGAGGAATTTCCGAAGAAGACATTCTTTGTTTTTGAGAAAATGTTTAAAGAACTTCAAAATATTTGAGGATAATAAAGATTGTAAGGCAAACTGGAAGAAAAACTTTGAGTTCGTCTAACAAATTGAAGCGAAGTCAAAGAAAGTGGAGAGAAGTGTAGAGTTCGACAGTCGAACTGAAATGCCAAAAGCCGAAGTCTTTAAAAGAGTTTGAAACTTTAGAGAGAAAATTAATCTTTTATGCGAAGGGAGAGAAAATAAAAGTTACCTTTCTATGCCGAGTTCGCTGAAAGTTATAAGTAAAAAAGAAGTCTTTTCGAATTTCACTTATTTATAAGCTTTTATATTAAACCGAATTCCGAAAAAAGAGGAGTAAATACAAATAAAATAATATAACCGCTTCCCATCCCTTCGACTACGTCTTGCGTGGACAAATGGTGACGTGCCACGCGTCCACAATATTCGCCGAAATCACTGATTTTCCGTAACCCTAAAATAACTTCGCTCCAATATTTCGAAAAATTCAGAATATTTTCAAAATATTCGGGTTTGCTAACTGTGGGGGTTAAAAATCTACTTTCAAAAATATTATCTCATATTGGGCTTCAATTCAGACCAAGCCCATTACCATTTTTGCAAGTCAGACCGCATATCAGTCTTGGGCCCAGTTCGACTTCGACAAGTCGGCCCAAGATCAGATATGTTCCAGATCGGCCCCGACTTAGTCACACCTTCCAGTTCGACCATGTCATCCTGACCAGAAGAATCGGTCAATCAAAGGGAAATCGCGCCACGAAGACCGGGTCTAGGACCAATTCAACCCCGAAAGTGCAAAACGGATCAGGCAACACGTGTCTTCAACGAAGGAGTCTTGCCTCGTCTATAAATAGGGGATCAGATGTGCTCAGAGAGGATTATTCCATAACTGTATTTTCAACATTATTGTTTTCAGTGCCGAATTCGCCTATAAGACTTCGTCACTTCGTCCTGTTGTAATTCATTTTCGTGATCAATAAAGTTTATTAACAATTTCCTTTTATTATTGCCTTCCATCTTTAAATAGTTTCTTATACGACGTCTTCTGGAACCCCGATAAAATATATATATATATATATATATCATATATTATCATTTTAATATTAGTGACTGTTGATCGATCCAAAAATCGACATCAACAAGAACTAGCATCCGAAGTTGAATATCTGTTAGTTATCGGATTCGAGATCACTTGAAGAAGATAGGGTTCGTTGTCAGTATTAAATTTGAGTCGGTTCGGAATTCGAGAATTTAATTTATTATTCTCTGATTTTTCGGAAGTTAAACTTATTTAAGACCGTTGGAATTGATCTAGGGTTTAAGAAAAAGTTTAACGCTTCGCAAAGCGGCGGAATTTTAAAAATTTTCTTTTCAAGTAAAAACAGTTTTTTACTAACCTAGACAAAGAGCAAGTACATATAAATAAAACCTATAATGAGTATAGAAGTTTACTAACCTTTCTTGAAGCTTGAACTTTGAGAAGCTTTTGGAAAGTTTGCAACGCTCGTCTCCCCTCGCAGCACGTCTCTCTTTCTTTCCTCGGCACCTCGAGCAACCACGATAGTTTCTATCACTAAATCACTCGAAATAAAAGGAATCAGTGAGTGGGCACTTTTAAACATTACGACTTAAGAACGAGTCTTGAAGTCGCAGAGCTAAACTCTAGGTCAAATGAGGACCTAGGTGCCAAAACAATAAAACGAAATTGACTAGAGAGAGAGAGGAGAGGGGCGGCCACAAGGTCTAGAGAGAGAGGCTCTCAATCTCTAACTTATGTGGAATGAATGAAATGAGAAGAATGAGGCTCCTATTTATAGGAGAGGTCTCACCTTCAATAAGGTAGTTTCCTCTTCTATAGAATATCACATATTCATGAGCCAATTTCCCTTTTCCTTCATAGAGGTGCACGGCCAAGACAAAACAAGTAAGTCCTTGGATTTGTTTCCTCTTTTGTTTGCTTCTCTCTTGACCTTATTTGGGCGCCCACCATGTTTCCTCTTAGGGGAAATTTGTTTCCTCTTTTTCTTTTGGCAAGTATCTTCATACATTTATAGCCTTCTAGAAAGGGCTTCTAGAAGCTTTTCCATTTGTTCATGGCAACATGAAAAAGGCTCATTAAGAATTTTCATTAAAATTCTTATGAAATGAAATTAATCCACAAGGCCCAATTAATCTTATTATGGCCGAGTGTTACTTGTCATCAAATGACTATGTCAAAAAAATTTATTGAAATTCATTTCATCCTATGTCTCAAAAGACAAAAATACCCTTTTGACAATTTTCGTTCTTGTTTTGACTTAGCTTCCAGTTTAACTATTCCTACTCGATGTGATTCGTGACAGTGACCTCATGGATCCAAATAATCAAAGCTTGAGCTAAAATACTTGGACTCAAAAGTTCACAAACCTTTTCCAAGTTTAGCTTAATGTCAACTGACTCCACTAAAGAGTTGACACTGAAAATCTCTCGGTTCAAATGAATTTATTTTCTACTCAAGAATTCAACCTAATTGTAATGAGCGGATCCACAGAATATTATCAGTGTTTACCCTTCATGAATATCATCAGCTAGTCGGGATTTACAAAATTACCATTTTGCCCTTCTAGCTGTTATTTTCTCAACTCATTTGTCGCTTGTGAATAAGTTAGAAACAATGTATTTACGAGGAGCTAACAAGTCACATTGTTTCATCAGAAAGAGTCAGGACTCAATTTGGACACTGGCCAGTTCATTTATTCACACTCCAAGGAACAAAGCACGAGGTGATATACATTGCATTTCAGCAATCTTGTACATGAATTCCATATCTATGAGAACTTCACAAAGTTTACTCATGACATTCTCACAACTCAGTACTTCACCAATAGGCCTTGTTCGGAATCACATAGTGAGTCCGAACTCTGACTTTCTCAAATGAGAATACTAAGGTGTGAAATGACATGTCTCATTTCAGGATTAAGGTAAGCACGATGCAATTCATACGTAGTGACTTCGAGACATAAGAGGTTAAATGGTTTGTTCTTATCTTGTCTCTAGAAGTGCACTGGTCAATTCAGTACCTTCGTAAGATACCTAGAAGAACTATAGAGTCTCCAACTCTCAATGCCCCATAACCAGACATCATAGATTCTTCTAACAATCATACTGGGGTCAATAGTCCTTTGACCCTTAGATTGTGAATATATCGTTTTAAGCAAACTACGAAGAGTTTGTCCATGCAAATCTACATTTGTCTCTTCGTAAGTTGTTTAGTTTGTTTATGCACTAAAGACTAAGGTTTTATCATAAAGCTTCAAACAAGGAAGATTGAATGAACGTTTCAACTTTTTTATTAATGAATATGCAATTACAAGCAAGAGTCTTCATGAGACTTTATTTACATCAAATGTACAAAATAAAGATTACAACGCTTCTTGTGGGCACCATTGACAACAAACTCCCACTTGACTTAAAGAAGATGTGTGTAGTCCTTCATGCCTGATCCCTCACGATGTTGGTCGAAGACCTTGTTCGCTAGGGCCTTGGTGAATGGATCTGCCAGAGATCTACTTCGCTTCCACGTCTCCGTGCTGCACGATCTCTCGAATCAAATGGTATTTCCTCTCAATATGCTTAGAGCGCTTAGGGCTTCGAGGTTCCTTTGAGTTAGCGATAGCCCCACTATTATCACAATAAAGGGTCATGGGCTCGTCGACGTTTGGAACAACTTCGAAATACTCAAGGAATTTTCTAAGCCATACAGCCTCTTTGGATGTTTCACAAGCAGCCACATATTCTGCTTCCATTGTGGAGTCAGCAATGCAAGATTGCTTAATACTCCTCCACACAACAGCTCCACCATTAAGGATGAACACAGATCCCGAAGTGGATTTCCTGGAATCCTTATCCGCTTGAAAATCGGAGTCGGTATATCTCGTCATAGTCAGGTCAGTACCTGAGTATGTAAGCATCAAGTTCCTAGTTCTTCGAAGATACTTAAGAACATTCTTAACAGTAATCCAGTGCTCGGGTCCAGGGTTGGATTTGAAACGGCTAACTACGCCAACGGCAAAACAGATGTCAGGTCTAATGCAAAGCATAGCATACATAAGGCTTCCTACGGAAGAGGCGTAAGGAATTTTCCTCATGTCTTCAATCTCTTGTGCAGTCTTGGGAGACTGGTCCTTAGAGAGTGAAACTCGATGCCTAAAGGGTGTTTGACCATTCTTGGAGTCTTGCATCGAGAAGCAATCCATCACCTTATCAATATAAGATGCTTGAGAGAGCGACAGGTTCTGGTTTTTCCTATCTCGAAAGATTTGGATTCCCAGAATGTACGCGGCTTCTCCTAGATCCTTCATATCGAATTGCTTTGCTAGCCAGACCTTAACCTCAGATAACTTACCCACGTCATTACCAATGAGAAGTATATCATCGACATATAGTACCAGAAACACAACTTTGCCTTCGTGTATTAACTTGTAAACACAAGGCTCATCTATTGACTGTTCAAAGCCGAAGCTTTTCACAGTTTCATCGAATCTGATATTCCATGACCTAGATGTTTGCTTTAATCCATAAATGGACTTAAGCAACTCACAAACCTTGGTCTCTTGACCTTCTTCCACGAAACTGTCTGGTTGAGCCATGTAAATGCGCTCGTCAAGATTGCCATTCAGAAAGGCTGTCTTGACATCCATTTGCCAGATCTCATAGTCTAGAGCTGCAGCTATGGATAGGAGTATGCGGATGGATTTAAGCATCGCGACTGGCGAGAAGGTTTCTTCATAGTCAATCCCTTCTTGTTGGGTATAGCCCTTCGCCACAAGTCGTGCTTTGAACGTCTCAACGTTCCCATCAGGACCCCTTTTTCTTCTTGTATATCCACTTACACCCTACGGGTTTAATCCCTTCAGGAAGGTCTACAAGTTTCCAGACTTTGTTGACATACATTGAGTGTATTTCAACTTTCATGGTGTCAAGCCAAAGGTTTGATTCAGAACAAGCCATCGCTTGGCTATAGGAAATAGGATCATCCATGTCAGAGACAGCTACGAGAGAGTCTCCATAGGACATGTACCTGTCAGGCTTTTGAGTAGCCCTCCCACTACATCGAAGTACTACTTGACGAGATTCTGATGAGTTAGGTTATGTTTCAGTTGGGGTAAGAACAGTTCTTACAGATGAGGTAGAAGCTTCCTCACTTAACTTTTCTTCAAGCACAATTTTGCTTCTAGGTTTTGCATCCTTCATAAAGTCCTCCTCAAGGAAACGAGCATTCGTGCTAACGAAAGTCTTATCGTCCTCGGGACTATAGAAGATGAAACCCTTGGTTTCCTTTGGATATCCCACAAACAAGCACAATTCTGATCTACTAGCCAACTTGCTAGTCTTTTGCCTTAGCACGTGTGCAGGGCAACCCCAAATTCTGATACGGCCAAGATTCACTTTACGGCCAGTCCATCGTTCATAAGGAGTACCAGGAACCGTCTTGGACGGAACTTGGTTCAGAATATAAACGGCTGTTTCGAGGGCATATCCCAAAAAGGAAAGAGGGAGTGATGAGTAACTCATCATTGATCTAACCATCTCCATAAGAGTTCGGTTTCTTCTCTCTGACACTCCATTTTGTTGAGGTGTGCCAGGTGCGGTAAGCTGAGAAATGATACCTTCTTCTTTAAGAAAGTCATCGAACTCTCCAGACATATTCTCACCACCTCGATCAGATCGAAGGGTTTTGATCACTTTGCCAGTTTGCTTTTCCACTAAAGCCCTAAAGACCTTAAATACGTTAAAGGTCTTG
This sequence comes from Urtica dioica subsp. dioica, assembly GCF_054948205.1. Classification (NCBI taxonomy): domain Eukaryota; kingdom Viridiplantae; phylum Streptophyta; class Magnoliopsida; order Rosales; family Urticaceae; genus Urtica; species Urtica dioica. Next base: position 10,162,377 of record NC_142757.1, on the reverse strand, counting down.
GATTTGTGTTTGAGCAAATAGACAAAACCATATCGTGAGTAATCATCGGTGAAGGTAACGAAGTATTCATATCCTCCACGTGCCTGTTGGCTGAGCGGACCACATACATCAGAATGTATTAGTTCCAGCAACTCAGTGGCTCTTCGACCCTTATCGGAGAAAGGTCGCTTAGTAATTTTTCCTTCTATGCAGGATTCACAAGTAGGTAGTGAACCTATTGCAGAGGCTTGGAGTGGACCGTCCCTCACAAGTCTCTTAATCCTATCTAGACTGATGTGACCAAGTCTTAAGTGCCATAGGTGTGTTGATTTTGTTAGATCGGAGGATTCAGAAAGTTTGATCCTCTTTGGCTCGCTAATTAGATCATTATCTATTTCGGTGTCTAAAAGAGAAGGTTGAGTGGGATAGATGTAAAAAAGAGCATTCTTCATACATGCATCAGTGACAAAAGAATTATCAGGAAACGAAATACGAATTCCATTCTTTATGAACTTTAAACAATAATCTTGCTCGAGAAGACGAGCAACGGATATTAAGTTCTTCCCAAAGGTAGGAACAAAATAAACATGATTCAAGTTTAAAGGGCGGTCTTCAAAAGACAGCGTCACGGATCCCACAGCCTTCGCAGACACCAGACTCCCATCACCCCATTTGAAAGCCTTCCTCTAAGCTTTTGGTTTTCTTGAAACCATTCAAGGAACAACAAATATGGTTAGTAGCAGCGGAGTCAAGAATCCACGTTGATACATTATCAGCTACTAAGCATGCTTCGGTAACTAGTACAATACTATGTTCCTTTGCTTTGAGATAAGCGGGACAGTTCTTTTTATCGGCCTTGTAAGGTCCCTTCTCAGTTCTAGAGGCGGAGGCTTTGTGCTCAGTAGCATGTGCCTCTCCTTGATTCCTCTTTCTCTTAGTGAGACCTACAGCAGTGTGAAGTTCCTCCATAAGCTTGGTAACAGTGTACTCTAGCTTGTTAATGGAGTAGTTCATCTTGGAGGTATCAAGAGATGCGGGGAGAGTTTCTAAGATCACATCTATGACATTCTTCCCATCAATCTCACATCCTAGGATTTCCATTTTACTCAGATGACTAATGATCAATATCATAAAGTCTCCAATAGGAGTCCTAGCCTTCATGCAACAGTTCATAAATTGTCGGACTGCTTTTTGCCTTACTTGACGCCTTTCCCCTCTAAACATCTCATGGAGATTGGTGAGCATGTCGGCGGAAGTCTCGATGTTACGATGTTGTTGTTGCAACACATTGTTCATTGATGCTAAGATATAGCACCTCACAATCTCATCGGAGCAGAGCCAGGCCGCCAAGGTGTCTTTGTCCTCTTGAGTTGAATCATTATTCGTCAGAGGAGGACACGGGGTGGTGAGTACCCATTTGTGTTTGGTAAGGATTATGTCGAGGTTATGTTTCGAATCTACGCAGTTTTTGTTTTCGAGTTTATTCGAGGAAAGAATGGTTGAGAGAGGGTTGAGAGACATATTGCCTATAAAAGTTGAAACAAGTTTATGATTAGTCTTTGGTTTAGGATTTAAGTTTTATTAAGACTTTTATAAAATCCAAAGGTGTTATAAACCAAACGATAATTTACTCCCTCAAGAGAATGCCGCGAAAAATCTCCATTTATAAGTAAATGACACATCATTAATGCTTAGCCAAGATGTCAATACATCTATTCTGACTAGCCACCTCTTAAATTAGTTTGATCACTCACATCCTTTCGCAGAGCCTCAAGGGAGGATTACTAGGGATTGAGCCTAAGTGTGCAACCAACCACTTAGTCCAAAAGATCAACTTTGAAAAACAATCCCCCAAGGGGAGGCCTTGTCATCATCGTCTCACTCTCGGACGTAGCTCATTGAGCAATGATCGAAGCAATAACGCCTTGGAGTACTCCCATTTAAGTGAGGGTCGCAAGAGCGGCTCTTAGTCCCACGTTAATTGCTTCTTTCATTAGTGTTGGGGATCGTGGGTTACAAACAACAAGTATAACCCTCCCACTTAGTTTTTGGAGTTGGTTCATCGACTCTTATAAGTTCGGAAAAAGATTTCCTAGTTAGAGAGCGACAGAGCGGACAACTAGAAGAGAATCCTAGATCGACATGTTTAGAGCAGTATTAGTGCATAAAGGCACAAGGTACATACTCGATCTTTTCCTATTTTCTATTTATGGAAAGTGCATGAGGGAAGTGTGAACTTCAACTCACTAGAACACTTGAAAGTTTGAGATTACACATCTTTTTATTTTTCGGCTTGTCTACAACGAGACCTCCCACTCAAATTTTCAAGAGCATATATATTTTGAACATATGTGATATAGATATAGTTTTGAAAACATTTTGAAAATTTATTTGATTTGGATGACAAAATATTTTTCAAGTTTGAAAGCGAAAACGGTTTTTCAAAATTCAAACTAGTTTTGTAAAAATTCAATTTCAATTAAATTCTCAAAAATTAAAACATTTTAATCTTACACATCATGTTTATAATCTTATAAAAAATAATTTTGCTCAAGAAATTGTTCTCATTAGAGTTCTATAACTCATGGTAGTGGGGCTGAAAATCCGGAATTCTAAAAACTGGAGTTTCGGAACAGCCGCGCACCTCGGAGTAAAATCGCCATAACTGGCGGCTCCGATGTCCTTTTAACCTGAAACCGATGGCATTGAACAGAGGACAGACAGAGCTTTAATTTAATTCAAGAATCATTAAATTTTTATTTCTGAGCAGAGAGTTATGCTACTTTTACTACGGGTTTTACTCCAGCTCGAAGAAAAAGAAATTATTAAAGCTTGGTCCTTTTTTGGTGCGAAAAAGAATCGAGTGTAACGGAACGTTTTAGGATGTTGTTAAAGCTTTTATTTGTGTTTTATTAGCAATGTAATAACATGGTATAAAAGAAATAACAACAAGCATAAAATGATTCAAGTAAATAAACGAAACTAGTAAGACAAGAAAACTAGTCACAAAATTTACTCGAAAATTCTCAAACCTTTAAAACACGTTGTTCAATATAAAAAATTAAAAACTTTTAGAACTGATTCTAATGTGTTTTAATAACATCCCAAACTCATAGAAAATCAACATGTTTTTTAATTTAAAGGCAAGAGCAATAAATTAAAAAAAAATCTAAGATAACAATTCTAACTTGTCACAAAATTAGTAAACTTTCGAAAAAGATTTTCAAGCTCATATTTTTAAATACATGTACATGCTAATCTTTGACCATAGCTCTGATACCATTTGTTGGAATCGATCTAGGGTTTAAGAAAATAATTAACGCTTCGGTAAGCGGCGGAATTTTAAAAATTTTCTTTTACAAGTAAAACCAGTTTTTACTAACTTAAACAAAAGAGCAAGTACACGTAATTAAAAACTATTATGAGCTAAGAAGTTTACTAACCTTTCTTGAAGCTTGATCTTTGAGAAGCTCTTAGAAAGTTGCAATGCTCGTCTCCCCTCACAGCACGTCCCTCTTTCTTTCCTCGGCACCTCGAGCAACCACGAAAGTTTCTATCACTAAATCACTCGAGAGAAAAGGAATTAGTGAGTGGGCACTTTTAAACACTACGACTTAAGAACGAGTCTTGAAGTCGCAGAGCTAAACTCTAGGTCAAATGAGGACCTAGGTGCCAAAACAAAATCGAAAATAAACTAGAGAGAGAGAGGAGTTCGGCCAAACTTCTAGAGAGAGAGTCTCTCAAATCTCTTAAACTTGGATGAATGAATTGTGAAGAAAAGGGGCTCCTATTTATAGGAGAGGTCTCACCTTCTATAAGGTAGTTTGATCTTCTATAAAATATCACATATTCATGAGCCAATTACCTCTTTTCCCACTTGAGATGCTCGTCCAAGGATGCCTTCTAGAAGGCTTGGATTTGTTTCCATTTTTGTTCCTTGCCTTGCCTTGTCTCTCTCTTGGCCGATTACCCTAAAGCATCCTCATGAAAATTTGTTTCCTCTTTTTCTTTTGGCAAGTATCTTGATACATTTATGCACAAAATATTCTCTCTATCTCTTGGGTAGTAGGCGCCCAACATGTCCTCTAGAAGGAGCTTCTAGAAGCTTCTTTATTTGTCCATGAGAACATGAAAAAGGCCCATTAAGAATTTTCAATAAAATTCTTATGAAATGAAATTAATCCACATGGCCCAATAAGACTAGTATTGGCCGAGTGATGCATGTCATCAAATGACCTTGTCAAAAAATTTATTGACATTCATTTCATCATATGTCTCAAAAGACAAATATACCCTTTTGACAATTTTCGTTCTTGTTTTGACTTAGCTTCCAGTTTAACTATTCCTACTCGATGTGATTCGTGACAATGACCTCATGGATCCAAATGAACAAAGCTTGAGCTAAACACTTGGACTCAAAAGTTCACAAACCTTTTTCCAAGTTTAGCTTAATGTCAAGTGACTCCACTAAAGAGTTGACACTGAAAATCTCTCGGTTCAAATGAATTTATTTTGTACTCAAGAATTCAAGCAAATTATGATAAGTGGATCCACTAAATATTATCTATGTTTACCCTTCATGAATATCATCAGCTAGTCAGGATTTACAAAATTACCATTTTACCCTTCTAGCTTTTATTTCCTCAACTCCTTTGTCGCTTGTGAATAAGTTAGAAACAATGTATTGACGAGGAGCTAACAAGTCACATTGTTTCATCCAAAAAAAAGTCAGGACTCTATTTGGACACTGGCCAGTTCATTTATTCACACTCCAAGGAACAAAGCATGAGGTGACATACATTGCATTTCAGCAATCTTGTACATGAATTCCATATCTATGAGAACTTCACAAAGTTACTCATGACATTCTCACAACTTAGTATTTCACCAATAGGCCCTGTTCGGAATCACATAGTGAGTCCGAACTCTGACTTTCTCAAATGAGAATACTAAGGTGTGAAATGACATGTCTCATTTCAGGATTAAGGTAAGCACGATGCAATTCATACGTAGTGACTTCGAGACATAAGAGGTTAAATGGTTTGTTCTTATCTTGTCTCTAGAAGTGCACTGGTCAATTCAGTACCCTCGGAAGATACCTAGAAGAACTATAGAGTCTCCAACTCTCAATGCCTCATAACCAGACATCATAGATTCTTCTAACAATCATACTGCGGTCAATAGTCCTTTGACCCTTAGATTGCGAATATATCGTTTTAAGCAAACTACGAAGAGTTTGTTCATGCAAATCTACATTTGTCTCTTCGTAAGTTGTTTAGTTTGTTTATGCACTAAAGACTAAGGTTTTATCATAAAGCTTCAAACAAGGAAGATTGAATGAATGTTTCAACTTTTTTATTAATGAATAAGCAATTACAAGCAAGAGTCTTCATGAGACTTTATTTACATCAAATGTAAAAAATAAAGATTACAACTCTTCTTGTGGGCACCATTGACAACACTAGCCTTCATGCGACAGTTCATAAATTGTCGGACTGCTTTTTTTTTGCCTTGCTTGACGCCTTTGCCCTCCAAACATCTCATGGAGATTGGTGAGCATGTCGGCGGCAGTCTCGATGTCACGATGTTGTTGTTGCAACGCATTGTTCATTGATGCTAAGATATAGCACCTCACAATCTCATCAGAGCAGAGCCAGGCCGCCAAGGCGTCTTTGTCCTCTTAAGTTGAATTATTATTCGTCAGAGGAGGACACGGGGTGGTGAGTACCCATTTGTGCTTGGTAAGGATTATGTCGAGGTTATGTTTCGAATCTACGTAGTTTTTGTATTCGAGTTTGTTCAAGGAAAGGATGATCGAGGGATGTTTGCGAGACATGTTGCTTATTTAAGTTGAAACAAGTTTATGATTAGTCTTTGGTTTAGGATTTAAGTTTGATTTAAGACTTGATAAAATCCAAAGGTGTTATAAACCAAACGATAATTTACTCCCTCAAGAGAAGGCCGCAAAAAATCTCCATTTAAAAGTAAATGACACATCATTAATGCTTAGCCAAGATGTCATTACATCAATTTTGACTAGCCACCTTTTAAATTGGTTTGATCACTCACATCCTTTCGCAGAGCCTCGAGGGAGGATTACTAGGGATTGAGCCTAAGTGTGCAACCAACCACTTAGTCCAAAAGGTCAACTTTTGAAAAACAATCCCCCAAGGGGAGGCCTTGCCATCATCGTCTCACTCTCGGACGTAGCTTATTGAGCAATGATCGAAGCAAAAACGCCTTGGAGTACTCCCATTTAAGAGAGGATCGCAAGAGCGGCTCTTAGTCCCACGTTAATTGCTTCTTTCATTAGTGTTGGGGATCGTGGGTTACAAACAACAAATATAACCCTCCCACTTAGTTTTGGAGTTGGTTCATCGACTCTTGTAAGTTCGGAAACGGATTTCCTAGTTAGAGAGCGACAGAGCGGACAACTAGAAGAGAATCCTAGATCATCATGTTCAGAGCAGTATTAGTGCATAAAAGCACAAGATACATACTCGATCTTTTCCTATTTTCTATTTCGGGAAAGTGCATGAAGGAAGTGTGAACTTCAACTCACTCGAACACTTGAAAGTTTGAGATTACACATCTTTTTATTTTTCGGCTTGTCTACAAGGAGACCTCCCACTCAAATTTTCAAGAGCATATAGATTTTGAACATATGTGATATAGATATAGTTTTGAAAACATTTTGAAAATTTATTTGATTTGGATGACAAAATATTTTTCAAGTTTGAAAGTGAAAACAGTTTTTCAAAATTCAAACTAGTTTTGTAAAAACACAATTTCAATTAATCTTTCAAAAATCAAAACTTTTTAATCTTACACATCATGTTTATAATCTTATAAAAAACAATTTTTCTCAAGAAAATTTTCTCATTAGAGTTCTATAACTCATGGTAGTGGGGCTGAAAATCCGGAATTCTAAAAAAACTGGAGTTTCGGAACAGCCGCGCACCTCAGAGTAAAATCGCCATAACTGGCGGCTCCGATGTCCTTTTGACCTGAAACCGTGGCATAGGACAGAGAACAGACAGAGCTTTAATTTGATTTAAGAATCATTAAATTTCGATTTCTGATCAGAGAGTTATGCCACTTTTAATGCGGGTTTACTCCAGCTCGAAGAAAAAGAAATAATTAAATTTTGGTACTTTTTAGGTGCGAAAAATAATCGAGTGTAACGGAACGTTTGATGAAGGTTATTAAAGCTTTTATTTGTGTTTTATTAGCAAGGTAATAACAAGGCATAAAAGAAATAACAACAAGCATAAAACGAGTCAAGTAAAAATAAGAAACTAGTAAGACAAGAAAACTAGTCACAAAATTTTACTCGAAAATTCTCAAACCTTTAAAACACGTTTTTCAATATAAAAAATTAAAAACTTTTAGAACTGATTCTAATGTGTTTTAATAACATCCCAAACTCATAGAAAATGAACATGATATTTAATTTAAAGGCAAGAGCAATAAATTAAAAAAAATCTAAGAAAACAATTCTAACTAGTCACAAAATTAGTAAACTTTCGAAAACGATTTTCAAGCTCATATTTTTAAATACATGTACATGCATATCTTTGACCATAGCTCTGATACCATTTTTTGGAATTGATCTAGGGTTTAAGAAAAAGTTTAACGCTTCGCAAAGCTGCGGAATTTTAAAAATTTTCTTTTCAAGTAAAAACAGTTTTTACTAACCTAGACAAAGAGCAAGTACATATAAATAAAAACTATAATGAGCATAGAAGTTTACTAACCTTTCTTGAAGCTTGAACTTTGAGAAGCTTTTGGAAAGTTTGCAACGCTCGTCTCCCCTCGCAGCACGTCTCTCTTTCTTTCCTCAGCACCTCGAGCAACCACGATAGTTTCTATCACTAAATCACTCGAAATAAAAGGAATCAGTGAGTGGGCACTTTTAAACACTACGACTTAAGAACGAGTCTTGAAGTCGCAGAGCTAAACTCTAGGTCAAATGAGGACCTAGGTGACAATACAATAAAACGAAATTGACTAGAGAGAGAGAGGAGAGGGGCGGCCACAAGGTCTAGAGAGAGAGGCTCTCAATCTATAACTTATGTGGAATGAATGAAATGAGAAGAATGAGGCTCCTATTTATAGGAGAGGTCTCACCTTCAATAAGGTAGTTTCCTCTTCTATAGAATATCACATATTCATGAGCCAATTTCCCTTTTCCTTCATAGAGGTGCACGGCCAAGACAAAACAAGTAAGTCCTTGGATTTGTTTCCTCTTTTGTTTGCTTCTCTCTTGACCTTATTTGGGCGCCAACCATGTTTCCTCTTAGGGGAAATTTGTTTCCTCTTTTTCTTTTGGCAAGTATCTTCATACATTTATGCATAAAATATTCTCTCTTTCTCTTGGGTATGTTGGGCGCCTATAGCCTTCTAGAAAGGGCTTCTAGAAGCTTTTCCATTTGTTCATGGCAACATGAAAAAGGCGCATTAAGAATTTTCATTAAAATTCTTATGAAATGAAATTAATCCACAACGCCCAATTAATCTTATTATGGCCGAGTGTTACTTGTCATCAAATGACCATGTCAAAAAAATTTATTGACATTCATTTCATCCTATGTCTCAAAAGACAAAAATACCCTTTTGACAATTTTCGTTCTTGTTTTGACTTAGCTTCCAGTTTAACTATTCCTAATCGATGTGATTCGTGACAGTGACCTCATGGATCCAAATGAACAAAGCTTGAGCTAAAATACTTGGACTCAAAGGTTCACAAACCTTTTCCAAGTTTAGCTTAATGTCAACTGACTCCACTAAAGAGTTGACACTGAAAATCTCTCGGTTCAAATGAATTTATTTTATACTCAAGAATTCAAGCAAATTATGATGAGTGGATCCACGTAATATTATCTATGTTTACCCTTCATGAATATCATCAGCTAGTCGGGATTTACAAAATTACCATTTTACCCTTCTAGTTGTTATTTCGTCAGCTCTTTTGTCGCTTGTTAATAAGTTAGAAACAATGTATTGACGATGAGCTAACAAGTCACATTGTTTCATCCAAAAGAGTCAGGACTCAATTTGGACACTGGCCAGTTCATTTATTCACACTCCAAGGAACAAAGCATGAGGTGATATACATTGCATTTCAGCAATCTTGTACATGAATTCCATATCTATGAGAACTTCACAAAGTTTACTCATGACATTCTCACAACTCAGTACTTCACCAATAGGCCTTGTTCGGAATCACATAGTGAGTCCGAACTCTGACTTTCTCAAATGAGAATACTAAGGTGTGAAATGACATGTCTCATTTCAGGATTAAGGTAAGCACGATGCAATTCATACGTAGTGACTTCAAGACATAAGAGGTTAAATGGTTTTTTCTTATGTTGTCTCTAGAAGTGCACTGGTCAATTCAGTACCTTCGGAAGATATCTAGAAGAACTATAGAGTCTCCAACTCTCAATGCCCCATAACCAGACATCATAGATTCTTCTAACAATCATACTAGAGTCAATAGTCCTTTAACCCTTAGATTGCGAATATATCGTTTTAAGCAAACTACGAAGAGTTTGTTCATGCAAATCTACATTTGTCTCTTCGTAAGTTGTTTAGTTTGTTTATGGACTAAAGACTAATGTTTTATCATAAAGCTTCAAACAGATAAGGAGGAATGAATGAACGTTTCAACTTTTTATTAATGAATAAGCAATTACAAGCAAGAGTCTTCGTAAGACTATATGACATCAAATGTACATATATACACACTACAACTCTTCTTGTGGGCACCATTGACAACAAAGACCCGCGTACTTTCGTATCGAAAATGATACAAAATAAGTTCAACGATATAGTTCTGGGTCTTAACAATTTAATCAATCCGAAATCAAAATAACCGAGAATTCCAAAACAAATAATTAAATTAAATTCTTAAACGTTGTTAAATAAATAATCATAAGTTATTTATTTACTTAAAGAAATACATTACATAATCAATTCTACGAGTATTTAAACGCTATAAGCGATTAAAAGACTCACGAGTTAATCGAGCTTTAACGTCGATAACTCTTTTTCTCGAAAACTTCAAAACCCGGCTTCGCTGTCTTCGACTCCGTCGGCTTCCGCTTGTCCGTGTAGATCTCCAATCACGAAATCAGCTTCTCCGGTCCTCACTCACCCCTTCTCCGGTAGTCACTCTTGCTCCGGCGTCCACACGACTCACAGCGACATCATTTTCTCTCGGTCGGCACGCGTAGTGGAGAGAGCTCGGGTGAGGAAGATGGCGCCTGATTGTGAAGAAAGGAAGAAGAAAAGGAAGGGTTATGATGTTGATGGTGAGGATCGGTGGTTATGAATCAAGCTAACACAATTTTTTTTCCCTTTCTGCAGGTGTGGCTGGTGCGCGCGCGGGATAAGAGAAGAAAGAAAAGAAAAGAAGAAGAAGAAGAAGAAGGAAAGAGATAAAGAGAAAGAGAGTGTGAGGTGGCCGAGAGAGAGAGAGGAGAAGAGGGAAAAGAAATCCACGTGGCGACTCCTCATTAAGCCACAAGGGGGACAAGTGGCCCACCCTATTAATGACACGTCTCTCACAAAACGACCTCTTTTCATTCTTTTCTTTCATTCTCGTCCTTTAATTTGTTGCACATTAGTCCTTTTAAAATAAAACATTGCAATCATGTCCTTAATTAATTGAAAATAATCTTGAAAAAAAAACGAAAAAATTCTCAATAATTCCCGTTGCCTTGAATACATTTAAGGGATTTCGGAATTTATTTTTACTCTCGAGACTTTTAAATCTCCGAGTATGTTCCGAATAATTTTATTCGGAAAATGATTTCGAGTTTACTCGAGTATCCTTATTCTGAAATTCCGTCGACCTTAAGTATTATATTTTTTTCAAGATATTTAAAATTTAAGGACGTCTCATATACAACAAGAATTTGAAATAAAACTCGTCTATTTAATTCAAATTCACAAGTCGAGTGTTTACAAAAGTTTAGATATTACAGGTACATAGGCAGCCTACACAAAATGCACGGTCACTCCTCCTATTCACCCCTTCTCTCCTCAGGGAAGCGCGTTGATTGGAGGAAACCCAGCTCGAGACTTTTGAGTTAACACCTTTGGCTCGGGTGCAGCGACTTGGTCCGGCCTTGTTAACGGATCAAAACCTTTCGATCCGATCGAGGTGGTGAGTATATGTCTGGAGAGTTTGATGACTTTCTTAAAGAAGAAGGTATCGCTTCTCACCTTACACCACCTGGCACACCTCAATAAAACAGAGTGTCAGAGAGAAGAAACCGAACTTTGATGGAGATGGTTAGATAAGTGAAGATTTACTCATCACTCCCTCTTTCTTTTTGGAGATATGCCCTCGAAGCAGCAACTTACATTCTGAACCAAGTTTCATCTAAAATGGTTCCTTGTACTCCTTATGAACGATGGAGTGGCCATAAAGTGAATCTAGGCCACATCCGAATTTGTGGTTGCCATGCACATGTGCTAAGGCAAAAGACTAGCAAGTTAGCTAGTAGATCAGAATTGTGTCTGTTTGTTGGATATCCGAAGGAAACAAAAGGTTTCACATTCTATAGTCCCGAGGATGACAAGACTTTCGTTAGTACGAACGCTCGTTTCCTTGAGGATGACTTTATGAAAGATGTAAAACCTAGAAGCAAAATTGTGCTTGAAAAAAAGTTGGGTGATGATGCTTCTACCTCATCTATAAGAACTGTTCTTACCCCAACTAAAACACAACCTAACTCATCAGAATCTCATCAAGTAGTACTTCGACGTAGTGGGAGGCTTTCTCAAAAACCTGATAGGTTTATGTCTTACGGACTCTCCTAGCCGTCTCTAACATGGATGATCCTGTTTCCTACAGCCATGCAATGGCTGGTTCTGAATCAAACCTTTCGCTTGATGCCATGAAAGTTGAAATGCACTTGATGTATGTCAACAAAGTCTGGAAACTTGTAGACCTTCCCAAATGGATTAAACCGGCAGGGTGTAAGTGGATATACAAGAAGAAAAGGGGTCCGGATGGGAACGTCGAGATGTTCAAAGCATGACTAGTGGCTAAGGGTTATACCAAAAAGGAAGGTATTAACTATGAGGATACCTTCTCGCTAGTCGCGATGCTTAAATCCATCCGCATACTTTCATCCATAGCTGCAGCTCTCGACTATGAGATCTGGAAAATGGATGTCAAGACTGCCTTCCTAAAAGGCTATCTTGACGAGCGCATTTATATGGCTCAACCACACGGTTTTGTGGAAGAAGGTCAAGAGACCAAGGTTTGTGAGTTGCTTTAGTCCATTTATGGATTAAAGCAAGCATCTAGGTCATGGAATATTAGATTCAATGAGACTGTAAAGAGTTTCGGCTTTGAGCAGTCAATAGATGAGCCATGTGTTTACAAGTTAATACACGATGGCAAAGTTGTGTTTCTAGTACTGTATATCGATTATATATTACTCATAGGTAATGAATGTTGGAATCGATCTAGGGTTTAAGAAAATAATTAACGCTTCGGTAAGCGGCGGAATTTTAAAAATTTTCTTTTACAAGTAAAACCAGTTTTTACTAACCTAGACAAAAGAGCAAGTACATGTAATTAAAAACTATTATGAGCTAAGAAGTTTACTAACCTTTCTTGAAGCTTGATCTTTGAGAAGCTCTTAGAAAGTTGCAACGCTCGTCTCCCCTCGCAGCACGTCTCTCTTTCTTTCCTCGGCACCTCGAGCAACCACGAAAGTTTCTATCACTAAATCACTCGAAACAAAGGAATTAGTGAGTGGGCACTTTTAAACACTACGACTTAAGAACGAGTCTTGAAGTCGCAGAGCTAAACACTAGGTCGAGTGATGACCTAGGTGCCAAAACAAGAAAAATCGAAAATAAACTAGAAAGAGAGAGAGAGAGGAGTTTGGCCAAGTTCTAGAGAGACAGTCTCTCAAATCTCTTAAACTTGGATGATTGAAAAGTGTGGAATGAGGCTCCTATTTATAGGAGAGGTCTCACCTTCAATAAGGTAGTTTCCTCTGCTATAGACTATCACATATTCATGAGCCAATTTCCCTTTTCCTTCAAAGAGGTGCACGTCCAAGACAAAACAAGTAAGTCCTTGGATTTGTTTCCTCTTTTGTTTGCTTCTCTCTTGACCATATTTGGGCGCCCACCATGTTTCCTCTTAGGGGAAATTTGTTTCCTCTTTTTCTTTTGGCATTATCGGCGCCTATCACCTTCTAGAAGGGGCTTCTAGAAGCTTTTCCATTTTGTTCATGACAACATGAAAAAGGCCCATTAAGAATTTTCAATAAAATTCTTATGAATTGAAATTAATCCACAAGGCCCAATTAATCATATTATGGGCGAGTGTTACTTGTCATCAAATGACCATGTCAAAAAATTTATTGACATTAATTTCATCCTATGTCTCAAAAGACAAAAATACCCTTTTGACAATTTTCGTTCTTGTTTTGACTTAGCTTCCAGTTTAACTATTCCTACTCGATGGGATTCGTGACAGTGACCTCATGGACCCAAATGAACAAAGCTTGAGCTAAACACTTGGACTCAAAAGTTCACAAACCTTTTCCAAGTTTAGCTTAATGTCAACTGACTCCACTAAAGAGTTGACACTGAAAATCTCTCGGTTCAAATGAATTTATTTTCTACTCAAGAATTCAACCTAATTATGATGAGTGGATCCACTGAATATTATCTATGTTTACCCTTCATGAATGTCATCAGCTAGTCGGGATTTACTAAATTACCATTTTACCCTTCTAGCTGTTGTTTCCTCAACTCCTTTGTCGCTTGTGAATAAGTTAGAAACAATGTATTGACGAGGAGCTAACAAGTCACATTGTTTCATCCAAAAGAGTCAGGACTCAATTTGGACACTGGCCAGTTCATTTATTCACACTCCAAGGAACAAAGCATGAGGTGACATACATTGCATTTCAGCAATCTTGTACATGAATTCCATATCTATGAGAACTTCACAAAGTTACTCATGACATTCTCACAACTTAGTACTTCAGCAATAGGCCCTGTTCGGAATCACATAGTGAGTCCGAACTCTGACTTTCTCAAATGAGAATACTAAGGTGTGAAATGACATGTCTCATTTCAGGATTAAGGTAAGCATGATGCAATTCATACATAGTGACTTCGAGACATAAGAGGTTAAATGGTTTGTTCTTATCTTGTCTCTAGAAGTGCACTGGTCAATTCAGTACCTTCGGAAGATACCTAGAAGAACTATAGAGTCTCCAACTCTCAATGCCTCATAACCAGACATCATAGATTCTTCTAACAATCGTACTGAGGTCAATAGTCCTTTGACCCTAAGATTGCAAATATATCGTTTTAAGCAAACTACGAAGAGTTTGTTCATGCAAATCTACATTTGTCTCTTCGTAAGTTGTTAACTTTGTTTATGGACTAAAAGACTAAGGTTTTATCATAAAGCTTCAGACAAGGAAGATTGAACGAACGTTTCAACTTTATATTAATGAATAAGCAATTACAAGCAAGGGTCTTCGTAAGACTATATGACATCAAATGTACATAAATAGACACTACTACTCTTCTTGTGGGCACCATTGACAACAGACCCGTGGGCTCGGTACTCGACTCGAGTGGGAGTTCGTTGTCAATGGTGCCTACAAGAAGAGTAGTTGTCTTTATTTATGAACATTTGATGTAATAAAGTCTCACGAAGACTCTTGCTTGTAACTGCTGAATTATTAATAAAAGTTGAAACGTTCATTCATTCTTCCTTGTCTGTTTGAAGCTTTATGATAAACTATAGTCTATAGTCCTTAAACAAATCTAACAACAAATGAAGAGTCGAATATAGATTGGCATGAACAAACTCTTCATGGTTTGCTTAAAACAGTATATTCACAATCTAAGGATCAAAGGGCTATTTATCTTAGTATGATTGTTAGGAGAATCTATGATGTCTGGGTATGAGACATTGAGAGTTTGAGACTCTATAGTTCTTCCTAGGTATCTTCTGAAGGTACTGAATTGACCAGTGCACTTCTAAAGACAAAATAAGAACAAACCATTTAACCTCTTATGTCTCGAAGTCACTACGTATGAATTGCATCGTGCTTACCTCAATCCTGAAATAAGACATGTCATTTCATAGCTTACGTATTCTCATTTGAGAAAGTCGGAGTTCTAGATTCATTATGTGGTATAGACAAGACATATTGGTGAAGTACTAAGTTATGAAGATGTCATGAGTAACTTTATGAAGATCTCATAGATATAGAATTCATGTACAAGATTGCTGAAATGCAAGTATATCATCTCATGCTTTGTTCCTAGGAATGTGAATAAATGAACTGGCCAGTGTCCAAATAAAGTCATGACTCTTTTGGATGAATCAATGTGACTTGTTAGCTCATCGTCAATACATTGTTTCTAACTTATTTACAAGCGACAAAGGAGTTGAGGAAACAACAACTATACAATTAAGTAGAATTCTTGAGTAGAAAATATATTCATTTGAACCGAGAGATTTCATTGTCAACTCTATTGTGGAGTCAGTTGACATTAAGCTAGAACTTAGTGTTGCCGCTGATTTTTGGACAACTATTTAGGAGCCCAGAGTGGTTAGACCCAAGGCCGGACCAAGTGGTCTCACTCCGGCTCGAGCGGTTCGGACTTGGTATCCCAAGTCGTCCCTTAGCTGTGGGTGAAGCTCACCTCGTCTCGATACCTGAAAAGCAAGCAAGAGATTGTGAACTACAAAGGGGAAACAGGGGGGGTGCCCCTGTTTACCTCTCCGACGCTCAACATTAGTGGGATTGAGGTGGAGTATAGAGGTTTTAGGGGTGTTTAGAGGCCGAGACTTGAGAGAAACGAGCGAGGTACGAGTTTGACAGCGTTTCAGTACTCAAGAATGGATTACCTGGGTCAAGGGAGAGACCCTCATATTTATAGGCGGCCAAGGGGTGTTTGGGGAACCCCTTGACCGAGCGCCGGCCTTGGAGAGCCGGCCTTGGCGAGCGCCGACCTTGGAGAGCCGGCCTTGGAGCGCCGGCCTTGGAGCGCCGGCCTTGGAGCGCCGGCCTTGGAGCGCCGGCCTTGGAGCGCCGGCCTTGGAGAGCCGGCCTTGGAGAGCCGGCCATGGAGAGCCGGCCTTGGAGCGCCGGCCTTGGAGAGCCGGCCTTGGAGAGCCGGCCCTGGAGAGCCGGCCATGGAGGGCCAGCCTTGGCGCGCCGGCCTTGGAGAGCCGGCCATGGAGAGCCGGCCATGGAGAGCCGGGCATGGAGAGCCGGCCATGGAGGGCCGGCCTTGGAGAGCCGGCCTTGGAGCGCCGGCCTTGGAGAGCCGGCCATGGCGAGCGCCGGCCCCGGACGAGCGCCGGGCTCAGGACGGCCACCAGCGTGGCCTTCGTCGAACTACCGGGCCGAGACGGATCGGTAACATTAGCCCCCCGAGTTTGTCACCGATTGTAAATCGCGTGGTAAACTCAAAGTCCAACGTTGGCCCATCGGAGAAGCCCGCCGCCAAGAGGTATGCTCCGACGTCCTTTCATATTATTTTTATTATTATTTTTTGTCGGTCGTGCTTGCCTCGCTATTCGCGGCCATGGACCCCATTGACCACCTATCGGGGTGTGGGACCATTGATGACGGATTACACGATTTGTTTGAGGAGAACCACGTGGATTTGGATGCTTTTTGGGCTCAATTTTCGCCCCCATCAACACCTCCCGACACACGACACTCGTCGCATTCGTTCAACGCCATCGAGATGACCGGAGAGGATCTTTCATTAGTGGAGGCATGGTTGGCCGACGAGGGAGAGGGCGCGCGTGCCGGAGGCGGCCAGCGCCGGCAGGGGGACGCCGGGGATAGCGCGCGCGCTGGAGGAGGCACCCGGGACTGGGACGGTGCCGGCGGCGCTGGAGACGTCGGGGAGGACCTGCCCAGGCCGGGAGGCGAAGCCCCTTCGCCCGCTGGTGGCCTGGGCGGCGCGCGCGCGCCGGAGACGGCCGCGCCTGGAGCGGCCGGCGCTGGAGGAGACGTGCCGGAGGAGGGCGACGTCGGGGGGGACACGCCGACCAGGGAGGACGCGACCTGGGTCGACCCCAGCCCGGGGGAAACCCTACCCCGCCTGGGCCGGGCCGACCAGGCGCTCACCAGGCGCGCCGACGAGGGGGAACGCCCGGGCGACGCGAGCGACCCCGGGGCGGCCGCGCGCGGCGAAGCCGGCGCCGACAGGGACGCGCCGGCCGGTCTCGACGCTGTCTGGGCCGGTCTTGACGCGGGGGAGACCGTTGCTCGGCCGGTGGCGGCCGCCGGATGGCCTGCAAATGACGCGCGGGAGCACAGCCCGCCGGGCCCGGCCGCACCGGCGATGGTGCGCGCCGCTGGAGGACCGCCGGTGCCGGGAGACACCGCCCAGGGAGGGGCCGGCGCCGGGCAGGAGGTGGCGCCGCCGGGCTGCGCCGGCCAGGGGGCGGCCACTTGCCCAGCCCTAGGGCAAACCCTAGGCCCCATTGGGCCGGGCCTGGGCGAGGAGAGTGCAGCCGGCCAGGAGCTGGGCCGGGCCGGTCCGCGCGAGGAAGGCCCAATCGGCTGGAGGCCGGATGGGGCCGCTGGGCTGTGCGCGCACGAGGAGGGCCCAGCAAGCCGTGATCTGGGCCGGACCGATGGGCCGGACGCGCCAGGGACGAGCGCTGGGACGCCCGGGCAGGCCTCAAGTGCCGGAGACCCGACTGGCCGAGAGCCAGGCCGGGCCAACGGGCCTGACGCGCGCGCCGAAGGTCGGAGGTCGCCTGGACCGCGCGTGGAGGAGCCACCCAGCCAGGAGACAGGCTGGGTCCTCGGGCTTGACGTGCACACAGGAGGGAGCGTTGCCGGCCACAGGATAGGCCGGCCCGAGGGCAGTGACCCGGCCGGCCGGCAATCAGTCGAGCGCTCGGGTAACGTCCCGGGCTCCGAACGCTCCGGCGACTCATCGAGCCATCGTGCAGCACCTACGGCGAGGGGACTTTCTTCCACTGCGCGGGAGGAAACGCGGACCTCAACCTTCCCGATAGGAGAGTCAGTCGTGCGGGGCAACCTCGACTGCTCGGGTGTCGATGTCCCGAGCTTGATCTCCATCGTCAGCTTCAAGAGCCTTAGGAAACGCTACAGCATCCCGGATTCTGTGTCAATCCTCAGACCGTTGCCCGACGATCTTCCGTCCCGCCCTCGAAAAGGGTATGCCGCGGTCCACGAGGCGAGTCTTCGCGGGGGACTAAGGTTGCCTTTTAAGCCGGTTATCCAGGAGTTGTTAGCTCGACTGGGGGTTCACGCTTTACAGATGTCCCCGGCCTTCTACCGGCTGGTCTCGGCGTGCCATATGATGCTTTATCGGGCGAAGAAGAGGGCCGTCACCGCCGACGACATCCAGGACCTCATGACGATACGAGGGGTGCCGGGGAAGCCGGGCTTCTACCTAGCGCTACATCGCAAGCGTTTCGTCATCGTCAGCAATGTTAACTCGAAGCATAGATATCCTTGGATATGGGTGTCCAAGTCAGCCTTCGGGGTCGCGCCTCTCTTCTTCGGTCTCGCGGCTGATTTCCCACCTGTGGGCGATATCGAGGGTTCTGAGCTCCATGCGGTGATCAGGGCGATCCCGAAATCGAGGCGGCAAGGGCCGCACTTCGAATCCCCAGACCTAATGGCACGGACTGGGTGGTTCACGCCTGGAGACGACGCTTCTCCGTGCTCGGGCCTCGGCGCGGAGGCTACGGAGGACCCTGAATCAGAGGCGGGGGGCTCGTCTGCCCCTCCCCCTGACGTGGGGGGTACCAACCACACACATGCTTCCAGTTAGTGCACGTTCCGTTGTTTTGTACTCTAACCTGTCATCTCTTTATCTTTTTCAGATACCATGACCCGGCGACACCGACCACGCACGCAGGTACCGAGGGTGGCGCCCGACGTTGAGGCCGTGACCGCGGCTCAACCACAAGCTGAGGCCCGCCATGGAGGGCTTCCAACGCGGGCGAGGACCGAGACGAACTCCTCGAATAAGCGACCATCGTCGACGACCCTCCCCGGCTCGTCCTCCGGCCACAAGCGCGCTCATACGTCGGTGACGTCAGACGACATGGAGTCGATGCTCTTGGCGGAGGCGGCGGAGCTGAGGGACCAATGTTCTCGAGGGATCCTTGAAACCTCTCTAAGGGATTTCAAGAGTCTTCGACGGTGAGCGACCTTGAGCATTTCCAGAGCGGGATCGGCGACGCCCGAAAGGTACGATTTGCTTGTTTGCCTTATTTGTGATTATTGTGCTTATTTCGATCGCATGTACGTTGTTTGTTTCCACAGATGCTCGCGCGCCAAGAACGGAGCGACCGTATTCTCCGGGACTTGCTGCGTCACATGCAGATCATGGAGAAAGACAAGGAGAACATGGCGCCCGCCCATGCCGCCGCTTTGGCGGGGGTCCGCACCGTCCAAGAGTTTCAGGCGCTTGAGGAGGAACTGAAGCGAGCTCGTGAGAAGGCGGTGGCCGAGAAGGCGTCTCGGGAGAAGGCTGAGCAAGCGGCCGATACTTTCTTAGGGGAGACAAAGAAACTCCAGCCGGCACTCTCGAGCCGAGACGAGCAGCTGAACATCGTCCACGTCCGACTGTCGGCGAGCGAGATCTCCCGGGTCAAGGCCGAGAGGGAGAGGGAAACCTTGCGAGCGGAGGTGCAGACCCTCGTCGAGGAGAAGGTGACGCCTTGCGATCCAAGACGGAGTTGGAGGAGGACTGGGATCTCTCGCTGGAGGTGGCCCGTTACGAGGTGGCCATGCGGGTCAAAGACGCGACTGTGGAGGAGAACGCGTCTCGAGGGATCACATTTTCCTTCTTCGACGCCATGTTTCCTCCCCTCAAGGACGAGTTGCCAGAGGATGACCTGCCTCCCGAAGTCCCTGCGGAGGCCGCCCAGTCGTCAAACTGTCGGCCCGGTGGAGAAACCGTTGGCGGGTCGGGCGCCCCTCGCCCTGAAGACGACGAAGAGCAGGTCGACTATGGCTTAGAGTAGCCGAGTTTTCTTTGGTTTTCTACGCATTTGTTTAGCGCTCGCTTTACACTTTCTTTTGGATTTCTGTTATGTTTGACATGTGTCGTACTTTCGTACTTTTCTCGTCGGGTTGTTTGTGTAACATCGTTTTGCTTTGATGGAAGCTTTCTTTTTATTGTGCGTCTTATTTTCTCGACTTGCTATGCTTAGTGTAATCGATTTGCGCAATTTGACTGGTGCGTGTCTTACGAACTCGGTTTACTATGTTTAGCGTAACCGGTTGGCACGGCTTACTGCCGCATTTGGCGGCGAAGTTTCCCGCGGACGCTGGCTAGACCAGTTTCATCCGGCGGGTGCGATTCTCGGCCATCCATCGTGACTCGCTGCCTATCGGCGCGCGCGAACTGGGTGGCCGTCGCGCTCATTTTCCAGCGAGTACGCTACCTATCGGCGTGCGTATCGCGACGAGCTCGCAGTTCCCAGTGAGCGTGGTATGTGTCGGTACGCGTGTCACGTTTTGGGTTTTGACTGCCGGGATCAACCATCCGGTGCGCGGATGTGATCCGTCGACGCCTTACTGCCTATCGGTGTGCAAGGCGCGACATCGCGCGAGAGCGTCACAGCGAAAGACGTGCGAGGTTGGAGGTCCAGTGCATGGATCCAACTTGTCGACGTTTCGCTATCTCTCAGCGCGGGGTCGGAGGTCCGGTGCGCGGATCCGATTTGTGGACGTTTCGCTACCTCTCGGTGCGTGAAAGGTGGAGCGTGAAAAATGGAGTAAATGAGCTTGTTACCCTCATTCTATCCTCCTTAGCCCCCCGAGTTTCTTGGGTGCTCGTAGAGGAGACTAGAAATTATAACACAATGCTTTGAAGCGAAATGTAATTCATTATAATGTTGAAATGGTAAAAAATTACATCCCAGGCCGTTGGCCGAACTTGAAATTTTAGAATTGTCTTTGCTAGAATCGAAAATTACATGAGAACAACAAAGCGTAAAGTGGACGAATGAACATCTATTGGTAATATTGCCGAAGGTGCTCCGCGTTCCACGGGTGCGTGAACACGAGTCCCTCCATGTTCTCGAGCTCGTACGTGCCGTTGTGGATGGCTCGGCGCACACGGTACGGGCCTTCCCAGGTGGGGCCTAGAACCCCCGCACCTTGCACCTTGGTGTTTTGGAACACCCTTCGAAGAACGAGGCTTCCGTCGGAGAACTTCCGCAGCTTGATCTTTGAGTTGTAGTACTTCTCGACTTTCCTCTTTTGTGCAGCAAGCCGGGTGAGTGCGTCCACCCTCCTTTCGTCTATGAGGTCTAGCTCGAGCCTGATTGCGTCGCTGTTGGCGGCTTCTTCGTACTCCTCGATGCGCAAGGTTGGTAGCTTTGTCTCGACGGGTACCACGGCCTCGACGCCGAATGCGAGGGCGAAAGGGGTTTCGCCGGTCGCGTTTCGAGCGGTGGTGCGGTACGCCCATAAGACCATAGGGAGCTCGTCGGCCCAAGCCCCCTTTCTTTCCTCCAGCTTCTTTTTCAAGTTCTCTTTGATTGTCTTGTTAACCGCCTCGACTTGACCGTTGGCTTGAGGATGGCGGGGAGAGGAGAAAGTCTTGCTAATGCCCAGTTGTTCACACATTTCTCGGAGGCGCACGTTGTCGAATTGTTTCCCGTTGTCGGTTACAATTGACGCGGGGATCCCGAAGCGACAGATGATGTTTTTCCAGATGAAGCCCGTCGTGTTTGCCTCGGTGATCTTTGCTAGCGGCTCAGCCTCTACCCACTTTGTGAAGTAATCAATGGCCACGATCGCGTGCTTGTATTGCCTCGGGGCCGTGGGTAGCTCGCCGATGAGGTCGATTCCCCACTTCGCGAAAGGTCGCGGCACGATGATCGGACACAACGGGGCCGGTGCTTGACGCGGGATGTGGGCGAATCTTTGGCACTTATCACATTTTTTGGCCCACTCGTGGGAGTCCTTTTTCAAGGTCGGCCAAAAATATCCGAGTCTCAGTAGCTTCAATGCCAACGATTGCCCAGCGGCGTGGTTTCCGCACACCCCTTCGTGCACCTCGCGGAGCGCTTTCCCCGCCTCAACTTCGGTCAGGCAGCGGAGGAGGGGCATGTAATAGCCTCTCTTGAACAAGTTATCCTCCCTCATTGTGTACTTCGGCGCCAAGCTTCTCAGCTTTCTGGCCTCTTCTTTGTCTTCGGGGACGACTCCTCGCTTAAGGAATTCCACGAGCGGAGTCATCCATGAGGGAGGCGGAGTCTCGTCAACTACCCCTACGTCGCCTCTCGAGACATAGGGTCGGGTCAAGACTTTGATCGGGACGCTGCCTTCGCCCTCCTCGTCTATCCCAGACGTGAGGCGAGCCAGGGCGTCAGCGTCAATGTTCGCCTCTCGAGGAACTTGGACGATCTCGAACCACGACAGGGCCTCCAGATTCTTTTGGGCCTTGGATAAGTACGCGATCATGTGTGGCTCTTTCGCGGCGTAGTCGCCCTTAACCTGGTTCACAATCAAATGCGAGTCGCAATGGATGCGCAGGTTTTGGGCGCCTAACTTGTTTGCTAGCTCCAAGCCAACGATCAGAGCCTCGTACTCTGCCTCGTTGTTGGAAGCCTTGAACTCGAACCGCAGGGCGTATCTCAACTTTTCCCTATCGGGATTTGTGAGCACAACGCCGGCGCCATCCACGTGCAAGTCCCAGACCGGCCCTATCGGGTCGTTGGTTCTCTTCTTCGACGACTCGCTGCGGTTGTCCTCCTTGTCTTCCGTGCTCTTACTACTCTCGTCGCCCTCGTTGGTTGGGGGCGTGCTTGTGAACTCGGCGATGAAGTCGGCGAGGGCCTGACCCTTAATGGCGGTTCTCGGTTGGAACTCGATCCCGTACTCGCCCAGCTCTTGGGACCATATCGCCATTCGAGAGGAGGTCCCTTTTTGAAGGGCCTTCTCGATGGGATGCCCCGAGTGGACCACAATGGGGTGCGCTTGGAAGTAGGGCCGGAGCTTTCTCGCGCTCATTACGAGGGCGAGGGACAGTCTCTCGATTTCTGGGTATCGGGTTTCGGCGTCGAGGTGCACCTTGCTAACGTAGTAGACCGGCCATTGTACCTTGTCTTCTTCGCGTATGAGGACCGCGCTCACGGCCCTATCGGAAACCGCGAGGTAGAGGTACAAGGTTTCACCATTCTTCGGCTTCGCGAGGAACGGGGGGGAGGTGAAGTAGGCTTTCATATCGCGGAATGCTTCCTCGCACTCCTCCGTCCATACGAACCCGTCGGTCTTCTTCAGTGCCTTGAAGAACGGTTGGCACCTATTAGTGGCCTTGTAAACGAATCGCGTCAGGGCGGCGATCCGTCCCGTCAAGCTTTGAACTTCTTTGACTTTTTGCGGCGACCTAATCTCTAAGATCGCCCTAATCTTCTCGGGATTAGCTTTGATCCCGCGGCGGCTCACCATGTAGCCCAGAAACTTTCCAGACTCGACCCCGAAAGTGCACTTGTTGGGGTTGAGCTTCATCTTGTAGCGCCGCAGGATCGTGAACATCTCTCTAAGGTCTCGAACGTCGTCGTGGGCTTTGAGGCTTTTGACAAGCATGTCGTCCACGTAGACCTCCATGGTTTTGCCAATTTGATTGGCGAACATGCGGTTCACCAACCTTTGATACGTCGCTCCCGCGTTTTTGAGGCCAAAGGGCATGACCTTGTAACAGTAAAGTCCGCGGTTCGTAACAAAGGTGGTTTTGATCTGATCCGGCTCGTGTATACGGATCTGGTTGTAGCCTGAATAGGCGTCCATGAAGCTCAGCAACTCGTGGCCCGCCGTGGCGTCCACGAGCTGCTCGATCCTCGGGAGAGGGAAGCTGTCTTTCGGGCAGGCTTTGTTGAGATCTTTGTAATCGATACAGATCCGCCACTTCCCGTTTGGCTTCTTGACCATCACCACATTGGACACCCACTTGGGGTGCTCCGCCTCCCTGATGAAGTTGGCGGCGAGAAGTTTGTCAACTTCTTCACCAATGGCTTGGTACCTCTCCCCACTGAACGCCCGCCGCGGTTGGACGTGCTCGGCCACTCTCTTATCGTCGTTGAGATGATGAACCATTATTTCGGGGTCGATCCCCGGCATGTCGGCGTGTGTCCATGCGAAGACATCTTTGTGCTCACGGAGGAAAGCGGCGAGCTCGGTTCGGACTTCAGATGAGAGTTGGGCGCCTACCTTGACTACTTGGTCAGGCTTGGCGTCTTCCAACACGACGGGAACGAGGTCGTCCGGTGTCTCCACCTTTCGACGCTCGACATCGTCCCTTTGGTCTAGCTCTCCGAAGGTGCCTCCCTCCTCTATCTTGCACGGGAATTTGTCCCCGAGTTGGAAAATGGTGCTCACCATCATTCCTTTCCCTTTTCCGTCCACGCCCTGGATGTAGCACATCCTCGCCATTGACTGGTCTCCTAGCATTACGGCGATTCCCTTCTCGGTCGGGAACTTCATCATCAGGTGGTACGTGGACGTTATGCCCTTCAACCGATTGAGAGTCGGGCGGCCGACGATAATGTTGTAGGCCGAGGGCTGGTCCACCACTAGGAAAGACACAATGTGGGTAACCTCGAGCCCCCCCGACGTACCGAAGGTAACCGAGAGGTCGATAGTTCCCTCCGTCATGACCCTCTCCCCGGAGAAGCCGAAGAGCGGGGTCGAGATCGGGGTCGGTCTCATCCCGGATAGCTTCATCTTGTCCAACGCCGATTTAAAGATTATGTCGGCGGAGCTCCCATTGTCGATCAGGATTCTCCGGACGAGGTTGTTGGCGACCGGGGCGGAGACGACTATCGCGTCGTTGTGTGGGTGGAGCACTCGCGCCGCTTCTTGTCCGGTGAAGAACATGGATTCGAAGGGGCCGGAGGAGGGGCCTCGTACGTATGGTTGATGTAGTGCGCTATTTTCCCTTGGGAAACTTCGCGCACGTACTTCTTCCTTTGCGTGGCCGAGTCTCCGAACTCCGGGCCGCCCAAGATCGCTCCCACGACGTGAAGTTGCGAGCTCTCCGGTTCTTCGTTTGCCGCGCGGTCCGTGACGGTCACCGTCGCCGGACCTTTCTTTCCTTGCCGCGGGCGGCCTCCGTGCGCCGCGGCCGTCCCGATAGTTCTAAGGACGTATTCTTTTAGTTTCCCATCTTGAATCAGGGCCTCAATCTGACGCTTGAGTTGATAGCATTCGAATGTCAGGTGCCCGTGATCCTGATGGTAGTCACAGTACTTGCTTTGATCTCCCTTGGCGGGATCCTTCGTGAGAGGGGTTGGACTCCCCAGCTTGTCACGGTGCAGAGCCAGGATCCGCTCCGGCGAAGTGTTCAGAGGAGTAAATGTCGAGAACTTTCGGAAGCTATCGACATGTGGCGGCCTCGGCCCGGGGAGGGAGCGGCCGTTAGGGGCCTGGCCTCCCTTATTCCTCCTCTTTCGAGGGTCGGGACGATCTTCGTCTCGATCGTCGCGGCGGCGACTCCCCTGTCCTCCTGACTTTCGGCCATCTCGGCCATCGAGATAGTCCTCGACTCCCATATACGTGCGGGCTCTCGCCATTAGCTCCACCATGTCTCGTGGGACTTGGCCAACAATAGACTTAAGGAAGTCGCTCGTGCGGACTCCCTCAGTGATCGCCGTGATGGCGTCCCTGTCGTCGAACCCTTCGACCTTGTGAGACTCCTCAGTGAAGCGAGCGAGGTATTGTCTCAGCGTCTCGTCTCTTCCTTGTCGGATAGAGAGGAGGTGGGTCTTTGGTTTCTTTTGCGCCACAAGGGTGGCGAATCGGGCAAGGAACGCCTCTCGCAAGGCCCGGAAAGACGAGATGCTTCTCGGCCTCAAACTTCGGAACCACTCAAACCCCGACCCTGTGAGGGTCAGGCTGAAGGCTTGACAGAGGGTGGCGTCCGTCTGCCCTTGCATCGTCATCCACGTCTCATAGTGTTGGACGTGGAAGTGGGGATCCGTACGTCCATCGTAGGGGGGAATGGACGGTAACTTGAAGTTTCCTACGCATGGCTGCGCGAGGACTTGTGCGGCGAAGGGAGAGTATGATTCCTCTATCCCTCCGTACGGCCTTTGCCTCCCTGACTCCCTCATCTCGATGATTTGATTTTGGAGGCTCTGAATCATCGTGACCATGTCGAGCCCGTTAGCGGGGCCGACCGTCGGGGCCACGGGAGTCACCGATTGGCGTTCGTTGGACGCTTGGTCCACGACATTGGCCTGAGGCCGGCCGAGAGTTGCGGCGGGGAGCGCGTCCCTTCGAGAGTTTAGCCTTTGGCGGAGATCCTCCCCTCCGGAGTTTCTCTGCGCCGTCAAGCGCTCTCTAAGGTCCACGCTTGGTGCGGGGCGAGGCGAGGTCGCCTTTGGTCGAACCGTCCGGCGGGCGCTTCGGCTATCGGCCCCATCATCTACCAGAGTCGCTCTCTCCTCGGCGAGGGGCTGTGTCCGGCCGCCTCTTGAAACCGAGGGGGCGAGTCCCCGGGAGTGTGACCGTGCTTGCTGCCGTGCCAGGTGCGACGGCCCGGCCAAAGCATTGTTAGTCCTCTCGGGCCGCGAAGGGGCAAGGCTGGGCGTTGCCTCATTGGTCCTCGACTCCCCCACATATTCGGGGTCGGAGTCGTCTTGGGCGGGCCTATCTTCAATGTCATAGCCGAGGAGGTCGGCTATGAGCGTACCGTCGACGCCGGGGCGGTCAAGGAGCTCCGCAAGCCGCCGGGCCGTGTCCTCTCGGAGCTCGGCCTCGGGGTCATTCATCGGGTCTTGGGGCTGGCTCTCGCTATCGCGAGGTTGCCCTTCAAGACGATGTGCGAGGCGTCGAAGGCCGTACCTCGAGCTCGTCGCTCGGGTACCCGCGGAGGTGGTGGGAATGTGACTCATCTCTCGAGAGTCGTGAGAACAAAGGGAGAAAACTGGTAGAGGGAATGCGTCGTCAAGGTCGAGAGATCCCCTCCTTCTAGCGCCAAAATGTTGTCGCTGATTTTTAGACAACTATTTAGGAGCCCAGAGTGGTTAGACCCAAGGCCGGACCAAGTGGTCTCACTCCGGCTCGAGCGTGTCGGACTTGGTATTCCAAGTCGTCCCTTAGCTGTGGGTGAAGCTCACCTCGTCTCGATACCTGAAAAGCAAGCAAGAGATTGTGAACTACAAAGGGGAAACAGGGGGGTGCCCCTGTTTACCTCTCCGACGCTCAACATTAGTGGGATTGAGGTGGAGTATAGAGGTTTTAGGGGTGTTTAGAGGCCGAGACTTGAGAGAAACGAGCGAGGTACGAGTTTGACAGCGTTTCAGTACTCAAGAATGGATTACCTGGGTCAAGGGAGAGACCCTCATATTTATAGGCGGCCAAGGGGTGTTTGGGGAACCCCTTGACCGAGCGCCGGCCTTGGAGAGCCGGCCTTGGCGAGCGCCGGCCTTGGAGAGCCGGCCTTGGAGAGCCGGCCTTGGAGCGCCGGCCTTGGAGCGCCGGCCTTGGAGAGCCGGCCTTGGAGATCCGGCCTTGGAGCGCCGGCCTTGGAGCGCCGGCCTTGGAGAGCCGGCCATGGAGAGCCGGCCTTGGAGCGTCGGCCTTGGAGCGTCGGCCTTGGAGAGCCGGCCATGGAGAGCCGGCCATGGAGAGCCGGCCATGGAGGGCCGGCCTTGGAGAGCCGGCCTTGGAGAGCCGGCCATGGAGAGCCGGCCATGGAGAGCCGGCCATGGAGGGCCGGCCTTGGAGAGCCAGCCTTGGAGCGCCGGCCTTGGAGAGCCGGCCATGGAGAGCCGGCCATGGAGAGCCGGCCTTGGAGAGCCGGCCATGGCGAGCGCCGGCCCCGGACGAGCGCCGGGCTCAGGACGGCCGCCAGCGTGGCCATCGTCGAACTACCGGGCCGAGACGGATCGGTAACACTTAGAAAGATTTGTGAACTTTTGGGTCCAAGTATGCTAGATCAAGCTATGTTCATTTGGATCCATGAGGTCACTACCACAAGTCATTAGAGTAGGATTAGTTAAACTAGAAGCTTAGTCAAAACAAGAACTAGACAAGTTTTACGAAAATTGTCTAAAGGGTATTTTTTGTCCTTTTGGACATGGGATGGTATGAATGTCAATAAATAAGTTTTTTGACATTGTCATATGATGACAATGGATTCAAGTCACACGGCCACATTTGAGAAATTGGGACTTGAGGATTGAATTTTATTTAATGGAATTTTATTTTAAAATTTCATAATGGGTTTTTCTTATGTTGTCATGAACAAATGAAGAAACTTCTAGAAGCTCCTTCTAGAAACCCAAACAGGCCAAACAAAGAGGAGAAAGAGAGGTTATTTTGTGCATTGATGTATGAAGATACTTGCCAAAAGATAAAGAGGAAACAAATTTCCTTTAGAAGGAAATAAGTCACACGGCCAAGGCAAGAGAGAGGCAATCAAAAGAGGAAAGAAACTTGCTTCAAGAAGTAAGGACTTGCACGTCCAAGAGGAAGAAGGGGAAGCAAATATTTGCTCATGAATATGTGATATTCTATAGAAAAGAGGAAACTACCTTTTGAAGGTAAACCTCCTCCTTTAAATACCCCGCCTCATTCACAACTCACAATACACAATTTTGAGATTGAGAGCCTCTCTCTCTAAGCTGGCCGCCCCTCTCTCTCTCTCTCTCTAGATCTATCTTCTTATTCTTTGTTTTGGCACCTAGGTCCTCATTAGACCTAGCTTTTGTTTTAGCTCTTCGGCTCAAAGATTTGTTCTTGAGTCATCGTGTTTAAAACTGCCCACACACTAAATTCAACCCTTCTCTTAAGACTCTAGTGGTAGAAAATTTCATGGTTGCTCACAGGTTCAAGAAGATTAGTGGGAGAGGCGAGCTGAGTGGGGAGACGAACGTTTCAACATTCCTAAGACTCGAGCAACACGAGCAACCACGATAGTTTCTATCACATGAATCACTCGAGAAAAAACGGAATTAGTGAGTGGGCACTTTTAAACACGACGACTCGAGAACAAGTCTCAAAGTCGAAGAGCTAAAACCACTAGGTTAAATGAGGACCTAGGTGCCAAAACAAAACAAAAAATAACTAGAGAGAGAGAGAGGAGAAATCGGCCACAAGGTCTAGAGAGAGAGTCTCTCAATCTCTAACTTATGTGGAATGAATCAAAAGAGAGGAATGAGGTGGGGTATTTATAGGAGGAGGATCACCTTCAAAAGGCAGTTTCCTCTTTACTATAGAATATCACATATTCATGAGTAAATCTTATTTCCTATTTTTTCCCTTGCTTTGCACATCCAACCTTGTCCAACAATGCCTTGGATTTGTTTCCTCATTTAGTTCCTCTCTTGGTTGGCCGAATTCCTCATTGCTTCTAGAAGCAAATTTGTTTCCTCATTTTTCTTTTGGCAAGTATCTTCATACGTTAATGCACAAAATAAACTCTCTTACACACTAAGGGCTGCACGAATTTTATTTCCCATTTCATTGGGTTGGACGGCCAGCCTTCTAGAAAGGCTTTCTAGGTTTTTCTTTAATTGTTCATGACAACATAAGAAAAGCCCATTAAGAATTTTCAAGTAAATTCTATGAAATGAAATTAATTCACAAGGCCCAATGAACATATCATGGTCGAGTGTTATTAGTCATCATATGACCATGTCAAAAAATTTATTGACATTCATTTCATGCCATGTCCAAAAAGACAAAATTACCCTTTTGACAATTTTCGTAAAACTTGTCTCGTTCTTGTTTTGACTTAGCTTCTAGTTTAACTATTCCTACTCGATATGATTTGTGACAGTGACCTCATGGATCCAAATGAACAAAGCTTGAGCTAAACACTTGGACTCAAAAGTTCACAAACCTTTTCCAAGTTTAGCTTAATGTCAAGTGACTCCACTAAAGAGTTGACACTGAAAATCTCTCGGTTCAAATGAATTTATTTTATACTCAAGAATTCAAGCAAATTATGATGAGTGGATCCACTGAATATTATCTATGTTTACCCTTCATGAATATCATCAGGTAGTCAGGATTTACAAAATTACCATTTTACCCTTCTAGCTGTTATTTCCTCAACTCCTTTGTCGCTTGTGAATAAGTTTGAAACAATGTATTGACGAGGAGCTAACAAGTCACATTGTTTCATCCAAGAGAGTCAAGACTCAATTTCGACACTGGCCAGTTCATTTATTCACATTCCAAGGAACAAAGCATGAGGTGATATACACTGCATTTCAGCAATCTTGTACATGAATTCAATATCTATGAGAACTTCACAAAGTTACTCATGACATCTTCATAACTTAGTACTTCACCAATAGATCATGTTCGGAATCTCATAGTGAGTCCGAACTCTGACTTTCTCAAATGAGAATACGTAAGCTATGAAATGACATGTCTCATTTCAGGATTAAGGTAAGCATGATGCAATTCATACGTAGTGACTTCGAGACATAAGAGGTTAAATGGTTTGTTCTTATCTTATCTCGAGAAGTGCACTGGTCAATTCAGTACCTTCGGAAGATACCTAGAAGAACTATAGAGTTTCCAACTCTCAATGCCCCATAACCAGACATCATATATTCTCCTAACAATCGTACTAAGGTCAATAGTCCTTTGACCCTTAGATTGCAAATATATCGTTTTAAGCAAATCATGAAGAGTTTGTTCATGCAAATCTACATTTGTCTCTTCATGTGTTGTTAGGTTTGTTTATGGACTAAAATTCTAAGGTTTTATCATAAAGCTTCAGATAAGGAAGATTGAATGAAAGTTTCAACTTTTATTAATAAATAAGCAATTACAAGCAAGAGTCTTCGTGAGACTTTATTACATCAAATGTACAAAATAAAGACTACAACTCTTCTTGTGGGCACCTTTGACAACAAACTCTCACTTGACTCAAAGAAGATGTGTGTAGTTCTTCATGCCTAATCCCTCTCGATGTTGGTCGAAGACCTTGTTCGTTAGGGCCTTGGTGAATGGATCTGCCAGAGATCTACTTCACCTCCACGTCTCCGCGTTGCACGATCTCTCGAATCAAATGGTATTTCCTCTCAATATGTTTAGAGCCCTTATGGCTTCGAGGTGCCTTTGAGTTAGCGACAGCCCCACTATTATCACAATAAAGGGTCATGGGCTGATCGACGTTTGGAACAACTTCCAAATACTTAAGGAATTTTCTAAGCCATACAGCCTCTTTGGATGCTTCACAAGCAGCCACATATTATGCTTCCATTGTGGAGTCAGCAATGCAAGATTGCTTAATACTCCTCCACACAGCTCCACCATTAAGGATGAACACAGATCCCTAAGTGGATTTCCTGGAATCCATATCCGCTTGAAAATCAGAGTCGGTATATCCCGTCATAGTCAGGTCAGTACCTGAGTATGTAAGCATCAAGTTCCTAGTTCTTCGAATATACTTCAGAACATGCTTAACCACAATCCAGTGCTCGGGTCCAGGGTTGGATTGGAAACGGCTAACTACGCCAACGGCGAAACAGATGTCAGGTCTAGTGCAAAGCATAGCATACATGAGGCTTCCTACGGCAGAGGCGTAAGGAATTTTCTTCATGTCTTCAATCTCTTGTGCAGTGTTGGGAGATTGGTCCTTAGAGAGTGACACTCCATGCCTAAAGGGTGTTTGGTTCTTCTTGGAGTCTTGCATCGAGAAGCGATCCATCACCTTATCAATATAAGATGCTTGAGAGAGCGACAGGGTCCAGTTTTTCCTATCTTGAAAGATTTGTATCCCCAGAATGTACGCGATGCCGAGATGACAATTGCGTCGTTGTGTGGATGCGGGACGCGCACCGCTTCCTAGTTGGTGAAGAACATTGACTCAAAAGGAGACGATGGTGGGCCTTCGTACGTGAGGTTGATATGTTGGACTATCTTCTCTTGGGAGACTGCCCAGAGGTACTTCTTTCTTTGAGTGTGAGAATCGCCAAATTCGGAGCCTCCCATGATCGTGCCCACCACGTGCATATGTGAGCTTTCAGGATAATTATTTGTTGCGTACGTGGTCGGTGACGGTGACCCCCAGCCGGGCCTTTCTTCTCATGGCGCGAGCGTCCCCCGACTACAACGGCTATCCCCATCATTCTAAGGACATATTCCTTGAGCTTCCCGTCTTTGATGAGGGCTTCAATTTATCACTTTAATTGATAACATTCCGATGTCAAATTTTTATGGTCTTGATGGTATTCACAAAATTTGTTTCGATGCCGCGTCGCAGGATCCTACTTCAGGGGTGCGGGGGTGCCTAGCTTATCTCAGTGCAGGGCCAAGATCTGTTATGGTGGAGTATTTAGCAGAATAAACGCTGAGTATTTGTGAAACTATCGGCCAGAGGCGGCTTTGGCCCGGGAAGGGAGCAACCGTTAGGGGTTTGGCCTTCCTTGTTCCTTCTCTTTCGAGATTCCGGGCGATCCTCGTCTCGCTCATCTCCATGCCGACTGCTTTGGCTTCTCCCTTTTCACCCATCGAGGTAGTCCTCGATTCCTATATATGTGCGAGCTCTTGTCATCAGGTCTGCCATGTCCCTCGGGACCCTTCCATCAATGGAATTACGTAAGTCGCTTATGCGAGCCCCATCGGTGAAGGCGTTAATGGCGTCTTTGTCATCGAATCCTTAGACCTTGTGCAACTCTTTTGTGAAGTGAGCGAAGTATTCCCTCAAGGTCTCTCCGCTCTCTAAACTAGAGTTGGCATGCAAATTAGAAATCCAGAATTTACGCATTTACTGCAATTCATAACTCCTTGTGAATCAGATAAAGGGAAACTACGCGGCCAAGGAATCAAACATGATTGAGTACTTGTTGAAAACACAGAAGAACCTCGAGGCCGTCTCGTGGTTCGAAATGTTTTAAGTTCCTTGCGAGGCAAACGCTGAGGCTGACGCCTTGGCACGTCTTGCATCAGGGATAAACGGGGAAGGCGAAGGGAGCGTCCCCATCAAAGTGTTGACTAGGCCCTATGTCTCAGGAGGCGACGTAGGGGTGATCGACGATGCGCCACCTCCATCGTGGATGACACCACTAGTAGAATACCTCAAGCGAGGGTCCATACCCGAACACGGCAAGAAAGGTGAAAAGTTTGGCGCCGAAATAGACAATGAGGGGAGACACCCTATTTAACACGTTGATGTCTGAACAAATGCGAAGCAAAGAACGCGCTCTGCGAAGTTCTCGAAGGCTTGTGCAGGAATGTCACGACCTACAGGACAGCCGTCGGCCTCGGATCGCGACCTTCCCCATCATATTTTCATAAACCACTTGCATTTTCAACGAAAGGAAAAAAAAAAGAAACACTTTCAAACATCATTTACACGACGATCATTAAACAAACAGCGGAAATAAAACTAATTTTTATATAAGGAATAGCAAGGGTTCCTAGAGCTAGTCCGCTAAAAACCTGTAAAAAATTTTGCTTTTAAAAGAGTTACAAAAAGTGCGGACTACCCTAGCTTGCTATTCGTAAGCACGGGCCCACAATCGTGCTTACCGAGTTTCAAAACGTAAAAAGAGTTTCGGGCTGATTATTTAAACGTTATTACATTTTAAAAAAAATTATAAAAGCTATATAAAACATTCACGAGCATACAAGCTCGGTTTCAAAAACCTGATACCCATTTCCCAAAAAGACACTTCATATGCCACAGGTCGTCATGAGATCTACTTTGACTAGCACTCCCGATTTGCCTGAGCTTTTCCTTTATCTACAAGGGGATGGATTTATGGGGTGAGTCACACCGACTCAGTAAGCAAGATATCTAACTTAGCGCTACATGAGATGCATGAATGCAGAAGACAAATGTAGATGACAGCAGATAACAGATCGAGAAAAATAAAGAAGTTTAAGCCATTCAAGTAGCATAGCAAAAGATTATTCAATAACATGAATACACAGTTTTAGAACTCAGTTCTAAAACAATCAATCACACAACCATATAGGAATCCGACCAACAACCGACTTCCTAGAAGCTCATCCATCTCACTCATCCCGACGTCGTACATCAGTGGATTGGCCAATCAACACTTCAGTCCTCGGCCGTTCATGAGAGATGAGTAAACCATTTCGAGAACTCAAGCCTGGCCCTCAAAAGGCTGAAGTTTTAACGTCTAGGATCCACTAGCATATGTAGGAGGGCCTTAATGCATGTTTGGTAGAGGGGAGCAAACCATCACCAATCCCTGGTTGATTCAGGGTTCATATTCCCCTCAGGACAGGTAACCCACACGTCGACTTCCCATTAAAGGGCCTCTGGGGATGTCACCCGCTACATTGCCGACAAGGGTTCATTACGTTTTACAGGAGCTGACTACAGCCTACCTGCATATCCTATTACAGGAGGAGATCTTATCGGGATAAAGCCCGTCATTATCATTATTAGTTTCACTGTAAGGCTCTTTACGTATTTTAGAAGGAATTGTCAACAGTTGTGAAGCTAGACCTCTTCCTAGAACAGTTCTTCTCGGGATTGAATCCAGAGGACACCGTCTTTCCTCCTCATATTGTCCTCCTCATCAGGACGAAGGCATAAAACCTATTACAGAAACTTAACATTGTTTTAAAGGCTTCAAGGTTCTTAACTCGCTAATCATTTAATCCTATCATTTATTATCTTATTAGTTAGTGGCCGAAGCCTTATTCGGTCGTCTTTTCTAACTGAGGGTTTCTCTTGGTTCTAGGATTAAACAAATAAACAAAAACAATTATTCTGCTAGGCATCATTCCCCTTTGGGCGCCTCAAACCTAAATCCCACTTACTGGGATTATTGTCGCTCTTGAGCTTCGAACGCTGAAATCATTTTCCTCAGATTGCGTGCTTCCAGATATGCCTCCTTCCGAAACGTTATCCTTAAGATTGTTGTACGTTTTGGTTCGACTAACTTCTAAAAGATGAACTGACGTTAAAACCTTAATCTAGTGTATCTGTCGAGCCTTTACGTACAGACGATTAAACGTTACAAAAAGTCGATAACATTCAGATAACCAACAAGCTGAAGAAAGGCTCGAGGATAGAGAATCTGGACACTAACCCGAAAACCTGACTCTATAAACTTAGAGTAACAAGATATTTTCTCATATTCACCCGAAGTACTTCACAAAATCAGGAGCCGTAAAAAAACATCACATATATAAAGTCTATTTGACTTTCAGAATAGACAGGACCCACAAAGGGAAGTTGACGTTTTTAAACTTGACTTTACATTATTAGAACTCTATTTCGCTCTTCGAAACGAGTTCTGACTCGAGAATGTTTGAAGGCTCACTTTATCAAAACCTTGATTGACTTGACTTTATTCGATAATTCTTAAATTACACTTGAATGAACGTACTTACTTAATAATACATTTGAAAGAAACGTAATATGAAAATACATTTTTTTTATTTGTTATTTAATTACCCACAACCGAAAAATATGGAATCTATATGATTCCGTTAAAATGAATTAACGTCCGCGACTCCGAGCCGCGAGCGAAGACATTGACTCCTTTATCCAATAAGATTAATCCCGACGTCTTTCTTCTAATTATCGCTCACTCGTCGTTCTATACGGCGAGTCCGCGTTGACCTGTTTTACAATCGTGACACGGGAACGGAAGGCCCTCTCCCACCGAACCCGAACACTCAAAGGCAAGAAAAGGGTCAATAACGTTCTCAGCAAAATAAGTCAAAAGAACTTTCCCGACAGCCTGACCCACTATCACTTAAGCCATCATAACTCGAGCTACAAAACTTGAAATCGATTGATTCTAGTTGCAAATGAAAGTAGACTCACGTAG
Organism: Urtica dioica subsp. dioica; assembly: GCF_054948205.1. Taxonomy (NCBI): domain Eukaryota; kingdom Viridiplantae; phylum Streptophyta; class Magnoliopsida; order Rosales; family Urticaceae; genus Urtica; species Urtica dioica. Next base: position 10,126,589 of record NC_142757.1, on the reverse strand, counting down.
CTTTCTAACAAGATTTAAAAATATATATATATACTACAAGAATAGTTATCTCAAAAACAGCCGGTAATTCCCGATTATAGTTGTGGAAATCCCATTTTACAGCTGCGAAACACAATCTTTGAAAATTCATAACTCATTCAATACTAAATGGATTCATGTGTTCTTGGTCATTTTAGAAAGCTCATACAGTATAATATCCATGAAAAATATCCACAAATAAAAACACAGACTATACAACTCTGTCCACATCGATTTACAGAGGCTGTTCAAACAGTTTTTTTTTTCAAAATTTCGGCCAAATTCAAACCAAAACAAGGAAATCCGAAATCAATCCTCAAATTCATATCATAATCATCAATAATCGGGTTCAAAGATCAACTAAACACAATCAATTTCTCAGAATCCTCACGAAATCCAAAAACCCCCAAAATATGAGCATAACCCTATTTTTGAAATCCAAACCGAGAGAGAGGATTCCTCACCTCAAACCGCGAAATTCCTCTTTCCCGGTGCTTCCTCACTCCTTTCTCGGTGGTTTCTCCTCGGTCTGGTGTCTCGGCAGCTCACGGCGTGGTTGCTTGTCCCAGTCTAAACGTGCGCGATGGAGCTTGGGTGATGATGGCGCGCGAAGGAGAAGGAAAAAGAAGAGAGAGATGAGGTCGAGTGGCGATGGTGATGATCGGTGATGATAATGATTAGCTAACAATTTTTTTTCTTTCTCTTGCAGGCCTGTTGTGTGCGCGGGAGAGAAGAAGGAAAAGAAAGGAAAAAGAAGAAGAAGAAAGAAAAAGAAGAGAGAGAGAGAGAGAGAGAGAGAGAGAGAGAGAGAGAGAGAGAGAGAGAGAGAGAGAGAGAGAGAGAGAGAAAGAATGAGGTGGCCGAAAATAAGAGGATGAGAGGAAGGAATATCCACGTGGCAGCTCCTCATTAAGCCACACGGGGACAAGTGGCCCACCACTCAAAGGACACGTTACTCTCTAAACAGCCCTTCTTCAACTTTTTTTTTCAATCTCGTCCCTCAATATGTTGCACATAAGTCCTTCCAATATAAAACTTCACAACTTTGTCCTTAATTAATTGAAAATATTCTTGAAAAATAACCGAAAATTTTTTCATTAATTCTCGTTACCTTGAATATATTTAAGGAATTTCGAAATTTATTTTTACTCTCGGGATTTTTAAATCTCCGAGTATGTTCCGAATAATTTTATTCGGAAAAAACTAAAAATAATATTGAGTTTACTCGAATATTCTTATTCCGAAATTTCGTCAACCTTAAATATTATTTCTTCTTCTTTTTTTCCAAATTTATTATGAATTTCTTCCGAAATTCTAAAATTTCACTTAAAACGTGTAACGAAAGATTTAGAGAGAACATCTCTGATAATCTGAAACAAGAGAGATTGTGAATTTTTATAATTCATTCAACAGAGAGTGAAGAAAATTTCCTTTATTTAAGAATGAGAGGAAATTTTACAAAATCTGACATGTACAAAAGTCGGGTCTCACAAGGAACAACACCGCCGACCAGTCTCTAACCATGAAACTCCTAAGATTGGGATACTTATGGCTGACCTTGAAAAAGGAGTCACATGAATGGGCCACAAAGTGCGACAAATGCCAAAGGTTTGCCCATGTCCCAAGCCAAGCACCTACGCCACTGTGTCCGATCATCGTACCCCGACCCTTCGCGAAGTGGGGGATCAAACTCATCGGCGAGTTGCCCATGGCCCCGCTGCAATACAAACATCCGATCGTTGCAATCGATTATTTCACCAAATGAGTGGAGGCAAAACCGCTTGCAAAGATAACAGAGGCAAACATGACCAATTTCATCTGGAAAAACATCATTTGCCGCTTTGGGATCCCCGCATCGGTCATAATTGACAATAGAAAGCAATTCGACAACGCACGCGTCCGCGAGATTTGCGAGTAATTGAATATATGCAAGACGTTCTCCTCTCCTAGGCATCCACATGCAAATTGAAAAGTGGAGGAGGTGAATAGAACGATCAAGGAAAACCTGAAGAGGAAATTGGAAGAAAAGAAGGAAGCATGGGCTGACGAGCTTTCGTTGGTGTTATGCGCATACTGGACGACCGTGCGAAATGCGACCGACGAAACTTGGTTTGCCCTTGCATACACTAGTACAATTAATAGCATCAGGTGCGACAAAAGTCGCACCTGAAAGCATCAATGTCGCACCTGAAAGTATCATCAGGTGCGACTTTAGATGCGACTTTGTCGCATCTGAAAGTGCGCACCTGATGATTTTAGGTGCGACATTTTAGGTGCGACAAGTCGCACCAAACGTCGCACCTAGATATCCCTCAAAATAAGAAATTAAAGCGTGAATTATAGTATCAGATGCGACTAGTCGCATCTGATACTTTCGCGGGAAGAGTATCAGATGCGACTAGTCGCATCTGATAGTAATCCCCGCGAAATATTTGGCGGGTGCTAGTACAATCAGATGCGACTAGTCGCATCTGATACTCTTCCCGCGAAAGTATCAGATGCGACTAGTCGCATCTAATTGTCTGTAGTTATTTTTTTTAAAATGCTGATTGTTACCGATCCATTCCGGCCTGGTACGGCAACGACAACATATGGCGGCTTCCTCGAGTCTTTCCCGGTGCACGGCCACCTCAGAGCCGGCAATGGCAGAGTCAGAGCCGGCCATGGCCTCCATGGCAGAGTCAGAGCCGGCCATGGCCTCCACGGCCGAGTCAGAGCCGGCCATGGCCTCCACGGCCGAGTCAGAGCCGGCCATGGCCTCCACGGCCGAGTCAGAGCCGGCCATGGCCTCCACGGCCGAGTCAGAGCCGGCCATGGCCGGGTCAGAGGCAGCCCTCGGCCAAGGGGTTGTTCATGACGCTCCTTGGTTGCCTATAAATATAGGGGTCTCTCCCCTAGTCCAGGTAATCCAATTTTGAGTCCCGAAACGTTGTCGAACTCATACTTCACTCGTTTCGCTCATCTTTGGCCTCTCACCACCTCTAAACCCTCTATATCCACCTCAATCCTACTAATGTTGAGCGTCGGAGAGGTAAACAGAGGCACCCCCTCTGTTTCCCCTTTGTAGTTCACACCTCTTTCAGCTTGCTTTTCAGGTGCCTGGACGAGATTGACACCACCAACAGCTAAGGGACGACTTGGGATACCAAGCCCGACACGCTCGAGCCGAAGTGAGACCACTTGGTCTGGCCTTGGGTCTAACCACTTTGGGCTCCTAAATCGTTGTCCAAAAATCAGCGACAACATTTTGGCGCTAGAAGGAGGGGATCTCTCAACCTTGACGACGCGTTCCCTCTACCAGTTTTCTCTCCTTGTTCTCACGACTCTCGAGAGATGAGTCACATTCCCACCACCTCCGCGGGCACTCGAGCGACGAGCTCGAGGTACGGTCTCCGACGTCTCGCACACCGTCTTGAAGGGTAACCTCGCGATAGCGAGAGCCAGCCCCAAGACCCGGTGAATGACCCTGAGGCCGAGCTCCGAGAGGACACGGCCCGGCGGCTTGCGGAGCTCCTTGACCGTCCCGGCGTTGACGGCTCGCTCATCGCCAATCTCCTCGGCTACGACGTCGAGGATCGATCCGCTCGAGATGACTCCGACCCCGACTACGTGGGGGAGTCGAGGACCGATGAGGCGACTCCTAGCCTCGCCCAAACACGGCCCGAGAGGTCCAATGGTGCATTGGCCGATCCTTCACACCCGGTGCGACGGCAGGTGCGGTCACAGTCCCGGGGACTCGCCCCCTCGGTTTCAAGAGGCGGCTGGACACGGCCCCTCGCCGAGGAGAGAGCGACCCTAGTGGATGATGGGGCCAATAGCCGGAGCGCTCGCCGGACGGTTCGACCAAGGGCGACCTCGCCTCGCCCTGCACCAAGCGGGGACCTTAGAGAGCGCTTGACGGCGCAGAGAAACTCCCGAGGGGAGGATCTCCGCCAAAGGCTCAACTCTCGGAGGGACGCGTTTCCCGCCGCAACTCTCGGCCGGCCTCAGGCCAATGTCGTGGACCAAGCGTCCAACGAGCGCCAACCGGTGACTCCCGTGGCCCCGACGGTCGGCCCTGCTAACGGGCTTGACATGGTCACGATGATTCAGAGCCTCCAAAATCAAATCATCGAGATGAGGAAGTCAGGAAGGCAAAGGCGCCGGAAGGGTCAAATCCCTAACGACCACCCTTCTCCAGCCCCGAAGCGATTCTTCGTCCCGCTCAACACGACGCCCGACCGGATCCTGAGCTTACGCCGCGATGAGCTGGGAAGCCCCGCCCCACTCACAAAGGACCCCGCGAAGCGAGATCGAAGTAGGTTCTGCGAATGCCACAGAGATCACGGGCACGCGACGATCGAATGCAACCAGCTTAAGAAGCGAATTGATTCCCTAATTCGAGGTGGGGACTTCAAAGAATTCGTCGCATCTGCTAGCAAGCCATGATTGTCGCGACTTCGACCTTTAGGCTCACGACCGAACTCAATCGGCTTCGTGATCACTTTAATTCAAAAATGTAATTTTCTTTTTTCCTTTTTCAAAGAAGGCCGAGTGCCATGACAAAATGTAGCAACACCCTTATTGCAGTAAAAAGTTATTCTACACATGACAACCTTTTTGCATACCTCCAACACAAGAGTTTCTTGGCCTTCGTCTCACAAACGCAAGAAACTCGGGGGGCTAACAGGGATCAGTGCTCAATAAAAAACAACTCAACAACAACGAAAAAAAAATAATAATAAAGTCTCAAGGGGCCGATGGTTAGGCCGGAGGTCCCAAAGAAACACTCTTCACATGTCTCCTTGAGATGAGTTCATTCCTCGAGTCGAGCTTCGAGTCCGCGAGTCGACCGATGCTCCTCACGCCGACTCTTCACGAAACTCCTCGTGCAGGCTCTACGTGAGTCCTCGAGTCGAGTTCGAGTCCACGAGTCGACTGATACTCCTCGTGCCGACTCTTCACATGTCTCCTCGAGATGAGTTCATTCCTCGAGTCGAACTACGAGTCCGCGAGTCGACCGATGCTCCTCGCGCCGACTCTCCACGAAACTCCTCGTACAGGCTCTACGTGAGTCCTCGAGTCGAGTTCGAGTCCACGAGTCGACTGATACTCCTCGTGCCGACTCTTCACATGTCTCCTCGAGATGAGTTCATTCCTCGAGTCGAGCTTCGAGTCCACGAGTCGACCGATGCTCCTCGCACCGACTCTTCACGAAACTCCTCGTGCAGGCTCTACGTGAGTCCTCGAGTCGAGTTCGAGTCCACGAGTCGACTGATACTCCTCGTGCCGACTCTTTACATGTCTCCTCGAGATGAGTTCATTCCTCGAGTCGAGCTACGAGTCCGCGAGTCGACCGATGCTCCTCGCGCCGACTCTCCACGAAACTCCTCGTACAGGCTCTACGTGAGTCCTCGAGTCGAGTTCGAGTCCACGAGTCGACTGATACCCCTCGTGCCGACTCTTCACATGTCTCCTCGAGATGAGTTCATTCCTCGAGTCGAACTACGAGTCCGCGAGTCGACCGATGCTCATCGCGCCGACTCTTCACGAAACTCCTCGTGCAGGCTCTACGTGAGTCCTCGAGTCGAGTTCGAGTCCACGAGTCGACTGATACTCCTCGTGCCGACTCTTCACATGTCTCCTCGAGATGAATTCATTCCTCGAGTCGAGCTACGAGTCCGCGAGTCGACCGATGCTCCTCGCGCCGACTCTTCACGAAACTCCTCGTGCAGGCTCTACGAGAGCCCTCGAGTTGAGTCCCGAGTCCACAAGCCAACTAACCACTCCTCGTGCAGGCTCTACGAGAGCCCTCGAATTGAGTCCCGAGTCCACAAATCAACTAACTACTCCTCGTGCAGGCTCTACATGAGTCCTCGAGTTGAGTCTCAAGCCCGCGCTCGCCGCCCAGCTCGTGGGCCGATAGGCAACGAGTTACGAATGGGTTCAAGGCTTGCGTCCGCCAGGGCGTATCTGGTCTAGCCAGCGTCCACGGGAAACCTGGCCACACAAATGTGGCATCACGCTCGCCGCCCAGCTCGTGAGCCGATAGGCAACGAGTTACAAATGGGTTCAAGGCTTGCGTCCGCCAGGGCGTATCTGGTCTAGCCAGCGCCCACGGGAAACCTGGCCACGCAAATGTGGCATCGCCCTCGCTGCCCAGCTCGTGAGCCGATAGGCAACGAGTTACAAATGGGTTCAAGGCTTGCGTCCGCCAGGGTGTATCTGGTCTAGCCAGCACCCACGGGAAACCTGGCCACGCAAATGTGACATCGCACTCGCCGCCCAGCTCGTGAGCCGATAGGCAACGAGTTACAAATGGGTTCAAGGCTTGCGTCCGCCAGGGTGTATCTGGTCTAGCCAGCGCCCACGGGAAACCTGGCCACGCAAATGTGGCATCGTGCTCGCCGCCCAGCTCGTGAGCCGATAGGCAACGAGTTACAAATGGGTTCAAGGCTTGCGTCCGCCAGGGCGTATCTGGTCTAGCCAGCGCCCACGGGAAACCTGGCCACACAAATGTGGCATCACGCTCGCCGCCCAGCTCGTGAGCCGATAGGCAACGAGTTATAAATGGGTTCAAGGCTTGCGTCCGCCAGGGTGTATCTGGTCTAGCCAGCGCCCACGGGAAACCTGGCCACGCAAATGTGGCATCGCGCTCACCGCCCAGCTCGTGAGCCGATAGGCAACGAGTTACAAATGGGTTCAAGGCTTGCGTCCACCGGACATATCTGGTCTAGCCAGCGTCCACAGGATATCTCGCCACGCAAATATGGCATCGCGCTCGCCGCCCAGCTCGTGAGCCGAAAGGTAGCGAGTTTCAAATGGGTTTCAAAGGCTTGCGTCCGCCGGGCGTGTCTGGTCTAGCCAGCGTCCACAGGAAATCTCGCCACGCAAATGTGGCATCGCGCTCGCCGCCCAGCTCGTGAGCTGAAAGGCAGCGAGTTTCAAATGGGTTTCAAAGGCTTGCGTCCGCCGGACGTACCTGGTCTAGCCAGCGCCCGCGGAAAGCCCAGTCACACAAATGTGACACCAAGGCCCCCCGAGGCCCAAGTCGTGCTAATCAATCACGCCTTTGCTGGTAGGTCGAGAAAATAAGCCACGCACAGTAAAGCCGTGCAAATCGACCACGCCTTCATTGGTGGGTCAAGAAAATAAGCCACGCACGATCAACCCTGAACAAAAGTCGTCCCTCATGACACACCAACTCCGTCCCTCGTGACGTACAAAGGCCGTCCCTCGCGACGCGCAAAGGCCGTCCCTCGTGACGCGCAAAGGCCGTCCCCCGCGACACAAACCCGAGAGCATTCATCCCGCATCCGCATGAAAGCGTTGACTTTGAGTTTCCACTCGACCTACGCTCGACTGAAAACTCGGGGGGCTAATGTTACCGGTCCATTCCGGCCTGGTACGGCAACGACAACATATGGCGGCTTCCTCGAGTCTTTCCCGGCGCACGGCCACCTCAGAGCCGGCCATGGCTGAGTCAGAGCCGACCATGGCCTCCATGGCCGAGTCAGAGCCGGCCATGGCCTCCACGGCCGAGTCAGAGCCGGCCATGGCCGAGTCAGAGCCGGCCATGGCCTCCACGGCCGAGTCAGAGCCGGCCATGGCCGAGTCAGAGCCGGCCATGGCCTCCACGGTTGAGTCAGAGCCGGCCATGGCCGGGTCAGAGGTAGCCCTCGGCCAAGGGGTTGTTCATGACGCTCCTTGGTTGCCTATAAATATAGGGGTCTCTCCCCTAGTCCAGGTAATCCAATTTTGAGTCCCGAAACGCTGTCGAACTCGTACTTCACTCGTTTCGCTCATCTTTGGCCTCTCACCACCTCTAAACCCTCTATATCCACCTCAATCCTACTAATGTTGAGCGTCGGAGAGGTAAACAGAGGCACCCCCTCTGTTTCCCCTTTGTAGTTCACACCTCTTTCAGCTTGCTTTTCAGGTGCCTGGACGAGATTGACACCACCAACAGCTAAGGGACGACTTAGGATACCAAGCCCGACACGCTCGAGCCGAAGTGAGACCACTTGGTCTGGCCTTGGGTCTAACCACTTTGGGCTCCTAAATCGTTGTCCAAAAATCAGCGACAACACTGATTCTAATAGAATCAGCCTATTAAATATATAAAAATTATAATTTAAAAAATTAATTAAATAATTTTTTTGTTAAATTAAATAAATAATTTGAATAATATTAATTAGAATAATTATATAAATAATTTAATAGAAATTCTAATATTAAATTCATAAAATTTGATAATTTACATTCAATAAATTAAAAAAATTACAATTTATTCTTTTTGTTTCCCTTTTTCATTCGAAGTCTGCCAATTCTGGAATGCACGGCCTCCTCTTCCGCAAGATCTTGCTCGTGCGCCTTGGCGGCCTGATGCGCTGCCGCTCGAACGATGTCGCTGAAATTCTACCGAACCTGGCGTCTGATCAGCATTTGGCATTGAAGCGGATGGCGGCGTCTGAACATTCGGCATTGAAGCGGATGCCGGCGTCTGAACATTCAGCATTGAAGCTGATGGCGGCGTCGTCCCAGGGTGCATCATCGCGGGGGATGTCTACATGGGAGACGGATGCTGTTGTGTGTAGGCAAAGAACTGTCGCTGAAACGCCTCCATCTGAGCTTGTTGTGCGGCCAACGCTGCTTGTAGCTCGCTAATCACTTGATCTGGAATGCGCGTCGATGAAGAACCTGAGGACGAGCTGTTGTCCTGAGCCTGAGCCAAGAGATACGAGGATCTCGGGATCGAGGGACCTATCCCGACATACCAATCTCGACGTTGCCCGAGAACAGTATCCATCGCGTACTGCTCCGCCTGGTCTATGTCAAACATTTGGCCTGACTCCGCTGCTTGTCGCTGCATATCCTCGACTTGAGTCATAATTCGCGCCTTCAAACATATGTTAAAAAAATTATTAAGATTATCGAAACTTGATTATTAAGTAATTGTCACAAGTAACTTACAAATTCTTGTTGCGCCCAAGCTGTCGTCCAATTGCCTTGATCATCTTGATGTTTTTTCTCCCACGTGTTTAACGCCGAGGCCAAAGTCCCATCTTCCCTACTCTGCAGTTCTTATGAAAATATGAGTAATGTATTTATTGCAAAAAAAATATTACAAAATTAGAATAAACTTACGTTCAAATGTCGATGAGCCAAAAAAGAAATCGACCCTTGTGTGGACTTCGTTTTCTTGTTCTTTGAATTGTCTCTGTTGCGAGTAGACTTTTTCTGCACATATTAAATTGCGTTATAATTCGATTTCATAGAAGATAACATAATTTTTTGAATTATACATTACCTTCCAATCGTCAGTTGCGAACTCCTCTATCACCTTCTCCCAATCGTCTTTTTGATATCCTTTTGGGATTTCTTTCTTGGCGACATTCATTTGCCCACAACATTTTCCTAAGAAAGTCCCTGATAATCTAGACTTTTGGTTGCGCCTCATACGTTTTGCATCGCGAATGATAGTCTGGTCAATCTGATGACGATAGCAATCCGCCGGAAGCAGCTCCTCGGTCTCATCATCCTTGTACACGAAATTGTACTCGGAATGAAGTGCGCTCAGAATATTGCCCAACATCTGGGGCGTCACTTCGTTCCAATCACGAAGTGTGACCGGGATATGGACTTTCACCAAAGCGCCGACGCGGTTGTTGAATACTCCTACCTTTTTTATTGTTTTTCTTACGTCCTGGTAGAAAGTTTGGTTGATTGGGTCGTACCTAACAACTTTCGCACCGGGTACCCCATGCGCTGCTTTTGCCGAAGTAGACCCGGTTGTTGGTCCCCTTGTTTTCTTAGGACCTTGGGAACCCGGTGTCTCTAGCGGAGACTCATCTCCACCTGCTCCTGAACGGTGTAGCGGAGACTCATCTCCACCTGCTCCACCTGCATCTGACATCCTGTAAGATGTGAACAATATTAGTAAATAAATATTAGTTTTTTGTTTAAAAAAAACGTGGACGGCACCACGGATTTTATTATTAACAAACCTCAAATATGGCGGAGGAAACCCGTGGTTACATTATATAGTAAATAAACATACAAAAAAGATATTAATCATTCATCATCATCTATGCCTATAATGTTAATATCATCTTCTATATCGACATCAACATCTTCTCCCTCAAAAACGACATGTCTCTCATTTTTATCATCGTCTTCTTCATCATCGTCAACGACAGTCACTAACTCAGCTTCATCGATTTCGTGTCGATGATTCAAACGCTCGATGTTTGACAACTCTATAGTCAATGGGATCGAGGCTGAGTTGGAGGGGTCAACTTCAGGAATGTCCCAAATCCCTCGATGATTGCATTCCTGGACGATTTCCCAGTCGCCTCCTTTAATAAGATCTTCGATGTAAAAAACTTGTTTCACTTGAGTCGCGAGTACGTACGGCTCCTCTTTAAACCACTGTTTCGCAGTATAAGCACTCGTTTCTCCAGTAGTCTTATCGGTGTGCACTAGTCGGTTTGCATGATACTTGTCACCGTACCAAATGCATTTGAACAATACAACACTACAGTTATGCCTATAGTTCACGACGATGACGTCTTCCATTCGACCATAGTAAGTGAAATCATCCACAAGTACAAATACACCGCTATTTTGAGTGACTCGTTGATTATCGCGACGACGAGTGATGAACTTCATGCCATTTACAAAGCAGCTCGGATATTGATAGGCGACTTGAAGGGAACCGATAGAAAGCGAATAGAGCTCGTCAGACACGTTAGAACCACTAGCTTTCATATCAAAAATCTGATTACGAAAGAAAGCATTGATTAGCACTTGTGCGTTTATCAAAAAATTGCATTGATATTGTGTTATTACCTTCTTCTCAAACCAAATTTTGAACCTCTTTCTATGCTCCGCTTCAATATCGCGAACTCCAGATTCGCTCAAGAGATCCAAATGCTCGCTGTTATTAAAAACATTACTTCAATAGCAATATATAAAAAAGAATGAATTGAAACACATTCCCAACGATAACTTACATCAAATATGGATCCACTTCAGGACAGTTGGTATAGATGTACCACTCCGCGTTCTCTTTCTGTTCATCGTCTAATACTATCGGTTTCATCATCCCATAAGGCACACACATCTCGGATCGAAAAACAGAGAGCTCTTGCACTTGAACTTCATCGACACTTTTTTTATCTTCAAGATACCTTGCAACGAACGTTAGAGCTTCTTCTACAACATAAGCTTCCGCAATAGAGCCTTCTGGTCTAGCTCTATTTTTGACAAAATGTTTTAACGTCCCAAGGTATCTCTCAAATGGGTACATCCACCGCATATGCACCGGGCCGCCATACAACGCTTCATCTGGTAGATGAATCGCCACGTGAATCATGATCGTGAAAAAAGCTGGTGGAAATATCATCTCAAGCTTACACAAGATCTCGATGATAGACTCTTGCGCATTTTCAAGATCTTCTACTCTCAAGGTTCTCGAACTTATCAGCTTGAAAAAGTTGCAAAGCTCGGAGATCGTCTGATGTATTTCTTTTGGCACAAAAGGACGAATACCAACAGCCAACAACCTCTGCAAGATCACGTGGCAATCATGCGACTTCAAACCTGTGAGTTTTCCATCAGCAGTCACATTTTTCTTCAAATTCCCAGCGACCCCATCTGGAAATTTGACAGATTGGAGGAACTCGGTAAATCGCTGCCTCTGAACAAGGGTTAAGGTGTACGATGCTCGCGGTTTGTACCACGAATCCCCTTGTTTTTTCAAGTGGAGAGCGGTCTTGATGCCCAAATCCATCAAATCAAACCTCGCCTTATCTGTGTCATAGTTCTTCTTTTCTAAGCTGAGCAAGGTTCCGAGAAGATTCTCGCACACGTTCTTCTCTATGTGCATGAAGTCCATGTTATGCTTCAACTCCAAATCTGACCAGTACGGCAACTCGTAAAAGATGCTTTTCTTGGCCCAATTTAGTTCGCACTCGGCTCGCTTTCGTTTTCTGCCCACGGAGCCAGCATGTTTGCCAGTTGTCGTGCAAGAGACACTAGCCAACTGAGCAAGTATGTCTTGCGGAGTCAACTTCTCGGGTTTATTGCGTTTCTCGTGGCGATCCTTGTAGTGATCGGTGCTTTTTCTTAATCGGTGACGCATACGCAAGAATCGACGATGGTCGTAGTAGACGATCCTGTTTCTGACTTTCAAAGACGGCGTGTCAAGGTTGCACGTCGGGCAAGCGAGATACCCCTGGCCACTCCATCCCGATAAATAGGATCGAGCTGGAAAATCGTTAATCGTCCAAAGTAGCGCGGCACGCAATCGAAACACTTCATCGTTGGCGCCATCTCGAACGCAGAATCCGGTCTCCCACAGTTCTTTCAGCTCTTCGACAATTGGCTGCAAAAACACGTCCATGTCCTTTCCTGGTGAGTGAGGCCCCGGGATCAAAAGCGTCAGCATCAAGTACTCTTTCTTCATGCATAACCAAGGCGGCAAGTTGTATGCAGTTAGTACCACAGGCCACATGCTGTACGATAAACTCATTTCTCCGAACGGATTGAATCCATCCGCAGCTAGTCCAAGCCGCACGTTTCGAGGCTCTGCAGCAAAGCCTGGGTATCTCTCGTCCAGGTTTTTCCACGTCGTACCATCCGCAGGATGTCGTAGAACACCAACTTCCCTGACGCGATCTCTTTCGTGCCACTGCATCAAAAGCGACGTGTGTCGAGACGCGTACAACCGCTTCAATCGATCTTTCAGGGGAAAATATCGCAAAATCTTTTGCGGTATCATTTTCCCAGTTGGCTTCCATCTGCTCTCGTTGCATACTGGGCACACGTCGACTTCCGCGAGATCTTTTCGAAATAGGACACAATCGTTAATACACGCATCGATCATCTCGTATCCCATGCCAAAACGCTTCAGCTTCGCCTTTGCCTCGTAATGCTTCTCCGGAATTCGATTACCAGCTGGATGAGACTTCTTCAAGAGCTGCAAGAGTTCTGTAAAAGACTTGTTCGTCCAATGGTTCGTGACTTTGAGGTGCATCAACGAAACCAAGAACGACAAAGAAGAAAACTCTTTGCATCTAGGGTACAATTCTGCTTCCAACTCGGCGAAGAGGTCTTCCACTTGCTCCTCTGCACGCACCTCGCTCTGGGTCGGCTCCGTAGCATCGTCGAAATCCTCGTGATCCCTGATATCCTCCACAGCACCGTGCAATCCTCCTATTCCTCTCTGATCTGTTCCTCCGATGGAATCTTCTTCATGAGGAAGGACGACACGCTCGAGCTCGCCGTGATGATACCATTTTGTGTAGCCTGGGGTAAACCCCTTGTTCAGCAAATGATTCCTGACAACCCCGATGTCGTGCCATCTCACGTTGTTGCAAGGTTTGCAAGGACACCGATATTTGCCAATTTCGTTAGGGAATCTTCTTGCAGCGCGAATAAACTCGTTAACACCGGTTTTGTACTGCAATGTCACCCGATTATTCTCCGTGATCCAATCTCTACTTGGATTGGACATTTCGCTGTGTTGTCGCTGTTTTTCGGACAACTATTTAGGAGCCAAAGACGGTTAGACCAAAGGCCGGACCAAGTGGTCTCGTCTTGACTCGACCGTGTCGGACTTGGTATCCCAAGTCGTCCCTTAGCTGTGGATGTCCCTTGAGTTCGTCAGAGTACCTGAAAAGGAGTAGAGAACACGTGAACTACAAAGGGGAAACAGGGGGGGTGCCCCTGTTTACCTCTCCGACGCTCAACATTAGTGGGATTGAGGTGGAGTATAGAGGTTTTAGGGGTGTTTAGAGGCCAAAGCTTGAGAGAAACGAGCGAGGTACGAGTTCGGCAGCGTTTCAGTGCTCAAGAATGGATTACCTGGGTCAAGGGAAGGACCCTTGTATTTATAGGCAGCCAAGGGGTGGTTTGAAGACCCCTTGGCCGAGTGAACTTGCTTGGTTCGGCCATTGAGTGGCTGGGTCGGCCAATGGCCGAGTGAACATGGTGGTGAGGTTCACCCGGCCATTGGCCGAGTGAAAAGCTTTGGGCCGGCTGAGGTTCACTCGGCCATTGGCCGAGTGAACTGCTGGAAGGTTCACTCGGCCAATGGCCGAGTGAACTGCAGGGGCAACTGGAAGGTTCACTCGGCCATTGGCCGAGTGAACTGCTGGAAGGTTCACTCGGCCAATGGCCGAGTGAACTGCCTTGGCGGCTGGAGGGTTCACTCGGCCATTGGCCGAGTGAACTGCTGGAAGGTTCACTCGGCCAATGGCCGAGTGAACTGCCTTGGTGGCTAGAGGGTTCACTCGGCCATTGGCCGAGTGAACTGCTGGAAGGTTCACTCGGCCAATGGCCGAGTGAACTGCCTTGGTGGCTGAAAGGTTCACTCGGCCATTGGCCGAGTGAATTGTCCAATGGCCGAGTGAGCCATTTGACCCAGCCAATGGCCGAGTGAGCCACTCACTCGGCCCACGGCTGGGCAGGGTGCTTGACTTGGCCATTGGTTTGGGCCGGCCCCTGGTTGAGTCAGGGTTTCGCCGCCCAAGACCTCGTACTAGCCACGTGGGTCGAAGAGATGCCTTTGTTCCCGTTGGCCCTAGACAGGCCAACAACACGCTGAATGAGAGCGAGAAATGAAAGTTTGGAAGAGTTATTGATAAAGGACGACGGAGAACACAATGAAAGAGAAGAGATTATGAATTCTATGTTATTTTGAGCTCAGATTGAATAAGTTGGGAGTTTTTAAACTACTTAATTCGAAACTCTACCGAAATTTCGGCAGAGTTTCCCCTATTATACTGACAAACCAAAAACCTGCAAAATTATTTAAAAACATACATAAACCATCCAGAACTATCCTATAAATTAGCTCAGCCCTAAACCGAACCTCCGTGGTTCGATCACAACATTTATAAATGAAAAATCGAAATAAACAAAATATCACAAACTAGCAAAACATGTCACAAACTATTTTCTTATTTAAACTTACAATTTCATTTCATGTTAAACAAACTAAAACTTATCACAAATTCATTAACTTAATTTTAACCTAAACTTCATTTTATATTAAACATGTCACAAAACATCAAAACATGTCACAAAACATTGTAATTAATTACAATTTCTTTACAATTACAATTAACATACTAATCAAAATTAAATTAAAGAACCTAAACATATTACTAACTATATATGCAATTAAAATTTACAATGATTAACTACAATTATATTAACTAACATTTACATTTACATACTAACACTTAACATTCTAAATAATTACTTACTAACATATCTATTTAATTAACTAACATTTACATACTAATTTCTTATTTAAACTTACAATTTCATTTCATGTTAAATAAACTAAAACTAATCACAAATTCATTAACTTAATTTTAACCTAAACTTCATTTTATATTAAACATGTCACAAAACATCAAAACATGTCACTAAACATTGTAATTAATTACAATTTCTTTACAATTACAATTAACATACTAATCAAAATTAAATTAAAGAACCTAAACATATTACTAACTATGTAATTAAAATTTACAATGATTAACTACAATTATATTAACTAACATTTACATTTACATACTAACACTTAACATTCTAAATAATTACTTACTAACATATCTATTTAATTAACTAACATTTACATACTAATTAACTAACTAACTAACATTTTATATCAACTAACCTAATTAACTAAACTAACTAAACTAACAACACAAACAATTTTTTTTAAAAGGCTAGACTTACTTGGACAGCTCGGGACAACAGGGGACGGCTCGGTGAAACGGCGAAGGAGGGATCGAGGCAGCGATGGTTCGGTGCAGCGGGGAGAGAGACTCGTCGAGGACAGGGACTCGTCGAAACAGCAGGGACGCGCGAGGCAGCTCGGGACAGCAGCTTGACGAGGCTGAGCACGGGACAACGCATCAGTTCAGTCAAAGGGAAAATAAGAGAGAGAGAGAGAGAGAGAGAGGCAGTGAGAGATAGCTTACCGGGATTGCAGTGACACCGAGGCTGAGCACGCGTCGAGGCAGCGGGGCTGTCGGGGCAGAGACGCCGAGGCTGTCGAGGTCGGAGAGAGTGAGCCGGAGAGTGAGAGGTGAGGCAGAGAGAGAGCCGGGGAGTGAGAGGTCGGAGAGAGTGAGACTGAGGCAGAGAGAGAGTCGGAGAGAGTGAGGCAGAGAGAGAGCCGGAAAGAGAGAGTGAGGCAGAGAGAGAGCCGGAGAGTGGGAGCCGGAGAGAGTGAGGCAGAGAGAGAGCAGGAGAGAGTGAGGCAGAGAGAGAGCCGGAGAGAGAGAGCCGGAGAGTGGTGGCGCGCGCGGCTTGGCGGAGGAGCTGCTGGCCGCCGATCGAAGCTCGGCTTGACGGAGGAGCTGCTGCCGGCGGAGCGTGGCTGGTGTCGCAGATGAGGCAGAGAGAGAGACGCGGCAGAGGTGGTGGAAAGGGCGGAGCGCGGCGGAGGTCAGAGAGAGAGAGAGGGTTTTTTTTTGAAGTGCAGGGCTTTTTTTTTTTTTGAAGTGCAGAGAGTTTGAGCGGCTGGAGAAGAAAGGATCGCGACCTGGGTTTTTAAACAAAACCCTAATAATCAGGTGCGACAGAATCGCACCTGATTATTCTTCAGGTGCGACTAGTCGCACCTGATTATTCTTCAGGTGCGACTAGTCGCATCTGATGAGTTATCAGGTGCGACTAGTCGCACCTGATTATAAAAATAAACAATAAAAATTTCATTCGCCACGTCAGATTAATGAAATAAAAGAGGGGGAGATGAGGCCCGCTCAAAAATTTCAAACTATCTGATGCGACATAGTCGCACCTGAAAGTTTCAACATATTTTCAGGTGCGACTAGTCGCATCGGATTGTCAAAATCAAAAGACAATTTGAGCGAATTTTTTCGGCTTCTGATTGACTATCAGATGCGACTAGTCGCACCTGAAAGTTATTTAGATGCGACTTTTAGATGCGACTAGTCGCATCTGATAGTCTTGCGCATCAGAAAATCAATTTTGTAGTAGTGATATGTTGTCGAGCGTGGCACCCATCGAGACCAAACTCTCGACTCTCCACATTGAAGCATTTGAGGAAGAAGACAACAACGAGGCAATAAGACTCGTGCTCGACTTCATAGACGAAAGGAGGATGGGCGCACTAACCGGCCTTGCCGCTCAAAAAAGGAAAGTCGAGAGATATTATAATTCGAAGGTCAAGCTTGGAGATTCACCGATGGAAGCCTCGTTCTGAGAAAGGTCTTCCAAAACACCAAAGTGAAAGGAGCTGGAGTCTTGGGCCCCACTTGTGAGGGTCCGTATCATGTTCGCAAGGCCATACACGATGGCACCTATGAGCTCAAAAACATGCAAGGCCTTGCGTTCACTCACCCATGGAACGCCGAACACCTGAGGCAAATTATCACTGAAGCTCGCCTCCTCACCCTATTTATCTTACGGCTTTTACTTTCATTTTTTTCTTTTTATGTAAGAAGGCCAACGGCCAAAAAGGGTGTAACTTTCATATTAAAGCAATACGAAACTCTATTTACACTCCATCCTTCGCCTCTCATTCTTATAGTTTTTAGATTCTTGTACAAATACCCAAAAAAAACTCAGGGGGGCTAATAGGGATACGACACAAACAGGCGTCACATGCGCCGGAAAGCGAATTCTGAAATGACAAACAAAACTCAATACACAATACGCAGACCGCTAGGTGCCGCGCTCGCCGGGAACCAAGTCTACGCCAGGCCCATCCTAACACATGACGCGTGCGCCAACTGGCGTCACACTCATCGGGAAGGTAGCCCCGCTCGCTGCTTAACACGTACGCCGATAGGCGACGAATCTCGTTAGATACAACGGCTTGCGCCCGCAAGACGAATAACTTGTTTGGCCAGCGTCCACGAAAATCGAGTCACTCAACGTGACACCGCGGCCCCATGAGGTCCAAGCTTTGCAAATCGGTTAGACCTCAACTGGTCAATCGGGAAAATAAGACACGCACCAAAAAAAAATAAACCCGATAAGGTGGAATGCAACTCAATTAAATTGATCAGAGTTTGTCAAAATTGCCACATTCTGTCGGATTTTGTCGGACATTGTTGGATTCTATCGGATCTTGAATTTCATCAGAAAAAATAGTTGCATTTCATCCTAAACTATCGGATTTCATCATATATAACGTAAAATTCCAGAAAGTTTAACGAAAAATCCCCATTTTTATGGGACTCATGAACCGCCGAAGCCACATCTTTCTCAATACTATATTTGAGAGCTCTGTGGGACATAAATGTACTTACTTATTTGATTTTCCTCAAAATATATCAATAAGTCTATAAAAGATGAATAAAGAAGCAAATTAACCCATTGACAGAATTCAATCAATTGGAGACACGAAATGATGAGAAAATGAGAGAGAATGAGAGAGTTGAGAATAGAACGAGAGAGAATGAATGACATAGGGGTTATATGGACTGCAATGGTATTTTTGTCCGAAATTGGGTCAAAAGTCTAATTTCAGATATTTTCGAAATGTATATATTTGTTTAGACGTTTTCAAAATCGTAAATATATGTATACAAATTATGACAGAAAGTATGTTGAAAATAGCGGGAAAATATTTTGGGTGCGAAAAAGTCGCACCCAAATTTGGCGGGTAAGCTTTTGGGTGTGACTTTTCGCACCCAAAAGTCAATTGCATTTCCCTTTGGGGGCGACTTTGTCGCACCCAAATTTGGCGGGTAAGCATTTGGGTGCGACTTTTCACACCCAAAAGTTATTCCCCTTGACTTTTAGTCGCACCCAAATTTAGCGGGTAGGTTTTTGGGTGTGCAAAGTCGCACCCAAAGGTAAAAGTAATTTTTTTTTTAAATCTTTGTGCTCATATTCTAAATAGAATTAATTAAGATATTCATTAAATAAAATTGAATAATAACATTCATTTGAAAATTCGTTAGATAGTTTTAGTTAAGGTATTCATCAAATAATATTAATCACATAATTATAATAAAAATTCCGATGTTTGATAAATAATTAAATAAACGTTTAATCCTATTATTTTTCTTTCCTTTTTCCCCTTCATGGGTTCTACGCCACTGCTTGATTGCACTACCTCCTCATCTGCTAAATCTTCCTCGTGCGCTGTTCCCACTCGTCGTACGCTCTCGGTGGAACTACTGAAGCTGGCGGCGTCATCTGAGCATCTGCCATTGAAACTGATGGCGGCGTCATCTGAGTATCTGCCATTGAAACTGATGGCGGCGTTGTCTGAGGCATCGGCATCATCTGAGGCATCGGCGTCATCTGAGGCATCGTAGGGCCGGACGACATATGAGGCAGGGGCGAAAAATTATGTGTCAACGCGTATAGCTGTTTTTGCATCTCCTGCAGCTGGGCTTGCGAGGATCGCCTCAACTCGTCCATAGCGGCTTGTTGTGCCGCCAATTGGGTCTGTAGCTCGCTAACCGTTGGATCTGGAAAATGCCGCGATGACAAACTTGATGACGAGCTTTCGTCCAGAGCCTAAGCAATGGCCCAAGATGATCTCGGGACCGAGGGACCTATCCCGACATACTAATCCTGATGGTGGGTCTATATAAATCTAACCCTAGGGATTGGTCCTCTCTCAGCCCATTACACAGTTTTCCTGAGCCATCAAAAGAAAGTTCTCAAGTCTAAATGGTCAAGAAGAAGAAACCAATTCCAGTGATTCCGCCACCGCCTTCGTTGTTCTTGTCATGGATCGAGGTAGGTTTTCTCGATCTCTGATGCCTTGTGAAAATCATCTAGTACTAAGATCTTGACTAATTAAGATCGTTTAAATTGTGCTTACATACATGTCTGAGTACATAATTTTTTTAAAATAGCTATGTTTTCGGAGTTGAAAATTACATAAAAATATTATTATAATCGAAAATATTAGAATTATAAATAAATATTTAGATTTTATTACCCTCTTCATGAGTATTTTTAATATAATTCAGCTTTATGAACATATCAATAAAATAGGAAGTACATTTAAATTTTTCACGAGACATATGTTCATTAAACATATTATTGCTAAGATACTTATGGTACAAAACATATATGAAATAATTCACATACATAATAAATTTATATATATAATATTATGCAAAACCATACAAACGTTTCTCATGTCAAAATCTTTTAATTTATCTTTTAAAATTATATATATATATATATATATATTATATATATCTTTTAAAATATGATATGTATAGGAAACTATTTTCCTTACATATATTGCTTTATAATTTGATTTTATTTCATATGTCCCAAAACGTCTATAAAGAAACAACGACATCTTGTTTTTAGTTACTTGTATGAAACGACAATCCTCATCCTTTTAAAATTGTTATTTTTAA
Organism: Urtica dioica subsp. dioica; assembly: GCF_054948205.1. NCBI lineage: Eukaryota > Viridiplantae > Streptophyta > Magnoliopsida > Rosales > Urticaceae > Urtica > Urtica dioica. The sequence goes on along the minus strand of NC_142757.1, from coordinate 10,106,205 downwards.
CCGTTCGATTGGTATTATCTACGGCTTATAATGTTTGAAATTTGTGTCTGTAAACAAACACATTGTATTGAGTAAAGCTATTTGTCTCGATTCACGAGTGGGAACGATCCACTCACGTTTTGACTTAGCTTCCAGTTTAACTATTCCTAATCGATGCGATTCGTGACAGTGACCTCATGGATCCAAATGAACAAAGCTTGAGCTAAAATACTTGGACTCAAAATTTCACAAACCTTTTCCAAGTTTAGTTTAATGTCAACTGACTCCACTAAAGAGTTGACACTGAAAATCTCTCGGTTCAAATGAATTTATTTTCTACTCAAGAATTCAACCTAATTGTAATGAGTGGATCCACAGAATATTATCAGTGTTTACCCTTCATGAATATCATCAGCTAGTCGGGATTTACAAAATTACCATTTTACCCTTCTAGCTGTTATTTCCTCAACTCCTTTGTCGCTTGTGAATAAGTTAGAAACAATGTATTGACGAGGAGCTAACAAGTCACATTGTTTCATCCAAAAGAGTCAGGACTCAATTTGGACACTGGCCAGTTCATTTATTCACACTCCAAGGAACAAATCATGAGGTGATATACATTGCATTTCAGCAATCTTGTACATGAATTCCATATCTATGAGAACTTCACAAAGTTACTCATGACATTCTCACAACTTAGTACTTCACCAATAGGCCTTGTTCGGAATCACATAGTGAGTCCGAACTCTGACTTTCTCAAATGAGAATACTAAGGTGTGAAATGACATGTCTCATTTCAGGATTAAGGTAAGCACGACGCAATTCATACGTAGTGACTTCGAGACATAAGAGGTTAAATGGTTTGTTCTTATCTTGTTGTTGTCGGTCGTTTTCGGAAAACCCGAGACGCCAAGAAGGCACGTCGCTCAAAGGGCCGATGGTCAGGCCGGAGGTCCTGAAGAGCGGCAAATCTTCAAGCCCTCGCCCAAACTCCTGACTCCTCGAGTCGAGCTTCACTCCTCGAGTCGAGCCTTGAGTCAATCTCCTCGAGTCGAGCTTCGCCCCTCGAGTCGAGCCCTTAATTGTTCCTCGAGTCGAGCCTCAAGTCATTCTCGAGTCACTCCTCGAGCCAAGTCGCCAGTCGCCCTCGTCGAGTCGAGCCTTGCTCCTCGAATCGAGTCGCTCTCGTCAAGAGGAAAGCTTCATATTTCACATGGGAAGAATGACATTCGAAGGCCCGCAAGAACCCGGCCAAGACGAGCCGTCCATCGCGCACACAACGCACAACGCCGGCCGGCCGTGCAGCAGACGGCGCGCCGTGCCAGACAGGCGCGCGCCGCGCGCTCCATGCGCCGCGCGACCTGCGCCGCGCCCGGTGACCCTCGCGCCGCGCCCGGTGACACGCGCGCCGCGCCCCTGGCGCCGTGCGCCACGCGCCGCGCGTTGTGCGCCGCTCTTTGTGCGCCGCGCGCGCCGCTCTTTGTGCGCCGCGCGCGCCGTGCGCCTCCACTTGATGGCATGCGCGATCCTAGTCCCACATGGACGAAAAAGGGACCTTCTAAGGCTCCCAAACACCTATAAATACCCTCTCTCATTGAGGGGAAAGATCATCCCAAAATATCCAATAATTCTCTTCATCTCCTATCGACACGCTCGATTTCTTACTCGCCTCTGCTTCTCTGGATGCCATATTTGGCCTGAAGCAGACTCTCTTCTCCCTCCCTCGTTCTCAAAGGTTCCGAAGCACTCACGGGGACTTCCCGGACGTCGCTCCCTTTGACCGAACGTTCTCCGGTGCTCAAGCACGCCCCTAGGGTTCTCAACTAGAGCTACCCTCGCGCGTCTAACACGCTAGACGCCTACGCGATCTCCGAAGTTCTGAGACGCCGCCGAGGACTCCTCGCGCCTCGTCTCCTTCGTCGAGCACGCCTCTCCATCAAGGCTCCGCGCCTTATACTGCTTCTTTCACGCTTGAACTACGTTCTGACCTGATCCCACGCACGGGTACGTAGGCAGCCGACAACCAAGGCACGGTCACTCCTCCTCCTCATCCCCTACCTCTCCCGAGAGGTGGGTTGATCGGAGAAAACCCTAGCTCGAGACTATCGAGTTCCCACTCTTGGCTCGGGTGCGATCACTTGGTCCGGCCTTGGATCGAACCGCCCGAGGTTTTAAATAGTTGTTCATTTTCGTGCGACAACATTTTGGCGCTAGAAGGAGGGGACTTCCCGACCTATTCAGCCCGAAATCCCTTCTATTCATCTTCTTCTTTTCTTCTGCGAACTCAACCTTCTCGAACTTGAGAAACGATGAGTAGCCAACCACCCGTACGTTCTGAGGGCGTGAACAACCCCGAAAACGTCGCTAAAACCAAGAAATACTTCTTGCGCTCCCGAGCGCATGGTGACGAAGAGTCGCTCCACGAAGAGAGCTCGACCCGCTCACCATCTCCATCTCCTGATAGCAGGGACAACCGCATCATGGAGTTAGAGGAGAGTATCCGCCGACTGAAGGCGAGGAACGCAAGGTACCACAGCCGACTGGCTGCGAAGCAACCTATGCGTGACACCACGACCCCCAACGGGGATCCTGAGAACCTCAACGAGGAAAGCCGCGACCCTGATTATGAGGATACTGGTGAGTCGGAGGATATCGAGACTTCTCTCACGAAGGACGGGGAACTCCCCGCCGTGTTTGAAGCCGGTCCGTCGAATCCCTTACCCCGAACATGCGATGCGCCGGTAGCTTCTCAAGAGGGGAATTCCCGACGTTCGGCTCTCGACCGACTAGGTCCGAGGGAGAATGTTGCGGAAAGTCAGGGCGCGCGGAGAGCGCACCGCCGCAAGCAAAGCCGGCGCCTCCGTACGGCCAGCCCTGATCTTAGGGACCACCTCACTGCTCAACGCATTGGGCGTGGCAATGATCTGAGAGAGCGACTAAGCTCTAGACCCAATATCCCGCTGGCAGCCCCAACTAACGGGAATCGCCGCGCAGGACAGGGGTCTAACGAAAGGCTGCAGGTGACTCCTCCCGATCAAGGGGTTACTCCAACGACCGGTCTCGATGTGGTCACTATGATCCACAACCTTCGAAATGAGGTACGAGATCTCCGAGAATACGGAATAGGTGGAAGTGCCTACGGAGTCGTTGAGGAGAACTCATCACCTTTCACTACTCAGATACTGGCTGAGGTTGGTACGGGGAATTTCAAGCTCCCGAACCTCGCTCCATATGATGGGAAAGCAGATCCTGCTTACCACATCCAGCACTATGAAACCTGGATGACGATGCAGGGTGTTTCTCCTGGTGCCATGTGCCAAGCTTTTAGTTTGACCCTCGCCGGACCCGGCTTTGAGTGGTTCAAAAACTTAAGGCCAGGAAGCATCCACTCGTTCAAAGACCTGAAGGACATGTTCCTGGCACGGTTCGCTACGTCTATGGTCCAAAAGAAGACCAAGATGTACCTGTGGTCAATCAGGCAAGAGAGTGACGAGTCTCTTAGACGATACCTCACCCGATTCACTGAAGAGTCAAACAAGGTCGACCGCTTTGACGACAGTGACGCAATTGCCGCTATCATAGAAGGCTTGCGCACAAGTGACTTCCTCAAGTCTGTCGTCGGCCGTGTCCCTTCCACCATGGCCGAGTTAATGACTCGAGCTAAGACCTTCATGGGAGTCGAAGACTACCTCGACGGCCGCAAGAGCACTAATCAAAGCTCTCGCCGTCGAGAAGAACCTATCCGCGAGCAGAACGAACCTCGTAAGAGGCGAAACAAGGGGAACCAGGTTCCTAGCAACCAACCCCCTGTACCTCAGAAACCGCGACTTGCGGAAAACTTCAAAGGGTACTCGTCGTTCACGCCGCTGAACACGGCGTCGGAAAGGATCTTGGCTCTGGCACGTGACAAGTTCACGCCCCCGGCTCCAATGAAGAAGGATCCCGCAACTCGCGATCGGTCCAGGTATTGTGAGTTCCATCGGGAATATGGTCATTTGACCTCGGAATGCTACAACCTCAAAAGGCAAATCGAGGCTCTGATCCAACGGGGCGAACTGAAGGAGTTCGTGTTGCGCATGATCGGCGCTGCGGGCCCCACCGCGAACAGACAACAGTCTGGTCAAGGAGGAGGAGCAGCCGCTTCTGCCAACCAAACCACGGCTACTGCCAACGCCAACCCGCAACTGCACGTGGTAACCACCATACTGGGAGGTCCACAAGATGGGGATTCGGCCCGACAACGGAAGAAATTCCTTAGGGCCGTGTCTCAGGAAGACGCTGCTATGCACGTCAACTTCACATATGAAGAACCTCCGTCCGTGCCTCACGAGATGATGTATTTCACCAATGAAGAGGCCAAGCGAGTTGTGCATCCGCACAATGACGCGATCGTGCTCAAGGCCCAAGTGGCCAATAACTTGGTGAAAAGGGTTCTCATCGATAACGGCAGCGCTGCCGACATAATTTTCAAGTCCACCCTAGAGCGCATGAAGCTCGGGGGGCTGCGCACGACTCCGACCCAAACGCCATTGTTTGGGTTCACTGGGGAAAAGGTTATGACCGAGGGCATCATCGACCTGCCGGTCACCTTTGGGACCCCTGGAGGAATCGAAGCCGTTCACATGGTCCCATTCCTAGTGGTCGATCAAGAGTCGCCCTACAACTTAATCATCGGGCGACCCACGTTGAACCGGCTAAGGGCGATCACTTCCACGTATCACCTACTGGTGAAGTTCCCCACCGAAGGGGGAATTGGCATTATGGCTGGAGACCAATCCCAAGCCAGAATATGCTACGTGCAAGGAGTTGATGGCAAGTCCGCGGGAAAAGCGGTCAACACAATCTTCCAACTGGAAGACGATTACCCATGCAACCCAAGGGATGCAAGGAAATTCGGAGAACTTGACCCCCGTGACGAAATCGAAAGACTTAAGGTGGAAACCTCTGATGATCTTGTGCCAATCGTCTTGGACGAGTCCAAACCTGATCAGGTTGTAAAGGTCGGCACCCGACTTCCACTCGCCATCAAAACTCAGCTTACTGCCTTCCTTAGGGAGTTCAAGGATGTTTTTGCGTGGACTCATGCGGACATGCCCGGAATCGATCCCGAGGTAATAGTGCACCGACTGAACGACGACCCAAAAGTCGCCGAAAAAGTGCAGGCTAGACGAACGTTCAACCCAGAACGATACCTGGCCATAAATGAAGAGGTCGAGAAACTCCTCACCGCAAACTTCATTCGAGAGGCTAAGTACCCCAAGTGGGTCGCCAACGTGGTAATGGTAAAAAAGCCCAACGGGAAGTGGCGAATTTGTATAGACTACAAAGATCTTAACAAAGCCTGCCCTAAGGACTGCTTTCCACTCCCGCGCATCGAACAACTGGTGGACGCCACGGCCGGCCATGAACTTCTAAGTTTCATGGACGCCTATTCCGGCTACAACCAAATTCGAATGCACGAGCCCGATCAAATTAAGACGACCTTTGTCACTGATCGAGGTCTCTACTGTTACAAGGTCATGCCTTTCGGCCTTAAGAACGCGGGAGCAACATACCAACGCTTGGTAAATCGGATCTTCGCCGATCAAATCGGCAAGACGATGGAAGTGTACGTGGATGACATGCTCGTTAAAAGCCTACTGGCAACTAATCACGTACGCGACCTTAGGGAGATGTTCACAATCCTCCGCCGATATAAAATGAAGCTCAACCCCAACAAATGCGTATTCGGGGTTGAATCCGGAAAGTTCCTCGGTTATATCGTCAGCTGACGAGGCATAGAGGCGAACCCAGAAAAAATCAAGGCACTCCTTGAAATGAAGTCGCCAAGACGAGTCAAAGAAGTGCAAAGCCTGACCGGTCGGATTGCCGCTTTGACACGCTTCGTGTCTAAAGCCACCGACAAGTGTCAACCGTTCTTCAAAGCTCTGAAGAAGACGGACGGCTTTGAGTGGACGGACGAATGCGAAAGTGCCTTCCAAGAAATGAAGGCTTACTTTGGGTCCCCACCATTCCTCTCTAAACCGAAAGAGGGCGAGACGCTGTACGTGTATCTCGCCGTCTCTGAAAGAGCTGTAAGTGCCGTCCTTGTCCGCGAAGAAAACAAGGTCCAATGGCCAATCTACTACGTAAGCAAAGCCTTACTCGACGCGGAAACGCGCTACACAGAGATTGAGAAGCTTTCTCTGGCTCTCGTAATGGCAGCAAAGAAGCTACGACCGTACTTCCAAGCTCACCCAATTGCAGTGCGAACTGAGCATCCAATCGGTAAAGCTCTTCAAAAGGGAACGTCGACTCGCATGGCGATCTGGTCCCAAGAATTGAGCGAGTACGGGATTGAGTTCCACCCAAGAACGGCTATAAAGGGGCAGGCCTTAGCCGACTTCGTGGCAGAATTCTCCTACGCTCCCGATATGGGAAGAGCGGAAACTGACTTGAACATAACGAGCTAACTCGGAAAAGGAAGGTAGACCCAACGGGTCCCATCTGGGAGTTATACGTAGACGGAGCATCTAATGCTCGGGGGGCTGGCGCCGGAATAATCCTGATTAACCCCAATAGGGAAAAGCTGCGATATGCCCTTCACTACGGCTTCCAAGCCTCCAACAATGAAGCTGAATACGAAGCGCTCATTGTAGGGATAGAGCTGGCACAGAAGCTCGGATCCCATAACCTCCGAATACACTGCGACTCGCAGTTGATCGTAAACCAGGTTAAAGGAGATTACATCGCCAAGGAGCCCAACATGGTCGCGTACCTGGCTAAGACGAATTCCAAACTCGATGCCTTCTCTTGGTTCGAGATTCACCAAATCCCGAGAGAACAAAATTCGGAGGCTGACGCGCTTGCTCGCCTCGGATCTGGCATCGACGAAGACGGATTGGGGACCGTGCCCATTGAATCTCTCCCACGACCATCCGTCTCCCGAGACGAAGTCGGGGCCATAGAGATGACACCTCAGCCTACTTGGATGGACTCAATTGTCGAGTTTTTGCGAAGAGGGGAACTCCCCGAAGACCGCAAGGAAGCCGATAAACTGAGGGCCTTAGCATCCAAATACACGCTCCGGGAGGGCACACTCTACAAGCGCGGTTACTCGACACCACTGCTCCGATGCCTCGATAGCGTTGAGTCGACCAAGGTCCTCCGCGAAATCCATGAGGGCATCTGCGGAAACCACGCCGCTGGAACTTCCCTTGCGCTCAAAGCGCTTAAGCAAGGCTATTTCTGGCCTACCATGAAGCGAGATGCTTGCGAATGGGCAAGGCGTTGCGATAAATGCCAGCGCTTCGCAGAAATTCCGCGACAGCCCCCGACCCCGTTAAGCAGCATCGTTGTCCCACGTCCCTTTGCTAAGTGGGGCGTGGACATCATTGGCAAGCTCCCTAGAGCGCCAAGGCAATACGAGTACGCCATTATCGCCATCGACTACTTCACTAAGTGGGTAGAGGCCGAGCCGCTTGCCAGAATAACTGAAGCAAACACGACAAACTTCATCTGGAAGAACATCATATGCAGGCACGGTATCCCCGCCTCAATTGTGACCGACAACGGGGCACAATTTGACAACGCGCGAGTAAGAGATATCTGCGATCAACTGAAGATCAGCAAGACCTTCTCCTCGCCGCGTCATCCTCAGGCCAACGGCCAAGTCGAGGCAGTCAACAAGACAATCAAAAGCAACCTGAAAAAGAAGCTCGAAGACAAGAAAGGCGCCTGGGCCGAGGAATTGCCATTCGTCCTATGGGCACATAGGACGACCGCGTGAAACGCCACCGGCGAGACGCCATTCTCCCTTGCATATGGGGTCGAGGCCGTGGTTCCAATTGAAACCGAGGTACCCACGTTCCGAGTCGATACATTCGACGAAGCGGACAATGACGAGGCCATGCGCCTTGAGTTGGACCTGATCGATGAAAAGAGAACGGAAGCATTCAGACGCCTCGCCGCACAGAAGCGCAAGGTCGAAAGATACTACAACTCCAAGATCAAAAGGCGAACCTTCGCCGTCGGAAGCCTCGTCCTCAGACGAGTGTTCTAGAACACACAAGTCCAAGGCGCCGGCGTCCTAGGCCCGAACTGGGAAGGCCCTTACAGAGTCCGCAAAGTCATTCACGACGGGACATACTACATCGAGCACACGGACGGAACTCCGATTCGCCACCCATGGAACGCGGAGCACTTGTGGAGTTCGTGAAGAAACTTGGGCTGTGGAGGTCGGAGATTGAATATTTTGCAGAGGGAAGAAGTGAGAGTGGCGAGACAAATGAAGAAGATGAAGTGAAAAAATTGATTTTATAAAAATACCTAGAATTTAGGTGCGACTTTGTCGCATCCAAAAAGTCGCACCCAAAGATAATGAACATAAATTAAAAAGAGGGAAGCCATGTCGAAAAAAGTGGGGGAAAATCTTGCCGCTCAATTTTTTTTTACTTTCGCACCCAAAAGTCAAAAAATTTGAGCGGCATATTTTCCCCCACTTTTTTCGACGTGGCATTGCCCCCAAAAATTTTGACTAATTTTTGGGTGCGACTTTTCGCACCCAAATTTAAAAAAATCAGAGAATTTTTGTAGTTGCTCTAAAGTCTTTTTTGGTGCGACTTTTAGGTGCGAAAAGTCGCACCCAAAAGTCATGCGCACCGGAAAACTGTATTGTAGTAGTGATATCACGATTCTTTAAATATTTTACTAACATTAAATTGCCAATTAATGTAACAAAAAAAGTATATATATTTTTGCAAAATATTTATCTGAATATCCATCGATTTCCTATATTTTTTGTCGGTTTCCTCTACGATAAGCGATTTCTTGTCAATAGATTTTTTTTTTTGTCTGAATAAGTGTCGATTTTCCTCCTATAAATGGTTTATCCTTCAATTAAAGTTACCAATCACACTATTAATGCCGCGGAAAAAAAATATACTGACGAGCAATGGAGACTTCCCCTCAATTATCTTCATGTTCTAATTATATGACATTTTTCGTAATTTCAGTTGAATCCAACGTCATATAAATACGAACCCACAAACAGCCAACAAATTTAGAGAGAAAATAAACATCAATAATAATAATAATAATAATAAAAAAGTAATAATAGAGCAGAGAAAGCGAAGAGAAGAGAAGAGGAAGAGGACTCCGAGTCTTGAGAGAAGAGAGCGCGAACTGAGAAAGAGCGAAGATTGTTTGGATACCGAAGAAGACCAAAACTGCCCTCGATCTTATAAAGACATTTAACGGTGTCGCCGCGGGTTGACTGATGAGTCGTCTAGGGTTGAAATCGCAGGTGTATCACGGCGAGGTTTGCTTGGGGGAACTGGACGTTATCGTGGCGAAGGACAGAAAATTCGAGTTCCCAAACAACGAGATTCGCATACAGCGGATATCTCCGGCGAGCGAGCGATGCCATCCTCTGTCGATCCTCCAGACGATCGCTTCCTTCTCGGTGTGTTGCAAGCTCGAGTCCTCGTCGCCCGTGGAACACCCTCACTTGATCAACCTTCACGCCACTTGCCACTACGAATTGAAGGTGTGTGTTCATATCTTGCTCTCCTTTCACCGTTTCACTGCCGATGATATTGCCATCTTAGTGTTTGGTTGCCGCGAAAATGCCTGTCTCTGCTCCTCCTTCAGCCATGATCGAAGTAAATTGTTTTCATCGTATTGTTTTTGTTCTGCTTTTGTTATAGTTGTTATCTTCGGGATTGTGTTTTCTGTTAGATTAAATTATTTGCAGTTTGGTTGCAGACAATTTCCGTTCCGTTATGGTATTTTTGCTCTTATTGTAATATTATGTGCTTGTTTGTCGAAAAAACACAACCTTCAGAGTGCTTGCGTCTGTGATCGGAAACCTTTACTTTGTTTTCATTTTATGACGTTGTTGATAGAGAGCCGATGAAATTGCCATCTCTGTGCTTTCAGGTTACACATTCTTCATTTTTCCTTTAGTGTATTAATTTTGTGCTGCTGTGCTGAGAAATTTACAGCTTTAGAAATGTGACGGTTTGGACTCTGAAATCGATGCTGTCTTTTATGTTGTTATCTTTCTCTAATTTTATATTGTCAGTTAAATTTCTAATTTGTTTGCAATGCGAAACTACACCATTGGTTTTAACTCTTGGGCGAAATTTGATGTTTTCCTTTTCTTTTTTCTGGACGTAGACGGCAGTTGTATTGGTTGATGATGAAGAGATTCACTTGGTGGCGATGCTTAGTAAGCAAAAGAAGTACCCATGCTTTTGGTGCTATTCGGTTCCAAAAGGTTTATACAACTCTTCCCTTGTGATGTTGGATATGAGGTGCCTCTCGATCGTGTTTGATCTCGACGAGACGCTGATTGTTGCAAACACAATGAAGTCGTTTGAGGACAGGATTGAGGCCCTTCGATGCTGGATGGTGCGCGAGATTGATCCCCAGCGCTTAGCGGTAATGCAGGCTGAGATAAAGCGCTACATAGACGATCGGTTGATCTTGAAGCAGTACTTGGAGAATGATACTGTTTTAGACAACGGGAAGATGTGTAAGGTTCAGATGGAAGAAGTTCCTCCACTATCTGATAACCAGGAGAGGTTTTTACGGCCTATAATTAGGTTGCAAGAGAAGCATATTGTACTCACTCGCATTAATCCCGAGGTTAGACAATTTGGTGTAGTTTTTCTTCGGATTGATTTATATTTGCATATTTTGAACTTAGACTTCTGAACATCTTCGCGTGATTTGCGTCCAAAATTAGATGAAAATGGATCTTTGTTTGGAAGCACTTGGTTGAACAAAATCCTCATTAAATTGACAAGAGATAATATCTAGTGAGGCTTAGTGCCTTGGTGCACGTGTAGGTATAACTTAATAGTATTCCCTAATGTTGGTCAAAATGATGTTTGTGAGACAGTCACATGATTAATCATAGCCAAACCAAAATTCGGATTGTTTAGAAATAATAATTCCTCTCAAAACCACACCCAAAGAATTGCTGGTCAAATTAGAGAAACATAGGCTGAGAAGAACGAATACAGTGTAGCTCTCTCTCTCTCTCTCTCTCTCTCATAATGTTTTTACAAAGCAAATAACTGAGAATCCGGCCTCAGAAGCTATGACATGACTTCATGCTTGGTTGGTACTACTACATGTTTACGAGACACCGGGGATTTTGTTTTCCAGCTCCCGTGGTTTGAACCTGTGACTGCTGTATCTATCAGGCTAACAGGCTCTATTCCTTACCGCATAGTCCATGCCCATGGGGACATGGGCTTTGAAAAACATGGTTATCAGCTATGACCAAGTTATTTTATTTGTTTTGACAATACTCCTATTTTATTGATTTTACTTGGGTTTATTTTTAATGCAGATTCGAGACACTAGTGTGCTTGTGAGGTTACGACCTGCATGGGAAGATTTGCGAAGTTACTTGATAGCAAAAGGAAGGAAAAGATTTGAAGTTTATGTATGTACAATGGCTGAAAGAGACTATGCCTTAGAAATGTGGAGACTTCTTGACCCAGAAGCACATTTGATCAATTTAAAGCAACTCTCGACTCGAGTTACTTGCGTGAAATCAGGCAAGCTCATCTTATAATATACTATCATGTCTTTGCTTAATTCCTGGATAATCGGAGTTTAAGAAGCTCCTCTTTCTCTCTGCCGTTCTTTCTAGCTTTGGATACTAATAGTTCATTTGCATCTGAAAAACTAAGTGAATGTAATCCGAAGGGTGTGGTCCAGTGGGTTGGGGTGATTCTTGGGACCTTGTTAGTCCCCTGTTCGATTCTCTCTGGACTCAACAATTGGGGCCACTGGGGTAGTATCCCAGTCGATACTGCAGGGCTGTGTGGATTTTAGTCGGGTCTAACTCGGACACCACAGTTATAAAAAGACTCGAGTAAATGCATAGGTTAATAATCAATGTATTGAATCCATGTATAAATTGTGTGCTATAGTATGCTGCTGTTCCCCTTATCCTTTTCTCTTTATCCAATCTAGAGAGTAATTCTCAAGTAAGGTTAACATTATACGAATCAATATTAACTTGCCAGGATCCAAGAAGTCCTTGATAAATGTCTTCCAAGATGGCATTTGCCACTCAAAGATGGCGATGGTAATTGACGACCGCTTAAAGGTTTGGGAAGATAAGGATCAACCTCGTGTTCATGTCGTTCCTGCATTTAGTCCATATTATGCTCCTCAGGCAGAGGTACATTCTACTTCCACCATAAATTTGCATTGTAAGATGAATCTTTTGTTTCATCTTTAGAAATTTGCTTTTGATTCTCTCTTTGCCTGGCAGATAGCAAACGCCGTTCCTGTCCTCTGTGTCGCAAGAAATGTTGCATGCAATGTTAGAGGTTGTTTTTTCAAGTAAGTTCTGTAAATAATATATGGTGGATGCATCTCTTTACTATTATTATTATCACTGTTATTATTTTTATTACTATTATTTATTCAAGCCAGTTATGTTGCTCTTGATATTCTAAGATGTGGCTTTTTATAACTACGTGTTACAGAGAGTTTGATGAAAACTTATTGCGAAGAATCAGTGAAGTCTTTTACGAAGATGATATAGTAAATTTACCTTCGTCTCCTGATGTGAGCAATTACTTGATTTCAGAGGTACAAGTAAAACACGAGAAAATAAAATAAAATACTTAACTTGGATTTTTCAAAATCTCATCATTTAAATATTGTTATAGGATGCTGGTTTTGTACCAAATGCTATCCCTCTTCCCTTTCACGAAGGAATGAATGGCCTGGAAGTTGAACGCAGACTTAACCGACCTGTGAGTGATAGTGTTTTTTCTTTGATATGTTATATATTTATATGAATCTAGGTAGAAAATCAATGATAATATCAAATTTTTGTTATGAACCTAGGACTTCGATCACGTGATGCTAGTCGTTGTGCTTCATTCACGGTTAACAAATACTATGCAAAGCTCTATCGAACCCCAACCCCTTCTCGTTTTGAGAGCAATTAAGTTATTTAGTTGGAGGCTACTCCATTAATAGAGAGACCCATTTTAAGTCATTGTTTTATAAGGCGTTTCAAGGCGCGCCTTGAAGCGAGGCGGTCGGAAAAAGCCTCAAGGCTTAAGCCTGGGAAAAAAAATTCGACTTGCGCCTTTTTGGTTTTTAGGTGTGCGCCTTGAGGGTACGCTTTGAAAATTTTCGCCCAGAAACGCATGAAATATGGCAGTTTTTTATTTTCTATTTTTAAAGAAGGCCCAAATAAAAAAGTTTGGTCTTTTTTCGGGCCTTTTTGGTTTTTTTATTAATAAAACATAGATTAGGGTTGCCCCGACTCCGCTCTTGAGGGTGTGGCTCGGCTCCTAGATGGTGTTTTTCTTCCCCCTCCCCCTAAGGAACCACAACCTTCGTCCCTCCTTGCGACATTTACATGGTCTTTCCGTGCCTCCCCAACTTGTTGTCTCGACCGTTTCCTCCTTGACAGCAGTTGGAAATCTTTGTTTCCGTTCGGAGAACAAGAAGCCATTCTCCGCTGGGTTTCCTATCACTCGGCGATATCTTTTTCTACCTCCCCTCCATCTTGGGGTCCGGCTCCTTTTCGTTTTGACAACCGATGGCTTGATGATCCTTCTTTCCGGGAATTGGTTAAGTCTCGGTGGTCCGATCTCAATCTTCTTCACCTCGGCTGGGAAGGTCACGCTTTCATGCACAAGTTACATGTTCTTAAAGATCACATCCGGGCTTGGGCTGCGGAGAATAAACACTCATCCGAAGGTGTTAAACATGCCGCTGAGACCCGTCTTATGCTGATCGACGGTCTCGAAGGGGGGCCGGGCTGGTCCGAGGACCTCCGGCGAGAACGTTTCGAGCTTAAAGGTACCCTCAAGGAAATCAGCCTAAAGGAAAATAGAAAGCTTCATTTGTCCTCAAAGATCTCTTGGGCTAAAGGGGACGTCAATTCTAAATATTTCCACCTGCTCATGAACTCAAGGAAAGCTAAAAATGGGATTTGGAAATTGGAGAAAAATGACGGAGCAGTTACAGACGACCCAAAAGATATTGTTCGCGAGATAAACGAGTTCTACTCTTTGTTCTGGGCGGACCCGGTCAGAGAGCTTGAAGACGAAGGCATTCAGTGGCCCCCCATCACGGCCAAAAGCAAAAGAGATCTGATCGCCCCTTTCTCCGAAGAGGAAATTAAAACAGCCTTGTCTAGTTTGGCGCGCGATAAGTCCCCGGGACCGTATGGCTTTTCCATGGCCTTTTTTTCAAGACGTGGGAGGTTTTGATGATCGATATCATTTCAGTCTTTTCCGACTTGGTACAACGGTGTCATCAATCACAGTGTTAACGAGACTCACCTTTGTTTGATTCCCAAAAAAGTGGAGTCGAGGAGAGTCGCTGATTTTCGCCCGATAAGCTTGATCTCGAGTTTATACAAGCTCATTTCTAAAGTCGTTTGCAATCGTATTCGCGAGATCATGTGGGAAACGGTGGCGGAAGAACAGGTTGCTTTTGTGGAAGGCCGTCAAGTGTCTGACCTCTTCCTTATTGCTAACGAGGTGGTAGAGGCAGTCTCTAAAAGTGGTGAGGAAGGTGTGGTTCTTAAGCACGACAGAGTCAATTGGGAGTTTCTCGACTTTGTCCACGCTAAGAAGGGGTTCGATCCTCGTTGGAGAAAGTGGATTTCCGGTTGTCTTTCTTCCTCGATTTCGGTTGTGAATGGAAAGCCTCGTGAAAAGATTTTTTTGTTCTAGAGGGTTGAGGCAACGTGACCCGTTGTCTCCGTTTCTTTTTACGCTGGTCGCCGATGTCCTTTCTAGGATGATCTCTCGAGATTGTGCTTCGGGCTCGTTTACTCCTATTTTCGTTGGAGCGGAAAGGTTGCCCATCTCTCATCTCTAATTTGCGGACGATATTCTCGTTTCCGGTCGTAACTTTCAAGCGAATTGGTCTCAGCTCCACAATACGGTCAAGTGTTTCTGCGATGTCTCTGGTTTGAAGGTAAATCTTCCCAAAAGCTCGTTTGTTGGTATCAATATCTCCACTCCTTCAGTGGCGGCTTTGGCTGGAAGTTTCTGTTGTCTCGAAATGCTGGCCGATTTCTTATCTCGGAGCCCCGCTCGGGGGAAACCCAAGAAACAAGGGTTTTTGGGATCCGGTCGTCACTTAAGTGGCTAAACGCCTTTCAGGCTGGCAGCGTGGTTTCCTCTCGAAAGGGGACAAGTTGGTCCTCATCAAAGCCGTTCTCTCGGCCATACCAAACCATTTCGTGTCGATCTTTCGTATGCCGAAGGGGATTTGTGCTAACATTGAGAAGCTGATGAGAGATTTCCTCTGGGAAGGATACGAAGACGCTAAGGGGATACACTCGGCTTCTTGGGATGTATGCTGCCTCCCGAAGAACGAGGGAGGTTTAGGTATCGGTTCTTCGGGAGGCTTAGGTATCGGCAGAATTGAAGATTAGAACTCTAGCTTCCTCGCTAAATGGCTTTGGCGATTCCCGAAGGAGCCCGATTCTCTATGGCACCGTACTATCAAGGCTATCCATGGTCTCAAGGAAAATGGCTTTGACCCAGGGCTTGCTTCCTCATCTACGTTCCGCAGCCCTTGGAAATCAGTTCTTTCGGTCAGTGATTCTTTCTACCCTTGTGTTAGTTGGACAGTCCACGATGGTTCGCTGGTTCGATTCTGGAAAGATTCTTGGCTCTTTGATTCATCCCTCGAAGCGGAATTCCCTGGCTTGGCTAGGATCTGCCCCGCCCTTTCCGAAAAGATTGGTTTCTTCGCCATTTTGGACCCGTCGGAGATCGGAAAGGTTTCTTGGGATCCTAAGCTTTCCAGAAATCTTTCGACGAGGGAAATTAATGAAATCTCTGACCTCCTATCTAAGCTTGACAACATCAAGATTTGGAATGGCATGACGGACCGTCGAGTTTGGCTTTGATGATTCTGAAGATTTCTCGGTCAAATCCATGTCTACTAGCATCTCTACCTCTTCGTCTCGTCCCGAGTGGCCCTTTGTCGATCTGGTTTGGAAAGCTAAAGTCCCGTCGAAAGTCTACGTCTTCGGACGGCTCCTCGTCTCTAACAAGCTCAGCACGGAGGACGTTATTTAGTGTCGCAGCCCTCAGAAGACCTGCTTTCCCTCGTGGTGCTCTCTTTGTCGTCGGGCTGAGGAAAATCGCGCCCACTTGTTTAGAGATTGCAGTTTCTCTTCCGGAGTTTGGCACAAGATTTGCTCCTCCCTGTCGGTGGCTCTCCCTCCTCAAGTCAGTGTTTCTTTTGAAGACTTCAATCTTTGGTTCGGTTCCGTGGGTAAAGATAAAAGAGCTCGGTCCGGTTTCAAGGCTATCTTCCTTGCTGTCTGCTGGGCCATTTGGAAATTCCGAAACAAATGTATTTTTGAAGATGCTCCTGTTTGTGTCGATAATTTTTGGGACCATCTTTTCCGGTCTAGGTTTTTGGCTTGCGACCCTCGATCTCGCTTTCAGCTCCTTTAGTCTCTCCGATCTTTCTAGAGATTGGCCCAGTGTTTTCTAGCTTGTATTTTGCTTCTTCATAGTAGAAGCTTTCTTTTTTTCCTCTTTTTAATTTAATTTTCGAGTTCCTCTTAAAAAAAAACATAGATTAGGGTTTTTTTTAACACATAACTTGAATCGTAAGTCTAAAACTATTATTTCAGGGTTTTCATTATCTAATATAGATTAGTCTAAAACTGGTCTAAAACATAGATTACGGCTTTTTTTTTGGGTTTTCATTGTTAAATTAGTATGAAGGTTAAAACTAAGCATTATCTAATATAAATTAGTATTTAATTTTCGAGTTTCTCTTAAAAAAAACATAGATTAGGGTTTTTTTTAACACATAACTTGAATCCTAAGTCTAAAACTATTATTTCAGGGTTTTCATTATCTAATATAGATTAGTCTAAAACTGGTCTAAAACATAGATTACGGCTTTTTTTTGGGTTTTCATTGTTAAATTAGTATGAAGGTTAAAACTAAGCATTATCAATCTAAATATTTTTTTGGGATGATTCCAGATTTATACAAAAAATTACGCCTTGATTACCGTTTACGCCTTTTAAAACCTTGTTCTAAGTAGGTCTAAAGACAGGTCTGGAACAACATAATTAACCCTAATTGCCTTATAACCCCAACTTCTTAATAATAAAAGATGGATACTTAAAAATATTTATTGCAAGATGTTTGAATATCTGTATATTTAATTTAGTCATCCCGTTGTATTTATTGTAATTAATCCTAGATCTAATCCCTGTAATTTAGTTTAAATTAGTCGGATAGGATTCCCCTAAAAGTCAGCAATTGCTGATTTATACGATATATTTTATTCTTGTAAATCAGGTCCTAAGATCTGATCTGCTCTTCTTCCACACGTGTATTTATATGCTCTTCATATGAATGATATTCATAATTAGACAATAATAAAAGCTTTTACGGAGCCTCCTCTGCATATCCTTTCTATCAATGACTACTCACACCTCCATCAAGGTTTCTAGCACACCCCTGCCTAACAACCCTACCTCCAATAGTAGCTCTCACTTAGCTCCCTCTTGATCACCAGCCAAATACTAAATGGGATCAACTTCCTTCATTGGTCCGAGTCAGTAAAGCTTTTTGTGCGAGGCTGAAAATTCTATGATGATGTCATGGCTAATAAACTCCATGGCATAATCGCTTGGGCCGTCCAAGTTTTCATTACCTATATAAAATGTTTCCTTTGTTCATCAATACCAACCTTTTTTCAGTGTGAAGTGTGTCAAATTGCAAAGCATCGTTCATCTTTCCCTACACATGTATATACGGCTTCAAAACCTTTTGCTCTTCATAGTGATGTGTGCGGGCCATCTAGAGTATCTAACACGTGGAACTCGACGGTTTGTGACATTTTCTCCAAACACTGAACATTGTCTATCCTGCAAATCTAATATTTTCTCAACTACCTACAAAAGTATTTGGGTGCACTTCATGTTCATTCTCACCGTCGTAGTGAATTAGATCCTATGGTTGTCAAGTGTATCATCTTTGGTTACTCAGCTACTCAAAATGGGTATAAAATTTATCATCCTTTGTCCAACAAATACCCGATCAACATTGATGTAACATTCTTTGAAGACCAGCCTTATTTTCCCAAATATTTGCTTCAGGGGGAGACACTAGCTAAATTCAAACGGACATTATCAATAGTTCGCCAACTACATATATTTTACCTGCCCTTGGCTTTCAAATAGAAAACAAAGATGTTATGCCAAAAGAACTTCGTGTCTATGTTTGCCGAAGGAACACCACCACTAACCCTTTGAATCTTCCAATCTCTGGACCTCTTCCAGATCGGAATAATGTTGAACCAGGTATGGCTCATACTCGAGACAAATTTCTCAAATTGAAATAAGGAGGTTCAAGTCCATTAGTCTATTCCAGAGTTATCGATAGCCATTATAAAAAGGGGTGCAATAAAAATATCCTATAGCCAAAAATGTCACGTATTCCAAACTCAATCCACCATACATGTCATTTATATCCACTCTAACTGACAAAATAATACCTAAGTTGATGCATGAAGCTCTAGGGAAACCAAAGTGGAGACAAGCTGTAATTGAGGAAGTGGGATCCTTGAAACAAAACAACACGTGGCACAATTCGTTGCTAAAGGATACACTTATACGTTTGGCATAGAATATGATGAGACTTTTGCTCCAGTGGCCAAGTAAAACACCATTCGAGTCCTCTTATCAATAGCAGCAGACCGACCTCTACAATAGCTAATGCTTTCTGAAATGGAGAATTGGATGAAGATGTATATTTGGAAATTCCACCAGGTTTTGAGACTTTCAAAACAGTTTGGAAAACTATGTATACTCAGGAAGGCGATTATATGGTTTCAAGCAATCGCCAAGAGCATGGTTTGACAGGTTTACCAAGTTTGTTATAAGCCTTGGGTAATCACAAGCTCAATCAGACCACGCAAAGTTCTACAGACACTCCGCTGCCCAAACTAACACACCTTATTGTTCATGTTGATATGATCATCACAGGCAATGATGTTGAAGGAATGGGAAAGTTGAATACCCAACTTGGAAAAGAATTCGAAATATAAGACTTGGAAAAATTGCAATATTTTCTAGGAATGTGTTATGAACTAAAGTAATTAATTCACAACAATTCAGTCAAGAACGTGATGAACCAGAGAATGAGCCTTGTATTGATATTCAGTAAAGAAGATACACAGAGTCCCGAGAGGTATAGAGAAACCTCCCAGAAATATCCTCTCACACACACAATACCAATTACAAGATAAGATTCGCTTTCCTCACTCACACATTTTATTCTTTTCCTGTAACTGACTTCCCCACTACCCACTCTCCTTCTGCCATCTGTCATGTCCCTTCTTTCCCTGGCAGATTGCTTTTGCCAATTCTAGCCCTGTCCCCCAACACCTGTACCAGCCAAACAGGGCCATTTAAGGCCTGTCCATTTCTTCTCTTCTGGGGCTTGCTTTTGATAAGTTGCTGTTGTTGGTTGCGATAACTTATCAATACCCCCGCCTCCGCTTTTCACCTTGTCAAGGTGAAAGCTAGGGAACTCCCGCTGCACATCGTTGTAATTCTCCCATGTAGCGTCCGAGTCCGGCAATCCCTTCCAGCGGATGAGGACCTCCGTCCCGGTCGCGGTACCAGTACGAACACCCAGTAGTTCCTCCGGGGTGGTTAGAAGCTCCTTCTCCGGAGTGAGTTGCTCCGGTAGATCGTGAACCTTTTTCGATGCGCCGATGACACGGCGGAGTTGTGACACATGAAAAACATCGTGGATTCTCGTGGTTGGAGGTAACGCAAGCTTGTACGTCACGGCTCCGATGCGCTGAGTGACACGAAATGGTCCATAGTAGCGAGGAGCCAACTTTTCGTTCGAGCGCTTGGCCAAGGATCGTTGGCGAAATGGCCGCATCTTGAGGTACACAAGGTCGCCTCCATGAAACTCGACCTCGTGGCGATGATTATTGGCAAAGTTCTTCATGCGTTGCTGTGCGCGACCGAGTTGTCGCTTGAGCTCGTCCAACATCTTGTCGCGCTCAGTCAAGAGACTGTCCACAGCGTCCACCTTAGTAGCTCCGATTTCGAATCGCATAATCGATGGTGGGTCGCGTCCGTAGACGATCCGGAAAGGGGTGGTATGTGCTGCGGTGTGATACGCGGTATTGTACCAATATTCCGCCCATGGCAACCACAAGCTCCACTCGTTCGGGCGGTCTCCCACAAAACAGCGCAAGTACGTCTCGAGGGTGCGGTTGACCACCTCGGTTTGCACTCCGTCTCTGGGTGGTAGGCCGATGGACGCCATGAAGCCGCACAATTTCTTTCACGAACACCTTCGCGATGCTCGGGGCTGAAAAAGGGTGCTTGAGGGCGACAAAGTGTGCGTACTTGCTGAGTCGGTCAACGACTACCATGATCGAGTCAGCTCCACGGCTCTTAGGTAAAATCCCTCGATGAAATCCATGGATACATCTTCACACACCTTCTCGGGAATAGGTAAAGGTTGGAGTAGCCCGGCCGGAGCGAGAGCTGAGTGCTTGCAGCGTTGGCACACCTCGCAGCTCGCCACAAATTCAGCCACCGATTTACGCATCCCCGGCCAATACCAGTTGAGTCCAACCCGTTGGTAAGTCCGAAGTGCTCCCGAGTGTCCGCCCGTCGGGCTATGGTGATACTCACGAAGAAGTTTGGGAATGAAGGAAGCTCCGTCGGGCACGACCAACCGGCCCCTAAAAAGTAACTTACCCTCGAAAAGCTCATACCCGTCTGCGGTCTTGTCACCGGTGATGAGGACTTGCTTGATCTTACGCGTCTCCGGGTCAGCCTCCACCGCTGCAGCCACCTCCTCGAACTCAGCGCACTTTTGGAGACTCAAGGCGTTGCATTCCTCGCTGGACATGCGCGACAGTGCGTCAGCGGCTTTGTTCTCCGGTCTAGGTCGGTACTCGATCGTAAACTGATACCCGAGAAGTTGTCATCCACTTTTGGTGCTCTTCACACACGAGGCGTTGGTCTAGCAGGTACTTCAAGCTCTTCTGATCTGTTCGGACGAGGAACTCGCGGCCGAGAAGATAGGGATGCCATTTCTGTATGGCAAAGACAATTGCCGTGAGCTCTTTTTCGTAAATTGACTTCAGCCGGGCTTGTCCGGACAACACTTGGCTAAAATAAGCGATTGGGCGCTTCTCTTGCATGAGCACCGCCCCGAGCCCGAACCCCGACGCGTCGGTCTCGATCTCGAACACCTTGTCGAAGTCAGGCAACGCCAACACCGGAGTGGTGGTGAGCGCTCGCTTGAGCTCGGCGAAGGCGTTCTCGGCATCTTCGGTCCACCCAAAGCTATCCTTCTTCAGCTGGTCGGTCAGCGGCCACGCGATCTTCCCATACCCCTCCACAAACTTGCGGTAGTAGCCCGCGAATCCGAGAAACCCGCGAAGCTCCTTCACCGATCGTGGTCTCGGCCAGTTGACCACCGACTCAATTTTTCGCGGATCCACTTCCACTCCGTCTGCTGAAATGATGTGCCTTAGGTACTCGAGTCGCGGCTGACCAAAACTGCACTTCTTGTGATTCACTGCTAACTTGTGGGATCGTAGCAGCGATAGGACATGTCGAAGGTGTTGCACGTGGTCACTCAAGGACGGACTATAGATTAGTATATTGTCAAAAAATACGAGCACGTACCTCCGCAAGGGCGGCTTGAAGATGGAGTTCATGAGCGCTTGGAAAGTCGCCGGCGCATTGGTCAAGCCAAATGGCATGACCCGGAACTCATAATGGGCTTCGTGAGTGCGGAAGGCTTCGTACGCGTATCTGGTGGTACCCGAAACGTAGATCGAGCTTGGTGAACCACGCCGCGCCATGTAACTCGTCGATGGCCGGTATCGGGAATTTGTCCGGTACCGTCTCGTGGTTGAGCGCACGATAATCGACACAAAATCGCCAACTCCCGTCCTTATGCACGAGGAGGACCGGACTCGAGAACGGGCTGGTGCTCTCACGAATGATCCCTGCGCGTAGCATTTCTCCCACGAGCTCTTCAATTGCATCTTTTTGGACTTGGGGGTAGCGGTACGGCCTAACGCTGACAGGCCCACTGCCCTTTCGGAGAGGGATGGCGTGATCCTTCTCGCGGTGCGGTGGCAGCTCGCTAGGCGTTTGAAAGACATCGGAAAATCCCGTGAGAAGTCCTTCTATATCGGCGGGCACAACCTGTAGGCCCACGTCTGGATCAATTCCTTGGCTCGTGAGGGCACTCAATTCCACCATCATTCCTTCGTCTCCGTCCTGGAGGGTCCTCACTAGCGACTTGAATGTCACCGACGTCTTTCCGAGAGCGGGTTCGCCCCACATCTTGACCGTTGAGCCACCAACTTGGAACTTCATAACAAGAGTCTCCCAGTTTGCGGTGATGTCGCCGAGGGTACGAAGCCAGTGGACCCCTAAGATCACGTCGGAACTGCCCAAGTCTAATGGCAGGAAATCTGTGATTACCTCGACCTCAGGAAAGATGAGGTGAACTTTCTTGCATACCCCTTGACCCTGTACTGTAACTCCTGCCCCCATAGCCACCCCGTACTTGCAGGCACCGGTGACGGTGAGTCCGAGCTCCTGCACTAGGGCGGCGAAGATGAAGTTGTGACTTGCACCGGAGTCGACCAGGGTCACCACCTTTCGATTGCTCAACTTGCCGAGCACTTTCATGGTTTGTGGCGGTGTGAGTCCCACCATCACATTCAACGAGAGCTCTACGGTCTCCAAAGCCGCAGCCTCCTTGGTTTCGGTGATTCGAGTGCCGCCACTAAGATCCTCCAAGGCTTCCTCGCTGATCTGAAACGTGTCCACATCATCTTCTTCCAATACCAAAAATCGGAGCTCGCGGTTAGTTTTGCAGCGGTGACCGTAAAAGTACTGCTCGTCGCAGCGAAAACAGAGGCCCTTGTCCCGCCGTTCTCGCTCTTCCGCCGCCGTGAGTCGCCGGATAGCCGGCTCGCGTCGACCTCCGTAATTCGCTCCAGCTGCTCGCTCGTCGCGCGGGATTGGTTGAGCAGCTCGCAATGTTTGACTCGATACGTGCCTAGGGTTCGGGATTGCAGGGCTCCGCTGACCCGAACTTCCCCCACCCGACCCGGCCTTAGCTCGATTCTTGTCGTCAATTCGTTGGGCCAACTCCATCGCTGCTCCCAAGCCCACGGGTTTATGCATCCGGATCTTGCATTTTACCTCTTCTTTAAGCCCATTAATGAACATCCCGTACAGCAAAGAGTCCGTCAAAGTGGGAATTGGCGTTGATAGGATCTCGAAGTCCCTCCGATACTCCGTCATACTCCAGATCTGGCTAAGGGCGAGCAGCCTTTCTAATGGGCTTCCGGCCTGCTATGATTGGAATCGCCCCAACACCGCGGCCTTCATCTCGTCCCATGTGGTGATAGTGCTCCGTGCATCGCGCCACTGGAACCAAGACACCGCCTCCCCTTCCAGAGCGATAACCGCCGCGTTGTCTTGCCTCATGGCCTCCATCCAACGGAAATCAAGCTTCGCGATCATAGTCTCTCAACGGAAATCGTTATGGATCTCATAAAGGAAACTGGTCTTCTAGATGCAAACCTGCAACTACTTCGATCGATGCCAATGTCAAATTGGGTCTTGTCAACGGAAATATAAGTCGATAAAGGAAGTTATTCAGAGATTAGTTGGGAAGCTCATATATCTCAACAATACAAGATCCGACATTGCATATGCCGCTTGAATTGCTAGCCAGTTTATGCACTAGCCATGTCAAGAACATTATGAAGCTGTTTTGAGAATACTACGTTACCTTAAAGGATGTCCGGGAAAGGGTCTGTTCTTCCAGAAACATGCTCATCGATCAACGATGATGTTCACTGATGCATATTGGGCAGCAACTGATAGATCAACGTTATGATATTGCTCCTACGTTTGGGGCAATCTTGTATCGTGGAGAAGTAAAAAAAACAAGCAGTGGTGGCTAGAAGTAGCGCAAAGGCATAATTTATTGCTATCGCCCTAGGTATTTGTGAGCTGATGTGGGTATAGTTGGTTCTCCAAGAACTCAAAAGTATAGAGAGACTCTCTTTTAAGCTTCTATGCAACAATAAAGCTGCAATCGGCATTGCACGTAATCCACTTCAACATGATTGGACAAAGCATGTTGAAATCGACACATGTCATCAAAGAAAAGCTTGAAACTGGTGAAATCTGCATGCCATACATTCCGTTCATGGACTAGCTCGCGGATATTCTTACCAAGGGTTTTCAAAAGACAATGTTTAACGAATTAATTAGCAAGCTTGGTATGTATGATGTGTACACACCAGCTTGAGGGGGGATAAATCCTAGATATGATCCTTTTATTTTATGTAATTTAGTTTAAATTAGTCAGATAGGATTCCCTAAAAATCAGTAATGTGTAGCTGTGTAGCTGATAGATTTATTTCTTGCAAATCAGATTCTTAAGATCTGATCTGCTCTTCTTCCACGCGTATTTATATGCTCTTCCTATCAATGATATTCATAATTAGACAATAACAAATATTATACAAGATTTAGGTTTTTTTTTTTGGTGAGAATGATTGAGAGGGAATGAATAGATTTTTTTACTAAGAGAAAAAAACGGAAGAGAAAAGAAAAGATCAAATAATTTTTTCTTAGGTATGTTTGGTAGAAAAGAGAGAATGATGGACGAATGGATCGTTTAGAGGGTATATTTGTAAAAATAAATAATATTTTTTTTTTCTTTACTTCTCTTTCTTTCTAAAATTGGAAAGATTAAAAATGGTGGGCTAGGTGGACTCACAATACCTTCGAACTCTTCTTACTTTCTCCCTCCCTACCAAATGACTACAAATGTCACATGAATGAAAAAACCATTCCGTCCCTTTCCATTTCCTCTACCAATTAAACAGCCTAATTCCGTAATTAAAAAGAGCGATTTTTATAATTAATCCTCTTTTCTCCTTATTGCATTGAGTTTGTTCATGTCGAGATCACCATCTTCACTGTCTTCCCTCCCCGATCAAGATGATTTGAAATAGTTTTGGTTGCTGGTTGGGACAGATAGCTCTTTGTTATTGAAGTAGAGACCCGTCTCTACATTTTCGTGGTGCCCCTGGTGCTCCTTGATCGTTCTCCAGTGGTGGTCCATCCGACCTATCAGCTACTTGTAGCAATCCTCCAATGGTGTGTGAGGAAAGACCAATTTGTACTCTTTGGCAAGGTTCACTGCATGATAATGGTCAATCGGTTGATACACCTCCATGTGACAACGTACGTTGTCAGACAGCCCGACACAGAAGTTTCACACCTTGGCTTCTACTTGAATGATAGAGGTGCGGCCTAATAATAACTCAAATCAATCCCAATAGTCGCGGTGTGCCAGAAGTTTGTTAGCTCGCCAGGTGGTTCATCCGGTCAACAAACTCGAACCAGTAGACTTAGGGTACCTTTCGCTCGGAGAGTGGTGTTAAAGTTGCGCTTCCCCAGTCAAGCTAAAAGTGACTAGGCCACCTTGGCATCTTGGGGGCTCGATTAACCGTCGAAAAAGTCTGCATTTCCGTAGCCATATGATCGGGTCCATCTTTCGAACGTGGGATGAAAAGTCCATCCAGGGAATTGATTCCCTGGAACACCTACTGCGCCACTCACGATCAGCCCACCTTCTCCAGAGTTGATCCATGCCCTACAAAAGTCAGCCACGCCGTGAACATAGTCTCCACCCATTGATCCATTTCACGTGTCGCATCCTGCGTGGTCTCCGGGCTCATCTCCACGATGGTAGTATATAGGTTCCTCGAAACCAATGTTCCAACCTTTCAAACCACCTCTGGCTCTCCCGACTAGATTCACCGCCACCCGCCACATTGTGACCCAAAAACCTAATCCCGAAGTCGGGACTCCCGAGCCCTGAGTGGAACGAAACCCTAAGGGTCGTGGACCCAATATTTTGTAATTTGGTTGTGACCGAGGTGGTCGTGGACCAGCTTGACTGCGCTCAGTCCCGCCGATCCCAGCAGCCGAACTCGCCTTTGTCCCAGCCGTCATTTCCACCGTTTTCACAACTCCGCTAGCTGCACACTCTCACATCGCCGCTCCCCTGAGCCGGATAGCTGTTGTCACGAACTCCAACACCGCAAAAGGTGTTGCTGCCATGCTGTGCCCGAAACCCCTTTTCCAAAGACCTCGCCGCCATCGTCGGGAGCCTGTGTCCTCAACCGCCCCTAGCTCCCTTCGAAAGCTACGTCTGCGATGTCTACTAACCCTGGCAATCGGCTCGCCCCCGCCACCAAGACTTTCAACCGGGTCGAGGTCGCTATCTTCACCATCTAGGTTTTGATCCTTTCCTTTTTTTCTTAAGCGACTCGTCCTATGTCGCTGCGACGCTCGATCTTTTTTCCTAGCTCACTGCAAAATCCAGCGCTTCTATCCACTGGTCCGCGGTGGTCTGCAACGTGTGGAGTTCATCGTGAAGCCCATTGAACCTCGCTGCCTGAGCAATCAGGAACGACTTGATTTCCACTAGTGAATCTTCTACTTGCGTCTTCATCAAGAGTGACTCTTAAAACCAAATTGTTATTGACCCGGGATTTTGATCTTGTGATGGGAGCCGTTGTGCTACCATTATGGTTAACAAGAATACTTTAGAACGCAGAGCTCCACTGGAACCTAACCTTTTCTCGTTTTTGTAATCCCTAAATGTCCTATTAAAACCTTAAATTCATAATAATAAACATACCATTCGCAAGATTTGAATAGCCTAATTCCATAATATAAAAATCAGATTTTTTCATAATT
Source organism: Urtica dioica subsp. dioica (assembly GCF_054948205.1). NCBI lineage: Eukaryota > Viridiplantae > Streptophyta > Magnoliopsida > Rosales > Urticaceae > Urtica > Urtica dioica. The sequence goes on along the minus strand of NC_142757.1, from coordinate 10,079,405 downwards.
AAAACCTCAAATGGGTAAATATGTAACATATTCATATCGTACAAGAAATATTAATTATCTTTCCTAATTGTGGACGACGAGGTTGCTGAGGAATGGAAACTTTATTTACCTTTTTTTTTTTTTTTTTTTTTTTCCAGGAAGACAGGAATATTATTGAATCAGCTACTCAATCTACATACAATGATGACTCAAGATCCGAAACGTCTCAAGCCACTACTTTTTTTCCGAATGTCGTTAACCCGGCATCTCTAGGACCTCTGCTGCCTTCTCAGAGTATGAAGTCTCTCTGATTGATGATAATGCACACGTGATATGTTGGTTTTGAAAGTGTAATAAAGTAATGCATGCTTGTGTTTTTTGTTACTTTCGTGTTCTAATGTCTATCCAATTATCTTGTAGAACCTGGTTTGCTTGGACCTCCTGTTAGGCGAGATGGATTTTCTGATTATCCCGACTTAAAGAGAGGGAATATAAAGGGTGGTCTGGACTCAAGGAACCCAGTCTCTGGCGACCCTCCTATCTTGTCCAGGTTACCGACACAAATTTCAGGACCTCCACCTCATGGACAGGGAGGTTGGTTAACTGATGATGATATCAGTAGAGGGCTTCTAAAGAATCGACCCTTGATGATTATTCATGAACCGGAAAAACAGCAATCTCAACATGGCACGTCTTTCATCACTCCGGTTTCTACACCCTCTGGTTTACACCTGCCAGCAACTGAAATGAAGATCGAAGACGTATATTCTCACACTTTTCCTTCATCTGATAGTATTATAAAGTCTACAAACTATTACTTTAGGTTTAAAATTACTCATACCATTGTCGTGCTCTATGTACAGGCTCATAATGGACTTGATTCTCAAAAGCCATATCTTCCTCTTCCAGGCCAGCCAACTGGTACGTACAACATGTGTATTAAAATAACAAAGTAGAAACCTGCTGAACCTGAATTATAAAATTAGTTTTGCATTTACCAAGGTAACTATCTATCTCTTGGTATTTTTTTTTTGAAACAAGAATCTTTGTATTAAAAGGCTGAAAGCCAATTACAAAAATGGAGTGCAAAACACACACCGACCAGTCGTAACCTCCCACAACAAACCAGGAGGTCGGTCAGTAAAGATACCAAAATTTACAAAGGAAAATCCTAAAAATTTAAATCCAGAGGTCTATACAAACCAAGAGGTCTATATAGCATTACTCCAGGCGGTCGGTCAGTAAAGATACCAAAACTTACAAAGGAAAATCCTAAAATTTTTAATCAAAAGGTCTATACAAACCAGGTCTATATAGCTTTACTCCAGTCTCTCTGAAGATCCGCCAAAGGAGAAATTTTTAAACCCCTTGCATGAATTGTGAAGCCAAAGAGCAATGTTCCGATTTAGAATTTCCAGAACGCCTTCTTGACTCCAAACCTTGTTTTCAAAAACGCATTTGTTCCTGCTTAGCCACATGGCCCAAAAGCCTGCCAGCATCCCCGTTTTGACCGCTGCCTTCCAACGATTGTTCTTCCCCGGTGTCGCGTGAAGCAAGAAAAAATCAAATAGGAGTACTATCGATGACACATCAATGTTTAGCTTCCCAAAAAACCACGTCCATAGTCCTGTTGTGCTGGACAGTCTACAAAAAGATGGTGAATGTCCTCAACTGCTCTGTGGCAGAGGATACAACGGCTCGGGGAAAAGGCCCGATGAGGATTTTGCCTTTGAATGACGTCCGCCATGTTGATTCTTTTGATTGCCAGTCTCCACCCAAAGATTTGTACTTTTTTTGGAGCAGCACTCTTCCAAACTTCCACTGTTTCATGGAATGGCATTGAACTGGTCGATCCCGGAGACGCGAGTGCAGCGTGCATAGCTTTTGCCGAGAACTCCTCCGAGTCATCCAACCAAGCCCTTCGATCCTCTACCCCGTCCAGGAGGAGACTGTCTCTAGGGAGTTCATCAGTTATGCATATTCCGAGGCCTCTCTATAGTACTTGTAAGAGGGTTAGAGACCATCTGCCTAATTGACACATTTTCGTGAGAAGTTGAAGTTCCACTCGATAGTACCTGTAAGACGGTTAGAGACTATCTGCCTAATTGACACATTTTAAAGAGAACATATACAGAATAGACCTGGGAAGCGTGATTCCAAAGCCTCGCCGCCACACTAAACGTCCTCCCAAAACCTAACTTTATTACCATCTCTTACTATCGATGTGCATCGCTTAAAAAATTCTTCTTGGAGCGAGAAAATGGATTTCCAAGGACTCCTTAGAATGTGTCTTGGTGCAGGCCCTGGATCCCATCTATTTTCTTGAATACCGTAGATTGCTTTTATCATCTTGTGCCACAGCTCATCCGGCTCGAGTGGGAAGCATCAAAGCCATTTAGCGAGTAAAAAATTGTTTTTCGCAACTAAGTCTCCCAATCCCCAAACCTCCCGCCTCTTTTGGCTTGCAACACTCGATCCATGCAACTGTTGCCCGACTTTTTTTGTTTTCGAATCCTTCCCAGAAAAAAACATTTCATAATTTTCTCCATTTCGTCGGCTACTCCAGTGGGCATTTTAAAGATTTACATGAAATAGGTCGGTAGGGCAGATATCACCGATTGAATAAGGGTCAATTTCCCTCCTTTCGAAAGAAAGCCTCGCTTCCAGCCAGCGAGTCTCTTAGCAACCTTGAGAAGCACGGGGTCCCAGAAAGATTTGCTCCTCGGGTTGTCTCCGAGGGGTAGTCCGAGATAGGTGATCGGCCAATCCAGCTTTTGACAACCGAGAGAAGCTGCGTGACTCTCACCTTCCTTTGCTTCGCAGTTAATTCCAACCTAACAACTTTTCTCAATATTGACTTTTGAGACCCGAGTCTTTGCAAAAATCACGAAGGATCTCAATAAGATTCGCCCAACTTTGAATATTGAATTCTCCGAAGATGAGGGTGTCATCCGCGAACTGTAGATGGGAAAGGATTAATCTCAGGGAACCTACCTCGAGGGGTCTGAAAGAGTCGTTTTCCATGCCTCGAAGGGTTCTTCTTGACATAGCGTCCGCAACTAAGATGAAAAGAAAATGCGAGATCGGGTCTCCTTGACACAAACCTCTCGGGTCTCTTGGTATTGATTATAGCGAAATGAACTTCTCTGCACTTTGATAAGGTCCCAATTCATTGTACCTTTGTGAGGATGGCATTCAAGGAATTTAGTGATAGGGGCAGGGGTAGTTTTGTACTTTTGCATGGGGCATGGCTTAGTATGAGGTCTGTTTATCTTATTATTTCCTTTACATTGTTGGTGATGGCTTTATAGTCAACCAAAAAAAATTTGTTTCCTTTACATTGATTTGGATGAGTGAGGTTATTCATTAAATCTGTCAGTGTTTTACTCTTGGAGAGCACTTGTCCTCTCGAAAGGCCAGGTGACTATTTGTAGTTCTGAAATATTAGTAAATTCATACCCTATTTGCTCTGTATCTGGTTATGTTTTGGTTGGGTAGTACAATTTGTACTAGGTCTTACCACGCTTAGATTAGCGCAGGGAAAAAAAAAAAATCAACGAGTAGTAATGGAAAATGCACTAAGTTGTATTCTCGTATGTAACAAGTATTGGTGACAGTATTGATATTTTTTCTATTAAAAATGATATATCTTATATGTTTAGAGTTTCTGGCTGATGTATAGCTGATTGCAGATGCTAATAAGGCATCCTCATATGGTAAAGATTTTCCAATTGAATCTGGAAAAATCAAATTGCTTCCATCCCCTTTATCAATTGGTGTGCTGCAAGAAATTGCACGACGGTGCAGCTCAAAGGTATTCCTGTCTGACTTACTGATTTTATTGTTTGTAGAGTTTTATATGATTTCCAACAGCATTTGCTAATTTGCAGGTTGAATTCAAGTCTGTTTTAAGCACCAGCAAGGATTTGCAGTTCTCTGTTGAGGTTAGTTACCGAGCTTCAAATTTTCTATCTAGTATGATGAAATGTAACCGTTGCCAAAATCATGATTAAATATTCGTATGAAATTAAACCGTGTTTGAGGGAAGCATTGATGATTGCCAGCTAAGTATCACTTTTTAGAACCCGGGATTTCTAGGATATAATAGTAACGAGTTAATTAGAGGGCTTAATTTTTTTTTTTTATTATTTTTTTTAAAAGAAAAGAAACAGCGGATCTTTACTAACACAAGGCTAAGCCGGAAAAAAGTACAAAAGTGTACAGAGAACCAAAATCCAAAACAAAAGCCAAAAGCTCCTCAAGAACGAAATTATAATGCGCTAGACCGATCCCTAGCCAAGTCCGCTAAAGAGAAGGACTTAAAACTCATTACAAGAGGAAAAAATCCAGAGGGCAATACAATGATTTAAGCTATCGATCAAACTCTTCATATTCCACGGCTCATCGTTGAAGACAGACTTGTTTCGAGTGTTCCAAATGCACCATAATCCAGCCAAACCCCGGTCTTAGCAGCTGCGACCCATTTAGAGCTATGACCAGGCGAATTGTGAGACAGCAGCAGCTCGTCGACGGAAACAGGGCATGATGTGATGCTCAGCTTAGAAAAAGCCACCGCCAGACTTAGGAAGCCATGCTAAACTGTAAGAAGAGATGCTTGGCATCTTCGCTTGGTCTAAGGCTCATAGGGCAGATATTTGGCTAGAGAAAAAGGTGGGGATTATGCTTTTAGACTGGATCCGCGGTATTCACTCTTGATAGCCACCATCCAAGCGAAAATTTGGACTTTGTTCGGAGCCGAAGATTTCCACACCGCGTCGAAAAAAGGAACAGGGGGCAGCCATTTTCTTAATTGAAAAAGCCTCTTCGTCGCCTAACCACGTGCGCCGATCTTTTAGCCCCTCCCAAAGCTTATAAGAATCCAGAACCCCCATCATAACAGTAGCTTCACAAGACTCCCTGATCGTCAAATTTCAGGGGAACCAAAAGTTCCAATCCACCTGTTCAGGAGAGGCAGCAGAAGAGGACGCGAACCTGTTAATGGGATCATTTTGGAAAGGACAGAGTTTGGCCAATATTGGAAGACGGTTTTCAAATACATATCGACACACCATAGGTCTTCTTAAAATCGAACAATCGACCCATCGAAAGCTTTCCAGGAAACAGATCGCCATGGGCTGAAAAAAATGCGATCTTTAAGTCCCTCGGGTCCCATCCATTAGGGAGGGTGCCGTAGATAGCACTGATAATTTTACGCCACAAGGCATCTTCTTCGAGCGGAAAACGACACAGCCATTTCGCTAGAAGCGAATTGTTCTTATCCACGAGACTCCCGAAGCCTAACCCCCCTTTGTTCTTAGGGAGGCATCACGTTTCTCACGCCACCGCTGCGCGAGAGTGACCTTCCTCGAAACCATTCCCAAAAGAACTGCTTCATGATCTTTTGAAAATCTGCAGCGACCCGCCGGCAATTTGAAAACCGACATAAGGGAATGGAAAAGCTTAAAATTACCGTCACCATCTTTGGCCCACGAGACTTTTCCTTTTGAGTCTGATTGCTCTCTCTGCTTCCTCAAAAATTTCGGCGAGCTAGATTTTAAGATCAACCCTTTCATTCCGGTGCTTGTTAGACCAATTCATCTCTTGCTTTATCCAGCCTATGAATTTTGCGTTGAATACTTGCTTTCAGCCCCGCGGCCTTAGCCCTTTCCTCGAGAGCTCACTCTTTAACCTTCTCCTTATGCCCTTTTAAGTTTTCTCATGAAACAAAAGCCTTCCCAACCGTGTTGCTTTTCTTTGCCCCACCAATCGAGACCTGCAAGTTCGTCCCAAAACTCCCCACGATCACCCGAGTGACAAGGCCCATAAATACCCGAAAACAGCCACGACGACTCCTCTTCCAATCTTGATAGACACGGAAAACGCACCCATGAGATTATCCAACACACTGACTTTCCTTGAATGCCACACCATTAGAATGTCCAGAGGATACAGCGGGAAGATAAATCCATTTTTTGAACCTGGAACTTAACACACTGCCCATAAACCTCATGTCCATGTGAGCCCTTCGAACTTCTTGAAACACACGATATTGGGATTCACACTACACACCAATGCCTTTATGCCTTTCCTTTTCTCGGGATCCCCCCATCCCCTAATGTTCCATGAAAGAATTATCATTGATTCATTGGTGAAGACTCGGACACCTTTGCTTTACCAAAAGACATCTCAAATTCGAAATTGCGAAGTTCCCGACACTGACCCTTGACCCTGTTCAGTTTCTCGGAACCCTCTAAGCTAAGCGAGTTCAGTCCAGGGGGTTGAGACCTTAGGCTCCGAGGGGAAGTGAAAAACCAGCGGCGAGGTTGGGGGAATGGCCAGCGCGACTTCTAGGTCTTTCGGAGGTGCAAAATCTATCGGCGTGAAATTCTCGACTCCAAAAGTCAGAGCCAAACCATCGAGACATTCCATAGGATCAATCTCTCCGTCCTCTAGAGATGACGAGAACGATTCCTCGAACGATCCATCCTCTCCGAGTCTCCATCGCCTTCGGCCAGACCGAGCTCTTCCATCACGAACTCAACTCCTTGTTCGCTCGCAATACCCGGCTCGGGACAAAACGGAGACAAAACTCTTTGATCCTCCCGTCGTCTCCTTGAGAAAAATCTTACGTGCTTCCGATTTCTCATAAGCTCCGAGTTTTCGTAGTCGATGATAGGCTTCCGAATACTAGGGACGAGATTTTTCCTTTTAACAAAGTCGTTCCATCTAGCAATGGCCGCGACTCAAAATAGCGATTTCTGTTTGGGGCACCACCTTCTGGACCCAAGCGTTAAAGTAGTCTTTTTTTTTTACCCAACAGACTTAGACAGCCCGCGCGAACTAAGATCTAGGGCCCAATCCTTTGGAAGTTATAATAGCCTATAAATATGAGGGGAATAGCATAGAGATGGGTATGTAATTCTCTAAAAAGTATCTTGTAAGGAAGAGATTTCCAACTGGGAGAGCACGGACCTCTCGAATGTCCGATATCAATCCTTGTATTTCTGGTTCTTATTCGGGTTATTACGAATATCACGGGGCGTATCAACACTTTTGTCTTATGTCATAGCTTGGGATTTTGGTCTTGTGATGGGAGCTTTGTGTTTTGATTGCTGGAAAACAAGAATGCTAAGCATGAAGAGCTCTGGCGGAACTTGATCTCTTCTTATTCTTGAGAGAGATTAAGCTATTCATAATTATAAAAGTGCAGGATTAAGAATACTCTTGGCACGATTTAAACAACCCAATTTCCTAATTAAAAAGCCCACCACGTAACATTAGTCCCCACATGGTGTCGTCTTGATCTTCTCCCTCTATCATTACGATGTGGAAGAGTGCCGCTCGGTGTCGTCCTATTGTGTTGTACAGAATGCACATAATATTCCTCGACTGTTCCCATCTGTCGGAGTTTCGACAATTTGCTCGCTCGATGGATTAACGTCTTCCAGTGGCCCAAAACAATATCGACATTTCTCTGAAAACTCTTCCCATGGCAAGCAGTGAATATGTCATCGTTTTTATGATGGGGAAAATAAGAATCCCCATTGATATTAAAAAAGGAAAGATGCTAATCGTTTTTTTTAAAAGAAACATCGGGACTTTATTCATTCAACATGGCATAGCCGAAGTACAACACAGAAGAGTTCAGAGAACTAAAACGAAAGAAAACATAAAACCCGAAAACAGACCGTTACAAAGCACTGGATCAATCCCAAGCCAAATCAGCCAAAGAAAAAGACTTCAACTCAGAACAAGAAGAGAAAAGCCAAAGGGCTATACAGTGATTCAGACTATTGATCAAACTTTGTAGATTCCACCTCTTGTCCTTAAAAATAACCTTGTTCCGAGTATTCCAAATACCCCACAGACCAGCCAACACCCCAGTCTTAGCGGCTGCTGCCCTTTTTGAGCTGAAGCCGGGGGACTCGTAAGTATTCAGTAAAGCCTCAATGGAGATAGTGTTGAAATCGAGCCCCAACTTCGAGAAAAGCCATCGCCATAGATCAGTGGCCACGACACACCCGAGAAAGAGATGATAATATGAATGTGGCCTGTTGAACTTTGGCATCCTCAACGTATAGTTGGTCCTCGAAGAAGTCTTTGCACTATTTCAGCCATTCAACGGCATCGCTCGCCCCAGCGTAAGGTCGAAATTCCATCATCGACGATCTCAGTCCCCGTCCTTCCTAGTGGCCTCTGTCGCCTAGGTTTTCCCAACTGTGCCCTAAGTAACCACCACCTTTTTCCCTGCGGTCGCCATGGAGATGCGGTGTTGCGCTCGCCATTGAGGGATGCATAGAAACGGTCATGCCCGCTGCCTAGGGTTTTTGATCGGCATGCCCCGCGGAACTATAGGCCGTTGTCTTGCCCGCCGCTGCTGTTCAAACCCCGAACCATTCTATCGTGGATGCGGATGTCCTCCTAACTACACTCGCCGCCCTGCTGCCCTTCCTAAAGCTTCATCTCCACAAATACGCCCCCGTTCGGCTCGTTTTTGTCTGTTGTTCCAACGGCTCCTTCCATCTGCCGTTCGAGGGCCTAAATTGATGCCTGCTGAGCTTGTACCTCCTCCAACAGCTCCTCCTAAACTGCTGCTGCGTTCTTTTGTGTTTCCATGAACGGTTGGGAGTTCTGCCATGAAATTTTTTGATACCTCTCCCATTTCACGTGGCTCTAATACTAACCTTGTTATGATTGCCGGGATTTCGATCTCTAATACTAAGCGTTGTGTTTTGATTGCCGGAAAACAAGAATGCAAACCTTCACGGTAACCTCTAATCTCTTCTCGTTCTTGGGACATCAAGTTATTGGTTAGAGACTCTTCTCATTTACTTGGGTCTTTTTTAGTTGACCAAGGCTTACAACCTTTTTTAGTTGACTAAGGCTTACAACCTATTACCTTATGGGCCAGCCCAAAACCATCAACCTAGTCACATAAATAATCCTAATGACTTAATTAATTTAAATTTGTAATTATAAAATTCAGAATTAAGAATTCCGGCATAATATAAATAGCCCAATTTCCTAATTAAAAAGCTCAATATGAAACACCTTAAATAAGAAAAGAAAGGACAAAAAAGAAAAAAAAAATGAGCTTGGTAAAGTATTTACTGTTAATGATGTGCTTTGCTGACAAATACCGGATTTACCGAGAGGTATCCAGTGAACACATCATTATAAATAAAAAGTACTTTCATACCTAGGATAAAAATATAAATAGTCTACAATATTTTCATTACAATACATACTTTGCAATTTAACACACCCATTGGAGCAATTAACCCTCTATTATTTAATGCCCACGATCATGGGTTTAAAATTTCAAAATTTTCAAAAGTCGGCCACGATCATTGGCTGAATTTTTTCAAAATTTTAAAAAATTGACCCATTTTCTTAAAAATTTTAAAAAATTGACATGGTTTTCGGAGTTTTGGTAATCGATCCGGCTTTCTGCTGGTGACCGGCGGTTTTCTCGGTATCTAACAGTTTTGTTCATAGCGCTACCGGGAAGTGCCAAAAACCGGTATACCGACCGGTTTTCCCGGTATTTCAATCATCTCTGGTTGCAACAAAAATAAGAAGTTTGATGTCACAGCTTGAAACCAAATCCTTGAAATGGCTTGGTTACTAACTTGTGTGAGATTTCAAGAACTGTTCGAATCTTGAATATCTAATTCTTGGCTCATTGTGTAGGTTTTATTTACGGGCGATAAGATAGGTGTTGGAATGGGGAAGACAAGAAAGGATGCCCAACAGCAAGCTGCTGAGAACGCCCTTCATAACTTGGCTGGTATGATATTTCGCAACTCATATTGTTGTTTCTCTTACCCCCAATATGTTGTCTTACAATCTTCAGCTTTAGTCTTTACTAGTCAATCAGTATATACGGAAGTGATAAAAGAGATCTAATGGAAGGGATAGAAATCTTTATTGATAACCTGTAGTATTTGGGACAGTACCAGGTGATGCAAACAGAAATCATTCTTGCGTACAAGATAAAACTCCTTACAGTAATCCATATATCCCTCCTTCCTAAAAATAAAATAAAATGATAAATGCAATTACAATTCGTTATGTCGCCGGTATTCGCCACCGCTGGTCCCATTTCACGTGCCTCTGCCTTCTACGCGTAATCAGCCATCCAGTGGGGAGTCCGCTTGGCCCAATTGTCTCGCTCAACCTTGTTTACCTGGGCTTGACTCTGTTGCTGCTTGGATTTTCTGTTGGATTGAAGTTGGCCCCTTCTCCTCGTCTTGGGATTCAGGTTGGGCCTAACAAGCCATTTGTTCCTGGTCCAGAGTAGCAACAGCCCGCTTGTCGGAAAGATAACTGATATGAAAGAGCTCACCATAATTAAGAAATGAGGCCATAAATATAAAATCACACTCAAGGATTTCTTTGTTTGCTTATCTAGACCTAGCTACAGAGATTCAAAGATTTCAAACGAAAGTGACATTTTTTTCTTAATGTAAAGGTTGAGTAATCCCTTTCTAATATAGTTGTACACCTGGAATTGCAGAAAAATACGTAGCTTATATAGCGCCTCGCACTGGGGATGTGGATAAAGATTTGGATAAGCTCTCTCTTCGAAACGAGAACGGATTTCTGTGGGAAGTTATTCAAGATGGACCAGTAGTACGACCTAAAGAAGAGGACTTTCCGAACGAAAGCTTTCCTGAGGTTGGCGTTCCTGATAATGGTTCCAATAAGAGATTAGATTTTCTTTGTTAAAAAACATGGGTGATGCTTGGATATAGCGTTTGTGGTAAAGACAATTCGATAAAAGATTTCGTGGTTATCTAGCAAGAAAACAGCTCGTATTTTGAATTTTGCATTGCACCGATGTGATGGCTAAAAACACTTAAGCGAGCTGACTTCATGTCCGCTTCTGCTGCCATGGCTAGGCTCCACTTAATGGTTGTATGAGGTAAGCTAGGGGGTTAGCCCCTAGGTCTGCCCATTATCCAAGTATTCTCAAAGTAGTTGATTCAACTAGTGTAGCCACATGTTTTCTTGTCAAGACATTTGTGAGTCTGAGCGCACTTCTTTGTTGTACTTGTTCTTGTATGACGGGGCATGTCAGAAATCCGTTATTTAAGCTCTTAAGTTATGGTAGGTGGCTTGAATTGCAGCTAATTAGTTGCACTTCAAGCTGGATTGATACCAAAATGTGCTTGTCAACCCAGTAATGGTGCTACTCTTTTCTTCTATCCATTTAGTAATGTTTTTGTTAGCTATTATGTTTTATTATTATCTTGTTATCCACACTTTGAATCTTTATTCTTTCCTCTCATGCCTGACTTGACTGGCTGATCACTGCGCATGTACGATAATTGATAATATATCTGCAGGGTGCTGATACTGAGGCTGGGAGTGCATCCTCCATGGTGGGAAATCAGCAAGCGCAAAAGCGAGCTAATTCCCAAAGGTAACGTTAGATGAAAAAGTCAACATCGATAATTATTCTTAGCGTATATGATCAAGTTCTTCTAATTGAATTTTAAATGTCATAGTCGCTGATCTAGAGATGACTAGTTTCTCGCACATCTTTTGGATATCTGGTGATACATCTGACAGTAGTTTTAGAGGCAGATAATATTGAATATTCGAATCATTCATAAAATGAACTGAAAACTCACTCTTCCTATAATACAAAACAAAACGTTTGTTTTTAGCATGAAATTCATCGTATGGAGATTTGTGAGCATGGCTCGTGCTTACGTCAGTCTCTGATTTATGTTATTTAGCTGTAAATTGATTTCGCAGGTTTCAGCCATTTGTTCCAACAAAACAAGCGAAGGAAGATTATCAGCAAGGTTCCCAAAATTTGCCTGCATCGTGGCAGCCGAAAAATGGTCATCATCCAATACCATGAGTCTAAATATTATGTAGAAACAGAAAATCTTGGACTGGAAAAAAAAGGGACTTAGAAAAGAAGTTTTTTTTGGAGCCCAGTGATTTGGGGTTGGTAGTTTGAGATCTCCTCTCCTCAGTCATTGTTTTTATGCCCGGGATTAACTATAACTAATAGTGTAGGAAACTTTCAGTTTTGTAATTTTGTGAGGAAAAGTTGGGATGATGTTTTGATTTTGTGCCCCATTTTTTTTTTACTTCCTTTGAACCAGGGAGCCAATTTGACCCTTGGATCTGTACGGACATTGTTTGCTATCATATATACAAGTTTTGGTTATCAGATTGTTTATTACAAACTTCGACTGTTCTACAACCACTATGTTTGCATTTTGTTCGACCACAACTAAGTAAAAACTGAAATTATTGTTGTCGCACGAAAATGAACAATTATTTAATACTTCGGGCGGTTCGATTCAAGGCCGGACAAAGTGATCGCACCCGGGCCAAGAGTGTGAACTCGAAAGTCTCGAGCTAGGTTTTCTCCGATCAACCCGCCTCTCGGGAGAGGAAAGGGGTGAGGAGGAGGAGTGACCGTGCCTTGGGTGTCGGCTGCCTATGTACCCGTGCGTGGGATCAGGTCAGAACGTAGTTCAAGCGTGTAAGACGCAGTATGAGGCGTGGAACCTTGGTGGAGAAGCGTGCTCAACGAAGGAGGAGTCCTCGGCGGTGTCTCAGAACTTCGGAGATCGCGTACGCGTCTAGCGTGTTAGACGCGTTAAGGGACTCTAGTTGAGAACCCTAGGGGCGTGCTTGAGCACCGGGGGGCGTTCGGTCAGAGGGAGCGACGTCCGGGAAGTTCCCGTGAGTGCTTCGGAACCTCTGAGAACGAGAGAGACTTGTGAGAATGCTTCAGGCCAAATATCGCATCAAGAGAAGCAGAGAAGAGTGAGAAATCGAGCGTATCCATAGGAGATGAAGGGATGGCTTGCCCCTCAGTGAGAGGGGGTTTATATAGGTGTTTGGGGACCCTAAGAGGGTCCTTCGTCGCCCATGTGGGATTGGGGGCACGCACCTCTCCAATTCGAGGCGCACAAGAGGCAGCGGCGCACCACGCGCGGCGCGCGGCGCGCGACTTGCGGGGCGCGGCGCACAACCCGCGGCGCACGGTCTGCGCTGCTGTGCGCGCGGCGCGACTCTACCCGGGCGCGGCGCGCGTTGGGCAGCGCCTTCGTGGGTTTTTCGCGACCGTCGTCCTTCCGGGCCCGTTGAGCTATTGTGGGCTTTTCATCTTGGGTTTGTGACATGAATGTAGCTATTCGACGGGTAGAATTTGAGTCGAGGCTCGACTCGAGGAGCGAAGCTCGACCCGAGGAGACTGACTCAAGGCTCGACTCGAGGAGCGATGCTCGACTCGAGGAGCCGACTCAAGTCTCGACTCGAGGGGCTAGGCTCGACTTAAGGAGTCAAGAGTTTGGGTGAGGGCTGGAAGGCTTGCCACTCTTCAGGACCTCCGGCCTGACCATCGACCCTTTGAGCGACGTGTCTTCCTGGCGTCTCGGGTTTTCCGAAAACGACCGACAACATTAGCCCCCCAAGTTCGTTGCTCGGGAGGTTCCCGGCGATGAACTTTTTGTCTTTCCGGTTGGGTGTTTGAGGAAAATATTTTCTGAAATCCCGTCACCCAAGGAAAATAATTAATTTTCAATTTTTTTTGTCTTTCTGGTTCGCTTCGCGCAGGGAAATTCGACTTTTTCCTCTGTTTTTCTCCTTGTGGGAGTAGGATTTGGACTCCTACCCCCCTAGGAGTCTATAAATAAGCCCCCCCCCCCCCCCCCCCCCCCCCCCCCCCCCCTTCTCTCCTATTCCTCCACTTTATTTTTTCTTTCTTTCTCTACGCTTGTTTCTTTTCTACGCTTGCATTATGGATGTTCCTTCCCTTTTCTCAGCTGAGAGTCCCGAGATTGATTTCTCTCTCTTGTTTCAGGATTCTGAACGTGTAGAGGATGATCTCTTCGCGGGATTAGCGGAAGTTCCTCTGCACGTGGAAGAGAATCCAAGTGGAGTAGAGCAGTGGCTCGAAGAAGGCGAGCTGGGTGTGACCGTGCCTGTTGCTCAGCCTCAAGAGGAATGCGCGCCAACTGGGCGCGGAGCAGGTGGGGGGTCGATCATCCCGCGTCTGAGGATCCCGCTCCTCGCCTCGTGATCAACTTGGTCGGCGAGGGGGCTCGCGACAAGACCTGCCCTGACGCGCCAAAGTCCGGCTGTGATTCTTACGGCATGCCGGGAGATATTGCGGGCGTGGATGCAACGACTCCACTAGAGTCGGTCCTCGACGAGATTGACTGTGTGGACGATTTCGGTCCCGAGTCTGAAGATCCCGGAGGTGATTCGGAGACATGTCCGGGGGCCGAAGGCCTCGCATCGGAGCGTCCCGAAGTGCCGGAGGGTGGAGGCCCTTCCGTGGAGCCAGAGGGCTCTCAGCCCGAGACCCCTGACGCCGAGGCGCTAGTGTCGGCGAGGTCGCTTGCTAGGACGGAGTGGTATCCCGAGGAGGGCTGCTCCCGAGGGCTTCGATTGTTCGGGGGTCGATGCTTCGAGCTCGCTCACCTACATGGCGACCGTCCCTTCTGTCATCGCCATGGATTTGCCGCAGTTTCGGTCGCGAGTCTCAACTGCGGGTTGCGGCTGCCGTTCCAACCCATCGTTCAGCAGCTCCTCGCACGACTGGGGGCATGCTTGCCAGATGAGTCCGGCGTTTTACTGCATCGTGGCGATGTGTCACATGGAGTGGCATTGCCAGACCGAGCGGGTGATGACCGTGAGTGACTTTCGCAATCTCAACGCGGTCTTCCCTGCGCCCGGGCAGCTTGGTTTCTTCATGGCCCGCGATCGCCGAAACACTAAGCTGATCACGGACTCGGAGAAGTGTAATCGAAGACCGTGGGTGTGGGTCTCGGCGGAGGCCTTTGGCGACGCGCCGCTTCGGTTTGGTCCCTTGGCCGAGTTTTCTGCTGACGCGGGGGCCGATGATATCGACTTTGTGAAGGAGATCCGGGGAATGTCGGAGGCTCGGAAGGCTGTTGAACGATTTCGTTCGCCTGAGCTGATGGCTTCCACCGGGTGGTTCCCGCCCTTTCCTCCTAGCCATGGCGGCAGTCAGCGGACCGAGAGTGCTCCCAACGCCGTGTCATCTCCCTCGAGCGGCGGTCTTCCAGGTATTTCGACTTTCGCTCTTTCTATTTTTTGCTTTTAGTTTAGGGTTTTGACTTTGTCGCTTTTGTAGCCTCCTCGGCTAGGGCGAGGGCTCAAGCGCGCTTAGCGAAGGCTTCCCGGGACCCAAAGTCGTTGGCGGCGGTCCGTTCTCGGATTGCCGCGCGGAATGGTCGGGACAGACCCGATACCGGTCATCCGTCGGAGAGCGGCCCTCGCGCTTCTTTGAAGCGACCCTCCTCCTCGGCTCTACCAGACACGTCTTCAGACTCGAAGCGCGTAAATTCGATGGTCGACGTGGAGGCCGCCGAGGTTAGGGGAGAATGTTCCCTGGGTCTCGCTCGATCTTCGATGAAGATGTGGAAGAGCGTCATGGCCAGCAGCGACGTGGAATTCTTTCGTCACAGCGTTTCTGACGCTCAGAGAGTGAGTTTCTCATGCCTTGTTTGTTTTAGGGCTTTGTCTTTTACTGAATTGTCTTTTCGCCTTCTCAGGTTCTTGCTTGAGCGACCCGGGGCGAAAAGATCCTTCATGACCTCATCAGACGGATGAGCCTTGCCCAAGAGGAGCTCGCTCAAGCGAAGTCTCAGCTGGCCCGTGCCGAGCGAGGTTCTCACTCAAAGGCAGAGTTTGCGAGTCTCCGCGAGCAGCTCCAAGAGGCTCGCGTGGAGTTGGGAGTTACTTGCGGCAAATGCGACCGTGCTCAGTCGGCGGTTGCGAAGATGGCCGAGGAGCTAACGACGGAACGTCAGGCTCTCGAAGTGGCAACTCGATCGACGGAGGTCTTCCGGAGCGAGGTGCGGGACCTTCGACGCCAGTTGGAATCGCGCACAGAAGAAATAGGTATTCTTCAGGGCCAACTTACATCGAGCGAAGCTGCCCGTGTTCGAGCGTAGAGTGAGCGCGACTCCTTGGCGGAGGAGGTGGCTTGGGTCACCGCGGAGAAAGCTACGGCGGAACAGCTCGCGTCCGACCTTCAGGACGACTTCGACGTCGGAGTCGAGGAGGCAAGGCATGCGGCGGCGGTGGAGTGTCGGGACGCCACAGCTACCGAGAATGTTTCTCGGGGGGTCACCTTCCACTTCTTCGACTCGTTGTTCCCACCACTCGACGGGGCTGATCCTGTTGGCGACGATCCCGCCAAGTGATATATTTTCTTTATTATTTTTGTCGCGCAAGTGTTTAGCGCATTCTTTCTTTTAGGTTTTTCCTTTCAGCGCACTTGCTTTAGCGCTTGCTTTCTAGGATTTTTTGGTACAGTTGCCCTTTCCTTTTGTGAGATATTGTTTATTTTTATGAACGTTTTTGCTCATTCACTTTTTATGAACATTTCAACCATCATAAGGCTTCTCAACGTTCAAGCTTCACAAAGGTGTTGGAATTGATCCAGGGTTTAAGAAAAAGTTTAACGTTTCGGTAAGCGGCAGAATTTTAAAAATTTTATTTTACAAGTAAAACAGTTTTTACTAACCTAGACAAAGAGCAAACACATGTAAATAAAACTAATATAAGCTTTAAAGATTACTGACCTTCTTAGAAGCTTGAACGTTGAGAAACTTTTGGAAAAGGTTGCAACGTTCGTCTCCCTCGCAACACATCTCTCTTTCTTTCCTCGCTAACTCGAGCAACCACGAAAGTTTCTATCACTAAATCACTCAAGATTAAAAGAAATTAGTGTGTGGGCGCTTTTAAACGCTACGACTTAAGAACGAGTCTTGAAGTCGAAGAGCTAAACACTAGGTCAAATGAGGACCTAGGTGCCAAAACAATAAAAACGAAATTGAATAGAGAGAGAGAGAGAGAGAAGAGGGGCAGCCAAGTCTAGAGAGAGAAGCTCTCAATCTCTAAAACTTGGGATGAATGAATGTGAAGAATAAGGCTTGTTGTCGGCCCGTTCCGGGTCGACAGCGCCCGCGGGGTCCCATGGCTAAGAGGCCAAAGACCGGCCTCATGAGCTCGACCTCGCCCTCATGAGTTAGACCGGCCTCATGAGTTCGACCTCGGCCTCATGAGCTTGACCTCGGCCTCATGAACTCGACCTCGGCCTCATGAGCTCGACCTCGGCCTCACGAGTTCGACCTCGGCCTCATGAGCTCGACCTCGGCCTCACGAGCTCGGCCTCCAGCTCCATGGCCGACCTCCGGTCTCACGAGCTCGACCTCGGCCTCACGAGCTCGACCTCGTCCTCATGAGCTCGACCTTGGCCTCATAAGCTCGACCTCGGCCTCATGAGCTCGACCTCGGCCTCATAAGCTCGACCGAGGCCATTGGCTATCCTCGGCCATTGGCTATCCTCGGCCATTGGCTATCCTCGGCCATTGGCTATCCTCGGCCATCGGCTATCCTCGGCCATCGGCTATCCTCGGCCATTGGCTATCCTCGGCCATTGGCTATCCTCGGCCACTGGCTATCCTCGGCCATTGGCTATCCTCGGCCATTGGCTATCCTCGGCCATGGGGCCCTCCAATGACCCCTTGGTCGCCTATAAATACAAGAGGCCTGCCCTCTTCCAAAGGTAATCCATTCTTGAGTGTTGAAACGCTGCCGAACTCATACCTCGCTCGTTTCTCTCAAGTCTCGGCCCCAAAACACTTAAACCCTCTACAAACCACCTCACCCCTACTAATGTTGAGCGTCGGAGAGGTAAACAGGGGCAACCCCCTGTTTTTCCCTTTGTAGTTCACACCTCTTTGCTTGCCTTTCAGGTGCCCGAACAAGATAGACACCACCAACAGCTAAGGAACGACTTGGGATACCAAGTCCGACACGCTCGAGCCCGAACGCGACCACTTGGTCCGGCCTTGGGTCGAACCGTTTGGGGCTCCTAAATCGTTGTCCGAAAAGCGGCGACAACATTTTGGCGCTAGAAGGAGGGGATCTCTCGACCTTGGCGACGCATTCCCTCTACCACTCTTCTTCATCCTTCAACGGAAAAACTCTCGAGAGATGAGTCAGTTGCCCGTCACCTCCGCGGCCGACCGAGCGACGAGCTCGAGGCACGACGTCCAAAGCTCCGCGCACCGTCTCGAAGGGCAACCTCATGATAATGAGAGCTAGCCCTGAGACCCGAAGAATGACCCCGAGGCCGCAGTCCGAGAGGACACGGCTCGAAGGCTCGCCGAGCTCCTAGACCGCCCCGGCGTCACCGGCACGCTCATCGCCGACCTCCTCGACTCCAACAACGTCGACGACGTCAACCACGACGAGAAAGACCCCGATTACGTGGCAAAGTCGAGAACCAACGAGACCGACCTCCACCACGCTTTTCACGAAAGGGGACGCACGAGCACGCTTCCAAGGGGACACCCTCGGGCGACTGCGTCTAGACGTCAACTTTCCAATGAGCACACGCACGCGCCCTCGAGGGGACACCCTCGGGCGACCACGCCAAGGCGTCAGGTGTCGAGTAATACTCGGGGACGCTTGACCTCTAGGTCCCGAAGGGGACGCTCCAAGCTCACCATCCGCGTCCAAAACCCCCGGGGATGTGACGACGTCAATGGCCACGGCGTCTGTCGAGGACGTCACTCGAATGATGTCCCCTCGCCTAAAGTGATGGGGACGGCCACCGGAGACTTGAGAGATCGCCTCAATTCCCGCAGGGAATCTCATGGGAGCGACTTGAGAGAAAAACTCAACGCCCAGCGCGGGGTCGAGAGAGAAGTCGTCTTGGGACATCAACCACCCAACGTTGCTGACCGCGCATCCAACAAGAAACGCGCCGCCACACTCATGCCACCGGCCACCGGTCTCGGCTCGCGAAGGAGGAAGCATAGAAATGGTCGAGTCCCTAATGACCATCCTTCTCCGGCCCCGAAGCAATCCTTCGTCCCGCTCAACGCGACGCCCGACTGGATCCTGGGCTTACACAGGGAGAAGCTAGGCTCGCCGGCCCCGTTAAAGACGGACCCCGCAACACGGGATAAGAGCAAAAAATGCGAATATCACCGAGACCACGGGCACACAACGACAGAATGCTACCAACTTAGGAAGCAAATTGATTCCCTAATTCGAAGTGGGGACTTCAAGGAATTTGTCGCATACGCTAGCAAGCCGTGATTGTCGCAGCTTCCGCCCTTAAACTCATGCCCGGACTCACTCGACTTTGTAATCGCTTCATTTCAATTATGTAATTTTCCTATTCCAAAGAAGGCCAAGTGCCACGAAAACTTGTAACGACCTCCTTACTACAATAAAGGATCATTCTACACATTTCAACACACTCTATTGTGCACCTCCAACACGAGAGTTTCTTGGCCTTCGTCTCACAAACGCAAGAAACTCGGGGGGCTAACATGGATAAATGCCCAATCTACTAAACAACTCAAAAAGAAAAAAAAAACAAAATAAAAATAAGCATAACAAAGTCTCAAGGGGCCGATGGTTAGGCCGGAGGTCTCAGAGAGAGGCGGTCTACACACTACTCCTCGAGTTGAGTTCACTCCTCGATTTGAGTTCCGAGCCCACGAGTCGACAAGCTACTCCTCGTGCCGACTCTACACTTCTCCTCGAGTTGAGTTCACTCCTCGAGTCGAGTACCGAGTCCACGAGTCGACAAGCTACTCCTCGTGCCGACTCTACATTACTCCTCGAGTTGAGTTCACTCCTCGAGTTGAGTTTCGAGTCCACGAGTCGATCGACAACTCCTCATGCCGACTCTACACCTCTCCTCGAGTTGAGTTCACTCCTCGAGTCGAGTACCGAGTCCACGAGTCGACAAGCTACTCCTCGTGCCGACTCTAAATTATTCCTCGAGTTGAGTTCACTCCTCGAGTTGAGTTTCGAGTCCACGAGTCGATCGACAACTCCTCGTGCCGACTCTACATTTCTCCTCGAGTTGAGTTCACTCCTCGAGTCGAGTACCGAGTCCACGAGTCGACAAGCTACTCCTTGTGCCGACTCTACATTTCTCCTCGAGTCGAGTTCACTCCTCGAGTCGAGTACCGAGTCCACGAGTCGACAAGCTACTCCTCGTGCCGACTCTACATTACTCCTCCAGTTGAGTTTCGAGTCCACGAGTCGATCGACAACTCCTCATGCCGACTCTACATTTCTCCTCGAGTTGAGTTCACTCCTCGAGTCGAGTACCGAGTCCACGAGTCGACATGCTACTCCTCCTGCCGACTCTACGTTTCTCCTCGAGTTGAGTTCACTTCTCGAGTTGACAAGCTACTCCTCGTGCCGACTCTACATTTCTCCTCGAGTTTAGTTCACTCCTCGAGTTGAGTACCGAGTCCACGAGTCGACAAGCTACTCCTCGTCCCGACTCTACATTACTCCTCGAGTTGAGTTCACTCCTCGAGTTGAGTTTCGAGTCCACGAGTCGATCGACAACTCCTCGTGCCGACTCTACATTACTCCTCGAGTTGACTTCACTCCTTGAGTTGAGTTTCGAGTCCACGAGTCGATCGACAACTCCTCGTGCCGACTCTACACTTCTCCTCGAGTTGAGTTCACTCCTCGAGTCGAGTACCGAGTCCACGAGTCGACAAGCTACTCCTCGTGCCGACTCTACATTACTCCTCGAGTTGAGTTCACTCCTCCAGCTGAGTTTCGAGTCCACGAGTCCATCGACAACTCCTCGTGCCGACTCTAGACTTCTCCTCGAGTTGAGTTCACTCCTCGAGTCGAGTACTGAGTCCACGAGTCAACATGCTACTCCTTGTGCCGACTCTACATTATTCCTCGAGTTAAGTTCACTCCTCGATTTGAGTTACGAGTCCACGAGTCGATCGACAACTCCTCGTGCCGACTCTACATTTCTCCTCGAGTTGAGTTCACTCCTCGAGTCGAGTACCGAGTCCACGAGTCGACAAGCTGCTCCTCGTGCCGACTCTACATTACTCCTCGAGTTGAGTTTCGAGTCCACGAGTCGATCGACAACTCCTCGTGCCGACTCTACACTTCTCCTCGAGTTGAGTTCACTCCTCGAGTCGAGTACCGAGTCCACGAGTCGACAAGCTACTCCTCGTGCCGACTCTACATTACTCCTCGAGTTGAGTTCACTCCTTGAGTTGAGTTTCGAGTCCACGAGTCGATCGACAACTCCTCGTGCCGACTCTACATTTCTCCTCGAGTTGAGTTCACTCCTCGAGTCGAGTACCGAGTCCACGAGTCGACAAGCTACTCCTCGTGCCGACTCTACATTTCTCCTCGAGTTGAGTTCACTCCTCTTGTCGAGTACCGTGTCCACGAGTCGACAAGCTACTCATTGTGCCGACTCTACATTTCTCCTCGAGTTGAGTTCACTCCTCGAGTCGAGTACCAAGTCCACGAGCTGACAAGCTACTCCTCGTGCCGACTCTACACTTCTCCTCGAGTTGAGTTCACTCCTCGAGTTGAGTTTCGAGTCAACGAGTCGATCGACAACTCCCCGTGCCGACTCTACACTTATCCTCGAGTTGAGTTCACTCCTCGAGTTGAGTTTTGAGTCCACGAGTCGATTGACAACTCCTCGTGCCGACTCTACATTTCTCCTCGAGTTGAGTTCACTCCTCGAGTCGTGTACCGAGTCCACGAGTCGACAAGCTACTCCTCGTGCCGACTCTACGTTTCTCCTCGAGTTGAGTTCACTCCTCGAGTTGAGTACCGAGTCCACGAGCCGACAAGCTACTCCTCGTGCCGACGCTACGTTTCTCCTCGAGTTGAGTTCACTCCTCGAGTCGAATACCGAGTCCACGAGTCGACAAGCTACTTCTCGTGCCGACTCTACATGTCGCCTCGAGTTGAGTCCAATTCTCGAGTCAAGTACCGAGTCCGCGAGTCGACTAGCTACTCCTCGTGACGACTCTACATGTCTCCTCGGGTCGAGTTCACTCCACGAGTCGAGTACTAAATAAGAATGAGCCACCTGAGTACCCAAACGCGAAACGCGCACCAGAGCGCCGCACTCACAAAGGCACAAGGCTTGACCCGAGAGACCCAACCCGGAAATGCGACCAGCGCCCTAAGGTGCCACACTCGCCGGGGGATCAAATCTGCACCCAACCTTGCCTGTCACGTGACGCACGCGCCGAGTGGTGCCATGTTCATGAGATGGTATGGCCACACAAATGTGGCACCGCGCTCGCCGCCCAGCTCGTGGGTCGAAAGGCAGCGAGTTACAAATGGGTTTCAAAGGCCTGCGTCCGCCGGACGTATCTGGTCTAGCCAGCGTCCACGGGAAACCTGGCCACACAAATGTGGTACCACGCTCGCCGCCCAGCTCGTGAGCCAAAAGGCAGCGAGTTACAAATGGGTTTCAAAGGCTTGCGTCCGCCGGACGTATCTGGTCTAGCCAGCGTCCAAGGGAAACCTGCCACACAAATGTGGCACCACGCTCGCCGCACAGCTCGTGAGCCGAAAGGCAGCAAGTTACAAATGGGTTTCAAAGGCTTACGTCCGCCGGACGTATCTGGTCTAGCCAGCGTCCACGGAAAACCTGGCCACACAAATGTGGCACGGCGCTCGCCGCCCAGCTCGTGAGCCGAAAGGCAGCGAGTTACAAATGGGTTTCAAAGGCTTGCATCCGCCAGGCGTATCTGGTCTAGCCAGCGTCCACGGGAAACCTGGCCACGCAAATGTGGCACCGCGCTTGCCGCCCAGCTCGTGAGCCGAAAGGCAACGAGTTACAAATGGGTTTCAAAGGCTTGCGTCCGCCGGACGTATCCGGTCTAGCTAGCGTCCACGGGAAACCCGGCCACACGAACGTGGCGCCGCGCTCGCCGCCCAGCTCGTGAGCCGAAAGGCAGCGAGTCACAAATGGGTTTCAAAGGCTGGCGTCCGCCGGACGTATCTGGTCTAGCCAGCGTCCGCGGGAAACCCGGTCACACGAACGTGACACTGGGGTCCCCCGAGGCCCGAGTCGCGCAAATCGATTACGCCTCCACTAGTAAGTCGAGAAAATAAGACGCGCACCGACAAAACCGTGCGAATCGACTACGATAATATGTCGAGAACATAAGACACGCATAAAGCCGTCCCTCGCGACGCAATAAAGCCGTCCCTCGCGACGCAATAAAGCCGTCCCTCGCGACACACAAAAGCCGTTCCTCGCGACGCACAAAGGCCGTCCCTCGCGACGCACAGAGGCTTTCCCTCGCGATGCATTAAAAGCCCTCTTGCGGCACGCTCGCAAACCCGAGAGCGTTCGTCCCGCGTCCACATGCCGGCGTAAGCATTGAGTTTCCACTCGACCTACGCTCGACCGCAAACTCGGGGGGCTAATGTTGTCGGCCCGTTCCGGGTCGACAGCGCCCGTGGGTGCCCGCGGGGTCCCATGGCTAAGAGGCCAAAGACCGGCCTCATGAGCTCGACCTCGCCCTCATGAGTTAGACCGGCCTCATGAGTTCGACCTCGGCCTCATGAGCTCGACCTCGGCCTCATGAACTCGACCTCGGCCTCACGAGCTCGACCTCGGCCTCACGAGTTCGACCTCGGCCTCATGAGCTCGACCTCGGCCTCACGAGCTAGGCCTCCAGCTCCATGGCCGACCTCCGGTCTCACGAGCTCGACCTCGGCCTCACGAGCTCGACCTCGGCCATTGGCTATCCTCGGCCATTGGCTATCCTCGGCCATTGGCTATCCTCGGCCACTGGCTATCCTCGGCCACTGGCTATCCTCGGCCATCGGCTATCCTCGGCCACTGGCTATCCTCGGCCATTGGCTATCCTCGGCCATTGGCTATCCTCGGCCACTGGCTATCCTCGGCCATGGGGCCCTCCAATGACCCCTTGGTCGCCTATAAATACAAGAGGCCTGCCCTCTTCCAAAGGTAATCCATTCTTGTGTGTTGAAACGCTGCCAAACTCATACCTCGCTCGTTTCTCTCAAGTCTCGGCCCTAAAACACTTAAACCCTCTACAAACCACCTCACCCTTACTAATGTTGAGCGTCGGAGAGGTAAACAGGGGCAACCCCCCTGTTTTCCCTTTTGTAGTTCACACCTCTTTGCTTGCCTTTCAGGTGCCCGAACAAGATAGACACCACCAACAGCTAAGGGACGACTTGGGATACCATGTCCGACACGCTCGAGCCCGAACGCGACCACTTGGTCCGGCCTTGGGTGGAACCGTTTGGGGCTCCTAAATCGTTGTCCGAAAAGCGGCGACAACAAGGCTCCTATTTATAGGAGAGGTCTCACCTTCAATAAGGTAGTTTCCTCTTCTATAGAATATCACATATTCATGAACCAATTTCCTTTTCTTCTCCCTATTTCACACGGCCAAAGAGGATCCAAGATATCCTTGTATTTGTTTCCTCTTTTATTTAGCTTCCCTTTGACTATACTTGGCCGAAATTCCCTATGCCTTGTATAGGAAATTTGTTTCCTCTTTTTCTTTTGGCAAGTATCTAAATACATTTATGCACAAAATATTCTCTATTTCTCTTGGGTATTAGGCGCCCAACATCACTCTAGAAGGAGCTTCTAGAAGCTTCTTCATTTGTTCATGACAACATGAGAAAGGCCCATTAAGAATTTTCAATAAAATTCTTATGAAATGAAATTAATCCACAAGGCCCAATGATCAAGTCATGGCCGAGTGTTATTGAGTCATCAAATGACCTTGTCAAAAAATTTATTGACATTCATTTCATCCTACGTCTCAATAAAAAATACCCTTTTGACAATTTTCGTAAAACTTGTCTCGTTTTTTTTTACTTAGCTTCTAGTTTAACTATTCCTACTCGATGTGATTCGTGACAGTGACCTCATGGATCCAAATGAACAAAGCTTGAGCTAAATACTTGGACTCAAAAGTTCACAAACATTTTCCAAGTTTAGCTTAATGTCAACTGACTCCACTAAATAGTTGACACTGAAAATCTCTCGGTTCAAATGAATTTATTTTCTACTAAAGAATTCAACCAAATTATGATGAGCGGATTCACTGAATATTATCTATGTTTACCCTTCATGAATATCATCAGCTAGTCGGGATTTACGAAATTACCATTTTACCCTTCTAGCTGTTATTTCCTTAACTCATTTGTCGCTTGTGAATAAGTTAGAAACAATGTATTGACGAGGAGCTAACAAGTCACATTTCAACTTTGTTGATATACATCGAGTGCATTTCAACTTTCATGGCGTCAAGCCAAAGGTTTGATTCAGAACAAGCCATTGCCTGGCTATAGGAAACAAGATCATCCATGTCAAAGACGGCTACGAGAGAGTCTCCATAAGACATGTACCTGTCAGGCTTTTGAGTAGCCCTCCCACTACGTCGAAGTACTACTTGACGAGATTCTGATGAGTTAGGTTGTGTTTCAGTTGGAATAAGAACAGTTCTTACAGATGAGGTAGAAGCTTCCTCACCCAACTTTTCTTCAAGCATAATTTTGCTTCTAGGTTTTGCATCCTTCATGAAGTCCTCCTCAAGGAAACGAGCATTCGTGCTAACGAAAGTCTTATCGTCCTCAGGACTATAGAATGTGAAACCTTTGATTTCCTTTGGATATCCAACGAACAGGCACAATTCTGACCTACTAGCCAACTTGCTAGTCTTTTGCCTTAGCACGTGTGCGGGGCAACCCCAAATTTTGATGCGGCCAAGATTTACTTTACGGCCAGTCCATCGTTCATAAGGAGTACCAGGAACCGTTTTTGGACGGAACTTGGTTCAGAATATAAGCGGTTGTTTCGAGGGCATATCCCCAAAAGGAAAGAGGGAGTGATGAGTAACTCATCATTGATCTAACCATCTCCATAAGAGTTCGGTTCCTTCTCTCTGACACTCCGTTTTGTTGAGGTGTGCCAGGTGCGGTAAGCTGAGGAGCGATACCTTCTTCTTTAAGAAAGTCATCGAACTCTCCAGACATATACTCACCACCTTGATCAGATCGAAGGGTTTTGATCACTTTGCCAGTTTGCTTTTCCACTAAAGCCCTAAAGACCTTAAATACGTTAAAGGTGTCGGATTTATGTTTGAGCAATTAGACAAAACCATATCGCGAGTAATCATCGGTGAAGGTAACGAAGTATTCGTATCCTCCACGTGCCTGTTGGCAAAGCGGACCACATACATCAGAATGTACTAGTTCCAGCAACTCAGTGGCTCTTCGACCCATATCGGAGAAAGGTCGCTTAGTCATTTTTCCTTCTATGCAGGATTCACAAGTAGGCAGTGAACCTATTGCAGAGGCTTGGAGTGGACCGTCCCTCACAAGACTCTTAATCCTATCTAGACTGATATGACAAAGTCTCGAGTGCCAGAGTTATGTTGATTTTGTTAGATCGGATGATTAAAAAAGTTTGATCCTCTTTGGCTCCCTAATTAGATCGTTATCTATTTTGGTGTCGAAAAGAGAAGGTTGAGTGAGATAGATGTATAAAAGAGCATTCTTCATACATGCATCAGTGACGAAAGAATTATCAGGAAACGAAATACGAATTCCATTCTTAATGAACTTTAAACAATAATCTTGCTCAAGAAGACGAGCAATGGATATTAAGTTCTTCCCAAAGGTAGGAACAAAATAAACATTATTCAAGTTTAAAGTGCGGTCTTCAAAAGACAGCGTCACAGATCCCACAGCCTTCGCAGACACCAGGCTCCCATCACCCCATTTGAAACAGAAGTCGCCTTCCTCTGAGCTTTTGGTTTTCTTGAAACCATTCAAGGAACAACAATTATGGTTAGTAGCAGCGGATTCATAAAATCCACGTTGATACATTATCAGCTACTAAGCATGCTTCGGTAACTAGTACAATACTATGTTCCTTTGCTTTGACATAGGCAGGACAGTTCATTTTATCGGCCTTGTGAGGTCTCTTCTTAGTTCCAGAGGCGGAGACTTTTTGCTCTGTAGCATGTGCCTATCCTTGATTCCTCTTTCTCTTAGTGAGACCTACAGCAGTGTGAAGTTCCTTCATAAGCTTGGTAACAATGTACTCTAGCTTGTTTATAGAGTAGTTCATCTTGGAGGTATCAAGAGATGCGGGGAGAGTTTCTAAGATCATATCTATGACATTCTTCCCATCAATCTCAGATCCTAGGATTTCCATTTTATTCAGAAAACTAATGATCAGTATCAGAAAGTCTCCAACAGGAGTCGTAGGAGCCTAGGAGCCTTCATATGATAGTTCATAAACTGTCGGACTGCTTGTTGCCTTGCTTGACGCCTTTGCCCTCCAAACATCTCATGGAGATTGTTGAGCATGTCGGCGGCAGTATCGATGTCACGATGTTGTTGTTGCAACACATTGTTCATTGCTGCTAAGATATAGCATCTTTCAATCTCATCGGATCGAAGCCAGGCCGCTAAGGCGTCTTTGCCCTCTTGAGTCTAATCATCATTCGTCAGAGGAGGACACGGGGTGGTGAGTACCCATTTGTGCTTGTTAGCGGTAACTATTATGTCGAGGTTATGTTTCCAATTAACGTAGTTTTTAGTTTCGAGTTTGTTCCAGGAAAGGATGATTGAGAGATGTTTGAGAGACATGTTGCTTATAAAAGTTGAAACAAATTTATGATTAGTCTTTGGTTTAGGATTTAAGTTTTATTTAATACTTGATAAAATCCAAAGGTGTTGTAAACCAAACGATAACTTACTCCCTCAAGAGAAGGCCGCAAAAAATCTCCATTTATAAGTAAATGACACATCATTAATGCTTAGCCAAGATGTCAATACACCAATTTTGACTAGCCACATTTTAAATTGGTTTGATCACTCACATCCTTTCGCAGAGCCTCAATGGAGGATTACTAGGGATTGAGCCTAAGTGTGCAACCAACCACTTAGTCCAAAAGGTCAACTTTGAAAAACAATCCCCCAAGGGGAGGCCTTGCCTTCATTGTATCACTCTCGGACGTAGCTCATTGAGCAACGATCGAAGCAAAAACACCTTGGAGTACTCCCATTTAAGAGAGGGTCGCAAGAGCGGCTCTTAGTCCCACGTTAATTGCTTCTTTCATTAGTGTTGGGGATCGTGGGTTACAAACAACAAATATAACCCTCCCACTTAGTTTGTGGAGTTGGTTCATCGACTCTTATAAGTTCGGAAACGGATTTTCTAGTTAGAGAGCGATAGAGCGGACAACTAGAAAAGAATCCTAGATCTTCATGTTCAGAGCAGTGTTAGTGGATAAAGGCACAAGGGACATACTCGAATCTTTTCCTATTTTCTATTTCGGGAAAGTGCATGAGGGAAGTGTGAACTTTAACTCACTCGAACACTTGAACGTTTGAAATTACACATCTTTTTATTTTTCGGCTTGTCTACAAGGAGACCTCCCACTCAAATTTTCAAGAGCATATAGATTTTGAACTTATGTGATATAGATATAGTTTTGAAAACTTATTTGATTTGGATGACAAAATATTTTTCAAGTTTGAAAGCGAAAACGGTTTTTCAAAATTCAAACTAGTTTTGTAAAAATTCAATTTCAATTAAACTTTCAAAAATCAAAACATTTTAATCTTTCACATCATGTTTATAATCTTATGAAAAACATTTTTCTCAAGAAAATTTCCTCAAAACATTTTAATCTTTCACATGATATTTAGAACTGATTCTAATGTGTTTTAATAACATCCCAAACTCATAGAAAATCAACATGATTTTTAATTTAAAGGCATGAGCAATAAATTAAAAGAAATCTAAGAAAACAATTTTAACTTGTCACAAAATTAGTAAACTTTCGAAAACGATTTTCAAGCTCATAATTTTAAATACATGTACATGCATATCTTTGACCATAGCTCTGATACCATTTGTTGGAATCGATCTAGGATTTAAGAAAAAGTTTAACGCTTCGGTAAGCGGCAGAATTTTAAAAATTTTCTTTTACAAATAAAACAGTTTTTACTAATCTAGACAAAGAGCAAGCACATGTAAATAAAACTAATATAAGCTTTAAAGATTACTAACCTTCTTAGAAGCTTGAACGTTGAGAAGCTTTTGGAAAAGGTTGCAACGTTCGTCTCCCTCGCAGCACGTCTCTCTTTCTTTCCTCGCTAACTCAAGCAACCACGAAAGTTTCTATCACTAAATCACTCAAGATAAAAAGGAATTAGTGTGTGGGCACTTTTAAACGCTACGACTTAAGAACGAGTCTTGAAGTCGAAGAGCTAAACACTAGGTCAAATGAGGACCTAGATGCCAAAACAATAAAAACGAAATTGAATAGACAGAGAGAGAAGAGGGGCGGCCAAGTCCAGAGAGAGAAGCTCTCACTCTCTAAAACTTGGGATGAATGAAATGTGAAGAATAAGGCTCCTATTTATAGGAGAGGTCTCACCTTCAATAAGGTAGTTTCCTCTTCTATAGAATATGACATATTCATGAACCAATTTCCTTTTCTTCTCCCTATTTCACACGGCCAAAGAGGATCCAAGATATCCTTGTATTTGTTTCCTCTTTTATTTAGCTTCCCTTTGACTATACTTGGCCAAAATTCCCTATGCCTTGTATAGGAAATTTGTTTCCTCTTTTTCTTTTGGCAAGTATCTAAATACATTTATGCACAAAATATTCTCTATTTCTCTTGGGTAGTAGGCGCCCAACATCACTCTAGAAGGAGCTTCTAGAAGCTTCTTCATTTGTTCATGACAACATGAGAAAGGCCCATTAAGAATTTTCAATAAAATTCTTATGAAATGAAATTAATCCACAAGACCCAATGATCAAGTCATGGTCGAGTGTTATTGAGTCATCAAATGACCTTGTCAAAAAATTTATTTACATTCATTTCATCCTATGTCTCAAAAGACAAAATACCCTTTTGACTATTTTCGTTCTTGTTTTGACTTAGCTTCCAGTTTAACTATTCCTAATCGATGTGATTCATGACAATGACCTCATGGATCCAAATGAACAAAGCTTGAGCTAAAATACTTGGACTCAAATGTTCACAAACCTTTTCCAAGTTTAGCTTAATGTCAACTGACTCCACTAAAGAGTTGACACTGAAAATCTCTCGGTTCAAATGAATTTATTTTCTACTCAAGAATTCAACCAAATTATGATGAGCGGATCAACTGAATATTATCTATGTTTACCCTTCATGAATATCATCAGCTAGTCGGGATTTACGAAATTACCATTTTACCCTTCTAGCTGTTATTTCCTCAACTCCTTTGTCGCTTGTGAATAAGTTAGAAACAATGTATTGACGAGGAGCTAACAAGTCACATTATTTCATCCAAAAGAGTTAGGACTCAATTTGGACACTGGCTAGTTCATTTATTCACATTCCAAGGAACAAAGTATGAGGTGATGTACATTGCATTTCAGCAATCTTGTACATGAATTCCATATCGATGAGAACTTCACAAAGTTACACATAACATTCTCACAACTTAGTACTTCACCAATAAGCCCTGTTCGGAATCACATAGTGAGTCCGAACTCTGACTTTCTCAAATGAGAATACGTAAGCTGTGAAATGGCATGTCTCATTTCAGGATTAAGGTAAGCACGATGCAATTCATACGTAGTGACTTCGAGACATAAGAGGTTAAATTCTTTGTTCTTATTTTGTCTCTAGAAGTGCACTGGTCAGTTAGTACCTTCGGAAGATACCTAGAAGAACTATAGAGTCTCCAACTCTAAATGCCCCATAAGCAGACATCATAGATTCTCCTAACAATCGTACTGAGGTCAATAGTCCTTTGACCCTTAGATTGCGAATATATCGTTTTAAGCAAACTACGAAGAGTTTGTTCATGCAAATCTACATTTGTCTCTTCGTAAGTTGTTTAGTTTTTTTTATGGACTAAACACTAGTGTTTTATCATAAAGCTTCAAACAGACAAGGAAGAATGAATGAACGTTTCAACTTTTTATTAATGAATAAGCAATTACGAGCAAGAGTCTTCATGAGACTTTATTACATCAAATGTACAAAATAAAGACTACAACTCTTCTTGTGGGCTCCATTGACAACAAAAGGTTAGTAAATGAGTAATTCTTTTAATAGTTTTAAATGAACATGTACTTGCTCTTTGTGTAGGTTAGTAAAATCGTTTTACTCGTTTAAAAGAAAGTTTTTAAAGTCCACCGCTTGCTCAAAGAGTTAAATTTTTTCTTAACCCTAGATCAATTCCAACAAATGGTATCAGAGCTATGGTCAAAGATATGCATGTACATGTAATTAGAACTATGAGCTTGAAAATCGTTTTCGAAAATTTACTAATTTTGTGACAAGTTAGAATTGTTTTCTTAGATTTTTTTTTAATTTATTGCTCATGCCTTTAAATTAAAAATCATGTTGATTTTCTATGGCCTTGGGATGTTATTAAAGCATATTAGAATAAGTTCTAAATTTTTTTAATTTTTTATAATGAAAGACGTGTTTTTAAAGTTTGAGAAAATTTCGATTAATTTTGTGACTAGTTATATTGTCTTGCTAATTTGATTTATTTAATCGTTTGTTTTATGTTTGTTGTTATTTTATTTTATACCATGTTATTACAACAGAATAAAAGCGTTAACACTTCTCTAAAACGTTCCGTTACACTCGATTCTCTTTCGCACTTAAAGTTCGAACTTTAATTATTTCTGTTTTCTTCGAGCTCGAGAAAAACACACAGTAAAATTGGCATACATCTCTGCTCAGAATTTGAAATTTAATGATTCTTGAATCAAATTAAATATCTTTTTGTCCTCTTTCTAATGCAATAGGTTTTAGGTCAAAAGGATATCGGAACCGCCAGTTATGATGATTTTACTCCGAGGTCTGCGACTATTCCAAATGTCCAGTTTTTTATAATTATTGAATTCCGAATTTAGGACCCCACTCCATGAGTTATAGAACTCTTCTTAGAAAAATTTCCTTGACCAAAATTGTTTTTTATAAGATAAGAAACATAAAGTGAAAGGTTAAAATATTTTCATTTTTGAAAGTTTAATTGAAATTTAATTTTTACATAAGTAGTTTGAATTTTGAAAAACCGTTTTCGCTTTCAAACTTGAAAATATTTTGTCATCCAAATCAAATAAGTTTTCAAAACTATATCTATATCACATATGTTCAAAATCTATATGCTCTTGAAAATTTGAGTGGGAGGTCTCCTCGTAGACGAGCCGAAAAAAAAAGATGTGTAATCTCAAACTTTCAAGTGTTCGAGTGAGTTGAAGTTCACACTTCCCTCATGCACTTTCCCGAATAGAAAATAGGAAAATGTTCGAGTATGTACCTTGTGCATTTATGTACTAACACTGCTCTTCCTTAAACACGAAGGTCTAAGATTCCTTTCTAGAAGTCGACTCTATCTCTCTAAGCACAAGGAAAGCATGATTCTGAAATGTATTAGAGACGATGTGCCTTTTCTAAAAACTAAGTGGGAGGGTTATACTTGTTGTTTTTAACCCACGGTCCCCAACACTAATGAAAGAAGGAATTAACGTGAGACTAAGAGTCACTCTTGTGACCCTCTCTTCAATGAGAGTACTCTATGGCGTTTTTGCTTCGATCATTTCTCAATGAGCTACGTTCGAGACTAAGACAATGAAGACAAGGCCTCCTCTTGGGGGATTGTTTTTCCAAAGTTGACCTTTTGGACTAAGTGGTTGGTTGCACACTTAGACTCAATCCCTAGTAATCCTCCCTTGAGGCTCTGCGAAAGGATGTGAGTGATCAAACGAATTTAAAAGGTGGCTAGTCAAAATTGGTGTATTGACATCTTGGCTAAGCATTAATGATGTGTCATTTGTTGTCAATGGTGCCCACAAGAAGAGTTGTAATCTTTATTTTGTACATTTGATGTAATAAAGTCTCATGAAGACTCTTGCTTGTAATTGCCTATTCATTTAATAATAAAGTTGAAACGTTCATTCATTCTTTCTTTGTTTGAAGCTTTATGATAAAACCTTAGTCTTTTAGTCCATAAACAAACTTAACAACTTACGAAGAGACAAATGTAGATTTGCATGAACAAACTCTTCGTAGTTTGCTTAAAACGATATATTCGCAATCTTAGGGTCAAAGGACTATTGACCTCAGTACGATTGTTAGAAAAATCTATGATGTCTGGTTATGAGGCATTGAGAGTTGGAGACTCTATAGTTCTTCTAGGTATCTTCCGAAGGTACTGAATTGACCAGTGCACTTCTAGAGACAAGATAAGAACAAACCATTTAACCTCTTATGTCTCGAAGTCACTACGTATGAATTGCATCATGCTTACCTTAATCCTGAAATGAGACATGCCATTTCACAGCTTAGTATTCTCATTTGAGAAAGTCAGAGTTCGGACTCACTATGTGATTCCGAACAGGGCCTATTGGTGAAATACTAAGTTGTGAGAATGTCATGAGTAACTTTGTGAAGTTCTCATAGATATGGAATTCATGTACAAGATTGCTGGAATGCAATGTATGTCACCTCATGCTTTGTTCCTTGGAGTGTGAATAAATGAACTGGCCAGTGTCCAAATTGAGTCCTGACACTTTTGGATGAAACAATGTGACTTGTTAGCTCCTCGTCAATACATTGTTTCTAACTTATTCACAAGCGACAAAGGAGTTGAGGAAATAACAGCTAGAAGGGTAAAATGGTAATTTAGTAAATCCCGACTAGCTGATGACATTCATGAAGGGTAAACATAGATAATATTCAGTGGATCCGCTCATCATAATTAGGTTGAATTCTTGAGTAGAAAATAAATTCATTTGAACCGAGAGATTTTCAGTGTCAACTCTTTAGTGGAGTCAGTTGGCATTAAGCTAAACTTGGAAAAGGTTTGTGAACTTTTGAGTCCAAGTGTTTAGCTCAAGCTTTGTTCATTTGGGTCCATGAGGTCACTGTTACGAATCACATCGAGTAGGAATATTTAAACTGGAAGCTAAGTCAAAACAAGAACGAAAATTGTAAAAAGGGTATTTTTGTCTTTTGAGACATAGGATGAAATGAATGTCAATAAATTTTTGACAAGGTCATTTGATGACATGCATCACTCGGCCAATACTAGTCTTATTGGGCCTTGTGGATTAATTTCATTTCATAAGAATTTTATTGAAAATTCTTAATGGGCTTTTTCATGTTGTCATGAATAAATGAAAAAGCTTCTAGAAGCCTTTTCTAGACAATATGGGCGCCTACCCTATAGAGAAATAGGAGAGATTATTTTGTGCATAAATGTATCAAGATACTTGCCAAAAGAAAAAGAGGAAACAAATTTCCTCTAGAAGGAAAGCACAACTTCGGCCAAGAGAGAGTCAAAGCAAGGCATGGAACAAAATAGGAAACAAATCCAAGGCTTATTGAAGCCTATGTTGGCCGTGTGACTCAATAAAGGAAATAGGGAAATTGGCTCATGAATATGTGATATTCTATAGAAGAGGAAACTACCTTATAGAAGGTGAGACCTCTCCTATAAATAGGAGCCTCATTTCCTCACATTTTCATTCATCCAAGTTTAAGAGATTTGAGAGACTCTC